>NC_071613.1:11663170-13088170 GCF_014839835.1 Dryobates pubescens | reverse complement strand
GCGTGGTAGTTGCCTCTCTGAGCTCTCTCTCCCTGTAGAGGCAACAAGGTCACCTACTCCCTTGACTGGGAGGTAAGATCCTGTTTCCAGATAGGAAATGTATTGCAAATTTACTGAAAGATGTTGTAATCCCACATCCTCGTTTGCATGTAGCACCCAGCCTTGGAGCTGCAGTGTTGGTTGAAAGAGGTGCCAAAGATGACACAGGAGGAGGGCATGTTACTGTAGTCCTTGGATTTCAATTCTGAATCTCACCTTAAACAATGCAAAAACTACACACACACACAAACCTCACCAAGACCCAAACAAAGCCAAAACCATCACTCAAACCACCACCAACTAAACCAAGCAAACAAAACCCCACCCAAAACACAAACCTCAACAAATAACACCAAAAAAAAACACCCCACAAAAAGACACTGACCCAACCCAAATAACCCTCCCAACCACAATCCCCAAACTAAAACAATCTAAAATAAGAGCTAAACAAGAAGCAAACAAGCCCCTCTTGTACAAAAGGTGTATAGCTTGAGGTAAGGCTTTTTTTCCCCCCCTTGCTGTTGGCTGAAAATGATTGCTTCTAGTGCAGGGTCGTAGTCCCTTGTAAGAAAGAGTTGGTTGCCTAGTTCCTGCCTTACCTCTTGTGCCTGTTTTGCATCATATTTGCCCTCTCCTGATAGCAAATGACAGGCACCATGCTTGGCATGGTTATTTTTTCATGCAAGCACCACACTGCTTGTCGTCTCTTATTTGTTCAGAGCTGATCTGGCTTCTGTCCAGCTGCTCACCTGGCCTCGTAGCGCTGGTGCAAGCCCTGGGCTCCTGGGTGGCTGTGGGGGCTGGGAACTCTGTGTGCAGCTGCTGCCTGGGTGCTGCCCAGCAGGGTGTTTTGAAGAACATTAAGCAAGATGTTGATGTGCAGATGGTTGCAAAGACCTTGAGGAAATGTGTGGAGAGCTGGAGCATGTATGATGCTGATTTGATACTTCCCAGCAGTTTTGAGGTCTCAGACAATCCAAAGTCTGTTGTCACCCTAACTGTTCTGTCAGGGCAGGATGTTGGAAGATGTGTCACACTGATAACTGCCAACCAAAATAGCTGGCTTTTGCATCAGTGGTGAGCAACAGCCCTCAGTCTTCTGTTGTGTTCCACTAGATAGCAGGCAAGGCCATCTGCTGTGATGGGTCACAGGATGTTAGAGGTTGGAAGGGAATGCTGGAGGTCATCGAGTCCAACCCCCCCTTGCAGAGCAGGACCATGGAATCTAGCATAGGTCTCACAGGGATGCTCCCAGATGAGTCTTGAAAGTCTCCAGAGAAAGAGACTCCACAACTTCTCTGAGGAGCCTGTTCCAGTGCTCTGTGACCCTCACAGTGAAGAAGTTCCTCCTCATGTTGAGGTGGAACCTCCTGTGCTGGAGTTTATATCCATTGCCCCTTGTTCTGTCACAGGGTGCAACTGAGCAGAGTCTGTCCCCTCCCTCTTGACATCCAGCCCTGAGGTATTTATAAATATTTATTAAATGCCCTTTCAGTCTTCTCCAGACTAAAAAGCCCTAGGTCCCTCAGCCTCTCCTGCTTCATTGATTTATTTCATTACAGAAGAAATACCTTGGGTTCCCCCGTGTGCTGGGCACCCTTCTATGTCCATCTTCATTTGGACTGGGGTAGGTTCAGCTCCCCTGAAAGCCTCTCTAGCAGCTGCCTGGAGCCCTTGGGATGTTTTCCACATCCTTGCCTGAGCTGCATCAAACATTGTGGGTGGCTCAAGCTTTTCACTGTACTATGGTGATTAAATCTGTGTGGTGTGTTTAAAGCTAGAAGAGACAGGTTACAAGCATGACATTCTGTAGAGGGGAGCATTTGTGGCTTATCTAGCCGTTGGCATTTTGATTTGTCATTGAAGGTGGCTAGAGGGCTGAGTCTAGGCTTCATGGCTGTTGCTGGAACTGCTGGTGCATGTTGCTCTGCATGCTAATGGTCTTTCTAGGTGGCCATATTCTGTTGCCTCTCTGTATGTGATTAAGGCTTTTTGCAAGTAGGAACTGAAAAGCTACTTCTAAAATGCATTGTATTTTTGTGCTAGTGAGAGGTTAATATTCTATTCTATTCTATTCTATTCTATTCTATTCTATTCTGCCAGACTGTGCTTCTCTTCTCTGTTTCCTGTTAGTGCTCTCTAACACTTCCTTCATGCCGAGTTTGGAAGTGCTTGAGCAGCCTTAAGCACAAACCAGCTTCTCTTACAACCACGAGTGGAGTCTCTGCATCCAGACCTTGAGCTTCCTTGTGATCTGGAGTTGCTGTCAGTAACAGTGATACGTAGCGGTCAAGCATTGGAATTAGGTTGCTCAGGGAGGTGGTGGAGTCACCATCCCTGGTGGTGTTCAAGAAATGTGTGGACATGGCATTTGGGACATGGTTTAATGGCCATGGTGGTCTTAGGTTAATGATTGGACTCGATGATCTTAGAGGTCTATTACAATTGTAACAATTCTATGAGTCTATGTTTTGGTCCTTGCTGAGTTTAATGAATCAGCTCTTAGACCAGGCTTGCAGTAGCTGTGTGTTGGCCTCCTCTCCAGGTACAGCTTTTTCTGTCACACTCCTGTCTCCTGCTGCACAAAGGCTTTAAGTGCTGAAATGGCCACTGCTTGACAAAGGAATACAGATGCACTTGAATACCCTGTACATTCTATTCACTTTCATGTGGAAAGCTCATCCCTCTTGCATTCTTTGTGGCTGCTCGTAATGAACTTTGCTTGGACCTTTTTGGGGCATTAGTCTTATGAAACTGGAGAAAAACCTGTGAGTTATGCATACATGAGCACTTTAATGACACTAGTGATTCCTAAATTAGCTCGGGGTAAGGATCACATGTGGTGAATGTGGCAAGAGGGGATTAAAGGAACAGTGTTCCTAAGGTGTCTGGATCGTGGTTTGGGACCTGCATGACTTGTATGGCAGTGCAGATCCAATCTAAGCTTCTACTCCTGGCTTTAGAGTTCAGCTTCCTTCCACGACTGCATCTTGCTGCATCCTTTCTGAGTGTCCAGTCCACTGCTCACATCTGAGCCAGTTCAGGTTGATATACTCTCCCCAGTAAGGTGTTTCAAGGATGTTTGCTCTGAGGGTTGCTTGGCTGTGGTACTTTACATATTGCTTGAGCTGACTTTTTAACTCTCTGGCCACCCATATGAGGGAGGAGAACGAGGAGGGATGTGGACTGACATTAGGAAAGGTGATGTCTTCACTAATGAATGACAGGAAGGAAATTGTGGATGAAGCTGCTGTATGTTTGCTCCATTTGTTTGGGCATCTTCCATGTGGTGTATTTGGGGTTGTATTCCCATCATTTGGCCTGATGCTCCTGTTGGAGTGGTGCTGATTGCCCTGCACCTCTTGATCTCTTCTGTGTACAGTGATAACAGGAGCTCTGCCCAGTGTAATGGTCTCTTGTCCTCCTCACCCTGTTCTTGTCTATGGGCCAAAGCTCACACTGAGGAAAAGTTAGTCACAGTGACTTCTGGGCAGGCAGAGGCTCTGCAAGGAGAACATAGATGGTGAGTAAAGAGCTTGCTCTAGACTCTGCAGCCCTACTGTATCTTTAAAGGTGGCTGATGAGGCAGGATGATGTCTGCCACACCATCAGTGTGTATGCACTTGAATGATGAAGCAATGGAATCCTGCCTCTGCCTTTGTCTGCTTACTCCCAGAAGGCAGCAGGGGATATGGAGAATAAGTGTTGGCTCTGGAGTCACTAAAGTCACTTTTTTCCCCTCCCCAGGGGTTTCCTGGGGAATCTCAGCATGCTCTGGTTATTGATTGAAGAGCAGTGTTGAAGCAGAATGGATTGTTTTCCTATGCAGGAGGACAGGAGTGTGAGATAGGGCTTAGCCTTTCGTCCAGACTCCAGGCTGGGGCTGTTGGTTTGGATGAGACTTCAAACATCTTCAGCCTGAGGACCATAGTCTTTTCTTGCATAGACTTGAGACTTTTCAGACTCTGTCAAGGGCAGATGGCAGCCAAGCTCAGATTTTTGTTCTTGCTCTGTTTTCCACCCTGCTCCCCTGTTGTAACAACTTCACAAGTAGAGATCTTTAAGGCAGATCTCTTTCTGCTGTCTACAGGACAAGAGCAAAGAGCTGAAGACAAGCATACTTTTGAGGCAGGGGAAGTGCTCTGCCTTTCAGAGAATCACAGAGTTGTTTTGGTGGGAAAAGACCTTTAACATCATCAAGTCCAACCATCAGCCTAAGACCACCATGGCCATTGAGCCATGTCCCGGAGTGCCACGTCCACACATTTCTTGGACACCTCCATGGTCAGCCTGTTCCAATGCCTGACCATGCTTTCAGTAAAGAAATTTTTCTGAATATCCAACCTAAACCTCCCCTGGCACAGTTTCAGGCTATGAAATTTCAGAATTTTATGACAATTCAAGGATTTGTGGGAAAGTGAGTTACCAGCAGTGTGTGAAGAAGTCTAGATGTTAAAAAGGACACACATTAGAGGGTCGTAGTCTAGTCTGGGTGCCTTGTGCTCAACCTGTGTTTCATGGGCCATTGATCTGCTCCCTGGGTGTGTCCCACCCTGTGCACAGGTGTGTGGACATTGGAGTTGCAGCACTCAAGGGACAGGAAGCAAAGTCCTTTGCCATGTGGCAGCATGTTTTGCTTTAGTTCAAAATCTTCCTTCCCTTAGATAACTGTAAAAGAACATGAGGAAAAACCCCCAAACAAATCCACTTCCCCCCCTCTTATTTTCTTTATTTCCTTTTAGATAACATTATTGGGATGGTGACATTGAGTATTTTACTTTGGCTAGTGTAAGCTCCTTCTAGTACTGAGTTGGGTTTGGGTTTTTTTGTTTGTTTGTTCATTTCTTGGGTGTTTTTTTTTTTTGGTGTGGTTTTCTTTTGGCTTGCATGAAAGTACAGTAGAATCTGAACACTTGACCCAACTCAATGCAGTGCCTGCATGTATCCTGGTAGACCATCACCATGTGCTTTTGTGGTCGAGGCAGGGGGGGATGTAGGGCTGCATTTCTCCTCTTTTTCTGCCTCTTTCTTTTGGAGGAGCCACCTGTTAGCATTACATCAGCGGCTCCCAGGAACGCCGCTGCCTCCTACCAAAGGCCTTACACAAAGTAGTTCTTCTTGTATTGTTTGTGCTCAAAGAGCTGATGTCATGCCAGCTGATGTCATTGTGTGCTTTGTGTAATCGCTATGGAAACCAGGCAGGTGGGGAGCCTGGGGCTGATGTAATTGCTGAATGAGGTGTAGAAAGGAGGTCTGGTTTGCTGGCCCCGGTTCTGTGGAACTGCCCTCTTGGGGGGGAAGGAAAGAAAAAAAAAGGGGGAGAAAATGCTGCTTGAAAAACCCAGCAAGATGTGCAACAGAGCCAAGGGACACACAAGCTGAAAAAGTGACTTCTGCTCTTCTCCTACCCCCTCAGATCCATTTCCCAATCCATATTAGTATCCTAAAAATAACACTTGGTAGATATTTGCAGGCTGGCAGGGCAGGAAAAGGAGAGCTGTTTGCCCTGTCTTGAGCGAGCACCTCGGTGGCTGTCAGATTCCAAGGAGTGGTCTTTTGTTTGGCTGCATGAATATGTACAAACCCTTTCCTGGAGCAGAGCAATGAGCTGCACCCACCCCTCCGTGGGGGCATTGGATGGGGGTAAGCCCCGCAGGGGTGATTCTGGAGGCTGAATCTGCTGTGGACAGCTAAAATACCATGCTGGCTGGCTGGCTGGCTGCTTTGCTTTAGGCTTGGTCATCATTTTGGTGAGGCTTTCCTCCTTGGAAAAATGCCTTTTGTCTTTACCCTGCTGACTGTGCCTCCTCCCTTGGCCTTGTAGGTGAGGCAGCCCCAGCACACTGATGTTGCACAGAGGTGTGTTTTTCCTCCAGGCCTGTTCCTTGGCACTGTCAGCCTCGTGGAGGGGAGAACAGTGTGAGCTGCTGATTCATGCCACTCATGCTGTTGGTGACTGTGCCTAGCATTGGTCTCGGGGATGGTGGTGGAGGCGGCATTGGAGCCAGGTCCACGCTTGGTGGCCTCGGCATATCCTCCAAAGTTTGATGTGTTAACGCCCATCCTGGAAGCAGGGGGAGGAGGGCTTGTAAGAGCCTTGCCCTCCCTTGCAGGGCGTTTTCACCCTGGGAAACAGTTAATCTGCTCCACTCCCCCTCCCCTGTCCATCAAGGGTATAAAGAGGAGGACACTGCAGCCTTAGCTCTCTTGGGCCCTGCCTTTGCTTGGACGAGGAGTGCTGGTGACTGTGCTTCTCTGCCACGTGGTCAGGCCTGATCCTTCTCCCTGCTGCCTCCTTGCTTCTTCAGAGAGACTGCTTTTGTATTCTTGTTTTTGGTTTTTCTTTCTTCCTCCCATCCATCCTTGTTCCTTGTCCTTGTGAACCTTACCTGTTATTGTTTTATATATATATATATAGTTTAAAGAAAATGATTTACCCCTCTACTTCCAAGCCAACTCCAAATTATCTCTTGGTGGATTTGCTCCTTCCCTTTCTTTTTCCTCTCTGTTGGGAAGGAGGAGGGGGGAGCGGGAGAGGGATTCTCAGGCTTGCCCCCATCTGAGCTCTTAAGCCCCAGTTAAGGCTCAAACCACCACACAAAGAAAGGCCGGTCCAAAGCACCACTGACCTCAGGGTGCCTAACCAAAGTGTCTGCTTGGTCTTTCTTCCCAGGAGGACTCAG
This sequence comes from Dryobates pubescens, assembly GCF_014839835.1. Classification (NCBI taxonomy): domain Eukaryota; kingdom Metazoa; phylum Chordata; class Aves; order Piciformes; family Picidae; genus Dryobates; species Dryobates pubescens. The sequence goes on along the minus strand of NC_071613.1, from coordinate 13,081,448 downwards.
CGGTTTCAAGCAGAACCATGAAAACCTCTGCGACAACTCCCTCCAGCTGCAAGAGTGCCCGGAGGGGGGAGGAGGGGGCGGTGCGTCCGCCGTGCCCCCCACGCTACCTCAGTCCATCCCCACCACGCCGGACATCGAGAACGCTGAGCTCACCCCCATCCTGCCCTTCCTCTTCCTTGGGAACGAGCACGACGCTCAGGACTTGGAGAAGATGCAGAGGATGAACATAGGCTACGTCATCAACGTGACCACCCACCTGCCCCTCTACCACTACGAGAAGGGCATGTTCAACTACAAGCGGCTCCCCGCTACCGACAGCAACAAGCAGAACCTCAGGCAGTACTTCGAAGAGGCTTTTGAGTTCATTGGTAATTACCCTTTCCCACAGTGTTTCTGGAGAACTCGTGGGTCTCAAGCAGTTCAAATCTGGAGAAGAGGAGGCTCAGGGGAGACCTAATTGCTGTCTATAACTACCTGAAGGGAGGTTGTAGCCTGGTGGGGGATGGTCTCTTCTCCCAGGCAACCAGCAACAGAACAAGAGGACACGGTCTCAAGCTGTGCAGGGGGAAGTTTAGGCTTGATCTTAGAAAGAAGTTCTTCACAGAGAGATTGCCCCTTGGAATGGGCTGCCCAGGGAGGTGGTGGGGTCAGCATCACTGGAGATACTTAAGAAAAGCTTGGATGAGGCACTTAGTGCCATGGTCTAGTTGATTAGTTAGGGCTGGGTGATCAGTTGGACTTGGTGGTCTTGGAGATCTCTTCCAGCCTGTGTGATTCTGTGTGACTGGAAATGCTCTTGTGTGTTCCTACCTGTTGTAAGATTCTAGAGTGGATTTTATGCTTCGCTGGCTGCCCTAAAGGCTGCAGAAAGCCATATTGACTTTTGTTTCGGTTGTCAGAAAGGCTGAGCACCTCATGTTTCTACTCCTCCTCATCTCTGGCATATGTAGTTGAGCAACCTGGGGGGCACAGTTTTTATTCATTGATAGTGATCCCTACCTCCAAGCTTCCAAATTCAGGAAACCCCAGAAAACTGAGACCTCTCTTCTTGATGCATTTGTGTTCCCTGTTTCCACAGTGGCTTCCAGCCAGTTTTTCATAGTAACTATCCTTAACGATGGCTGAGGCTTTCCTAGCTTAATTTCATGTGAGAACTGACAAACCTTCACAGTTCACTTGTTCTACCATCAGATTTATAACTTCAGAGTGTATGCATGGATGAGTGGATTGTGATGAAAACTTGTATTAATAAGGCTCTAAAGCTTGTAGGCTGTGAGAGAGTTCACCACAGACATGCAGCATGCTGAGGAGATTGCTGGAGAAATGACACAGCAATGTCACCCTGCTACTATTCATGCAGCACAGCCCTCAGCCAAGTCTAGTGGCAGCTTCCGCTCTGGTTGGTCATCTAGGCTAAAGCCAGGTGGCCTCTTGAAGCCAGGCTGGCCAGTAAGGACATAAGTACATGATCCTGAAAGCTTTTGAGGACTTTCCCTTGTCCCTTTATGTCTTTGTGGACACAGCTTTGGCAGCATGGTGAGCGTCCAGCACAAGAGCACGTCCCAAGAGGTTTTGTGAAATATGCTGGGAGGAACCACTGGCATGTAGTCTTCAGCAACCACTGACATGGAGTTTTATTTCCTTGTGCTGAGGTTGGGCTAATCTCTTTACCAAGGCTTCAGGTCCTGTGGTGGAGGACTAGCCAAAGGAAATGTGCTTGTGTGCTGTATTACATCTTAAGGCCTTAGCTGACCCCGTGCTGAAGTGGGGTGCAGAGCTGTTTTCCTCCCTGCCCTCAAACTATCAGTGTTCATGGCCTTTGAGGAGTGGGTTTGCAGCTCCTGAAGCTCTCCCTGCTTTGTGCTAGCTCTCCAGCAAAGATTGGGCTGCTGTCGTGGGACTGGGTCCCAGAGCAGGAGGTCCAAGCTCAGCATATTCTTCTGAGTCCATCTGCCCTGGTGGTATGCGTGGGCAGGGGCAGGCTGCTCTGAAACAGACAGCTCGTCGGCCTGGCCTGGCTGTGTTTTGGCTGGCGGGGGGGCACTGTGTGCTGATGCAGCTACTCCAGTGAAGGTGAACAGGCAAATGCTTGCTTACACTGCAGTTCAGATGGAGGGGCAGTGCTAAATCTTGAGTCTTACCTATGAGAGCTCCTTCTGGGAGCCCCTGGGCTTCTCTACAGTGGTCTCTACTTAAACCCAAATTTTCTCCAGTGTTCATAGCTCAACCCCAAACTGCTGATTACTTTGTGCATGGGAACACAGACTCCCCTTTTTGTGTGAAGAGAAGCCCTCTCCAAGGTCAGGGGAGAGGTAACCTCACTTTGGTTCTTTGGGAAATAAAACTAGAGCAGGAAATCCAGTAAAATATTAAATGTTGAATTCCACAAGATGGGGAAATGCAATAAGGCTAAGCTTACATGAAGAAACTGCAAAGCTCTGCTGAGGCCCTTCTGGAGTGGGAGTGAGCCTTCTGCTCCCAGCATCCCAATGAACTGCAGGATTAGAGCTCTCCAAACCACTGAAAGATAGTGTTTGGTTTCTGACCTTACCAAGGGCAGAGAAAATAGCCTTGCTCTGAAAAGGCTTAGAAAATGTTTCAACCCCCATTTTATTTTTCCTTTTTAATAATTACAGCTTGAGGGTCTGTCTGTATTTTTAAAAGACAAATATTTCTCCATTGAGAGTTTCTTCTCCACAGCAAATTTAGCCAGCTGGGAAAGGAACTAGTCAAAGCTTTCCCTTCCTCAGGGTAAACTTTAAATTGCATTTCAGAAGGTTTGGAAATGCTTAAACAGTCAATCATTGCCCTGTGTTTCTTTAAATATACCCTGGAAAAAACCCACAGCCAAACCTAGGTTTAGCTAAGACTAAAGCCATAGGAAGTGAAATCATCATAAACTCTCTGGAAAAGTGTGTCCAAATGAGCTAGAAAGGTTCAGCTTTTGGAAATACTAACAGGCTAAAAATGTCTAGAGGGAAGCTGGCTTCATTCATGCTTTCTCAATACAGGTTGAACACGTATGGTTCATCTTACCCTGCTCTTGGTGGGTTTGGATTCATGCCCAAACTTGCAAATTCATGCTCCTGTAGATTAAAATAGAAGAAATAGATGTAAATGTTACATCTTGAAAGTTTTATCTCCTGTTTTAAAAGCAGGCTGTGGGAGGTGAGGATGACGCAGTAGTGACTCTCCTCTTTTTTGTGTCCTATTAGCATGTGGTTCCAGGGGCTCTGTCCTCCCTAAATCCTGCCCAGGTTGCATCCCTCTAAGTGATAGACCTTGATGGAAAGTGAGTGTGTAATTTTGAGTGCATGTGTGTCTTTATGTGCCTCCCTTTACCCACTGCTTGCAGGGAAGCTCTGGAGGGACAGCTTTCAGCAGAATGCAGTACTTTGCTCAAATCATGAAGAGTCAGAACCATGGAAACATTAAGGCTGAAAAAGACCCCTTAAGATCTAATGCCATCCTCAACCCAACACCACTCTGCTCACTAAACCATGAAGTGCCATGTCTACATGCTTTTTTTTTCAACATCTCCAGGAATGGTGACTCCATCACTTCTCTGGGCAGTCTGTTCCAATGCCTGACCACTCTTGCAGTAAAAAAATTTTTCCTAAAGTATAAAATCTAAGCCACCTTCTGGTGTAATTTGAGATAATTTCCTCTTCTTTCAAGTGGTTACTTGGGAGAAGAGACCAACACCCACCTCACTGCAACCTGCTTTCTGGTAGAGAGCAATAAGGTCTCCCCTAAGCCTCCCCTTCTCCAGAAGGGATGGCAAATCCCTTTTTCACAACACTGAAGGTGACCAAGGCAAAACACACAGAGCTTGAATCAGTCTGAGTTCTCTTACCAGCTCTTATCTTAGACTTATCTTGCTGAGGTGTAAACCAGACCCAGCTCCTGCTTTTGCAGAGATACCATAGCAGAGTGCCCTGTTGGCTTCAAGAGTAACAGTAGAAGTAGAGGACTTGAAACAGATGTATTGTTAGAATTGTGTCTGAAAATGCCTGGGTTTCATGAGGATGGTGTCCTGCTTTGAAAGGCAGGGAGGCTGAGATGCTGACATCATGCAGCAGTGTTATGACAGGGGTGTGGAGATGAAGCCCAAGCTGCTTCATCATGGGCCTTGACCTCCCAAATACATGCTCCCTGATGGCACACGAGGGAGCAGCGTGGCAATGTCTCTCAATATGCAGTTTGTCAAAAAGGGAGGGAAAAGCAAACATGAGGATTTTCTGTGTCAGTTTGGCCTCTGTGTGTCACATTCAGTAACTCTGAAACCCCAAAGGAGGGTTGACTGGGTGGGAGTTGGCCTGGATCAGGAACAGTGTGGCCAGCAGGAGGAGGGAAGTGATCATGCCCCTGCACTCAGCACTGGTGAGGCCGCACTTGAATACTGGGTTCAGTTTTGGGCCCCTCACTACAAGAAGGATGTTAACTTGCTGGAGTGTGTCCAGAGAAGGGTAACAAAGCTGGTGAAGGGTCTGGAGAATAGGTCTGGTGAGGAGTGGCTGAGGAAACCGGGGTCGTTTGGTCCAGAGAAGAAGTGGAGGGGAGACCTTATTGCTCTTTACAGCTACATCAAATGAGATTGTAGTGAGGCAGGGGTTAGTCTCCTCTCCCTAGTATCAGGTGATAGAATGAAAGGATATGGCCTGAAATTGAGTCAGGGGAGGTTTAGGTAGAACATTAGGACAATTTTCTTTACTGCAAGAGTGGTCAGGCACTGGCACAGGCTGCCCAGGGAGGTGGTGGAGTCACCGCCCCTGGAGGCGTTCAAGAAACGTGTGAACACAGCACTTCAGGACACAGTTTAATGGCCACAGTGATCTTAGCTTGATGGTTGGACTCGGTGATCTTAGAGGTCTTTTCCAACTGGAACAGTTCTGGGATTCTATGAAAGACTGCTGTGCTTCTAATCAAATAAAGAGACGTTGGTCTCTTCTCCCAGGCAGCCAGCACCAGAACAAGAGGACACAGTCTCAGGCTGTGCCAGGGGAGGTTTAGGCTGGATGTTAGGAAGAAGTTCTACACAGAGAGAGTGATTGCCCATTGGAATGGGCTGCCCGGGGAGGTGGTGGAGTCACCATCATTGGAGGTGTTCAGGAGGGGACTTGATGGGGTGCTTGGTGCCATGGTTTAGTTGATTAGGTGGGTTGGATTGGTTGATAGGTTGGACATGATGATCTTGAAGGTCTCTTCCAACCTGGTCTGGTCTGGTCTATTCTATTCTATTCTACATTAAGTTACTCTTCATTGTATTGATTTCCTCCCCCCCCACTTCCTTTCTGATTTAGAGACTGACACAAGTCTTACTTCCTTCTGTCTCTCTTCATTCCAGAGGAAGCTCATCAGTGTGGCAAAGGTCTCCTCATCCACTGCCAGGCCGGTGTGTCCCGCTCCGCCACCATCGTTATCGCCTACCTAATGAAGCACACGCGCATGACCATGACGGATGCCTATAAGTTTGTGAAAGGCAAACGACCAATCATTTCCCCTAACCTTAACTTCATGGGGCAGTTATTGGAGTTCGAAGAAGATCTCAACAACGGCGTCACCCCACGGATCCTCACACCAAAGCTGATCGGCGTGGAGACCGTCGTGTGACGGCGAAGCTGCCGGGAGAAACGCTTCCCCACCCCCAAAAGGGGTTTAACCTCTTCTTCAGCCTGATGTGGGGCAGCGACGGGTGGGTCGTGGGGGGGTTTCTTTTTAGCTTTCAAGGTGGGGGTGGGGGGAGGTTTTGTGGCAAACCTCTCTCTCTCTCTTTTTTTTTTTTTTTTGTTTTTGGGGAGGAGAGGTTTTCAAAAGCTCCAAGAACTTCGCCGTGTTTTGGGATGCTGTTGTGAGTTCCTTCCCAGACAGCGGCAGAGCAGGGAGGCTTCAGAGCAAAACAAAAAAGGAGTACTTTTAAAAAAATCAGAACAAAAAAAAGAAGAAATATTTGGCTTTTGTTTGTTTGTTTGTTTTTTTAATGTATTTCCCCCCCCCCCACCGCCTCCTCTCTCCAGCTACTTGTAGAGTTTATGGCTAAAGTAGTCTGTGCAGGTTCATAGACTTGAAGAAACCTAAGTTGATAAACGAAACAGGAACAGCCAAAACAAAGCAGGGGGAAAAAACAAACACCACCACCCCACCCCCCACCAAAACTCCCTGAAACAGAAGGGCCTTGGTTCTGCAAAGGCTTTGCTAAAGATAACCTAGTTAACGCTCACCGATGCAGAGGAAATCAGAGCAGCTTCAGAAGTCTGCAAGGCACTTTTTCACACTCCTGACTCAAAACTAAAGAAGATAAAATAATAATGATAATGATAAGAAAAAACAAACAGGAGAAAAGAAAAGACAAAGTTTCTTTGGCGTGTTTCATGTTCCAGTTCTATTTTTCTATTTTGGGGGGGTGTAAGGTTTTAACAGTAAGGGACTTTGATCATTCTATGCCATATGCCTTCACTGGCTTCTCGTGCAATAATAATTTGGGGTTTGTTTGGAGTGTTCTGTTGAGAGACAGGCTGCCCACTACTAAGATGATGATAATTTTGCAAGGCTGATAGTGCCACAGCAGCCAGCTGGGTTCGGGAAGGATAAATGTCAGCAGTTAATTTCGTTCCTTTGTATGGGTTTGATCCTGGTTACAGCGCCGTGAACCTTGTTACGTCTGTATGTCAGAATGTACACACACACACACATACACACACACAAAACCCCAAGCAAACAACCCCAAGAACGAGCAAAGTTTATTTAAGACTTCTTTTTCGCACAAAGTGTTGGTGTGTTTCAGTTGTCTATGTAAAAAAAAAGAAACAGCAAAGAAAAAGGAAGAAAAAAAAAAAAAAACAACACAACAAAGTTGTTATTATAAACCAGAAAAATCTTTTGGAAAATGTGTGTCCTTTTGATTTCTTGAGCAGTGTTTCCCCTTTGCTTTCTGTGGGTTGGGGGTTTTTGTTTTCTTTCCCATTCTGTACTTTTTGGGTTGTTTTTGGTGTCGTTGCTGTGTATATCTCCTCTCCTCCCCCTACCCCCCCTCCGCCCTGACAAAAGCGGTATCACTTCTTTTGGCATCTCCTCTTGAGTGTTTCCTTCCTGTCCTTTGCTGGTGGAATGTTTTTCCTTTATTTTCTACTGTACACGTTTGCATCCTTCAATTTCTGTAACCGGATTTCTCCTCCCCTCAAAGCTGGGTCAGTTTTGGAGCTGTCCAGTTTGAATTAGCAGCACTAGCGGCGAGGGCTCTCTGGGACAGACCTGTGGGTTCTACAGCTCAGTAGGCATTTTGGAAAAATAAGAAATAAACATTCTCCACTGATTCCTTCTCATCTTCCTGCAATTAGCTTTTTCTATCTTACCAAGTTGTCCGGTTTCTAGAAATACATTGGTCCTGTGTGTGCTGTTCCCTGGCCTCTATAGTCCCTCTCCTTCTGCAGTTCCACCATTCCTGGGAGTTTCTCCTCCTAGGATGTTCCTCTGTCTTGCCCATCTTCATCTGCCTCCACTTCCAGCTGTGTCAGTGTTCAGTGTGGTGCATTTTGTAGGGCTGATGTTTCTGCTTGGCAGAGTCCCATAGGGTGGCTGACTTCTGCTTGCTTTGTTTGTATTTCCTCTTTATTTTCAATGATATGGTATAACCTGATCTCTTCTGGGCTGTGACCAACTCTAAAATACCTGTGGGAGCCTAAACTGAGTTGGGAAGATTCTGTTGTGCAAATTGATGCATCCCCAAAAGTCTGATGGCAGTGAAGGTTTTTCCTAGATGAAAACCCAGATGGACTGAACCAAGTTTTAAACAGGACCTGTCAGAAAACTTAATGTATAATCACATTAGACATGTATATTTTTGTGGACATTTGACTTAAAATGTTGTTACTATACAGCTATTTTCTTGAAACTCATCCCTTTATTAAATTATTTTTCTACTGGAATTGATTTTTTTAATTATTATTATTGGTTTTTGTATTTTTAATTCTTTGATCAGTCTTGGTCCTTTTGCTGAGGTGCCCTTGGCAGCAAGCGTTGCCCAGGTGGCAAAACTCAGACTATGATCACTCCTAGGGGTCAAGGAGAGAGCAGCTGCATAGAAAAGTTACTGTTTGCTGGTTGGAAGCCTCCTTGCTCCTGAACGAAGGAGGTGCTGTACCAAAGATGTTCTCTGTCCTTCCCTCCACCCCACCCTTTCCTTTTGTTTGGGCCCAATCTTTTCCAGCTGTTCTCAATGAACTGCAGGTGCAGGTTGTTCGATGGCAGGGAGTGGGTTATAAAACCTCTGTTTCTTGCCAGAGAAGTAAAAGCAGGTGCAGCAGGGCTGAGGGCTGGCTGGAAAGTTGGTGCTTGCAGCCTCTGTTCCTAGTCCCAGTGCTGTGCCAGGGAAGCATTCAGCAGAGGAGTGTGTGAGCTGCCTGCATGGGACACGGCTCTCCTAAGCATGAGGGGAAGGAGGACTTGGTTCAAAATTGGTCTTCCCTGCTACTGCTGTTTTCTTGTTCCTGTGCTACATGGCCTGATGCGAATGTCTCCAGTGGAAGGAAGGGCCTGCCATGCTGATGTGACTCATGGCATCCTCTGTGGTTCCGCCTCAGCTGCTCCATGCTGGCTTGGATCAAGATCAAGTTCTCAGCTGTGTAAGTTCTTGCATTTGGTATTTATTTTAGCTGAAGAGCAGCCCTCAGTGAGGTACTGGCTGCAGAGAGTCTGATGCATTTGCCTTGGTGAGACTGAGCAGTGCTGCTGTTCCATGCTTGAACATGGAGTTTGGAGGGCTTGCTCCCTGCTGAAGAAACCTCCCCAGCCTCTGTTGTCATTATGGGGGAGAAGTAGTGCCTGATACTGCTCCACACTGCAGTGAACTTGGAAATGATAGTGCCAGGTGATGCAAGGCTGTGAGTGGAGTATGCTGTGGGTCTGCCAGTGGAAGGGATGGGCTGGATCAAACCTCTCCTGTGTGCAGACCCATTCCTTTAGAAAGGACTGGAGCTGGGCTGTAGGAGAGAAGCTCAGGGGGCTTATGTTCCACTGAAGGCAACGCTGGGAAATAGCAGCCTGGGAACCACTTCAAGAGGGGACAGAGTGGGGACAAATGCTGAATTTTTTTGTCAGGCAGAATTTCTTGAAGCCAGCAAATGATATCTTTATGCCTGGGGGCAGGAGAAATTCAATTAGTGTTTGCAGAGTGTTAGAGCACCTGGGAGTCCTGTCTGTGTGCACATGTGTAGGAGATGCCTAATTTCTGGCTCCCAGTATGTTGCCCTGCAAACATGAGCCTGCATATCAGTAGAAGGCCCTTGAGCACCATACACTCCTACCCAGAAAAAAAATAAAAGAGATTTGCTCTCATTTTGAGGAGGAAGCAAGGGCTGGGGGACACAACTGTGAGGCAGTTTAAAGAGCCATTGGTGTTGTCCTGCCACAGAAATCTCCAGAAAGCCTTACTTCTGATTTTGAGTCTCTGGCACATATTTTTATTTTGGAGAAGGGAGGCTAGATCAGCAATCTCCTGTAGCACATTTACAGCCTCTCTGAGACAGGGCACAGCTAGAACAAAATACAAGTCAGGGAAATAATTGGATGGCCTTTGATGTGTGTGGGCATCAGCGAGGAGAGGACCTGCTTTTCCCTGCTCAGCGTCAGCATTGCGTACTTGTGCGTGAGGTGCGCCAAAATAGCTGCTGTCCTGGAAAACTGGTTACCTCAGAACTTACTTTCCATTCCTCCCCCTTTAGGAGCTTGAGATAGATCTCTGAGCACTTGTTCTGAGGGCATTGCCCTTGAGACCCAGGTCTTGGAAGTGGGTCCCTGAAATCTGACTTGCAAAGCCAGGCAAGGTGTTTGGAGCAAGTGCTGCTTCTGGTCCCTCTGCAGAAGGACCTTGACAGGCTGGGCAAATGGGCAGAGTTCAAGGGCATGAGATTTAACACATCTAAGTGCCAGGGTTCTACACATTGGCCACAACAACCCCATGCAGTGCTACAGGCTGGGGACAGAGTGGCTGGAGAGCGGCCAGGCAGAGAGGGACCTGGTTAGGCCACACCTTGAATCCTGTGTCCAGTTCTGGGCCCCTCGGTTTAGGAAAGATGTTGAGTTGCTGCAACATGCCCAGAGAAGGGCAACAAAGCTGGTGAGGGGTTTGGAGCACAAGCCCTGTGAGGAGAGGCTGAGGGAGCTGGGGTTGCTTAGCCTGGAGAAGATGAGGCTCAGGGGAGACCAACTACCTGAAGGGAGGTTGTAGCCAGGTGGGGGTTGGTCTCTTTTCCCAGGCAACCAGCACCAGAACAAGAGGACACAGTCTCAAGCTGCACCAGGGGAGGTTTAGGCTGGATGTTAGGAAGAAGTTCTTCATAGAAAGAGAGATTGGCCATTGGAATGTGTTGCCCAGGGAGGTGGTGGAGTCACCATCACTGGAAGTGTTTAAAAGGAGACTGGAGGAGGCACTTGGTTTAGTTGATTAGATAGTGTTGGACTTGATGATCTTGAAGGTCTTTTCCAACCTGGTTAATTCTGTATCCTGGTTGTGAATTCTCTTTCTCTTTACAACAATTCTACCAAATGGTGAATTGTTGGTGTGTGTGAGTGGTAAGACATGCTATAAACCTAAAACTGTTCAATTAATTGCTCTTGCAAGCTATCCTGATTTTAAGGTCATACTCTTAGATTAACTTTCCATGCTAAGTATCTCATGTGTTTCGTTCTTCTGCATCACACTGGGGACCAAACTAAATCCTCTTTTTTTCTTGGCAGTTGATTTTCTGAGGCTTCCTAAAGCTTTGCCTTTCACAAATGTTGTGCTAACATCCTCTGGGGAAAGATGAATCGAAGGTCTTTCTCCTACCCACTTGACAGATATAGGCTACGAGTTTTTCAAGATGCAACAGCCACGTAGGAAGAGTGTTGTTACCTTCTGGTCACAAGATCTGCCAAGGACTCCATGTAGGAAGGCATGTTCAAAAGCACATGCAGAGGCTGATGAGACTGAGATAGGAGACACAAGGGGGGTGGGAAAGTGCTGAACAAACTGGGAGTGTGTTTTTTGCCTTGGGTCCTGCTCAGCTGCACTGGAGCTGGCTCCCAGCATGTGCAGTACCAGCAGTAGACAGTCTCCTGGGAGCTGAAGGTGCTGTTTCAGTAGGGAAGTCAAAAATAAAGCATGCTGTCTCTTGACTGAGTTAATCAAGAAGAGATAACAAGTGGCTGATGGATGTCTCATTAGAGACTGCTTTCTTGTGGCATGTTTGCCTGCTGCTCCTGTAGGTACCACAGGAGGTTACTGATGAGTGGGTTTCAAATGGTTTGAGCACAGCCTGACATCAGTATCTGATGATTAGAGCCCTTGGTTTTCTGGCAGTGTACGCTGCTGCTGACAGCAAAAGGAGGTGATTCAAGCTGTGCCATGTTCCCAGGAGCAGTCCTGGGTGCTGCCAGACCCAGCTTCCTCCCAGTGCTGGGTGCAATCTTAACTATCTCCTCTCAATCAAGTGCTACTTTTGCTGAGTTGCTTTCTTCTTCTGTCTCCTCTTTCTCTGTTGGACCTTTATCATATATTCACAGAATGCATTGTGTTGGAAGGGACCGCTAGACTTCATCTAGTCCAACCTCCTGCTGTAAACAGGGACATCTCCAACTAATCAGGTTGCTCAAAATATCACCAAGCCTGATTTTGAATTTTTGCAGGTACATTGTCCCAGTAAAGCGTCAGATGAAGGAGCAGTCTCCTTTATTCTCTTGCTTTAGCTGTCTTCTGCATCTTTTCCAATGTCATTCCTCAGACTAGAGAAAAGTGATTTACAGCCAGTCATTCTGAAGGTGTACTGCAGTGGGATGAATATTTACAGTCACTCTGATGGGCTGCTAGGCTGATTTAGGTATTATCGAGGCAGCATCTCTCCTAGTGAAGCTAGAGCCTGAGACCTTTTCCTGCAGCAGTTCCTACTTACAAGCTTGCAACCAGCCTGTTACTAGAAACAAGGGACATTGTTGGGATGACATAATTACATCTTGCAAACACCTGCTGTGTGCCATGCCAGCCTCTGGTTGGTGCTGCCCAGGGTGAGGAGGCCTGTCAGGTGTGCAATGTGCTGTATCAGAATTTACACCATTTGAAGGCAGAACTCCCGCTGGTGACCCAGTAGCTGACCTTCTCTTCCTGTCTTTAAGGAGCCAGTATCCTGGAGTATGTAGAGATATGGTCCTTTGCCACAGAAGCTGTCTGAGCTCCTGTCAAATTTGGCTGGATCTAGTCTGGTTTAAACCCTCCACTGTGAGGTGCCCATCTGTTCAGTGTGGTGTCAGGTTGTGATGCGAGTTTGTCAGAGCGAGCACAGAGCCCGTGAGCTCCTGCCTCAGGGCTGGGTTCATTCCAGTGACAAGCAAAAATAACCTGAAGTTTTATTCCTGGGGGTAAGAATTGCTGTGTCTGGGAGAGGGAGAGTTCAGCACAGTACAGAAACACTGGAGAAAAAAAAACCCAACCCACTAGCATGAATCAGCAAGTCAAGATTAAAACATGTAACCAACTATTTCTGATGGGTAAAAGCAATAAGCCAGAGGTTAAATGTAATCTGATTCATATGCCTTGTCTCCACACTTCTGCTTGCTGTACCTTAGCTTCTTTGATTGTCTATATATAAGAGGTGACATTGGAGAGTGTGGATTTATGCTGAAGAGTTATTTGTCATGGAGAGATGAAGGAGCTGTCTGGCACTTGTGGGTTTCATATCAAGTTGCGCTCCTGGCAGACGCTGGGCGAGCATTTAAAGAAGATCACGTTGTCGAGCAGAGCAGTAAGTTGCTATAAGGATGGACAGAGATGTGATGCAGGGACTCTGAATAGAGAGACCCACTGGATTTGGAAGATCTCTTTCCAGTCCAGTACTTGGGCAGATACTAAACATCTATTCAGAGGCATAGGCAGCAGTTCTGGTCGTTTGCTAAAATCTGTTGGGGAGATGGAAGAGGATCCTGGTGTGAAAGTCTGCAAACCGTTAGCTGCTGTCTTGAGGAACTCACCTGGGCTTGGTTACATTTTCAAAGGTCTGTCCAACACTCCTGAATGAAACTTGGTCCTGCTAGCATCCATTCCAAAGCTCTTTGCCAAGGCATCCAGGTTTGATGCAGTGCTGTGCATCTGCCTCGTGTCACTCTGCTCTGTCTTGTAATGCTCCAGCACCTCAGACCAAACTTTTGCAGTTACTGATAGTAGCTCCTACAAGCTCTTTCCAGTGGAAGGTGAGTGGGTGCTGAGGAACACACTGGCAGTTTGTGCTGCTTCTCCAAATGCTGTGTTTTTCAGTTCTCCCTGAGTGGCAATGGCTGCAGTGACTGTCTGGTCATTGCATGGAGTCCAGCTCTGTTTCAGCTGCTGGTCCTGCTGGAGTGTGACCTGTGCAGAAACCCCTCTGGGCTTGGCTCTTCTTGGGGGGTGGTGTCTGTGACAGTGCCTGAAAGCACACTGGGTGGGCTGTTGGTGCCAGCTGGCTTGGCTGGACTTTTAACAATATAGCATCAATAAAAATCTCAGAAAGTTTGAATAACATGGCCAGCAGGAACAGGGAGGTCATTCTGCCCCTGTACTCAGCACTGGTCAGGCCACACCTTGAGTACTGTGTCCAGTTCTGAGCCCCTCAATTCAAGAAAGATGTTGAGATGCTGGAATGTGTCCAGAGAAGGGCAACAAAGCTGGGGAGGGGCTTGGAGCACAGCCCTGTGAAGAGAGGCTGAGGGAGCTGGGGTTGCTTAGCCTGGAGAAGAGGAGGCTCAGGGGAGACCTTATTGCTGTCTACAACTACCTGAAGGGAGGCTGTAGCCAGGTGGGGATTGGTCTCTTTTCCCAGGCAAAGAGCACCAGAACAGAGGACACAGTCTCAAGCTGCACCAGGGGAAATTCTTCCCAGAAAGAGAGATTGGCCATTGGAATGTGCTGCCCAGGGAGGTGGTGGAGTCACCATCACTGGAGGTGTTTAAGAGGAGACTTGATGGGGTGCTTGGTGCCATGGTTTAGTTGAATAAATAGTGTTGGATGATAGGTTGGACTCTATGACCTCAAAGGTCTTTTCCAACCTGGTTTATTCTATTGTATTCTGGTCTATTCCTCAAAACTTCAGCTGATTGCTGATAAATGTGGTGATTAGCTACAGCTTCAGATGCTGAGGCTTCTCTTCTTAAAAGCAGAGCAAATTAGTTCCTCCTTGTGTCCAACTATCCTATACGGACTGAAAATGCCAGGGCAATTCTAGCTTCCAAGAAGTGACACTGAAGTCTTATTAGTGCCATTCACTAAACCCTTTTCTACTGCTGCATGGGCATTAGCAAATGGTCCTCTGCACCTTAGCTCCAAATGAAGCTCAGTGCATATCTCTGGCAGTTTACCATCCAGTGTTTAACAAAGCCACAATTCCATGAGGATACAGAAGGGGCTGATAAAGCCATCTGAGTGCTCTGCAGAGAAACATCACCAAAATAGCTGCTGTGTTGTGTCTAATTGCAATGGAGGAGCAGCCTGGCTCATTAATCCTACCCATCAGCAGCACATAGCCTGTCTGCACCAGAATAGCTCTGATCTCAACAAACCTGGCTTTCAATTTTCAGTATATTTGGAAAAGACAGCACAGGCCCAAAGGGACTTCCACTTGGCTGGGCTGCCTCTCCATGACACAGATGACCTAGGCTGTGAGAGGCTTTGCAGCGTTCAGGTAATAGAATGAGAGGAAATGGCCTGAGATTGTGCTAGGAGAGGTTTAAACTGGACATTGGGGAAAATACTGAAAAAGTGGTCAGGCATTGGAGCAGGCTGCCCAGGGAGGTGGTGGAGTCACTGTTCCTGGAGGTGTTCAAGGAACGTGTGGACGTGGCACTTGGGAACGTGGTTTAATGGCCATGGTTGCCTTAGGTTGATAATTGGACTCAATGATCTTAGAGGTCTTTTCCAACCAAAACAATTCTATGATTCTGTAAGAGGCTCCCAAATTGCATGCAGATGTTTGTGAGTCCCCAACTTTAGGCTGAGCAAGAGCACTGGTTTATCAGGCCCTGCAATGCAGGGGGTTGTGTTGGTGAGTAGTGAACCATCACACTGGCATCTCTTGTCAGTCAGGGAGGAGTGGGGCTGCTGCCTGTGCTGGTGACTATCAGCTGTGCAGCACAAGTACCTGTGTGGTGGGAACCACACTCCCTCACCAGACCTAGGTGGCATGGCTTTAAACTGCTTACAGCCTTGTCATCAAAGTCATAATTCATCAAAGACAGGTAAGGGACCTGTGCTACTGTCCTCCTGCCTTCTCTTTTTCTCCTTCTTGGACACCTGCATAAAGCTTTTCCAGGGCTATGATAAGTGCTGCTAGCAAACCAAGACTGTTTTCTTGCTGTCCTTAGTGACTTTGGTCTAAGCTGTGTTTGCAGAAATTTTCTCTGAAGAAACAGCCTGAGCAACCCTTGAAAACTGAACCTGAGTCTTTAAGGGCATTCAGTTGCAATCAACCTGAAATCTCTGCAGTAGGAGCCTGGAGTCTGGGACTACAAGGACAAGAAAGCCACAGCTGGGGTCTGATAAAACTCAGGAAATGCTCCTACTTAGGGCAGAGGCTGTGTGGTGCATCATAAGCTGCAGAGTGCTGCCTACCTGGTGTTACAGGATGGAGGAAAGTTGTGCAAAGACAGGGACCATAGTGACAGGGCAAGCACAGATGTGACAGTACCACTGTCTTGACTGCTAAATGGGGATTTAGTCTTCTATCCAGCTGCCTGTGTTGTGAAGGCAGGAGATTTGGGCTTGGGGCAGGCTAATGCTTGTTGAAAGCTAGCAATGATTCTGCATGTATTTTCCATTATTGGCACTGCAAACTGAATGGCTAGACAGCAGCATCTTCTAGCCCACTGCTGTGGTGCTGCTGCCCCACTTTGAGAACTGAGCCCTTTCCCACTCAGCACCTTGCAAAGCTGGAGAAGAGGAGGCTGAGGGAAGATCCCATTCTTCTCTACAGCTACCTTAATGGAGGTTGTAGGAAGGTGGGGATTGGTCTCTTCTCCCAGGTAACAAGTGATAGGATGAGAGGAAATAGCCTCAATCATAGAATCAATAAGGTTGGAAAAGACCTCAAAGATGGTCAAGTCCAACCTCTCACCCAAGACCTCATCACTACTAAACCATGGCACCAGCCTCAAGTTGCATCAGGGGTGGTTTAGATTGGATAGCAGGAAAAATCTCTTCACCAAAAGGGTCATTGGTCCCTGGGACAGGCTGCCCAGCTAAATGGTAGAGTCACCATCCCTGGAGGTGTTTAAATGATTTTTGGGTGAGCAGCACAGGGAAATATTGTGTACAGGGAGATGTTAGATGATGGTCGTACTTGATGATCTTTAGATGTCCTCCAGTCAGGAGATTCTATGAAGGAGCTACTTCAGCAAGTCATACTATCCAGGCTGTGCTGAACCTAACAGCCCTCCCAGCTGAATACTTAGGATGACTGGGCTGGACAGAGCTCGATAAAGCACTGGGGAGTTAAGCAAACAAACTCCTGCTACCTCTGCCTTGCTTTTGCTGGGGTGACCTCTCATTGTCCACGAGCAAGCAGAAGAACCAGGATTTAGTGTGGTCTGTCAGAGTAAGGGTCATGTATGGAGAAACTGGGCAAAAGGATTTCTGGGTCATCTTAAGATTCCAAGGAAATATATTATTGTAATTTTTGCTTCTTTAACCTCTCCTATGTTTGTCTGCCAGATGCCCTCAGTAGCACTCCAAGCACAGGGTCTGCACCCACAGACTGATGATGTTTTGCCTATTAAAAGTCTCCTTCCTGTTTCAGCTGGAGATTTTTTTCTCCACCTTAAAGCTGAAAAAAAAGGAAGCAAAGATAAATCAGGCTTTTAATGACTGGAAAGTGGAAAAGGCATAACCTCAAACTGAAAAGTACTGCATGTGGGAGTTGCTAAGACACAGAGGATGACACACAAAGGGAAGACTGGGTGCTGAAGTCCTTCCTTATCTGGGTTTGAGGGACCATGCCAGATCTCTTCTGAGTGATGCAATATCAGGAACAACACCTCTGGTAGCTGGGCTTCTTAAGATAAGATGCTGCTCAGGGAAAGAAATGGTTTCTAGAAGCTGGGCTGGATCAAAAGAAGTTTTCTTCATGCATTTCTTTGATATCATTGGGCTAGTTCAGAGAGATAGAAACAGTGACGCAGGTAGAAAGGGAGTTTCTGCATGGCCAAAAGTCCACCTTAGCCTCCACTCTAGGCAGCAGGGAGAGCTGGGTTGAGGGAGGAGACCTGCAGAAGGCAGTGGAGACATTGTGTGCTCATCTGAGGTTTTTGATGTCCTCCTGGATTCCAGAGAGGAATTCCTGGGACTAGCTGCATCCTGGTAACTGAAAGCCGTTTGGGTCCAACTGGCATCCTAATGCTAGGAGACAAGGCTGGATGTCCAGCCTATTGGCAGCTTTGCCCAGCTGAAAACCCTCTTGGCTTTCCAGCAACCTTTTCTCCGTGAAGGTTCAGGTTTGTTGCCACAGAGAGGGCTCTTGGGCGCTTTGTCATCACTCTGCTGGCTCTGTTAGTCTCATTGGCGTTTCCTTGCTCTTGCCATGTGAAGGCTCAAGTTTCAGTTCCTTAAAGCTTTGCTGAACTTGTGTTATTTGAGGCTAAAATTTTCCATGCTGGGTGCATGTGAAGGCTAAGCATCTTTGCACTCATTTGAAGCCTCTTTAGTCTATTTCCATTGTGTTCTTAGGGAATTCTCTTTTAACTTGGAACTGATGAGGGTTGTTGGTTTTTTTGGAATAAGCAGATTGCATCTTATTCATTAGGCAGATGAAAATAATTTGATTTTCATTAGGTCAATGATTCATTTCATTAGCAGCAAGGCATCACATGGAATGCATAATCCTGAGAAGGTATCTGTTCAGGAAAGAATTGGAAGTCAGGTCAGGCTGTGTCATTTTGACCTTTTTAGCAATAAAATTGTTTGATTTCTAACCCCCACACACACCCTCCTCCCCCCACCCCCCAAAAAAAAGACTTCTGGGTGCATATTTAAAACAAAGCTGCTGTTGGAAAGAAGTGCTTTGACTTTCATTGCAACTTTTTGGTCCTCTTTAAATGAACCAATTCTTCAATGTCTCAGTCTGGGCAAATGTTGAAATCATAGAGTTGTTTCAGTTGGAAAAAGACCTTTAAGGTCATCAAGTCCAACTGTCAACCCAGCACCACCATGCCCACTAAGTCATGTCCCAAAGTGCCAGTCCAAAGGTTTTGAACACCTCCAGGGACAGTGACTCCACCACCTCCCTGGGCAGCCTGTTTCAATGCCTGACCACTCTCTCAGGAAAGAAATATTTCCTAATATCCAACCTAAGCCTCCCCTGGCACAACTTGAGGTTACTTCCTATTGTTCTTCCATAAGGAATGCCAGTACTTCCCAGTGGGTAATAATTCCAAACAATCAATGGTAGTAGAGAGAGGAGCTTTTCCTGAATGCCACGTTTGTTTCACAGGTTTTGAAGTACCCTGAGGCTGTGGAGGCACCTTCCCAGCGGCTGGTGTAGGGTCTGTGGGGGTCACTGATGGGACCATGGGTGCACAGAACTGACCTCCATTGCCTGTGTTATCATGCAACCCAGATTTGTCAATGATAGCAGATTAGTCTTCTGCCATCCTGAAACGTGGCTGATGCCCTTCCAGTTTGAATCCAAAAGTTCATTTGTGGTGTGATCCAGCCTGGTATCAGTGGGACAGAGAAAACAAATAAAGGATCCTCTGTCCTGTTTGTATTGTCTTCAGGCAATTTGTTCTGCACCTCCTCTCCAAGATAAAGAGACCCAGCTCCCTCAGTGTTTCCTCATAAGGGAGATTCCACTCCCTTCCCTGACCTTTTTGAACTGAAGGGCCCAAAACTGGACCTTTTGAATGTGGCTTCACTAGGGCAGAGTGAAAGAGGAGGAAAACCTCTCTCAACCTACTAACCACACTTTTTCTAATCACCCCAGGAGGCCCTTGGCCTTCTTGGCTAGGACAGACTGCTGGCTCACGACTATCCTTCTTTCTACCAGGACCCACAGGTCCATTTCCCCTATGCTGCTCTCCAACAGGTCAGTCCCCAGCCTATACTGGTATAAAGGGTTCTTCTGTCCCAGATGTAAGACTCTATGCTTCCCCTTGTTGCATTTCATTAGATTTCTCCCCACCTGACTCTCCAGCCTCTCTAGGTCTGGCTGACTGGTGGCACAACCTTCTGGTCAGTGAATGCTTCCATTCAGGGAATGTTAGGGAAGGCTTCCTTGTTTCTGGTCTTCTTTCTGGTCAGCGTTCTGTGCTGAAGTGTGCTCTTAATTCTCATCTCCAGCACTCTGACCTGTAAGACAAGGGGAGGTAATGGCTTGTGTCTTGGAGTTTAGTGCTCCTCACAGAAAGCCTGGATGGAACAAGTTAGGTTGGAGGGAGGTTGTAGACAGGTGAGGGCTGGTCTCTTCTCCCAGGCAACCAGCACTAGAACAAGAGGACACAGTCTCAAGCTGTGCCAGGGGAGGTTTAGATTGGATGTTAGGAAGAAATTCTTCATAGAGAGATTGGCCATTGGAATGGGCTGCCCGGGGAAGTGGTGGAGTCGCCATCACTGGCAGTGTTTAGGAAGAGACTTGATAGAGTGCTTGGTGCCATGGTTGAGTTGATTAGATAGTGTTGGGTGATAGGTTGGACTCGATCTTGAAGGTCTCTTCCAACCTGGTTTATTCTGTTCTATTCTATTCCTCAAAGAGAAGCCATAGCTTCTAAGGAGCAAGTGCTGGTGAACTTCTCTGGATTTGCCCTGCAAGCACTTGAAGAGCACTCACTCAATGCTGGATGTGGTAATGGGGTAGGAACGCTTCTTAATGAGAGTTAGGAACATTAATGTGCTTGCGAAACAGTATTATGCAACCAAAGTCAATATAGTGCTTTCAGTTGCCAAAGAGCAATTCAAGAAGTGGGGAGTATCAAAGTTTGTATGCTTGAAAGCCAAGGGCCTCACTCTGCCCATGACTGACTTGCTCAGCTCCACTTCCCTAGTGCTCAGCTGTGCCAACAAGCCTTGTGCTCTGCTTGATCTGAGTTCCAGGGAAAACATATTTTTTTCCTACTGCAAGATGCTAGTGAGGAATCAAGGTATGCCTGAACACCAGGCTAGAGATAAAGGCAACACAAGGCTTTTGTAATGCAGAGCACTGAATTCACCCTGTGGGTAAAAAGCCATTCCTCTTCTCTTTTCAGCTGTATGACTCCCCCACCCCCCCTTATGCCTCTGTGCATAATTATCCTGGGTCAGTCAGAGATGCAGCAAAAAGGTTTAGATATTCACTAGGGATGATTAGTGCTAAATTAAAGGAGACTTGATGTTTAACATAGCCAAGAAAGCTGCAAAAGGAAGGAAGAAGTGCATTGTTTTCTCTGTGATAAAAGAGCACAAGCAGTAAAAGCTGCTAAAGACCTGCAGTACAATACAAGAAAACCTGCTGAAAATGTGCTGGAAAGAACAAAATGGCTCATAATTATGCTAAAACCAGTCCTGTGAAGAAGCTGCCATCTAAGGTCAAGTTAGAAGCAAGCAAATTAAGGCAGAAAGAGATTGTAATACCTTGGTGACACAGATCTGTGTTCCTTGGTTGGCAATTTACCTCTTGTTTCTTTTGAAAATTGCTGCTTATTGTTTGCCAAGACAGCTACCAGGAGGCTTTTGCTGCGTTTCACGCAGATAATTGCATTGATGAGGTAAAAAGTATCATTTAAAATAATCTCACAGCACCATTCCCCCATTGAAATGTAAATGTCAGAATTCTGTGTCTCCTTTGCACAGTTGTGATTCTGCGGGGTTGAGACTAGGATTGCCTCCTCTGAATCCTTTTGTAGAAGCATCTTTATTTGCCTTCAGAAGTCGCCAGCGAGGTCTTTGCAGACCTGTTCTCGCACCAGTAGCAATCTGCTTTCCTCAAAAGCATCCTTGCAATTGGCAGTTTGAGGGTTGGTTTGTTTTAGGAAAGCTGGAGACTGTCTTATTGCTGTGGTGTTTTCCACGTGTGAGCACTTGAACAGCGTCCTCAGGAAAGATGTGTGTGGTTTCTTGGAAGATCCTGGTTAGAACTTGCCCAAATATTCAAGCATCAGAGAATCACAGGGGCTGGAAGGGACCTTAAGAGATCATCCAGTCCAAGCCCCTGCCAGAGCAGGATCATCTACACCAGATCACACAGGAATGCATCCAGGCAGGTTTTGAATATCTCCAGAGAGGGAGACTCCACAAGCCCCTTGGGCAGCCTGTTCCAGTGCTCTGTTACCCTCAGTGAAAAAATTCTTCCTCATGTTTCCATGAAACCTCCTATGCCTCAACTTCCACCCACTGCCCCTTGTCTTGTCATTGGGCATCACCCAGCAGAGCCTGGCTCCATCCTCTGGGCACTCACCTTTTACATATTCATGAACATTGATGAGGTCGCCTCTCAGTCTCCTCCAATCTAAAGAGCCTCGGCTCCCTCAGTCTCTCCTCGTATGGAAGATGTTCCACTCCCTTCATCATCCTCATGGCTCTGCCCTGGACTCTCTCAAGCAGCTCACTGTCTTTCTTGAACTGAGGGGCCCTGAACTGGACATAGCATTCCAAGTGTGGCCTGAGCAGGGTAGGGGGGGGGAGGAGAACCTCTCTCTACCTACTGAACATACCCCTTCTAGTCCACCCCAGAATGGCATTGGCCTTCCTGGCCACAAGAGCACACTGCTGGCTCATGGTCATCCTTCCATCCACCAGGACCCCCAGGTTCCTTTACTGCTCTCCAGCAGATCTGTCCCCAACCTGTGCTGGTGCATGGAGTTGTTCCTTCCCAAGTGCAAGACTCTACACTTGCCCTTGATTGAACTTCATCAAATTTCTGCCTGCCCAGCTCTTCAGCCTGTCCAAGTCTCACTGAATGGCAGCACAACCTTCTGGTGTGTCAGCCACTCCACCCAGCTCTGTGTTGTCAGCACACTGGCTGACAGTGCTCTCAGTGCCCTCACCCAGCTTATCAATGACCATATTGAACAGTACTGGTCCCAGTACTGACCCCTGAGGGACTCCACTAGACACAGGTCTCCAACTAGACTCTGTCCCATTGACCATAACACCAGTTCAGAGACCAGGAAAACAGAGGATACAGATGAGGTGTCCCACCTCTCAGGCTGGTGACCCAACAAAGGGAGCATGGGCATCCTCAGTAGTCCAAGAGAGATGATTTTTCACCCCAGTGAGACTCAGTGGTGGGAAATGATCTTGCTAGAGATAGTCTTGTGCTTGTGACAGATGAGTTTACGGATCTCCTTTTAAGCATGTTCTTTTCCTTTTTACTGCCTGGGGGCTGAAAGTCTTCAAAGCTTTTAAGCACCTTCAAATTGAAATCTTCTCAAGCTACCAATCTCAAAAGCCCTGCAAATGCTGCCTGAAGCTGAAGCGCTCAGGGAGTTGGAGGCTTTGATGCTGCTTCTACACACCTGGTTCCTGTTGCTCCTCTCTCCCCATGCCCTGACTGTGGAAACTTACAGATGGTTTGTAAAGAAAAATGTCTGTCTTTTTTTTGCTTTTCTGGATTGCTCCACTCCTACATACTATGTTTTGATCACTCGATTCCTCTCTTCCAGGCAGAATGCAATGTTTCTCAGAAAAGGTGATCATTTTTTTTGCCCCTTCCTTATCATCCTCACTCTAACCCAGAAAAGAAATCAGTGAAAGTTCAAATTCCAGTCTAGTTATCAAACCCACAGTGCTGGAGTGATTACAACATGAGCCTGCCTCTCAGTACCCATGCTTTTTAAATTACTCACTCATTTTGGAAGTTCAGCCTGAACTCCATGTACCTATTGGGAAGTGGCTACTTATGGCAAGGCTTCAGCATCGAGATTTATGTTTAGCACCAGCTTTTTAATCACTTGCTTGCTTAGTTCCAGACTCCATGGATGGATGGTGGTGACCACTGGTCATGCACACAGTTTGACCCCTCTCAATCCACCACGAACATATTTTCCCCACTGGTGGTAGTTCACGCTGTTTATTTGGCTCTTGATTAGCTTTGCTCCTTCATCATCTCCTTAAGAGACCTTGAGGCTGAATGCCAGAGAAATAACCCTCCACACACAATTAGCTAGCCTGCTTTCTGTCGTCTCAACAGCATACAAAAGCTGGCTGATTGACTCATTTTGTGTCAAGCTTATGCAGTAATCTTTGAAAGGGTTTCTTTTTCTTTTAGTGCAAACAAAGGGATAATTATTGCATGTTGTTATTATTTTATTAATGTACTTTACATATATTTTTACCTTAATTATGCTGAGGGTTTGGGGTGGTTTTAATCCTTACTGCGTTACAGTCCTGTTAGCAATGCTGGCTTTTGACATGTCAATGAATAGTTTAAATTAACTTCTAAGTCAGAAAGAAGTAAACCTAACCTCCTTGCTTGCTTCTGGAGCTGCTCTGACCTGATAAATTCAGTTTTTTGAAGCACCATGTTCCTGAGCTCTCCTGCCTCCCCAGCAAACAGTCTTTCTGTCTTAATAAACTAATTTGGCTGTGAGGGTTACTGCTGCATCTTCTGGTGATCAAGCGGCACAGCAGAAAGGAGATGGGGTAAGTCCAACTGTATTGTCAGGTCACTTATCAAATCCAGTCCAGCCAGGTAGTTTCCAAAAGCCAAAAATCCCTCCTTATCCTGACCTGTATCAAACAAAATGTGGCCAGCAAGTCAGGGGAAGGGATTTCCCCGCCTTCTATTCTGCTTTTATGAGACCCCACTGGGAGTACTGTGGCCAGCTCTGGAGCCCTCAAAACAGTGATACCAAACTGTTGGAGAAGGTCTAGATGAGGGTCACTGTGGTGGGTTGAATTTCCCCCTCCCCCCCAACATTCACTTTGTCAGGGCAGCTCATTTGGAAGCAAAAAAACTGTATTTACAAGCAAAACTACAATCCACAGTGGAATGCAATGAATATGTACACAATACACAATATTTACAGATACTGACAACAAACAGCACAAGAGCTCCCCTGGTCAGAAACCAGAAGAAGCTACCAGCTTCTCTTTCCCTGCCCACCCAGACTCCCCTGGCCAAAGGAGAGAGAGAGAGAGCAGAGAAAGTTGTGTTAGACTTAACCAAAACAATGCAGCCAAGGTCAAGCAGAAGCAAGTTAGTATCTCTTCAGAGCCACAAAGTGAGAAGAGAAGGGACAAGAAGAAGGAATTGTTTTGGTACAACCAGTCTTACAGTAGATATCTCTCCAATGGGACTCTTGAGAATCATCTTTGTTTTCCTTTTCCCACCCAACAGTGATTTATTTACATTTGACTACTTTTCTGCTCACGCTCTGTGGAAAAAAATTTGAGAGGCATAGCCTAAAACTATCACAGTCACAAAGATGATCAGTGGGCTTGGAGTACCTCTCCTGTGAGGACAGGCTGTGCAAGTGGCATCTCTTAAGCCTGGAGAAGAGAAGACTCCAGGGAGACCTTATAGTGGCCTTCCAGTACCTGAAAGGAGCTTATAGGAAAGTTGGGGAGGGACTTTTTACAAGGGCTTATGTTGACAGGACAAGAGGTGACAGTTTTAAACTAGAACAGGGTAGATTTAGATTAGATCTTGGGGAGAACTTTACTATGAGGGTGGTGAGACACCGGAACAAGTTGCCCAGGAAAGTTGTGGATGCCTTATCCCTGAAAGTGTTGAAGACCAAGCTGGATGAAGCTTTGAGCAACCTAGTCTGGTGGGAAGTTGGAACTAGATGATCTTCAAGGTTGCTTCCAATTCAAGCCATTCTATGAAAAGATGAGAAATACCAATGACCTATGTGAAGGGTGTCAGTGGGTTGTGAATGGATTTCAGTATCAGTAAAGCCCAAATGTAAGTTGGGACCTGTAGGTCTCTATTAAAATAGACACATTTTACTTATTTATTGATTTTTAGTATCTTAGCCGTGTAATAAGTGATGTATCAATCTGCACAGTTTTAGTCTAAAGGCATTGTTGTTCGTGGTCTGGGGTGCATGGGCAGGGAAACTGAGCTACCCCTCCTTGTATTTATTTTAAAAGTAATGCTGTGTTCCTGCCAACCTGGAAGAAATTCTTTGGCAGTAACACTGTTGCCCTCAGTCATCTCTTGCAGTCTATGAATGTTAACACAAAAATAACAAACAGATTCTGCTGCCAGGATCTATAGAAGCCTTTTCATAAATCCTGGAACAAACTCGGGCCATGGTTAATTGCTGGTGGGCAGGGCTGAAGAGTGTTTCTGCGTGGCATAAAATACAGAGGGAGGGAGGGTTGGATTAAATGTCTTGAACAAAGCACATTTTTAAAAGAAGTAGTTTTCTGGATAATAAATGGAACCATGGTCTTCTCACATCTGTCCCTGGCTGATTATGAAGGGGGTAGTTGGTTAGGAGGACATAGGTTAGGACTGAGATTGCACAAGAAACAGCCTTTTTCTAACTGATTGGAAAGGGTGCAAAGAGGAGTCAGGAATGAGTTGTTTTGTTTTTTTCCATCAGAGGAAATGATGAAAATTACAGAATCGCACAATGAAGGGTTGGAAGGGACCTCTGAAGATCATCCAGTCCAACCCCCCTGCCAGAGCAGGTTCACCGAGAACAGCTCGCACAGGATGGCATCCAGGCAGGTTTTGAATGACTGAGACAGGAACACCATCATTTCTCTGGAGAGCCTGTTCCAGTGTTATAACACTCTCAAAGGGAAGAAGTTCCTCCTTATGTTTAGATGGAACTTTCTATGTTTAGTGTTTGTGCCAATTACCTCTATTCAGAATTAGCTGACTAGAACATCTCTCTTACAATGAAAGGCTAGGGACTCAGGGCTTTTTAGCTGGACAAGAGAAGACTAGGGGGTTAACATATCAACGCTTATAAATGCTTCAAGGGTGGGTACCAGAAGGATGGGGCCGGTCTTTTTTCAGTGGTGCCCAGTGACAGAGAGATGTTCTAGTCAGCTAAACATCTTTGCATCCCTTTGCTGTACCCTCTCAAGCAGTTCCCTGTCCTTCCTGAACCGGGGAGCCCAGAACTGGACCCAGTGCTCCAGATGGGGCCTCACCAGGGCAGAGTAGAGGGGGAGGATAACTTCCTTCAACCTGCTGGCCACACTCTTGCTGATGCATTCTAGGATACCACTGGCCTTCTTAGCCACAATGGCACGTTGCAGGCTATGGTCCTCTTGATGCCCACCCAGACTTCCAGGTCTTTTTCCACGTAGTTGCCTTCCAGCATGTCAGCCCTCAACTCGTACTGATGCATGGAGTTATTCCTCCCCAGGTGCAGCATGTTGCACTTGCCCTTGTTGAATTTCATAAGGTTACTCTGCCCGACTCTTCAGCCTGTTCAGGTCATGCTGGATGGCAGCACCCCTCCCAGTTTTGTGTCATCAACAACCTTGCTGTGGGTACACCCTATCCCCTCATCAAGGTCATTGATACAACTGTTATGCAGTGCTTAATTAAGGGACTGGGAAACAGTCTTGGGTCTGGGACATCTGCACCTTACCTGAAGATACCTGTTCCAAATACTGTGATAACTGTTCTAGTTCATCCTAAAGTAAAGGTGAATTTTTCCAAGAGACCTGACATTCCAAATGCTTTCCCTCAGGAACTGAGGTGCTCAGGGAGAATGAGGCCCGGTTTCATGCATGTATGAAGCGTGTGCATTCAGGCTTCCTCAACTCCTCAAGGACACCCTTTCACTATTTGCTCTTTTTTAAAGGTACACTCCCACAGTGGGCAGGGAGGCAGCTGTGAGAAAGCAGTGACTGAGTAATTACTCAATGCCTCTGAAGTGTTTGTGGGCAGAAGGAAGGATGGAAAAGCAGAGGAGATAACAACTGCTGTCTTTCCAGGAGGAGAGGGGGCACAAGGATGGAGAGAGAGACTAATTTGCTTTTAGAATAGAATAGAATTAACCAGGTTGGAAAAGACCTTTGAGATCGAGTCCAACCTATCACCCAACACTATCTAATCAGCTAAACCATGGCACCAAGCACCCCATCTAGTCTCCTCTTTAAAATACATTAAGACACTATATGCTGATCTGTAAAACATTTGTGCTTCAACCATACAGGAGTTAAAGGGATGATGCCTCCAAGTACAGCTGCTGGCATATTCCCATTTCATTATGGTCATTAAGGTGTAGCATGCCAAAAAATCCTATGCCTCTACGTCTTCCTGCTCCTAGATACCTAATTTTACATAACAAACAGAAGAGCAAAGACAGTAAATACCTACAAGGGTCTGTGTGTGGCTTTGTGTGTATCAGTGAATACTCTGCTGTTATCCTGCAGAAAATTAATGAAATGTGAATAGTGAGAAATCAGTGTTCTGTTTTGGCTGGCAAGCAGCAGTGTGCTGATTTTCCTCTCCTCCCCTCACCCCGTGCAAATTATGAGGTGTGTGGATTAGTGACATAAGAATGAGTAAGGTTTTTCTGTGTTTTACTTCCATAAAATCTAGTCCAAGTACATTTACTGAGGGGATACAGTTTTTCCTAGCATCAGATGACAGCCTGTTACAGTAGTGATTCTCAAGCCTTTCCAGTAGGCAAAGCTCCCTTTCCCACCTAGCAGTCAAGAAGTGCAGTTTATGCCCTGTCCGCCCCAACCCTGTTAACGAGTCCCAGAAGGAGAACATATGTATTTTATGTATGATTAGTAAATTCTGTGGAGACACAGTCCTAATATTGCTTCAGGCAGCCCTTATGAAAGTGCTGCTGCAAGTAAATACAGATGCCTTTTAATACTTCTTTTTTTTTTATTAACTTAAAGACTGTTCATCCACAAGGTGTGGACAGGCCCTATCGCTATTACCCAGCGAGAAAGGGACCAGCCCTGCTCCCCAGATTATGTTAGCTCACTAGCTGCCTCTCAGCAGCCTCTAAAGTAGTGTAAGGTTTTGCCCTCTTTAGGAGAGACCTAGTCAGCCAGACCTTAGATCACAGAATCACCAAGGTTGGAAGAGACCTCAAGGATCATCAAGTCCAACCTGTCACCACAGACCTCATGACTAAACCGTGGCACTAAGTGCCATGTCCAATCCCCTCTTGAGCCCCTCCAGGGATGGTGACTCCACCACCTCCCTGGGCAGAACGTTCCAATGGCTAACAACTCTCTCAATGAAGAACTTTCTCCTCACCTCCAGCCTGAACTTCCCCTGGTGCAGCTTGAGACTGTATCCTCTTGTTCTGGTGCTGGTTGCCTGGGAGAAGAGACCAACCCCCTCCTGGCTACAGCCTCCCTTCAGGTAGTTGTAGAGAGCAATAAGGTCTCCCCTGAGCCTCCTCTTCTCCAGGCTAAACAATCTCGGCTCCCTCTCCTTGTAGGGCTTGTGCTTGAGACCTGTCACCAGCCTCGTTGCCCTTCTCTGGACACGTTCAAGTGTCTCAATGTCCTTCTGCAATTGAGGGGCCCAGAACTGGACACAGTAGTCAAGGTAACCAGTGCTGAGTGCAGGGGCACAATGACCTCCCTGCTCATGCATTTCATGCCAGTGAAGCTGTCAGCCAGGTCTCCAAGCCATCCGAGACCTCCTCTGAGGCAAAACACAGCTCAAAAACCTTAAGAGAAGGTTTGCCTGACACAGAGGAAAGCTGTTGCTTGTGGTCTTCTGTAGGCATGGGGAATATTTAAGGAGAGGGTTTGGGTTTTAAGATTAAACATAACAGCACCCTAGAGAAACACCGATTGCTGCAGATGTGGGGCTATAGCTTGGCCATGTGGTCTGTGTCCTGTGACACAGAAGAAATGTGCTGCTGTTTCTGGATCTCTGTGTGAAATGTTAAAAGGCAATGTGATGTGCAGTGTCTCATGTCCCCCAGCAGAACCTGTGCTCTTGCAGAGAAGCAGGAGACAACAACAAGAGGACTCAAGGTGCTGCCTCCATCCCCCAACAAGGGAGATGACAAAAGCAGTGCATGACCATGAAAAAGATGGAAAGATAATTAATTAACCTGATAGCCAATTAAAACAAAGCCCTCTCACTCACTCTGGCCTTGAGCACAGCATGCTGCAGTGAAGCAGCCACTGTTCTCTTGGGGCTGGGAGATGGGGGGGGGGGGGGGGAGGGGGGAAGGACAATAGTTGTGGTACTGTGTGGGAGAGAAACATAGGTAAGAGCCAGAGCTTGAAACTAACTGAACCTGCCACAGGATGTCACACCGATGTGCATGGATGTGTCTGAGAGAACATTCATCTGGCAGCTTTGGATGTGACTTGTGGAGGCACCTCTGAAGGCAAAGTGCAGGGCACACACAGCATTTCCCTCTCCTCTTGGACAGGAGGTGAAGCCTGTGCATGTTCATGTCCCTGGCTCTCCATCGCCGTCTGCCTGTTTACAAGCTGTGGTGGCTGCAATGTCATGTGTGTTAATGCTTGGCAGCTTACATAAATAGGCTTGCTGCTGAGGCAGAGGCAGCAGTGGGCTCCAGCCTCCCTAGCTGTGACTGCTCTGCCAACAGAAATAGAAAACAGTTTTTAAGTCCTTCTGACTTTGAACACTGCACTGTGAGCTGATCTTTTATATTAAAAATAGCATTTCCTTACAGAGCCACTCCAAAAGAGACTCTGTCTCTCCACTTCTTTCCTCTTCTGTGCTTAAATAAAGGCTGATTAGCTAATCAGGCTTTTCTCTGCATAAATGATGAGGCTTTCTGGCAAGTGATCTGATCTTGCTATCTTCATGCTGTCCTTTGAAATCTGGGAGAAGCACACTGCTTGCACATTGCTATCAGTGGTGCAAGCCAGGGCTGCAGGTTTTGATCAGGGGCTATCATGTGTAAAATACTAGATAGGTGCTTTATTGGAGCCAATTTGATTACTTTTGGTATTTATTTATCTGAATAGATATGTGATTGCTTGGCCTAACATGAATCATTGGTCAGACATTCCTCCTTTTCATACTCATGCATTCTTAAGGTGTTATAGGTGACCAGTGCAATGTGAAAAGAAAAAATTCAGCTGTGAAACAGAATTTTCTCCTTTTTTAAAATGTTAATTATTATTTGTTTTTCCTTCTCCACTTTGAGAGCATGCAGGGCCCCAACAGACCCTGAGCAGTCCCCAAGGTGGAGTGTGGCACAGTGCCATAGTTTATTCGCCCAATGGCAGGAGTTTGGTGGGCAAAGGGTAGAGCATCACGCAGGCAAGACTACAAAGAAGCCACTGACTTCTGGAGGAGCTGGACCTGGGGAGAGGTGAACAGCTGTGCACAGAGCTGCTGTCTTCTCTAATTTCCAGTTAACCTCTGTGTGGCAATTACAGCTGTGGCTACTTTAGGAAGAGGCTGGATGGGGTGCTTGGTGCCATGGTTTAGTTGATTAGATGGTGGTGGATGATAGGTTGGAGTTGATGATCTCGAAGGTCTCTTCCAACCTGGTCTGGTCTGGTTTGGTCTATTCTATTCTATTGTATTCTCTCTAGAGGGGCCATAATGTGCAAAGAGACCCAGAATGCCTTATGTTAGCATGGCACGTGTGTAACCATGAGATTAAGATCCTATAATGTGCAAAAAGCACTCAATGAAATAGCACAAAAGATACTCCTCTTTTTCATAGAATCAGCCAGCTTGGAAAAGACCTCAGAGATCATCAAGTCCAACCTATTACCTAACATCTAGCATCTCATTCTATTCTATTCTATTCTATTCTATTCTATTCTATTCTATTCTATTCTATTCTATTCTATTCTATTCTATTCTATTCTATTCTATTCTATTCTATTCTATTCTATTCTATTCTATCTGATGGATACAATGGTGGAGATGATCTGTTCAGCAGGAAGGGAGACAGTATTACATCATGGAAGGTGTTGCCTGGTCAGGGAACCCACCCCCAGGAGGAGAAAAGGGCCAGCAGGAACCCAAATTACAGCTCCCAAGAACCTTTGCCCAGTTAAATGTAAGGCTTCACTGTGGACCTGAGCCTGATTTTTGAACCCTGCAGAGGCCATGGAAGGTTTCCACAGGGACTTTGCACCTCTTCATTTTGGTTCATGACTTTTGGGGGTGTCCTTTTTGCAGGGTTGGTTGGAGGTTTTTGTGTTGTTCAGGGTTTTTCTTTTTAACTTTCTCATCGATTGGAATTTGTCTGAAGCTTTTGGAGCTGTGCCTAAGAAGATAAAGAGGAAGGATCATTTTGATACCTTGGTGACAATCTAGATCCTCTATCAGTGTGACTTATTTAACCAGCCCCCAGTTTGGTGTCGGGAGGCGTGTGCTATATTCTCATCTCTGTGCTGACGTATCAGGCAGCCTTGCCTAATCGCTTGCAGTCTCCTCCTGCCGCTCCTTTCTGGCTTGTAAATCGAGGCTGATGATGTTTTCCTCCCTTTGTAGCACACTTTAAAACCCACAGAAGAAGATTGCTGTGGATGATCAAAGGGAAGTCTGATTGCACTGTTCAATACATCAAGAATGTGTTTTATTACACGAGTTCTACTACTGGGAAGCTTGAATTTACATTTACAGTGGCATGAGTCTTACTGGGAGCTTGCTGACGTCAATGCAAGGCTTTACGTTGATTCAGAGGATGCTAAATGAAACTTTATTTAAAGATACATGCTGCCTTTTTTCTCCCTCCTCCTTCTTCTTTCCCTGCCTCTCCCTTTTTGTCCACTTAAGTGCTGTATTTGCCATTTGCCCAAACCAGCTCATAATCCACTTGAACTATCAGAGGATATAGAATGGATATAAAACATGGAAGTGGCTGTTCTGATTTGCAGCAAGAACAGGGAGGAGGGTCTCCACGTCTGCTGGTGGTCATCCTTTGTAATATTTGCCCCCAATCTCTATTAGAAAATATTAGAATTCTTCCTCATCCCTAGTAGCACAGCAGAAACACCTCTATAAATTTGGGACTGGAATGTTGAGCTTCTTCTCAGATTCTCCCTCCTCAGACTACAGAAATGTTTGCTGGCTTTTTCATGGCAAATGACTCCCAGTGATTGAATGGCAGGCATTCAGTGTTCCAAGAGGAAAGAGCATGCTTGGATGCATATAATACACAGCTATGTGCACTTTACTATGACAAACAAAACCAACACATCAATATAGAATCATTAAGGCTGGAAAAGACATCTAAGATCATCAAGTCTAACATTCTACCCAACACCTCCATGACCACTAGACTGTGTCTTGAAGTGTCACACTTACCATTCCTGGAGGTGATCAAAAATAACTGTCTCCAACATCCTCCTGTGGCAGCCTGTTTCAAAGCCTGACCACACTTGCAGTAAAGACATCCTTCCTAACACCCAATCTAAACTTCCCCTGGCACAGCTTGAAGCCATTACCTCTTGTCCTGTTATTAGTTACCTGGGGGAAGAGGCCACCACTGGGGTCACTACAACCTCAGCTGTCACCCAAGACCTCATGACTAGACCATGGCACCAAGTGCCACATTCAATCCCCTCTTGAACACCTCCAGGGATGGTGACTCCACCATCTCCCCAGGCAGCACATTCCAATGGCTAACAACTCTCTCTGTGAAGAACTTTCTCCTCACCTCAAGCCTGAACTTCCCCCGGTGCATCTTGAGACTGTGTCCTCTAGTACAGTACGACTGCTGGTCCTGGACCAGAGCCCCACATGTGAGGCGCCTTAGACACAACAGCAACCTCTCATCTTCAGAGAGAGCATCCCATTGTGCTTTCAAAAATCTGCCCCACTTGCTGTCAAAACATATCAAAGACTGCTTAGAAGACCATTTTTATGATGTGTGTCGCTCATCTTTTTCTTTTGCCCTGGCCAAGATGGAGTTGAGCCAAGTATGAATTGCTAGTGCTGATGCCTACCTCTTCCAAGAAACTACTCTCAGCATTCAGTATAGCAGATGTAAAACGATATAGTCACATGAAACCACTGTGATGTCATGGGGTAGCACAGAAGCCTCAAAATGAATTAAAAGTATATATTTTTGAGAATGATATTGGTTTGCAGTTTTAAATCCCAGGGTTTCACGCAGAGCTGTTTGGAGAATACCTTAATGATTCACTCCTGTGCTGTGGAGGTCCTAAGAATTTCCCCAGAATTAACCATAACCCCAAGTCCACTGCCAAGCTGATATGGAGCATAGCTTTCAGAGTCTGATTTCAATTTTTGCTCTTAATTTAAGGTTCCTGATGAGGGAAGATTCATCACAACGTATGGGGGACCTAATCCCAACCATCAGTTGTTCCATTCTTGCTTTGTGTTTTTCTTTCTAGGCCTAATTTCCCCAGCTACATCCTCCATCTGTTGATTCCTGCTATGGTTTCGATTGCTGAATGTAGGAGCCATTAGTAATGGCAATTGTGGGAAGTTGGTGATTCAGCTGCAGTGAAAACATTTGTAGTGTTCTTTTCTATAAATTAAACAGACTGGATTGTGCACATCCCTCATTCTTTAACTGTTTTCATTGTTCACTGATCCTCAGACAGCTTTTCAGCTGCTTTCTAGGCATGTGGATACCAGAATGGGGCACAGCAGTAGTTGCAGCAGAGCCAAATGAGAAGTTGTTTGGCTTTTTGGTATTCTGTTTGCAGGCTTTAAATATACTGATCACAATCAGTCACAGTGGATTGGTAACTGCTATAAACATCAGCCTGTTTTAAAAGCTGCTGCTTCCCTGGGGAGTGTAGCCTGCTTTCCTCCCTCTGGGGTACAGAACTGCTTGCTTGGCCCTCCTGGAGCAGCAGCTGTTATTTTTATCCCTGGCCCACTAGAAATTTGGACCACAAAGCATCAATACTTGTCTTCCTTACTAATCTTTATCTCTCTGTCACCTGTAACCCTGGACCAAGAGTGATTTTTTTTTTTGTTTGCTTGTGCTGTGAGGTCACTAACAAACAATTGTAGATAACACCAGGTGGGGACTGGTTCCTACAGAAACCCACAAAACTCCCTCTGTGTTTTGGAAATGATCCCTTATTTACTACTGAGGCTGAAGGTCTGGTCACTGTCTGGCTTTAGAGCCACTTGGATTTGTGTGTTGTTGTTCTTCAGGCCAGAAGAGCAAAAAATATATTAGCCCTGTTGTGGATTCCTGCATGAGCCATCCTCTTGTCCTGGGCAAAATCAGGCCTCTCTGCTACAGTAAACATGTTCTTGTAATCTCTTGGAGGTTCCCCAACACTGAAAGAGTTTTCAGCTCCAGTGATCTAAACAACCCTTTGCATGACTCTCTTTAACACTGGGATATGCACTAGTCCTTGTTAAACCTTCTCCTGCTATTTTGATAAAACAGGGCATTTCATCACCATTTGATGCAAGCTTTTACCTATTTCTGTAGCACAGAAATATCTATCTATTCCTCCTGTATTTTCTTCCTTCCCATTTGATAACATCCTGGGTTGCATCAAGAGAAGCATAGCCATCAGGTGGAAAGAGGTGATTCTCCCCCTCTGCTCCACTCTGGTGAGACCCCACCTGGAGCACTGCATCCAGTTCTGGAGCCTCTGTTACAAGAAGGATCTGGAGGTGCTGGAATGTGTCCAGAGAAGGGCCACGAGGATGAGGATGATCAGAGGGCTGGAGCACCTCTCCTGGGGGGACAGACTGAGGGAGCTTGGGCTGTTCAGTCTGGAGAAGAGAAGGCTCCGAGGAGACCTTATTGTGGCCTTCCAGTGTCTGAAAGGGGCTACAAAACATCTGGGGAGGGACTTTTTAGAGTGTCAGGTGATGATAGGACTAGAGGGAATGGAACTAAACTAGAAATGGGGAGATTCAGATTGGATGTTAGGAAGAAGTTCTTCTCCATGAGGGTGGTGAGAGCCTGGCACATGTTGCCCAGGGAGGTAGTGGAAACCTCATCCCTGGAGGCTTTTAAGGGCAGGCTGGATGTGGCTCTGAGCAACCTGCTCTAGTGTGAGGTGTCCCTGCCCATGGCAGGGGAGTTGGAACTGAATGATCCTCGAAGTCCCTTCCAACCCTGACAATTCTGTGATCCTATGATTTGCTTTTCTTAGCATCCTCAGAAAACCCCAATCTTCTTAATTTAGTGCTAAATTCAGTTTCTTTCTTCCAGTTTTCATTATGCTTGATTTACATTTTTATTATCAGGTGTCAACTTCCACACTTGGATGTGTGTTGTAGCTTGGAGTTTTGGTGCTGTTTCAGGAGTGCAGTTGCTCACTTCTCTTTAAGCCAAGAGCTTTTAAAGTTACTGATTATTCCCCCACCCCACCCCCACCCCCCTTTATTTTGTTGCATTTTTTTTTTAACATGGACTCTTCATGTCTAAGTTGTGTTGTAAAATGCTCTGAAACAATGACAACTCATAGGTTTGTGTGTGTCTTTTTTCCATCTTGCTGTGTGAAATGGCAGGAAGCAGGGGCTGATCAGTGGTTTGGGCTGTTCATTTGTGATGTTCAGAACAAAGAGCCAAAGTGCTCGCATGTACCGACGCGTGACTGCCCGCTTTCTGTTTTGGTTTTGTGTTTCCTCATTCTCTGCTAGACCAAGTTGAGATACAGCCTTTTTGAGTCAGGAAATGGTTGGTCATTTAACAAAATATGAATCTATTTTGGTTCTGGCAGTTTGACACCAGCAAAACAAGTTCCTCACGCCGAAATCGTGGTCACAATGCTGAACGAGAAAGCTGTACTAGAGAGAGATGTCTCAGGAGCTCTTCGCCTCGTTCACTCATATGATTTGGAGGTCTGTAGGAGATAATGACTCATTAATCTGTCCTGCATTTTTTTTTGCAGAGCATTGACTCATGTATTTGTATTTGTTGCTGGGATGTCAATGACAACATAGTTCCACACTTGACAGAAAAAGCTGCTTCTTCCAATTAAAACCTGTCCGTATATGCAGTGGTAGCCAAGATCAGATTTTACTGTTTCCCTCAGGCTGTCTCAAGTTATTTGTTTGGGTTTTTTTAAACATCTTTCTTGATTCCTTGTTTTCTCTGAGTCCTGTGTCCAGTTCTGGGCTCCTCAGTTTAGGAAGGATGTTGACTTGCTGGAACGTGTCCAGAGAAGGACAACAAAGCTGGTGAGTGGCTTGGAGCACAAGCCCTAGGAGGAAAGGCTGAGGGAGCTGGGGTTGCTTAGCCTGGAGAAGAGGAGGCTCAGGGGTGACCTTATTGCTGTCTACAACTACCTGAAGGGAGGTTATAGACAGGTGGGGGCTGGTCTCTTCTCCCGGGCAACCAACACCAGAACAAGAGGACACAGTCTCAAGCTGCACCAGGGGAGGTTTAGACTGGATGTTAGGAGGAAATTCTATACAGAGAGAGTGATTGCCCATTGAAATGTGCTGCCCAGGGAGGTGGTGGAGTCACCATCATTGGAGGTGTTTAGGAAGAGGCTGGATGTGGTGCTTGGTTGCATGGTTTAGTTGGTTGGGTGGTGTTGGATGATAGGTTGGACGTGATGATCTTGAAGGTCCCTTCCAACCTGGTTTAGTCTAGTCTATTCTATTCTCTCTAATAACCTGTTTTTCTCTTGTATTGTTTACATTCAGCTCCCAATAACATCAGTGCACTTACTTCCAGTGCACTGAGAGATCAAAAGAAATGTCCAAAGAGCATGACACAGTCATCTCAGCTTTGATATTACTTTAGTTTCAGTTGCCCTCTCTATTCAGAGCAGCATGACATTTTCTGTCAGCTCTTGCTGCCAAATTTTTAACCCCAGTTGCCTGGAGGCCCAAATTATTGCCAGTTTGTATTGAGGCAGACTAATCACTTGGGCTTAAGATTTCACTGACATTTTAACAGCAATCGGTCCTGGAAGAGGTACTTTTTCCCCAGCTAAATATTTTAGCTGCAGATTAAGGCAACAGGTTGCCTGCAGTCTCTTTCACATCTTGAAAAAGACACGTGAGATGAGCTTGCCTGAAAAGCAACAGAGCAAATAGTGAAGAAATGAATACTTATTTATTTCTGGTATTAGTTCCAGTTAGCAGCTCACTGGGCTCTCATTCAATAAGTTTCTCAGCACTACAGGGCTTTTGTGAGAGAAGAGAAATGTCAACAGCATGGAAGCCAGGTCACCAACTTTAGGCATTAGATGAGTGTCAGAACAGAGAACAGTTTGAGTGGAAGAGACCTTAAAGATCATGAAATTCCAACTCCCCTGTCATGGGCAGGGACACTTTCCACTAAACCAAGTTGTTTGAGGTCCCATCCAGCCTGGCCTTGAACACTTCCAGGGAGGGGGCATCCATGACTTCCCTAGGCAACCTCTTCCAGTGTTCCACCACCTCATGGTAAAGAACTTCCTCCTAACATCCAACCTAAATCTACTCTCTAATTCAAACCACTGCCCCTCATTCTATCACTACAAACAGCTCCTTTCCAGCCCTCTTGTAGGTACCCTTTCAGGTACTGGAATATATTATGTGGTAGACTGAAGTATACTGTACTTAACCATACTTTCGTACCCTTAACTTGCCTTTTCCACTGCCCATATCCATGGCATATGGCAAACCTCTGTGCAACTCAGCTGTTCCATCCCATCTTAACCTTTCAAAGAATTGCATTGAGGAGAGGCTGAGGGAGCTGGGGTTGCTTAGCCTGGAGAAGAGAAGGCTCAGAGGAGACCTTATTGCTGTCTGCAACTACCTGAAGGAAGGTTGTAGCCAGGTGGGGGCTGGTCACTTCTCCTGGATGGCCAGCACCAGAACAAGAGGACACAGTCTTAAGCTGCACCAGGGGAGGTTTAGGCTGGATGTTAGGAAGATGTTCTTCACAGAAAGAGAGACTGGATGCCTAGGGAGGTGGTGGAGTCACCATCACTGTAGGTGTTTAGGAAGAGACTGGATGGGGCACTTGGTGCCATGGTTTAGTTGGTTAGATGGTGTTGGATGATAGGTTGGACTCAATGATCTCAAAGGTCTTTTCCATCCTGGTCTATTCCACTCCATTCCACTCCACTCCATTCCATTCCACTCCATTCCATTCCACTCCATTCCACTCCATTCCATTCCATTCCATTCCATTCCATTCCATTCCATTCCATTCCATTCCCTGGCATTCCCACAAGTCTGAGTCCCAGACCACCAGTGGTTTTGTTTTATGTGCAGAAATTGTCAGAGGAGCTGAGGCTGCTGAAGGACATTTGTCAGGGATCATTGCAGGTGCAGTGGGAAATGTGAAAGTTAAATACCTGAGTAAGATTGTCTTAGAAACCAGTGCATGTTTAGCATGATAATCAGTATTTCAGGGCAAGAATAGAAATATATGAAGGCTGGAAGATAAAGATAGATGGATACAGCATAATGTGATCAAGTCTCAATCTGAGACTTTCCAGTACTGTGTCAGTATAAATGTCTGCTTCCCTCTGGCAGATAACTGGCTTTGAGGGATGTGTCCCATGGAGGGAAGATCATATTGCAATTTCTTGGAGTTAGGAAGGTGTTAAAAGCTCAGCCAAAACACAAAGCTGTATTACATGAGGTTTGGAAGAGTAGAGATTGCCTCTCCTTGGCTGATCTGTCATAGCCAGCTGCTGGCTTGGTGTGGTCTCACAGCAAATAAAAGCTGGTTTAAGTTAGTTTGTTGGTAGTTTTTGGCTGTGGTTTTGGGGGTTGGATTTTATCTTTTTTTAAGGGAAGGTTAGAGCAGCTCAGTTACTATCTGCTGTTTGTTGTGAGAGTGTGCCCATTGAAAGCTCCTGCCAAGCAGCTATCACATCATCCTGTGCTGTGTGGGAGCCCCCAGGCTGCTGGGAACAGCTCATCAAGCATAAAACAATCCCTATTTTAGCAGATCAGAAACTCTTAAATGTGGCAATATTCTGCTTTTGTTATTCTGGGGGGGTAGGAGGGTGGGAGGGGGAAAATACTAAACCATGGCACCAAGTGTCACATCCAATCCCCTCTTGAACACCTCCAGGGATGGTGACTCTACTACCTCCCTGGGCAGCACATTCCAATGGCTAACAACTCTCTTTGTGAAGAACTTTCTCCTCACCTCCAGCCTAAACTTCCCCTGGCGCAGCTTGAGACTGTGTCCTCTTGTTCTGGTGCTGGTTGCCTGGGAGAAGAGACCAATCCCCTCCTGGCTACAACCACCCCTCAGGTAGTTGTAGAGAGCAATAAAGTCTCCCCTGAGCCTCCTCTTCTCCAGGCTAAGCAATGCCAACTCCCTCAGCCTCTCCTCGTAGGGCTTGTGCTCAAGGTCTCTCCCCAGCCCCGTTGCCCTTCTCTGGACACATTCAAGAGTTTCAATGTCCTTCATAAATTGAGGGGCCCAGACTCTTCATGTGAAAACAAACCAGTGGATTAGAGAAGGTAGCTTCCCAGTCACCATGCCCCACTGAGCACAGAGGAAGGATTTGCTCTTGCAGCCCAGCCATTGCTAAGGAGATGACGAACATACTTCTCCAAGCAGTGTTTGAATGGGGCTACAGAGCTGTGGCTCATTGCAGCAGTTGAGGGAATGTGTGCTCTGAAAATGGGGTTTGGGTATGGTTAAAACTCCATAGAGAAATCACTTCCTTTTTATTTCTCTCCCCCCCCTTCCCCCCCCACCTTTTTAAATTAAATCACTTATGAAGAGGAGTCAGAACCATGTGAGCAGACAGATGAGATGAGAACTGAATTGAGTAAATAGATCAAATTCCTTCATTTCCTGTTCACACTGCTCTTGGGACTGTCTCACTGCATGGCTGCATGGGGATCAATACCACAGGTTTTGGAATTGCAAACGGGGCTGTGCTGTGAACTTAACACTCCCTGGAAGTGGAGAGTTTTACATAAAGCCATTTCCCCCCCTCACCTCTACACCTTCAGCTCCATTTGCCCACGTTCTACAAAGTTTCCCTGAGCAGATGTGGCTGTTGCCAGCTAGCTTTCCCTGATGGCACTTGAAGGAGAGCTGCTGCTGCTGCCCAGTCCACAGAGCCAGCAAGCCAGCTGCAGCGAGAAACTTCGTAAATGTCACCAATCCGGAGGGCTGCTCTGCAGCTACAAGTCACTCCAGTTATGTAGGTCCTACTCCTATTTATAACTTTGCAATCTGTCGCTGGGGGCTTTGTGCAGCTCTTTGCTACGTGCCACAGGGGTTGTAATGTAATAGCTGGGTATATCATGAGATTTCCTCTACCACGATTCAGAAGCAGCAGGTGCAGCGTCAGCAGACAGCTCCGATAACAAAGCGCAGGTAAGGTGGGAGCTGCTTCATGTGCAGGGAGGTCATTGTGCCCCGGTACTCTGCATTAGTTAGGCCACACCTTGAGTACTGTGTCCAGTTCTGGGCCCCTCAGTTTAAGAAGGACATCGAGACACTTGAACGTGTCCAGAGAAGGGCAACGAGGATGGGGAGAAACCTCAAGCACAAGCCCTACAAGGAGAGGCTGAGGGAGCTGGGATTGTTTAGCCTGGAGAAGAGAAGGATCAGGGGTGACCTCATTGCCCTCTACAACTACCTGAAAGGTGGTTGTAGACAGGAAGGGGTTGGTCTCTTCTCCCAGATAACCAGCACCAGAACAAGGGGACACAGTCTCAAGCTGCGCCAGGGGAAGTTTAGACTTGAAGTGAGGAGAAAGTTCTTCACTGAGTGAGTCGTTTGTCATTGGAATGGGCTGCCCAGGGAGGTGGTGGAGTCGCCGTCCCTGGAGGTGTTCAAGAGGAGATTGGGCGTGGCAGTTGGTGCCATGGTCTAGTCGTGAGGTCTGTCGAGACAGGTTGGACTTGATGATCCTTGGGGTCTCTTCCAACCTTAGTTATACTGTGATACTGTGATGTGACGCTCCCTCCTGGGAGCCAACTGGCCCCACGACACCAGCTTTTTTAAATCCAGCGAGTACACGTGCTGGAGCAAATCACCTGTCCTCTGCCCCAGGTGGCCAGTCTTCAGCAAGACCCATTCCCCTCCAAAAATCCACAGGCAGCATCCGCGCACTCAGCAAACCACACCCCTCCTCCACACATGCTTCCAAGTTCAACCTTAGGGACAGCTTCTCCCCATTATCCAAAGGACAAGATATTCAGGTGTCACACACCAGGTTAAAAATGAAAGGAGAAGAAAAGATAATGTCAAAGCTGAGCATCAAAACAGTGTCAAAGCTCATTAAAGATTTTGCTCCTTCTCCCTTTCCATATCATGCAGCACCTCAACAGCTACATCATCCTCAGACACCAGCTTCTTAAGAGAAGAGTAGTTTTTCACCTGCTCCTCTCTGCCACTGAGCTGTTAGATAGAATGGAATTGAGCATGAAATATAGGCTGGAGGTGAGGAGAAAGTTCTTCACAGAGAGAGTTATTAGCTGTTGGAATGTGCTGCCCAGGGATGTGGTGGATTCACCATCCCTGGAGGTGTTCAAGAGGGGACTGGATGTGGCACTTGGTGCCATGGTTTAGTAGTCATGAGGTGTTGGGTGACAGGTTGGACTTGATGATCCTTAAGGTCTTTTCCAACCTTATTGATTCTATGAAATACCTTGACAGAGAGGTGGAAATAGTTTTTTCATACAAAACCTAGTGAGGGGATATAGCATCGCCACCTGTTTCCTACCTAGAGCATTGGCAGTGCTTGGTGTGCTGTGGATGAACACCTCACTCCCAGGAAACTCCACAGCCTGATACAAAATACAAGACATACAGAAGCTGAAAAGGAAATGATGAAACGCTGCTGTTCAGCATCACAAACAAAGGAGCTAGGGCAAGTGGCCAGCTGCAAGTTGTCTGAGGGTAACCTGGCTAGAGAGGATTGCAATGGAGACACTCTGTAGGTGCTTATAGGAGTTTCTAAAAAAAATAAATAAATAGGTTTCTCCAAGGTGCTGTGGCCTGCAAGGAATAACATTAGGGTCTATGGAAGTAAAACATGCAAATAACATCAGTCATGGAGGGGGGAAGTGGAGGGGGGTGGCAAATGTGGACTGTTTATGGAGGTTCTTGCTTGTATGTTCTGCCATATCTCGAAGCAGGAGAGAGTGTCTTGAGAAATGAGGTCTTTTGTGCCTGCCTGCACAGGAGACTTAGTGGAGGGAGAAAGAAAAGGCTGTGATCTGGCTACTTAAGGGATCCTCTCTGTTGTCTGTGATATGCTCCTTTTAAATCCTCAACTGCTGCTTTTATACTGTGTGTGGATTTGAAGCTGAGCAAATACCTGGTGTGGTGGGGCTTGCAGAGTCCAGCCAAATGCCTTCACAGCTGCTTCATAGCAACAGAGATGATTGAAAGTGATTAGTTGGGAAGCAAATATTTTCTGTGTTTCTTGGTTGAAATATACTAAATAAACAGGTTGGAAAAGTTCAAGGCTTGAGCTTTGAAGCATTTCCCCCAGAATGTACTTTGCCTTAGGATGTGCAGGGCAGAGAACTGTGCTCTGAGGCATGCTAATCAAAGAATGGTAGGGACTGGAAGAGAGCTCTGAAAATTATCTAGTCCAGCCTCCTTCCTTAATTACAATTAGATCATGTTGCACAGGATTGAATCCAGGAGGGTTTTGAAAGTCTTCACAGAAGGAAACTCTACTGCCTCTCTGGGCATCCTGTTCTAGTGCTCTGCTACCCTCAAAGTAAAGTTGTTTCTCCTGAAATTGAACTGAAATCTGTGCAATGGGTTGTACTCACTGCCCTTTGTCAGAGTAGGTAGGATCAGCTTCTCCCTCCAAACAACATTCTGAGTGCTTGACTTGTTAGCCTAAGTGTCTTTGGGTGGATAATTGGGGATATAATGTAGCTGTGAGATGCCACACAGTGGAAAAGGACAGTAACTTTCATCCACCTTGTCAAGTGTTTCTAAGATTCCCAGAAAGATCTCCAGTCTTGGCCTTCGAATGCCCTGGGGTTTATTTTCTAGCATGATGAAATTCCATCTCAAAAAGGGCTTTCTGGCCTGAGGGGAACTCAGCCCTTAAATCAGGCAGACAGATTTTGCCCCTCTCTCCCATGACATCTCCTGCAAGTGAACATTTTTGTAGCTTGACCTTTCAGAACAGACAAAGGAATGGTTGGAAATGTAATGCTTCTCAGGGGTATGATGTCATTTGCATCGTGTCATAAGGTGTCAGCAAAGGGCAATAATTCACAAAGTCCTGCCTGGTGCTACAATGACATGAATTCCTCCTGCCTGCAAAACATGACTGAGGATGATGTAGCTGTTGAGGTGCCGGATGGTATGGAAAGGGGAAAGGGGCAAAATCTCTAATGAGCTTTGAAACTGCCTTTATGCTTGGCTTTAACATTATCTTCTCTTTTGTTGTTTGGTTGTTTTTTTTCCTGGTGTGTGACACCTGAATATTTTGTCATTTGGATAATGGGGAAAAGCTGTCCCTAAGGTTGAGCTTGGAAGAAAACTCTTTATAGGAGTTTCTAAAAAAAAACCCCAACAAACAAACATCTACAAAGTGTCTCCATTGCAATCCTCTCTAGCCAGGTAACCCTCAGACAACTTGTAGGTGGCCGCTTGCCCTGCATTAGAAGAGTGCCTGTCCAAATGCTACCAAAGACATGACCTTCAATGCAGCATCAAACTTCATCTGAAATTCAGGCCTAACAATGTGACAAAGTATAGTAGCATAAGTAAGATGTTGGCCATAGATCTCTTGATGACAGATGTAAGTGTAAGTATAAAGTGTGCT
This sequence comes from Dryobates pubescens, assembly GCF_014839835.1. Classification (NCBI taxonomy): domain Eukaryota; kingdom Metazoa; phylum Chordata; class Aves; order Piciformes; family Picidae; genus Dryobates; species Dryobates pubescens. Next base: position 13,037,917 of record NC_071613.1, on the reverse strand, counting down.
TTCTAAAAATAGTGCCCATTTGGAAGGTGCTGGAAGTGCTGGCTATCAGAGAGGCTTATAAGTAGGTCATAGATGACCCAAAGAGTGAAACAGCTACATCAGCAAGATTCATTGTGAAAGTCCAACCTTTCAGAGCACCTGCATACTTGGAATCAGCTAGGGGTGAGGGGGCAGCTGTTCTTCCTGCGAGGGCAAGATCCAGGATGGAAAATCAGACCGGAGTTGTATCTGCAATGCACATAGGTAATCCATTTAATGAGGATGAAACCCTGTCCTCTTTTCCCCCATTAGCTCCCTGTAAGAGGCCAAGTTTTCCCAAGACTTTTTGCTTTCTTTTCTATTCTCTGCTGCTTTGAGATAGTTCTTCATTTCCCACCAATCTCTTCTTGCTTTGAGTAGTGCTGTGGATGTGTTCTCTAGTGCTTAGTCTGATGGAAGATGTGACAATTTGTCTCAAAAGCATGCCCCTCTTTACAGCCAAATCCTGCTGCCTTCAGCCTCTAGGTCTTCCCCCTGCCTTTTGGTTTTGGTGGTAGCACTGGCAGAGTAAGGTACTAATCACACTGAGGAAAGGCAGTCAGACCTGGCTGTCAATGAGTGCTCTGTGCCAGCAGGAGGGTCTGCCCTCATTGCAAAACTGGCAGCCAGAGAGCCTGACACAACAAACAGCAAAAGAAGGATATCATGAGTATGCTTTATGTAGCCTGAGAACTTGAAGGAGCTGGCTTTGGTTAAACCAAACCTCTCAGCTAAAAGCAGCACACACAGAGTGAAAACAAAAGTAAAAGCAAGCTAAGAACTGCGCAGAAGCTGATAGTATTTCACATGTACTTTTATCCCACAGTGAAAGATATGAGAGGTATGAGTTCACCCTTCCAAATGTTCTCCAATAACCCTTCCATGCTGGCCAATCATATTGAATACTTGAAAAACACACTTGAGCATGTTCTGTTCCCTGTACCTTTCTGTGGTGCTTACTGAACCGATACATTGCACAAGGACCTGCCATAGGCATGAGTGAACATGTTCCAGTGGGTAATTACCATGGCTCTCTCCCATTATTTTAACAATAAGAAATTAGATTCACACACACACAGAGCCCTCCCCCAGCTTTATTTACTATTTTATTTTGCATCTGCATGGAGACATTCTTCATAGGTGGTGTAAAGGTTCTTCAATTCCCTCTCGCACCTCCAGTGAGACCTTCAGCCAGTGAGAAACTCTAATCAGGCAATTCCCTACCTGCTCTGATTGTTTGTTTCACAGAGCAAGAGTTGCAGCATCTCTCTCAGCTGAAGTCTTTATGAAATAGGAAAACCTGCATTATTTAAACTCACAAAAGTTAGCAGGAAATAGAAACTCCCTTTCTGGACCTGAAAGCCTTTTAGGATCACTTTTGTAATATCAGTGTAGTATAGAAAGAAAACATGGGTTGAGTAGTCATGAGGTGTTGGGTGGCAGGTTGGACTTGATGATCTTTGAGGTCTTTTCCAACCTGGTTGATTCTATGAATGGAGGTTTCTTTTATGGTCTCTCTGGGATTTGTAGATCAAATAGAGTTACTTGACAAGCAGGCAAATAGTTTCTATTTTTTTTGTAATCAGTAGCTCTTCCAATGCAATGTGACCACTAACACTGGACTTACTGAGAGCTGAGGAAGAGCAGACAGTGAGTTGCTTTTTTTCCCCCCAGAGTACAGCAGCCTTTGGATTAATTCTCTTGATGCCTTTCTGCCATGCATTTGCTCAAAGTAAATGACTGCAATGTAGCAAAGGATTTCTGAGCTGACATGTGGTGATCATGCACTGGCTGGTGATCATAGTCTGTCAGACATTTGCTTCCAATCCCCCAACATCTCACTCTGTCAAGGAAGAACATCTGGATCCCTCTGCAGTGGCCCAGTGAGTCTGCAGCCACTGTGCTTGTACATACAAAGGTGTTGGACTTGGAAGTATTTTTTCTCCTAATGAGTAATTCTGCCTGCAACTTCATTTATAGTCATTTAAACTATAAGAGTGACTACATAGTTACTCTTTAAAACATTGAAGAAATACTGATTAATGATTCATAGAATCACCCAGCATCCCATATGTTAGTTGTTGGAAGGGACCTCTGGAAACCAGCTATTCCAACCTCCCTGCTAAAGCAGAATCACATAGATCAGGTGCACAGAAATGCATCTGGGCAGGTTTGAACAACTCCAGAGAAGAAGTCTCCACAACATCTCTGGGCAGCCTGTTGTAATGTTACATCACCCTCAAAGGGACAAATTTTCTCCTTAAGTTCATGTGAATCTTCCTGTGTTCTAGTTTGTACCTGTTGCCCATTGTCCTATCATTGGGCACAACTGAAAAGAGCTCATTCCCATCCTCCTGGCCTCAGCCCTTTAGATATTTATTTGTGTCAATAGCATCCCCTCTTAGTCTTTTCTTTTCCAGGCTACACAGCCCCAGGTCTCTCAGCCTTTCTTCATAAGAGAGATGCTCCAATTTCCTAATCATCTTTGTGGCATTCCATTGGACTCTTTCCAGTAGTTCTCTGTCTCTCTTGAACTGGAGAGCTCAGAACTGGACACATTGCTCTAGATGTGGCCTCACCAGGGCAGAGCAGAGGGGAGGAGGACCTCCCTCAACATGCTGGCTCAGTAATTGTGGGGGATGTGTGGTTTTCACATACAGCATGGCAAAAAATTTCCCTAGATAGGTCATTAAATCCATGCTATAATGCTGCTCTCTAGTAAGTGTCTGGAGCTCTCTATCAGCATGAGCACCACTGAAATTTCTGGAGGAGTATATAAGACTGGATATTAGGAAGAAATTCTTTACAGAGAGAAAGATTGTCCATTAGAATGGGCTGCCCAGGGAGGTGGTGGAGTTGCCATCACTGGAGGTGTTTAGGAGGAGACTTGATGGGGTGCTTGGTTGCATGGTTTAGTTGGTTGGGTGGTGTTGGATGTGATGATCTCGAGGTCGCTTCCAACCTGATCTGACCTGACCTGACCTGACCTGACCTGACCTGACCTGACCTGGTCTATTCTATTCTATTCTATTCTATTCTATTCTATTCTATTCTATTCTATTCTATTCTATTCTATTCTATTCTATTCTATTCTATTCTATTCTATTCTATTCTATTCTCTCAGCTATGTTTCTATTCTATTCTCTCAGCTATGTCTTCCTGAGACTCACCACCACCAAGCACTCATAATATCCCTTAAAAAAGAAGGGGAACAGCAAACAATTTACACAGCACTGACTTACTGTTTCAGATTTTTTTCCTCTATTTATTTATTTTAAAGTAAGGCGGGGAAAGGAGGGAGGACTGGGAGAGGAAGAATTCTCCTTCAGGCTCTTGGGCAGCTGTAACATTTGCATCTCCCTTTTTGGGTTCAAAACCTGCTCTTGCCTGCGCTCTGCAGGTTCATGTTTAGTGTCAGAGTGAATTGCAAACACATCTGGGAGGGCCTGCTGTATGATTTGGCAGTCTGAAGGAGCCAGCCCCTCCACATTTCTCTAGTATTTAGCTTTCAGGATGTGGTTTAAAACACTTTTGAGATATCAAATGGTACAGTAGTGTTGAAACTGATACTTTGATCTTCAGGGAATTGATGCTGAGCCACCCCTGGAGTATTTTTATTGCAGGAAAAGTCTAGTTTAGGAAAATGTCATAGCAGGCTATCAGTTCTGGCATGAAACTGCTAGCAGGTGGATATTGTGATGGGAAGTGTTAAGTGGGTTTTGCTGGTTCAGTGGTGCAGCTGGCTTGTTCTCTCACTTAGATAAAAGAGAAGTGGGACCTGCCCTCAGGCTGGAGTGAAAGTTCGGTTTTGGTAGGGGGTGGACACCATCTAACAGGAACAACAAAGCCTCAAGTGAAGCCTCAGGCTGAGGTTTTAACACAGTATATCTGGAGAAGTTAGGACAGTGTTATTTTAACTTCCTAGGCCTGATCCTTAGCCATGTGCCTGACTTCAGTGCAGCTGTTACAGAAATCCTAAGAAAGGAGGTGGAAGGAGCTCCAAAATATCATGTCCTACCACAGCCTTGGATTAGCTTTTCAAGGCCATCCGTGGAAATCATTTGTCTTACCTGCTCTTGAATCCTGATCTGACCTCCTGCTGCCATCCTTGCAATGTTGCATTGACCTTTGCTTTATGTTTTTTTTTTCCCTCTCTCCCTGCAGTTTTGGAACACCAGCTCTTGGTCTGACCTGTACAGGGGAAATGTGTTTTTTTTCTCCCCCTTTGCAGTGATTCTTTACATTCAGATAGCTTTCAGCCTGTCTATTTCCATCTGGGGGCGGGGCTTAGGGTTGTTTTTCCAGCTGAGCCAATGTTGATATATGTGGAATTAAGAGAGGCAGATTGTGTGCAAACAGAGTGTTGCCACAAAGTTGCAAGATTTTTTGAGTGGGGAAGGAATGGGTCACAGCCTTGACTTAGAGAAAAAGGCAATGCAGCTCTGGATCCATTCTGGGCAAACTCTTGGCTAAGCTGTAGCATACGGACTGCATGCAGTCTTGCTGCCCAGAGGAAAAGTGGTGTTCAGAACCACAGATCTCATCTACAGCTATGCCCTTAAAAAAAACAACAAAAAGGAAATGGTAGAATATTGTATTTAATTGTCTGGAAATGCTTTACTATTTATCCCTCTGTTTCATCCATTCCTCTTGGCATCCTTGTAAATTATAAAGCAAAGATTTCCCCAGAGCTATAATCTAATTTGACCTTCTAGTGAAGGAACTTTAAAGTGACATTGCCTTTGAAGTATACACACATTACATTCATCCCTTCCTGCCCCTGTATTGACTGGAGGCTGTGAGGGGAGCACTTTCAGGTCCTGGCTCCCCAGTATCCATTAGCCACATGTGCTTGTCCCTGTCCAGCTGAAGGTTCAGGTCTGTAGGAGCAACCACTACACTGTCTTCTCCCTCACTGTTACCATCCTCACTACTTCCCACAGCAGCTTTAGAGTAGCACTGGGAGGGCTCATGTGGATGTAGCAGCATGTAGAGTACAAAACCTGAGCTAGACAGAGGTTAGGATTTTGGACTAGGGACTACCTGCCCTGCCTCTTCCACAAACTAGGTCCTGCTTTGGGCTGTTCTAGGAACAATTAATCATTTCAGATGTAAGCACCAAATGCTTTTAGCAATATATTGAAATGATCCTGCCTAATCTGACACATACATAGTTCTTTACACATTTGAAAGCAAGGCTATTAATTAGTTCTCACAGCTCTGGCCATGAGAGATGAGTGCTTTGCTTTTGAGAAGTGTACTCTATTGAATAAACTGTGAGACCAACCAAGGGCTTTTTTCCTACAGCCTTTACAAAACAGAAATAAGTTGTGACATTTCTGTTTGCTGAGGGAACTTGAGGTCCAGAGAGGTCAAAAAAAGCCTGTAGGCACTGAAGTCCTATTCACCTTTGTTAGAGGTTGAGGACTGAGTGTCCTACCGTAGAGATAAAAAGTCCTCCAGGGGCTAGACAGCCCAGAGGGAGGCACAGGATATTGTCATTTTTGTTATTCCATCCCATAACACTGCAATCTCTATATAAGCAGACCTCACAATCCATTCTTTCTCCCTTCTTTCTGCTTCTGGTGTGTGGCTCCTGTTATCTCTGTAGTTTGGGGGGGAGGGGGAGTGTGGCTTTTCTGGAGCCTTCTGTGGCATTGTCTGTGGACTAGGGGGAATGGAATGAAGCTGGAGGTGGGGAGATTCAGGCTGGACATGAGGAAGAAGTTCTTCACCATGAGAGTGGTGAAGCCCTGGAATGGGTTGTCCAGGGAGGTGGTTGAGGCCCCATCCCTGGAGGTGTTTAAGAGCAGGGTGGATGAGGCTCTGGCCAGCCTGATCTAATGTGAGGTGTCCCTACTGATGGCAGGGGGTTTGGAACTAGATGATCCTTGTGGTCCCTTCCAACCCTAACTGATTCTATGATTTCTTGCTATGCCCTACTGAGGTATGGGGGTGGTGGGGTATGTGTGTCCATTTAAACTCCAGTTCTGTGCAAGTGTTTTTAATTTACTCCTTTAGGATAAAATACTTTCTGTCCTTTTGCCCTGGGCAGCTGGTGGCTCAAACCAGGACAACCTTCTGTTGCAGGTGGCCAAGTGCACACTTGGAGGTCTCTGCGCAGCCGTGCTCTGCCAGAGTCTAATCTTGCTTTCACACCAGCTTATTTTTGGAAATCTCACTTGCAGATTTATCTGATGCCTAGCTAGATGAACAACTCAGTTTTATAATAAAAGCTCCTTTTGAGCTTCTTCTTGGGTCTTATGCACCACAGACACTGTTGCCTCTTTTAATTTGCTTCAACTTCTTCACGACAAACCAGCGAGGGGAAATTGAGAACAAAGTCCGAGATCATCAGTAAGGCTGAAGCAGGTTGTGGGGACAGACAGCATCTCAGCCTTTCTGGATGAATGAAAGGATGATTGAGAAGAAGGTGCAAGAATTATCTGTTGCCTTGGTGCTTTTTGGCCTTTTAGTGCTCGCTGCCTGCATAGGCTGCTCTAGGGTGTACAGCAAAAGCCTTGAACTCACAGGTGGTTGCAAGAAAAATTAGGTCTTACACCTCTGGCAAGTGAAATGGTGTGAGTAAGGAAAGGAAGGCTTGTCACCATGGTTTTAAGGTTCTGGCCTGTGTTTCCACTGCAAGTATGAACACAAGGAATGAAGCTTGGGGCATATTCAAGCCTGTTGTTTCAGCCTGCTGGTAATATTCTTACTCTGAAAGGCTGGACTAGATGATCCTTGAGGTCCCTTCCAACCTGGTGGTCTGGTCTATGAATCTATGAATAATCCTATGCCCACTTTGCTTGCCCAGTTTAGCTTCAGCACTATAAATTCATGGAGTCCTTTGGAATTACTGTTGCTTTTTGCCAGTACTCCAGAAGACTGCTTGCAAGGTACACATAGGGTAAATTCTGATCTGCTTTTGTGTGTTGAGGTGCTGCTTCCCCACCACTGCCATACACACTATTAACATGCAAAATGAGAGCAAAGCTGATGGCAGGAGGTTTCCCTCTGGCTGCGGGCAGCAGTGATGATCACTGTGCTGCTGCAAGTCCATGTAGTAGAGCAATTGCACTGGAACGGGGAATTCAAACAGGATAGCTCACAGATCTGTCCAGCAAGTGGAGGGTATGTCAGACCTGTAGCTTCCACAATTTCCCAGAACTGTGAGGACCCCAAGGGCAGAGAACCTTAAACAGGTTCCCCTGCTGCAGCCGGAGAGGTGTCACCAGTGTCCTGTTGGGAGGCTTCCTGACACCTAGGTCCTGCCAGCATGATGGCAGGGCTTGAAGAAGTGGGTGGTAGCTGAATAAACAGGGGGGGAAATGAGTCACATTTTTATTCAGATGAGTGCAGTGTGATTGGCATGTTTAGTTTAACAGCCATGTATATCTCACAGGGTTGATTTCAGAAGCAGAATATATTTTCTTTCCATTAAGGCAATACAGAGGCTTCATTCTGTTTAATCAGGTGGCAGAAGGACATGGGTTTGTTCTGTCCACTCACCTTTAAAAATGTGTCAGTGATGCATGGCTGGATTAGTGAGTGATGTATCTTTCCTAGTCTTTGCTGCATCAACTTACTCATTTATGTTTTTTGGCTGGAGCTGGGCTGAACAAACTAGGTGAACCAGGAGAGATGACAGGTAGAGCTCTGCCAACATGTGATGTGTTTTGCCTTTCCTACAGGACTGTGACCTCACTGTGAAGCAGACTTCAGTGTGAACACAGCTCTCTTGCCCCAGCACATTCATGGGTGTAGGTTGAGAGGTTAATCCTTTTGTGTGCACATGCAGATTATTCATCTGAGGGATGGAACTAAGCACAGGATTACCTCCCAATTAGAGAAGGAACATTTTCTATCTGTAGCCATGATTGTACTAAAACTTGTACTGTCTTCAGGAAATAGAGGCTAATATGTTGGAGATGGTGGCTCCTAGCTCCCATAGAGAGACACATGCTCAAATTTATTTCACTATTCCCCATTTAATAAAACAAATGTTTTCTAATAGCCTCTACCCTAAAAAAGACAGATTCATGGAGCAATGAGATTCCTTTATTACTTTTAAATTTATTTCTTTGATCTTAATTGCAATTTTCTCCCTGAGAAGCATATGGCTGGAGTAACACATTGCCTGACCAGTTAATTCAAATTACTGCTTGAGAAAGCCATGATAGAATAGAATAGAATAGACCAGACCAGACCAGGTTGGAAGAGACCTTCAAGACCATCGAGTCCAACCTATTTTCCAACATTATCTAATCAACTAAACCATGGCACCAAGTGCCCCATCCAGTCTTTTCCTAAACACCTCCAATGATGGCAACTCCACCACCTCCCTGGGCAGCACATTCCAATGGGCAGTCACTCTCTTTATGAAGAATTTCTTCCTAACATCCAGCCTAAACCTCCCCTGGTGCAGCTTGAGACTGTGTCCTCTTGTTCTGGTGCTGGCTGCCTGGGAGAAGAGACCAGCGCCCACCTGGCTACAACCTCCCTTCAGGACCTCTACCTGGAAGTCTACAACTACTGGAAGCGAGGTTGTAGCCAGGAGGAGGTTGGTCTCTCCTCCCAGGCAACCAGCACCAGAACAAGAGGACACAGTCTCAAGCTGTGCCAGGGGAAGTTTAGGCTGGAGGTGAGGAGAAAGTTCTTCACAGTGAGAGTTGTTGGCCATTGGAATGTGCTGCCCAGGGAGGTGGTGGAGTTGCCATCACTGGAGGTGTTTAGGAAGAGACTGGATGTGGCACTTGGTGCCATGGTTTAGTAGTCATGAGGTCTTGGGTGACAGGTTGGACTTGATGATCTTTGAGGTCTTTTCCAACCTTATTGATTCTATGATTCTAAGTTGTGTCAGGAGAGGGAGAAAAACAAATCAGGGGATATCCAAAAGTAGCTTTCCTGCTCCTAATGGTGGAGTCACCACCATTGGAGGTGTTCAGGAGGAGACTTGATGGGGTGCTTGGTGCCATGGTTTAGTTGTTTAGGTGGGTTGGATTGGTTGATAGGTTAGATGCGATGATCTTGATGGTCTCTTCCAACTTGGTTTATTCTATTCTATCCTAATCCTGTGGTCAGCTTGGAGTTGGATCAGATAGAGAAACTGCAAATTTACTTCATCCATTGTACACATGAGCTTCTGGAAAAGTCATCTTAAAGCTGTCTTCCCTTGCACATCACTATGGCCTGTATTGATCTGTGGTGCTCAGCAGTTCATTCGAAGACTGATGTCTCTCAGTAAAAAGCTGAAGCAACAGTTCTTTTTGCCTCAACAATTACTAATAACAAATGCTTTCCAGGAATCAGCCCCCCTCAAACAGCCACAGACACGTAGCTCAGATTCAATTAAACTGATAGAGAGCACAGCTCAGCTCCAATTTAATTGTTTCTTGTTCTATATAAATGAGATTCCGTGCTGCAGTGAAACAAATGATTATTCTTTTTCATGGCACTCCATTATCTGCACGCTTTGCTACTCCTTCTCTCCTTCTGCCTTCAGCTCAAGCTAAAAACAAAGCAAAAGATGCCTCACAATTCAGAAGCTGAACTGAAGAGCTAGTCTAGTCTTTCATTAGTATTCTGGAGGCAGCACGTGCCTTTGTGATCTGGTTGTGCTTAGCCTTCATACAGCACTCGGATTAAGGATGTATGTTTGACAAAACAGATTAAGGATGGCCTCTGTCAGATCTATGACCTCAGAGGCAAACACCCAAACTTACTGGGAAATTTTCATACAACATTCTACATTTGGCTAAATTTGAAGCTAGCTTAAGATCTTGCTGCTTAAACAATTTCTGATGCAACCTTCTGGCAGAATGGTTGAAAGAAACCCCTGTAGATCATTGACTCCAACCCCCTTGCCAAGGCAGGTTCACCTAAAGAAGGTCACACAGGAACATGTCCAGGTGGGTTTTGAATGTCTCCAGAGATGGAGACTCCACCACCGCTTTGGGCAGCCTGTTCTAGTGCTCCATCACCCTTAAATTAAAGAAGTTTCTCCTCATGTTTAGATGGAATTTCTTATGTTAAGTTTGTGCCTATCACTCCTTTTCCTCTCACTGAATACCAATGAAAAAAAGACTGGCCCCATCCTCCTGATAATCACCCTTAAGTATATGTATAAGGGTTTATGAAAGCATCCCTTAGTTTTATTTTTTCCAGACTAAAAAGCTCCAATTCTCTGAGTCTTTCCTCACAAGAGAGATGTTGTAGTCCCCCAACCATCTTTGTAGCCCATGAAAAGATACATGCCTTCAATGTACTGCTTATCTGCCTTCTACTATGTGAATAACATTAAGTCCATCTGAGCATAACAAAGTAAGCACAAAACAAAGTGGAAGCTGCAGAAGTTATCCATGCTCCCATTTTGCTCTGGAACTCAAATACAATGCATTTATCTTTGTAGAACCCCTGTGACTTGGAGGGGCCAGGGCAGCTTTCTGCAGATAGACAGCTGGAGTACACCAAGAGTCTAAAGAACTGCTGAAGGCACAGACAATTCTGTGCCAGAAAGATTGCAGGAAAACCTGTGTGAGCTGAGTGACTGCAAAGGGATGAGGTATGGGTGCCATGCAGTGGTAGGCTGCTTGCCAGAGGCGTCCCTGCTCATGCCATGGCATCAGTGAGTGTAAAAACAAGATGAGGAGTAGGGAATGTGGATTCTGTTGTACTCCCACTTATCCAGGCAGTGTAAAGAGGCATGCAAGGAAGCAGAGAGATGTTGCCAGGCTTTGGGGTGGGCAAAGCTCAGGGACTGTGGTCAGAATAAAGGCAGAGTTTGATATAATGCAGCCTTCAACACAAGACCAACATGGGCCTGATGGAGTGGGTCCAGAGGAGGGCCACAAAAATGATTGGGGGACTGGAACACCTCTCCTACGAGGACAGGCTGAGGGAGCTTGGGTTGTTCAGCCTGGAGAAGAGAAGACTCTGGGGAGACCTAACAGAGTCCTTCCAGTACCTGAAGGGTCCTACAAGTAGGCTGGAGGAGAACTGTTTACAAAGCCCTGCAGTGATAGGACAAGGCACAAAGCTTTAGAATTAGAGAAGAGTAGATTTAGGTTGTTCTTTAGAAGGAAGTTCTTTAAAATGGGGGTAGTGGAACATTGGAATAGGATGACCAGGGAGGTAGTTGAGGCCCTGCTCTTGGAAATATTCAAGGTCAGCCTTGACCAGGCTCTGGACAACCTGATCTAATGGAGGATGCCCCTGCTCACTGCAGGGGGGTTGGACTAGGTGACCTTTGGTGGTCCCTTCCAACCCAAACAATTCTATGAGTCTATAAAAAGGGAAATGTGAAGCTTCATTTTACAGCAGCTGCTAATCTTGGTGTTGAAAGTATTAATTTTTTGTTTGTTTTGGGTTTATTATTTGGTTTGTTGGTTTTGTTCATTAAGACACTCGATGAAAAGAATTCTGTGCAATTTGCATTTATTTCTGTTGTATTCTGCAATCATAGAATCAGTTAGGGTTGGAAGGGACCACAAAGATCATCCAGTTCCAACCCCCCTGCCATGGATCACACTAGATCAGGCTGGCCAGAGCCTCATCCAGCCTGGTCTTAAACTTATCTCCAGGGACAGGGCCTCAACCACCTCCCTGGACAACCCATTCCAGGGCTTCACCACTCTCACGGTGAAGAACTTCCTCCTCACATCCAGCCTGAATCTCCCCACCTCCAGCTTCACTCCGTTCCCCCTCATATACCCATAGAGAAGAGATACTTCCCATACATATTGTGTGTTTGGTCTATGATCTGCAAAGTGAATGCTTTTCTGCTTCTCTGAGCTTTTATTAATGAATGCAGGCCAAAAGTTAAAAAATAAATGGGTTTAGAAAAGAAGTTGAAGAAAAATTGCAGCTAGGAATATTACTTTCCTTGTTGTTGAGTCTTGAACATAACTTATGCCAAGCCTTATCCTTTCAAAAGCAGCAACAACAGTGACTACTCTTGTTCCCTGCAGTTTGAGCTTATCTTTCATTCTTCCTTTGGAAGTAGAAATTAAAACAGTTTATTTTTTGCTCCCACTGAACTGTGAGCTTGCCAAAGCGCAGACAACTCGCTATCTAAACATTATTCATATGAAACACAGCCCAGCTTGCTTTTTGTTTGTTTAGTTATTGATTTTCACCCCTTAAAACTCACTTGCTGATAGACCCTGGCAAAATTTTTAAGCTCCCAACGACAACAGGAGGCAAGTGACGTGCATATTTGTTTCTTCAATTGTATCCCAGTGTCCTCTTTATCTGTAGGATTTGCAAGCAAATTGGCTTGCAGTCCTATCCTCTTCTGATATCTTTTCTGCAGCTGACAAGAGATTTGCAAGCAAACAGACCTCTTTCAAAATGTAGAGCAGATTTGCCATTTCACAGTTTGTATCTCTTTTGCATAAATACATTTGGGTGTTTTGTTGGGTTGGGTTTTTTTTAATGGAAGGCTTAGAGGAAGCATCATCTGACAGCCCTACTGGCCAGCTCGTGTACTCATCACTGGTTAGGCCACACCTTGAGTCCTGTGTCCAGTTCTGGGCCCCCCAGTTTAAGAAGGGCATTGAGACTCTTGAACGTGTCCAGAGAAGGGCAATGAGGCTGGGGAGAGGCCTTGAGCACAGCCCTGTGAGGAGAGGCTGAGGGAGCTGGGGTTGTTTAGCCTGGAGAACAGGAGGCTCATGGGGAGACCTTCTTGCTGTCTACAACTACCTGAGGGGTGGTTGTAGCCAGGAGGGTGTTGGTCCTCTGTTCCTGCTGGCCACAGTGTTTCTAATACAAGCCAACATGCCATTGGCTTTCCTGGCCACCTGGGCACTCTGCTGATTCACAGTTGACTTGCCATCACTCACTGGTAGTTTAGTTGCTACTGTCCCTGCAGAAGCCAAAACACAACCCAGGTTTTACTGTGTAACGTATATTCACAAAGTGTGTAAGGGGATGGCCTAGTATTTCAGAGAGCATTTTTCTCTTTGGAACAGATGCAACTGGAGGAGCACACTTGGCATGTTAAGAAAATGTTCCAATTTTAGCCTTATAAGGGGTGAAAGGAGCAGATGCTTACATCTGGAGGTCAAACTACAAGTACAGCCATTCTCCAGCTGAGAAATAGATCTAACATTCTTCTGGAGACCAGGAGAACAGCATGTAAATCAGAGCTTCAGAGTGACTTCACTAATCAACACTAACCAGAAAGGCAAAGATTGGCATAAAGTGAGCATTAGAAGCATCATTTTTCTCAGGGGTGCTCTTGTAAGTGAGATGCACTAATGTGACCAACAGAGCAAGCAAACTAAATTAGGCAATTTCCCTTCTGTTCAGCAAGAGAAAGAAGGGGAAGAGGGAGAACAGAAGCCTTAAAAATACCCCATCCCCTCCCCCCCCCAGCTGTAAACAACATTCAAAACAAATGTTACAGATTTTACTATTATTTCAGCTGCCTGCCTTCTTCCCTTTGTGAACAAAAGCAGAGAAAATACTTAGCACAGAATTCTCTTTCTCTGCCTTTTGCTTTCTGCTTATAAAAGTGAAGCAGTTCCCTGAATTAGTTATATATTTTTGACATGTGTCTAAGCAGCCAGAGATGCTAAGAAAAATCCACACAGCATTTTATGGCTGGCCTTTCCCTATTGTGGTGTTTGAGGAACAAGTGATTGGGCAAGCAACAAAAACCCCAACGAGCCCCAAAGCTTTCTGCTGGTGCATGATAGGTCTCTTTGCCAGCCACAGCGCACTGCTGGCACCTGCACTCACAGCCCTCCATCTGACCCATGTCAGACACCTGCAGCTGTCCAAAGGAAGTAAAACAGCACCAGGCAACCCACAGGTAGGCTGGAGGGACTGGGGGAAAAGCAGTACATTCATGAAGTGGCAGAACCACCCCTTGGACATCACTGGAGGTGATGATGGGCAGCAGTCTTGCCTGAGGAGGGAGAAGAGGGGTTGCAGGGGGAAAGGACTGACTGAAATGTTCCCAGAGGAGAGAAGCAAGCTGCCACATCCCCCTGCTGAATGTCACTCAGAGGAAAGCAGGGCATGCTGCACCCACCAGGCAGCCAGGCATGCACCATCTGTGCTCAGTGACTGCTCCGGGCAATGCTTGTGTCCCTTGCAGCCTGCCTTCTCCTGCAGCCCGCCTCCCATCTACAATACCTACCTGGCACACAGCCTCCAGCCTCTGCTGCCTGGCTGGGGTGAAAAATGGGTTTGTCCATGGCTATGGGATACACTGGATATAGCCACTATTATTTGTCAAGGGTTATTGCTGAGCCAGCCACTAGACAAATGACAGATACTCTGTGAGCCCCTCTCCCATCCTAAAGGGAAGAGAAAGAGAATATGGGAAAGAAAACTAAAGCAGTAAAATGAAATTAATCACAATAAAATGAAATGCATATTAACATATACAAAATCAATATCAAACCCAACACCCCTGAGGTGAGTTACATCATTGTCACCACTGGTGCTGGGGCACATGCTGTAGCAGTCCTAGACTGGACGCAGCAGCAGAAGGGAACTGGATTTAGGAGCTGGATTCTGGAGCTGGATTCAGGAACTCATAGATCAGGATTGAAGGTTGAATGGACAGAGTCCTCCTAGGACACTGGCCATTGAAGAAGGATGATGCATATGGAATGGAAGACCTTGTGGGTCAGTTCAGGGTCAGGTGTCCTGTTCATTTCTCTTCACTGGAGTGGCTTCTTCCTTTCTGCACCCTCAACACGGCACACGAGATTTAACAGTGACTTTGGTCTGCGTAGGAGCAACCATAAGCAAGAGCCTGTCTGCATATTGATCCTTAGTAGTAACTATAATCATTTCTGGAAGCAGACACTGCCTGTGGAAACATGCTGTGAACTTCAGAAAGTGTAGTCACTCAGAAGAGGCTGAGCTGCAAAGTAACGTCTCTGAACAGAATTAGTTCAAAACAGGACAACATTTCACTATTGTTGCTCTGGTACAGGGGTGTTGATGAAGACTCCTAAAAGCGTAAGGAGCAGGGTGTGTGAATGCAAGGTTGCTCCTATCTGTCTACAGAGGGCCTCATCCTCTCACTCTTCCTGATCAGGTGGCCTGTAGCAGACCCTCACTATAGTATCACCTGTCTCTACCTTGCTTTTAATTCTGACCTAGATGCTCTCTGTCATCCTCTTACCAGTCTCAAAGCAGAGCTCCACAGACTTCATCTGGTCATTGGCAGTCTCGCCTGACTTCTTCCTAAAGATCTTGTAACCCCCAATCACAGAATGACCAAGGTTGGAAGAGACCTCAAAGATCATCAATCCTAACACTCCAGTCACAGGAGCCACCCCACCATGTCACACTGATGCCAGTTGCATCATAGCCTTGCAGGTATGCACATCTCTAGCTCATCTTGTTTGTTCCCTGTGCATTAGCACAAAGGCACTTAAGTTGGGCCCTGGTTGCAATTCCTTTGCACTGCACTTCAGGTGCCCTCCAGCTGGCCAGCAACCTTCCAGGAATTTCTTGCTGGCACTGGGCTCAAAATGGTAGTGGTGGGATGAATTGAGGATCCCCTCCTCTAGCAACTGTAGTTTAAATTCCTCTTCATTAATTTGGCAAGCCTTTGGCCATAGGCAATCTTGCAGTATCTGAGAGTTGGACCCCATCAGCCTCCAAGAGACCAAGTTTCTCAAAGTGATTGCTGTGGTCTAAGTGGGTGAACTTCACTTCAAGTGTAGAGCTCCCTTCAAAGGTGTTAAATTAAGGACAGAAAGTATTCCTTGTTTGCAAGACTGACCAAGGAATTTTAACAGGGGGGGGGGGGGGAAATAGAAGATCCACTTTTCTGTTTGAGTTATAAAATCTCTTCCCTAGCTTTTACTAATATTTTCTTCTTTTAGCTGGCATTTATCATGTAGTCTTAAAGAGATACTCCAGTTATCCATGTCCCCTACAAAGTCAGTTTACATTTATTGTTCTTTGCCTCCTTTCACATCCTTTCTAGCAGAAACAGCACAGTAGCCACAGGGGAGAAAATTAACCAGGCAAATTCTCCATCTGTCTCTTTTTCTGTTCCCTGGGATTATTTGACTGCACATCTTTTTGTGGGTTGTGATGGATCATCTTTGCATGATGTAATCTACAACAGAGTAGTAAATTTGGTCTCACAAATAAGCCAAGAAGAGGCTAAGATCATCTAGATAGAGGGATAAAGGAATTGGTTATACAAAAGCTGCAGATTTTGCAGAAATTTGGGCAGGAGGGTCCAGGTCAGGAGGATACTATGTAAGGACAAGATAGAAGTCTGAGAGACCATGAGACAATAAGGGATGAGAGCTAAAATACCCCGAAGATGTAAGGGCTGCCCAGAGAGGTTGTGGAGTCTCCTTCTCTGGAGACTTTCAAAACTCATCTGGATGTGTTCCTGTGTGACCTGTGCTGCATTCTATGGTCCTGCCCTGGCAGGGGGGTTGGACTCGATCTCTGGAGGTCCCTTCCAACCCCTAACATCCTGTGAGCCTGTGTGACTCTTGGTTTCGGTGGCATTATTCTGTGATGATTCTTAGTCATTTCATTCTGAGTTAGACTGATGTATTTCCTCTCCCCAAAATACTGCTCTGACATTTTGATTTGGACACGCTTTGCATGATGTTGCCACATGGGGCTATGAAGGAATCCTATGGAGCTCTGATGAGGCTGCTATTTCCATCGCCCAGTTCATCCATATAATCTCATTTCCCTTGGCTCTCTTTGCCAAGGTCAGGATAAGATTGCCAAGCCTGAAGCCAAGCATCTTTTCCAACTCAAAGCTCTTAGCCCTTCTGAGTCAGTGTGCTTGTGTCAAGAATAACCCAAAGGAGATATGGAAATCCCAAAGTCACTGCCATGAATCATGTTTGTCCTAATGCCATTTTCATCTTTGAGACTGACCTGCCCTTTGTGTCATGGCCTGCCAACATTCCAGACTGTTGGCCATTTGTTCAACAAGGGGAATGTGAAGTACACACTTTCAAGAATCATGTTGGACTTGATGATCTTTGAGGTCTTTTCCAACCTTACTGATTCTATGATTCTAAGAACCTGTCCAATATCAAAGGTATTGTATGTTCATATGGAGGAGTTGGGACGGTTGACCTCTACCACTTCATCCCTGAGAAAGAAAACAAGCCTGAAACTGCATTAAAGGAGTTGCAGTTTGTTGGCAGAGTATGCCACTTGAAATTTTACTCATGCTTGGTGCTAGATACTTTCTCTGGTTGTAGCTGCAGCCTATCACCCTGTTGATTAATTTTCCCAGGGTGGGTGATGCTCATAAATTCAGCCTGTTTTTCTCTGGTTGAGCTGTGCATGAAGTGATCTGGGTTTCTTCACACGTATTTGTTATGCATAAGAACCTCTCAGAACAGTTGGGACCAACACTTTTCAGTCTGCAGCATGCTCAAGGATGATGACTTGCAATTCAGTTTCCACTTTCCATGGTTTGTGATTTGTCTTCCAAGTCAAGCGTTATTAGCTCTGTTTGCCAGTGAGTGACAGAAACTTTATAAATAGAAGAGAAATGGCTATTGAATAATGATTTTGTTTTGTATGCATTTTTGGCACACATTCACATAGATTTGGGGATTCTAGAATGTTTTCATGAATATCTTATTTTCCTTATAGTACTGAGACAAGTTCTGGTGTAAATCTGCAAAGCCAGCTGTCTTCAATCCCCTTGTCCCTGGAGTGTATCATGATAGCAATGCATTGGATTATGACAAGTTGCCTTGGCCCAAGACAGCTCCATTAATGGTAATCACTGCTAATGTTTTATGTTCCAAAAGCTGAAAATATGTCAAAGGACAGAGCAAACTAAGACTTTCTGTATAGGTTGCCAACTTGACAGATCAGTTTTGCCCCCCTTGAACCTGACAGAAAAATTCCCACATTGCTGAGGCTGGTTTTTAGCTGTTGCCCTGAAGGTGTCGTGGCACCTCATGACTTCAAAGGTTATTTTTCTGTTTGAAGAGGTTAGCAAAAGAAATTTCCAGTGCTGTAACCCAGGTGAAATCCAGGCCATGTTTAGGGGGCTTGCATGCCATTCTGTCCTCCTGCCTTGAAGCAATGCATTTGAGAGTCACTTCACTCCAGACCCTTTCAATACTTGGGACTCTGCAGACACGGAGGTACATGTTTTAAAATACCACAAAGTTGGCATGAAAGACTTAATTTAGATGGATATTGGTCTTTGTCGTCAGATTCCCTGGTGCATTTACACCTCCCAGAGACACAGTCTCAAGCTGCACCATGGGAGGTTTAGGCTGGATGTTAGGAAGAAGCTCTTCACAGAAAGAGAGATTGGCCAGTGTGGGGTTCTCAGCATCCTGGTCTTCTGTGGGGCATCACACCTTCAGCATTGTAAGAAACATGGACGTTGTAAGAAAGCATGGCAAAGCTGTGGAGCAATTTCCACTTTTTCTGGTACCACCTAACAAAAGTTAAGTAAATCCTTTCTGCTCATGATGCCTCAAATGCCCTGACCTTGAAATGGAAGCTGAGATAACAAAGTCTTTTGGTAGAGTGCTTGAAGATGTGCTGGTGCTTGCTATCGCTGGGTTGGTTGAGGTGTTACAACTTGGATCACAGGATGTTAGGGGTTGGAAGGGACCTCCAGCGATCTTTGAGTCCAACCCCCCTGCCAGAGCAGGACCACAGAGTCCAGCACAGGTCACATAGGAACACATCCAGATGGGTCTTGAAAGTCTCCAGAGAAAGAGTCTCCACAACCTCTCTGGGCAGCCTGTTCCAGTGCTCTGTGACCTTCACAGTGAAGAAGTTCCTCCTCATATTGAGGTGGAACCTCCTGTGCTGTAGTTTATATCCATTACCCCCTGTCCTGTCACAAGGTGCAACTGAGCAGAGCCTGTCCCCTCTTTGTTGACCCACAGCCCTCAGATGTTTATAAACATTTATTAAATGCCCTCTCAGTCTTCTCCAGACTAAAAAGCCCCAGGGCTCTCAGTCTCTCCTCACAGGACACATGCTCCAGTCCCTCAATCATCTTGGTGTTCTCTGCTGGTAGCCAGGGAGAGAATTCCCTCCTGGAGGACTTTTTTTTGGTGGTGCTGTTGTTAAAACTTCTCATTTTGATCTGAAGAGCACAGAATTTCCTGCCAAGCAAAATGATACTTATGGAAAGGTTTCATTGTACTTGCCACCATTGTGCTTTAGTTTATGAAGTATTGATGGGTTGGTTCTTTTTGCATGGAGGCAAAGCAAACCATGGACTGCAGTTGTGCATTATGGAAGACTTATGGAAAATAAAGTTCTTTTAAAATCCCCTCCTTTCACCACCACCTCCCCTTTGCCACCCCACCCACCCCATTTTCCCCCTTTCCCCTGTCAAACCCAGAGCACCTGGGCTTTGTTGGAGTCTCCTCCCAGCCCATGTGTGGGGTTCCCACCACTCATCCCATTTTCCCCTTTTCCCCTCAAACCCAGAGCACCTGGGCCTTGTTTGAGTCTCCTCCCATCTCAGGTGTGGCCACTTTGCCCTTCCCACCTACTCCCCTTTTTAATCCCCCCCAGGAAAGGCAGAAGCCCCAAGCTGAGCCCATCTGGGCTGGAGGATCCTCCTCTCATCACTGGTGAGTACCTACAGTGCACACTGGGTGATGGTGGTGGTGACAACAAAGGCCGGGGGGCCTGGTGGCCCCCCGGCTAGGTAGGGCAATGATTCATGACTACTCCAATATCCATGGGTGCTGGCTGAACTCATCTGTGTGGTATCTTGGCTGGTTAAGGGTCTTGCCCCAGGCTCTGGGATGGGTGCAAAAATGGTGGTGGTGGAGCAGGAGTTGTTTAGAGAGGATGGTGTAGAGGGAGCAGGAGCTGCTTTGGGAAGATGAAAGGAGATGGTGGTGGTTGATCTAGTAGTATTAATGCTGGGTTTGCCTGCGATTCTACATTGAATAGAATTGTGCAATCATAGAAATGGTGAGGTTGGAAGACACCTTTGAGATCAAGTCCAACTGCTTGCATGGAGCTCCTAAGCCCACCACTACTGCTAAGCTGTTACCATTAAACTGCATCCCTAACACCTACATGCCTTGCTCCTGACTGCAGCAAGGTCTCTTACTGCATCTCTGTGTTTCTTCTTACAGAATTAACCAGGCTGGAAAAGACCTTCATCAAGTCCAATCAACTAAACCATGGCACCAAGTGCCTCATCTGGTCTCTTTTTAAACACCTCCAGGGATGGTGACTCCACCACCTCCCTGGGCAGCCCATTCCAATGGCCAATCTCTCTTTCTGTGAAGAGTTTCTTCCTAACATCCAGCATAAACCTCCCTTGGTGCAGCTCAAGACTGTGTCCTCTGGTTCTGTCAGTGGTTGCCTGGGAGAAGAGTAATGCAAAACTTCAGGATGACTTTAAGATCAAGG
This sequence comes from Dryobates pubescens, assembly GCF_014839835.1. Classification (NCBI taxonomy): domain Eukaryota; kingdom Metazoa; phylum Chordata; class Aves; order Piciformes; family Picidae; genus Dryobates; species Dryobates pubescens. The sequence goes on along the minus strand of NC_071613.1, from coordinate 13,017,523 downwards.
GTTGCTGGTTAGGTTGCCTTACTCTGTCACTAAAGGCACTAGCTCCAAGGAAACAACTTTCTGAAGTCTGTGAAATCACAGCAATTTTTTCCTTTGAAGCTGCTGCAGTCAGTGAATGGCAGTCACTTTCATCAGGAGCCTTCAGTGATGCTGGTGGTAGTGCCAGCAGCCCTACAATCAATTCATTTTTTTTCTTTCTCCAAATTAAAATAGTTTCATCTTTCTGTTTAAAAATAATCTTTAAAGTGGAGGAGCCTTCTACAAGATAAATGGCAGGAATTTCATTGTGCAGATTCTGCTGTGTGGATAGATTGTAATTAATAATAGGGAAGGCAGGACTGCAATATTACAGAGTGTAGGTTCACAAGATTCTCCCAGATATTTTGAAAGGACTCATTTCTGTGCATGATTCATGATCCAAGCTATCTAAGAACATAATGAGGTGGTATTAGAATTAATGGCAGGTATTTTAGTGAGTAATGTGTGCATTCATTCTACAGTTTGCTCATTGCATGGCTAATGCAGCCCTTTGCTGGGCTGGCACACCACCATGTGATAAGAGAAGGAAGATGGCAGCTCTTAGCCTGGAGAAGAGGAGACTCAGGGGTGACCTTATTGCTCTCTACAACTACTTGAAGGGAGGTTGTAGACAGGCAGAGGTTGGTCTCTTCTCCCAGGCAAACAGCACCAGAACAAGAGGACACAGTCTCAGGCTGCACCAGGGGAGGTTTAGGCTGGAGGTTAGGAGGAAGTTTTACTCAGAGAGAGTGATTGCCCATTGGAATGGGCTGCCTGAGGAGGTGGTGGAGTCACCATCATTGGAGGTGTTCAGGAGGAGGCTTAATAGGGTGCTTGGTTGCATGGTTTAGTTGATTAGGTGGTGTTAGATGATAGGTTGGACACGATGATCTTGAAGATCTCTTCCAACCTGGTCTGGTCTATTCTATTCTAGTGGGAAAGGGTGAAGTAAGTTAGATAAAGCAGGAGGTAGCTCACTCTGGGACTTTCACTCAGCATCACAGAATCACCAAGGTTGGAAGAGACCTCAAAGATCATCAAGTCCAACCTGTCACCACAGACCTCATGACTAAAGGCTTAGGAGATTCCTCTAAATTCCTTTTCATATAGGTATCTAAAACCTACAGTCAAACAAATCAGCTGCTGCTTTCTGTTAGGAGCCTGTCTGGAATTGTCATTTTTTTCCTTATTTTGGCTTGAAGTGTACCCTTAATGTTCTCTGGCATCTTGTATCCAACCGCTCCTGGATTTGACACAGCTCAGCGCCGTGCCTAATTTTTACTGATCGAGTGTCTTTCATTTGTCTTGCTACATTATCCTTTCCCCTGAATAAGAGCATACCTTGCTTTTCTCAGAAACCCAAAAGATCAGAAATCTCCCAAAGCAGAGGGTTTCCAAACCACTCAGTTTTTGATGAGACTTCACATTCACTTCATGTATGACATGCTCTTCCCTGTATGTCACTAGTTTCTTACTTCTTAAAATCAGCTCAGAAGGAAGGAGAGGAAAAAAAGAAACTTGGCATGTGCCTGTAAGTGCAAAGGAAGATACACTCCAAGCAATTTTCACCTCAGTGGATATGCTAGGAGTTCTGTGGGTTGCAGGGAATAGTTCACAGGGAGAGGAAGGGCAAGCAAGGACAAGAGAAACTTTCATAGAACTGCTGGAGTTGGAAGGGACCTTAAAGATCATCTAGTTCCAACCACCCTGCCATGGGCAGGGACACCTCCCACTAGACCCAGGTTGCTTAAAACCTCATCCAGCCTGGTCTTAAACACTTCCAGAGATGAGGCATCAAGACCTGTAGTTTAGTTTGACTCATAGCTAGAACTGGGAGTAAATGTCACCTGGCTACGTGGCTAGCCTGTACCGAAAACCTGAGTTTGGACATGGTGAGCTGATAATTGAGCTCTGTTCTGCGTGGCAAATGGTCTTAGCACTGCATTTGAGCATGCTTTCCAAGGCAGTCTGCTTACTGGCACTCAGCTTCACAGAACCATCGCAAGCGAGTCTGTGTTGTCATTGTGAATCGGGATAAAAATGTCCTAGCTCCTGCTCAGAAAATGGAGATGTGTGTTTTGTTCTGATGCATGTGGTAAGCTTTTCGTAGGCTAGGGCTCACAGTAGCTTTATGCTTCAGATTGTCCTTTATTGGTGTGCTGCAGCACACCCAATGGGCAAGGATTACACAACCACCGCCATTATCCTTCCCCATCTACTTCTCTCCCTTCAGAAGAAGTAGTGCAGAATTAATTACCATTCCTTTGTAAACATATCTGAGATCATCATGTGGAACCTCCTTCTGCACAGCTTGCTTTCTAGTCAACAGTGATTATGTGAAAATGTAATTCCATTGTTTTAACTTTGATTGATCCAGTCACACGAGGCTTACAGCAGTTAAGCTAATGAAGAAATCATCAGTAGTTACATGGCAAGTTAACAAGCTATAGCCAAACCACTAAACTGCAATTGCATAATGCCAGACTTTTTGCAAGGATTGCTTGAGGATCTCCTAGTTTAGAGTTCTGATCAGAAACAGACCTCTAATATGTGCCCTGTGTCCCTTCATTCACTGCCGCCACCCTCTACCCCTCACCTTTAAACACCAAGACAGAGAAGCAGCCTGACGGTGAGATGCCTTTTGTTCACTCTTTATCAGAGAGGATATGTGTTGCTGGTACCTTCTTCTGATGGAGAATGGTCTGCTTGCACACTGCACCTCTTGCTTTCCTAGCCTCATTTCTCCATCTGGCTGGCACAAATCAAAACTCAAAACACCCTAAGGGACACAATACAGTGATGATGCCTAGGAATAGCTGAGCCTGAGGCTTCACTGTAGAATTGGGTTTGAAACAATAAGCCAAAAATTTCAGACAGAATCAACCAGGTTGGAAAAGACCTCCATGATCACCAAGTCTAACCTATCACCCAACACCATCTAGTCAACTAAACCATGGCACCAAGTGCCTCACCCAGGCTTTTCTTAAACATCTCCAGGGATGGTGACTCTACCACTTCCCTGGGCAGCACATTCCAATGGCCAATCACTCTTTCTGTGAAGAACTTCTTCCTAAGATCAAGCCTAAACTTCCCCCTGCACAGCTTGAGACTGTGTCCTCTTCTTCTGGTGCTGAGAGAAGAGACCAACCCCCACCTGTCTACAGCCTCCCTTCAGGTAGTTGTAGACAGCAACAAGGTCTCCCCTGAGCTGCCTCCTCTCCAGGCTAAGCAACCCCAGCTCCCTCAGCCTCTCCTCATAGGGCTTATGCTCCAAACCCCTCCCCAGCTTTGGTGCCCTTCTCTGGACACATTTCAGCAACTCAACATCTTTCTTAAACTGAGGGGGCCCAGAACTGGACACAGTACTCAAGGTGTGGCCTAACCACTGCTGAGTACAGGGGCAGAATGACCTCCCTGCTCCTGCTGGCCACACTATTCCTGGTAGAGACCAGGATGCCATTGGCCACTTGAGCACACCGCTGGCTCATGTTCAGCCTACTATTGACCAATCCCCCCAGGTCCCTTTCTGCCTGGCTGCTCTCCAGCCACTCTGACCCCAGCCTGTAGTGCTGCATGGTGTTGTTGTGGCTGATCCAAGTACAGCTGCTGGCATATTTCCATTTCATTACGGTCATTAAGATGTAGCATGCCAAAAAATCCCATGCTTCTACATCTTCCTGCTCTACATCTTCTCCAGCCTTCTGGCCTCTTGTCTTCTCACCACCAGGCACGGCAGTCAAGCACATTTACATCTGTATAAACCAAACCTAGGCAGAAATGCAGGTTCCTAAATTATAACCTAGGCTTTTCCCAGCAACCACCTGAGACTCTTCCTACACATATTCTCTACTGGTGTAACTTTAGATGTTGGTGAATGTGGTTGTTAACATTGGATGCAATCATGGGAAGTTTTCTTTCCTGGCCTGCTAACAAAGGTGTTTTGTCATATCCATGTACACACCAGCTAATCTTGACAAATGAATCACCTCCACAAACAGTGCCATTGTCAAGCCTGTTCTCTGAATTTCGTGTTTCATACTTGTTAGCTGTTAGAAAAATACAGGTGACATCATAGCTGTAGATCAGAGTTCTACAGTTTTATCCCCTCAGTCTCCTTCCCTGCAACTATTGGTCCTGTTGCTCATCAACCCTCTTTAGATGCTTTTCAGAATCTGCAGGTTTTTGCTCAGACTTTATCTACTCAGCTGTTTGCTTCCACCAGTTTTATTTCTTCCTGGTTCACACCATTTTACAGATGGTGGTGAAAGTTATTTTGAGCATCTGGAGTAGATTTCTGCCTTTTGGCTCCTCGCTTCCAAAGGCTCACTGGGGACACCTAAATGGAGCTGAAATATATCATGTTATCAGCCCTACGAGGAGAGGCTGGGGGAGCTGGGATTGTGTAGCCTGGAGAAGAGGAGGCTCAGGGGAGACCTTATTGCTGCCTACAACTGTACACAGCCATTGGAATGTGCTGCCCAGGGAGGTGGTTGAGTCACTGTCCCTGGAGGTGTTCAAGAGGAGATTGGACGTGGCACTTGGTGCTATGGTTTAGTAGTCATGAGGTGTTGGGTGACAGGCTGGACTTGATCTTTGAGGTCTTTTCCAACCTTGTTGATTCTATGTTCCTCTGTCCATCTCCTCTCCACAAAAAGCTATGCACTGGTTTCAGGAAGTCCCTAAATCTGGCTTCTGTCCATGAACACTTTAAACCCTAATGTGGTTAGGGTTTAATAAAACAACAATGGCAGGTCATTTGAAACAAAATATTTGAAAGAATGAAGAGCTCTCACTGTCAGAGGCAGTTTGGTAAGGTTAGAGATTTTCCCAGTCTGGCTGGTTTTGACCATAGTTTGTCTTGCAACCTGAATCTCTGGAAGTGTGAAGGGGTCTCCTATCCAGCCACATCACAAGCCCTAGCTTGTGGCTCAGCTGGTGCTATGTGCTTGGGAATCAGTGGCTTCATGTTGAAAGATGCAGAGAACTCTGGAAGTGCTTGAATAACACCTTCATGGCTGATCAGTTTTATTTTCATTTTTTTTATAAAGCATAACAGTTGGTGAAGAATGAAATTATTGCCTGCAATTGCCACAGACTACATAGAAGAATCAATGCCAGAGTCCTCAACTGTGAACTTCTTTGGCCTGTCCCATTAGCCACTTTTGGGGAAAAGCTGTGCGTTTGATAAACAATGACAATTCTTCTGGGGTTGATGGCTTTGTGTCACTGCTCTGGATTCGCAGGGCCACTGCACATGAAAGTTTAATGATCACATAAATTTCAAGGGCTGTCTCTCCCCTGCTGCAGAAAACCATCAAATAAATTTATCTCAATGCTCTGCTGACTCCATAAGCATGCTGCAGGCTTTTCCATGCTGTTTCCCCCCCCTCTCTTTGTTTAAATCATCTCTCACACCCACAGCTGAGAAGGAGAGGTCATGCATCCAAACATAAGTAACAAATGGGGTTTGGTGTTAAAGCACACCATGGCTTCTCACTTACTGGGAGCATGTCATGGCATTAAACTGCTTCAGTGAAGGCACCTGATGCCAAGCTGCAGAAAGCCTGCTTTGGGTATGGGTAAGCAAGAACTCTGAGGTCCTTCCTGTTACCCAGCTGCTATCATTTCAATAACCTGCTTTGAAGGCATCAGTTGAGGAGATGTGCACCTGCTTAGTCACTTTAGGAGGAAAAATGCATTAAAGCCTAATTTAATCAAAACCCAGCGGGCAAACTGACCTATTTCACAGTCACTATTTAGGTTAGTGTGTGCAGTACCCATGTTGCTCTTCAGGTAGCAATTCCTACCATACCTATATTTCTTTCACAGGCCTTGCCTAATCTGTTCTGCCACATCTGGCTGACCACTCTTCCTGGGCTGAATCTTCATCCCACAGCGAAACAGGGGACTTCCCATTTCAACACTTACTGTGAGGGAAAACAGAGATGCATTAAACTTACCTTAGCTTGCACGGCAAGACCTGGCCCCCACAAGAACATCAATGGTTTGTACGGTCTCGCTTAGACCGAAACCAGAACATCCCTTTGATGCAGCCTGCTCCCTGGCCTGCCATTTGCAGCCAATGCCTGTGGAGAATGCCCTGATGGACATACCCACTTCAGAGGAGCCCCTGTGCATCCTCAATGGCATGTGTAGATAGATGCTAATGTTCCCCATTTCATCTAAGGCTGCAATGCAGCCCCCAGTGTGCAAGGAGGCTTTGAAGAACCCTGGCTATAGGCAGAAGGACAGGAGCAACACTGTAGTTGTGGCAACCTAGCCTCATCTTCCATAGTCAGAAGACCTGGCTGCTGCTGCAAAAAAGTAAACACTGACTGTAAATACAGCAGCACCAGGGACTTCTGAGCTGCAAAACATCAGAAAGCAAGGAGAATAAGCAAGGAGCTTAAAGGTACATACAAATAGTGAAGAGCTTTAGGGAGCAGCATTTCTTTTTCCCAGGGTCAGGATGTTGTGGAGCATCACAGAAGGGATGCAATGATGACAAAGGCCTAATCATAGTAGCAGCCATAGTGGCTGCTCCTCACAGCTCTCATGGCTTTGAAACAGTGGGGACATCAGCATGCTCTTGTCTTCTGATCTGGGATCACAGCTCTGGTAAAACCCAGAATTTCCATAGTTGATTTCTTAGGATTCAGGTTGCCTGGAAAGATGAAAGTGTGCAGCACAATGTTGACCTTTTTATCTTTTAGGAGAGGGACATGTAAGAAAAAATTGTCTGAAAAGGGCACCTGAATGCCTGTATGGGAAGGGAACTGCAGGAAATGGGGACAGCAGATGAGAATTTGATGGACAAATCCCATTTCTAGGACAGGAAAAATGCATCAAAAAATTGCCATCTGTGCAGGAGTTTCTAACATTTGGTTTGCTGTGAAGGAAGGCAAAGTGACTGCCACCTTTTTTGAAAAGGAAAACAACAATAAAAAATCCCCACTGTGCCCTTCACATCACAAAAACATTTCATAGCTTTTACATAATGTCCAGATTTGGCCCATTCAAGCAGCCTTGGTTTGAATGAGGGAAGGTAGCCAGGCACGAACTGTGCTCACTGAATTGATGAACTGTATAAAAAGCCCATGAGACATTTTCACTCCTAATTGATTGCAGAAAGCTTCTGTGTCATGTGTCACCATCCACCTTGAGAAGAGCTTGACCCATGGGGGATGTGGAACAGCAAGCTGTGCAGCCCCTTATAAAACCAGTTTGCTTGGGAAAGCACAACATCCTCCATGCTCACTTTGTGCTGCTCTCACACTTCCAGTGATGGTGACTCCACCACCTCCCTGGTCAGCACATTCCAATGGCAAATCACTTTCTGTGAAGAATGTCTTCCTAACATCCAGCCTAAACCTCCCCTGGTGCAGCTTGAGACTGTGTCCTCTTGTTCTGTCACAGGTTGCCTGGGAGAAGAGACCAACTCCCACCTGGCTACAACCTCCCTTCAGGTAGTTGTAGATGGCAATAAGGTTTGAACAGAGGCCCTGCACAGCTCAAACTACCAGACTACAGTGTGACAAAAGCCACCCAATTTACAAAGGTATGGTCATGGTCACTCCTCATGTGTCTAACGTAGTAAGGTCATGGTGGACTTAATAAGACATTTCCTGATGGATCATGGTTCCAGTCAGGCTCAGGAAGAAGTTTGCTGCAGGAATACCAAGCATTGATATTCATTACCAGGGCTTTAAGGAGTCTGCAGATGTGTGATATCCAAGGCTACCTTGTCATCAGCCAGTCCTCCTCTAGGATTTGGGCACAAAACCCATGCTCTGCAGGTCTGTGTAACTCGTGCAAGCCAAGTCCCATCCTCCAGGTCCAGTCCCATTCTCCTAATGTGACAACTTTCACCCATCACATCATTCAACATTTATCCTGTGCTAAACAGGGAGAAGAGTTGTGTCACACACCCATGCCCCAAAAGAAGAGACTTGGGGAATGAGAGACAGCTTCTGCTCCTCTTGAAAATGAAGGGAAATAATCTGTATGCTGAAGTTTATCCTAGTGTTGTAATCATGTGTCATGGAGAGGAAGAGACAAATTCCACTAACTAAACTAATGTAAAATAATCTTTTCTCAGCTTTCAGGTGGTCAGGGAGACCCATGCAGCTGCAGAAAGGCTCTGAGGTCATGGTGCTAGTTGCAGCCCACTCCAATGATAGGAAGGTTCTTCTTTCAGCAACAGTTTACAGCTTCCAGAAATCTGCTTGGTCCTCCTTGCTGGCTTCCCACTATCCAACTGTCCTCAAACCTCAAAGTTTTGAGAGCTGGCTCCTTAAAGAAGATCAGGCTCTGCAAACAAGCCTTTTCCAGGTAGTTTGGACTTACTGGGGGGAACGTGTGGATCAACAGACTTTTCTGGAGCTTATGTCCTTTGCCTCATTCTTAAGGGAGGACTGCCTTTTAAACCCTAACACTCACAAGTAGCTGCTTCAGAAAGTTCATTTTTGGCTGGTGCTGGGTTGGAGCAGGATTTTGAAACTTGTTCCCAGGCACCATGGGGCTAGACCTCATTTCACACATAGTGTCTTCCTTCCAGGTATCTAGCTGCTTTTGTTGTCAGCCTGCACCAGGTGGGCTGCCTTCAGACTACATGTCTTAAGTGAATGCTGACTTTCTGATGAAGCAGTGAGTGAGTGTGATCCATGTGCTTTGGATTCAGCATCCCAGGGACCGAGCTGCTCCCTCCTGGCTCACATACTCAAGCTACCTCAGCCTAGCATGTATGGTAGATGACCTCAAGAGCCATCTCAGGAGCTGGCCAAGGAGCATATGAAGATCTTTCCTGGAATTCAGTTCTGCATTGGCTTTATGGAAATATGCACCTACTTTAAAATAACTTTTTGGGTTTGCTATTGTCTGCTCTCCTTTTCCAAAGGGCTTGTGGCAGTTACTGCACCATTAACACCAGAAGCAGATAGAGCTTTCAAGTAATTACTAATGACAAGTCTAAATAGATAAAATAGAATTTGGTTTCCAACCCTGAATGCTTTCTTTCAAGAGGATTGCTAAGCAGTTCCTTTGCAGCTTCCTGATCTGGGCTGTAGAAAACCTTCTCCTCTAAAGCTGATTATTCAGTTGGAAAGCAAGCCCCAGTTAGCATGTAGCTAATGTTTAACTCGAGATGTGTTTTATATTTCAAGGCACTAGCCTGGGAGGTATGCACTGCCCGAGGAAAGGAGAGTGATGTAACTGCCTAGGGAGAAGGACGACGAGCAGCACAAAAGAATGAATCATACAAACCCTCCTCATTGTTCAAGACTGCTCAGAAGCAAATTGTAGTGGAACTGAAAGTGTGCACTGGAAGAGGGCAGGTATTGCACACGCTGGGGAACTGGAGCGTGGTTTGAAGGGCTGCAAGTGAATGGTGGCTGCTTCTGAAGGCTCTCCCTTGGTAATGTACTGCTGGTACATTAAGAAATGCCTTCCTTGAAAATGTCCTGGTTGTAAAGTCTGAGCTCTGTGAACAGAGATGGGGGAAAATGGTTAATCTGTGCCTTTTACACGACGATGCTTTTAACTCCTCTCCCTTCAGAAAGTAAGTCACCACCATTCAGAAAACAAGTTATACAACCTCATGCAGCAGGGCTTAACTGCTATGTATAGGGGGGAAATATTTTGATAGGAAATGTGGTGTTTAATCCTTTGTATGATCTGTGGGACAAGTCAAGACATCTCCAACCAAAGTGGGCACTGGGCACTGCATGGGATCTGAAGCGGAACTGTCTCTTGCAGAGTGCTCAACAGGACCAGTGATGCCATGAAAGTCCCCTCAGCTGGGCAAATCTCTTAACTACATCTTCCCAAGCACCTCTTTCCAGCTCATGTCTGTCTTTCTTTTGCCCTTCACTTTATGACACTTCAACTTGTTTGTAGCTCTGTGTTACTGTGATGTACAGAGTCCAAATACAGCTGTAAAGTTCTCATAGTGAAGAGAATAAGGGAGGGTACAGGGTCTTGTCTTCTTCCCTGGGGAGAAGGTCCAGGTTGCCTTGCAGACTGTGAAACAGAGAAGGTCTAGTGAAGGACTGACTACATTGTTGACATGGGAATTGAGACTCATAAAGCTTTCTAGCTCCACAGTATGTCCTTCCAGGACGTTGTGCCATGGATAGGACCCACAAGATAGTTTATATTTCTGTCTCAGGAGGCAGTGCTGAGCTGTATCCCAGGAGATGATGACTGCTTCATCAACATCAATTGTCAGGTGGACCTCAGCATCAAATGAGAGTTAGGAAAGGGGAAAGTTGAGAAGATGAAGATGATAGTCTCTTTTTTGGTGGTGTCCAGTGGTAAGACAAAGAACAACAGGTCCAAGCTAGAACAAAGCAGTGACCTTATCACACTCTACAACTCTACAACTACCTGAAGGGAAGTTGTAGTAAGGTGGGGGTCAGGTTCATCTCCAAGGCAACTTGTGGCAAGAGAAGAGGTCATGATCTGCACCAGGGCAAGTTTAGGTTGGATGTCAGTGAGCACTTCTTCATGGAAAGGGTAATTAGACACTGGGATGGACTGCCCAGAGAGGTGGTAGAGTCACTGTCCCTGGAGGTGTTTAAGGAAAGATTGGATGTGGCACTTAGTCCTTGTGGCACACGTGGTCTAGTTGATGTGGTGGTGTTAGGCTGGACTTGAGGATCTCAGAGGTCTATTCCAGTCTCAATAATTCTATGATTCTGTGGAAGGAGGTTCCACTTCAACATGAGGAGACACTTCTTCATGATGAGGGTGACAGTGCACTGAAACAGGCTGTCCAGATATGTTGTGGAGCCTTCTTCTCTGGAGACTTTTGAAACCCACCTGGATGAGTTCCTGTGTGGCCTGCCCTAGGTGACCCTGCTTTGGCAGGGAGGTTGGACTCAATGATCTCTGAGGTCCATTCCAACCCCTAACATTCTGTGATTCTAGTTAAATTCTAGTTTAATTCTAGTTAATTCTAGTTAAATTTTGTGTCCAGTTCTGGGCTCCTCAGTTTAGGAAAGATGTTGAGTTGCTGGAAGGTGTCCAGAGAAGGGCAACAAAGCTGGGGAGGGGTTTGGAGCACAAGCCTTATGTGGAGAGGCTGAGGGAGCTGGGGTTGCTTAGCCTGGAGAAGAGGATGCTCAGGGGAGACCTTCTTGCTGTCTACAACTACCTGAAGGGAGAGTGATTGGCCATTGGAATGGGCTGCCTGGGGAGGTGGTGGAGTCACTGGAGGTGTTTAGGAGGAGACTAGGTGGGGTGCTTGGTGCCATGGTTTAGTTTATTAGATGGTGTTGGATGATAGGTTGGACATGATGATCTTGAAGCTCTCTTCCAACCTGGTCTGGTCTATTCTATTCTACTCTATTCTATTCTACTCTGCTCTATTCTATTCTATCCTATTCTGTCTCTCTCAACTTTGTGCACATGTTAAACACAGGGTACAAAATGACCCTCAGGATCCAGGCAGTCTTACAGGAGATGTGCTGACACAGAAAGTGCTGGTCTTCAGGAGACCAGCCACACTACTTGCCTGCTGTTGTGTAAACTTTAAACAGGGATTACTGTGATCTAGGTCCTAGCAAGAAACACAGAGGATGCCTTTTCCTTACGTTTACTAAACCTTAGAGAGACATTGACAGGCAAAGTTTACACACTTCAAGCACCCTGGGCAGACAGAGAAACTGTGTTAATGAAGGCAAACCTGTAAGATTTGCTGCATTTACAACTTTGAACATCCAGACTGGTTTATGTTCACTATGTGGAAAAGAAAACACAAAATAGACAGCTTTATTTTATCAATAAATGAGTTTGGGTGGGAATTATGAGTTCTTGGACCAGAGCAAGGAGGGAATGTCTTTAATCTTGTAGAAGTGAAGGAGTAACATTTTCCTGTGATGTTCTTATAGCATGCTGCAGGGACTTGCTGGAAGCAACCCAGAAGCAAATAGACATCTCTAATATATCTATTTTCCCATTCGTCCCAATTCATCACTCCCCAAAACAGCACTGGGGTAATGAGGACTTTTGGAACTTTTCACTCTGGTAATGCTGCAAGAAAACAAATACTTTCCTGGCTATTGTACTCTAGGTAGGAAAATGGACAATTCAGAGTTTGCTTTCTCCCTTTCCCTCTCCTCCTTTCCCTCTCCTCCTTTCCCTCTCCTCCTTTCCCTCTCCTCCTTTCCCTCTCCTCCTTTCCCTCTCCTCCTTTCCCTCTCCTCCTTTCCCTCTCCTCCTTTCCCTCTCCTCCTTTCCCTCTCCTCCTTTCCGCCAAGGGAATGTTTTCCACCATCCCATCAGATTACATTTGAAGGATGTCTCTGGTGCAGCCTTGGAATAAGGGTGGTGGTAAGGGACAGTTCCCAGGACTTTAGGGACTTTCAACCTTCTGCTGGTGGAGGGCAGACCTCAGGGACTGCCAAGACAGTGGCATGGACCATTGCAAGGCACTTCAGCTAACCTAAGTAGTAACATGGTGACTGATTGTCTGGTGGAAGAAGCAAAGGCCTGGGAAGAGGAGAGGACCTCTGCAAAACTCTCATCAGCTCTCACCCATGGCATCAACTGCCCTAGTGGCTTTTGTGTCTCCTGAACTGTTTCTCAACTTCTTTCTTACCTTCCTGCTTTTTACTTAATTTTCTTCCTGTTGTCTTGGATTTTTAAAAGAAATTCTCTCAGGTGATTGCCTCATTCAAGTCCTGAAGGACTGCTCCACCTCTGGGTTAGACAATTAAAAGCAAATATAGAATAGAATAGAATAGAATAGAATAGAATAGAATAGAATAGAATAGAATAGAATAGAATAGACAAGGTTGGAAGAGACCTTCAAGATCATCATGTGCAACCTATCATCCAACACTACCCAACCAACTAAACCATGGAACCAAGCACCCTACCAAGTCTCCTCCTGAACTCCTCCAGTGATGGTGACCCCACCACCTCCTCGGGCAAGCTCCAAGCTCTTTGCCTTTCTGCTAAATAAAAAAGGAAAACAAAAAAACCCCAAAACAAAACAGAAAAAAACCCAAAGCCAACCACCAGCAACAACAAGAAAGAAACAAACCAAAACAAAGAGGAATAAAACAAAACAAGCTGTAAAAAACCCCAACCCAACCCTTCAATCCATTCTGCCTATTAATCAATTGCTTATCAAAAGATGGAAAAACTGAAAGGTGGACAGCAGGCTTACAGAAATAATACAAAGTCTTCCCTGGTTCTCTGTACAGTGAGCAAGTACCTACGTGGTGTCAGGGGTTTCTCCTTTCCTCTCACACTGTTAGCTTGGTTGTTTCACTCTGAATAGCAGGGTGAAATTGAACAGGAGCAGGAAGATGAATGTGCTCAGTTTAACTGTCCCAAGTGGAACCTCTTCAAGGATTCATCTGTTTAAGATGCAAAAGCATCCAGAGGGCATTAGGATGACACAGACTCTTCCACATTTGCATATTCTGCTTGATAGGTCCTACAGAAGTTGCTTTTTAAAAGGTCCCTAAACATTTCCATGCTGCCAGATGAACTCCTTAAAGAGGTCTGGACCCCAAAGTTGCTGTGGGGAGCACAGATCACCACAGCATGTCACGCAGCCTGTGCACAAAGACATCTTTGGTTAGGCCACACCTTGTGTACTGTGTCCAGTTCTAGGCCCCTCAGTTTAGGAAGGATGTTGACTTGCTGGAACGTGTCCAGAGAAGGGCAACAAAGCTGGTGAGGGGTTTAGAACACAAGCCCTATGAGGAGAGACTGAGGGAGCTGGGGTTGATTAGCCTGGAGAAGAGGAGACTCAGGGGTGACCTTATTGCTCTCTACAACTATCTGAAGGGAGGTTGCAGACAGGCAGAGGTTGGTCTCTTCTCCCAGGCAGGCAGTACCAGAACAAGAGGACACAGTCTCAGGATGCACCAGGGGAGGTTTAGGCTGGATGTTAGGAAGAAGTTCCATACAGAGAGAGTGATTGCACATTGGAATGGGCTGCCCAGGGAGGTGGTGGAGTCACCATCACTGGAGGTGTTCAGGAGGAGACTTGATGGGGTGCTTGGTGCCATGGTTTAGTTGTTTAGGTGGGTTGGATTGGTTGATGGGTTGGACGCGATGATCTTGAAGGTCTCTTCCAACCTGGTCTGGTCTATTCTATTCTATTCTATTCTATTCTATTCTATTCTATTCTATTCTATTCTATTCTTTCCTTTCCTTTCACATCTCGTCGGTAGCATAACAGAAGTGGAAGGGTTTTAATTCAGAGGCTCCAGGCTGATGCTTAACACAGAGGTGTTAAAATCTTGTGGAAATTGCCTGGGAGGTTTTGTTCCTTTTTAGTAAAGAGGTAAACAAACCCAGAGAGAGGGGCAGCAGGTAGCACCGTGTGTGATGATTTAATAAGAGGGGTTTTTTTTGAGGTGGTAATTCCCGTGGTACCACCGGATTTCTTCTTGCTATAGGTGGTTAATTATAGCATCTGCAGCGCTCCCAGCAGTGGAGCAGAGGGACACAGCATGGCCTCTTTCTGCTAGACTTTTCTCCTCTCAGCCTCCACTCCCCCTCCTCCCTGGAAGATAAAGAAGCAAATCCCAATTTAGTCATCAAGGTCTGAGACGTGCGGTGAATAATTCAATTCCTCATCTTCACACATCCACTCAGCGGCATGAACAAATTCAGCTGTTTCTCCAAAGGCCACAAATACCTTTCCTGGTGGTTTTTAGGCCTGGGATGTATTGCTGTGGTTGAAAAAAACCATGAGATGTAAGGAAGGAAGGGTCATAAATGCTTTGCATGTGAAGCAGCAGGATGAAAAGCCACTGAGCTCTGGCTAGTGAGCTCTGGACTGGGGCACCATGAGATGCCAAACCAATTGATCAGTTAATCATGCAAGGAAGAACTCTGGGCTGTGTGGCCAAGAGGTACATATGGGACCTGGGGAAACAATGACATTTGCCTCCTATGGTTCTTCTTAACACCCTGTTTGCCGTGTCTGCTTTGTAAAAGCCATCAGACCCCAAAAGGTACTAAATAAGGCAGGTTCATGACCAGAATGCATAGGCTGGTGGCTATGATAAATAGGCAAAGGTTTCACTATGTGTGTTAATGCTGCTGGAGCCCTGAGTCACCACAGCTGCAAAGCAGAGTCAAGACTGGCTTTATTTTCATTAAAGAAGATTGGACTTAAAATGCAAAGGCTGGCTTGATCAGCAAGGGCAGTCATTTGGAAACTTGGCAGTTTTGTTGGCTTGTCCACCTTGGAAAGTGGGTGAACAGAGAAATGCCTTGGCACTTCCCCTTGCCTTGAGAAGGTGGGCTTTGGGCAGAAATGCTCTGTTGGTGGAGCATTCCTGTCTGCAGTATTATCTAGGTTACGTGCACACATGAACATGGCCTCTGATGGCCTTTGTGTCTTTTCCTTGTGGTTCATCTGTTGTGTACTAGTATGCACAGCCTGATGCTGGCTACATTTACCAGATAGTAGGTACTGTGAATGGTCTTCCACCTCCTGCAAAGAAATCTGCAGTATTAATTGAGGGCACCATCCTGTGTGGGTTCAGAAATGAGCTATAAGGAATGAGCATCCTAGGGGTATCAGCCAAACAGTGGAAATAAAATTTGCACAAGCTAAGTACACATCTGCAGGCTCTGATGGCATTAACTTGCCAGCTCTTAGAATCACAGAATGTTAGGGGGTTGGAAGGGACCTCTGGAGATCACTGAGTCCAATACCTGTGTCACCCAGGGCAGACAGCTTTGAAAGTCTGCAGAGAAGGAGGCTTCACAGCCTCTCTGGGCAGCCTGTTCCAGTGCTCCATCACTCTCCCAGGAAAGAAGCTTTTCCTTATGTTAAGGTGAAACTTCCTGCGTTCCAATCTGTATTCACTGTCCCTCATCCTATCTCAGGGCACCATTGGAAAGAGACTGACCTCTTCTTGATGCCTGCCCTTCAGATATTTGCCAACATTAATAAGACCTCCTCTCAGTTTCCTCTTTTTCCAGCCTAAACAGCTGCAGGTCTCTCAGCCTTGTGGCATTTTCATGCCATCTTTATTCTGGATGCTGCAGGATTATGCTTTTGGCTTGAATTCTGGGCAACAACATAATCCAAAATGAAGATGAACTAAGGTGTTTGACAGAAAGGGGAGATGGTGTCTCCCTCCATTTATATTATTTTAAGAACTAGGACTTGGTTCTGATTACCAATGCACCCCCTGGGTTTTGCTGCATGGATTTGGAAAAAAAAAGAGTATTCATGCATTAAATATATAATCAAAACTGGGAACAGTGTGATTTGCAGGCTGAGTAGGTCACCTCCTTTCCTGGCTGGGGGTTTCTTTGTGCAGTCTTTCATTGCCTGTTTCAAAACATGTTAACTCATTGCTGGGCACACACCAGGAGAGAAGCTGTGTGTCACCAGCACTAACCTAGAACCAGGAAATTTCAGCTTAAAAGAGTTTATTTGAAGTATACAAGCACGGAATAACGAATTTCTGTGGTGTAATAAACTACCAAGACAAGCAGTCATGCCCAGAAATAAATTCCATGACTAGACAATGCAGTAGCAGATAGGCACAGTGTGATGGTGGAGGTCAATCTGTAGGCAAGCTATGCCTTGGATCACTTGATTCAGTTAGCCTCAGACTGGACATGTCATAGAATCATTAGGGTTGGAAGGGACCTCAAGGATCATCTAGTTCCAACTCCCCTGCCTGAGGGGCAGGGACCCCTCACACTAGATCAGGTTGCTCAGATCCACATCCAGCCTGCCCTTAAAAACCTCCAGCGACGAGGCTTCTACCACCTCCCTGAGCAACCTGTTCCAGTGTCTAACCACCCTCATGGGGAAGAACTTCTTCTAACAAAGAAAAATGTCATGACACTTGGTAGGACAGCACTGTTGTGTAATCACAGCTCAGAGCTGATTCTTCTTCATTATGGTATCATTACAGTGGGGCAGATGTGTCCCAGAGAGTCTTTGCAGCCCTGTTGGTTGCACCATGTACAGTCTGGCTGCACCTGGCTGTAGGGCTGGTGAGCAGCACAGCATGACCCACAGCTGTGCCCTTCAGTGGCCAGCAATAGGGGACCTTTGGGATCATCTTGCACCTCCTTCCCTCTTTGTACATACATCTTGGCTCCTTTCCAAAGAAACCAGGGAAATCCAGAACATGGAGTCAGGCTTCAGCCAGCCCCCTCACAGGAATTGTCACCAGCCCTGAAGGTATCACCTGTGCATATCTCAGGGTGTCTCCCTGAGGTGGGGGACAGCATTTCCCCATTTGCTGCACTTCTGCAGGGATCCTTTGTATCTGGCTGAAAATCTCTTGGAGGACAAGTCCTCTGAAGGTGTAAATTAGGAGCTATCCGTTGATGCTGAGACTGGTTAACTTCCCAGGATGTAAAGGTCTGGGACAGGTCCACACTTGAAATCTCCTGTGCTCAGTTAAATTGCTCTGAGCTTTGGGGGCCAAGAAACTGGGCTGGCTCTCTCCTGAGAAGCGTTTCACATTTAGTGTCCTGTAATTGCTCCGGAAATAAAACTGGGTGTTTGCATCAGGCTGAGGCCACAGGTGTGTGAAGGGGTTAACCCACGGCAGCTCAACTTGCTCCACTTTCCAAAAGGCTGGGAATGCACAAGTCAATTGTAAGGAGCCATTAAACCCACCCAGCAACAGCAGATTGACTGCTGGCTTCCTTGGGGGCCATTTTCTTACATGATGAAACATTGCTGCCTACAACTACCTGAAGGGAGGGTGTAGCCAGGTGGGGGTTGGTCTCTTCTCCCAGGCAACCAGCACCAGAACAAGAGGACACAGTCTCAGGCTGCACCAGGGGAAGTTTAGGCTGGATGTGAGGAAGATGTTCTTCATAGAAAGAGTGATTTGCCATTGGAATGGGCTGCCCAGGGAGATGGTGGAGTCACCATCACTGGAGGTGTTTAGGAAGAGACTGGATGGGGTGCTTGGTGCCATGGTTTAGTTGATTAGATAGTATTGGATGATAGGTTGGACTCGATGATCTCAAAGGTCTCTTCCAACCTGGTTAATTCTAACATTGAGATACATAACCTGCTCCCTTCTCATGTCTCTCAGTGAAGAGATTACTTATTGGGCTGCCCCTGCTGCTGTGCACTTTGCTCCAAGGTTTTACCTCAAGCTCTGTGTCTCCCTGTGTTTGGCCAGAGCCTTTTCTGTGTACTGTGCACATAAAGGTAAAAGCCACCCACCTAGCTGAAAAGTAAATGTCACCTGGTGTTCCACATTCATTGCAGAAAATAAGACAGCTGTGTTGCCTGGCATTTCCCTTTGAACTAAGTGTCTGTGGTGCAGTCTCCTCTTCTCTTTCTCTTCTCTTTCTCTTCTCTTTCTCTTCTCTTTCTCTTCTCTTTCTCTTCTCTTTCTCTTCTCTTTCTCTTCTCTTTCTCTTCTCTTTCTCTTCTCTTCTCTTCCTCTTCCTCTTCTCTTCTCTTCTCTTCCTCTTCTCTTCTCTTCCTCTTCTCTTCTCTTCTCAAAAGAATATGTATGTTATGCTCTTTGATGTGTATAATGGCAGGTAATCGAAGGGAGTGAAGACACACATCACTGCTGGATCCTATTTGGGCAACAATTTGGGCCTCTTTATGTCCTGAGAAATAAAACCATCTGATAGTGATTCACTTATTTTTGGACAACCCTCATGTTCTGTGGGCCAAATTTGACCCTCCTTGCACCAGTTTCCCCACTCCCCACAGGCATTACAGCCAGCTCGGGAAAGGGAGGGCTAAGTGACCACATGCTACATGCTAGTGGCAGGCTCTCCCTTGGCATGTGTGGCAGTTTTAGGCTGATGCCTAGAAAAATCTTCCACAGATTGAGTAGAAATTGATAGAAGGTAAATAAATCACTATCTAAATAAATTTCTAGCTGTTGCTGACCTTGGCTGCATTCTTCTTGTGGCTAAGTGCTAACAAGCTACTCTCTGCTCTCTCTCTCTTTTACCTTGTACAGGGTGTGGGAAGGGAGCAGGGAGGGGGAAGCTATTAGTAGCCCCCTGGTTTTGTCCAAGGGGGGGTCCTTCTGTTGTTTAGAACTTGTAAATATAGTCTATTTTGTACATATTCATTGCATTCCATATTTTAGTCTGCTTGTAAATACAGCTTCAATTGCTTTCCAGCTGAGCTGGTGTGGCACATTTTATTTTGGGGGTGTTATTTCAACCCACCACAGCAGGGGCTTCAACTGGGGTAGCTCACTCAAGTCTATCTTATGGCTTCCCTAGCCCCACATGCCATGGGTACATGGTTATGCTTGCCACATACTTCTGACTTGATGGATGCTTATGTATTCTATTCAAAGTAGGGCTGCTTCTATGGGAGAAAACTGTTTGGAACAGAGTCCTTGTCACTGGGCAACAAAACTTGATCTGCTTTCAGGCTTTGCTGCCCATCACATCATATGGAAAATTACTCTTGTTTCAGGGAGAAAAAGAAAAACAGTAAAGTCCTGGTCTCTTGGAGAAGAAAAGGCTGCAAATATTGAATGGATTCAGGCCATGCCTCCAGCTGCACAGCAGGTTACTCCAGCAGGTGCGTTTGTAAGGACAGGCAGTGCATGTGGGGAGAAAATACAGAGAGGAGACCACCCAACTTAACATTTACGTGCATACAATAGTGTGGGTAAGTTGTATTTTTCCACAGAGGCGTAATGGGAGTGGGCTTAGGAGGCTAGTTTATTCCCAGTAAAGCTGTCCAACACCAGCAGTGCTATCAAAGAGATGCCATGAGAGCATACTTCTCTCAGGGGAGGGAAGAAGACATGTACCATAGGTATAATGAAGGAGAAAACCTGAGCTAGAGAGGCATAGAAGTCTGAAGAAGGAAGACAGCTGGATTTTATTTATAAGGATCACAAGATAAAGTTAGGTGGGTCTTAATCAAAATACTTGGGAGAAGATTGATGCTTTATTAAAGGATGGTTAGTGAAGGGTGTTTTGCTGCTGGGGGCTCCTCAGGCTGCTGAGGTTCAAGGTGATAGTCTCTTCTGTCTTTCACTGGAGAAGCTGTTTCTGGTAGTAGAATTTGGAGCAGAAGTCTTCTTTATCAGGTTTGGGGTTTAGGGGAGAAGTTGGTCTTTGTGTTGGAGTACAATGTGATTTCTCAAACAAGGCAGTCTGCTTTGTTTTATAGAGGGTGATTAGGACATCTCTTTTCTTCTGGTCCTGCAAAGGGAAATGATTGAGTTACTTCATACCAAACAAGTGTCAACTTGACCTCTCTGTTGAAAAGATGTTGGAAGGAAATGATCACTACCAAACAGAACTGTTAATGATGACTATGGGATTCACATGTTTGGGCTAGTAAAGTACCTGTGTGGTCTGCCCTGGCTGACAACAGCAACCAGATCCCAGAGTTTGAGGCAAGAGGGTAATCATTTCATTGTGTATTATGCAAAGGATCAGACTCCCTTATGAGCACTTACAATAGTCTCTCTAATCCTGAAATCTGGTCAAAATGAAAAACTTTGTCTCATCTTCAAGCCCTCTGAGAAAGAGAGTAAAAGAGTGTAAAACCTGTGAGAAACTGAGCAAAACAGGTGAGATGACATCTCTAATGTGCCCATACTCTCCATTTACTTATGTAGACAAACATAAGGAAGTCTGGGGGGAGAAAACCAAACCAAAACAACCCAGAAATGGATACTAGTGTTAGTCTTCTGCTGGGTATTTGAAAGATGCCGTATTTCTAGGAGGCAGAAAACCTCCAAACAAACCATTTTGGCTGCCACTAATGAAGTTCTTAGAACCATTAAAATCTCCAGTTACTGCTGAGACAGGTGAGAGAGTTAAAGGTTAACATGAACATTAAGTGTGCCCAAACATGGCCAGATAATGCATTTCTGAATGGCTAATACTTGTCTGCTGGCCTTTTTCACCATCACCTGCTCCTTGAGTTATTCTGTGCAATGTGTTAATGTTTTTCTGAGCAGAAAGAGGTTATGTGGCCTCCACTTCTTTATAAATTGCAGAATAGAAAGTGGTCTTCCTCTGCAGGGGATCCACAGCAGGTGGAGGAGTTCATACATCATCTGAGAAGAGGTAAGCACTCGTGTTGGGTCAGTTCCTAGTTGCTTGGTATTGTGTCAGAGCAAAGCCCAATGGACCAGAGTGGTGTTGCTGTTGCAATAGCAGAGAATAAACCAGGGGAGGTTCAGGCTGGATGTTAGGAAGAAATTCTTCATAGAGAGAGAGATTTGCCCATTGGAATGGGCTGCCCAGGGAGGTGGTGGAGTCACCATCACTGGAGGTGTTTAGAAGGAGACTTGATGGTGTGCTTGGTGCCATGGTTTAGTTGATTAGATGGTGTTGGATGATAGTTTGGACATGATGATCTTGAAGGTCTCTTCTGATCTAGTCTATTCTAGTCTGTTCTAGTCTATTCTATTCTATCCACCCCCAGATATTTATAGACATTAATAAGAATTTGTACCAACTGTCCCAGGAAATGGTGAATGCTAAGGACAGATGCAAAAACCATCTACAGAAATCTGAAGGAGCTGCTTCTTATTTTTTTAATCATTTGTGGGCTTCAACACGTATGAACAAGAAGGTGAAAATTAGTTTTGCTTCAGTATGGCGTGCTTACTGCTCTGGGTGGAGATCGGGTAGTCCAAAAGGAGGGTAGAAATCCGATCAAATGGACACAATTTGGCTGGCGACAGGGTACCCAGGTACAGGCAGCTGCTGTTCAGGGACTGGGTGTTGGTTAAACTTTTAACAAAGACTGCCACCTGCTGGACATGCTGCAGCAGTGCAGCCTCTGGACACTCGATCCAGCAAGGTATTAACGCTTGGAAACTTTCTGCTTGTCTGCCAAAGACAGATCCGACAGCTTGATCGGTCCAGCAAAATAGAGCTCTGTGTCTTCTGGTGAACTTAGCACTAAGGGGCTTTGGGCTGTATTTTATATTTAGGGAGGTTGTAGCCAGGAGGGGGTTGGTCTCTTCTCCCACACAACCAGTGCTGGAACAAGAGGACACAGTCTCAAGCTGCACCAGGGGAAGTTTAGGCTCGAGGTGAGGAGAAAGTTCTTCACAGAGAGTGTTGTTAGCCATTGGAATGTGCTGCCCAGGGCGGTGGTGGAGTCATTGTCCCTGGAGGTGTTCAAGAGGCGATTAGACGTGGCACTTTGTGCTATAGTTTAGTAGTCATGAGGTCTTGGGTGACAGGTTGGACCTGATGATCTTTAAGGTCTTTTGCAACCTTATTGATTCTATGATTTTGATTTGTACTTTCCTGCCTGTGGAGGATTTACATGAAGTGTTTATGCCTTACTTCTAGGTACATTTGTTTTCCTTAACATGTGGGAAATACATGGCATCAGGTGTGTTGAGCTGACAGCTGATCCTATAGCTTGCATTAATTGTACATCCTCAGTTGGACCTGATGATCTTGGAGGTCTTTTCCAACCTTAATGATCTGATGATTATCCTGAATTGTTGTCTCAGCCCACTGGATCTACTGGACATGCTTAGGATGCAGTGGAAGGGTATGCTGCTGCCATAGGGCACAGTTCAGCCACACCATGCATGGTCAGGCTTGGCCACTGGTTAGAGCTGCTTTTCATTCTGCTCCCTCTCCTAGGCTAGAATTGGGAGAAATTGTTTGTTTGGCTTTTTCCCCCAGGCCAAGTTAGCACTAGGGCTGAAAGTCTGGGCTATGTAAGTTAAGCATTACTCTATAAATCTCCCAGTAATTTTTAGTCCTCCTGTGGACATCCAGTTTCTGTTGGTTAGTGAACAAATAGGATGTTGACACTTTGAGTGTTCCCTTCATGAAGCAGAGGTGGTTGGTACCTGTGGTTCTGCAGCCATTATCAGCTCATAAATAGTTCTTTATATTGTGGTTGACTCTTCCCCAGCTTCTTTGTGTGCAGCTTGCTCTGAACTGCTGTAAGGCCAAGGTGGTGGGAGGAACAGCTGTCCTCCCCCTCGGACGAAAGAGTTGTTGAATGTTCCTTTGTTTAGTAATAATCACAGTAATAGAGCTTGATGCTCAGAATATGGACCAAGAGAGACTATGCTGGGACTCCTGGGACGTGTGGATGCCAGGACATTCTGTGATACCTATTCGGAGCCAATAGCAGCAGCAGCTGCCTACAGCTAAGGGAGGATAAGGAGAGAAAAGCAAGGCAAGAGCTTCATGGCAACAGCCTGACAGTGTGTGTGGAGGGGTCTTTCTCTCATTTGATTTGTCATGACTTATCAAACATCAGGCCTTTGTATTTATCTGGATGCAGCACTGTCTGCTTGCAAGGAGACACTATTCCCAAATCTAATTTTATTCTCCTGATTGGAAGAGCCTCCCCACAGCAATCTGCATTTGCACTGACTGCTGGCTCCAGCATTGACAGAATAGTGCAGCAAGAGACTGGTCAGAGCTCCAGCAGGTCTGGCACCCCCTTACATCCATGCTACTCCATATACTCAGTATCTGCCTTTTCCTCAGTGCATTCCTGCTTGTTCAATGATCCTGTGTAACTGTGTTGCCTGTGGTGACTGGTGGTTGCTAGCAGCTACACTGTCATGGTACAGACAGAAAGAATGGGATGTTCTGTCTAGGCATCTATTTTTCCAGGAGCAGTGTCTGGGGCAACAGGATCAAGCCTACTTCAGGGATGTTATACTTTTTTCCTCTTTCCCATCAATGGTTTGTTGGTGGTGGTTTGGTTTGGTTTAAATCATAGCTTTTTTGAAAGATACCTAGGAGGTGTTCCTGGTTTTACAAAGATACTGTCTGAAAGCAAGTTTTAGAGCACTTAAGAGCTTCATGGTCCACAACTATATGAAGCCTCATAGGACTACTCAAACTCATGGGCTTCTCATGTTTAGGAACACCAGAAATGGCTCCTGGCCCAAACCAGTACTTCACACAGCAATTGCATGTATTTTTTCCCCCTCTTTAGCCCTACAAATATTGTCTCACCTGATCTGAAGAGCCCAGGCTAAGCAGCCACCTGACCAGGCATGGCACCCTCCTGGTGTGCCCACCCAGCATCGTGCTGATTGTTTGGCAACCCAAGTGGCTATAAATCCCCTTCAGGATCAGGAGGTGTGAGGAGCAGCAAAGCTGCCAGATTTGGGATTTGACATCTGGATCCTTGAGGAGCTCTGCTGTTTATGTGATTTGAATCTGAGCAAGTGAATTTTAACCATTTCCATTGTTCTGGAAGCACTGTTCTCTGTGTAGGTAGCCAAGTGGTGTAACCCCGTGCCTGCCTGTCCTTTCTGCACCCATGCCCAGCAGTGGTCCTTCACCCTTGGCCTTTAGCAAGCTTGGAGCACTCCCTCCTGATCTTGCTTCCAAGCGCCCTCCCGTCCTCCTCTGTCACTAAGTTTTAAGTTCTTTTTCTGCCTCTAGAGGACACTGTGGCCTGCTATATGCTTGCTTCTGCCGTGCTCCGGAGGCAGTAGCTCCGTTCAGCGGCTGCCTGGCAGAGATGGCACAAACGGGCGGTGGTCCCAGCGAGCTCACTTTAGGAAGAGCAGGCTTGAGCAGCTCTGTCACCAGCCGCTTAGTGTCAGGGATGCTTGTCCCTCTTCACCTGCTCTGTCTGTCATCCTACAAACCCATGAGGCCCTGCTGGCTTCTGGGTCTGGCCAGGATGAGGCAGGTGCTCAGAAGTACTTTATAGATAGACTAGACTAAACTAGACCAGGCTGGAAGAGACCTTCAAGATCATCAAGTCCAACCCATCATCCAACACCATGTAATCAACTAAACCATGGTACCAAGCACCACATCAAGTCTCTGAGGCTTCTTTCTTGCTCTCAGCACACTTCTGTCCAGAGGTCCTTTAAATTTCTGCCTTTTCAGTCTAGTGCAGGGATTTTCTTCTTTCTGAACCTTCAGTTTTGATCCCATTACTGTTTTCCCCACCTGTGATGGGTGTCAGATGGGAGGCTGTGAGGCTGAACCAGGAAGGTCTTCTCTTTCAACGCAGGACCTCTTCTGTGTCCTTTTTACAAACATAAGGCAAGACAGAACAAAATATTTCAGTGTTTGGCTTTGCCAAAAGCTGTGTACAGAATTAAAATCACGATGCAGGGGGGTTCTTGCAATTGCTTTGTAAACAGCATGGCCTGAGGGTGACATTTAACAGCCTTTCTTAGTATGGTTGCTTCTGCTACCTCGAATTTACTGACCAAAGCCTTTCCCCTAAAACATTGCTGCCTGAGGTCGGATTGGAGCTGTGAAGAATGTGTGTGAAAATGGCTCTGTTAAGTGATTGTCCATGGGAGCTGGGAACGATCGGTGTTTACATTTTTTTTGCATTTCCCCAAAGGGCTTGATGTGCAGTATGGAGCCAGCTGAGTCAAGCAGCTGTGGGTAGGAGGAAGGGTCAGGGTGGAATTTTAGGGTAGGTTTCTCCAAAACCGCAAGAGTGAACACATTCAAAAGCAGACAATGGCCCCAGTGCCGGTGCTCCCCAGCACAGACAGATGGAGATCAAAACTCGGCCGCTCTGTTTCTTTGTGGCTGCCGCCTCACAGGACATCCTCTGGGCTGGCGTTTGATTGACTGGGAAGAAGCGGGATTTCATGTTCACTGCTACTACAAGCTCATTCACTTGGTAACACTATCTGTGATCCTCCTTGAAATCCCCCAAAGCAACTGTTAATAGCTGGGTCCCAGGAAAAGCGATCCGTCAGGAGCGGTCCCGTCGGGAGGCCAGTTGCCTAGCATCGTGCTGGCTGTTGTGAAACAGTTGGCCGAGCCATCAGGCTCGCTCAGCTACATGAATTAAGTAATCTCACAGCCCTGCAGAGAATATTAGTGAGGAATTTCCATATTGCAGCTCTTGATATTCCCGCCTCGCAGCCCTGTTACCGCAAATATAAGGCTTTGGCTGAGCAGGCAGTAATTCGATAGTAAATGGGGTTCTTATTAAGCAGATGCAATGAAATAGGGCAGAGTTTTATATTGCATTAGTCAACTAAATGGTTTTTATTAGCATTCATTAGGATGAGGGATAACTGAGTGCAGGGTATTCTTTAGACAGAGCTTGACCTTTTTGGAAGGAGGGTAATTAAGAAGCCGAAGAGCTTGGGAATAGGAGCTAGGCCACACACGGCAAACGTGCAGCAACTCACTCTCTCCCCCTTCTGGGAGCCATCTCTACAAAAGCAGTCCTGAGGAACCTTGGTGGCTGGCTGGCTGGCTTTGCCCAGAGATGAAACTCATCCTTGTCTCATTCTCCAGGTGTTAATTTGACAAATCACAAAAGGCCTTTTGGAAAGTAAACCGTTTGTGCAGGCACATGTTGCTCTTTCTTTTGGATTGAGCCTGTTGGGCTCTCAGCCATGGAAATAAGGCTGCTTTTTAGTTTTCTTATTTTATTTTTTTTCATGGGGCTTCTTAGGAAAGGTGGGATAAAATGAGATAAAAGCTCTGGCTCTCGATTCTGGCCCATTAGCAAACGTGCACAAATGTACTTGTTTGTCAAATTTGGCTCCACCAAAGCAGTGAACCATGTCAATATCTTCCCCACAAGGCTACCCCTCCTCTAAAAGGGAAATGGAGCCAAGAACTGGTAGAAAAGCCACCCAGAAATCACAGGTGCCTCTCTGCCAGCTCAGGCTGGTTTTAAAACAGGAAGGTGTGGACTGCATTATCCAGCTTGCTGTTGGTCTCTTTAGGGTTTTCTGTATGAAGCTTTCTCTCCATTTTTCCTTAGCCTGTGAACTACAATCAAGAAATTGTTCTGCCTCCTCGCTACATGATTTTATCCCTTGTTATTAGATATCCTACACCCTTTATACATGAGATTGTGGCGTCTCAGTCTCTGGAAACATTCCAAACCTGCCTGAACATGTTTCTCAGTGATTTACTCCAGGTGATTCTTCTCTAGCAGCGAGGTTGGATTTGATGATATTCAGTGGTCCTTTCCAACCCCTACCACTCAAGCTGTGCCAGGGGAGGTTTAGGCTGGATGTTAGGAAGAAGTTCTTCACAGAAAGAGAGACTGGCCATTGGATTGGGCTGCCCAGGGAGGTGGTGGAGTCACCATCACTGGAGGTGTTTAGGAAGAGTCTGGATGGGGTGCTTGGTGCCATGGTTTAGTTGATTAGATGGTGTTGGATGATAGGTTGGACTCAATGATCTCGAAGGTCTCTTCCAACCTGGTCTGGTCTGCTCTATTCTATTCTACTCTACTCTACTCTATTCTATTCTTTGATTCTGTGAGATGCTTTGTCAAGCTCAGGTGTTTTTGTCTTGACTTTCTATCTTCTGGCAGGATGCCTCAAAAAGGAGAATCTTCATGTTGTGATAATTCCTGGTGCTTGATGTGCATGTGAATTTGTGGTGGGTGGCCGGCCTGTGCCTTTTTTGCAGTGAACTAAGAACTCATTTTCCTCTGGCCTGCACGTACTATAATCCTCCTGAATTTGAAAATATCCTCTAAACCTATCTGATTTGGAGGGGAGAGAATTTGGCCAATGCTGAGGGTAAACTCCCTAAATAAACTTGATAAGCGACCATTGTAAGTTTGTGTGAGTCCTGATGATTCAAGAGTATGTACTGCTGGTGGTGGCTGTCTGCCTAAACTACTCTTAAGCTCTTTGAAGCCCATCCATAAGTAGACATGAGGATCTCCCATTTCCCCAAAACTGGAGTGTGGGTTCCACCAGTGAAGTGAGACTAGGGTTTCCAGGTCAGGGATTTGGGTATATTCCTCATTTCTAAAAGGAAGGATGAAGGCCAAGTAGAGCAAGCTTCAGCTTTTTCAGCAACAAGCTGTCAGGTCTGCCTGTAATGTTGGTTCTGGTAACAGCATCCACAAGGCAGCTGTCGTGGGGGAGGTGAGGGATAAGTGGGAAGAAATCATTCAATGGGAGGTGCTATTCCAGTAGGAGTTGGAGGAGCCTATTCTTTTTCCAAACTATGGGAAAGGAAACATCTTGATTTAGAAGATGAAAGAGGGCTGCACCTGCGGTGGAGGTGTGTGACAAGACTTACATGGGGTCAAAACAAAAAAACCCTGAACAATTTTGAAATAGTATCTGAAAGTGTCCACAGCCTTTATTTTGCACTGCTGCTGCTCATGCCCCCTTGCAGTTACCAGGACCTGGCAGAGGTAGCTGCCTACATCACACCAGCTGGTATGTGTGAACCCAGAGGTAGACTTTCCCCTTCCTCTGCAGTTTTCATGCTGCTTGGCCATCCAGCTCTGTGTAGGACTGACTGTATCTTTGGCACCCTCTATGCAGACACAGAACTAGCATGCAGATATTTGAAGACTATTTCCTTGAGAGAAAAGATGATTTTTATGAGTCTGTACTAATTCACTAATGAAAATCAAACACAATCATATTCACAGGGGCAGCTTGGAGCATGCACAAAAGAAATCTAAAGTAAGTGTGAGAGGGGCAATGAACCAAGCCCAAGGAAGGAAAACTGTATCTTCATGGGTAAATTACTAAAGCTATACAGTTCAGTGGCTGAAAACATTATAGAGTAGAATAGAATGGAATAAACCAGAGATCTTCAAGATCATTGTGTCCAACCCATCATTCAACCCCACCTAATCAACTAAACCATGGCACCAAGCACCCCATCAAGTCTCTTCCTAAACACCTCCAATGATGGTGACTCCACCACCTCCCCGGGAAGCACATTCCAAAGGGCAATCACTCTCTGAGTGAAGAATTTCTTCCTAACATCCAGTCTGATCCTCCCCTGGTGCAGCTTGAGACTGTGTCCTCTTGTTCTGGTGCTGGTTGCCTGGGATAAGCAGCTTTTTAATGATTGCATAACCAAGGAGCAGTCCAGCATTTCCTTTTCATTCATGTTTAGCACTTAACTCTTCCAGCAAGTCCAGACTTGATAAAGTTTCCTAGTACCATTGCTCACAGTTGATTTAATCCAATACTAGCAGTTTCCTATTGGATATTCTTCTTCGAGGTGTGTTGCTTGGCCTGTTTTTCTTCTTTCTCAGTTGTTTTTTCTTCTGGCCAATGTAACTCACAATTAGAGGTGCTTTTAGTCTCTTGCCTTTCCAAAGAGACAGTACCAGGTGAACAAAATGGAAAACCCTCATTCCTGTCTCAGGTCATGGAGCTTTTGTAGGTGATGAATTTCACATGAAACTAGGCCATGTGATTGCTATCTCATAGCTGATTGAGTACTGTCTCAATGCAGTGTTCATTTATAAGCATCACTCTGAGAAGCTTTAGACATAGTGCTTGATTGGACCTGCTCAGGGCTTCATATTCCCTGTCAGTGTTCATTGCTTGTAAAGGGTACTGACCTCAGTATCCATAGGTAGAGCATTTTCAAGTGTCATCATGGCTAATGGCACAGAGCAGAAATGTATTAGAATAGAATAGAATTAACCAGGTTGGAAAAGACCTTTGAGATCATCGAGTCCAACCTATCATCCAACACTATCTAATCAACTAAACCATGGCACCAAGCACCTCATCCAGTCTCTTCCTAAACACCTCCAGTGATGGCAACTCCACCACCTCCCTGGGCAGCCCATTCCAATGGCCAATCACTCTTTCTATGAAGAACTTCTTCCTCACCTCCAGCCTAAACCTCCCCTGCCACAGCTTGCGAAAGCCCCATGAGTATGGTTCTCATCACAACCTTATGTGACATGTTTCATTTGCTCCAGAGATGCAAGATCCCTTACCAAGCCTTAAAAATAAATAAAACTATAAAATATTGTTGTTCTTACACTGTCATGCATACCATAGAGTGTGACATTAAAGTTTGTGTTCTCCAGTTATCCTTTCCTGTGAGTATTTGACTTCTGAAAGCTCGTGAAGACTGAACACCAAAGGATCCAGAATGAACTGAGCTTGGTCTAAAAGGCAAATGGTTATCCATGGAAATAAGTTTGTGGTGTTTGCCCTGCTCCTGGGGAAGAAACAACAACCCCAAAAAAGCCTTCTTACAGTCATCATTAATGTGCCTTTTTAATATTTATTTTTTTCTGCATGTGATTTCCCTACCACTTTTCTCCTTGGTGCCATTCCTAAATGTTTATCCTCTTCCCTGATAGGGGTGTTAAAACACTGAAGTGACAAAACTGGACAGCCCTTGGTTTTCCACTCTCAAGTGTTCTCTGTGGGTAGCGTGGCCTGTGGCATTCACTGTTTTGATAGCTGCTAGGTCACGTTACCTGTCTACTCCCTGGCATTGTAGTAGTAACCTGGCAGGTCAGCTATTTCAGTGCTATTTCCCTTTGCTACCTGGCACCAGCCATACAGCAGTTTTTTATATACTGAATTATTTATGGACTCATAATTATTTAGTATCAATATGTCAATGTTACAATGCCCCTGTCGGCCATAAAGGAGCAAAATCTTTCTTTAATTAAAATTACATGGTCCGTGTCAACTTTCCTTGGACCCAACCTTTTAAAAGTGAGTTGGGAGTTTGAATTCCAAGCCAAATAGCTGTGTTTTAAGCAAAGACTAAATACAGAGCTTTCTTTCAGTGAGGCTGGTCTTGGAAGCCAATAATTTTATGTGTTTTAGGGAGGTTTATGTTATACTGGGGAGTTTACAATGGGCTTCATTGAACTGTAGACCACAGTGGCAGTATTTTTTTTATAAGCAGCTTCTAATAAGGAGGAAGCAGCATATAATTCAGACTGTCAGTGTTCCTGTCTAAAGACAAAAGCTTGAGATGCCTCAATGATGGTCTGGAAAAACTGCTGGATCTTCAGAGCAAGGTGGTAATGAGGGTGGTGGACTAGCTTGCTTGAAATAATGCACAGCTATCCTCCTTGGAAAAAAACCAAACAATAAATAATTGCATCATTTGGCATTGGAGAAATATACTGAACCACCATATAATTTAATTACATGACCACCCTGCAAGTTCCATGAGCCAGACTCAGTCCTGGCATAAGCGGGTGCAAATCCCTCTGGGAATTGCACCCGCTTACGCCAAAGCTATATTTGATCCAGTAGAGTTTCTTTCTCTTTCTCCCTGAGAGCTTGAAGGTATGGAGATCCTCTTCATACTCTGCTGTGCTTGGAGCTATTAGCCCTTTTTTTTCCACGCAGTGCAACTCTATACTTGGTGCTGAAGTGACTTTTGTTACAGTTTTCAGAAGAAAAACAACCCAATGTCTCTTGAATGCAGTATAGAAATGTAGTTAAGTATTTAAGGTTATCATAACCAGAAGGGCCTGGAGCACATGACCTATGAGGAGTGTCTGAGGGAATTTGGAGTAGTTCAGTCTGGAGAAGAGGAGGCTGAGGGGAGAACTCACCACTCTCTACAACTACCTGAAGGGAGGATGGAGCGAGGAGGGGGCCAGACTCCTCTTGACCACAAGCAACAGGAATAGAGGAAATGATTACTATCTGTGTCAGGGAAGGTTCAGGCTCGATACTTCTTCACTGAAAGGGTTGTCAAACATTGGAATGGTCTGCCCAGGGCAGTGGTGGAGTCACCATCCCTGGAGGTGTTCAAGTTGCACGTGGACCTGGTGCTTATGAACATGGTTTAGCGATGACTCATCGGCGCTGGGCTGAGAGTTGGTCTCTTTCAGTCAGATATATTCTGTGATTTTTCTAAGTCATATCTGCCATAGAAACAATATCCAACAGAGATAGAGAGGGCTCTTTGCAGAGAGGGACCAGAACATGACAACTGTGTATTACATGTTTAACAAGGTGTTCCCTTGGTGATGCGTCTGTGGTACATAGCTTTCCATCTGATGCTTAGAGAAGTCATTAAGTCTACTTGTTTAGGTTCTTCGCTTAATTCAATGTGTTAGGCTACCATTCTCCCTTGAAATTAGTCTGCACTTCTTGAGCAGTCTCCTCTGACAGGGAAAAAAAAAATCATAGAATCACAGAATGGTAAGTTTTGGAAGGGACCTCTGGAAACTGAGTTCAACCCCACTGCTAAAGCAGGATCACCTAAGGCAAGTCACACAGGAATGCACCCAGATGGATCTTGAAAGTCTCCAGAGAAGGAGACGCTGAAACTTCTCTGGGCATCCTGTTCCAGTGCTCTGTCACCCTCACAGGAAAGAAGTTTTTTCCTCCCTGGTGAGGTGGAACCTTCTGTGTTTCAGTTTGTATAGATTGCCCCTTGTCCTATCACAGAACACCCTTGAAATGAGACTAGCACCTTCTTGATACCCACTCCTCAGCTATTTATAGATTATTAATAAGATCTCCTCTCAGTCTTCTCTTTTCCAGACTAAACAACCCTAAGTCAGGGGAGACCTTATTGCTGTCTATAACTACCTGAAGGGTGGTTGTAGACAGGTGAGGGTTGGTCTCTTCTCCCAGGCAACCAGCACCAGAACAAGAGGACACAATCTCAAGCTGTGCCAGGGGAAGTTTAGGCGCGAGGTGAGGAGAAAGTTCTTCCCAGAGAGAGTTGTTAGTCATTGGAATGTGCTGCCCAGGGAGGTGGTGGAGTCACCGTCCCTCGAGGTATTCAGAGGGGGATTGGATGTCGCACTTGGTGCCATGGTCTAGTAGTCATGAGGTGTTGGGTGACAGGTTGGACTTGATGATCTCTGAGGTCTTTTCCAACTTTGTTGATTCTATGATTCTAAGTCTCTCAGCCTTTCCTTACAAGACTGATGTTCCAGTCCCTTAATCATCCCATAGCCATCCAGTTCTCCAAGAAACTTCTCACATGCTTTATGCATGTCCCACACAGGAAGGATGAGGAGAGACTGTTTACCAAGGCCTGCAGTGGCAGGATGAGGGGCAATGGCTTCAAACTAGAGAAGGGCAGATTTAGGTTGGATAGTAGGAACGAGTTGTTTACTGTGAGGGTGGTGGAACCCTGGAATAGGTTGCCCAGGGAGGTGGTTGAGGCCCCTGGAGATACTCAAGGTAGGGCTCGACAAGGCAGGCTGGTCTAGTTGAGGATGTCCCTGTTGACTGCAGGGAGGTTGGACTCATGACCTTTGGAGGTCCCTTCCAGCCTGGACCATTCTATGACTCTATAACCGTCTTACAATTGCACAGATGTGTGCATGCATATAACAGCCTTTAACTTCAATGGAAGCTGCTCACATGAGTCTTTATAAAAATCTTGCCCCTAAACTGCTTTATGGCCAAAGGAACTTGGGCTGTGATTCAGGTTCAAGTCATGTTCAGCATGGAAAATCCTGACCTTGGAGCCAGACCATAGAGCAGCCCTTCAAAGAGGGAAACAGACCCAGACCAGCTCTTCTCCCTATCTACATCTCTCAGTCCTCACCCTCTGATCCAGCATGCCCCTTTGCCTCTCTCAACTGAAAAAAAATACAAAAAAATATTTTAAAAGGCATCTTTATTTCACCCAAGAGAATACAGTGCAGGCAATTGGCTAGAGATGGTGCCTTGGAGCTCAGCCGCCTGGGGCAAGTGTGAGACTACACATGGAGGGAAAAGGAGAAAGCAGCAAGCGCCAGAGAGACCCTTTTAGTGCAAGAGCCTGGGAGATTCATTCTAGAGACTCCCTAAGGTTTAGGTCTCCTCTGCTTAAAGGGGCAATACCATGTTGCTTTCGCTGAATAGGCTGCTGGTGTTGGCTAATTTGAGAGGGGGTTTTGTTTGTTTTCTTGTTCTATCTTTAGCACAAGCAGATGTCATCATGCACTTATTCCAGCATTGCTTGCCCTGCTGACAGTAGGGAATGGACTTCTGTGATGATTGTGCATGACTGGGCAAAGATTGGACTTTGAAGGGGGGGAAAAACCATGGTCAAACAAATGTGACCTGCCCTTTAACTGACAAAAAGTGAAGGTGCTTAGATTAATCTGCTGCTCTTCCTAGAGCACGTGGCTGAAAACTGTTAAGTAATCAAATTACAATGCAGTTTGCTGTTACAACTAAGAGCATCCAGCTAAACTGGGATGGGCTGCCCGGGGAGGTGGTGGAGTCACCATCATTGGAGGTGTTCAGGAGGAGACTTGATGGGGTGCTTGGTGCCATGGGTTAGTTGTTTGGGTGGTGTTGGACTGGTTGATGGGTTGGACGCGATGATCTTGAAGGTCTCTTCCAACCTGGTCTATTCTATTCTATTCTATTCTATTCTATTCTATTCTATTCTATTCTATTCTATTCTATTCTATTCTATTCTATTCTATTCTATTCTAAAATTCATCCTACCTCAAACACCAGCCCAATTGGTTTATAGGGTGGGCAAACCAAAAAAAAAATATGAGCTGCAGTACAGCCAATTGTCTGTCACAAACACGGATTCACTGTTACCTTCACCTTTGGTTCAAAGCCCACCCTGCTCCAGCACAGCCACCAGGCAAGCCCAACCTCATTTTAGAGCACACATTTTTATATTTAACAAGCAAAATCTTGCAAGAAATAGCTGCTGGAAACTCAACCCCCCCCCCAAAAAAAAAAATCCTGTCTTTTTGAGTTTGTGTTTCTAACTCGATGCAGATGTGTAGCTCACTTAGAACCATATCCCTCCTGTGCTTCTGAACAAGAGTAGAATCAATCTATCTAATGATTTCCAAACACTTGCACCCCTCAGAATGACCTGTTTTTTGAAAGAAAGCAACCATCTGTAACACCTACTTGACAACAGGCCTTGAAGGATTTCAGATAGCCAGCTGCCTACCAGTGCTGTGCAGCAAATTTTTATTAAAGATCAGTCTCATAAAACATACTAATGTTTCTTTTTAAAGGCTCTCAATCCATCTGTGAGGAGTATATGAACAACTTGCCTACATATTGCTCCCAAATTTTCAGTGTTCCTATTATTGAGCAGAGGCATTTGACATCAGCTGGGCAGAGCAGTCTCCATGTTTGTATACTCTTATTTTTAGCTACAATCTGAGCAGCACCAAGAAAGGGCTTGCTGCTGTGCTGCTACAGGCCCTGCTCTGCTAATTTTTCCTCTGCTGGGCACTAATGTAGAATGGAATGGAGTGGAGTGGAATGGAATGGAATGGAATGGAATGGAATGGAATGGAATGGAATGGAATGGAATGGAATGGAATGGAATGGAAAGGAATGGAATGGAATAGACCAGGTTGGAAGAGACCTTCAAGATCATCATGTCCAACCTATCATCCAACACCACCTAATCAACTAAACCATGTAACCAAGCACCCTATCAAGTCTCCTCCTAAACACTTCCAATGATGGCAACTCCACCACCTCCCTGGGCAGCCCATTCCAATGGGCAATCACTCTGTCTATGAAGAATTTCTTCCTAAATCCAGTCTGAACCTCCCCTGGTGCAGCTTGAGACTGTGTCCTCTTGTTCTGGTGCTGGCTGCTTTGGAGAAGAGACCGGCCCTCACCTGCCTACAACCTTCCTTCAGGTAGTTGTAGTTGTGCTTTATGTTGTGTCCTGGCTTTGGTCAGAGTTGTAGCCTTTCCATTCACCTTTTTGTAACTTCTACTCTTGAGCAAATCACTTTCCTGGTTATATGAATGACTCCATATCAACCCTGAATTCTCTCTCTCACAAAGTGAAGACATGAGATGAAGGAGGAGGGTAAATCCAGGCTAATACTACAATATTCACATGAATAAATGATGGTCTGGATATGTGCTGGTTTCTTGCTGATTTATTAGCTCTTTACCACCACCATACTTCCTCTTTCTATTTCCTGTTCTGAGCCTTGCTTGTCTCATCGTTTTCAATCAATGCCACAGGTTTTGAGGGAACAAGGTACTGAATTAACACAGCACCTCTTGAGCATTCAGACAAAAAGTCAAGGACTGGAATTTGCCATTCTTTATTCATGTATTTGTTTAGAGTAAAGCCAACTGACCTGCCTGCAGTATCTGTGTGCTTCAGTCTCTGACGGCACTCGGAATACTCGTATTCTTCCTGACTCAGGCATGGACTTTTCTTCAGAGAGATACTGCTAGCAAGGTACTAATGAGAGCTGACTGTGTGGGATTGATTTGTGATGCTGGCATCCACTCATCAGGAATGGTGACAATTCCATCAGCCTGTTTTATTTTAGCCATTAACACAGAGAGATGCTCCTTTAAACAGCCCTGCAGTGGCAAGCAAAACTATTACCTAAATCGAAAGTGACTGCCTAAGTGTTGATTTATACAGCTGGAATACTTTAACTTGGTATCACTGCTGCATATCTGTGTCATTAGCAAACTTTAATAGATGCATTAGTGGGAATGATTTGGGGAAAATATTAAGGAAAACTCAAGCTGCTGAGTTCTGCAAGATCTTAATTAACTTCTCTGGGTTTAGCTCTCAGTGTCTTCAACTGAAAAATATTTGCCATAATCATGCTGGTTGTCCTGGGACATAGTCTATAGGCTGGTCTTTTACTATTGTCTTGGATTCACTTCAAATTAGAGCTTTGTCAAGGCTGATGCTGTCCAAGCTTGTAAGGTGGTGGTATCCTTACTCCAAAGTGCTTGCTGTCCAAATATTTGGCGTGGAAATGAGAGGTAAAGCAACCTTCTGCAGGTAGTACTCAGCTAAAAGCAGGGCTGAGCGGAAAGTTTCAGTCTCCTGACTCCCAGATGCTGTCTCCTAACTGTTTGCCTAGTCAGCTTTGAAGGCAGTATACTGACACAAACAGGAACACAGGTGGTTCTGTGTAAACACGAGGGTGGAAGAGCACTGGAACAGGCTGTGTCTAGAGAGCTTTCAGAGCCTTCTTCTCTGCAGATATTCAAAACCTGCCTGGATGTGATCCTGGGTGGGTTTCTCTAGGTGATCCTCCTCTAGCCAGGGGCCTTGGACTAGCTGATCTCTAGAGGACCCTTCCAACCCCTACCAGTCTGTGTGTATGGGTGATTCCTTTCCCAAGGACTAC
Source organism: Dryobates pubescens (assembly GCF_014839835.1). Taxonomy (NCBI): domain Eukaryota; kingdom Metazoa; phylum Chordata; class Aves; order Piciformes; family Picidae; genus Dryobates; species Dryobates pubescens. The sequence goes on along the minus strand of NC_071613.1, from coordinate 12,980,775 downwards.
TGCAAGGAAAGCCAAATATTAAAATAAAAATTCCTCATTCCCATTTAAGAGCTCAGGGAAGAGAGGAAATGAAGCATTAGGCATCTGAAGCCAGCCCCTGCAACATGGAGAAAAGGCATCTGGAAGCCTACTCTAGCTTTTATTGCAAGACAGCCTCTGCCAAAAGTGGCCATGAAGCAGTCTTCTGGTAGCTGCCCACACGTGGAGCAATGCTATCTTGGCCTTCTACAGGCATCAGCCCTGAAGCTTGTGTGGCTGCTGGGGACAGGAGCTGCTGGCGCTGCTTCCAGTCTGAAGTTGCTAACCAGGGCGCCTCACTGCCTGTCACACACTGACGGAGCAGTTCAGAGGAGCTAGACCTGCAAATGTGTTCATAAAGCAGAAGAAGTTTTCAAAAGCACCAAGGGGCACTTAAGCAGTTACCTTCCAGCAACACCTTTGAAAAACCTCTCTTAACAAAGCTGTAAGCTCACAAGGGCACAAGGCGAGTTTCAGTTTGGAAGCCTGCCCCCCGCCCTGTTTGGCAGCAAAGAGTGTTTGCTCCAAAGCCACCCACCATTTCAGACATGATGCTGCAACCTCTCAACTCAAGGGATAACGTTTCACAGGGGGGGGATTGTATTATTTTGGCTTTGAAGGCTCCAAGTTCACAAGCCAAAGTTCCCCAAAAACACCCAGGGAAAGTGCAAAACCAGCATTATCTTTGCATCCAGCCCACCTCTGAAATTTACTGGCTGCTTATATTGCTAACTGCTACTGCTGGGAGGAGTCCTATAAATTGCCTTGACAATGTGTGGGGTGTAGGGAGAAAAGCATTGCTTGAATAGTGATCCATTTGTCGCCTAGAGGCTATGAGAGAGCTTTGCTTGCTACCTCTCCCAGTGTTTATTCAGGAGAAGCTACCTCCAAGAGCTGGGTGAAAGCAGGCAAGGTGTGTTCTCATTAAGGTCGAGATGAGGAGTGGTCAAGCTTTTTGTTACATAGACAAGGGCTGAAGGTAAATAAATCTTCCAGGTCAGTAGCTTCAGTCCCAAACACTGGAAGATTATTGATGGTACATGTGTCGTTGTGGAGGAACACAGGAGGGATGCAGCAATTTCTCCATGTACAGTAGATCCTTGACTCCAGCAGCCCATGTGCTTGCCTGAAATAGTCCCATGTGGTTTTGATTATAATTCTTGTGTGTCTTCTGGTTAAAAACCAGCTTGTCAACATGACCAGGCTGCCTCAAACAGATCTCACTGTATTTTTTTTCCAGTGAAAAGGCAGCCAAGGGAGGAAAGAAGATGATACAGAGGATTACTATGTTCTTTTGAGGTTTGTTTGCTGCACCTCTGAGTGCAGAGACCACAGTAAGGAAGACAACTTTGAGTCAAAGTAGCACAGAGATGGAAAAATGCAGGATTCCCTACTGAATTTGCCTATGTTTTAAACTCCTTTCAAAAAAAAAGTCCACAAAATCCATGTTCTTTTGTGCTTCTTTGATTCAAGCCACAGTCCTTTCTAGTAGAAATTCATCCCTCTCCACTTGTCCAAACCACACAACTTTATCAAGCTGGAAAAATTAACTAGCAGTTTGGTAGAGCAGACTTTTGGGCTTAGAATCATAGAATTGTTAGGGCTGGAAGGGACCTCAAGGATCATCTAGGTCCAACCCTCCTGCCATGAGCAGGGACACCTCACACTAGATCAGGTTGCTCACAGCCACATCCAGGCTGCCCTTAAAAACCTCCAGGGATGAGGCTTCCACCACCTCCCTGGGCAACCTGTGCCAGTGTCTCACCACCCTCATGGGGAAGAGCTTCCTCCTAACATCCAATCTAAATCTACCCATTTCTGTTTTTGTTCCAGTCCCCCTAGACCTATCATTACCTGACAGCCTAAAAAGTCCCTCCCCAGCTTTCTTGTAGGCTCCCTTGAGATACTGGAAGGCCACAATAAGGTCTCCTTGGAGCCATCTCCAGACTGAATAGTCCCAACTCCCTCAGTCTGTCCTCCAGCCCTCTGCTCATCCTCATGGCCCTTCTCGGGACACGTTCCAGCACCTCCAGATCCTTCCTAACATCTCAGGATCTACAACTGCAATCTCAGCATACACTGAAGTGGAATAACTGCCCTGAACATGTAGTCATGCAGTTAGCAATTAGGCTGGGTGTTAGGAAGAAATTCTTCACAGAAACAATGATTGGCCCTTGGAATGTGCTGCCCAGGGAGGTGGTGGAGTCACCCTCACTGATGGTGTTTAAAATAAGACTGAATGAGGCACTTGGTGCCATGGTTTAGTTGATTAGATAGTGTTGGGTGATAGGTTGGACTTGATGATCTCAAAGGTCTTTTCCAACCTGGTTTATTCTGTATTCTGTACATAGCTATGACATCTCTTGTGGGTTTTACTGTTCTGTCTGTGTTGAGGCTTACATGCAGACATTTCCAGCTGGTTTCCCAGGATCATCCACTGTTATTTTGGTGTAAAAAAATTCCCTCAACTAGTTTATCCAATAAAACTGCTCTCTGTAACCACAAGCATGCAAGGCTTACAAGATCTGAACCCAACAGTGTGTTTATCTTTTTTCTTGAACACCTCCAGGGATGGTGACTCCACCACCTCCCTGGGCAGCACATTCCAACAGCGAACAACTCTCTCTGGGAAGAACTTTCTCCTCACCTCAAGCCTAAACTTCCCCTGGTGCAGCTTGAGACTGTGTTCTCTTGTTCTGGTGCTGATTGCCTGGGAGAAGAGACCAACTTCCTCCTGGCTACAACAACCCTTCAGGTAGTTGTAGACAGCAATAAGGTCTCCCCTGAGCCTCCTCTTCTCCAGGCTAAGTAACCCAGCTCCCTCAGCCTCTCCTCATAGGACTTGTGCTTGAGGCCCCTCACCAGCCTTGTTGCCCTTCTCTGGACATGTTCAAGAGTCTCAATGTCCTTCTTAAATTGAGGGGCCCAGAACTGGACACAGGACTCAAGGTGTGGCCTAACTAGTGTTGAGTACAGGGGCAGAATGACCTCCCTGTTCCTGCTGGCCACACTATTCTTGATGCAGGCCAGGATGCCACTGGTCTTTTTGGCCACCTGGGCACACTGCTGGCTCATGTTCAGCCATCTGTCAATCAGCACCCCCAGGTCCCTTTCTGCCTGGCTGCTCTCCAGCCACTCTGACCCTAGCCTGCAGCACTGCATGGGGTTGTTGTGGCCAAAGTGCAGCACCTGGCACTTGGACTTGTTGAATGCCATCACGTTCAAGACTTAAGGTGCTACTGAAACAAGAGTGATCATTACAGTCTGTGCTCTGGATCTGCACAGAGCCTGGGAAGCTGGAAGCTGTGTGTCTGCATCCTAGCTCCTATTTTGAGTTACTTCCTTTTTATAGCATAATTTCCAGGTGGAGGGATGTATTTCTGTATATTGAATCTCCTGTTTTCCTTCCTTGATAAGAGTTTTAAATAGCATGTGCAAGAATTGTCAGTGGGGAGCTCTTTCAATTATTTAGAACATATTTTCTACATAGCTTGGACAACTTGTGACCTTGGAACACCCCCCAGGGCCAGGGGCTGAGCTTGCTGGCAATGCTTGGTTGCAGTCCCACAGTGACCCCTCAGTCCCCTTGGCATCACCTTCTTTTTGTGCCACATAGAATAGTTTTGGTTGGAAATGCCCTCTGAGATTGAGTCCAAACATCAACCTGAGACCACCATGCGGTTGAACCATATCCTGAAGCGCCACAAACTCTGGACAAGCTCCAGCAATTCAGTGTCTATCTTGTAGGGAGGGACCCAAGACTGAACACAGTATGTGAGGTGCACCTTTGCCAGTGCTGGGTACAGGGGCACAATCACTTCCCCACTCCAGCTGGCCACACTGGTCCTGATCCGGGCTAGGATGTTGTTGGCCTTCTTCTTCAGGCTGGATGTTAGGAAAAAGTTCTATACAGAGAGAGTGATTGCCCATTGGAATGGGCTGCCTGGGGAGGTGGTGGAGTCGCCATCACTGGAGGTTTTCAGAAGACTTGATGGGGTGCTTGGTGCCGTGGGTTAGATGTTTGGGTGGTGTTGGATTGGTTGATGGGTTGGACGCGATGATCTTGAAGGTCTCTTCCAACCTGGTTTATTCTATGTATTCTATGTATTCTTGGCCACCTGAGCACACTGCTGGCTCATGTTCAGCCAGCTGCCAGTCAGCACCCTCAGGTCCTTTTCTGCTGGGCAGCTTTCTAGACGCTCTAGCATTGCATGGGGTTGTTGTGACCCAAGTGCAGCACCCATGCAACATCCCCATGCTTCCCGGGCTGGAGGAGCTGCCTTCAAGGGCTGTCTCATGGGTATGACCAAGTAAGCCTGAGTTGCAGAATGGAATCACAAGGCTTCCCATGTGGATAATGGTGATCTTTGTGCTCTATCCTGTGTCTTCAAAGCATTAAAAAGGACACCACCCCTCACATGCTCCCCCCCCCCAAAAAAAAGACACTGAAGGCACTGTGAAGGTACAGAAAATGTGTTAGGGCAAAAGAGAATCTCTATGTTTGGATTAAAGCCCCTCTTTCCTCCTCTTTGAGAGGGAGAGCTGCAGTGTGTTATCTCTACCTAGATTTCAGTGCCTTCAGGACTTTACAAAGAAGCAGAGAACTGCAATGAAAAATGTACTGGGCTCTAATTTTGGCCTAATGCAAGCCAAATCATCTCACATGGACTGCTGAGAAGATGGTGTGATTTGATTTGGATGTCCCACTGCTGCCCTCATCAATCAATCTGGCTCTTAATCATCTGTACCTTTCCTGCTGAGGGAGTGATTTTTATCTAATGACATTAGACCCTCTATCTTGTCTCCCAGAAAAGCCTGAGTTAAAACCAAGGCAAATATACAAGCCCTATGAGGAGAGGCTGAGGGAGCTGGGGTTGCTTAGCCTGGAGAAGAGGAGGCTCAGGGAAGACCTTATTGCTCTCTACAACTACCTGAAGGGAGGTTGTAGCCAGGTGGGGGCTGGTCTCTTCTCCCAGCCAACCAGCACCAGAACAAGAGGACACAGTCTCACACTGTGCCAGGGGAGGTTTAAGCTGGAGATCAGGAGAAAGTTCTTCCCAGAGAGAGTTGTTAGCCATTGGAATGGGCTGCCCAGGGAGGTGGTGGAGTCACCATCCCTGGAGGTGTTCAAGAGGGGATTGGACGTGGCACTTGGTGCCATGGTTTAGTCATGAGGTCTGTGGTGACAGGTTGGACTTGATGATCTTTGAGGTCTCTTCCAACCTTGGTGATTCTGTGATCCTGTGATCCTAGGTAGTAAGATGGCTGTGCGGTGTCTTGTGGCAGGCTTGATGAGGAAACAGCCACATCTCTCTGTGCCGTGCTGCCAGCAGTGCCACAGCAATACTGGCTTTGATTTAATGTCAGTGAGGATCGGTCAGGTCCTAGGCACCATTATAGATGGGTGGTGGTGTTGGTGTGGGCTGTGTCTTGTAGCAGAGAGGTTTCCTGTGATTTCATTCAGGCTCAGGATGGCTCTGCCCTCAGGCTCTCAGCCTCCCCAAATGCTGCATGTAGAAACTTGCTTCTTTCCATTGCAGCTAAGAAAACAACCGCAGGACTCCAATTCTACCAACCAGAGTTCAGCTTTACAATATCTTTAATCCAAGGTGCTACATAAAGAAAACATATTCCTATTTTAGATTATTTCTCTTGGGAAGGAAAAGGTGAAGGGGTTTATTGTGTGTTTTCTTTTTTTTCTCTCTCTTTCTTTATTTTTTTTGAACTTAAGTAAGAGGAATTAGAATAATATTACAGAAACTTTCAGTAAATAATAAGAAGGGGGTGGGGGGGGGGAAGATTGAGAATGGAAAATGACAATTGCTGAACCAGGACAGGGAATATGGGAGGAAAAATAGCAACTATAGGGCTCTGACTCTTTCTTTGAAGTCTGACAAGTGTCTGCAACAGAAAAATGAGCACAGGAAAATATTTCAGTTTATTAAACTAGCCATGCAAGAAAAGAACTGCAGCAGACAGTTCTTATTGCTGGGAGTACAGAACAATCTGCCAAAGTCAGCAAGCCAAGTAAGGTATATAAATTCTTCAGGGACCTGAACAATTCATTTATAGTTGTAGTAATAAGCTCTGGGTAGAATTGTACTTCCTGAGTGTGCATGTGAAGATCTTGTAGGTGATGTCTTTTCTCCTTTGAGCTGGGCAGAGAGGAGTTTTCCTCTCCTGCAAAATGCAGAGATTTCAAACCATGCTCCTATTCTGCCCAAGGAAGAAAGATAGAACTTTTCAAGTGCTTTGTTGGGAATAAAAGGCTGCCCAGGGAGGTGGTGGAGTCACCGTCCCTGGAGGTGTTCAAGAGGGGATTGGACGTGGCACTTGGTGCCATGGTTTAGTCATGAGGTGTTGGGTGACAGGTTGGACTTAATGATCTTTGAAGTCTCTTCCAACCTTGGTGATTCTGGGTGATTATGTGATAAACGCTCTCAGATGCCCTAACTTCTCCACCCACCCTTTCTAAGAACTGGCACAAATGCAAGGAGTAAAGCTTGTGCTTGCAGGGTCTCATACTCACCTCTTCCCTGCCTTTCTTCCACCATAGAATCACAGAATGGTTTGGGTTGGAAGGGACCTTCGAGAACATTTACTTCCAACCCTCCCGCCATGGGCAGGGACACCTTCCACTAGCCCAGGTTCATCAAGGTCCTGTCCAGCCTGGCCTTGTGCTGCTTTAGTTCTTCACCATTAAGTCTCTTGTCAAGGTGAAGTTTAGAGGGGGACCCTCCTGTCCCAGGTTAATGGCCCAAACCTCAGTTCTCTGTCTTTGACTCACTCTTACCTTCCTGGAATTAGGAAGCTTTTGCTGCCAACATTGTAGCTGAAACTGGTGTGGTTATGGAAAAAAAAATTAAGGTTTCAATCATCTGGTGTTTAAAGGACCAACTTCTATCACCCTTATCTGGACCTGGTCTGCTTTTTCCCTTTTTTTTTTTTTTTGTTTTCTTTCTTTTTCCTCCTCTTTTTCCTTTTTTTTTCTTCTTTATTTTTTTTCCTCCCCCCCTTCTTTCTTTCTTCTTTTCCCCCCCTTTTTTTTTCTTCTTTCTTTTTTCTTTTTTCCCCCCTTTTTTCTTATTTCCCCCCCCCCCTCCATGTTTTACTCAATATCCTCTCCTGAGTGGCCCATGTGAAAACAGGAGGCTCAAAATGCATGGAAGGCTCTGAGCAAGAGTGGTTTAGTGAAAGAAGGCACAAGGCAAGTCACAAGTGAATTCTTCTCATGCAGATGAGGTTCTGATATTCATCCCTCTTCAGCCAAGTTTGCTGCTGTGCTGTATAGTAATATGCAACAAAAGAAGCTTTTTCCTTCCTCTTTTTGACGAGTGTTAATTCTGTTTGGAGGCCAGTCATAGAAACCAACCTGGCCTGTGAAGGACTAAGGGAACTACTTTCCTGGATCATGAGCCCAGGAGTCTGTCATTTCAGCAGTGTGCTGGTTTCTTCAAAGGCCTTTGCTATGACCTTGCTGCTGAATCCTTACTTCTCACAGCCAAGGTTTTTCTTCAAGTCATAGACGTGTCTTCTGTGCAGGACGTGCCATTAGCAAATGCCTGTTGTATGTTCACAGGCTGCTTAGCAGAGCCTCATTCAGGGAAGACCTGTTTTGCTGGTCTTTGTATGACCTTTTAACCCTGATCTTGAGGTATTTTTCTCATGTTGTCTCCCTAAGTTCCCTCTCTCTTTACTGGTTTGTCTTTGTTGGTTCATCATCTTTGTGTGGTTGGTGTTTTCACTGTAGAGACAACAAATGGCAGCCCTGGAGGTGGTACTTATAGCTCTATTACCAGCCATGAGTGAACAAAGTGATGTTCTGAGTAGCTTTGTAGCTTCCTTATCCCACTTTGTATCCCCTCATATGACGCTGCTGCAATATTCTTCCCCCATCTTCTTTCTTCTGCAGTACTCTCTGAAATGGCTCTAATCAGAGAAGACTGTGGAAGAAGGGAAATACTATGTCATAGAATCAATAAGGTTGGAAAAGACCTCAAAGATCACCAAGTCCAGCCTGTATTTGCCTGAGATACAACCCAAGTGGTAATGCTGAGGCATGCACAAGAGAAATGGCATGATTAGAAAAGTGTTGGAGTTATATGCCAGGGTTTCAAGTGATTTCTCCTGGTCAGGAGGAGGGAGGACCATGGGAGGAATTATTAGCTAGGGGGACAGGGTGTATGAGGGCAAGCTTTGAAGGCTGGTCTTAATGGATGGTTTAAGTGTTTTTAATGGATGTTGAGGATTTGCTTCAGAGGAGAAGGATTACAAGTGGCATTAGCTGTGAATCCAACCGTGTGCTTGGTATGGCTCATTTTGGGGAGTTATCAAGGAGTTTTATTTAAGGATGTAAATACAGAGCAGTGTCAAGAATGGAGACATTTGCCATAGGCTCCTCATATAAATATTTGCACTGAAAGGGTGACCTTCCCTAGCTGCTGTGTAATTGATGACATTCACCTTTGCAAGAGCACTGTGCTAAGTGATTTGGCACTGTGAATGCTGTTTGCTCTGCTTTGCACTGACTTGGTAGCAAAGATCAGGGAGATACCCTCAGGACCAGGGCTGTCAGACAGTATGCCTAAGTATGCTAGGTTGTGCAAGGACAGGAAACAAAGGGGAGGTTTAATTAGGGGTGCTTGGGCCATATACTGCTTCTTGCTTATGACTGGCTCAAGCATGCAGGCATGTCTTGAGGCATGCCATGGCACCATACAGGCTGTGAAAGTTGAGCCAGCAGTGTGCCCAGGTGGCATCCTGGTCGGTACCAGGAATAGCATGGCCAACAAGACCAGGGATGTCATCCTGCCCCTGTGCTCAGCAGTACTCACACCAGCAAGGAGGGCATCCTGGTGCTGTTAGCCTAGGGTCAAACCCGAGCATCATTGCAAGCGCTTAAGGAGCCAGGCAGTGAGGGCACAGCATGAAGGAGAAGCTGCAAACAAACCAGCTGGGGCATAGTGGCTGCAGCTCTTGTTTCTGTGCTGAATCTGAAGGTTAAACCCTAATCCTCATGTGACAAACAACCGTGAGACTCTGGCTGTCACAATGCTCGTAGCGCAGATGGGGGGAATTGTTACGTACTAAAACTTCCTTGAATTCACTTGCACTCTGTTTTTATTGACAGCATTTCATAAACAGATTTATGTTTGGGTTTTCATTTTGGTTAGCCTGATGTGTGTTGTTTCCTCTTTAAAATACTCTGTTTCACGTTATCAGTTGAGTAAATAAATGCCTTCGGAAACACCTGAGCCTCAACAGTCGAGGGCCACAACCCCAGAGGAGGACACCCCAGCTTTTTCCCAAAGGTCATCAGGCATACAGTGGCTTACTTGGTTTTCTCAGTAGATGGCTACAAACCAGGATGATATTGGAGCACAGCAAATTTTCAAGTCTCCTCTAGAACTAAACCTCCATCCTCCTAACTACTGTCCTTTTGGTAACAGTTTTCTCAAAGCTGATCTGACAGCCTGAAAGCTGATGCCAGACTCCTTTTGGCTTCCCCAGGAGGCCTTTCTGGTAGAATGAAGAATCACAGAATCAACAAGATTAGTAGAGACCTCAAAGATCATCAAGTCCAACCTGTCACCACAGACCTCATGACTAAACCATGGCACCAAATGCCACGTCCAATCCCCTCTTGAACACCTCCAGGGATGGTGACTCCACCACCTCCCTGGGAAGTCAAATAACAGGGATAGCACTCTGTAGTTGTCATAACTCTTACACAATACAGAATTAACCAGGTTGGAAAAGACCTTTGAGATCATCAAGTCCAACCTATCACAAGCTATCACCTCCTTGAGCAGAGCTGGAAAAGACTGCTTGCTCATCTCATTTAATCCTCTCAAAAATGTATTGGTCTCTCAAATAAAAGCTGCAGCATCCAATACTCATGACATTGCATGATTCCTTATGACCTATTTGTGGCCTTCCAGTATCTTAAGGGGTCCTGCAAGAAAGCCTGGGAGGGATGTTTAGGATGTCAGGTAGTGATAGGACTAGGGGGAATGGAGCAAAATTAGAAGTGGGTAGATGCAGATTGGATGTCTGGAACAAGTTCTTCCCCATGAGGGTGGTGAGACACTGGAACAGGTTTCCCAGTGAGGTGATAGAAAGTGGAAGTTTTTCAGGGCAGGCTGGATGTGGTTGTGAGCAACCTGATGTAGTGTGAGGTGTCCCTGCCCATGGCAGGGGGTTTGGAACTAGATGATCCTTGAGGTCCCTTCCAACCCTAACAATTCTATGACTCTACAATTCTCCCACTGAGCAGTTTGTATCTTTTCCTACTCTGAGAGAGGGACTTAAGTCACACTTTCATTCTTTTCTTCTTTTTTTCTACTTCTGCAGATATTAGTATTCATTGCTCAGAGGTATGGAGCTAACATGACTAATCTAACACCAAACTCCTTTTTCTTGAAGCCTTGACTGATCTGTATGTAAGAATGTTACATGGATGAGATGATAATTTATGACTCATTCTATTCAGAGTTTCAATCATGATGCTGTAAAAAGAAGCAGAACTCTGATGAGCAAATTGGTATGAAAAACTCAGACTGTTTAAATACTCAGACTGTGAGAGTTGGGGCTGTTCAGCCTGGGGAAGAGAAGACTCCAGGGAGACCTTATAGCTCCCTTCCAGTACCTGAAAGGGGGCATACAAGAAAGCTGGAGAGGGACTTTTCATGAAGGCTTGTAGTGATAGGACGAGAAGGAGTGGTTTTGAGCTGGAAGAGGTGAGATTTAGACTAGGTATTAGGAAGAAATTCTTTATAGCAAGGGTGGTGAGACACTAGAACAGGTTGCCCAGGGAAGTTGTGGGTGCCCCCTCCCTGGAAGTGTTCAAGGACACTGTTGGATGGGGTCTTGAGCAATCTGCTCTAGTGGAAGGTGTCCTTGCCCATGACAGGGGGTCAGAGCTAGATGAACTTAAGATCTCTTCCAACCTAAACTTGATTCTATGAAACAAAGCAAAACTGAGGAGGACAAGCTTTAAGCTTTGAATGCATCTTCCAAGCATGTGTAGTGTGGCTTGTTACAAATGCATTTCATAACAGTTTTATTACCTAAATCAGGAGACATGAATGACTTTAGCTATGCTATAAAAACTCCACTCCACTCCCCTTCCTCCCTCCCTCCTTTCCTCCTCTCCTCTCTCTCTCTTTCTCTCTCTTTCTTTCTTTCTCTCTGTCTTTCTCTGTCTTTTTCTCTCTCTCTCTTTCTCTCTCTCTTTCCCTCTTTCTACCTGTAAGGGAAAACTTGTGTATCATTAATGTAGTAAATCAAAAGTACTTTCATCAGACTTCTACATAGGCAATTTTTCCCCCTACATAGCTCCTTAGGAACCTACATTGCTCTTACCTTGTGTGACAAAAGTACTGTTTGCTGGCCATGCAGGTAACAGATGTAAGCCTGGAAAGAGGGCATGATATTGAATGTAAAGCAAGGGGGATGTTTGCTTTTTGCTCTGCTTAATGTTGAACTTTCATGTCTACGTATAGGGTGCATCTATAGCCTGTTTCTTTATGCCTTAGCTGTTTCTTTCTCTTGATCCTGTGGGCACCCAAGTGAACAATGTAGGTATCTAGCACATCATGTTTCTTATTTCTGCTGGCAGGCTTTTGCTGAGGTGGGTTGTCTTTTTGGCAAGGTGTCTGAATCTGCTAATCCTGTTTCTATACCTGCTAGAGCAGAGTCCACCCAAATGTCCTGTACTGCTTCACTGGGTGGTGTAGGATTTCTGAAGTACTTAAAGCTGCACAGAACAACCAGCCCCACCGTGAGCACTTGCAGAGCACCAAAAGGGCCAGCAATTGATTAATTTTCCTGCCCCTGCAACCTGTGCCTGTAATGCTTTAGCAAAGGGCTAGCTGTGGAAATGAGGCTCCTTGACAAATGGTATAATTAATCACTTTGCTTCTCAGCAACTGGTTAACTGGGTGTCTTTTTTCCTCTAAACTTTTCCACTAGTGCAGGCTTTTCCAGGGCACGAGAAGGTGCCTTTGGCATTGTGTCAGAAGTGTGAGCGAGGCAATTTCCCCACAGATTCTTTTTCTTGTGTCTGAGCCTCTTAATATTTAGATGGATCAGTCTTTCATTCATCATTTGCTTCGTGGCAAAGTCTGGAAATACGTTAAAGCAAACTAATAATTTCTGAGAAATGATTAGGTCTGGAATGAATGTGACAAATTTCATCTCGTGTTTGGCTGGATTCCACCCGGATGACTAACTGCTCTGGAAGAACTTTCCAATTGTCCCTTTTGAAAGTTAAACCTCTTTGAATTAATTCAGCATCCTCTATTTTGATTAAGTGTGTGTCAGCTTATTGTTAGTGTGACAGGGAGATATGGGGCTGTTTGTTTTCCTCCCAGTGTTATACAAACAAGCTAATTATGACTCACGCACAATACGTGCCCTCGGTGCATGATAAGGGACGTGGATGATAAAGCATTAGCTGGGCTGTGTGCAAGCTTCTCTCACGGGTTAAACAAGCAGGAACTGAGTAAACAAAACACAATCATTATTTCTTTTCTTCCTTGAACATCTGAGCAATTCCTCCTTTTCAAGGAGAGCACTATTCTTTCAAATCCTATTTTAGCTGAAAATAACAAAGGAGGGCAACAAAGCCGGTGAAGGGTCTAGAGATCAAGTCTTATGAGAAGCAGCTGAGGGAATGAGGATTGTTTAGTCTGGAGGAAAGGAGGCTGAAGGGAGACCTCATTGCTCTCTACAACTCCCTGGAAGGAGACTGTAGTGAGATGGGGGTCAGTCTTTCCTCCCTAGTATCAGGTGATACAACAAGAGGAAATGGCCTGAAACTGTGCCAGGGGAGGTTTAGATTGGATAGTAGGAACAAAAATTATTCCTGAAAGAGTGATCAGGCATTGGAACAGGTTGCCCAGGTGAAGTCAATGTACCTGGAGGTTTTCAAGAGGTGTGTGGACATGGCACTTTGGGACATGGCTTAATGGTCAGGGTGGTGTAAGTTTGGTGGTTGGACACAATCTTAGAGGTCTTCTCCAACCAAAACTATTCTATGAAACAGAAAGAGATGACAGAAAAAGGCAAGTCTCCTATGCAGTAGGCATGATGAGCTGAATCTCATCCTGGCACTAATGTCTTCTCACAGATTCCCTCTTTCATCTTATTTGTAACATGCTTCCTTCTTTTCCCTAGCACTAAGGTTTATTTGACAGCATTTGGAACAAATTCTGCCTTTCCATTACCACCCTGAAACATGGCAGTTTTTAATGGGCCAGAAGCTGAATCTTTCCTGCTACACCCTTGTAAAAGACACACTATCAAGACATATGATATGTGGAATACTTTGTGAGCCACAAAAGGAGCATATAGTTTCTCCTCTGTGAAAAAGCGTTGTAACCTGGTGCTGATTTCTTTGGTTGTTCTCTGCTTTTTGACTGTGGCACCCCATGTAAGATAACAAGCCCACTGCAGGGAGTGTATGGAAGAAGAAACCAATATAGCAACTTGCAGGAAGAACAGCCAGGTGCAATTGGAGCTGGAGCAGAAATGTTTGTGACAGATGTTCTTCCTGGCCTGCCGGAGGAGTACGCACGAGACATCTTCATCACCCCGCGTCACATCTCCTGCTTTGGAGAAGTGAGAAGTTACATGATGACTTTTACAACTGCATAATGCTGCCAAAGGAGGTGAAGTGCTGCAGCACCTCTGCCTGTAAACACCTTCTCCATAGCACCACTGATTGGCAAGGGGACCATAAAGAGAGGGGGTCCTTGGAGAAAACATGCACAACATGATTATGTCGCTCACTTGTGAAGCTTGGCAGCCACCCTCCTTATAAACACCTTCTCCACCAGGCAGTGTAAATAATGAAGGAACCGAAGGTGATTGGACTAGAGTAGAAGATGAGACAGATGTCTATACCTCCAGAAAAAGAGCTTAGCAGCTACACTTGATGTTGACCAGGGCAGGCTTTATCTTCCTACCGAGTTAGAGCTTGTGGCACTTCTCTGTACCTTCCTTAGCAAATAATGTAGATGCCATGAGGAAAGGGTAGCATACACCTTTCCAAACTTTTCTTCCTCACTTCCAAATCATTCCAGAGGAGAGGCCAAGAGAAGAAGACCTTAAGCCTTTAGAAACTTCTGCTGTTACAACTGCCATAGGCTTTTCATTGCCTGTAAAGCTATTGCAAGGCAGGTGAACTCATCCTTTGGAGGGAAGCCTAAGCTGCTATTCAAGTACAAAACATAGGTTTATTTTCAGCATATAAAAAAAGCAGCTTCTGACTTTTCAGCTTGAAAGTTAGCCTTTATGCGCATTTGTAGGCTGTGCCCCTCTGCTTTTCTGTGGTTATTAATGTCAAGTGGAATAAGGTTTTCAAAACATGACTATAAATTGATATTTGCATCAGCAATCAAGAGGCAGCATGCAGTGTCCCTTCTTAGCTCAGACTTCCTCTTGCTTACACTGATGGAAAATCTCTGTTGTGCTTAGGATCCCTCCACTATTTTGTGGGAAGGTGGCAGGAAAAAAACCTGTGTGGGCTTTGTGCAAAAATTATCCAGTTTAAACTGACAAAACCCAGCAAAATAAAAGAGGGAGGAACGTGGCTCAGGCTGCCTTCACTTCAAGCTGGAGCTGAAAACCAAACTAGAAGCTGATGCTTCCAGCTTTTCCTACTGCTGTTTCAGAACAGGAAGGCCTTCATCAATGTGCAGTCTTTGCAGATCAGCCTCTATCACAAACACTGTTTGGAGTTTTCATTGATATGCATTCTGGGGTGCATCAAGAAGAGTGTGACCAGCAGGTCAGGGGAGGAGCTACTACTCCTCTACTCTGCCCTAGTGAGACCACATCTGGAGTGTTGTGTCCATTTCTGGTCTCCCCAGTTCAAGAGGGATAGGGATATATTAGAGAGCGTTCAGCAAAGGGCTGCAAGAATCATTAAGTGACTGGAATATCTGTCTTGTGGGGAAAGACTCAGAGACCTGGGGCTGTTTTGTCTGAAAAAGGGAAGACTGAGAGGAGATCTTATTAATGTTTACAAGTATCTTAAGGGTGGGTGTCAAGAAGAAGGGGACAATCTCTTTTCAGCGGTATCCTGTGTTAGGATGAAGGGCAACGAATACAAAGTGGAACACAGGAAGTTCCACCTCAACATGAGGAAAACATTTACTGTGAGGGTGACAGAGCATTGGAACAGGCTGCCCAGAGAGGTTGTGGAGCCTCCTTTAGCTACTTTCAAGACCCATCTGGCTGTGTTTCTGTGTGACCTGCCCTAGGTGATCCCTCTTTATCAAGAGCTCTTGGGCTTGATCTCCAGAGGTCCCTTCCAACCCCTACCAATCTATAATTTTTCCCTTTTAAATGAATTTTCAGTTTAATAATTAATAAGAAAGCTTTATGCATCTCAAAATAAAGCCTAAGTTTCTGTAGACATTCTCAAACTGCTCAGCAGTGCTCTTTGAAGGTCTAATGCTAGGTTTTAAAAGGGAATGTGAACAGAATTTGGGGAACTGACAAAACATTTCATGAATGCCAGAGAAAAGCATGGAATATCTTTCACCAATTTTGCAAAATTGCTCCTCTTTTCCTTGTCAGGCAACTGCTCAGAAGGTAAAAAGCTGCTTGGTTGTTAAAGGAAAACTGATTTTCCTTGCTGCAAAACAAAAGCACAGTGATAATCAAAAAGCTGCCATTTCACCTCGCTGTTAAAAAGGTCATAGTTTTGGCTGGGGGCCACACTGCAAAGCAATCTGCTTTGTCACTTGAATAGGTTGGCTTGGATCATGAAAAATCCTAAACTGGGGCAGTAGAGAGCAAGGGAGAGAGTGTTATAGCCTGGAAAAGGAACAAAGATTTAATAATATTGATTGCTGCTTTGTACACTGCTAAGGCAAGAAAGAGAAAACAAAGCCCCTTACAGGATCCCTAATGCTTGCAAGGTGTTTCCATGAGGCTCCTTGTGCTTTTCAGTTGTGCCAGTCCTGACAAGGGCAAACTGCATGTGAAAAACACTGTCCCCACTTGCCAAGAACAACAGAGGGGATGTACAACACCATGATAAAATTTACACCAGGCTGACAGACAAATTCATGCTTAGCTGGGTACTCCTCAGGGACCTGATCTGAATGCTGTGCATGCAGTTAAGTTGTTCTCATTGTTTCCAACACAAAACAAAACCCCACAAACAAACAAAAAACCCCCAAACAAAACCAAACTAAAAACCCCAAACAAACAACCAACAACAGCGATGAAATAACCACCATCAACAACAAAACCAAACGAAGAACAATGACAAAACCACAGAAACAGACTGGCAAGATGATCTGGCTCCAACCCCTTGCTGCCATGAGCAAGGAGAGTTTCCACTAGACCAGGGTGCTCAAGACTTCCCACCCAACCTGGCTTTGAACATTTCCAGGAAGGAGGCATCCACAGCTTCTCTGGGCAACCTGTTCCAGTGTCTCACCACCCTCACTGTAAAGGATTTCTTCCTAATACCCAGGCTAAATCTCCCCTCTTCCAGCTTAAAGCCATTCCTCCTCATCCTGTCATTACAAGACCTTGCAAAAAGTCCTTCTCCAGCCTGTAGGCCCTCTTCAAGTACCAGGAGGCTGCTATAAGCTCTTCCCAGAGCCTTCTCTTCATCAGGCTGAACAGCCCCAACTCTCTCAGCCTGTCCTCATGGGAGAGGTGCTCCAGCCCTCTGATCATCTTTGTGGCCCTCCTCTGGACCCACTCCAACAGTTCAATGTCTTTCTCATGTTGGGGGCCCCAGAGCTGGATGCAGTACTCCCTCAATCTGCTGGTCATACTTCTTTTGATGCAGCCCAGGACACAGGTGGCCGCCTGGGCTGCAAATGCACATTGCTAGCTCACGTTGAGTTTTTCATCAACTGACACCCCCAAGTCCTGGTCTGTGAGAAGGAAAACATGCCAGATGAGTGAAAGTAACCCACATCTCCTGGTCTGAGCAGGGGCCAGAGGCCAGGTGTGTGCTAAGGGCAGATAAAAAGAGTGCAGTGTTATTGAAGAAATTTCTTCATACATGAAGAGTAAGCTGAGGAGTAACAAAAAAGCAAACTAGAGTTGGCCTGAGGGAAGTGTTGAGAAGAATCAGATCTGAGCAAAATGAGGAGAGTTTGTGCTGCCTCCATGCCATGTTCCTGGAGCTCTCGTTCAATCAGCACCAGTTTGTTTTGACCCATTGGTACTTGTTGCCCCTAGTAAGAAAACTTGTGTTCCAAAGCAGTCTGCAAGGCACCAGAGCTGGGGGGACCAGTTGAGAAAAGTATCAGACTAGAGACAGTGTGGCCCATAGAGCTGGAAACCATCGGATAGGGGCAAGGAGAAAAGGTCAGACCTGCATGTGAGGGAGAAGGAGAAAGAACAGACCAAGAACTGGGGGTTGCAGATGGGAGAAGAATGACAAGAGGAAGATTTGAAGGTTCTGATATCAGCTGGTTTTTAAGGGCACTGCATTTTTTTTTTTAAGCATTCTTCTACACCTTTTTCCTTTCCTAGGGATCTCCCAACTCCCCTGTAGTCCAAGCAGATGTGGAAAGTCTGGGGCTTTTTTCCCTGGCAGGGATATCTTTCCTGGGTTTCACCTGCACATCTTTCTTCAGGGAAAATAGGACTGTGGGTTTTTTCTTGCATGCTCTGAAACGCACTAAGCTTCTCCTCCTGCTCTCTAGGCAGCTGGCCCTTGGGATAGGAAAAGGAAATTAAACAGCTAATGGTTATGCTTTAATTAGGCTTTATTGGAGTTAACACAGCTTATGTTCTGCATATGTGCTGCAGAGAGTTAGATACTTACAAAATCCTGTCTTTGCTGTTATGAGTTTATGAGAAAGGAAGCCCAAGGAAGATCAATACATCCTCTGTGTAGATTACAAATGGTTCATGACGTATGTCCACGGGAGCTGTTTTTAGTGAGGGTAGTCTAGCTATTATGGATTTGACATGAACTTGGCCTGGTGCCCTGAGGGAATGCAATGTAGGCATAATTTGGTCTTCCTGTAATTGTCTATTTAACTTGGCAATCCAGAGTAATTTTTTCCTGTGAAATGAGACCGGGACGTCACTAAAGCAGCGGTCAGATTAATTAATGAGACATAATAATACTCCTAATAAAAGCTCATGAGCTGAGTCCTCTTCCCTCCCCTTTCCTGTCCTCCCCTGCTGTCCTCCCCTGCTGAGAATGCAGCTTCCCAGGAATCCATGAGTCACACTTTGTAAAGGAGTTTCTTCTTTAGTTGACGCAAACAATACGGCGGAGAAAAATAATAAGTGCAGAACCATCTGTTTGATGAAGTCCTTGACATTTTATTTCATTTCCCCCTATTGCATATTAAAGGAAGCAAATAGAAAAACATTTGCTAATTATACCACTGTTTACTGAATGCGGTGGTGGCTTTTATTGTATTTATCAGAAGCTCTCGCCCGTCCTGCACTCCCAGGTTCAGCATCCTCCTTTCTGTTTTGTTGTAAGAGGAGCACAACAGCAGCCCTGGCTGCTCAGTAAGACTTCTGAGCTCTTCACCTCCAACCAGCTCACACAGGGGTGGAAATGTGCCTCCTCTGTGCAGGTGGGAAAGGTGATAGGACCCCATGTTTTTGGGGTCCTGCGCTGAGCTAATGTCAGAGCCTGGTGTGAGGATAAAACGCTGTCCCCGAGGTTGGACCTTGGGAGGGAATGGTTGCAAATTCCTTTTGTGGGGCCAGGATTTTGTGCTCAGCGACTTGATGCTGTGTTTGGGTTCAGTAAAGTCTGACACTGTGTTTGGGTTCAGCAAAGTCTGGCAGGGGGGGCTGAATGGCACCACTTTGCCGTGACTGTGATAGTGTGAGCAGCAGCTGCTGTCTGCTCGTCTGAAAGAAACCTCCTGAACAGTACCACTTTCTCTACCTCCTTTCCAATGTGCCAAAACCAGTACTTGTTTCCCCATCAGGTTCCCTTTGCAGGTATAGCTTTATGGCTTTAGAGTGATCTCTGGACAGTACAGGGGTTGAACAGTAAAACACAGAGCCTCCCTCCGTCTGGGATCCGGATTTAGCTAACGGTCAGAGCAAGCCAGTGCTATTTGAAAACAAGTTGGTGGCCAAAGGCCAGTTTTCCTTTGCAAAATCTAAGCTATTGGCACTCATTAAAAGTGACAGCAATTAATCAAATGGCTGTGAACTAAAGAAGTTTTTCTCCCACCACACCATGTAAGGCCAGAGTTGAGAGCAACTTGGCCTAGCCCATTGCTAGGAAGGGAAAGATTTGCAACGCCAAGGAGGACACGGTGACCTTATCTTGAGATGAGGACACTAGGAAATTCCGAAACACCAGCTTTCCTTTGGAAGAGAATGCTGAAAAAAGTCTATTTCTGGTTATTTCCTCGGGTACAAAAGACTTGATGAACTTTCCAGTCCACCATTTGGACAGATTTAAGTCACTTTAGTACTTATACTTCCATGAAGATTCTATCAGCAGCGCTAGCTGTCCTGACAGGCTGGGTGTTTTGACTCTCCTCTCCAACATCAGCTCACTTGGACAGGTTTATGTTCCTGTGCCATAAAACTCTCGGCTCAGAACACAAATAGTGGAAGATATATTTCTCTATGGCTGTAACCCGTGCTAAGACATGTGCTAGCTTAACTCCAAGGAGTGCATGTCACACATTGGCATGTTCTAGCAAAAGTTATCATGAAGAGGTTATTTTAAAGCTAGAGGTGAATGGCTCTGTGTTTGTGAAGGAGATACCCAGGGTTCACACAAGCACTTAGCATGTAGAAACTATTTGATAGCCCAGGCCCCAAATGGCAAAAGTCATCTTCCAAGCTCCAGGCTAACAAGTTTGGGAAGGTTCAAAGCTGACACACTGGCTGAAATCCACTTTTTACTTTGTGGACAGCATGAAATAACGTAGCTTATATGGATAATTTCATAAAGCAGCTATATCCTCTGACAAGTGGAAGTGTGCAGAACAGAGAAACCTCTATTGGTTCCAAATTTGTGTATTTGGAGGAATCTTGGTGTTTGCAGCAGTGGCCTTAGCTGGTAGATAAAAGCACATGTGTGTTTCTCTCCTCATGATACCATTCATTCTCTCTGGTGGTCTTTTGTGGCTTTCCATCTGCAAATCCTGGTTTAAAATGTGATTTTTATATAAAGGAGTAGCAATAGTTAGCTTCTAGTTGGTTATGCCTGCTTTGGATTTGCTTTTCAGTTTGTGGGATCTCTTTTTTTTGTTTTGTTGTGCTAATAGTGGTCTGTTGATTGATGGGAAGTAAACATATCTGCTTCTTGGAGTTATGTGTAGGGTCTAACAGTCATCCCATTATGCTTTCCACTTGTTTCCTGCAGTGATTTAGAGCCAAAATGGGGATATACCATGCAAAATAAAATCGCCCTGTATTTGTCATCTGTAAGAATCTTGACTAAAAAGAGGTTCATCTTAGGTATTCAAAGAACTTCAAGTTTCCATTTACAAAGCTATGGGCTAGAGCTAGGGACAAGCTCTTCTCACTTGCGCTCTGTGATAGGACAAGGGGCAATAGATATAAACTACAGCGCAGAAAGTTCCACCTCAGCATGGGGAGGAACTTCTTCACTGTGAGGGTCACAGAGCACTGGAATAGGCTGCCCAGAGAGGTTGTGGAGTCTCCTTCTCTGGAGATGTTCAAGACCCATCTGGATGCATCCTTGTGAGACCTGCACTAGATTCTATGGTCCTGCTCTGGCAGAGGGGTTGAACTCAATGATCTACAGAGGTCCCTCCCAACCCCTAACATCCTGTGATTCTGTGACCTTGTTCAAACACATTGAAATGCATCCAAAGGTGTAATAAAAAGATGAATAAGATGCTTGCCATGACCAGACAGGTGCCCTGGATTTCAGAATGATGTTTTCCTGTGTGAGTGCCTAGGGCCGAGTGCTTTGTGCTAGCAAGCCTGGAGGAGACAGCCAGCCCCTTATCTTTGCCATCCATCCCCTGCTATTTTGGTTAGAAGAGCAGCTGTATACCTGTGGCTGCCCATCACCTTAGTCAGAAGCAGGTTTTGTAGAGAAGCAGAAGGATTAGGTGCAACCCTGGGTCATGGGACAGGCAGATCTGAAGGGGCTGTGGGAGAGGCGAGGCAGGAACGCTGACAGCTTGGCTGCTAGTTGATTAGTAGTGCTGGCATGCCTTCAGAGGAGGACAGCCTCTGCTGGTGTGCCTTCAGCAGAGGACAGCCTGTGCTGGTGTGCCTTCAGAGGAGGACAGCCTCTGCTCCCATGCTCGGCAGAGGACATTCACAGTTGCTCCCAGCAGAAGGAAGAGGAGGAAGGAAGGGGGGCTTTATTCAGCCACAGTAACTCCTCAGGTGCTCTGCAGACCAGCTGGATCCCACTCCCAGATGGGCAAGGGCTGGATCATTCCTGCAAAAAAACACTTTGCTTGCATGTGCTTGACTTGGATGCACTGGTGTAGTTCCTGGGTTTGATGTTCTTCTGTTTGCAAGCTAACATAAGCAATTGTATTCTTTTGATCTTCCACGCAGCTTTGTGACACTATACACGCAGCTCCATGCTTCTTTCTTTCTTTCCACAGGTGTCAGGTTCAGCTGCCACCTGGGGTCTCCAAGAGAAACTGTTGTGTGTGGTTTTTAAAGGAAAATTATCCAATTATTTTGATGGAGTTAATGTGGAGATGGTGACCTTTACATTCAAAGCTGTTACGCTGCAAATGTTCCAAATACATTATGTGCTCTGCTGAGACTGCTGACATGTTCAGCATGATTAATAGTGTTTATAAAGCATGTACAAGAGTTTGGGAAGCCTAGGATAGAAGAACTGGTATGAGATTTATTTTTTACTAAATGTGATAGATATGCAGTTGGACTTGGAGTGGTTTGGTTTTTTCTTTCTAGAAATGACTTAATGATGGAAGGGGAAAAAAAACACTAACTCATTAAATGAGCTGTTGAACTTTTCTTGTAAGAAAAATAGAAGCAAAATGTATTGGTAGTGGTTGGTCCAATATGTACATTTAGATTGATCATTTTTAAAGGAAGAGTGATGTTTTTAATGCATGGGCTTTACTTCAACACTGGCTGGGCTCCTGCTTCTCTGAAAGGCTGTAAGGAGTCTTCTGTCAGGGGCTACATGTGGTTGGAGGAAATGTCAGGGTGAGCTTGATGCACAGGTAACAGAGATGGATGTTTAAATAGGGAAAAAGGTGTGAGGTTTTAGAGGGTTTGCCATTTGTACTACTGTGAGGGTGTTGCTCAACAAACAGCTAAATGCCAATTGATCTGCCTACTCAAGATGCATCTTAGAAAGATTCTCCTCTGATTGATTTTGTAACAAAATCTTGTGGCTTGCTGTTGAGCTGCCTTCTACTCTCACAGCATGTCCAAGTGCGGGACTTTCCACTTCCCTACCAGGGGTTGTGGCAAGGCTCCTTGCCATCTCATACAGCCAGTGCTGTCCTGCACAAAGCTATGGGCCTGCAATTTAGCTTTCATATGAAAACTTGATTAACTGAGGACAACTGAGGAGACTACTTATTTCCAGGGGCATAAACTGAGCAGAAGCAACTCCTCTCACGCAGATCAGCCCATATGGGGAGTAGGTCTTGGAGTGCCCACGAGGAGATCTCCTGGAAGGATGGATGGATGCACTGACTTGCTAGTTAGGACTCTAAATCATGATAATGTAATGCTTAAATCATGACTTTTCAGGTCAAAAAAAGGGATTCTTTCTGCACCACTTAGTGGCTAACACTGCATCGGTATAGATACACTTCATTAAATCAAATAATTTCTTATTCATAGCCCAAGAATGTGGAGAACTTTAAAGCTGGCAAGGCTAGAGCCCTTCAAAACACAAGCAAATGTTGTTTACACTCACTATATAGCTTCCTAGGGTTGCCTGAGTAGAATGAGGAGGCTTTTATGCAAATGAGCAGGGTATGAGCATTGATCTTGTTAAAAACAACAGTAAGTATCCACAAATGTTTTATGCTTCAGCTTTTCACTGAGCCAGAACTTGCCAGAAGTGCTCAGTATTTTCTGCTGCTAGCTCTGCGTTAGCTGCCATGCTGATTTTAGAAGGCTCAGGGGGAAAACAAAATCATCTATAAAGGCATTCTAATTTTTAACATAAGCTTGGGCTTTGATTGTAAAATGTATCTCATTTGGTCATCTTGGTTTTGAAACTCCATGCCATTCCCTAAATTCATCACTTGCTGCAGCTGCTCAGCGCTTAGCACCTGTACATTTACCCCCTTAGAGACTCCAGATTGAACCAGAAGATTTTATTGGCTTTGAGGGTAATGGCTAAACTTTCAAGATTTGTTTTTCAAATAAATATGCTGCTTCTTTCTTTTTTTTCTTTTCTTTTTTTTTTCTTCCCTTTTTTCCACATTATGCTTTCAGCAAGCTGAAATAGTTAGGGGTTGCTTATGAGAAATCCACCATAAGGCCCTTTAACATGGGGATCTAAAGAGAACCAGATTGAATTCCCTTTACAGAGTAAGAGTTTTGAAAGAACAAATATTTAATGAGTATCTCATTTCTGCCTTAAATACTGAGGGCCTTTCAAGCACAGGTTTTGACTGATCTCAATGAAGAAAAGCAAGGAAGGTTGCTCTGTGTTTCATGCTGTGCTGTGGAAAAGTGGGAACTGAAGGGACCACGAGGATGATCAGAGGGCTGGAGCACCTCTGCTGTGAGGACAGACTGAAAGAGTTGGGGCTGTTCAGTCTGGAGAAGAAAAGGCTCTGAGGTGACCTTATTGTGGCCTTCCAGTATCTGAAGGGGGCTACAAGAAGGCTGGGGAGGGACTTCTTAGGATCTCAGGTAGTGACAGGACTAGGGGGAATGGAATGAAGCTGGAGGCGGGGAGATTCAGGCTGGATGTGAGGAGGAAGTTCTTCCCCATGAGAGTGGTGAAGCCCTGGAATGGGTTGCCCAGGGAGGTGGTTGGGGCCCCGTCCCTGGAGGTGTTTAAGACCAGGCTGAATGAGGCTCTGGCCAGCCTGATCTAGTGTGAGGTGTCCCTTCCCATGGCAGAAGGGTTGGAACTAGATGATCCTTGTGGTCCCTTCCAATCCTGACTGATTCTATGATTCTATGAATTTGTCTCCATGATTCTTTTTTAAAATTGTTATTATTTTGGAGGCCATTTGAATTTTGTGTTTCTCCTGTTTGTCTTATTTTCTAAACCTCCTTAACCTTGGCAGCCTGGGACCATTTTAGGTCCCCTTCTCTCACACACAGATATCCTGCTCATGCTTCGGTGTATGGCAGAGGCAGTTGTAACTGGTAAAGAAAAAGCCAGTAGCACCAGAGTGGCAGAGGTAACTCTGAAAAACCTGTCCCTTCCAAATGACAGGAGCCAGCTGGAGCATCAGTCAGGAGAAAAAGCTCTGTGGAGCTGATCTGGGTGAAGAGCTGGATCTCAAATGCCCATATAAGATCACAGAATCATAGGATTGTTAGGGTTGGAAGGGACCACAAGGATCATCTTGTTCCAACCCCCCTGCCATGGGCAGGGACACCTCACACTACAGCAGGTTGCTCAAAGCCACATCCAGCCTGCCCTTAAAACCCTCCAGGGATGAGGCTTCTACCACCTCCCTGGGCAACCTGTGCCAGTGTCTCACCACCCTCATGGGGAAGAACTTCTTCCTAACATCCAATCTGAATCTACCCATTTCTATTTTTTTTTCATTCCCCCTAGACCTATCATTACCTGACAGCCTAAAAAGTCCCTCCCCAGCCTTTTTGTAGGCCCCCTGAAGATACTGTCATGAGTGTCCAAGATCTCCAAGATCTCTTCAGAGAATGTTCCACATGAACAGTACTTTCCTATAGGAGAATTATATAAGAATTTATTACTTTTTTTCCTAGTGTTCATGCTGCGAGAAATTGTTAGAATTTTCTATGGGAAGTATTTTCAACCTTTATTGTTGGTGGAACTGGAAATCTGCTCTCTTGGGTTTCCTTCAAGGAGAAATGGAATTCTCCTTGTCTTGATGTGACTGTGAGATGAGGCTCTATTCTAAACTCATCCTGTTTCAAGCTTCCAGGCAGGTTTGTGCAATAGAATCACAGAATCACCGAATCACCAAGGTTGGAAGAGACCTCAAAGATCATCAGGTCCAACCTGTCACCACAGGCTTCATGACTAAACCACAGCACCAAGTGCCATGTCCAATCCCCTCTTGAACACCTCCAGGGATGGTGACTCCACCACCTCCCTAGGCAGTACATTCCAATGGCTAACAACTCTCTCAGTGAAGAACTTTCTCCTCACCTTGAGCCTAAACTTCCCCTCATCCTGCTTGAGACTATATCCTCTTGTTCTGGTGCTGATTGCCTGGGAGAAGAGACCAACTCCCTCCTGGCTACAACCCCCCTTCAGGTAGACAGCAATAAGGTCTTCCCTGAGCCTCCTCTTCTCCAGGCTAAACAATCCTCTTTGAGTTTCCTTCTTACCTTTCAGACTTGTTGCCATCTTCCAACAGAAATACTTTCAGTGCCTCCCTCACAGCCAGCCATGCACATTTTGGCTTCCTCTATGCCCAGAAAGTGCCTAGCATACTTTTTGAAAGTAAGTGCAGGTTAGGGACGTGTGTGTAAGATTAGATAACAAGATTGACTGCCTCCCTAGGGAAATTAACTGAAGAATGTTCCATAACAAGTGCATTAGTCATCATTAGCCCCACCTCAACCTCAGCAGCAATTATTGCTTCTTGTCTTGAGTCTTTGTGTTTTCCTAATTGGAGTGCTTGTTGAAATGCTCTGCAATAACATTGAATTGTTTGTGGGATGCTAATTGCTATATATTCCTATATCCAGAATCCTGTAGTATCCTGCAGCCCACATAGGAGGCCACCTGAAAATATTTTGAACCTTTCCTTGAGAGGCTATAATCCTTACAAGCATTCACTCATGACTGCTATAAGGAAAAGCACTTTTTTTCTGGTGCACTGCAAGGGAAAAATCCATGTGGGCTGTGTGGTGCCTCAGAAGCAGTTTTCAAGGGATACAGGGGCACACTGTGAAGGTAGCTTGCATCCTTACTCAAGTGAATGCATCTTCTTGCATACCAGGAACCAAAAATCCCCTGTCATTAGATCAGGTGAAGAAAGACACAAAAGACTTTGCTGGGCTGGTCCTCTGATGTTTTGTTGTTGTCAAGATCAGTACAGATGAAATTTGATACCAAGGAAGCCAATTGAATGCACATCAGTGCAGAACTGGTGCAAATGGGAGTTCAGCAGAACTGTTTTCCTCCTGTGGCATCCTTGTTCCCCATGGATTTAGCCAATACATTTGGAGCTAAATCTGCTGTTGCTCTGCATGGAGAAAGAAGCCATAAGACAGCTGCCAAAGGCTGTGAAATCCTATCCCCCACTTCCCCATACACTGTTCCTAAAAGTTGCCTTAAAAACAACTTTAAGAGGAACAGCATTTACTTTTTTTTTTTTCCCTTCTCCTCTCTTCTCTTCTCTTCTCTTCTCTTCTCTTCTCTTCTCTTCTCTTCTCTTCTCTTCTCTTCTCTTCTCTTCTCTTCTCTTCTCTTCTCTTCTCTTCTCTTCTCTTCTCTTCTCTTCTCTTCTCTTCTCTTCTCTTCTCTTCTCTTCTCTTCTCCTCTCTTCTCCTCTCTTCTCCTCTCTTCTCTCCTCTCTTCTCTCCTCTCTTCTCCTCTCTTCTCTTCTCCTCTCTTCTCTTCTCTTCTCTTCTCTTCTCTTCTCTTCTCTTCTCTTCTCTTCTCTTCTCTTCTCTTCTCTTCTCTTCTCTTCTCTTCTCTTCTCTTCTCTTCTCTTCTCTTCTCTCCTCTTCTCTCCTCTTCTCTCCTCTTCTCTCCTCTTCTCTCCTCTCCTCTTCTCTCCTCTCCTCTTCTCTTCTCTCCTCTTCTCTTCTCTCCTCTTCTCTCCTCTTCTCTCCTCTTCTCTCCTCTTCTCTCCTCTTCTCTCCTCTCTTGTCTTGTCTTCCAATGTGTCCTTTGGCAAAGGTGTTTTTCTGGCCCCTGGCCCATTTCTACTCACCCCTCTTGGTGCCTTAGATGGAGAAGCCTACAGAGCTGAGTGTCTGGGATTCTGCAGGTCCTGTCTTGCTGCTGACTCATTTCTTGGTCACCCTCTGAATGCTACTGCCACAAAAATAAACACTGCCTTGTTGACACACATTTTTTAAAAGGCATTTCCCAGCTCATCTTACCTCTAAATGTGACTGGGCAGCCACTTCATTGCCTCATCTCCATGCAAAAGCTGCTGGCTGTGAGGCAGAACAGCTCCAGCACCTCTACACCAAAACAAAGCTGTCAGCTCTGTTCACTCTGTTCACAGTCATGAACAGTTTGGACCAGCTCAGGCATTAAAGCAGCTTTGGACTCTGGAGCACTACTTTGACCACAGGCAATTATCTGAAGGGAGGTTTATCATATTAGAGCTTTGGCACTGCATTTTCTCATAGTCAGTAAGGGGACCTATGAGAAAGCTGGGAAGGTACCTTTTACAGGGGCTTGTAGTGAGAGAGAATGGCTTCAAGCTGGAAAAAGGCAAACTGGATATTAGAGAGAAATTCTTTTCACTGAGGGTGTTGAGACACTGAAATGAGTTTCCCAGGGAACTTGTGGATGCCCTTTCCCTGGAAGTGCTCAAGGACACTGATGTATAGGGCTTTGAGCAACCCAGTGTAGTGGAAACTATCCCTGCCCACAGAGGGGGATTTGGAGCTAGATGATCTTTGAGATCTCTTCCAACCCAAACCATCCCATGAGTCATATGATTTTATGAATAAATTAGGTTGGTTCCTTGCAAACTTTGAACCACTCCACAAACAACAACAACAAAAATCTAAACTGTTATTTACAGGGAGTTTAGCTTAATCAAAATTGCTGGTGGAATGAATGTTGCTCATCCCACTGAGTGTTTGGGAGGGGGTTTGGTGGTTTTAGCCTCGTAGGGCAGGCTGTTTCATCTTCCCTGCTTCATCTTGTAGCACAGACTGGCTTGTGTTAGCTTTTGCAAGGATAGAGTAGCACCCTTCTGCCTTTGGCTTTTATGGCAAACAAACTATTTTGCCATCCATAGTCAGAAAAGCTAAGGGTGTGATGTAACCTTTGTGAAATGAGTACTGCCTCAGTTTTGCAGTCTTTGGCAAGATGCCAAAGGGAGGCTAATTAATGCCTCTGTTCTGTTTTCGATTGCTCATATCCAGGTGATGAGTAGCACGTGGCCAAAGCTGAGGTAACTTGAGCATTTCTATGGTACTCAAGCTCAGATATACCTCTTGCATGCAGCTCTCTCTAATAGATTAATAGACTTTGAGGCTGCAGTAAACCCTTGTGATTATCTGGTCTGACCTATTTTATTTAAAAAGCCATAGATTTCATCCAGTGATTCTGGAATTTTGCCCAATAAATTGTTTTCAGACTGGGGCTTATCTCTTTGGAAATGTATTTGCTCTTCAGTTAGAGAATCCAGCAAATTAAGAACTCACCACAGTCTGTAGTAACTGGTTCCAAGTGACTTACTCACACTGTATAAGTTTACAGTTTATCTCCCACTGAAACATCTGCTGACTTCCAAATTCCAGCCACTGGATCTTCCACTTTCAGATACTGAACTTCCTCTTCCAGCTACTCCAGTACCTGAAGGGGGCCTACAAGAAAGCTGGAAGGGGGCTTGGAGCAATAGGGTGAGGAGGAAAGGCTTTAAGCTGGAAGAGGGGAGATTTAGACTGGATATTAGGAAGAAATTCTTTACAGTGAGTCCCTTGCAACCCAAACCATTCTATGATTTTATGGCATGAAGGAGAGCCTCCTCTGTTACCTCTCCTTTCTTTACAGAGAAGTTGTGGGCAAGGCAGCACTCTTAGCTTTTCTTTCCCGTGCCACTTATATTGACTACTTTGAGCTTCTTAGGATAAAATCAGGCTAAAATTGCTGTGACCACAATGCAGATGGATATGGCCATTAGAGCACTTTCAGCTGTGTGTAGTTCATGTTGCAGTGTGTATGGGCCTGGAAAGCTGGGAAATACGTGACCTGGATTGCATCTCTTGTCTCCATGAACGCACTAGCGGCTCAAGCTAAGCCAAGCAGGTTTGCAAGGTTGTAGCCAGGAGGGGGTTGGTCTCTTCTCCCAGGCAACCAGCACCAGAACAAGAGGACACAGTCTCAAGCTGTGCCAGGGGAAGTTTAGGCTTGAGGTGAGGAGAAAGTTCTTCAAGGAGAGAGCTGTTAGCCGTTGGAATGTGCTTCCCAGGGAGGTGGTGGAGTCACCGTCCCTGGAGGTGTTCAAGAGGGGATTGGATGTAGCACTTGGTGCCATGGTTCCGTAGTCATGAGGTGTTTGACAGGTTGGAGTCAATGATCTTTGAGGTCTCTTCCAACCTTGGTTATACTGTGATACTGTGTTGGGTGACAGGTTGGACTTGATGATCTTTGAGGTCTTTTCCAACCTTATTGATTCTATGAGTCTATAAGTGCCTTTCCTGAAAGGGGAGACACAACCTCATTCTGGTGACTCCTTGAGCCCTCTTTCTATTGTCATTATTTTTTTTTAAGGATGAGTATCTTCTCTTTCCACTGTGGGCAGGCAGGACTGAAGCTGTACTGCAATCCCTATCCTTTCCAGCTTATAAGTACGCTCCTGATGCAGTAAATCAGAGGAAGCAGCAGCACTGGGAGACTGACCTCCTCTGCTCCTAGAAGGGGCTGAGAGGGAAGCCATCCCTGCAGCACCTTTGCCATGCCTTGCTGGTGTGAAAGCAAGGGATGAATGCAGAGGAAGTCTCTTGATAAGCTGCATCCTGGCCTCAGCTTCACCATGGAAAGCAGGAAAAAGAGTAGGACCTTTATGCCTCCGAGTTGACTAGTGGGCTGGCTGCTCTTTGAAATACACCAGTGACAAGGCACTTCATGAGTGAGGAGAGAATCAAGTTGAAAAGAGGAAATCAAGTGGCTTGTGCATCTCAGAAAGCAAGTGCAGAGTGTAGAGCCATGGGATAGGGTGGGAGACTGGAAAGACAAGGGCCACGGGTCTTGGAGAAAGAGAACACTAATTGGGAAGAAGAGAAAGCACAGGGAAAGAAGAGGAGGGAAAGTCTTGTGCGATTACTGAGACCACCATGAAGTTCAGCAGATGGTGCTGCAGCCTTTGGATGCTCTGCAGGGAGGTATGGGATAGGGGCTGCCTCTACTCCTTTGCAGCAGTGGTCAGGACTGAGCTGTGCTGGCTGGCAGCTGAAGGGTGACAGGGCTCAGCAGCACAGCATGAGCCGGCTGGTTTCTGCTCATCTGCCCCACGCCTCAGCAGAACAGGGCTTTTAACCTCCCTGCTGCATTTTCTTTTAACTGAAAGGCTACTTACCCCCATGTCCTGCACAAAGCAATGGCAAGGTACCAGAAAAATATCCTTTGATATGGGCTTTTCCCTTCCTAGCTACGCTGCCATGTGTGTTTGACGCACTAGTAAGCAGGGCTCTCTTCAGAAGTAGCTGCATTTTGGGAATGGCTGAAGTGATTCTGGTAGAGGGCCTAGCCTTCCCTTTACAGTGCTTTGGCAACCCTCAAGATAAAAGGCAAGGGTTATGAGTAACACAAGTATGAAAGCTTGCTTTCTGCATGGGCCATCAGCTAGCTACAGTGTGAGTAAAGGCACATTCACGATTTCTCTTGCTGTCTCATGTGCTTTGACATTAAGCACAGATAGACTCTGCTTTAAGGACTTACAGAGAGCTGTTGGCTGATCTGGCATTTTCAATTCCCCACTGAGTGCCAAGAACCCTGTCCCAAGTTGCTTAAGATAACCAGATGTTTAAGTGACCTAAACGCTTTCATAAGTGGTACAGCAGTTTGTTCAGAGCTGCCTGACGTTCGTTCTGGGTGTCCTTTAGTCTGCTTTGGCTTATTAACCTGGAGATTACCCCCAGCTTCAAAAAGAAAAAACAACCACAAAAACATCCCCCCCCCCCCCCCAAAACAAAACAAAAAAAAGATCTGCCCCCTTACTATTTTGAACTGTAAGTTTGATCCCTTACCCCAATAAACCAAAGGCTGGGCTGAGTAGTCTGATTGACAGTAATTTATTTTCCAGTCAGCGCTTCCTAGCTCTTTTGTATGCCACTTGACAGTGTGGTCTTTTTGATAAAATGTTTTGGGCAAAGCTAAATGAGAAGGGGAGAACAAGGAGGGAGGGAGGGAGGGAAGGCTCTTGCAAAGTGCTGGAAGATTTGGAGGAATTCCTCTGTGGGGAAAAACAACAAAGGAAGGTACCAGGAAATCAAGTATTAATTTCCCGCACCACCATTAGCCTGACACCTGTTAGCCCTGACCATTACCCAGAGCTGAGGGGGAAAAGGCTAATCTCTACCACATTTATATCAACAAACTCAAACAAAAAAGCTGCCTAATTATCCCATTGAACCTGTGTCAGCTTTAAGGCCGGCTCAGTTTCCCAGGCTGGCTGCCTGCCAGCACCAGCAAGCTGGGGTTCATAAGCTGCATGCTAATGACAACGTCCTTTCATTCCAGCAGCGGCATAATTGCCAAAAGCAGTTTATAGGCCCATTATTTTTATGGTCATATTTCAGATGATGAAGTCAAAGGTCAGCCCAGGGTTTACTTGGCAATGCCTTGGAAATAGTTTTGTTTAGCAAAGATTGCATCTCTGTGATAACAGTGGGGGCACCTAAAATAGCTGCTTGTTTTTCCTTGGCTGCAAGGGGAGGATGACTGAGGAAGGAAGCAAACATGACGAAGATGGACCAAGTATGGCTAAATGTTTAGTGGCTCTACTATGCCTCTTTTGCTTCTGCTGCTGGTAGTGTTGTGCTTCTCATTAGTCAGCCTGACTTGGTGATATGACATCCAAAGCCATGGGATTCATTTGCTTACAGCAGAGAAGATTAAGTCCAGGTCTCACAGCTGACACAAGGTGCAAAGTTAAATTCCTAGATTTCGGTTCAAAGATTTATTTTCCCCAAGCATTTCAGCTGAAAGGAGTCAGGGGGAACAGTTGCTACAGTGTTGTAGTTTCCTTCACCACAGGAGCTTGATATTTGTATTTGAACTTTCTTGTATCTGAAACTCAGAGATACTTGGTTTCTTTGCTCCCATTTGGTCAATGGTTACACATGATTTCAGTAGCAGAGAGCAGCTTTGGACCAGAGCTTTTCCACAATAGCGCTGACTGCTCTGGTCAGTTACCTTCGTTTGAATTCATTGTCTTCATTTCAACCAAAGTTAACTCAATCACTTCTGGCCATCCTTGCACTGGCACTAAATCACACTTAGCAAGTACAATGTTTTAAGAAGTTAACCCCCAGCTGTCAGCATTATTTTGAAATAATAATAATTTTAAAACAACAACAAAAAAGGAGCCCCCCCCCCAAAAAAAAGGAGGGGGGGGGGGGAGGAGTGAGCAGGATTTCAGTGAGAAAGTTTGGTAATAACAGCTTTACAGGATCAGAGGATGTTAGGGGTTGGAAGAGACCTCTGGAGATCTTTGAGCCCTGCCAGAGCAGGACCATAGAATCTAGTGGAGGTTGCACAGGAATGCATCCAGATGGGTCTTGAAAGTCTCTAGAGAAGGAGACTCCACAACCTCTCCATGGAGGCTGTTCCAGTGCTCTGTGACCCTTACAGTAAGAAAGTTCTTCCTCATGTTGAGGTGGAACCTCCTGTGCTGCAGTTTATATCCATTTGCCCCTTGTCCTATTGCAGGGCACAAATAGGGAGAAGCAGTGAGGAAAACAGGCAAGTCAACCTTCAGTTTGCCCCCAGATACCTTTAGAACAGTGCATGAGGTCTAACTTGAGGGCATACTCAGATTTCTGGCCATTTGTCCAGGATTTCCTCACTAAGCTGTGTTTTATGTGAGCAAGAAAGACAAGCAGACTAAAGGGGGAGTATAAGAAAGCTGGAGAGGGACTTTTCACAAGGCTATGTAGTGACAAGATGAAGATAATGGTTCCAAACTGAAAAAGAGTAAATTCAGATTAGATATAAAGAAGCTCTTTACTCTGAGGATGATGAGGAACTGAAACAGGTTACCAAGAGATATTGTGGATGCCCCCTCCTTGGAAGTGTTCAAGGCCAGGTTGGATGGGGCTTTTAGCAACGTGGTCAAGTGGAAGTTGTCCCTGCTGATGGCAGAGGGCTGGAGTTAGATAATCCTTAACATCCCTTCCAATCCAATCCATTCTATGATTCTGTCATATCGTGTGCTATGGAGGGCACTCTCTGGTGCAGCTGGGATGAAGGGCATGTCGTGCCACCAGTGCTCTTGGACCACAGGCAGTTTCTGTGAATTGCTTCTGGAGAACAGGGAGAACCAACACACTTGCATGATACTACAGCCTACAGCTTTAGTGCACACATTTGTGTGCATGCATTCAAAATGAATCTTGTAAATGCTCACATCTATACACCTGCCTTAGCTGCAGGGGCTGACTATTGAGATGTATGCTCACATATAAAGCAGTAGGACTGCAACTAACAATGACACATGGAGAAAATCACTGTCTGCTGGCATTAGTTTGATGATTACTGTAAATTTTTAGTTTCTTATTTTTTTTTTAACTTGCTTGTTCCCCATCCATGTTGGAGCTCTGTCATGCTAGCCTCTGGGAGAATGCCAGTAATATTTTTTGTTGCTTCTGTGGTTTCTATGGCTGTCAGTCTGGCATCAGTACAAAATTCTCAGAGAGCAGCACACTGCTGTTCTCTGGGTGCATATATAAAGGGAAAGGAAGAGCCAGCAGTGTGCCCAGCTGGCCAAGAATGCCAATGGCATCCTGGCCTTCATCACGAATAGTGTGGCAATCAGGAGCAGGGAAGTCATTGTGCCCCTGTACTCAGCACTGGTTAGGACACACCTTGAGTTCTGGGCCCCTCAATTTAAGAAGGACATTGAGACACTTGAATGTGTCCAGAGACGGGCAATGAGGCTGGGGAGAGGCCTCGAGCACAAGCCCAACAAGGAGAGGCTGAGGGAGCTGGGGTTGTTTAGCCTGGAGAAGAGAAGGCTCACGGGAGACCATATTGCTGTCTACAACTACCTGAAGCCAGGAGGGGGTTGGTCTCTTCTCCCAGGCAATCAGTGCCAGAACAAGAGGACACAGTCTCAAGCTGCACCAGGGGAAGTTTAGACTCAAGGTGAGGAGAGAGTTCTCCACTGAGAGAGTTGTTAGGCACTGGAATGTGCTGCACAGGGAGATGGTGGAGTCACCGTCCCTGGAGGTGTTCAAGAGGGTATTGGATGTTGGATATTGGTGCCATGGTCATGAGGTATTGGGTGGCAGGTTGGACTTGATGATCTTTGAGGTCTTTTCCAACCTTATTGATTCTATTCCATGAAGTGACCACAGAGAGAAGGAGCTAAGATGAACATACAGATCATAGAATCATAGAATTGTTTTGGCTGGAAAAGACCTCTAAGATCATTGAGTCCAATTGTCAAGTGATGACCATCATGGAAATCAACTCTGACCCAAAGTGGTAACACCATCAGGAAAAATAGGTTTCCCTCTCCTTACAACCTGTTCTTCTCTTCCTTTACTATGGTGATTTCCACATGAACCAAATGACCACCATCCTGCAAGCTCTCATTGTCCTTGATTTTCTTCACAAGAAGATGGGAGGAGCCACAGCCAAGGTAGCCAGCCAGTGGGATATTCCACACCACACTAACATCATGCCCACTGTATATGAGGAAGGACTGGTGAAAGTGGTTGCAGCCATTCTCTGGCATGGGCTTTTGGCACACGGGTGGATGAGAGTGTTGCATTTTATATTGCTCATCTGCATGTATTACTTTCCTTCACTGTTGTTATTCCAGTTGTTGTTTTTTTTCATTCTCTATATTGTTCTACCAAACTCCTCTTGTCTCAACCCACGAGGTTTTTCATGGTGCTCTTAATTCCTCCTTCCAGCCCTACTAAGGGGAGGGTGTGGAGGGACAGATGCACGAGTGTCTGCATGGGGCTTAAAACCACGACATTCAGACAGAAACTTTGGAGAGAAAACTGTGCAAAAGAGTTTGAACTTCAAATGCAGAAACCTTCCTATCTATCTGAAATTGGAATCCAAATGTTATCACTTGTCTCTGTCTCAAATATCAAAGCTTTCTGCAGCAAAACTCACGTAGGATGATTTCCTGCTGCAATGAGAGCACAAGCAAAATGCAAACTGGTTGAAGACAGAAGTTACATACCCAACCATAAATATGCAATGTGAAAGTCAAAGGAAGGGCACAGAAGAAGAGTTACTGAAATGCTTGTCTCAGCTTCACTGTGTGTATGTAAAAAAGCAGATGATAATGGCATCTCTCTTTAAACTATGCTTGAAGTATATTTACTGTAGTAAAACTGCAGGAGTTGGAGGCATTATATAATAATAAAAAAAATGCCAGTTTATTAAGTCAAATAGTAAAACTATAGCCAGTCTCTGCTCTGGCACAGTAACGTGGCAAGCCATGCAGACTGTGGCTTTATAGCTTCTTTAGCATCTGCAGTTAGTTAGAGCAGTTTTACTATCTACATTTCAATATACTCCTCTGATTAAAACGCCTTGTAGTATTTTCTTTTTATTAGATTCTCTGTCTACATATGTTTGATTTACCAAGACATTGTGAAATAGAGAAAGCTGCTTTGAAAGTTCCCTTGAGTTGTTGGTACAAGACAGGAATAGGAATGGGACAGCAGGAGCAAGTTAAAATCCTCCACTGTAGCATACAAAATTGTGAGTGCAACTTATCCATGGTAGATACCACGCCTATGATAGAAACCAGTTTTCCTCAGAGGCAGCTGGGTCTGGTCACTGAGAGACAAGGGTGCCAGACCAGCCTTGGCTGAGGCCAGCTGGCTAACTGTTGTATTGTGGTGTTTCAACTCACATGGTCCTGCAAGCACTGTAAGAAGATAGGGAACGGTTCAGTCAGGATTAATGGCTAGAAACATCTACTGACTTCTCTCTGTCAGGACAGTTGATGTATGTTTGAGCTGGGCATGGTATTCTGGCTCCAAAAAATGGAGGCATGAGTTAGCTGGGGAAGTAAGGGGCCAAAAATATTCAGATAATTTAGGTCTGGCTACAGAATTGGTGACTCCAGTGAGTCTCTTCCAAAGTCAATATGTGGACCTCAGTGTTGCTCTGTCTGTATTTCAGGTAAAGCTTTGAAAAGGGGAAGCAAGTGGACATTAGGAACCTATTACTGTGCTGCTTATTAAATTATGATTTTCCTGCCTTTCATCAAAGTTTCCCTTCCCTTGGTTGCTGGCTAGCTGTCCTCATCCATCAACATATTTAGTGTTCCTGTTAAAGCGTGCTACACCAAAGTGGCTCTTCTTTGCTTCAAAAACAAACCTTAGCTTCAGAGAAGCAAGTGGAAAATATCCTACTGATGTCAACACACAGGGAAAGACATGGGGCAAATATCAGCTTGCAAAGACATTGTGTGTGAAGTGGCCCTGGCTGTTAGTGAAGCTGCCCAAGGTTCATGGAGCGTGTTGTGGTTGAAGGATGCAGAAGGGACTGCACAGCAAGTGTCTCACGTGGAGCAGGGGTTATCACACATAGATATCACCCCAACTTCCATTTATTTTACTCTACATGGGACAGCAAAAAAAACAACCCAAAACAAACCAAACAAACCAGAAGCACAAGTCAGTCATCTTTCTTCTTTTCTCCCAGAGACCCTTCTTGACTATGTGTAGCTCAGGGTAGAGGCAGGCATGCCCAAGTTTACAGTTTTCATTGTGATCCATAGAAAGTGTGCTCCTCTTACACTGCCTAGCCAGGAACAGTGATTATCAGGCTCTCTTCTGTTTTATCTTTCCCTCCTCTTAAGTGGAAGGTGATGGGTCAGCTTCAGTGACTGTTAGCTCTCTACTGATGGACACTGTAAGTAATGCAGGGAGCTCTTTTGAGGGGCAGGATATGGACAATAAATTTCAGCAGATGTGAGAACCTGAAATCCGTCCACCTGGAGGAAGAGGGCAACAGCCAGAGGGAAAACTTTCAGGATGCTCTAAAAGGTTAGCCATCCATCATTATCAGAAACACCAGTTGTACAGTTTAGATACACACTTGTTTCATAAAGAGCCATTTCAAGGGACCTCTGTGCCTTTCTTTGTTACCTTTTCTCTGGGGACCTCCTGGTTTTGGTAAAAATAGTAAACAAGGGGTTTTTTTATGGCTCATGCTACAGCTCTAGAAGAATCAAGACATGTTTTCTAGCACCAGTGTCTTGGGACAATGGTGAGGGATCAATGAATTTTTCACTTGTCCTGCATCAGAAGAACTTAGATGAAGGAGAATATCTCATTTATATCCTTTCTTTCTGCCTCACTGCAAAGCTTCCGACCCCCAGTCAGTCCTCCCATCTGTGTTACTGTTTCAGGATGGAAAAAGCCAGTGTGGTGCTTTTGGTCTGCTTCTAACAAAAACAGACACAGTGGGCCAGTGGAAGTCCTCTTGCATACTTTCTGCAGATAAAGGGGACAGAAAAAGGGACATTAGGACAATGTAGGGTGCTTTCCTCTGCCTGCAGTACGAGCCCTGATATGATTTATATATTGTTTTTTAATTATTGCTTCTATATTTTAACTTTTCTTTTTCTTTTTCTTTTTCTTTTTTAAAAAAAGGAAATTAACAGTCTTTTGTTTAAGCAGCTGTTTTTTTCATTCTCATCTGAAAGAACATTAATCATGCAGCTGTATTCAGGTCAACCATTTTCTCATTTTGGACCCACTTTGTGTTATTGCAGCACGGCTTTTAGTTGTGCCATATGTCAGACTTCAATGCAAACAGTGAAAACACAGGGAATTTTAATCCCAAGCCTGCTCCAAGTGAAAGCTAAGCCCACTCACAGTCACAGGCACAAAACTCAGTCCAGTTGATCTCTGACAGAAAGTGATTTTTTGGGTGAGGATGTTTTTTGGGGTAGGGGGGGTTTGGGGGATGATGGTGGTGGTTCTCTTATCCCTGAGTTGTTTTGTTGACACTGAAGGGTCTTCTCTGGATCATCTATTAAAACTTCACTAAATCAGGGTCTTGTGAAATTTCTTATAGGCTAGCCAAGTCCCAAGAGCTTCTCTTCAGGTCATGGTGGTAGGTTTTGAAAATTGCATTAAACATCTTACACTAAACTTTCCAGGGACAGGGAGGGTTTAAACAGGCTAAGGTGTGACTAAAACTCACCTTGGTGCTCCAGTTAATGATGATAACGTAAACTTCCTGGGTGTGAAGAGAATATGCTGCATGTCACTCTTCCTCTCCACCTTTGAGGAATGTTTACAAGTGTGTCCTGTAAAAGCCAAGGCTCACAGCTTATCTGCAACTGAATCTTTTGTTTGCAACTGCTGCAAAATGGAGGGGGAGTCCTGTGCATTGATACCAGTAAAACCATTAGATAAACAAACCTTTATTTCCTACATTTCCTTAAGACTTCAGATCCTGCCTTATGTTTTTGCTTCCTCCTAATGCTCCACTCATTAACAGGTTCATTTGATTCTTTCCTTGGGAATTCACCAGAGTTTGCCCTCAATCTCAGGGCAAATAGTTTATAAGTGACCTGCCGGATGGTGTTCGTTAACTGCTTCAGTCCCAATGGGACACTGATATACCCTTAATTAGGATGTGAAGGCAAAATCCTCCAAGTGCTGTAACATGACTTGAGAAAGTTAGTTGAGAAAGCCTAGCTGTTCATCTTCCAAGGCTCAAGACAATGCTGGAAAAGGAAGAGGAAAAAAGGCCCACATCAGAAGTGAAAAGGAAAAGCAGAAACTTTAGGATAGGAGTAGTGCACTCTACCATGCTTTTTCTGTTGGACATTTATTTTCCTTCTCCTCTACAATATGAAAGAAGAGTTGAACTTCCCTAAGAATTCTGCATGAAAACATTTCCACATCTTTTCCATTCTCCTTCAGGTTTCCATTCTCCTTTCCATTCCATCCTTCTCCTTTCCATTCTCCTGCACCTGACACAGGTGCAGAGCACTCCTTGCCCTGTGGAAAGCTCCTGTTTATTCAGACTGATCCTCTTGAAAGAAAAACTCAGTCAATAGGGTACCAGTCTGCTGAACCAGCAATGCTATAATACCCCTTTCCTCTGCAAGGATAGACTATTGGGGTGGAAGTATTTGTCTTGGGAGACACAGCTGAAGAAAATGAGCCCATTCAGCAGAGGTGCTGGGAACATGCTTACCTTCAAGCACCTTAACAAGTCCTGCACCCTCACAGAAGCACTTCCCTGAATGGCATTTGCTGTTCCAGCCACTGATGAGGCTACCTGTCTCATATTTGTTACATTTGATTGAGATTTAACACACTACTGTGCATCAATAATCCTGTGATAACATCAAGGTTATTCCCCATAACAGAGAGCAGATGGAAAATGGCACTTTTTCAAGCAGTTCTGTGAGGGATTTGGTTTTCTTCTTATGCCTTCTTCTCCTTGAGAAATTTTCTTCATCTTCCAGTCCTTTTTGAAGAGTGTGAGTTGATTGATTAAGGTCCTCTATGTACTTTCCATTTTTCAGCCCTACCTGAAGGAGAAATGTGTGGGGATCCTCTCTCCCACTCCCTATTGCTGGGGCTGCAGAGCAGCACTTGCTCTTGCTCCTTGCTCCAGCCAGAGGATCTTCAAACACCCAGCTCAGACACTGTGGTGGGCTGAAATTATCCCCCAAAAATAAAATTGCCAGACCAGCTCAGTTGGTAAGCAAATGAAGCTGTATTTACAAGCAGACTAACATCTAGCAATACGAATGACAATGAATATATACAACATATACAATATTTATGTGTATTTACAATTGATAAGCAACATGAGAACCCCTTTAGACTGACCAGGGGGTTACTAATAGCTTCCTCCTCTTCCCCCAATTCCCTCCTTATGCATGGGACAAGAGAAAGAGAAGAGCAGAGAGTAGCTTTTTAGTACTTAGCCGCCACAAGAATGCAGCCAAGGTCAGCAACAGCCAAGCAAAAGCTACCAGCTAGCATCAGCTAGAGTGAAGAAGCCAACTCTATATTAGTTATCAGAGCAATGGGATTGTTTAGACCTCATTGTTATTTTTCCCTTTTACATCTAAGGGTAGTTTATTAACCTTCTACCACTTTTCTACTCAAGATCTGTGGAAGTTTTTCCAGGCATCAGCCTAAAACTGCCACAGACACTCCAGGCAACAGCAGTATGATGCAAGTTACCACACAGCTCAGTCTCAGAAGACAGAGGCTTCTGGGGCTTGTATAGGAGCCAAATAGAACTGAGAAATACGTGTGCCTGGGACTGTGGCTGGCCAGAGGTGCCTGTGAAATGGGTGGAATCACACGTTCAAGGATCTCTCTGCAAGGTTTCTTGAGCTCTTCAGCACTTTATGGTGCAGGGGTGCCCCAGATAATGTGATTACCCGGGAAGCAGGGCAGTCTTGCAGACACAGGGCTCTGCAGGCCCTACTTCTTACTGGGTTTGTTATTATTCTGCGGATGATGTTGCTTTACTCTTGGCACCTGAAGTATTTCAGAGCCTCTGTCCCACGCAGCATGGCTTTGGCACACCTTTAAACAACCACTCAAGCCCCATTTATGTGGCCCTGAAAGTCATTTTGCAGAACTGAGCCACACAAAGCTCAGCTATGAGGGTCTGCTAAGCAGGGAGGGTGGGTATGCTTTAGCTTCACCTGCTCAATTCTCACCAGCACTATGTTTGCAGATGCAAGCCTACAATATTAACACTGGGTTGTGAGGAATCATCTTTTATTCATTGTTTCTCAATTTCCCTTTCTATCTACCCATATAATCAGCATATTTCTAAAGGCTTGTCCTGATTGCCCTGTGTGTGTTACAAGCACTTCACAAACCTGACTGCATGCTAGGCACTAGTTTTGAGGATAACTTAACCTGTGTTTAATCTGCTCCCTCCCTATTTTGACTATCACAAGTTTCCCAGAAGGGAAGAAGTATCCCATCCTATAACCTCTGCACCTTCAACCTCCCCAGCTATTACTAATGGTCCTCATTCTCCCTCTCCTTCCTGTACTTGAGCCTGATCTTCCTGGATGGGAATGACCTCCCCCCTCCACCCCCGCCTCTTTTATTATTTCCAAGACCTGCTATGCATGAAACTGCAAACACCTGGCAGACATTCCAGGGAGCGATCTGCAGTGCGTCTCCCGCACTGCGCAGGCATCTGAGCTGAACCTTGGTTTAGAGATCCCAGAGGTCCTCTCAATCAATAATCCATGTATTTTTATGAGAGTGAGATTACGAGGATTTGCAAAGGAGGTGATTAAGTAATGCTTCAAAGAGCAGTTACTGCTAACACCTGCAGCATTAATAGGAATCTATTAATAGGAGGCACACGATATAGTAATAATCCCTTATTCACAGCAATGCCCCCTGATTTATGCCCTTCAAAACAGACAATACTTTCCATATATCCAACTGGATTTAGATAGATGTGACTTCAACATCTGGCTGAGTGATGACATTTCAGCTATGCAGACGTCACGCAGGGGGCCCAGAACAGTTAGCTAGAGCAGGGATAATAACCATGCTCCTTACGTTGCTCGCCACCTGCGCACTCACGCTGTGTGGAAATGGTTTCCTGTGCTGATCTATCTCAGGTGGTTATCTGCAGGTGCCCCAGTGAGACAGTCTGAGTATTGTCAATCACTGCCTGGGCACCAGGGAAACCAGGATTAACTCTTTTGCTGATGTGGTGAGGTTAGACACAAACTCAATATCTGGGATGCAGCCTGTCCTAGCACAGTCCTGGAAATGCAGGACTGTGCTAGGACAGGACTGATTTTCCTCACCCAAAACAAACAAATCCCACCAAAACCAAACTTGGAACTTGAGATGGGATGCATATACGTGTCCAGAGAGGGGCAACAAAGCTGGTGAGGGGTTTGGAGCACAAGCCCTATGAGGAGAGGCTGAGGGAGCTGGGGTTGCTTAGCCTGGAGAAGAGGAGATTCAGGGGAGACCTTATTGCTGTCTACAACTACCTGATGGGAGGTTGTAGCCAGGTGGGCACTGGTCTCTTCTCCCAGGCAACCAGCACCAAAACAAGAGGACACAGTCTCAAGCTGCAGCAGGGGAGGTTTAGGTTGGATGTTAGGAAAAAGTTCTTCATAGAAAGTGCGATTTGTCTTTGGGATGGGTTGCTCAGGGAAGTGGTGGAGTCACCATCACTGGAGGTGTTTAAGAGGGGACTGGATGAGGCACTGGGTGCCATGGTTTAGTTGATTAGATGGTGTTGGGTGATAGTTGGACTCGATGATCTCAAAGGTCTTTTCCAACCTGGTTAATTCTATTCTATTCTATTCTATTCTATTCTATTCTATTCTATTCTATTCTATTCTATTCTATTCTATTCTATTCTATCTAGAAGGGCCATAATGTGCAAAGAGGCCCAGAATGCCTTAAATTAGCATGGCAGGTATGTAACCATGAGATCAAGATCCTATATTGTGCAAGCACTCAATGAAATAGCACAGAAGAAAGATAACTCCTCTTCTTCATAGAATCAGCCAGCTTGGAAAAGACCTCAGAGATCATCAAGTCCAACCTATTACCTAACACCTAGCACCTCATAACAACTAAACCATGGCTCCAAGTGCCACATCCAGTCCTTTTTTGAACACCTCCAGGGACAGCAACTCCACCACCTCCCTGGGCAGCACATTCCAATGGCCAATCACTCTTTCTGGGAAGAACTTTCTCCTCACCTCGAGCCTAAACCTCCCCTGGAGCAGCTTGAAACAGTGTCCTCTTGCTCTGCCACTGGTTGCCTGGGAGCACACATCCTGCTTCATTTTCCAAAAGAGAAGGAAGAATTAGAGAGCAAGGAAAAGTTGTCTTTGCCCTCTGGAATGCAGAACGTAGGCTAATAATTTATATCCTCGTCAAGCAGAATTTGCTGGTGGCTGCTGAGATGGCTTTTTTGGTGAGGTTTCTTAAATGTGGGTTGTCTTTCTCTTCCTGGGTTGTGCTCTTAGCAAACTGGTACTTTAAGATCTTCTGTTATGGGACTGCAGAGCCGCAGAAATTCTCCTTTGACAAATCAGGTAAATCATAAGGAAATGTTGTTGCTCTGGGGGCTTTTGAAAGCCTTGAATGGTTCTGATTGTTTGATTGATTGATTACCCCCTCCACTCCCCCCCTTCTTTTTATTTGCCTTTTTTTTAATGACTCGAGCCCAGACTTTGCATTCCCTGCAGGTCATGAGAAGCGCAGGGTGTTTAGCAGTGATGCCTGCTGGAAGAGTTTCCGTCTGCTGCT
The DNA here is from genome assembly GCF_014839835.1 of Dryobates pubescens. Classification (NCBI taxonomy): domain Eukaryota; kingdom Metazoa; phylum Chordata; class Aves; order Piciformes; family Picidae; genus Dryobates; species Dryobates pubescens. The sequence continues at coordinate 12,937,488 of NC_071613.1, read as the reverse complement.
TGTCATTATAAGCAATGTGCTGCTAGACAGAAAGCTACAACTTGGCTGCTTGCTGTTTGTCACTGCCTTCCAGAGGAAACCTCTTATCTAGAAGCTAGGGGGAGAGCTTTCCAAATTCACTGTCTTACGCAAGCCAGCTAGGGTTTATCGCTCCCCTTGTATCTTGCTCTCTCTGTGCAGCCCATCCATTTCAGGCTCTCAGATCTCTTTCATGAAAATCATGAAAAAATTCTCTTATTTTTTCTTTTCTTCCCCTAAAAAAAAAAAAAAAAAAATCTGGGATTTGGTGTAGGAAAGCGAGACCTGTCTGTTTTACTCTTGAAGACGTTATGAGGAGACTTGATGGAGTGCTTGGTGCCATGGTTTAGTTGATTAGATGGTGTTGGATGATGGGTTGGACACAATGATCTTGAAGGTCTCTTGCAACCTGGCTTATTCTATTCTATTCTGTTCTATCCTATCCTATCCTATCCTATCCTATCCTATCCTATCCTATCCTATCCTATCCTATCCCATTCAGTACTGAGGCTCCAAAACACTGAGAAATTACTATTAGGAAAACATTAGGACAAATAAGATGGTAATTGCAAATCTCTTACCCTTCTAAGGTACCCTTCTAGGGTACCATTAGGCCAAAGGCATCCTGGCCTGTATCAGGAAGTCAGACAGCAATAAGGTCTCCCCTGAGCCTCCTCTTCTCCAGGCTAAGCAACCCAAGCTCCCTCAGCCTCTCCTCACAGGGCTTGTATATTTGCCTTGGTTTTAACTCAGGCTTTTCTGGGAGACAAGATAGAGGGTCAATTAATTCCTAGAATTCAAACTTGAAATTAAGAGTTTGAAACATCCTGCTTTGGTTACTGAAGGAGAACATGCATTCACATCCATTTGAGAGGGACATCACTAAAGAAACGCTGTACTCATTGTTCAGGTCCTCTCTGGGTTATTGCAACCTCTCAAAAATTCATCCTAAATTCAGTTTTCATCTGCATAATGACTGGTTCATGAGCCAGATGGCTAAGGCTGCAGGGACATCACCTAACAGGAGGCTCTTTTTACAATCCTTGCACAACAAGAGGGTGCTGCAGAGCCCAGGATGAGAGAAGAGTTCAAAACACATTAGGCTTTGAATTTCAAGTATCCTGAGGATCAAAGGGGCTTCAGTTTTGTGGCTTCATCTCCTTCACTCTTTAGAGCTACTACCAAATTTTAAGCTCTGCTTTTCTGGTGCTCTAGGCTTTTACTGAACCATTGAGGTCTCTAAGGCATAAGCTGATGTTACTCTGTACACAAGGTTTCTAAGAAGATCACAAAATGAGGAGGTCTTTCTGTTAGGGAGCACAGGTTGCCTAAACTAAAGATATCCTGCCAGCTGTTGCTGGCACAGCAAAGAAAGGGAATTCTCATCGCTGAGATGATACACACACTGCTACCAGCACCTCCTCTTCTTTTCTTCTCTATTCCTTTAAGCCAAGGCCTCCAAGTCCCATGTTTTTATGTCTGCACACACAGCCTTCTATTTGCAATTCTGTCCGGAATACATCAGTCTTAGAATTGTTGCACCAGATATGAGTGAGATAAATAGAGTCATCTGAAAGTTATACCAGATCTCTACCAAATCTCACAGTGCAGGTCAGCACATGAATGGCTGGGTGGGACCCTGAAATTAGGGTAAGAAAAGGTTTATTGCCTTCATTCTCATGTTTTATGTGAAGTAGCAATTTCCAAATCGACAGAGTTGTATTGCTGAGCTCTTTTGAGTACAAAATAGACTCGGACAATGGAACATAGTAATATGAATAAATTAGTGTGGCCAGCAGGAGCAGGGAAGTCATTGTGCCCCTGCACTCAGCACTGGTTAGGACACACCTTGAGTACTGTGTCCAGTTCTGGGCCCCTCAGTTTCAGAAGAACATTGAGACTCTTGAACTTGTCCAGAGAAGGGCAACAAGGCTGAGGAGAGGCCTTGAGCACAAGCCCTATGAGGAGAGGCTGAGGGAGATGGGATTGTTTAGCCTGCAGAAGAGGAGGCTCAGGGGAGACCTCATTGCTGTCTACAACTACCGGAAGGGAGGTTGTAGTCAGGTGAGGGTTGGTCTCTTCTCCCAGGCAACCAGCACCAAAACAAGAGGACACAGTCTTGAGCTGCACCAGGGGAAGTTTAGACTCAAGGTGAGGAAAAAGTTCTTGCCAGAGAGAGTTGTTAGCCATTGGAATGGGCTGCCCAGGGAGGTGGTGGAGTCACTGTCCCTGGGGGTGTTCAAGAGGGGATTGGACGTGGCACTTGGTGCCATGGTCTAGTAGTCACGAGGTGTTGGGTGGCAGGTTGGACTTGATGATCTTTGAGGTCTTTTCCAACCTTATTGATTCTATGATTCTATGATTCTATTCTATACATGCTTATAAATGTACTCAACTGTGTATGGAGCCACCTCCCTTTTAAGCTAAAAAAGTCAAATACAGATGTTACACAGTTGCTTGCTAACCCCTCATGCATTTTAATACTAAGCAACCCAACCTCTTTCTTTGGTGGCTGCTGTGTAAAATGAGGTCATTGTTGGCTGTCGATGTGTACTGCAGCAGGACTGTTGAACAGTGTCTGCTGATAATGAGGATATCTATTCACAGCTGATAACACCAGTTAGCACCTCCGCAGAACTTTTGTGCCCACTCTCAAATCACTTCACATGCAAGCAATACTTTGCAATCCCTTCACCATACCAGGGAGACCTGAAAGAAATCTTATTTGAGTCACCCACATAATAGGCCACACAGTGAAGAAGCCAAGGAGAAAATTCCCTGACCACACTACTCATTCTGAGCTTTTATTACAATGCTTCCAAACCACCTCCAACATTTTCACAGCGTTTTGTTTTCTCTCATTTTGCACACATCTGCCTGCTAGGACAGAAAACACTGTAAGAGATTCAGTACAGTGGAAAGTTATGTTCCACCTACAGCACATTAATCAGAGTGTTTATTTAAGCCTAAATGCTTGAAATGTGCTTGCTTATCAAAAGTGTGCTGACTACACTAACAAATGCCTTCTGGCAATGCAGCTCTGAAAGGCCCATGCGACCTGCCAGCACTGTCCACTCAGAATACAGAGCACAAAATTAACCAGGTTGGAAAAGCCCTTCACTCTGCACTCATTGTGAGCTCCTCCCTAAGGACTGGAAGCTGCTTTTGGTTTGCTTCAGAATCCAACATTTCAGATGCTAAACCAAACCACCTGTGTCTGCAAAAAGGATAGAGATCTCAGGCAAACTGGTCATCTTTCATGATCTTTCCATTCCTTCTGCTTTGGCCAGAAATACAAAGCCATTAGTCTTCCTGGTGCTATCCTGGTGCCTCTAGCTCTGGAAGAACAGAGGCATTCAAACCCTGAAGGATGTACTGAGGGAAAAATGCAATTGAAAACCTGTTTTGTTTTTAACTAAGCTTCAGAAACTGAGCTCTGACAAAATTGTGTAGAGCTATTTTGTTTAACCTGCTTGCCTGAGCCTGTGCATATGGTTAAGGACTACTGCCTTTGCAGCTGATTAAAGGAATGTGATGCTGTGTTAATCACAACATTTCTGTGCCTATACTGTCAGAAAAGTAGATGTTGTTGGGATTTTGGGGTGGGTTTGGTTTGGTTTGATTTGGTTTTTTTAAAGGGTGATTTGCCTGAAGAGGAATTTTTCCAGGAATACTCTGACACTCTGATCTTGACAGGTGTCACTGGAAAATGGCACTTTTTTTCTAGGGTCACTTACACAGTGATGGATATCCTGATATTTTCATTGTGCTCAGGGTGTGCTCTGGTGTGTCAGCCTCTGGCATCCCTGTGCAAATGCCTTACTAACTGATCTACTACTCCTTGCCTTCTGCTTCTTAAGCAAATATTTGAATGCTTTTGTTTCCTGTTCTACAGTAGGATTAAATCTCCTCTAGATAGGAAAAGGCACTTGTTACCTAATGCTAGTTCTGTCAGCTGTACAAAACCTCCTTGCCCACCAGGGACCTCAAATCCCAGCTCTTTTAGCTTATGCCCAGCATGCTCATGGGCTTCAGCAAGCTTGGCTTACAGCATCACTGTGTTAACTTCAATGCCACAGCATTTGTGCCTTTGCTCTTTAGGCACTGTAGCACTTTTCTTTGCACTCATAGCTTGCTGCTGCAGAAAAGAACAGGAATTCTGGCCCACAACCAATGTTTTTCTCATGAAAAGTGCTAAGGGATCATTAGGGTCCACCCAGACTAGACAAAACTCTCGTTTTAAAAGCTTCATCTGAAACACCCACCCACTGTGAAGTGAACAGGACTGAATTTATCTTGAGGAAGATAAAGGCTGAGTCAGCCCAGCTGGGTCTTGAACCTGTGGTTAAAGAAAAGTTAGGCACACCACATTTGAAGGTTAAACCACTAAGACATCCCCATGAGCTAAGGTAAACATACCATCATTTACCCTTTCTATCTTTTACTTGCCAAGCTATGTATTATGTGCATAGCAAAATATGCATATAACTCAACTGCTGGAACAAACATGGGAGACTCAAAAAAAGCCAAAGTACACTCTAGCTGGCTCTATGTACAGCAGAAATGCACTCTTCTTCTCATAAAAGTCAGACCAACACAGCCTCAGTTTCCTAGAAGGGTCTTCCACCTCTACCACAGATGGAGTTTGGGCCCCTGCCCCAAACCATCTCCTTGTGTACAGCAGATTCCTTTCACCTCTGCAATGCCACAACATAATACAAACTGCTTCTTTGTCTGAACTATCTGATGAAGAAGATAAATAAGGGCTGGGAAGATTGTTCTGAAGGGAATACAAGTCAGTTACATTTAAGCCTGCAGAAGAGAAGCTGTTCAGGCTTAGTGCCTAACATAATAACAGGAGGAGAAATCAGGTCAGGAGCCATTGCCCTCCAGAAGCTCAATCCTCCTACTGAAGTCAAAAGGGAAATTATCATTGACTGCAGTGGGACAGGATCTAAGCCTTAGAGAGAGAAAAGGAGAAGCACCTTTCATGGGGCTGGCTTAGAAAAACCTTTACCTTCTGCCTTTCTTCATGTTGTTTCTCTTAGCAGCATTCCCTGCCAGCAGCTGTGTTTGCTCTGTTGAGACTCACCCATCCAGAGTAATTCACCTTGATCTCTTCACTGAGGAGCTGGTGGGAAATAGAGGTCAGGCAGTGAGAACCATGAAAAGAACCAGTATCTGCAGATGGAACTTAATTCCCTTTTTTCCCCCCCATCTACCTTCCCATACCCAAGACTTTCAGCTTCCATTCTGGAGCCAGCATCAGTGATGTTCTGGTGCAGCACTCTTTGCTTGCTCACCTTTGTGCCCTGTCTCTTCTTTCCCTCCATCCACTGCACCCTATTACCTTACCTAATTTATTGTCTGTGCATCAGATTTACAATGCTTCAGCTCAAGAACATCAAACATGTGCTGGATAATTTAATTCTGGGTTAACACTAAAAAACAAAATGGTCTTTATTTTTAGGCAAATTCTGAAGTTCTAGGCTTTGTTTTGTTTTTACATGACATTAATATCCATTAAATTTGAGTATGCTTTCCAGGTGCATTACTTCCTCTCTGAAAATGATTTCTTCTTTGAGTGTGTGTTTAAAAGAAGCCTGTAGCTCACAGGATCCTTTCTCTTTAAATGCATAGGAATATGTTTGCATTGGCTGTAGGGACCAGGCAATGTACAAGACATATTCTTTACCTTGTGCTTTGCCAGATGAACTTCAGCAAGTTCATCTCCTACTCTAGACATCATTTTTCTGAATGTGAAATGGGGATAATATGGGAAAAAAGCTATCCAAGCTCATGTCAGAGCCACTTGAGAGTTCTGGTGTACATAATCCCCGTCCTCTACCATGTCATTAGCTGCAGTGTAACTTACCTGGTTTTTCAAAGTATACATTTGCTTCATGAGTGATGTAGCCTCTCCCTACAAGCCCCATATTTTGTCCATCTTCACATGGCAGCATGAAGCAGGAGAGCACAGAGAGGACAAGATTCATTCCCATTTATAGGGAAAGCCTGGGCCATTGTTCTCAGAACTTGGTGCCGTGGTCTAGTAGTCATGAGGTGTTGAGTGACAGGTCAGACTTGATGATCTTTGAGGCCTTTTCCAACCTCATTGATTCTATGATTCCATGATTCATTGTCCCATCTTCCCATCCTTGAGCATGCAAAATGCATTGCACAGGAGTACCGGCTCCTCACAGCACATGGGAAGGGTAAATCCCTTAGGACAAGGCAGGCACTCCATATGGATGCAGAGATGTGCAAGTTGTCCAGTCGCTCATCATTCTTTTATATCCTGCAGGCTCTTGTTTTTGAGGAAAAGGGTGGGTACAAGCCTCAATCCACTGCCTCTTTGCAGTAGTGTCCCTGCAGCTGAATCCTGCCAGTTACCAGCCTTTGAGTATGAAAGCCCACAGCTTCACCAGCCTGCTCAGTGCCAAGCTGTTCATGTGCAGCAAACTGCAAAGAGCTGCCAGCAGGGAAAAGATCATCCTGGGCAGGCTCTGTGGAGCAAATGTGCTGCCCTACTGGCAGCTGCTGCGAGGTCAGGTTTCAAAATCACCTGCTCTGCTTGAAAATACAGGAACTTGCCTGTCAGCCACTGCCCAGTAATTACTCCAGATTCATTTACACCTTCCCTGGCTGCATCCTAATTGAGGTCTAACAAGTTTTGTCCTGGCTGTTTGGAAAATAGTCTTCTCTCACTTAAGAATCAAGCCAATTAACCTGGGTCAATTCATAATAGCAAATGCCTTCCACTCCATTGGAAAGTCTGACTGTGCAGGTTAAATAGCCATACTCACACAGGGTACACACCTCTGCAGGAGCCTGGCACCACCTTACTCCACTAGGAGAGGGTTGCACCACCTGGCACCACCTTACTCCACTAGGAGAAGGTTGCAAATAGCACGTCACCATCCCTGGAGGTGTTCAAGAGGGGACTGGACGTGGCACTTGGTGCCATGGTTTCGTAGTCATGAGGTCTTGGGTGACAGGTTGGACTTGATGATCCTTGAGGTCTCTTCCAGCCTTATTGATTCTATGATTCTATGTCACCAAATGTAGCTGTGAGATCAGGCTGCTTTCCTTGTGCAGTTCTCAAGTGTAGTCCCCCCAACACCTCCAGCCCTTGGCAAACCCAAACCAAGTGAACACAGCATTGAAAGTTGCCCCTGACAGATAGGATGTGAGACTTTAACCTTTCTTTAACTTGATTTTTTCTTCAAAAAACGCATGACTTTGGACACTTGAACAGTCAGCAAGAAAACATGAAGGGTAGTCTCCTCCTTGCTTACTACTAATAACAAAAAGATTTCTTCAGTATGAGAAGCATTGGCCTCAGGATAAAGTTTCTTTTATGCAAGTGTCTGTGATTGCAAGGGAACTAGGGTGTAATGCTAACACAGAAGCAGTGACCAGAACAAACCTTTAGAATAATGGCTCCAAAGACTTTTCATTGCTTGCTGTAAAGTATTTATTAATTTGGTTAAGAGATGGCCTTGTGCCATATCCTGAATCTGGCTGTGTCTAAGAATTTCCCTGGACACTCCCTGGAAAAGTTGACCATTCCCATTCCATGATAATGGGACAATCAGAAAAATTAGTTCAAAAGATGGGTGTGTTTTGAGAAGAAAATTCTGTCAGCCTGCTGTCCTCCTGGCTCAGTCATGGTCATGTACAGCAGACTTAACTCTGGCCTTCAAGTTGCAGTTGGGACTTTGTTTTTTCTGGAGTCGTTTGTGATCTGAAAAGACATCCAATTTGCTAAGCAGAGGCTGTTTGTAACTGCGGGAAGCAAAAGTCATTTCTCCACTGAGGCCAGTTCTTCTGTGCCTTCACGCTAACCACTTCTTGGTTTGCTGCTATTTTTAATTGCAGTGTAGCTAAAATAAATAAAATGCTCCTCTACAAGAGAAAAGGGAACAGCTTCGACCTCCAAAACGGAGGCAACTATTGTCATCATAATTTGCCTGCCTGTGGGAAGCTGAGATGACAGGTCTGGCCCAGCCCAAAACCTCCTGACTTCTTCCTCCACTTTATGCCCACCTGTGGCTGCTCATAAAGTGGGCATCTCAAATGTGAGCACACCAGAAAGAGCTGCCTTAAACATAGTATACTTCTGTGTACAAATGTGCAGCATCAGGCTGCTTGGATAAGTCAGGCCAGGCCCATCAATCTGTGAACTATCATCCTCCCAAAAGAGACCGCACAGAAAACATGAGGTATTCAGCAATACATCAGCAAAGCTAAAACTGTTTCACTGTAATAACATGAATCACTGTTTGACCATATGCTCTAGTGTCTGATGCTTTCCTATGAAGCCAGTTGGAATATTGTGGTATTTACAGCACTGGGAGATATAACTGGGTTTGTACCGCGACTATTAGATGATGAATGGTTTGCTGTAACCTTGCAGAGCTGTGGACTGCAGCAATACTACACATGGACTTCTATTCTGGCAGTTTTTCCGAAGGCCCAGTGAACTTCTGCAACACTAGGTACCAACAGAGCCTGAGTAAGAGTAAGGCATCGGTGTTTCTCTTCTAAATCCATATTTCTCCATGCTGGCTTGCTCCAAATCAGAGCTGTGACCACAAAGGCTTGGCAAGCAGTGCTGCTCTTTTTCTGCCCTCCCACTATGCACTGGATTTGTATCAGTTTTGTTTATGATTTATTGTAACAATAGATATTCCCTAATACTTGTCTTAGAAAAGTGGGAGCACCTCTCACCTTTAAGTTTTACACAGTGGATCTTAGTCTGCATCCAAAGTTAGCAAGCTGAGCTCTCAGCTGCCTTTTTGATTATTGTTGTTTCTGCCACCACTGATAGCAGCACTGCAAAACAAAGCAGGGTTAAATGACTGCTGAGGAATGATTTCTTTTTCTTAATACAACACCATCCTACAGGGATTTGGAGAAGGATTTAGATGAGTCGTGTACAGTAACCGTACTTTGGTGAAAGTTGTTCGTTACTTGTTTAATAAAGATCATGTGCCCTGTTATAAACATCAAAACTGCAGTCCATTAATCTTGGGAGAAATTTTCCCTCCAGTTCAGATCTCGACTTGAGGTGGGGGGCTTGAGAGGGGGGGCAGGGGATGGCTATTGAGGGTTTTTTCCACTTTCAGGAGAATGGCATGTTCCTCAGGGAGACAGTAAATTGAAATTAAGGCTGTTTCAGTTGGCCTACAGGATATGCCTGCAAATGTAGACATATCGAAATGGTGAAAAAGTCTGTCTGTGCCCATTCATATAAAGTGAATGGGTTGTAATGTTCTCCAGCCCTTGGGAACGGTGGCTAGATTGAGGAAAGAAGGCAGGAAGAATGAGATGGATTTGACATAAGTATATTTAAGTGCACTGAAGGCTTTCTCTCCTCCCTGTGGTTTAATGGTGTATTCCACTGGGATCTACAAGGAAGAAAGAGAGTGAATCCCTACAGCTTTCCTTTTTAAGGATAACAAATCTTAAAACAGGTGTGAGCACAGAAAGATCCTCTTACTTGTTGTTTTTAAGTCCTTCTCAGCCAGCCGACGCTCTGTGTGTATTATTATCATTCCACAGAGTGAGCACTGGGGAGAGGGGACCAGGAGGGGAAGAGAGAGGAGCTGGAAAAAATAAATGACTGCAAATGAATAATATGAACTAAGTATGCTGGTCATGCTCTATGAAATTTATTATACTGTGGTTACCAAGAGGACATATTAGCCAAAGTAAAAAGAACAGAAAATAAAAGGTTGCAGTGTAGGGAAATACCTCCTTGCCTCTTGGCAACGTGCGAAACATGGGAATAAGCGTGACGGGAGCTCAGGCTGCTGAACAGCTTCCCTAGCTGAGGGGGCAGGCTTAGGTCATCTGAGCACGGAAAGGTGTCCTCTGAATTTGCATTCAAGACCATATCAAGTGTGTGTTTGCACAGGGGTGCATTCCCTTAGATGCTTTGTCACTGAAGCAGTGAGACTTTCCCCTGCGAGTGCTGGTCCAGGCACTGCTGCCTCCAGATGGGACACAGGAAAGGCAGTGACACCGTCCCAGCTTACATTTTCAGAAGCTGCTAGCCAAGTCCTCAAGATCCTGCCTCTAGAAGGACCCAAAATGGCATGCTCATTGACCAGGACTCACTTCCCAGGAGTCCTGTTGATTGTGAACCCTGCTGGGTATTCCAAAGCAGATGCCTGAATGTGGACTCTTGCTTAGAAGGTGGGGCTAAGCACTGACTGGCAACTTTGCCTCTTCCTTCACCTTCCCTGCCTACCTCCTCTGGGAAAACCTGGGCAGACAGGGCAAGTTCCAGTTGTCACTTTGAGGGTCCTAGCAAGGTTTATGAGTCTTTCCCACCTTTTCCCTGGAGTTAGGAGCTATTAAAAGCATACTAAGTCTCAGTGAATATCTGGGTGTTCAGAAATTTTGATGGGGAGATTTTGCCATGGCTCTCATAATCCTAGTGAGGACTAACTGGTCAGTGATTTCAAGGAAAGTGATCAGCTGCACCAAGAGAGTTCACAATATGCTATCTCTTAATAAACACAAAATAAAATTAACTGTCTTTTACTTCTGTTCCAAAATGTTTGCTAAAAGGAGGAGAATAAATCCCAAACTCCACAGCGAGCTGTCCCGAGTGCTTGGACCTTTGAAACTTGGAAGGGAATTTTACAACCTTTACCCATATGTTCCTGCCCCCCTTCAAAAGTCTGGAAACCTTTCAGAGATTTCCCCTTATAGTAGTGAATTTCACATGGAAATGTAATGGTTTCATCAGGAGTTTTGTGTTTCAGCTGGAGTTTTGCGTTTCAGCTGTAATAAAAGAAGAGATAGGAATCAAAGACAGTTGTTCCAAGGGAGTGGAGTCTGTAGTGTATAATTACAAGTCCCTCAGCCAAGGGCAGATGCTTGAACTATTTCAATGCTTTTATTACTCTCTAGAACACAGCCAGTGAAATGTTGCTAACGTACAAGGCTGCAATTGCCTCTCTTGTTTTCCCTTCCTTTTTTTCCCCCCTTTTTGTTTGTGTCTTAGACAGGCAGGGAGAAAGCAATGCTCTTCCCATGGATATAGCCCAGCAACACTTATTCTTCAGTGAAAGGAATTGTCACCTCTAGAAAGTTAACACCATTTTAATCCCAGGTAAAATTCCATGCGTTTGTCATGAGCTACCTGAGCAGGTTTTCTGGCTGTGAGCAAGGGGGACCACCACGACTACCTTCAGTCAGGCTGGAGTGGAAATTCTAGGAAGCTAAAAACACCAGTTTTCTGGATGCAACACTACTGCATTACACATAATCTCTGCTTAATTAGTTGGTCTCTGTGCTACCATTGATGCAAATATAAAACAGCCCACCCGTTTAAGTTTCATTGTTGCCGACACAAGTGGGAAGTGTATTTTGAGTCCTAACGAGGATTTGTCTTAGGTCAGCTAAAGTGGCCCTGGATTTCATTTCTCTGTTTTGTTTCAACAGTTGTCTCCATTACATGCTACAATTCCTGCATGCAGCTTTTTCAACCTGGCATAGGGACAATAGGTAATTCAAATATCTATATTGTCCCTGCACCCTATAATGGTATTACAATGACAATTTTATTACGCTCATAAAATTTTTGCAACTTCCCCACAGCACGTTGTAATTTCACCAATGGTTGTAAAAGGTCCTAAATTATATTTGTACAAAATTGAGATGAATGGCTTTCAGTATTAATGCATTTCTCATTGTGTAATAGGAATTTTTGTCCCTTCCCTTTTGCCAAGCGCGGAGAAAAAAGCAACTCAGTTCAAGTATTTGTCAACTCCCATTAGAAACATTTAATACTAATAAAATTTATGGCTTTAGTTTCCAAAGGATACTGCCAGCGAAGTTCATGATTACTAAATCAGTACTTAAATACAACCATTGTTCACCTTATAAATTTATGTATATTGTTTGACATATAAAAAGTGTGGCTGTGGAGGCTGAGTCAGCAGTGGAGGAGCTTTTTGCTTATTTCAAGCCTATAAAATAAAAGCCAACTTATTACCAACAGAGCAGCAACATTATGTAAAATGTTCCATAAATTCTTCCTGGGAATGGTGGGCAAATTACATCCTGAATCAAAGAGAGCAGGTGGAGCTTTCTCAGCTCCTCTAGGCACGGCATTGCAAATCAAGCCACAGGTAATGAGAGCTAATGGAGTTTTATGAAGTTTGCTGTGCCACCTCCTTCTGATTTCAGACAAATCAAACTATGTCAGGATAAAGAAGTGAGGTGTGAAGTGCTGGCATCCTTATGAGCGCCAGTACCAGTCTGAAGTTTCAGTCTGCCTGAGCAGATATCTACATTAAAAAGCCTACTCAGATTAAACGTGCAACAAAGTCTTCTGCAGCGAAGTGCGAAGGTACAATGTGAGTTGGCTGGAGTCCATGCAGCTGTGATGAAACAGAAAGGGAGAAAAAAGAAAGATGGCATCAAGGGAAGGGTAAATTCTACTCTTGACATCTTCAGCACCGAAAAAATCTTGCCGGGGAGAGGAAGAAAGATGAACATCTGAACATCTTGATTTTTATTACACGTAAATGCAGCACCACTTCAGAACCAAAACTATGAAAACAAGTTTCTATTCATGCTCTTTTTTTTTTGTTGTTGTTGTTGTTGTCATTTTTGCCCTTTCTGGAGCTTCTAAATTCAGGCAAACCCACCTGTCAGACACTAACGAATTGATCATTAGTCAAAGAAAATTGACTCAAGTAGACAGCCTTTAACAGAAAAAATGAACTGGCTCAGGCAGGACAGGAGATTACTAAAAATACAGAGAGAGCAGCGTCCGTTTTGTTTGCGAGAGAGTCTTCTGTGGACTTTTTGTGTTTTCAGTTTCGACCACATTTGTTCAGCTGGCTGCAGCTTTTGATTTCTGAATGTTTTGATATTCTTTTATTATTATTTTGGAGAACAATTCCAACTTCTCTGGCTGGGACATTCTTTTTTTCCCCCTTTTTTTTTTTTTTTTTCATTCCACATATGAGGAGGAAAAAAAATAATTGATGCTGCAACTCCCTGAGGCTCACTGAGCGCCTAGGAGAAAAAAAATGGCAACAGCATTTCATCTGAAAAAATGTTGCTCAAATGAAAAATAAAAAGCTGAAGCCACATGTTTGGAGCAAATGTGCTTTAACTAATGGATCCCAGTGTATTATTAACTCACAGTAACTCATAAATATGACAAGTGTTTTTTTCATTTTACACCAGCGGCCAATTAGAGCCAAATGACGAACCGTCATTCGCGGCTGAGCCGGTGTCCCTGAACGGTACTTATCTCCTGAAGGATTGTCTGCGGGCCTCAGCCCAGGTGGGGAGGTGAGCAGGGAAGAGGGTGGCAGGAGCAAGCTGTGAACACAAGGAGACATTACAGCAGAGCTCTTGTGCACGAGGTGAAGAGATGAGCCTCGTCCATCACGGCTTCCTGGAGCTGCAACCCGCGACCGTAAAGAAGAAGAAAATAAGGACTGTGAGGCTGCGGTGGGAACAGAGCAAGCTGGGCAGGGAGAGGCTGAAGAGGGAACTGTAGAAGGAAAATTTCCTGACAAATTAGTTTGTATTTTCTGTTTTCATTTCTGACACACGGAAGGAAATGCTCTGTGTTTTCTTAAGGAAGTGCAAATTTCTCCACTTCATCCATTTTAAATCCTCGCCCTTAAGCCTTTTGCACTGAAGCATAAAGTTTGGAGGCCTTAAATGGTCGTAACGTTTCCCTGTAGGATTTGGCCTCAGAAACCTACTAACAATTCTGGAGGGCTGAAAAGGAAAACCATTTTAACAGCAATTTGGCAACATCCATTTACAAAGGGGTTCATATGGAGCATCAATTTCTTCTCATGGTTTCTTTACCATATTTGATGAAATATAAGATGCAATTGGAACAAGCGGCTGAAGAAAAAAGGCCATAAACTTTGAAATGGTGTTGTAAAACACACAGTGTGTTAACGTGAAATAAGTTACAGACTTGAAAGAATTTACAATGGCTTGCTCATATAATAGTAACACAATAGGCTTGCAAGTTGCAGATGTTTTCTGGTAAATCTGGTATTTTCATACAAGTACTCCTTTCCAGTGAAACTGGGAGATTGGGATCTGGATAATAATAACTCGGTGACATTGGAAAGCAGAGTTGAAAGGAAACTAGTACAAGGGGGAGGGGGAGAAATGAAACAAAAATAGAAAGCTCAGCAATTGTCCACTCCCATTTATTTCTGCATGGAAAAAGCGTTAAGCTTGCAAGTCAGTCAAACAATCAAGTTTCTTCTGCTTTCCCCTGCTCACTCAGTGACCCTTGTACCGCAAGTGGGTTGTGTGTTTCCCTGGACTCTCCACCCCTAGGATGGGGTTGGAAGTTCAGTGTGAATACAGCAGGAAAGACAGAGCAGTGGGGAGAGGATGCAGACCCTCAGACCCAAGGCTAGCATATATTCCTCCTCCATACAAGTCCTGCTTTCAACACAGGTCCACAGCAATCAAATCTTGTTGCAAACTCCCAAGGGCCACCACCACCTCCAGGAGCAATTCCCAAACCCACAGAACTCTTTTTGCTGAAGTCACTGCATTTTTATTTATATTTAGGGTCTTTGATGAATGCATGGCCACAACCTCATAGCATACCAACATGCAGCAGCAATGATTTAAATCTCTAGAACCGTGGCACACAGGAGAACTTGCAGCATCTCATCATCAGCCTCACAGACCCATGTGTATCCATAATGCTCCCAGCACTTTGTGGTGTGGTGGGGACATTTGTAACCTCATGCTTGGAAGAATCAATCCCATTGTTAAGTGCTGGAGCTCATTTGAATCCTGCCAGTGGACCCCTCATGTTGAGGATGGGGTTTATTAAGATTGCAGGAGGGCTTGCACAAGCCATGGCTGACAGCATCCTTTTCCCAGCAATGCTGGTTTAGAGCAGAAAGGTAACATTTAGCTAATGACTTCCTCAGAAAACTGGTTCAGCCCAGTGTTTGTGTACAATACGCTGGCAGAGAGAAGGATGTGAAGTAAAGCCATCAGCCCCTAGTAAGCACCCAATTCACTTGTGGTCCCTCACCATAGGTACTAGCCTGAAAGACATCAGGTTTCTGTTCACGACTGCAGCCCTGGCTTTCAGGTGGATGGAACCTTATCTCTGGGCCATATTAGGTGTTTGATTGCTGGAAAGAAAATGCAAGGAAGCTTAATGCACTCTTTTACATAATAACTCTGTTGAGCCTGTTTTCTTATGTGAAGGAACTCTTACATACTAGAGGAAAAACTACTTTGTCAAGTAAAAAGAAAATAACGGAAGCTACTGAAATTAAACTGGGGAGGAAAACATCCCCATTCTTCTCCCTGAACACAGTGTTTTGCTTTTTCATAGATGTTTGGAAATGTTCTCTTTCTGGAGTCAACATTTGCATGAATCTGCTTCCGGAAACAAATGTCACAGAAAATCTGCCACAGGATTAGGGAAGTCAGGAAAAAAGGAAATCTGTCAAGTCAATACTGATAGGGACAAATCCCTGTTTAGTTTAGTTTAGTTTAGTTTAATGCCCCACAAAGAAGGGGAAGTGAGGAGGGAGTGCCAGGGAGACACAGAGAGATGGAGCCTTTCTGTATTGATTGTTGGGCTTTATGGGTAAGGATTTCCAGGATTAAAGTTCCCAACCTGGTACCTGAAAGTGTGGGGGAGAGAGAAAAAAAGAAATGTGACCCATAAACATCTTCTTACAAACACTCTGGAGGGCAGCTACCCACTGGAGTCATACTTTGTAGGCATTTGGATGCATTAAATAATCTCATTTCAACTTTGAATTCTAGGAATTAACTTTCCCTCCATCTTGTCTCCCAGAAAAGCCTGAGTTAAAACCAAGGCAAATATACAAGCCCTGTGAGGAGAGGCTGAGGGAGCTTGGGTTGCTTAGCCTGGAGAAGAGGAGGTTCAGGGGAGACCTTATTGCTGTCTGCAACTACCTTAAGGGAGGTTGTAGACAGGCAGGGGGTGGTCTCTTCTCCCAGGCAACCAGAACCAGAACAAGAGGACACAGTCTCAAGCTGCACCATGGGAGGTTTAGGTTGGATGTTAGGAAGAAGTTCTTCATAGAAAGAGTGACTGGCCATTGGAATGGGCTGTCCAGGGAGGTGGTGGAGTCACCATCACTGGAGGTGTTTAGGAAGGGACTGAATGGGGTGCTTGGTGCCATGGTTTAGTTGATTAGATGGTGTTGGGTGATGGGTTGGATGTGATGATCTTGAAGGTCTCTTCCAACCTGGTCTATTCTATTCTATTCTATTCTATTCTATTCTATTCTATTCTATTCTATTCTATTCTATTCACTGCCTTGCAAATGCCCTGTGGTGTGGGCCATGGGCGTAGGGAATAGAATGAGCCTTAACACCATAAGACTGCTCCATATTTGCACCAGTGGGATGAGATGAGAATCAGGCATTGCATTTAAGCCTACACCACCAGTGTCATACCTTTCATGTGTGTGCTCTGCTTTTCACACTCTCTCTACAATCTGATTCAAGCACATGTGTGCTCTGTTCAACAGAGACTGATCTTTTTTCTCTCGTATAGTTCAGGTCTGAGGTCACCTACAATATGAGACAATGCCAGTGCAATATTTCTTAGTATCAGATTTGCCAAAACATCACAACTCTCCACTGCCTTTAAAAAGGGGACCAAAAAAAAAAAAAAAGTAAAAAGAAAGAAACCACAAGGAATTTTTATTTTCTACAAGCCCAATCAGGAGGCAGAAGCAGCTGCCAAATTATATGATAGAAACTCCTACGCACAGAACCCAGAAGAGTTGTAAACTGAACTTCTGTAGCTTTTTAATTGTAAATCCAGATGCTTTTATCTGCAATTCTTTTCAATGACCTTTCACTTGAAAGTCAATTTGTCAGTCTACTTACAGTGTCTGAAGAAATCATCAAAGCCACAACACCAACTCATTCTGAAGATGTTGTTCCCTGCGCAACTGCAAAGTTGCTACACTTGTTTCCTGAGCTGGAGTGCTCACATCTTGCTGTGTCCTGCAGGACTTGAACAGTTCAGACAACAGCAGCAGCACAGAGCTGTGCCCTTTGTAATCCAAACAGCAGCAGAAGAAGGGAAGGAAAATCACTAGAAAGCACAAAATCAAAGCCATTTCTAGTCATTACACCTGACCTTCATCCACAGAATCACTTTAGATAAACCTGGTCCTTTGTGCAGTTGAACAACTTGGGTTACCCTGAAGGCAAATACAGCTTGGATGCTCTGGAAAGCATTAAATAAATTTAATACTGCTCTAGTGCCAATGAATTTGACCTCCAGCTGCAGGGATGGGTGCACAGCAGAGTGCTGGGCTTGTTTCACCCACCTGAGCACTGACTCTGAATCCCTCACCCAGTTAGGTAGAGCAGCAAAGAAGATACTTATGCCTGCATTCAGAACCAGTCACTGCAGTACTTGCTGGCAGACAAACCACAGAAACAGCCATTTGGGAACAGAACCCAGGAGCTCAGATATGTTTTTTCCACCTCCTGAGCCTGAAAAACAAGCCTGAGAACTTCAGAACTTCAGGCTCAGTTGTATTTCTGGTACTTGCTAAGTTTGGATGAGCCAAAAATATGTGAAAGCAATATTTGGTGAGGGTTGGATACTCGTGTTTGTTTTTGTGGCCAACACAGGACCCGCCAAAAAGTGAGGCTATAAAAAAAGAGCAAGGAAAGCTGCATGCTGTGGGAAGGTGTTTTAATGTGTGGCTTTTAACATGAAGGAAACGTACATGTAAGTTTTGAGGAAAAAAACAAGCTTCTGGCTGGTTCTAATTATCACCTACCAGCCGATTCCATCAATCCTAAAAGTGGCTAAGCTTCTGAGTGTTGATTAATTTTACTGTTATTAATTCCTATTTATTTAAAGTGCTGACAATGGAATCAGCCCAATGCAGAAAACAGAACTAAAAATCCTGCATTGCTGAAGTCACAGGCTGCAGGAATGGCATCAGCTAACATGATACGAGCGAGCTTGAAGTGCTGATGTTTTCAGAACACGTTTTCCTCTTCCTCTTTTTGGCTAACAGGGTGGGGAGGGGGAGCATGTATAACTGGTGGGAACTGCTGCCCATGAGTCATGAGGAGAGAGGACTCAGGGACATGGAGAAAAGAGCAGGAAGAGCAAAGAGCAAGCAAAGCTGGGTGGAAGTCTTCAAATGAAGAGGATCAGAAGAGAGGGGATAAAACATTAGAGGGTCAGCTAGCGCAGAGCAGCCCAGGATGAGGGCTGCCAGGGCCATACATTTCTGATCAGGAGGAGAGGAACAGTTGATGTTTTGAAAATAAAATCTCTGTGTCTTTGGACTGACTAATTCTCCAGTCATTAATGAAAATGTTTAACACTGGGTGGGAAAGAGGCCAGCAAAGATGACAGTTATCCCCAGAGATGTGAAAATCAGTCAGGATAAAGCTGGACCTGCCCTCAGCTATCATCCAAACCTTATATGGAATAGAATGAAAAACTTCTCAGGTTTGGAAAAGGAAAACTGGATGAGTTTGGAAGCAGAAATACAGGAGTATCATGAGGAAATCTGTTCTTCTGTTACTGGCTCAGCTAAAAACAAGCAGCATTGGAAAGCTCATGAGAGAGTCTGTGTTTGTGTGATTCTAGTCTGAGTTCTACAAGAAAAAGGGGTCAAAAGTTTATCCAAGTTTAACCAGTATGTGAACTTTCCAATGCTGAGCTTAAGTGAACCTCTAACCCAAATCTCTCCTCCAAATGTGATGTTATTTAGATCCACTTTTTCAGTTAACCCACTTCATGCTCAGTTATTAGACTGCCTTAACCCTCCTCTTGCTTACTAACATGCATCTTTGGGGTTAATATTCCTTCTGCAGAGGTGCAGAAACTGAGGCCAAAGTAATTGTGAAAGACATTAAGCTGCCCTCCTCCTGCTTGCTTTCCTTGTACTCTTTCCACTTGATGCCTTGGCATGCACATTTTATATGTCCTTTACACTCGGGTACATGGCTCAGCAGGGAAGATGCAGGCTGGATGGCTGCAGTCACCCAGGCTACTCTGGTTGCTGCTTTCCTTGCCAGACCATCGATCTCACTGCTATGTGGTGCTTTCCTGGTTTGACAGTGGGTCTTACACGGTACTTTTTCACTGTTTAACTGCCCAGTCTTGATGGCAGGGGTGTGATGTGTGTGTGTGTGTTTGTGTCTCCCCCACTCCCCCAAAAGTCCAGCATGAGAAAGCTATGGTCCATGGCACCAGTACAGTGCAAGCGCGTGGGTATGGTGCCTAGTAAATGTGTCAGGGTCTAAATGGGGTACAAAGTGTGTGGTCCCAACAGCAGACTGGGATGGGGAGATTGTTGCTTTTACCTCAGAGTGCCTCTACTAGCACCCAGAGGTCCTGCCTAAGGCTTTTCAGCATTATCTGGAGACCAGCAGTGTAAGGAGAGCAATAAATTCTGTTTCTTGCATATCTCAGTGCAGAGGCAGTTTGAAACACCAGAACTGTGTTTCAAAACAGCCAGGCCAACCTAAGGAGTAAAACAACTTCTTGTAAAGCAGTCCCCATAGAGCTTTATCATCTGTAGGGACTGTAGGCAGCAGTTATGTCTGCTGAGGTGCTGCTTCTTCACAGCCCTGAGTCCCATAATCTGCAGCAAAAATCTGGTGGGGTTCCACATACAGATTAAAAGCAAATCCTTGAAATTATTGAAGATGGGAGGAAGTGAAACCTGAAACATGAATTCTGAGGCTGTATTCCCTTACAAAACTCAAAACAAACCAGAACAGAACAAAACAAAACAGAAACAAACAGAAACTTCTCGGATTCCCTCAGGCAGTTGTATTTTCCCAGCTGACTTTCCTGTTTCAACAGCAAGAGGAGATGCAGCTTCTAGAAGGACACCACTTCTCTTCTGTCAAATACTGCACATTCCAGAGTGCTTGCTCATGCTACATCCTTCCCTATGGAGCTGCTGCCTAACTTTCCCAAAGCTGATATTAATATCACAGACCATTATAATACAGTTATTTTCATGGAAGCCTGGGAGGAAGTCACGTGGCATTAATTGGTCCCTGGTGCCCATAAGGTCTCCATTTAGTTTGTTGTTTTTACTCGCTTAAGCAGCAATGAAGTGAAAAGCTGAGGAAGTAGCAGTGATTGTCTTAAATGAGTAATTTTTTTAGTACCTGTTTTGCTAATGAATCATTGTTCCTCTTAATTGGATGACCATATTTATTAGGCAGTGCGAGGGCACACGCACACACATTCTCCAGCAGCCAAGCTGAGCTGTCACCCCTTTGCAGCTGCAAGGGCTGGGCTGCCCAGGGTACTGGTGACAGTCTACTCAGTTTAGTGCTCTTGAGCCAGGCATCATCTCAGCTCTGTGTCAGCAAGGAGCACGGTGTGGTGACTCTACCGTCACGCTGTGTGTGCCTTCCTCTGTTTGTGCTTTGCTGAGAAACTCAAATCAGTAGCAGCACACACAAAAGACCACCAGACAGGTCTTTCTTGCCAAATAGTTTTGCTCCTGTCACCTGCCACTTCAGAGCAAACATGGTTCATCCACTGGTGTTGCCTCCTATTAGCCATATGTGCCTGATTTCAAGACAGCTAGAGCTAAAAAGTGCCAAACTAGTCCGGTTAGAAATGTGTCAATGCATGTGCCTGGAAAACAGGGCTTTCTGTGTCTGACTTTGTGCACCATCAAGTGCAGAAGAGAGACAGGGAAGAGCATGATCCTGCAAACAAAGGGCAGTGGTGAAAGCCCACAGAATTGAAGTGTTTGGGCTCTTTGGGCCCAAAGACCAAAGTTAGTCTACAAGAATTAACAAACACCCTTAGTATTGGTATCTAATTATTTCATAGAATCATAGCATCATAGAATTGTTAGGGCTGGAAGGGACCTCAAGGATCATCTAGGTCCAACCCCCCTGCCATGGGCAGGGACACCTGCTCACAGCCACATCCAGCCTGCCCTTAAAAGCATCCAGGGATGAGGCTTCCACCACCTCCCTGGGCAACCTGTGCCAGTTCTTCACTATCCTCATGGGGAAAAACTTCTTTCTAACATCCAATCTGAATCTACCCATTTCTATTTTTGCTCCATTCCCCCTAGCCCTATCACTCCCTGACACCCTAAAAAGTTCCTCCCCATCTTTGTTATAGACCCTCTTAAGATACTGGAAAGCCACAATAAGGTCTCCTCAGAGCCTTCTCTTCTCCAGGCTCAGAGCCATCTCTTCTCCAGACTGAACAGCCCCAACTGTCTCAGTCTGTCCTCATAGGAGAGGTGCTGCAGCCCTCTGATCATCCTCATGCCCCTTCTCTGGACACACTCCAGCACATCCAGATCCTTCTTGTAATAGGGGCTATAAGGATGTGTTTCTATATCTTTTGTTAGGGCTGGTTAACCCCCCCCCCCCCCAATATTCCAGTCAAACATTTTATTCAATAGAAGATTGTATGTTACCATGGGGGGTTTTTTTGGTCACAATGTGTAATTTTTGCCAATTTGTTTTTGGTTTTGTTTGTCTTTGAAGAAAATCCTCAAAATCTAAAGGTCTTGGCTAAACCCAGTAACAATTCAATTCAGAAAATCTACTGTGGTGCATTACAGGAATGGTAATTTGGCTGCCTAATTCTCAAGGATTTAAACTCCCAGCTCTCAAGATGCATCTCAGGGAGGACTGCCACCATGCACTATGACATCCTTCCTTCAAGAGAGGAAAAACATGCAAGTTAGGAGTGCAAGGCAGCCAATGTCAGTCAGCTGGGAAGGTTCTCAAACAGACATTCACACAAGTGGATACCTGAGGTGACAAGTCCCCACAAGGTGTCATAGCAGCATTTTCTAATCAAAACTTTTCTCTCTCTTTGTTTTTCAACATAGTGAGCAGAGTACAATCACAGAATCACAAA
This sequence comes from Dryobates pubescens, assembly GCF_014839835.1. NCBI lineage: Eukaryota > Metazoa > Chordata > Aves > Piciformes > Picidae > Dryobates > Dryobates pubescens. The sequence goes on along the minus strand of NC_071613.1, from coordinate 12,915,551 downwards.
ACATTAGGGGTTGGAAGATCATCTAATTCAAACCCCCTGCCTGAGCAGGATCAGCTAGAGGAGGTCACGCAGGAATATATCCAGGTGGATTTTGAATGTCTCCAGAGAAGAAGACTCCTTAACCTCTCTGGGCAGCCCATTCCCATGTTTGTCACCCTTACAAAGAAAATGTTTTTCCTTATGTTATAGCAATAATACCCAACTTTTGCCATCTTCACCTATTGCCAAAGCTCTCCTGTTGCCAAAATCTTCAGCTTCTCTTTTGCACATCACAAAAAAAGGCTCCAGTCTCATCCTCAACAAAGCTTGCATATTACAATCATGCCTAATCAATACAAAAAACATCTAAGTAGTATCAATCACTTACTAGTAGTGCTGATGGAAATGTTTTTAGCAGGTTGACACTTCACCAGGCAATGCTATTGAATAGTATCTGGGCCTCCGAAAAGTTATAGATTATCTGTGCCTCGATCTTTCTGCCTTCTCACAAAGCCCTGCCTGTTAGAATCATAGAATCATTTAGGTTGGAAAAGATCTTTAAAACCATCAAGTCCAACCATTAACCCAGAACTGCCAAGGCCACCACTAAACCATGTCCCTAAGCACCAGATCTACAGGTCTTAAGTATCTCCAGGGATGGTGCCTCAACCACTTCCCTGGGCAGTCTGTTCCAATGTTGGCAAGCTTTTCAGTGAAGAAATATTCCCTAATATACAGTTGAACCTACCCTGATGCAGTTTGAGGCCATTTCCTCTTGTTCTCTACTGGATGACCAAAGAACCCGTTAGAAGAAATAAGGCCTCACAAAAGAAAGCAGGCTGAGGTTTTTATCTGAAATCAGCCACTTCAGCCTAATTCCATTTGGTAAAGAACTGAAAGGCTTTTTTGTTTTTATTCCAAAGCCAAGTGAAAACAATTTTTGAGCTTCAACAGTTGTTGCAAAATGGAATTGTCATCCTGTGGACAGCACCGCTGAGCATATGGCGTTACTGTCAAATAAATCTCCTTTAATATCAAAATGGCTAACATTGCACTGATTCCATTCTTCACTGTGTTTTTAACTGCCTAGAGCTCTATCTTTTCCCATCTAAATAGACCTTCCAGAGAATCTAGGAGCTTTGCTGCAGAACTGACTCTATTTTGCTACACGATGCATTTTGCTTTGCAAGCTATTTGTTTTGCTATGACATTTCCTTTGCTTTGCAAGGACCAACACGACAGGAAAAAGGCTGTTCGCTTCCTCTTCCTGGGAGCACTGGACATCTTGCAAGCAAGCTTATTCATCCAGCTTTAACTAAACTTACATTTCAGTTGCTCTTACAAGTAATTTAGATAATTTGGAAAAATATTCTTAAGCTTTTCCTAAAGGGCTTAGTCACATCAAAGCAACCCTGTGTTGTTAGTGTGCATTTAGAAAGATTAGAATCATAGAATCAACAAGGTTGGAAAAGACCTCAAAGATCTTCAAGTCCAACCTGTCACCCAACACCTCATGACTACTAAACCATGGCACCAAGTGCCATGTCCAATCTCCTCTTTAACACCTCCAGGGATGGTGACTCCACCACCTCCCTGGGCAGCCCATTCCAATGGCTAACAACTCTCTCTGTGAAGAACTTTCTCCTCACCTCAAGCCTAAACCTCCCCTGGTACAGCTTTAGACTGTGTCCTCTTGTTCTGCTGCTGGTTGCCTGGGAGAAGAGACCAACCCCCTGCTGGCTACAACCTGCCTTTCAGGTAGTTGTAGACAGCAACTCCTAGACATCCAAACATGGTTGCAAACCATGGATCCAACTTCTGTAAATTTATTATGAATTGGAAATTCCCTTTTAGGTTTCAAATCTAAGCTAAAAAAATGTATTTGTACTTTAACATATTTGAATTCATGACATGCCTGCGAGGTGCAGCAGTGTAACTACTTCCACTATGACCAAGGGGAGATGAAGTTAGGGGTGTTGAAAACACATCCTTGAGTATTTTGGTGCAAAGGCCCTTAATGCTTGAGGAGCTGGACCAAAACATGTCCTGAAAGTTACTTGGAAAATATGGAGCAAAATAAATTACCTGAGGTTTCTCAACATAAAAAGGACATTGAGACACTTGAATGTGTCCAGAGAAGGCCAATGAGGCTGGGGAGAGGCCTCAAGCGCAACCCCTACGAGGAGAGGCTGAGGGAGCTGGGGTTGTTTAGCCTGGAGAAGAGGAGGCTCAGGGGAGACCTTATCACTCTCTATAACTACCTGAAGGGAGGTTGTGGCCAGGAGGGGGTTGGTCTCTTCTCCCAGGCAACCAGCACCAGAACAAGAGGACACAGTCTCAATCTGCACCAGGGGAAGTTTAGGCTCGAGGTGAGGAGAAAGTTCTTCACTGAGAGAGTTGTTAGCCATTGGAATGTGCTGCCCAGGGAGGTGGCGGAGTCACTGTCCCTGGAGGTATTCAAGAGGGGACTGGACGTGGCACTTGGTGCCATGGTTTAGTACTCATGAGGTCATGGTTGACAGGTTGGACTTGATGATCTTTGAGGTCTTTTCCAACCTTGCTGATTCTATGATTCTATGATTCTCTGATTCTCACAGCTGCATTAGCTATACCTTCTTCATGAAGGTCCTAAATAAGGAAGCTCTGAGGCTAAAGTGCTACACTTGTCCCCTGTTTTTGTTTTGAATATAGATACAGAATAGTTGTTCTGTGGTTTCTTTGCACTCAGTTTTTATTTTGAAACTTTTTTGGTCTTTCTGAAATAGGAGCTGCACAGATATAGATCAGGCTCAGCAAGTCATTTCAGCTCCCTCTGTCTCAATTTCCCTTTTGGTACAGTCAGACTGATGAAACTTCTATATAAGCAGTGAGTACCTACGGACAGGAAGATGAGTTCATTCAACACCTGACACAACTCAGTAGAGATTTCATGGTTTTCTTCCTCTTTGTCCATGTTTGTGTCAAAAGATACAGGACAATTAGTACTCACAAATTACCATCATACTTTGAGGAGCTACATCTTTGGCATTAACAGGCATAGCTCCATCCACAAAGCCCTACCAACTAACCAATAGAATAGAATAGAATAGAATAGAATAGAATAGAATAGAATAGAATAGAATTGAATTGAATTGAATTGAATTAACGAAGTTGGAAAAGACCTTTGAGATCATCGAGTCCAACCTACCACCCAACACCAACTCATCAACTAATCCATGGCACCAAGTGCCTCATCCAGGCTCTTCTTAAACACCCCCAGTGATGGTGACTCCACCACCTCCCTAGGCAGCACATTCCAATGGCCAATCTCTCTTTCTGTGAAGAACTTCTTCTTAACATCCAGCCTAAACCTCCCCTGGTGCAGCTTGAGACTGTGTCCTCTTGTTCTTGTGCTGGTTGCCTGGGAGAAGAGACCAAGCCACTCCTGGCTACCACCTCCCTTCAGGTAGTTGTAGAGAGCAAGAAGGTCTCCTCTGAGCCTCCTCTTCTCCGGGATAAGCAACCCCAGCACCCTCAGCCTCCCCTCACAGGGCTTGTGCTCCAAACCCCTCCCCAGCTTTGTTGCTCTTCTCTGGACATGAAGACCTGTGGCTGGAGCATAGCTAGGCACAGCTTTATAAAACTTGCTAGCTTGAGCTCCTTTTGTCCAACAATTGACAAGAGGCCCACACTAAATAGGAGACCAGGGGGCAAAGGGCAAAAGAGTGATACTAATTCACAAACAGCCTCATGAAACTATTCTTGTTGGCCCTTTAAAAAGTTTTAACTGTCTGCCAAAATAACTACACATGGATGAGGTCACCACAAGCAGTCAGCAAGACTTGCTATGCAAGAGAAAGATCGGTTCACATTTTGCTTAAATCAATAAAGGGGTAAGCACAGCAGAGGGGTTCACAGTCTGGCTAGCTGGCCAACATCCACCTATTTCCTTATCAAGTAGTCACCAGAAGAGGATGAATTTGTGCTTTGGTCTCAACTTAATGGTGTCCATAGGTTAAAAAAATAAATCTGATCCAGAGGCTGTTTCCATAAGACACTGATTCTCAATTCAGCAAAGCACTTCAGGACTGAAATTATCACTGGTTTCATTTGTCATTACCTGCTGCTTTCTACAGAAAGGACCTACCTTGCACACAGGAAAAGAGCCTTTTGTGCTGCTGCAGGTCAGGGGGCTCTCAGTGTTTTCTTTGCATAAATTGTCTGGTGAAGTAAACAAAAAGGATTGCTGAAGAGCACCACCTGCTTTTCTGTTTTCAATGTGAAAAAAACCCAACACTTTTCTCCCCACAGCTTCTTGAATCTCATAAATGCATTATTTGCATACCAAATTGCTGCTCAGTTCCAGGCCATATTTTATTCCGGTAATATCTTCGACTTCCAATTCTGTCTTTTGTCATAACTTCCCTATCCCGTATTTATCAGACAAAGTTTAACTAGCAGCTCATTATTTTTGTTTGTTTGCTGTAGTGTGGGTTCGTTTGGAGGGTTTTTTTTGCCAACCATAAAGATAATTTTGTTTTGGTTTGGGGTTGGGGTTTTTTTTGCTTGGCAAATGATAAGAATTTTTTTCCTAACATCATTTTCTTCACAGTTCTCTTTCAGTCTTGCTAAATACATCACTCCATTAAGCAACAAAGCCTGTTACCTCTCCATACCCCCCCACAAGGATCACTTCATTTATCACAAAGACTCAGCAGTGAAGCAGTTGTCAGTTTGTTTTATTGCTTCTTTTTTTTTCCCCAATTTTTTTTTTTATAGGACAAATAAGGATAGTTTTATGAGGTTGTTTGTGAATTAATATCTATAATTTTCCCTTTGCCCTCTGATCTCTGTGTCTGAGAACCTTGGCAAGAGCAGAACAAAATGAGTGCAACTGAACACAAAACCATGGGAAATGCTGTGCCTGATATTGTTTTATTCAATAGCTGGAAGAAAAGGAGCAACATCCCTTTAGGGTGGTGCTAATCTTATTAACACCAGCTGAGGGTAAAAGGTTTCAACCAGATGAGATAATCAGAGTTGATATGCTCTGAAGCAAATAGAGAAAAACAGGCTAAGCAATCTCTTCAGGAACCCCAATCCAATTAAATAGGACTATTCTGAGCTTTGGGTGGTGGAGTGTTGATGCAGAAAACCCACTTGGCTGAGCAAGTGAACCCAACAGAGCCAGAACTGATGGAGTAAGGTTGACACCAGTCTAGGTGCAAGGGTAGAGTAGGGAAGCTCTGCAGAGGGATCTAGACAGACTGGATTGATAGGTTAAGAGCAGTTGTACAAGCTTCAGTAACACCAAATACCAGGTTCTACACTTTGGCCACAACAACCCTGTTCAGAGCTACAGTCTTGTGAAGGAGTGTCTGGAAAGCTGCTCATCAGAGAGGGAGCTGGTGGTGGTGATGGGTAGCTAGATGAACATGAGCCAGCAGTGTGTCCAGGTGGCCAAGAAGGCCAGTGGCATCTGGCCTGTATCAGGAATAGTATGACCAGCAGGACCAGAGATGTGATCTTACCCTCTTACTCAGTACTGGTGAGGCTGCATCTCAAATACTGTGTTCAGGTTTAGGTTCTTCACTACAAGAAGGACGTTGAGGTGCTGGAGCATGTCCAAAGAAGGGCAATGAATCTGGTGAAGGGCCTAAAGAACAGGCCTTATGAAGAGTGGCTGAGAGAGCTAGGGTTGTTTAATCTGGAGAAAAGGAGGCTCAGGAGAGACCTTATTGTTCTCCACAATTACTTGGAAGGAGGTAGTAGAGAGGTGGGGAGTCAGTCTTTTCATCCAAATCACAAGTGATGGGAAGAAAGGAAATAGCCTCAAGTTGCACCAAAGGAAATTTAGATTGGATATTAGGAAGAATTTGTTCTCTGAAAGTATTATCAGGCATTGGAAGGGCTTGCCCAGGGAGGTAGTCCCTGGAGGTATTTAAAAGTGTAGATGTAAATGCAGTGTTTAGGAATATGATTTAGTCAAGGACTTGTCAGTTTTAGGCTAATGACTAGACTCAAGGATGTTAAAGATCTTTTCCAATCTAGAAAATTCTGTGACTGTGATTCTAAGAAGTTCTTGACAGTGCAAATTTTCTGAAGGCTACAAGGACTCAGCCCATTAGCCTTTTCCTCAGTAAGAACTCTAGCATTGTACCTGCAGGAATTTTGTCTCTTTTGAGTGCCCTGCTTTTCCAGTCTGATTGAGTTGATCTGCCAGGTTCAAAAGGGTTTGAGGAAAAAGACAGAAAATACTCACACACACACATGTGCATTCACACACAGAGAGAACATGACAGCATAAACTCCATTTCCTTAGGAAGTAAGACCAAAATTGAAGTAAGCATTTACATGAAACAGCAAAGCAGCCAAGGTTTTGGAAGGCTTTCAGCCGGATCCTTGTCTGCTGTAAATCTGCGTGGAGGGCAGTGGAGCAGTACCAATTTGCACCAATTTGGAGCATCTGGCCCTTATTCTTGACTAGTCCATTGTACATCCAGTCTTTGCAAAATGAAAATGTCAGGTTTTTGAGACCAGGATCAAAGATGTGTTGGGAAAAAAGTTTGCTAGGGAATTGAAAACCCACAAGGGATAGAGCACGAAGGCTAAATAATATTATTGTAAAGTAATGGCTACAACATTTTCAGGAAGCTTGCTTTCCCTGGATACATCCCATCACTGTTCAGTCTTATAAAGAACACTGTTGCTGACAAAATGACCTCCAGTTCTTCTTGCTGTTTCAATTACTGCATTGATCAATTTGAAATGTCTGTTTGCTTGACGTGACTGTGAGTAGAAATGATCTGCAAATGCAATATGGCGTTGCAAGATTATTTTGAACCACCCTCAGAATCTTTCTTCCTTCCTTCAGAAGTGTGACAGTGAGCCAAAAAAGGAAGATGAAACCTGACCTAGGGAAGCACCTACAACAGTTACAAGCTGCCTTCATTCAATGTCCTAAATAACATTACTATTGTGTTTCATTTAACAGCAAAACCAAAACCAAAAGGAACCACCGACTAAGTTCTTCTGACTACAGTTTATTAGGCAGTGTTTGTTCCCAAATGATCTATCTGCAAGGCCTTTGCAAGCTGATAATTTCTATATATATAATTGTGCCTGTCCTGGAGCAAACCATAGTCAGGCAGGAGCTTGAGACAGTGGTTCAGCTTACAATAATTTCTGTATCTCATGTGCCTCCAGGCAACTGGAACCTTCAATTGGGATCTTTATAAATAAACAAAGAATGAAGCCCAAAGGTTGTTGATTGAAAGCTGGCTGAATGTGAGACAGAAATGTGCCCAAGTAGCTAATAAGGCAAGCAACATCCTGGCTTGTACCAGGAGCAGTGTGACAAGCAGGACCAGGGAAGCAGTTGTCCCTCTGTATTTGGTACTAGTGGGGCCACACCTGGAGTACTGTGCTCAGTTTTGAGGCCATCACTACAGCAAAGTAATTGAGATGCTGAAGCATGTCCAGAGAAGGGCAACAAAGCTGATAAAGGTTCTGTGGCAGCTGAGGAAGCTGGTGTTTTTTTAAGTCTGGAGGAAAAAGAAGCTGAGGGGAAACCTTATTCTTCTCTACAACCACCTGAAAGGAGATTGTAGCAGGGGAATTGTTGGTCTCTTCTCCCTAGTAAAAACTGAGGAAAGAGGAAAACTGAGGAAGAGAGGAAATATTCTCAAGTTGCACCAGGGGAGGTTGAGTTTGGATATTAGAAAAAACTTCTTCACTGAAAGGATCCTTAAACACTGAAACAGGATCCCCAGGGAGGTGGCTGAATTCCCATCTCAGGAGCTATTTAAAAGACACATAGATGTGGTGCTAAGGGTTGTGGTTTAGAGCAAAACTTGGTAAATATAGACAGTGGTTGGACTTGGTGATCTTAAAAGGCTTTTCCAACCCAGACAACTCTATGATTCTGTGATCTATCAATCTGTAGCCAGTTGATCATTGTTTATAACAACATACTAATTCCTTGCCCCAAACCCACATCCGATTCAAAGTTCTCCACGTCAAGGAGCTGCACCTTGTTGTTTCTGTGCCTCACTAGATGTACATTGGAATATGGCTGACCAAGAACTGCTGGGAATGTCTTCTTTTGAAAAGATTTTTCATAGTCTCAAAATAGTTTTGATTCAGCCCACCATCACAAAAGTTGCTTGATAATAGCAGATTCATGCTGCAAGGGCCTTTAAGGGCCTTCTTCATGATGTGGGTGACTGGCATCATTTGAAGCGTTTCTCCTCCTGAAAATGATGCCACCAGACTGACACAGGGACAAATTCCTCTACACTGTTGTCTCCTCTGAATCCAAGTATACCCCCTGGCATTTCCCACAAGGGCACCTTGTTATCCCCAGCAATAAACATGCATGCATGTAAGGGTGATACTGAGGGACTCCTTGTGCAGACTGTCTCCTCTCTTCCAGAACATTGCCGCAGTTATTAGAAGAAAGTGAAGCTGTTCGGCTAGGAAAATTGTCTGAAAGGATGCAACATTTGGCTTCTTTCCTCAGATCCAGAGTGTACTATGTGTTCCTTGGATAATGGACAACATGCTGGGTAGTTCCAGATAAGGTATCCAATAACTCTATTTTGTGTCCCCACTTTCCTTGCCCTTGTTCCAGAGAAACTTGGACGGGTGCCTGAGAAATAATTTTATTGTGAGGAGAGTTATTATGAAAACGCACTCTACTATTTTTCATTGACCTCTAAAATGAACTCCCTAATTAAGTGCAAATGGGAAACCGACTTGGAGCAGGTTGTCTCTAATCTTGGACAAGACAGACTCAGTAAAGTTTATGAACTTGATAGACTGAACCTGCCAAAAGTTGATTTTGCTTTTCCTCCATACACTGCACATAGAATATCTGTAACATGTTGCTGAAAATAATGAAGGGGGGGGAAAAAAAGAAGAAGAAAAGGAGGGGGAGCCATTCCTTAGACATCTGTTTGCACTGAAAGTGAAAAAGAAGAAAAAAAAAAGAAAAGAAAAGAAAAGCAGATGATATTCCAGATGATAAACATTTGTGCAGATTAATCTGTTATGCAGTAGCTTTTATCTTCTCCCTCTTAAAGAATCTTTTCTTCTTACTGAGTTGCAAAATAGTTTCAAGAAATTGAACTCACAATTAAAACAGAAAAGAAAAGGTGTTGGTTGCTGTGTGATGTGGAACTTACTTCAACTGAATTTTACATATAGGTAAACTGTTATTTACAGAGAAGGAGATGAGACTGGAATTATTTTGGTAAGGTCTAAAATGTGAATTCCAGTTCGTGCTGGAAATGAGCTTAAGTCCCGTGGTGAAGTTACAGGAAAAAATGAGTTCCATTACAAATGGATATCTGTATGCATGCAGACAGAGCTGCCAGAGATTTGCCACTTCAAAGATTATTGACAAAAATTTATCACACTAGCTTACATGGATGTGCCAGGTCAAGAGGGACATGACATAAGAATAAAGAATGCACCATATGGGCTCACTCCTTCTATATGGTCTGAGCAATGACAGTTGAGTATCAGAGACCCACATGAAGTACAAGGTTGCAAGCTAGCTCTGAGAATATCCAAGGAGGTAGGGTAGGTATCTGCTGTGGCTCCACGAGGTCTCTCAGGTGCCCCAGATCCGTGGCAGCACCATGGCAGTGGCCAGATCCTGAAGCCCCTGAAGCTCACTCTCAGTTGCTGTTTTGTTTCCCCTGCCTTGCTTCTTCAACCTGTTTTTTGGTTTTGTTTGTTTGTTTGTTTGTTTGTTTTTTAAACTATAATCTTGTGTCTTACTCTCATTAGATGGCACTGATCTCAGGACTACATCCATGCTTGTGGCCTCCACAAGTGCTCTGTCAGCTCATGTGCTTGACAAGAGACAGGGCACTGCCAAAGCAGATCTGACATCAGGCCACTGGACTATAAAGGGTTTCTCTTACTACCTAACTGTAAAGCATTAAAAGTAATGGAAAACAAGAGGGCTCCAAACACAATTTGGAAGGCTAAGATAATTGAAATGCAGGCCAGAGGATTAATTTAGCTTCTCTCTAAAAATGTTCAGGGTTTTTTTTTCCAGACGTCTGTCTACTGTTATGTGACTGTGTTTATGTTATTTCCTACAGTGCAGAAAACCAGCAGTAGCTCTGCTGGTATCAGTGTGAACCCAACAGAAGATCAGAATCAGATTCATAACATATTCATCCATTTTGTCCAAAAATAGGTAGTTGTCATAATCTGAAATGTGTTTGGTAGCTGCTCACAGAAACTGAAGTGCTGTTAAGTAACGCAGCTATGAAGTCTCATTGCCAACTCTTGTAACACACAACCTGGAAAGATCTCCTTTCCTCAGAAACAAACATTTCCTGCAGGAGTGACTAAACTCTATTGAAATCTCTTTTATTTCCAAGGGATGTGCAGTTTTTCCTAACAAAGCAAAAATAAAACCATTCCTCTTGCTCTGCACACCTCTCTCAACAAGATGTTCATTTAGCCCCTTCACTTTACACTTCATCATTAGGGGGAGGTTCTTCACAATGAGAATGGTAAAATAGTGGAACAGGATGCCCAGGGATGTGGTTGAGAGTCTGCCTCTGTCAAACTTCAAGTGGCCCTGTACAGCCTGGTCTGGTTGGAGGTATCCCTGCTCACTGCGGGAGGGTTGGACAAGATACTTGGAGGGTCCTTTGCAACCCCATGCAGTCTGTGAATCTGTGACTAGCATAGCATTGCCAGGCTTCTCAATAGCAAAAATGAAGGCCCATTCTCCTCTCTTGAGTCTGCAAGCAGAGACAAGTTAGAAAGTAGAGTTACAAATGCATGAGGAAACTGATGCTTCTCTCATTACAACACTGTTGTGGTAAATGACTGATTTACACCAAGGTAAATGATGTGAAAAAGAAGATACACAATATTTTAAGATGGAAAAATAGAGCAAGAAATGCCAAGTGACGTAAGAAAGGTCATTAAAGCAAATTCTGGGGTTAGAATTTGCTCACACTTCTGCACTGCAGTGTGAATAAATGTTTGTTGCATCTTCCTTTGCAGCCAAAGGTTAAGAAGCATCCAAACATGAATGCATGCTGTAGGTAGCACATTGAAGGACCATGAGAGCCATTTCAGGGTCCTCTAACTGCAAGAGGAGCAGGGCTTCTTCTCTAGCATGGATTTACTACCTGCCATTTGGCAAAGAAAGTAGCTTTCCATTTTTAGCCCTCTCTCTTGCAAAATGCTGAATGGCCTCAATTCTCCTGAAACCTAGAACCTTGCACCACATGGCCCTGACTTTGGTAATACGATGTGCACCAAGCACATGGTGCCTCACAAGTGTACAGATGGTACTTTCACTGAAAGTCAACAGTGGCCACATGTGCAGGCATGAAAAGATATTGCTGTAGAAGCTGCATCATATAGAAACCACATCTAAATTTTACTGTGCTACAAAACTGCTCCTTAAAACTCCTTTCAATAACAAATGTCATCATTTAGTCTAGCAGATCAAAAAATGCCGTGGAAGTCCATCTGTGCTAACCAAAGCCCTGGTGCTGCCAATCATCTTAAATCTAATTTAAGATGTTTTATGTGTACTTATTAGCACTTAATTCTGGGTTACATCACTAAAATATTAAGACATTGGTATTTCCACAGTTAGTCTATTTTGGCTTGATGTGTTTTGACTTTGGCTTGATTTTGGCTGTATCGTGATCTTTCCCTCCCGATTTAATATAAAGGGGTTCCTGACATTTATGAAACAAACACCTGCTGAGGTCCTTTGGGCATTCTGAGACCAAGAAGAACAATAAAAAGGGCTTATCTTGAATGCAAGACTTGGTAAACTGATTTCTTGTAATAAGCAGGAGTGCATCATGATTCTGAATTGGGGTTGTTCCCTAGAGTGAGCCCTGAATGTCAGGTGTTATGAGAGCGTGAGAACACTTAGCTAATAAACAGAGATCCCTGAGACAGACTCTTCACCTCATAAATATGTCACTTTAAGCCCATGTTCTTTCTGAGAAATTTTTCCACCAGCTCTGATGAAATGGAACTATCCTGGCTGCATATAAAGTGAGAGCTAGGCTTCTACTTACCCTTTTGCTGGAGAGAATAAATATTAATAAAAAAATAATCAGGCCCCATTTTGTGCTCAGATATGTTGGACCGTTGTATCTCATCTTCATTTTGTCCTGAAGAGACTGGCTCCAGAGTTAAGTGCTGCCATGTGGGAGAGAGTGTTCAGTTGGAGTGTGTTTCTGGGCCTTCAGAGCTGCAAATGTTTTGAAGCAAGAACAAGCAGTGGAAAAGAAGAGACTGGAAATCTGTTTTGGGGCTCTGTTACAGGTTTCCTGTGTCACTCTATAGGCAGGCTTTTAGGTACAGGTTTTCAAAAGTCATCGAGTAGATATTTGGCAAGTTGATTCTGGAAGAGTGTTGGCTTGTATGATGTCCAAATGTTAATGCTGCACATCCTCAGTTCATGGCTCTTACAGGATTCTGGAGCATGCCCTATAAATACTGACTTTGAATATCAAATAAATATCTCCTTTTTTTCTTTTTTTCTTTTAATTTAAATAAATGTGATCTTTCCTTCACATCATTGTAAATATAAATTTGATGCTGAATATGCAGACATTCTTTGGAACAGGGAATACTGAATGACTTCCAAGAAGGAAGGGCTGAAAACTGTGGAAGGGTTCAGTTTAGAGGAGAAGGCTAAAACAAGAGACATGAATACCAGTTGAAAAAAACCCAACTTATAAAGCCTACAGGGAGAATAAAGAATGCTGCTGCTTTGCATCTCTTTATGTTTCAAAAGGGCCAATGGCCCATGTTCTGGCAATCAGATGGACTACCAGGCTAAATGAACTTCTGCTTGAATCTCACTGGGCACTTCCTGCAGCAGCAGACCCGGAAATGTGATGTGTGATGCAGGCCAAACTGAGGTCCTGCAAATGTGTTCTCTGTCATTAGTCATCTTAAGGGAGAGCAATGCACTCTTAAGGATTTGTCGAGTGCTTGAGATTCTCTTGTGCAGGGTGTGAAAAATCCTAAGTGTGTGTAAGTGCATGTGTGCCTGCACATGCTTCCTTGAGTGGGTTTTAATTTATGAACAGAGACTTTTGCACACAAATAAACACAGCCATATATAGTTCTCCATCCTCTTGAATTAACCCATCTGGCCAGACCTCAGTGTCATGGACTGGATTCATTCAGATAATGAGAAAGGAAAACAGAAAGATTAGTGAAGCAAAATGGGATGTACAAGTGAACTCAGGGAAGCTGAAAGTATTTGGACCTAGTCTATAGAAAATTAATTTTAAGTGTCAGATTTTTCCCTCAGTATCTACCTAGGACAACTCTTGGTACAATTCCAGTCACAGCAGTGTCTATGTACGCTGGACCGCATGATGTGAAATCTGGCACACCCTAACAAATAGTCCCTGGGGCAGCTATTTTCTATTTTCTTTGCTTGTTTTACAGCAGCAGTTATGCTTAAGATCATGTCATGTTGAGTGACAGGCTGATCATGTCCCTTTTCTGTCATACCTTGACATTTAATGACGTCAACAAAGACAAGTGTAGAGTCTTGCACTTGGGAAGGAACAACTCCATGTATCAGTATGGGTTTGGGACTGACCTGCTGAAGAGCAGCAAAGAGGAAAAGGACCTGGGAGTTCTAATGGAAGGTTGACCATGAGCCAGCAGTGTGCTCTTGTGGCCAAGAAAGCCAATGCCATTCTAGGGTGCATTAGAAGGGGTGTGTTTAGTAGGTCAAGAGAGGTTCTCCTCCCTCTCTAGTCTGCCCCGGTGAGGCTGCATTGGGAATATTGTATCAAGTTCTGGGCCCCTCAGTTCAGGAGGGATGGAGAGCTACTAGAAAGAGTCCAATACAGAGCCACAAAGATGATCAAAGGAGTGGAACATCTTCCTTATGAGGAGAAACTGAGGGAGATTGTGATCTTTAGCTTGGAGAAGAGGAGACTAAGGGGTGACCTCATTCATATTTATAGATATGTAAAGGGTAAGTGCCAAGAGAATGAAGTCAGGCTCTTCTCAGTGATGTTCAGTGATAGGACAAGGGGCAATGGGTGGAAGTTGAGGCATAGGAAGTTCCATGGAAACATGAGGAAGAATTTTTTCACTGTGAGGGTAACAGAGCACTAGAACAGGCTGCCCAGGGTGGTTGTGGAGTCCCCCTTTCTGGACATATTTAAGACCCATCTGGATGCATTCCTGTGTGATCTGGAATAGGTGATCCTGCTCTGGCAGGGGGCTTGGACTAGATGATCTTTTGAGATCCCTTCCAGCCCCTAACATTCTGTGACTGGCTTCCAATTCAATGACATTCTTCTATGCAAAATCAAACTTATAAAATCAGGTCCTTTCCATGAGACCAAACATTGATTTTACAAATGGGGATGTGAAGTTCTTGTATATATTGCTAGCATGGGAGTTTAGCACTATGATTAAAGAGCACTTGACAAAGCTGTTTGTACGTGTGAAACAAGCTCTTAGCAAATGAGGCAATATTTCATCGGGGTTTATTTATCATCATATTCAGACTAATCAAATTTAGTAAAGAAGATAAATACAGAGGCTAATTGTTCAACTATTAACCAGCTGGCACACAGACAGTCTTTTCATTGCTGCTTTGATAGCAAAATTGTGGCTCCTTTTACTCACAGGAAATCAGAGTAGCTCATGGAAACAGCATCAGTGAAGCCAGCTTGCTAACTGCCAAGGGACTTTGTTCTAACCCATACAAGTTTTCGGTGCCTCTGCTGTTGTCAGCAAGCTGTAGAAAAGGATCAAAAGGAAGATGTGTGCCTAGAAATTGGGAATGGGCTTAAAACTTCTCAATCAGCAAGTGCTGATCAGCAGACCTGCCGTCAGATGTTTGCAGATTTGAAAGCTGCCTCACCATATTTTTCATCCACAGTTTTTCTTTTATATGAAATAAATGCAAAGATTCATGCAGTAGAGCTGAAAAGAGATGCTTGTGCCTTGCTCAGAAACTTTTCTTCTGTCTTTGCCCTTCCTTTCCCCCCAGATTTAATAAAGTCTCTGCCTCCTGAGCACAGTGAAATTCCATTTTGCTGATCATTATTTTAACTCTGCAGTCTTCAAACCACTCAGCTGAACTGCTGCTCACTTCAGCAGCACAATAGTAGTGCTCCAGTGATGCCTTCTTAAAAGCCATTTTTGATATGTGCTACTCTGTTAACCTTTTATTTCTCCTCTTAGTGGCTATCATAATAAGAAAAGTGTAAAGTCAATATTTTTAAGGGAAACATAGAATCATAGAATCATAGAATCAGTCAGGGTTGGAAGGGACCACAAGGATCATCTAGTTCCAACCCCCTGCCATGGACAGGGACACCTCACACTAGATCAGGCTGGCCAGAGCCTCATCCAGCCTGGTCTTAAACACCTCCAGGGATGGGGCCACAACCACCTCCCTGGACAACCCATTCCAGGGCTTCACCACTCTCACAGTGAAGAACATCAGAGTCTTGGTTTCACTTGTTAGTACATAAAAGTTTGGGAGTGTGACCTGCCTGGTTTCTGGTTACACAAACCATCTGCCAACATTTGAGCAGACTTTACCAGGAAAATGGCTCAGTTCTCTGCCTGTGCCTGACTAGTCCAAAGGGCTAGTTCTGATCTAGCCCAGACTAAGATCTGCAATCATTTATAGAGCTGTCCAGGAAATTGAATTTCTTTCCCCTGAAAAAAAAAAAAAAAAAAAAAAAGAAGACTTACTTTATTTCAGTAGAATCATTCACCAGGAGAGAACAGAAAACACAGCCTACCAAAACCTGCTGCTTTAGTTACTGGAAACAAATTTCCCCAAAAGCCCCAAATATACTTAACTTGATAGTGACTTCAAGTCCTGTTCCTAAGACTGAGTTTGTTTGTGTCTTTCAGTGTTTCCTTTTTTTCCAGAAGATTTTCAACTAGCTTTTAATGAGCAGGGCCTTGGACCTGCAGTTGTTGAAGGCAACAGGAGACCTGGCACGGGATCAGTCCTGTGATGATCAAAATAAAGATTTCCCCAGATGATCTCTTGCGGAGGAATATTCTACACAGAAGTTACAGAAGGGAACTGAAACAGAGCATAATGGAGAAAACATCCAGAAAACATCGACTAACAGCAGCAGATTTTTTTCTCAGCATAGGCATCTGTACATTAAGAGTAATCCAGTTTAAACAAAGCTTACAAGAAAGATCCTCTCCTGTTACACACTCTTTTTGGATTCAGACACTGCAGATAAAGATGTGATGCCTGTACCTTTCCACCACACTCAGGACAAACAGTGCTGACCTTCCCCAGAGTTTTTGTGCATCAGTACTGACCTGTTACCCTGAAACCACTAATCCTTGACTACTTCTGAATGAAACAGAATATTAAAAGAGATTTCCTCCTGAGCCCAGTAAAGAGCTTGAAAGTTTTCCAGCTCTGCTAGCTTGCTAATCCTTAAATTATATATGTTTTTTTAATCTGGTCTAAGTGGGTGTCTCTGCTTTTAGTCACTGACAGACATGCCTTAATTTTGGTGAGTTTTATCCTGGAATTTCTTCAGCTGTGCAGTGAAAGGTAAGATACTTCTCTAGGCTATCACATGGCCACCAGAGCAAAAATAATTAATGACTTACATGTTGGGTTTTTTTTTTCAAATGGGCACTTAGGAACAGTCCTCTGGGCTGGGCTGTGCAGAAAGGCCTTCCAAAGGTTCAAACTTCAAATGGTAACAGTCTTTTGAATCTTTCTAGAAGATACCAGCCCTGGAGCTTTATTTAGGCTCAAACTCTGTGCTCAAGCTTAATGATCTGTCTGTGGCTTTCTGGGCCAATACTGGGAGCCTGCAGGCATTCAGTCCATTGGAAACTTGGGTCAGTTATCTAAATCCAGCCTGCAGAAATCTAATCTTAGCCAGAAGTTTGCACCATTTGTCAGCACACAACTCTTCCTTCTCCCCTCTGAGGTTTTCCAGATTGCATGTATCACATTTCATTGGGGACTCCTTATTTTTTGAGTAGCCTAGTGTGCCTTTTTTTGGCCATTTTTTTTTTTTGGTTGGTTGGTTGGTTGTTTTTGTTTGCCTGGCTCTGTCAAGAGATTTCATAAGGTAACTTCATTAAACTTAAGGAAGTTACCACACTGACAGTTTGCAGTGTGTTGTGAAAGGTGTAGTGACTTGGAAAGTCTGACTCGTTGTCAAAATGAAATGTGCTAGTGCTGTGTGTAAAAACCCACTGGCCCCTCAGGGAAAACAATGAAAATATTCAGCAAAGACACAAGCCTGCCTTTGTATTGTGTGTTTGCTGTTTCTCCTCTTCTATCTTTTTGCTGTGGAGGCTCTCTGATACAAATTTAAAGCGTTGATGTTTTTATTTCCTCAGTAATGCAGAGCACCAAACTTGTCAGGAGCAAATCTACCAAACATGGGAGAGTAACTACTAAAAGCAGTTAAATTTCTCTTATTTGCAAGAACTCTGATGTGTCTAAAGGAGTTGTGTTACACAGACGCCTTCTTTGCAGATTCCAGATGCTGGTCTATGCACTCACTCACACCAGGTCCATAATATGCTCCTAGCAATCCTCAGAATGTCTGGAACTAAAGAACATATGTGCTAGATCAAGTTCCCCAAGGACCTAAGTCTCTGAATATATTCACTATCAATGTACCTGTAATAAGAGGTTTCTTACATCAGGTGCTTGTCTTAACTTGCAAGTGCTTATATTGGTTCCTACATCTTCTAGTTGTCTTGCAAGGGAATGAAAATCACTTTTTATAAGGCAATGAAACTGCTAAGGTAAAGAGATCGTGGAATCATCTTGCCTACCCTATGCCCATCACCACCACTATAGAACAGGAGTAGTTGCAGGTGTACTGTTTGCCTTTCCACGCTCTTGATGCCAAGATGAAAACCATTTTTCCTTAAGGGCTTGCATTTTCCTGAATGCAGTCACTGCTCAGGGCCTTACGTAAGACTGAGCTCCCCCAGAGTGTGCCTGGAAGGTATAAAAAAGACCAGACTCCAGAAGTTCCCAAAGGAGGTGGTTACTCCCTCTTCCAGTTGCATGGTAGATTTCCTTGTATGAGATCCATGGTGTTGATCTTTGTGATAAGTGCTGTAGGAGGGACCACACACAGTTGCTCAGAGGACCGTGCCTCACCTTTATTTGCACATTAAGCCTTTAAAAGCAAGCCGAGAGACTCTTCTTAGCCAAAGAAAGGAGACAGTGCTGCATAAGCTGAAGCTTATTTCTCTCTCTCCCAGTCATATTGCTGTTTTGTAAGAAGATGATCTGTGTCTTGAAAGAGCAGGAAAATCCAGACCTCACTGAAGCTGATGATAAAGAATTAATTTTTTAACAAAACCCAAGTGTCTCTGTTCTCTTTCTAGCCAAGCATATGAGGTATGCTGAACCATCGTACTTCACTTTGAGGGGAGAAAAGCCTTCCTCACTGCACTAGATGGTCGAGTTGGACCCTGATGAACAGGAGCTTGCTCATTTCATTTTTCTTTCTGAAAAGTTGCCATTCTTTTCCCTAACCCATATTAAACAATACCTCATTTGTTTATGTCCAGCCTCAGCTGCTTTCATGGAAGCCTTCTAGAGGTAGGGATGATGCTGATTGCATCCTGGGTGAAGTATCAGTCCAGGCGTTTTAGCTCACGTGTGCCTCTGATGGATGATCCACCATTAAACAAGGAGTCCATTCTGACTCTTGAAAGAAAGATTAGCAGGTAAAAGTTCAAGATGACTGCCTGGCAACACTTTCACTTCTTTGCCATTAACAGCCTAATAGCAGCCTTATCACTGAAGATTTCAGGGTGCTATTTGGCCACTGGGGGCATCAATGCATTTGTGTTCAGTTTTGGACCACTCACTATTACAAAGACATCGAGGTGTGGAGTGCGGACAGAGAAGGGCAACCAAGCTGGTGAAGGATCTGGAGAAGAAGTCTGATGAAGAGCAGTTGAGAGAACTGGGATTATTTAGTCTGAAGAAGAGGAGGCTGAAGGGAGTCCTCCTTGCTCTCTACAACTCCCTGGAAGGAGGTTGTAGAGAGGTGTGGATCAGTCCCTTCTCCCTAGCATCAGGTGCCAGAACAAGAGGAAATGGCCTGAAATTGTGCCAGGGAAGGTTTATGTTGGATATTAGGAAAATTTTCTTTCCTGAAAGAGTGGTCAGACATTGGAACAGGCTGCCCAGGGAGGTGGTGGAGTCACCATCCCTGGAGGTGTTCAAGAAACAGGTGGGCATGGCACTTTGGTACATGGTTTAATGACCATAGCTGGCCATGGGTCAATGGTTGGACTCAATGATCTTGGAGGTCTTTTCCAACTGAAACACTTGCACGACTGTATGATAACTCAAGGGGGAATATCTGCCATGCTCTCCAGGCCCAGTCCAGTGCCCAAGTTCAGGCCCCAGCCCAGG
Organism: Dryobates pubescens; assembly: GCF_014839835.1. Lineage (NCBI taxonomy): Eukaryota > Metazoa > Chordata > Aves > Piciformes > Picidae > Dryobates > Dryobates pubescens. The sequence goes on along the minus strand of NC_071613.1, from coordinate 12,896,152 downwards.
CTTTGAGTCAGGTCTGAGCCCCAGCCCCAGCAAGTGCAGGAGGCTCCCCAGCCCACGGGTTCAGCAGGTCCTGACGCCATGTCAAGGCCTCGGAGAAGCTGGCAGCCTGCCGGGGCTGATAGAGCTGTCTGTCACTTGCAGCTAATCCACTAGAGGCCATTGTGAGACAGAGTAAAGGGTGCATGGCGGAGCACTCCCAGTGCTGCTCAGCTGTCCTCTTCCTTCTGCTCAAAATGATGAGTCAGGGCATTTATTCAGTAGATATTCAAGGAGAGGTGGAGTGCAGAAGCAATTCCTCTGGATGTTGTGAAATTTCTCATGCATTACAGGGGAAATTTTGCTCAGCAGAAGCTTTGATTTGCACATGCAGCTCACGTTTCAGCAATACAGATTGTATCTTCTTGTGATGTTGGCTTTCCAGGATCTGAAGGGGGCCTACAGGAAAGCTGGGGAGGGACTTTTTAGGGTGTCAGGGACTGGAGAGGATGGAAAAAAACTAGAAATGGGTAGATTCAGATTGGATGTTAGGAAGAAGTTCTTCCCCATGAGGGTGATGAGACACTGGAAAAGGTTGCCCAGGGAGGTGGTGGAAGCCTCATCCCAGGGAGGTTTTTAAGGGCAGGCTGGATGCGGCTGTGAGCTGATGTAGTGTGAGGTGTCCCTGCCCACGGGAGGGGGGTTGGACCTACGTGATCCTTGAGATCCCTTCCAACCCTACCAATTCTATGATTGTATGATTCTGCATTCTGAACAGGATGTGTGGTACTCTGCAACTTTTTGGAATCTACAAAAGCATCCTAAGAATTTCTTTTGCTACTTATGGTATTTTAGAAAAGCAGTTCCCTAAGGATTATTGAGGAAATACTCTGACAGTAGTTAGCAGTTAATTAGTTTGCACTCTCTTACTCATCCATGAAAACAGGGGGGAGAGGGGAGGAGAAGAAAAAAAGAAAAATGAAACGGATGCTCTTTTGAAGGAGAAATATAAGAAATGTGTTCCTGCTGAGGTGGGTGGTGAGCTATCACAAAATTTGAACCTGCAAAAGGAACCCTGTTGACTTGGTGAGAAAAGGAATCAAACTGGGGAAAATGCAGCTGTCAGGAGGATAAGACAACAGTGAGAAAGGAAGATAGATAGATATCCAAGCGGGCAAGGCTCCTGGCCACAAAAGCCTAGAGAAGAGTAGGATCAGGGGAGACCTATTGCTGTCTACAACTACCTGAAAGGAGGTTGTAGACAGGAGGGGGTTGGTCTCTTCTCCCAGGCAACCAGCACCAGAACAAGAGGACACAGTCTCAAGCTGTGCCAGGGGAAGTTTAGGCTCAAGGTGAGGAGACAGTTCTTCCCAGAAAGAGAGATTGGCCATTGGAATGTGCTGCCCAGGGAGGTGGTAGAGTACCCATCCCTGGAGGTGTTCAACAAAGGACTGGATGTGGCACTTGAAGCCACAATTTCTTTGTCGTGGGGTGTTAGGTATTAGGTGATAGATTGGACTTGATGATCTCTGAGGTCTTTTCCAACCTGGCTGATTCTATGATTCTATGTGAAAGCAGGCAACCGATCATCTCTAACTGCTAGGCCTGCCATCATAAGAAAGATTTGATGCATTTCAGTCATCATTTCCATTTATCCCTCCAGCTACCCAAAGATAAGACTATAGCCTCTGATGAAATGCTGCAAGGTGGTCAACCAAGTCTGGCGCTCCACAGAAGAGAAACCCTGCCAAATTAGCTAATCAGCACTAGCAAGCCAATTCTTCATCTCTTTTCTGTTATGTACTCTTCACTATTCAGCACATACAAAGTTGTTGATTATTATTATTATTATAAATAGATCTATATGAAGATATTATTTCAGAAATCAGTATAGGAACATTTAACATCTGCCTGAAAGAAAAGGCACCTGGAGGTTTGAGAGGATGCAGTGTCATTGTGGCAAACAGATTTTTTTTCTTGTGGTAGCAATCATAGTCTTTCTTGTGTTGGGATTTAGGGAACAGTAAGCCTAATAATGAGCCTTTCTCTCATCCTCCTGAGACTGGCATAAATCAGAACAATTCCACTGATGTCAACAGACTTGCTAGTGATGTAAATTATTGTATGTGGGTGCGGGATCAGGCTCCCCATCTCAGGGTAAACATCAACATTTCCTCTCTTACCTCTTTTCCCTTAACACCTGAATGCCTCTTTTACCTGAATACTGGAGAATACATTCATATGTGGAAAGTAATTCTACAAGATAGCTTCTTGCATGTCTGAAGGGACTGACCCCACCTGTTTCTGAGGCAATGGCTGCTCATTGTGTGAGGGCGTTGGGGAGCTTGGTCAGAGTGGCTGTCAGCATCAAGTCTAAAATTAAGGAAAGCAGGAAACACTGATTTATTACCCCCCAAAGAAAATCTCTTATTTATGAAAAGGAAAGTTTACACACACACATGTGTTTTCAGACAAGAATATTCCAAGGAGTGTATGACAGACAGAGAGCAGGGGAAAAAAAAAAAGGAATGCTGGCTAGATAGGCAGGAATTCTTTTTTTCAATAGAAGCACATTAATTTAATGAATAAAGTATTGAACCTGCACAGTAGGCTCTGTGTTTTTAAAGATTTAGAAAGCTAATATAATATGAATCCAGCCATATAATCTTGTGTTCAAAAAATGTGAAATAATAATAGTATTGTAACCTCATCCTCTGTGTTTCCTCATTTCCTTAGGGCCACAGTTTCAAAAGGTCTTAAAAAACATAGCAACAATACATTCCAACACTTCCCTCTGATTATGGGAAAGTACCCTGCCCTCCAAGCCTAGGTAAGTGTTGACGTGCTCGGTACCTCCAACCTTTTCCTCTGCAAGCAGTTAGAAGAATGGATCACGTGTGTCTGATAGGAGTCATCAGGCCTTTATGTCAGCTTTTGTGCCTGGACCAACAGGCATTTAAAACTAGGTTTGGGGTTTGTTGACTGAAGAAGTTTCATGGATTTTCACTGAAATATTGTGTGGTACTTAGCAGCACTACCAAAAAGATTTCAGGGAAGTGAGTTCCCTCTGCATACTTGTGTATTAATCTGCATATACAAGAGAGTGCACTTATTTTTAGACTAAAAGGCACCCCTGCAAGTTGGTCTTTTAAATGACCTGTGAGGCCCTCATCCTGCTTTAACATCACCCTGCCTTCCCCAGGCAGATTCCTCTATCTACACAGCAGCCTCCAGCTCTTTCTGGGGTTATGCACGACCTCGGGGATCTATCAGCATGGAGCTTGCTCGAAGATGGATGGCTCAGAGGAAAGTGAGGGAAGAATCAGATTTGGTTGGAAATGTTTAGCAGCTTCTCTTGGGAAAGCTAGAAAAAGTCTGAATAACTGACAGGAACAGGAGCAAGCATGGACAGATCTCTAATGCAAACTCTGACTAAATTTGAACTGTTCTATGGACCTCAGTAAACCACAAAGAAAACATTGTCTTTCAGTCATGATGCTGAGCATCTCTACTCGTGCTAAATATTTCATTCAAGATTCTTGGGGTAAATTTATAGCTGCTTGTTTGTGGTTTTGTTTTGTTTTTTCTTATGTGAGTAAAGTAAGGCATTAGGAAACATTCAGCAGCTGATTTTGTGCAGATCTGGACTCCTAAGTTAGCAATCCTGATCACTAGATAACTGTTTCACAGTACATTGAGAGGAAAAAAATGAAAGATACCCTCTGTCTTTAAGCAATATGTGGTTGTTGTTGTGATGTTTTGCTTTAGTGGAAGATATTTTCTCCTGCCTTTGGATCTTCCAGCACAAAATGAACTCTACTGCAGTGCTGCCACTAAGCAGCTTCTGGAAACTAATTTCATTGGATCTATTCCTTGGTTTTAAAGCGAGGAGATGAAAATATGTTTTTGAACTGTTGTTTCACCCACTATTTTTGGTTCAGGTAAACCCTCTGAGGGATCTGGCTGGGCTCGTGATTTTACAGTGTTCAAAATGTCATTATCAAAACAGCCTCTCCCCAGCTAGGACAAAGCCACACCATCACCACAACATTTTGGTGACTTCAGCAGCACATGTCATGACAAAAATGCCTCAGTCTTGCCTCAGTAGCTACTTCCCTATTTTTTTTTTTTTTTAATTGTCACTTTGTGCCAAGAACATTTGCCTTTCTTCTTCTTTTATACACATGAAACAGAGTTCTCCATTACATTCTGCTTAAGCTCTGTATTTTCCGGTGCCTGGAAAAGACTTGTTCTCAGCCCACGCTGTAGCTCTCTGGAGTAAAGCCTTTTTGTATGCAGTGAGGAGTGCATCGTGCTTCAGCCATAACTGGAATGTGCACAGCTTTGTGAAGTTTCTCAGAATGACTCAAAGAGTGGAAGCAAATAAAAAACCACAGAGATATTTGTATCTTAAATGTGCTTCAAGTAACTGCATTATTACCACAGCACCTCCTAGGCTTCCCATTTTTGCAGATTGCACATTGAGACCACTTCCTAAATAGCTTCTTTTATTTGTTGAAACTCAAGGGTTTTATTTAACACCTCATGTGAAAACAACACTTCTCCTTATCCAAGTCATTTATGCCAACATCCCCAAATTTGGGTGCCTATAGCAACCCACAGTAATCTTTGTTTTGATAAGCATGCAAGCAGCTTCATTGTTAAGTGAACCAGAAGAAGCATTTGTGAAAAAACAACTTCCTAATTTCTTTGGTAGCCTTGCTTTGAAATTAGCACCCAGATATCAGTGCAGTTAAAACACCAGGTGATACGAGAGCCCCAAGTTATGTCAGGGGCTGCAATCAGAATTAGCACCCAGATATCAGTGCAGTTAAAACACCAGGTGATACAAGAGCCCCAAGTTATGTCAGGGGCTGCAATCAGAATTAGCACCCAGATATCAGTGCAGTTAAAACACCAGGTGATACGAGAGCCCCAGGTTATGTCAGGGGCTGCAATCAGAATTAGCACCCAGATATCAGTGCAGTTAAAACACCAGGTGATACGAGATCCTCAGGTTATGTCAGGGGCTGCAATCAGAATTAGCACCCAGCTATCAGTGCAGTTAAAACACGAGGTCATACAAGAGCCCTGAGTTATGTGCTGGGGCTGCAATCAGAAACTCATATAACTGTAAGTTAAGCAACAGCTTGACTGAAGTGCTGGATTTGAAGTTCTGCTGTCTACAACTGACACACAAGGAACTGAGGTGAGATTGCTATAGGAATGAAAGTTATGCCGTCATGTCCCATTGGAGGGGGGGTCCAAGGCATAATTCCCATTAACCTCTTTGGGACTCCCAGCACTGGCACTTAGATCTGGAAAAGTTAATGCAAACATCATCATATGCTCAGGCATTAAACCCCAGAGCCAGTGAAGGAAAATATTTGGGGAAAAATGAGGAGCTAGTTGGAAACTTTCTATGAGAAATGCTGGAGATGTCTTCCCTTACAAAAGAAGAACGTGTCAAAGTTACTTTTGGTCTGTGACAGACCACACACTTTCTTGAATGCAGTGAAACTGGGGTTGGAGGCTGTAAGGCAGATATGCAGTGGGCTAGGTCATACAGTCATGGAATTGTAGAATCATAGGACTGTAGAATTCTAGAATTGTTTTGGTTGAAAAAGACCTCTGAGATCATGAAGTCCAACCTTCAATGGCTCAGCGAACCTTCAAGTCCAGAGAAGCCATGGCAGCAGCTGAGAATCTGCCCCAGGTGGCCGACAGCTGCCCTGTTTTGAGTGCTGAACAGCAGTGAGTTGGGGAAGTGGCACATTTTAGGATTTAGTTTTGCAGGTTTAAGCTTCTGCCAAGTCTATAGTGCCAGCCAAAACCACAGGATTTCAAAATGTGCCTTAACAGCAAACCGAAAAAAAAATATCAATATGCCTTCCTCATTTTCCTGGAGCATGACAGAAAGCCCATTTACTCCATAGCTGTCCTGTCAGCCTCAGTAGGCATTGCATGAATTCCTCAAAAACAAAAACAAGCAAAAGGAAGATGAGGAATCCACTTGCACCCGGAGGGCACCCCTCTGATAAGAGCTCTTCAGTGAAGGAAGCTTGTGGATTTCATGTCAAAACATAGAATCATAGAATCAATAAGGTTGGAAAAGACCTCAAGGGTCATCAAGTCCAACCTGTCACCCAAGACCTCATGCCTACGAGACCATGGCACCAAGTGCCACGTCCAATACCTTTCTGAACATCTCCAGGGATGGCGACTCCACCACCTCCCTGGGCAGCACATTCCAATGGCTAACAACTCTCTCTGTGAAGAACTTTCTTCTCACCTCAAGCCTAAACTTCCCCTGGTGCAGCTTGAGACTGTGTCCTCTTGTTCTAGTGCTGGTTGCCTGGGAGAAGAGACCAGCTCCTGCCTGGCTACAACCACCCTTCAGGTAGTTATAAATAAATAAATCTCTTGAGTCTAAGGCAGCAGCAGCAATGCATATTAAGGACTTATTTACTGAAGTCCATTTCTATATAGCAGATGAAGTAAGGAAATGCTGAACTGAAAACCTTTGCTTATTTGCAAGTGGGCACAACAGTAAAATACAGTAAATTAAGACAGACTGGGTTGACAGAGCTGTCAAAGCCTTCACTGGTAGTTGTACTTGGCCAAGATCCTGAGAGCACCTATATAATAATGCTTTGTTCAAGGCAACATTTGCAAATTGAAGGGAAAAGGATGACAGTAAATTATTTACACATGCTATTTTTTTCCAGCTATCTATAGATGTCATTGCCATAACAATGAAAACAGAAGGCCAGATTTGGTCCCTAAATGGGGTGCAGCTCCATGGACGTGGCTTGTAATTTGGAAACAATGCATCTGAAGATCAATGACAAGGCACAGAATCCATCATTGTTTGCATGGATTAATGTTCATTCACACGCACACACTCTGGTGCACTTTTCACACGTGCAGCAATGAACGTCTTGCAGACAAACCCCAAAATAGGCTCCTGAGTCAGACTGTTCCTACCACTGTGTTACTGAAATTTCTAATCATCATCTCATGACAATAGTTCCAAGGGATTTATGAAAAAGTAGCAAAGAATACACTTTTCTGTAATTTACTATTTCCTGTAATTCATCATACCATTTTTTTCCCCAAATTGCTGTGACTTTTTTTTTTTTGCTTTGCAGGAGTATCATATATCACAATCCTACTGCTAGTGACCCTTTTTTGACTGATACTCTCCTGCCTTTGTCCATTGTTTATTAATTGCTGCTTCGTTGCAAAGACAACTATAAAAACTAGCAGGCAGAGCAAGAGACAGCTTGGCAGGGTAGCACAGCTGATGAGGAGACTACCTTGTGGGGCTTTGTTTGCTTTATCAAAATAGAAATGTTAAAAGTAAAGACATTAAATTAACTTCAAAACTTTAGGTATCCCTGATCTAGTAAGGAAAATTGCACAGAAAGTCTGGCTAGATGGTCTACTGATCTATTCTGGGTTTATGGCACTTGAATCTACTTCAAATCTATTAAAACCACTGAGGAGTGTTAAATATAACCACACTGAGTACATTTGGAATGGGTTCACCTTTGAGAACTGTGACTAATGATGATTAAGGAAAGCAAAAATCATGGGGGCAAACCAAAGGGGAAATGCAGAGCTACACATAACGTGAAGGCTGGCTAAGGGAGCAGCCTACTTTAACTGCTTTGTCTACAAAGCTTGTGAGAAGTGCCACGAGCTCTCACTTTTTGTGTGGTTTGTCTAAGCTAGAAGACAAGAATCACAGAATCACCGAATCACAGAATCACCAAGGTTGGAAGAGACCTCAAGGATCATCAAGTCCAACCCATCACCACAGACCTCATGACTAAACCATGGCACCAAGTGCCATGTCCAATCCCTTCTTGAACACCTTCAGGGATGGCAACTCCACCACCTCCCTGGGCAGCACATTCCAATGGCTAACAACTCTCTCAGTGAAGAACTTTCTCCTCACCTCGAGCCTAAACTTCCCCTGGCACAGCTTGAGACTGTGTCCTCTTGTTCTGGTGCTGGTTGCCTGGGAGAAGAGACCAGCCCCACCCCGGCTACAACCTCCCTTCAGGTAGCTGTAGACAGCAAGAAGGTCTCCCCTGAGCCTCCTCTTCTCCAGGCTAAACAACCCCAGCTCCTTCAGCCTCTCCTCGTAGGGCTTGTGCTCAAGGCCTTTCCCCAGCCTCGTTGCCCTTCTCTGGACACGTTCAAGTGTCCCAATGTCCTTCTTAAACTGAGGGGCCCAGAACTGGACACAAGAAGTAATGAGATACTTGAGGGTGGTTTTGTTGCTATGCATAAATGAAAAAAACAAGCTACAGTTTTTTTTGAGGATAAGAATTATTGCTTACAGAGGACAGGTCAAACTTACTAGAGGCAGGGTTACAGTGCTTGGGTGCCCACCCATAAGGTTTAATGTGCTCTGTTAATGCCTTTACACAAAGCCATTTGAACACAAAGAGAAGGAAACACAGATTAGGTTGCAATGCTTAATGAAAAGGGATTTTTTTTTAATTGACATTTCCCTAATGTATTGATGTGCACTTGAAGTCATCTTTCAAGATTCCCAGCTATTGTTTGAGGGATGACTGCACTCTCAGTAATCTTCCTAATTGTGGCAGAAGATAATTAAATAGTTAAGGAGCTGGGAGCTGGAAAATTTGCATTCAGTTTCCAGCACTGACAAGGTCTTCCTGTATGGTCATGGCTAAGTCATGCAATCTTTTTGTCACTCAGTTCCTCATCTGTACTTCGACTATGTGAAGTATATTTTTGGTTATGTCTCTGAAAAGCTTCTCTAATAGCACACCTTCCAAGTGCATCCTGATCCACAGCACCCTCATTAATGTCTCTTTCTGAATTGCATAGTAAAAGTCAGTCTGAGTAACCAGACTTCACCCACAAAGACTATTTGCATGCTCCAACAAGGGACAGATGTAGTGCTGAGCTCCAATTCAACGAGCTCCTGCTCCCCTGGTGGGTGGTAGCAACCTGATGAAAGTTTTACCAGTTATATTCCTGGTTTTGTAAAAGGAGTATTACTCTTAGAGCAGTTCTAGGAAATAGGAAGTGTTGTCAGGCATGTCATAATTACACAGCTCGGCAGAGATAAGTTCAAGGGACCAATGGTGTTCTGCTGGGTGAGAAAGCATTGTTGCAGAAACTACAGCAGAAACTCTCATCCAGCTTTAAAGCTCCTGACAAGTGTATTTACAAAGTGTGTTGGAGCTATGCCACACAAAGCCTTCTCTTTGCCCACATTAACACATAAAGGATAAAACCAGTTGCTGAAGGAGCAATCGAAACCTTCCTTGGATTCACACCTTGCCACCAGTCCTTTTGAGGAACAGATGGAGTAGAAATAAAACTAGATAAGGTCTCAAATGAAGATGATGCTTGGGGTACTAGTACCATTTCTAAGGAAAGGAGGCTTTCTTCCTTCATTGCCACACTTTTCCATGTTGTTCATGCTACAAAGGTGGTAGACACATTGACCATCCCTTCAGAGTTTATGGCTATCATGAAATAGGCATCAAAAGGAAACTACTGCATTTCAAGTGCTACTCAAGCTCTTTTTCTCTGTTTAAAATGGCACCAGCTGATTTTTCTGTCATGTTTTCAGGCATGTACGTTTTCCTTTTTTGAAAATGGCTTTTCTGCAGAACAATGTGACCAATATACAGGAAACACTTTTTCTTCTCCTTTTTGTTGAATTTGTGGAATTACTCTTGCCTGAAGAGGGATCACAATTTCCTCACAGTTACTTTGTATTTTTTGTTTATTCTCTGAACTGAAATAGAAGGTCCAAAACTTATCCTGTGATGCCAAGCTGTGATCAGCCAAGGAAATCAGATAGAAGAAGTGAGGGACTGATCCTGCAAGGCAAAGAGACTGGGAGTTGAGGGTATGTTTGAGGCTTTTTTTTCCCTCACTAAACATGCCTTCCTGCATTTGTAGGATGACTAGTTACATGCCATTGAATCTCATTGCTCAGTCTTTATCTTCACTCCATGACCCAAGCCTACTGACATACACAGCCTACAACACACCTCAGAAAAACAGTGGTATCTACCTTAAATGCCTAAATGAGTTCAAGATCTGAATCTGAATTTATTTTCAACATTGAAAAAAAAAATAATAATTGCCAGCAAAAAAAAATAATAATTAACCTATGATTATAGAATTCTCCTTATCTCTTTGTTAAAATTAACCATCAATACCTTCTGTCATATAAATGACTGAAGTTCAAAAGATCCAATTTCCCATGTACCCTGGAATCCCCTTTATAGGATTTTCACTCTTATGCTCAGAGATGCCCACACCAGTTCTGTCCTCCTTTTGTTTTTAAGCTTTCCCTGTCCATAAAGGAATTTTATCCACCCGTTGGTGCAACTGACTATGTTTGCAGCACATCTTTGAATCCAAGTAAATCCATTCTGTGTCCAGGCAAAACCCTGTGACAGTCACAGAGAGCACAGATGAGCTCCTGGAAACAATATTTTGCTATCAGAGGGGAGTGACATACCTAGGGAGATAAATCTGACTCATTGCACTGGAAGACAGACAATTGTCTGCAGCTCTGGGCCCTGAAGAGCCATCTTGCTAAGTTGAAAAGGGCGACTGATACTCTGTCAGCATGTGAGAGCTTCAAAAATAAAAATACCAGACTTACATGTTTTTTCCATGTACTTCTAGGGCTAAAGGCATCCATTTCCTTTCATTTGTGTCCATCTGATTGCTTTTAAACATAGTTAGGATCAAATCTTTCCACCATTGATACCTATGGCAAACGTCCTCCTGACTTCCGTGGAACTGGGATTTGGCCCATAAGATTTAGTGCCTGGGGAGTGCGCATTGAAATAAATGGTGATTGTCAAAGCACATTGGAATTTAGAGCACATTTGTTGCAAAGATAGAAGCTCACTGGGGTATCTGATTGTCAGAGTCAATTTGATTTTCTTTGCTGCACATATGCACATATTTGAACCTTGTCACGCTGCAAAAGGAAATACCTCATTAGATTTCACTAGGGTATCTTCAGAGTTGTTTATACACTACAGTCAATAAAGATATTTTTTGTTTAATAAATGAAACACTGGAATGGCCTGCTCTATCAGGAAATCAAAGGAAGTGCATTTATCCCTGGTAGAGATGAAGCTCTACTTTATAGGGTGCAGAAAGCCCGCAATGTGTATGATTTCTCAAATAGCTGAAAGATTTATAGTGGCAAAAGGATCCTTTTGCAGTCTCTTGATCGTATTATCTGCAACAAAGCAAACGTTACAAATAAAAACAAGAGTCAACCAAGCGCATTTCTGTGTTCTGTATTTTCAATTATGATTTTAACAGAAATGAATCACTTGTCCTTTTTTCATTTGGAAACAGTTTTACTTCCCTTTTCCCCACTGGACATATAATTTTGATTTATAAACATAGTGCTCTGGAGCAAAGGGAAGTTTTAAGCACAGTGCACGCTCCTGCTGAGGCTTAGTTTTATTTTGCTTAGAATTTTTATCTCTATTTTTGTACAGTTTCAGATTGATTATAACTTTCTGCTTTAGAGATGAGGAACATGGTTACAGATGACATATTTTGCCCATTTTGAACTCACACGGGCCTAAGGTTTCATCTTCTACCCAAGGCCTCGTTTTATAAACATGGGGAAGGGCTCTTCCAGTTAAAATGTGCATTTAACTGGGATAAACCTCTCTCCCCACGTTAAGACTTATAAATCTTCTCCCCAGTGCTATTTACAATCCAGCTACTGCATGCTTACTTTATTGACTACGAATGAATAAATCAGTTTTCCACATCACCCCATTCTCTTTGCTGATGTTTTGATTTGGTGTCTATCCAAAAGTCTCTGATCACAGACACTTGATTATAAAACCATCTCTCGCACTGAAAACTATTTAAGAAACAAGCAATGGAATTAACTTCTTTTAGATATTGTTTTACACTGCACATTTGAACTTGAGGACATACATTTTTCACAGGGCTCAGTTCTGCTGGGCAGAACGCTCTGATAAGGCTGCAGAAGCCAAGATGCAGAATGAGGGCTTTTTCATCATTCGCTTCTTGCCTCAAGTTTCCACTGCACAGAGTCTATGTCTTTAACATAACTGAGACTCTTCCAGTGTATTCAGGTGTCTCTACCCTTCAAATATTTTTAAACTCTTTAAAAGGGTTTTTTTATAGGCTTCTTGTGATAAAATTGAGTTTGTGCTTTGTTTGGTTTGATTTTGGTTTTTGGTTTTTATTACTGGTCCGCTCAGGTAAAATTTTGCGAAACCAGGAGAGTGCAAATGATTGGCTCTCAGAGATTTACAGTAGGGTTTCCTCCAGTTCCTAAGAATCTAGGAAATCCAGAGAAAGTGTTTTCATTCACAACTTCTGCTTGAATTTTGAAAATAGCCTATACCCCTGTAAAAAGGCTGTGGGAAATCTCTAGAGCTACTGGAGAACATTTTGTATACCAGAATCGGAGACTGGCTTGGATCTCAGTGGTAGCATCTGGCACTCTTTCCACCCCACCCCCTCACCCCCTTTCCCCATTACCTCAGGAGAAAGGGACAGACATGAGCCTTTCTAGATCTGGATCTTTTCCTTTGAGTCTTAGGTGGAACTGAAACCTATATGGGACCTGCAGAGTGCAGGAAGCATCCAGTGATGGGAAAAACACGAAGACTCGCTTTGCAAGGCATTCAGTCTCACAGGAAAAAGAGCCCTTGAGAACTAGGCAGGATGGAATTCAAACCTCATGTGAAAACCTTTCTCATTTTCAAAGCCAAAATCCAAATATCATCCAGAGGTGAAAAGCCACTGCAGTACAGTACACACTTGACAATTCCCCTTGAAGGGCAGGTATAAGACAGTTCATCAACTGAGCCTTATATAAGCACATTGTAATCAGAAGAGGATGAGTGTCCATTTTAATTTTAGAGAGCAGTTAATAGCTAAAGGGAATGTGGGATATGCAGAGACCAGCAGATGAGCTGTCTTAGAAGATCTTGTTTTCATTACTCTTCATGTTGCATAGATCTATGTTATCAGTATTGCCTATTCCAAACATGTCTTTCAGTTTATACTCAGCTAAGGCCTGCGCACCTAAAAAGGTTGCATTACATTTCCTGAAACCAAATTCCTGTATTTTGGTATCTGGTATAGAATCACAGAATGTTAGGGGCTGGAAGGGACCTCGAAAGATCATCTAGACCCACCCCTCTGCCAGAGCAAGATCACCTATACCAGATCATGTACCACGCTTACCCACACTGTTCTTCTTCAGATGACCTTCACTCTTATTCCAAAGGAATCAGATTTTGTCATGCACTGACAGGTGTGCCTGGCAATTGTAGCTTAACTATACAAAGCCTTTCATAACATAATTGGAAAAGAAATCAGTGTCTGTGACAGTCACTGAGATCTCAGGCTGCATTTCAGTGTACGTGGCTTTTTCAGGTCTCAGGGGCAGCGGTTAAAGTGTCAAGGAATTTAATGGAATTAATCACCATTTAATTTCAAGAAGAGAGCTATTTAAAGGTAACATGGAATTGGCTCAAGCTGGTGACACTGATGATTTTATGCTCTCTGTTTCTGTCATTTCCCTTCTTTTACTTTACTGGAATAAAGCACGGAAGAGCTATTCTGTTGGGATACTGTGCTGATCAGCCCCTCAGTGGCACCCTTTTTAAAGCTTATATCTTCCCTCTGTGGTTTGACTGCTACCCATCTAACTCTAACCCTTTTCCTGAATTGCCTCAGTTAGGAGCACAGTTGCACTATGGTCTCACTATGTAATTTGGTGGTGGTTTAGTCAAAAGAGAAGTGAGGACAATTTCACTCACTTAAGAGCTCAGTTGCCCTCTTTCTCTCTCTGCTAGCTTTGCAAAAGAGTGGCAAGCATTAAGAGATGCAGTGTAAACTAGATTAACCTGGGCCTCTGTTTTCTGTTCAATACGTTCCTACAACAGCCATCAACAAACAGCACCAAGGCACCAACAATGCACCTAAAAAAAACCTCAGTCACAAGCTAGAGAACATCCAGCAATTGTCCTTTGTAGAGGAAAATTAGAATATTCAAATTCTGATGCAGATTATCTCTCTGGGAAAAACTACGCTGGAACATGAGAACAGAACATTGAAATCCCACAGAGCAGCAAGAGTCAAGACACTGGCTTGAACACCTCCAAAAAATAAAGAATGAGACTTTGTCCTGGAAGACACACCAGCATGTGACCTATCACAGAAACAGGGAGATACAGTGCACCAAGATAGGATATGAAAAGAATGATGATATCACAAGTAAAACAAAAGTTACAAGGAAAGCTGAAGAAGACAAATGGTAAGGGAACAGCAGCAGATGTTTTCCCTTAAGGTCATAAATGAAAACAGCAATCCTGGTGCACAGAAGCTTTTCTGGAGAAATACATCTATATCAGAGCATTAAACGCTAATGAAACAAAAATAGGAGACAAAACACAAAGCATAAAGGCAAAAGAGCCTCCTTCTTGCAAAGAGAATTAGAGCAAATACCCAGGTAGCAGGTGATGGGCTGGTTCAGGGGCACTCATCACATCTCTTCCCATCAAGACATGCTGGCTTCTGGTGGTGTCTTTGTAACTTGCACAAGGTTTGGCCTGAAGTCTTTGTTGTGCCATGCTCTGCTCAGCAATGGGAAGCAGAGGGAGGAAAGAACAGCAATGCTGATTGCATGGGCTGAGGCAGAGAGCAGAGACAGTACAAAGGGGCAAGCAGCTGGTCTCCATACTAGTATGCTGCTAGAGCTCTTGAAGCTAGAAGTATCCTGTCTGAGCTCAACCAGCATTGCACCACACCTTACTAAAGAGTGAGTAACTGAGGCTGGAGGGAGCTCAGCAAGGTTTAGTAGCTCAGCCTTACAGAAAGATACCATAGCAGGCTCAGGGAGGGCCTGATCTGGAGTCACTGGTGGTGGGGAGAAGCCCCATAGGAGACATAGTGTTACATGTGCTGATACTCTCCCTTAGACATGTATAACTGACCATTATGAATTAGCTGAAGGGACCTTGCTTCTCATCCACCACTCCTGTTTCTGTACCACCATGAAACAGTTTTCTTGAGCATGTTGTGATGCTCACAATACAGTGTGTCATGTGCAGGCAGGTTAATGCACCCACAGGCCAGAGATGACTAAATCTGAGATCCCTGCAATTTTCATTTTCAAGTTTCTTGTGAAGTGCAACACAATTCCCCCTGAATGAGGGACAAGGCTTTAGGACAAGGAGAGCCAAACAGCATGCTCTCAGAAATCAACCATCTTTAGTCTCCTAATCAGCTAAAGAAAAGTTAAAACATTTGTCAACCCTTCTGCCATTGCTAGAGCAAGCTAACTATTCCCTTCCCTGTTTTCCCCCACCCATGACAACTGCAAGTCCATCCTCTACCAGGAGCATGGTCTGCTGGGGTATTGCTGGACCTCTGTGTGCTGCATCTTGGACCACTAGGTGCCCCTTGGAAGTCATAAGAAGTTACATATGAAATGCCAGAGCAAACACCATGCACAGGTGAACACATATCCTAGCAGACAAGCACAACACCGGCAGCTGTGGGGTAAGGGCATCCACGATTCAGACTTTTCACATGGATCTCCACTCCTTATTTTTTCCTTACAACAGCCTCATTTTATCTCTGCTCAGGCAAAATGCAGTCAAAAGTGGTTTCTCAGACCAGCTCTCTTTCAAGACTGACATTATCAGTTTGGAACATTTGCAGGGCTATTGAGTGTCCGGAAGAGGGAATGGCTGAGACCTAAGCGTACTGTTCAAGCCTAGTCCAAACACCTCCCTAGACTTAGCTCAGCCTATCAGGAAAGGTAATTTAGCACCTGGGGAAGATAGGGTATGGAGTCTGAATTTGGCACACCAGCCAACCACCTCTGAATGGACCTTCCAGATGAGATATCCTGTCTCAAGAAAAAAAAGTTCCTGGAGGTGTTAAGTGCAAAAGCATTCCTGAACCAACAGCACTTTTACCAGGAAAGAATAGTTTTCTGTGTGTTTTTCAATGTTGTTTGCATAAATAGTTGGGAAAGAAGGAAAAGAGGAGGGAATAAAGTAGCACTATGATTTTCAAAGTTCTGATAAACATGGTGCATATGCAGAAGAGTTCTGGAAAACATCTGGTTGCTTTACTGCACTCTAGACATACCAAGCGAGTTTGGGAGGCTAAGAGAGTTTAATGCTTTGCACCCTGACTGATGGTCAATGGAAAGGAGGGTATATGCATATGTGCATGTGTGTGTTTGGATTGTTGAAAGAAGCAGTGGACCTGAGGAACTCAGCAACCTGTAACCCATTTGCAAAATGAGTCCTTCTTGGGGATTCCATCCAGTGTGATGGCAACACCATGAGAAGCAGCCACTCCTCAGCCAAAGCACTAAAATTAATTACTTTTAAATGCTTAAGGCCAGAGCTCATCCTACTCAGTGTGGTGTGACTGTAACCTCAGGAGAGCCCCATCACAGTCACAGTACACAGACATAGAGCACAGACAGCTTGTCAGAGGGTGGGTGGTAAATTGTTACGCTGCCATAACTCAGCTCTGTATGGCAGCACATGAGAGTCCTGCTTTGATTCTGCGTGTCATTTTTTTAATAGGACTCCTCAATTACTTGGAAAACATAAATGTTTTCTGCTTATTTGGATTAGATAATTTAAAAAATATATATAATTTTAAAAAGAAAACAATAAAGAAGGAAGATATAAAATATAAATTCTTACAGTGTGAATCAACAGGAGAGCTCAACATGAGCAGATCTGTGAAACATTATAGCACTGTTATTGTGGGTTTGCAATTGCAGAACCAGGAATAAAACTGACACAAGATATAATCAAAGAAGAAGGACTGGAAAAGAAATAATGCTGGTCAACATTGTTTTATGAACAATCAGTCTCCTTGGACAGATCTGATTTCATTCTCTGGTGAGATTATAAACTTGCTTGATAAAAGTGACTGCATAAATGTAACAGACATTTGAAGGCTTTTGACTGCTGCTACAGAACATTCAGACATTCAAAAATTGCAGAGTGATTTACTGAGTGGTGTAACAAGCCAGCTAAGCATCAGGGCCCAAAAGTAATTGGCATCACACAGCCATGGACAGGGAGGCTGTCCATCCCTTCACTGATACCCGTGGCACAACCATTGCATCCCCACGCCAGCATTCAATATTAAAGCCAAATCTTCCTCTGTGTAATGACTGCTGGAGATTTAAAGTGTTTCTGCTTTCCCTCTCACATCCCTGTGAGCTAACCACATATGCTTGCTACTGCTGTCCTGTGACTGCCTTGAAAACAAAACAAAATAAAGAACAAAAAAAGGATCAGAAATCCCCTAACTAATTTTATCAGCTAGAAAGCTGGCAAGCAGAAGTGTATGTGTTGTAGAACTGAAACAGGTGTGGTTTGAGCATTTTCCACATTTGGTCTTGATATTAATTCCTCTACACTGCTAGTGGGGGCTTGGAATCTGTTACCTCAGATAAAAATTCTTGATGGAGTTCTTCTCCCAGGCAACCAGCAGCAGAACAAGAGGACACAGTCTCAAGCTGCGCCAGGGGAAGTTTAGGCTCAAGGTGAGGAAAAAGTTTTTCACAGAAAGAGTGATTGGCCATTGAAATGTGCTGCCCAAGGAGGTGTTGGAGCCACCATCCCTGGAGGTGTTCAAAAAAGGACTGGATGTGGCACCTGGAGCCATGGTTTGGTTGTCATGATGTGTTAGGTGTTAGGTAATAGGTTGGACTTGATGATCTCTGAGGTCTCTTCCAACCTGGTTGATTCTGTGATTCTATGAATTCCTCTCATGCTCAAATAGGCAAGAAAAATTGATAATGATGTTCTTCTTTTTATATTATTTTTATTATTTTATTTTATTTTTTAATTATTTTTTATTATATTTTACACTTTTAAAATTTTTTAAAATTATTTTTATTGTTTTTATTATAATTCTTTCTGCATGCACCAATTTGTGTGTGAATTTTCCTGAAAGGTTGTTTCTTGTGTGCTTTACATGTGAAGACATCCCTGCCCCTCTCTTAAACAGTGTGCAGAATCCCACAGCTCCATCTCAAACAAATACTTCACTCCATCTCTATGTGTATATTCTGTGCTTGCATGCCTGTCCACAATATGTGCAATGTAGCCAGGTTTGGTCCATTTGCATGTGAAGAATAACCTATTGTCACCATCATCTCTCCACAAATGTCAGAAAGAGCATATAAACTTTCTCCTGAAGTCAGAAGAGGCTGATAACACTTGGTAGGTACATCAGGCAACATGATATCCCATTGCCCAGATGCTTGGTCCGGTCCACAGTACTGAGCAGTGGAGACTTTGGTGCCTCTGACTTGGAGAGGGTCTGCAGCTGGCAGGTCACAAGATTTGAGACACAAGATTTAAGACAGGCAAAATGAAAACTTCTTGTTTGGCATTACACATGGCTGATTCTGCCTCTCTCTTGTTCTTTACTCCCTCCACTCTCCTAAATAGGGAGAGATGTAAACTCCCTGTCAATAAAATGAAAGCTACTCTGTGTCTACAGTATCTCTCTACCTCTGGGTGGTATAGAATCATAGAATCATAGAATTGTTAGGATTGGAAGGGACCTCAAGTATTGTCTAGTTCCAACCCACCTGCCATGGTCAGGGACACCTCACACTACAGCAGGTTGCTCACAGCCACATCCAGCCTGCCCTTAAAAACATCCAGGGATGAGGCTTCTACCACCACCCTGGGCAACCTGTTCCAGTGTCTCACCACCCTCATGGTGAAGAACTTCTTCCTAACATCCAATCTGAATCTACACATTTCTAATTTTGTTCCATTTCCCCTAGTCCTATCACTCCCTGACGCACTAAAAAGTCCCTCCCCAGCTTTCTTGGAGGCTCCCTTCAGGTGCTGGGTTGCCACAATAAGGTCTCCTTGGAGCCTTCTCTTCTCCAAACTGAATAGTCCTAACTCTCTCAGGATGTCCTCATAGGAGAGGTGCTCCAGCCCTCTGCTCATCCTCGTGGCCCTTCTCTGGACACTTTCCAGCATGTCTAGATCCTTCCTGTAACAGGGGCTCCAGAACTGGATGCAGTACTCCAGGTGGGGTCTCATCAGAGCAGAGTAGAGGGGGAGAATCACCTCCCTTGACCTGCTGGCTATACTTCTCTTGATGCAGTGATATGTTAATTTTGTGGTAGTGGTGTCTCACATGTTTCTACTCAGTGAAGAACACAAGTTATTCCTTTTCTCAAATTCCTCCAAAGACCTTCTCAAGACTTGTTATTTCCACCATGCACAGAGTAATTTGGCCAACTAATAAAGGATTGGTAACTCTCATGAACATGCCTGTAGCAGGGCTGTGTAGGTGAAACCGTCACTGGAAAATGTGAAGCCAGCTCCCAAAGCATAGATTAACCTTAGCCTTTACATACCCTAGATCTTGGGCACCTACATCAGCCTAACTCTCAAACTCCCAGCTCTCTCACTGTTACAGCAAACCTCAGCATCTTTGATGAGGTTACTCTCTGTGTCTGTAGGAGCTCTCTGTGTCTATAGGAGGTAAGGGTTTGGGGCTTACTCAGGTAAAACATTCAGTTGAAGGTGCTCTAGTTCTGTAGTTCATTTGAGTGCTCTGCATTCCAGCCCATTGGCTATACAAGCAGGACACTTGTTTCGACTGTGTTTTAGAAGAAGATGGTGATCAGTTTCTCATGTGAAAGGCAGAATTTGCTGCTGAGTTTCAGACACTGACTCCAAAATAGACAGGCAGCCTCTGTGCCATGCCAAGTGAGAGATCAGAGTTTCTGCTATGCAGTCTGTGATCTGTGTGTGGCCTTTCACCAACGCTGGGGCTTCGGGGCTCACAGAAATCAGTCAAAGCAGCAGGATGTTCATAGATTTACAGATACTCAAGAAACATGCTTCTTCAGACCTAAACTATGTTTCAGTGGTTTCTTCCTGTTACATTTTTCTGTAAGGAGAAATAGTACAACAGCAGTAAATTATCTTTGGGGTTTGGGGTTTGGGAAATTTTTTCCCCCCTATTTCTCCAGTTATTCTTCAGTAAATAGAATTGTGTAGTTTAAATAGCCAAACTGAAGTTTCATACTCAGTGCAATGTTTATCCTAACCTGAAGCCTGAATATTTGAGGCATGAATTTTGTACCCAAATATGTGCCATGACTCTGAACACTCAATAAACATTACTCTCCCATCCTATCTGAAATCGAACTCTTCAGCTCATTTCTGGAGGTCCCAAAATCCTTACATTACAGCTCTCATTTTCACCAGTGTCATTCATTGTTACCCAAGTTTGAGGGCTGGACTCAGTTCCTTTCAGGTCTTGAACATCTTAACATCTTCTGTATAGTTTTGGTCAATTCAATGCTCTTTAGTTTTGCTTTCAGATTAGCACGGGTTTCACTGTACTTGCTTGTGTTCCATTTCCCGGTGGTTGTATTCTTCTCGCTGGCTGAATTCACCTCTGTCAACACAACAATGCCTGTTGAGCATTCATACCCAAACTCAGCTTCCCTTGTTGCAGGTCCCATAGGAAAACCCAAGGGCAAATGAGAGGAATTCTCAATGAAAAGCTTGACCACGTTTATTTCTGCACGTACAGGCTTCAGTAACCTTTTTCATTCACTGGCCAAACAGAATGCACTGGGAAGCCCGTGCTCCAGAGATGGGCGAAGGATACAGGCTGATTCAAAGGCAGAGCTCAGGAAGGGTGGGGTAATGCCAAAGGCCTAACGTAGTGCTTTACAGCTATGGAATCCCAGCAGTTTTTGCCAGCTGTAGCAGGACTCTACTGTGTGGGTGCCAAGCCGTAGGGCCACACACAGGCTCCGCGGCTCAGCACCCACACAGCCAACATTTTCTTTCAGAAAGTTACAAAATATACATTCAAAATTCAAAATTCAAAAAGCTGAATCAGGCTCTCAGAGCCTAAGCAAAAAACATGCTCATAAACTATAATTTTTACTACAAAAGCTCTGGATGGGAACAGAGAAGCTGGGGAAGAAGGGAATTATCCCTAGTGTTAAAAGCAAGCTAGAGTTCATGGTGTTTGACCACAATAGTTTTCTTGGCTGCTATGGTCCTACGACTGATTTAAGAGGGTTTAAGGTTAATAAACTGGAGTTGCATGTTATTATCTGTACAGTTCTTGCAGTCTCACTAGCAGTGCCATTTGTTCATAGATTTATGACGATCACCACAGCAGTGCAGAGGTTATGTGTGTTTTTAGGAACATTTACTGGTGGAAGGAGCAAAACGAGAGACGATCAGAAAGGCTTGATTTTCTGATCTGGAAGTGCTGCTGCATCCAGGCCATAAAAGGCATAACTTGGCCCAAAATCTAGAATGCATACCAAAGACAATCCCAAAAACTCCTCCTCACCTAACCAGCATGACCATAAATTCAAATGTATATAAAAAAAAAATTGCTGGCCTCAACGTGATTGACTGATGGATAGGTCACAAAAAGGGCAGGTAAGCAGAAGAAGAAACAAACAGCAAAATTAAAATGTTGTCCCTTGACAAAAGAGGTAGGTTTTGCTTTTAATAGGTTCCACAAATTAATTTCTTTTGTGTCTCTTCAAAAGCAAAAAATAGGAGTGTGGGTTTGGTTTTTTTTCGTTGCAGTGTTTCATTCCTTTAAGACTTTAAAGCCATGCTATAAAAGCTGAAGGATATTAATCTGTCATAAAAGGCTTAACACAGGATGATATAAATGACAGGAAAATTAGCCACAACAGTGTTAAACCACAGAATAATTATTAATTATTAAAGCCTCAGCTCCAAAACATTCTAAAGGAGTTTTCCTGCTTGCTGTTAGGCCAGGAAGAGAAAGAGTAAGAGAGAAAGAAAAGCCTATAGTCCGTTTCCAGTCTCTCAAGCTTTCTGAGCTGAACTCTGCATACAAATCTATATTTGTAAGACACCCTCATCTACCAGTTAATCAAAGCCCTGGAAATTCAAGGAAACCTGTGTTTATGGAAATCTGGCATTTCTGTAAAGTTTTGAATGAGAGCTAAATAGAGCAGTTCATCTCATTGAAACTAATGGCTTCTGCCAAGTGGTTTTGCAGTGCTGGGTCTTCTGGCACAGTCAGCATTTAGGAATTCATTTATGAGCTGGGTTAGCTGGAGACTCTGGAATTCAAATTTATGTCTAAGACTTAGTGGTTTATTCCTGATAGGTCTCTGTAAAGAAATTGTAATCAATTTACCAAACTCAGGCTCGGTAATATGCAGAATAGAAAGCTAGCCCTTTTTTTCATGATTTAGGGCTTGGGATTTTATATATATTTTTTTTTTCCCCCTTTCCCCAGTGGACAATTACAAACTGTACACATGTACATTGTGTAACTGAAGGGGGCTTTTTAATCACCCATTCATACTTGCTTTTGAAAAAGCTTTGTCCTTGTGCTTGACTTCCTACGGGCCTGATCCTGCTCTCCCTGAAAGTGCTGGCATTTTCCTTTGGGGGAATAGAATCTTCCTTCAGATGAAGTCACAGTTGCACATGAAAAGCAGAGAAAAGTGTGGCTTGTCACACGAGCTGACTTTATTTCAATCAGCATTTGCATGAACAGGCACTCAGGCTCTGTTAAGTGCTGCTTTGATTTGCCTAAAAATTACACCTCTGCATGAGCTGGCCAGAGCATTTGAATATTGGCTTTTTTTTTCTGAGTCATAAAAACCTAGACATTTTTAGCAAGCAATGAACAAGAATTGCTCTACCCTTTCAATGCAACTATAAATTTGCTCCTTTCCCCCCCCCCCCCCCTTTTAGAAACTCCTTTGAAGAACTCATTGAATAAATTAACAGCTTGGAAAGCTGCCTGCCGTTTTTGTTGGCTTTGGGTTTCAGGGAGTTGCTTGGTAAACAAAAGTCAATGGATTCAAACAGTAACAAAGCAATTTAAATGATTAATCAAGTGTTAAAACTAGCTTAACCTCTCCTGTTTTACAAACTCTATATCACCCTCACTAAACTAATAGAGGAACAAGACACTCGTCTGGAAATCTCATCTGAAATATTAGATTGAGAATCAAAAATTCAGCCAAGCAGTGTGGTTTGTAGGGATATCCTGGCGGATAATAAATTGCATTAATCTTACTTAAATTTTCCATCTAAATCATGTCTTGAGACCATATTGCACTGAGGGGAATGTGCCTAGCTTTGAATGCATTGTGCTACTGAAAAGGATATTAAAAGGGGGGGGGTGCAAAAAAAACCAACCCCAGATAATGACTTTTCTTGATTTTCTTCTGACTACTTTTTCCAATATTGAGGAACCTGCATTAAATATTCTGGCACCTAATGAAGAAAAGCCTTCTTTCTCCTGCCAGTACTTATGTTTTCTCATAGAAGATAAGAAGCTCCCATAGTCAGAATGCTTGAGGCCATTTTTTTTTTCTTATTATTATTTTTGTTCTGGCCAGAAATTCTATCTGTGGACAAAAATAAACCCAAAGTTTTCCCAGCGTCGTCAGAGCTAAGTATTTTCCTCGCCTCGCTCATTCAGAAGAATTTCACTTTTCCAGCTACATGGAGTATGAAAACAACATCAGGAAAGCTCCCCTGGGTTTTTCATCAGCTTGCAAATCTGAAAGAAGTCCAAAAGGTTATGAGTTTCTACCCATCTTTTCTGCTTCTGTCCACCATCTAACACACCAGTGTCATTTCCTAAGATGTAAATGAAATAAAAGGTTCTATAATGAAATGAAGAGTCGCTTAAAAGCACAGCACCTTGGAAACTGGGAGTGGTGACACCCTGGTGGACAGGAAGCGGAGTTCCACAGGCAGCATCGTTACTCTGCTTGGTGGGTTTGCCCTCCAAGCTGACAGAGGGGCCCATGTTGATGTCCTGAGTGTGCATAGTCATGTGCCTCGATTGGGGCTGCAATGGGCAGGACCAGCCCTGGGACACCCATTCAACTCAAGCAAGCAGCAAGGGATGATGCCAGTGCGGTTCTGAGGAGGACAAATCAGCTGGTGTCCAAGGAAGGCTGCTTCCACCAGATCTCACGCTTTGCTCAGCTGCAGGATTAGTACATACAAATAGAGGAGGAAACCACTGCCAGTTGGTACTAGAAGAGCTGCAGGTATGTCATAGGTGAGGGATGCAGTCACAGTTGTGTTTCTGTCTAGGAAGGCAGGAGAGGCAAGAGAGACAACAGAAGAAATAAGGCCACAGAAATTAGCAGTATGGAGCCTGATGTATTGGTTATAAGAGGTGGAAGTGTGGCTGTTGCCAGAGCTGTCCACAGCAAGATGTGATTATCACCAAACACATCAGCAACCACGTCGTTCAGGGTTGAGAGAAGAATGAGTTCCAAAGAGCATTACACAATATTGTGCAACGTCATGCTGATGAACAATTTTGTTCTCTTCCTATGAAATTTTGGAAGCCCTCAAAAGTTTTCAGCAGCTCCTGTGAGTGTTTCACCCCAAATCTCATGTCTTAGATCATGATTTGAACAGCCATGCACTGACCTGGTCTGAAGTATGAGAGGGAAATGGTCCCTCCAATGCCTCGGGATCTGCCTGGCTGCAGGTCTGATGTTTATGGTCAAGCAGGGGCTGAGGTGGACTGAAATATGTTTCAGCTCTTCCTATCCATGTCCATTCCTAAGCCCAAGACCAACTCCTCTCAGCTGCCATCCCACAACCCAGGGTTAACCAGCTGTGTGAGAAAGGGATCGGGCTAGTTCCTCCTGAAAATATTATTCCTGCTGTGTGTCCCATGATAGTATCTGAGGAGTTTGCTTTCACAAATTCTGTCAACTCTGCAGACACTGCAGTCATCACAGCAAAGGACTGCTGGCTTTTTGAAGTCCCACAAGAAGGGCTGTCCCAAAATGTGTTTTTCACTCTTTCTGCAGCATCAAAAGCCCAAGTAAGTCAAATCTATTTTCCATGCAAATTGCTTTTGCATAACTAGGAAAATACTGAACCAGCAAAATCTTCTTGGGAAACAAATTCCCATTCAAATCAATGAGGCAAGCCTCCCACTTGTTGTATTTAGAAGCATCAACACTGTAATATGCTGCTGCTAAATTACAAATCAAGCATAGAAATGAGTCATCTGAGCTCAGAGTTTGTACGTTTCCTTACACAATCATTGCAATCATTTCCAAACTGACTTTTTAAACTCTGGTAAACCAAAATTTAGGTTATGCCTTAGAAGTAAGAAATATGTCCAAAGCACATGAAGAGTCTTGATTTTTTGCCTGACATCCAGGCGCAAAGAAAGAGGAAAAGGGGAGTAATGTTAAAACAACAACAACAAAACCCAAACTTTTAAAAATCAATTAATTGCCATTCAAGGACATAGACCCTGAAATAGGAGTCTGGCTTGGTTTCAGGAGAGGACTAATATCAACAGGGTAGTTTTGACCATCTTCTTCTTTTCCCTTTGGATTTGTCAGGAGCAGAGCCTTGGGTAAAGCTTGCAGTGCTTGCAATATCGGGCTTTTTATCCTTTGAATATGGATACATGTTCTCTGTCTTGGCTTCATCTTGATGTAAGGTTTCATTCTTTTTCCTGCCTGAGAAGGTATCATAGATCCATGCTCAAGAAAACTGGGCCAGTTCTGAATTTTTCCAAAAACTTCAGCAAATTCCAATTCAGAATTAGAATTTGTTACCTTACTGTGAGTTGGGCCTCACAGCCAAACCACCTCCAATCTTGCACCCTGTGTTTGGGATTAACTTTTCTTTGACAGGGCCAGGAAGAGCAGTAGGAATGCTCTGCATGCTTGGATCTGCTGTGGGTTGAGTGTAGGGGGGTGGTACCAATGTGCAGGCAAAACCATTACCCAGCGCTGGGGAGTTCCTCCTCCTTTCTAGCTGGCAGTTTTGTGAATACTGCTCCCATCTCCTGGGAGTGATGCACAGATCAGGATGCAGACTGGGGGCTCAGCTCCTGCATCTCCTGCAGCACAGGGCTGCTCTGGTATCCAGTGGAATGGATAACAAAGCTCCCATTGATCTCCAGGCCACAGGATCAGCTCTGTGCAGGTCTAACTTGCTCATCTGTTTTCAATGCCAAAAGCAATTTGTTTATTTTATGGCCAGTGTGGTTGCAAAACCATGTTGTTCAACATTAAACTTCTTTCATCTGGACAATGGCAGCAATAATAACAACAAAGAAAAAAAATGCTTTTGAGAATAATGGGGGGGGGGGAGGGGGGGAGGGGGAAAGAAAGTAGGGTGGTTTTTGTTGTTTTTTTTTTCCTTGTAAAAGAAAGTAATTACATCCAGGCATCCAGGCTGACCACAAATGCCAAGTTTGTGCTTGATGCAGTTTTAACTGGTTGAAATATTGCTTCTAAATAAACAGAGTTTAAAATGGAAATTCTGACAAAGCTTTGACTATACTGCTATTACTATCATGTTGAATCATTGTTATTGTCCTAGTGGTGTCAGTGCATAGCTACAACTGCTTGTGGAATGATGAAGACCCAAACCCAAGAAAAAGCTCAGATTCTCATATAAACTTCAGAGTATTCAGCTAGGGAAGGATTACATCCACCCAACTTTTTAGCATGAAGTCATGCTGGATTTGTTATAACAAACAAGTTATTAAATGTAGCTTATCTCCTAAATCATTTACATGCTCTATGAGGAACTCTGATTTGTTTTCAGAACCCACGTCTTATCTGGGGTGCTCATCACAACACTCAGAGTTGGTGCAGTGGTTTAAAAGGCTGCTGTCCACATCAAACTTTATTTCTTCTTTTGCTGGAGTTTTTTACTGGAGGTTTCTGAGGTGCCAGCTGTTTCAGAAAAGCTTCAGCAAGGTAGAAGTGATTCACTTTTGTTTAGGTCATTTATTTGTATATTAGCGCTGCCCTGGTTTGAGGCCAGGCAGATCCTCTCTTGCCCCTGAAAGGGGCACAAGAATGACACTCACACAAATGGATTGCAGAAGCGATGGAAAGTTTAAATGGAAAAGCAACAAGTGTTTTACAAAAGCTGCGAGGAAGATGCCCCAGAGCATACAGAGTCCCTTACAGCACACCCAAAAAACCTCCCCAAGATGGAGAAACTGAAACTACCCCCAGCCCTTCACAATCCAGTATTCTCGTGCTCTTCACACAGACGCCAACACTTGTGGCCGTGTGCTCTGTGGCTCCCTGTAACCATGGTCTCCAAATTCAGCCAAGAGCACTCACACTGCCAGAGCTGTTCCCGGCAGCAGGGCTAGCTAGGTTGCCTGAAGTGTCACAACTGCAATGGCAGGCAGAAAATGACAGTCTTCACCTGTTTCTCCACAAAGCATGGAACACAATCATAGACTCCAGGTATAAAGCTGTCCTCCTTGGTGCAGGCATCTAGGCACCTTGCACACCATAGCCTAGCTTTAGTAAGCTGTCTTGTCAGCATGTTCATAGCTTGTCTAACATCTCAGAACTTCCTGTCTTTTGAGCTGAGCACCTTGAAAAAGTGCTTACTTCAAAAGGTGCTGCCACTTGCAGTTTTCTCAGAAGTTATTCCCTCTCATATTTTTTTCTCCCCCTAACTGAATATTTTCATGGTATATCAGTTCAGTTTTTCCATATTTGCTTTTCTGATTTTATTAAAGAGAAATGTGGTGCTATGACAAGGCAGAGATAGGAAGTAAAAATGGAAAGTAAAAATGGGAAAAAACAAAAGAGATGAGGAAAAAAATAAACCAAACTGATTTTCCAGTAGCTCAATTTCAGTTTATTTAGAAATAATCTGAAAGCTGGGTCTCCCTTTATGTTTAAAAACAAACAACAACAAAAAATGCCTGAGTTCTCATTAGCATGAGAGCTCTGGAGGCTTTCTACCTTGTGAAGTGGTCGTCCAACTGTCTCACAGCAATAACAGCCTGAATCGACTTCTTCATCTCCAAACTCCCCATCTTTTGAGTACCTCAAAGTCAGTTTTAATCCTGGCTGTGGCATTACTGGGTTGAACTAAAACCTGGACCTGAAGTTCTTCTGAAGTCAGAGACTAAAACCTAGAGCTGAAACACTTCTGAAGTCCAAATGCAAATCTAGACCCAGGATACACTTTTGGTTCCCACCATCAGAATACTCCCTAATATCAGGCCATAGAATGAGAGGAAATTGACTGAAATTGTGTCAGGGGAGTTTTAGATTGGATATGAGGAAAAATTTCTTTACTGAAAAGGTGATTAGGCATTGAAACAGGCTGCCCAGGTTGGGGGTAGAGTCACCATCTCTGGAGGTGTCCAAGGATAGAATGGAATGGAATGGAATGGAATGGAATGGAATGGAA
The DNA here is from genome assembly GCF_014839835.1 of Dryobates pubescens. NCBI lineage: Eukaryota > Metazoa > Chordata > Aves > Piciformes > Picidae > Dryobates > Dryobates pubescens. The sequence goes on along the minus strand of NC_071613.1, from coordinate 12,867,866 downwards.
TAGAATAGAATAGAATAGAATAGAATAGAATAGAATAGAATAGAATAGAATAGAATAGAATAGAATAGAATAGAATAGAATAGAATAGACCAGGTTGGAAGAGACCTTTGAGATCATCAAGTCTGACATATCACCCAACACCATCTAATCAACTAAACCATGGCACCAAGCACCCCATCCAGTCCCTTCCTAAACACCTCCCGTGATGGTGACTCCACCACCTCCCTGGACAGCCCATTCCAATGGCCAGTCACTCTTTCTATGAAGAACTTCTTCCTAACAGCCAGCCTAAACCTCCCCTGGTGCAGCCTGAGACTGTGTCCTCTTGTTCTGATGCTGGTTGCCTGGGAGAAGAGACCAATCCCCACCTGGCTACAACCTCCCTTCATGTAGTTGTAGACAGCAATAAGGAATGTGTGGACATGGCACTTTGGGACATGATTTAATGCCCATGGTGGTCTTAGGTTGACAGATGAACTCTATGATTTTAGAGTTCTTTCCCAGCTGAAACAATTGTAGTATTCTAGGATTCTGTAATAATAGCTAGGGGGAAAGTTTTCACCTCTAGGTCCTATAGCACTTTATAAAAATGGATCCTACTGTTTCTCCTGTTCTGCAAGTGAGAAAACCCAAGGCACAAGGTGACTTGTTTCAAGCCACTTATCCACAGCCCACCAGACATTTTGAAGGGTGACACAGCCCATGCAGGAGTTCTGTGCAGACAATAAAGCCATGGCTCTTTATTGGAATTAGTACTGCAATAGCAGCCTGATTTACAGACTCCTCTGCTGCTGAGGTCAAAAATTAAGTCACGTTTCAGCCTTGGGGGCAGACCTGCCAACTGTAATTAAAAGCTTTCCTTTGAAATATGTGTCAGACTTTACACATGGTGAAAAGTGCTTCTCACAATATGAGCTTTCAGGCTGCTGTGCTGAACAACATGCATGCGGCTAACCACTTCTCTGTTGGGTCCCAACAGCATCTGTTCCTTTGCCAACATTTTACTGGCATTCCACCGAAATCGGTGTGGCGTGCAGTCCTGCCAGGTAGGGCCAGGAGCAGTTAAGAGGTTAGTAGGCTCAATCCAACTTCAAACAAGAAGGCAAACCTCAGGGGTGAACTGCACAGACTGCTATCAAATGAGGAAAACAGATAGACTTTGTGACGGTTCAACTAATTGCAGGAGAGGTGGTCTCGTGCAGATGATGCTCTTCCCATCCCCTCCTCCAAGACATATGCTGGCTGGCAGGGAGTCATCGACCACAGCTTGCATGAGAGGCTTGAAACCCTCAATTTAAAGAAGTGATCAAAGGTAACTGTGTCCCTATGCCGTCGAGGCACCTTTTGAAAGAACTAGTGTCATCTCTCTCTTCTGGAAAGCGCTGCATCCAAAATTTCTTCTCCTGCTGGGAAAGCATAAACCCACCTTGGCTACCTCTCAGCAGCATGCTCTGACTTCAGAGGGGGCTTTTCCTGCAGCGAGCGCCTCACCCACCGCTTTTCAGGTGGATTAAGCTGTCTGTGGAGAGACACAGAAGGCTTTCTTGTGAGATTTCCAGAACGCCTTGCCTCCAGCCAAGTCAGAAATACTGCTAGCACAGCCACCTTGTGGCATTGGAGTATCTGCACTTTCAGTCCCGAGAGACAACAGGAATCACAGAGTCAAGCCAGAATTTAAAATAAATACATAAAAGTTAAGCAAATATTTTTGAACCTCTCAAGCAGGTTTGGGTTTTGTTTGATTCAAAGTAATAATAATACTTAGCACTTATAGTGTACTTTATAGTTTGAAAGCACTATACAGACTTTAACTGCTTAGGTTTGGGGCAATTGTCTGGATAGGCTCTTGTTTGATCTGAGTCGTTTCTCCCATGCCTGGAGAGTATATCTGAGAAGTCAGAAGAGAGGAGAAGAAATATCCTTTGTGTTTAAGAGGGGACTGGATGAGGCACTTGGTGCCATGGTTTAGTTGATTAGATGGTGTTGGGTGATAGATTGGACTTGATGATCTGAAAGGTCTTTTCCAACCTGGTCTATACTATTCTATTCTATTCTATTCTATTCTATTCTATTCTATTCTACTCTACTCTACTCTACCCTACTCTACTATAACCTACTCTACCCTACCCCATCCTATCCTATCCTATCCTATCCTTCCAATTTTTGCCACTGATCCCATTTTTAAGGAAATCATTCCACCTCTACATACCTTAGTTTACCTAAGGGAACATGTTCTCCAGCCACACTTGTAGATCTGTTGAGAGATTTAATGTCAATGATGCATCTATTGTCCTCTGACAGTCGCTATGCAGATGCAGATGTTTCTCATTCTTTCTCCCTCGCCCGGTGAAAATTGAAGCTGAAATTGTGAATGAAATATATACTGGCAGCTAAACAGCTCAAACCATCTATGATTACCTATATTGTTCTAAGAGTAATCTCATCCACTGCCCGAGGCATGAGGCTTTTGAAAAGGTTGCAGAGAAATATGTAAATAGATGAACCATCTGCATGAAAGAAATGTTCTCGGGTCCTTGCGTACGTCTGTTGTGGCTTGGGTTCTCCTTCCAAACCCTGTTTTTCCAAGAGTCAGCTTTAAAGCTCGACATAACTACTGGACCAGTTTATGATCTAAAGACATATTTACAAGTTCAAACCACTTCAGGAGCTAATTATGTTCTGGACATGCTGCAACGTTTGGATGCCAAAACACCCGTGTTCTTTGAAATGAATGTTTGGTAGCTTTCTCAAGAAGACCTTGTGTCACAAACTCCAGTTACAACAAATGAACACATATGTGTTCCTCTTTTTGGTTCCTCTTTTTATTTTTTTTTTCCTTTTCGATGAATTTGAGAAAAGAAAAGAGAAAAAAAAAAAAGAATTTCAAAAAAATCATCATACCACAATGGAAAACACTCCATTCTCTCATTAAAAAAGCATATTTCAGCAGCTTTTCATCACACTGTCCTGCCACCCTCAGCTGTCTGTGAAAGGAGCTGTGAAGGAGAGAATCTTTCAGAAGCCAGTGAGACATGGAGAAGGGACACAAATGAGCATGGGAAACCAAGTGGAGCTTTTCTCCATTGACTCCAGATGGGTGCCAGGAGAGGCTCAGTTTAAGGGCAGCAGCAGTCATTAACCAAGGATTTTTTATTCCCTAGTCAGGTTGCTTCAACAATTCTCACAGAGCCAGCAAATGGGCAGCCTGAGTGGAAATGGACAGGATTGGACTCACTGGACCTTGTCCTTGCCTCATACACTTCACAGGGCTAGGTCAGGTGCTGTTCCCTTGATTTCCCAGTATTGTGCCAGCAGGTGGGCAGCTGAAGAGCCTGCTGACCTCTGCAGATGTGGAGGTTGCTGGATGCGTTGCTGGACATGCTCAGGCTGCAGCAAAACTCTCCCAAAACCATCAGAAAAAAGAATGAAGGGTCAGAGGAAATTCCTTGTTGACTCCAGCACATGTTTGGTCAGGTTAAAAATGTGAGACAGCAAGACAGGAAGAAACCATACAGTTGGTCATGCTCCCAGGACAGGCGATTAAAGCTCATGGTGGAAAGGAGCCCATCCCTGGCATGTCATGTCTCTGCATGGTACTGTTCCACCTGCAAGCAGCTGATGGTGAAAAGACAGGAAGATGCTGGTAGAAGAAAGCTGGAGACTCAGCTACACTGCATCCCTAGAACTTAATGTGGTGTTACTCAGTAATGAGAGGCTACAAGTGGTGGGTGACATGCCAGCTTAGTGTGTGCATGTCAGAGCCACATCTGAGTGCAACCTGTTTGCCATAACTAGAATCCAGTTTTTCAAGTTTTCCTTCTCACAACTGATCATTTACCATCCCTATGATTTTTCTTGCTGCTTATTCTCCATAGACTTTGCCACCTCTTTGATCTCTACATAAATACATGCAGCTCTTGAGCATACTGTTTACACAGATTAAAAGGAATCCTAAACCTTACATGTACACACTGATAACCTCAAATCTGATTTGTGATTGAGTACCTGAAAATGGCTTTTACTCTCTGGAATTTCAAGGTTTACAACAACAAGCCAGATGTCTTAAGCCTTAGACAGCACAGGCTTTCCCCTTTGAATATAGCAAACACTGGCTTCCATGGTAAGGTCGAATCTCCAGCAGCAGTGTGCCTCTAAATACCAGAATGGCATTTGAGCCTGTGAATTTTACTGTGATCCACAGAGCCAGTTTTATCTTTTATGAGCAGGATCAGTTTATGCATCATCCTGACAGTGCAAGTATCTTGAGAGAGGAGGTATGCTGTGCTCTTAAAACTCCTCTCTGAACCAGAGAAACCACACCTGAAGACATAATGTGAAAGAGCCCATGAAGTAACTTGAATGCTAGTAAGTTACTGTTGAATTTATACACTTTCAGCATATGTTCAAAAGCTGATGGACATTGTTGCCCACAGTCCTTCTCAATAAGATGGTCATACCTTTGCAAAAGAAAGGCATGAGGAATATTGGCACAAATCTCAAGATTATGAAACTAGAGAACACTTCATATACATTACTGGCAGTACCTTTCACAGCTTCTTGGATTGTTCTATTTATTACTTCAGTTGTAGCTTCATCAACATCATCACTGATTCTTAGCAATTTAATTCTCAGTTTTCTTCCCAGCAGAGCTGCATGCCAATACAGATGGCAGAAAACGAGGGAACAGCTTGTGGGTCTACACCAACATCAATACCAAAACCGCTCCAGCTTCCTAGACAACCTTACAAACATTCATAGGTCCATTAATTACAAACTGTAGCCATTAGAGGCTATTTTTCTTATGTACACTGACCACAGGACTTCCCTGAATTAAGTCTTGCTCAAGCTAAGGTAGCTCGTTTAGAAGAAAGAAAAAATAAAACTCCAAACCTCCACTGTGAGATCAAATCACAAAGACTTTTCTGTAATACCTGGGACTTGAGCTTTTAAAGCACAACTACCTGGTGGTGGTGCCAGCATTGACCTAAAGTCTTTGATGTGCAAGGCATGGAGATTCCTAGGTGAAGAGGAATCTGTTCCCTCATTGCTGAGGTTAATCCTGTACCACCGCATTTGTGCTGAACACTGCACTGCTTGGCTCAGCTCATCTAAGACAACATCAGTTTCAGGGAGCCTGTGGTTGTTTTTAAACAGCCACAAAAGCTATAGAGAGGCTTCCTTCTACATATTTGTTTCTGGAAGCCTCTAGAAAAAAAAAATCATGGCAATAAAGACAAGGGAAAGATCTTATCTGCTACACAACTGTTTTCACAAATGCAATGCCACAGTGACCTGCTTTACACAATGCTGAGGTCACAGGATCACAGGATGTCAGGGGTTGGAAGGGACCCAAAGAGATCATCAAGTCCAATCCCCCTGCCAGAGCAGGACCATACAATCTAGCTCAGGTCACAGAGGAATGCATCCAGACAGGCCTTGAAAGTCTCCAGAGAGGAAGGCTCCACAACCTCTCTGTGCAGCCTGTTCCAGTGCTCTGTGACCCTTACAGTAAAGAAGTTCCCCCTTGTGTTGAGGTGGAACCTCCTGTGCTGCAGCTTACATATGTTGTTCCTCGTCCTATCATAGGAAGCAAGTGAGCAGAGCCTGTCCCCTCCCTCCTGACCCCCAGCACTCATATATTTATAAACATTTATTAAATTCCCTCTAAGTCTTCTCTTTTCCAGACTAAAAAGCCCCAGGTCCCTCAGCCTCTCCTCACCAGGCAGTGCTCCAGTCCCCTAATCATCCTCATACCGTTCTGTTGGACCCTCTCCAGCAGATCCCTGTCCCTCTTGAACTGGAGAGCCCAAAACTGAATGCAGTACTCAAGGTGAGGTCTCACCAGGGCAGAGTAGAGGGGGACTGGAATGAGTTTGCATAGAATTGCACAAAATCCTGAAGAGCACAGTGCTTGGGGAAGACCAAACAATTCTATGATGATTCTACACATACACTGGGTAAACACAGGCCATTAGTGGCCTTGTTCAGCCCATGAAGTTTCCATACAGTTAAGTCACAAGTGCATGGAAATTTACCTCACCAAGAAGAGATACTGTGATAACATTAAGAAGATTATTTTTTTCCACCTGGCACTTGACACTTCAGTCCTTTTCAAGTGTCTGACCACCTCCATGTGCTTCGGAAACCTCTCTGCCAAACGCAACAAGGCTCGAGAAGATCACAGGACTTTTCACATACTTGGCTCCCCCAACTTATTAAACAGTCTCCTTATAGGATGTTTTTATTTTTCAGCCTGTATCCCAAAAATCTGATGTTCTTGGACAAGGGAACGTGATTGCGGGTGGGCTCGGGAGTTTCTGTCCTCTCTGCTTTCCTACCTGGCCTAAAGAAAGTTCTTTAGATTGGAAAGAGGCTTCTCCCAGACTTCCTTGAGAGGTGATTTCACAGCCCTGACCCACGTTGAATGGCTCTTAACCATACATATGGCCATTCTACCCATAGAAATGGGTAGGGTGCCAGGGGTTTGCCCCTTCACACTGTATAGGATGACTCCTATCATCAAACTCTGCAAAATCAAGCGATGAATTTTGCAGCTGTAATGTAGGGATCAGCCACTAACCTCTCCAATGAGACCTGCAGATCTTTAAAAGAAAACTTTTCAGTGAAAATATCTTCATGGACCTAATGCTGACCTCGAAAAAAAAAGGAATTCCTTCTGTCCCACAAAAACTCACACCTTCCTTACTCCTCCTCATTTTCAAGGAAAGCCAAGGCAAAGAGAGAGGCCTTTGTACCATGTGTTGAAGGTCAGAAAAAACAGACACTCATTACTGCTAGTTCCTTGCCCCAGAAGATGTGTAGGAGGTCCATGCAGCCCTGCTTCTCTTGAAGGCTGGTTTAGAAAGTCAGGGTAGGGTATGTCTGAACAGGTCTTCCATATCTATCCTTAAGCTAGTCTGCTTGAGGACTGATGGCTTGAATACCTGCAAGTATGGGACATTCTAAGGAGTCACAGCTTGTCTTCTACGGTTGTTTTTCAAGCTGATGAAATTTCTTTGCAGCTCACCTCATTTTTTTGAGCCTGCTTGGCTCTACTAGCCAAACTGTTTGAAGGACAGTGTCAATACTCCAACTATCCCCACCCAGCCTCTCAGTCTCTATTCCCATCTGTCTGCCTAGAAGGCTTAATGGTTCAGACCACGGTCCCTTCTCTTCTAGCTACCCCATGGAGCTACTTCCAAACAGAAACAAAGTACAGGAGGGAGAGAGAGGTAGCTTTGTATCATCAAATCATAGAATTGTTAGGGTTGGAGGGGACCTCAAGGATCATCTAGTTCCAACTCCCCTGCCACAGGCAAGGACACCTCACACTACATCAAGTTGCTCACAGCCACATCCAGCCTGTCCTTAAAAACCTCCAGGGATGAGGCTTCCATCACCTCCCTGGGCAACCTGTGCCAGTGTCTCACCACCCTCGTGGAGAAGAACTTCTTCCTAACATCCAATCTGAATCTACTCATTTCTAGTTTTGTTCCATTCCCCCTAGTCCTATCACTACCTGACACCCTAAAAAGTCCCTCCCCAGCTTTTCTGTAGGCCCCCTTCAGATACTGGAAGGCCACAATAAGGTCTCCTTGGAGCCTTCTCTTCTCCAGACTGAACAGCCCCAACTCCCTCAGTCTGTCCTCATAGCAGAGGTGCTCCAGCCCTGTAATCATCCTCATGGCCCTTCTCTAAACACGCTGAAGCACATCCAGATCCCTCCTCTAATAGGGGCTCCAGAACTGAATGCAGTACTCCAGTTAATCTTAATCTCAGTTAATATATCCATCTAGAGAATGCCTGATTGTCAGCAAAAAGAGCAGCTCTCCATCCCAGCATTTGTCCTCCTGCCAAGATTAAGGACCTGGTCCCTAACTCTTTCTGTCATGGAGAACTTGGCCCTTTAATGTGGGTCCAAAGTCCCTGCAGCTTGAACATATGCTTCCCAGACAGACCTAATTAAGACTATGTGGCAGCATTTTGGGGGAAATAAATAGAGAGAAGGAAATTTTCTTGCTGGGAGGTCTATGGAAAGAGTTGCAGAGAACTGAGAACGGGGAGACCACTAGACTGACCAGTGTCTTGTGACTGAGAGCCACAAAGAAAGGCAGGCTTGCAAACTGAGTCCTTCAAGTCATGGAGTCAAGCTTGAAGGCCAGAGGACGTGGGGAACAACAGAAACAGAGCACAAAATGTATCTCATGGTTTGTCTGGAGAGAGAGAAACGTTTCTGAGACATGACAAGTGAGGCATTCCTACAGGGAAGGAAAGGGAAAGCTGCAGCTCAAGGCAATGTTCTTAAGGGCAGATAAAGAGCTGTGGAAACTGCAGAAGGCAGCATAACTGCACCAATTGTCATGTTTGCAATGCCTCTGTATGGGACAGAGCTGGATTATTTTCAACCATTTGAAGAGGTGATGAATGCTACTTCTGTTTTCTCTCCTCAGAGACTCGTGTCTTCTTAAAGAGTAGTATCATAAGATTCTCAGAGGAGTAAATAATTAGATCTTCCTTACCTGTTGCTCTGATGCTCCCTCCCCAAGCAGGGCTCCTGACCAGCTCTCATTGTCTGGTGCACTCACAACAGAACCAACGTTTTGACAAGCAGATTAAGAGAATCTGCAGCTTTGGAAATCAGCGTTGGAAGGCATTGGTGACTCTGGAGGACAGTTAGATTGACAAGAAACAGAGCATCATTTGATACTACCAGTGTGTCACAGAGCAGAAGAAAGGCTGCACTATCATGGTGGTAAATTCTTTGTGCCAGTGGTTGGTTTTGGCTGCCCAGGGAGGCGGTGGAGTCACCATCCCTGGAGGTGTTCAAGAGGGGATTGGATGTGACACTTGGTGCCATGGTTTAGTCATGAGGTCTGTGGTGACAGGTTGGACTTGATGATCTTTGAGGTCTCTTCCAACTTTGGTGATTCAGTGATTCTGTGTGATTCTGTGATAGTTGTAGCACCCGGAGGAATAGAGCCACAGCAGGTTTTCTGGGGACTCCTGTCATGCTACAAATAAACAAGTGTGCACTTATCCAGCCAAATGGTTGGCCATCACCTACCAAAGGAGACCTTCAATTCATTCCTTATTTAGTTCCAGCTTGCAGACCTGCTGGAATCTGGTGGGACAAGTGACATTACAGGGGAGGTTCAGACTGGATGTTAGGAAGAAATTCTACACGGAGAGAGTGATTGCCCATTGGAATGTGCTGCCCAGGAGGTGGTGGAGTCACCATCATTGGAGGTGTTTAGGAGGAGACTTGATAGGGTGCTTGGTTGCATGGTTTAGTTGATTAGGTGGTGTTGGGTGATGGGTTGGATGTGATGATCTTGAAGGTCTCTTCCAACCTGGTTTATTCTATTCTGTTTTCTGTTCTATTCTATTCTATTCTAATCTACTCTAGAACCTAGGACTGAGTTCCCTGTAAAACCACTTTTACACATCAGACATGTACATGGTCTTGCAAAAGCCCCAAAATTGTGTGATAGTGGTGCAATTCCATAGCCATTTGTACCTCATTGGAATTTTATTCTTCCTTTTTTTTAGAAGTCCTGTAATCTGCCACCCCAAGTTGCCTTCAACCCCCTTAGGGACAAGGACCACTGCTCTCTTCACAGCCAGCTTGGGTTCAGAGACAAAAACTGAATGCCTCAGGTTGACAAAAAGGAAAGGAATTTGTGCCTCTCATCTCTTCCCACAAAAGTCCACAGTCAACACAGCAGAGGGAGAACCATAGTGTTGCTGGCAACCTGGTAAGTGTGCACAAAAAAACCTGAAGGCTTGCCTGAAGAGGGAATCTTCCAGAGACTGTTCAGGCAGTTTGGTGGGTCTCTGAGCAGAAAGAGGGGATGTAGGGAAGGCTTTCTGTGCCTCTACCAGGTCAAGGCATAAATTCAGGTTTGAGTATTAGAAGGGGGGAAAATAACACAAGTGCCAACACAGCCATCACAAAACAACCACAGAATTTCAGGTAAAACAAACATTACATTTGAGGGGGAAGAGGTTGCCAAATGTACCTAGTTCTTCCAAGCAGAAGAGAGACTTGCTTCAAACTTTTATTTTTGGGTACCTCACTTCAAATCAGATCATCCAGCTAGCCATTTACCTACAGGAATTTTGTGAGGCAGCATTGCAGATTACACAAGATTCTCTGTGTAAGAGCTTTAACACCATGTCCTTCCCATTTCCCTCCTTCTCCCCAGCCTTCCCCTCCCCCAGTTCTGAGTCTTTTCCAGAGTCTGACTCCAGTCCCCACAACCGAGGATGGACTTCTTTTCTCAGGGAAGACTCCCTTAGACCTCTGTGCTGCAACAGTTCCAGGAATGTGGACATGGGAGAGCAAAATCCCAGAAGAAATATGAAGTTCGTGTTTTAACTAAAATTATGATTTATGGGGAACAGCTGAACAGACTATGCAAGGTTTCATTTAAATAGATTTGAAGGCCACAATGATTTAGTAGAACTGTATATGCTTACTCTTTTGTGAGACTTATACATCACATATGTAAGCACCAGGCTCATTTTCCTACTGTGTCTATGTTTAGCCTCACACATGATAACCATGTGCTTTCAGCACCTCACATACACTAATGTATTTTTTCATCAGAAAGCCTCTCGAGACCTGAGGGATGGAGAAATTAAATGAACAGAGCAAGCATGCCCAGGGAGGCTGTAGGCAGTTTGGCCCCAGTTTTCTCAAGTCTCTGTGTTAGTGCCTCAGTTACTCCTTTTCTTTCTCATTCTGCTGCTGCAGTGGCCACTCCTCCTCACCCAGAGCTTCATCATAAATCATAGAATCAATAAGGTTGGAAGAGACCTCAAAGATCATCAAGTCCAACCTGTCACCCAAAGACCTCATGACTACTACACCATGGCATCAAGTGCCACATCCAGTCCCCTCTTGAACACCTCCAGGAACAGTGACTCCACCACCTCCCTGGTCAGCACATTCCAGTGGCTAACAACACTCTCTGTGAAGAACTTTCTCCTCACCTCAAGCCTAAAATGCTCATGTTCTTACCAGAAGTGTCAGTCCATCTTCAGGATTCACCCCTCCAGCTGCACCACAGGATGGGGAGAAGCAGATTGGAGCCACTAGGAAGCTCAACAGTTGGCCCATGGGCTGCTGGCCCCAGCCCCAGGTTGTCTTCATTGCAACTTAAAAGAACACAGCTGAACTCTGAGTCCTGAAAGGAGCATTAACACAGAGAAGAGATGATGTTCTTCAGAGAAACTGATCACAGAATCCTAAAATCCTAGATGGAAACATGCTGTCTTTAAAGGTCACAGAGGAATTGATGAATCTATTCAAACATAACCAGCTGTCTCTCTCTACTTGATCTACTGCTCTGCTATGAACAACTTCACTCAGTCAAACACAATTCTCCCCAAAAGGCAGGTGCACACACATGGACTTGCTCCCATCTCAGTAAAGCAAAGCAAAGCCTCCACTCTTATGCCAGGTCCTCTCCTATGCCAGGTATAAAACAGGGACAAACTGTATAAAGTTTTTAAAATCAGCTTAGCCCCTACCTCTGTCTAAACCATGCAGAAAGGGAGTAAATGGGAACCATTTTCATTCCTGTGCAGTTTTTGTTTGGGCTGGTTCACTAGAGGTGAGGATTGAAAGGATATTTTCTCTGTCTAAGCTTCTCATCGCTGAGGTTGAAAGAGTTAATCAACTTTAGCCTATTTTCCTTGGCAAAATACCTTTGAAATAAGGAAGAGCCCTATCTTCAGTTTTAGACTTCAGGGAAACAACTGAAAATATCAAGTGGGATTTTCATCAGTAGATGTCAAATTAGGCATTTGGTAGCCCATTAAAAATCAACTATGAATTGAAGCTCCCAAATCTCCTTAAAAATTTTACTTAAAGCACCCTTAAGCACCCTCTGCATCATCTGTTGATGAGCAGAGAGCTGAATGCTGGTTTCTTATATGTCAGTGAAGGCACTAAAAACCAACTGGATTTTCTATCATACAATTATAGGGAAAAAATCTCTGAAATTTGCATTTGGCAGACTCTTCAGTGAATGTTAGAATAAATATGTGTCTACCGCTGCGCTCCTCCTCACTTCCCAATGTAATTGTGTGTTGCTTAGAGTTTTCCTTAATGTAAACCCCCAACAGATGTGAGGAAGTCTATCTGATGGCTTTTCTTGCACTTTATAGATAAATAGAATAGAATAGAATAGAATAGAATAGAATAGAATAGAATAGAATAGAATAGAATAGAATAGAATAGAATAGACCAGGTTGGAAGAGACCTTCAAGATCATCATGTCCAACCTATCATCCAACGCCACCTAATCAACTAGACCATACAACCAAGCACCCTATCAAGTCTCCTCCTGAACTTCCATCACCTCCAGTGATGGTGACTCCACCACCTCCTCAGGCAGCCCATTCCAACGGGCAATCACTCTCTCTGTGTAAAACTTTCTCCTAACCTCCAGCCTAAACCTCCCCTGGCACAGCCTGAGACTGTGTCCTCTTGTTCTGGTGCTGGTTGCCTGGGAGAAGAGACCAACCTCTGCCTGTCTACAACCTCCTTTAAGGTAGTTGTAGAGAGCAATAAGGTCATCCCTGAGTCTCCTCTTCTCCAGGATAAGCAACCCCAGCTCCCTCAGTCTCTCCTCATAGGGCTGTGTTCCAAGCCCCTTGCCAACTTTGTTGCCCTTCTCTGGACACGCTCCAGCAAGTCAACATCCTTCCTAAACTGAGGAGCCCAGAACTGGACACAGTAATCGAGGTGTGGCTCTAAGACTAACACTGGTGGAAGCTAGCATCTACATTTTTTTTGTCTTGGTAATAAATCTATGTAATACCTAATTGTAAATTACAACTTCAAATTATACAATCTGTTTCTAATCTGTGTATCTCCAGACAGCTGATATTATGATCCAGATAGCTGATAATATTCCTTATTTATAGTGATTCTACTTCTCTTGAAATAACAACCTGAAGCAAGGTTAATATGTCAGTGTCACCTGTGTGTATCAATAGAAAATCAGGTTCAACATCATATGGAAGTGCTGTTTACACCACCTCACTCACAGGCCAACCAAGACCAGCAGAGCTTTGTTGGCTCTTTCACCCAGACTGGGTGTGCAATAGGATCAGAACCCATTTCTTTCTACTCCATCATATACATTGCTTCTTCTGAAAGAGATTAACAAAATCTCTTCAGGGTATTACTTGTGTTTTATTAGTGTTAAGGTCAGACTGTGGAGGTCAGTCCCATATCCTAAGTACTTCAAGTCCAGCATTATTTGCATGTAGAGCTGATGCCATATCAAAGAAGTGCACCACTTAGAAAAACTGTGTTTACATACTAATCTACTTGCCACTCCATGCTGATACAGCTGAGCTTCAGCCAAACACTTCACAGATGTGGAGGTCAGGAAATCACTGTTGCTGATGAGTTCTATGTCTAACCTGTAGGCAGAAAGTGGCTCATCTCCCCAAGTCTAGGAAAAAAATCACAGTAGATCCCTGTGATTTGACAACGTGACGCAGTCAGAAGCACACATGAACACTGCAGTGAAGAAATCCTACTTCACACATGGTAAAATAAAAGCTTGGGGGAAGTCTGACTGCTAAGGTGGGTTGCATATGTGTTTTTGCAAGTGTGTTTATGTGGAGTTTTTACATCCCCAAACTGGAGGCCTTGCTCAGGCAAAAATCCAGCTGGCTGAAATGGAATTGTTGCCTTGTGCAGTCTGCAAAAACCGGGCTGGGAGCGCGTGTTTGTTCATTCTCTGTGCGTGCTAATGGTCAAGAAAACGGTTACCAGGACTTCTTTGTGTCTCCTTCCCTAATATGTAGCCAAGACACAGGTAAAATTCCCATGACTTTCAAAAAGGCTGCAGAGTCTGGCCCACTAGGTACCAAAACGGCTCTGAACAGCGGAGTACAGCTAAATTATTCCATACACCAGACAAATGGGTCTGCCTAACTAAAGCCATAACATTTGAATTATTAATGCTCTCTAATAAAGGGGGATAAAGTGTGTGTAGAACAGAGTGCTTCAGAGCTCTGTTAAAGATCATGCCTATTTTAATTTAGAAGTTCAGCTTGAGGAGAGACAATGCTGGCATTGTGTTACAGAGATTTAAAACAAGTCTGCCTTGAGGATTTTCCTCTGTCCTTATCTGCAATAATAGAATTTAAAAAGAGAGTCAGGGCAAGAGCAGCAGCACTGGAAAATATCTTTCTCAGAAACTATAGCAGACAGGTCACAACATTTTTAAACAATGATAGTAACATTTATTCTATCAAAGCCATTTTATGTTTTATTTGGAGCTCTGGCGCCTTTATTTTTTTAAGCTCTCATAACATGACACTAATTACAGACATCAAGATGCTCTAGAGAAGATACCAGTCAAAATCCAGATGCTGCTTCTTCTCCTCTCTCTGCACTCCCACCCCAGCCCTTTTGTGTGCATTACATCATTGCATAGTTTATTTTAAGAGTGCCCCAGAAATGCAATGATAGTAATCGTAGACAGCAGGAAATTAATGGTGAGCACCTCTGGTCTGCAAATTCCTTTACAAAGCACTCCTGCTGCTCCTCAGAAGACCTTCTCGTTAGCAGAGACTTGAAAATACAGTGGCTTGAAAATAGAGTCCATGTGATGTGTTAAAACAAATGCTGGGCAAAAGTAATTTTTGTCTTAGGAGTGTCCCTGAATGCTTCTCCCACCCCTGTCTCCTCCATCAAATGGAAAGAACCAGATCAGCTGGAGGAATGGGTAGAAGGATTTGTGGTGCTCCCTCTGGAAGGCTGCAGTGTGTGGGGCCAGGTGGGAGCGTTTCTTGGCTCTGGCTCCCTGATGAGTACCCACAGATGCAGGTTTGGGGGTGAAAAGTCTTGAAAGAGCCCCATATCTCAGGGGTGTCAACCAGCCATATGGGATCCCCATAAGGGATGTGGAGGCCAAATCCCTTACCTATCCCTGCTGGCTACAAGAAGTCATTGCCATTTGGTAGCTTTGGAGGTGGTGGTGGCTCTCCATAAAACACCTGTAGTGAAAAATAACCAAGGGATCTCACCCACCAGTGACAGCACTGAAACTGATATATCTCATGGCTTCTGAAAGCCTTGATCAGATGCCTGTAGCAGGTGGTAAAATTGCCATCCAGCCCTCAAAACTGAGTTTCACCTTGACTTGACCACATGAGCACCTGCAGGCTACGTTTAGCATTCCAGTCAGGGTAGCATCATCTGGAAGAGCATCTGAGCCATAACATGACCCTCTGCATGGCTCCACTGCATTACAGGAGCTGCCCACAATCCACCCATACTTTGTTGCCCTGGGTCTGACTGGCACCACCAAAATGACCAGCTTTGGTCAGGATAATATGGGCTCAGCTCTGCTGCATGTCACCAATCACTTAGCACATCCTTGGAGCTTCGTGGTGACACACATGCACAGCCCTGCTGTGCTATGGGGCTGAGTGACAGCCACTTCCCTCACATTTTCCCACAGGCAGAGAGCTAACAGGATGAAATCCCAGCCTTCTTCGAAGTGTGAAGCAGGATTTCAGCCAAAATGTTGCAACAAACACATTTGTCCTGCAGAGTAAGCAAATGAAGTGGCAACTGCACCAGTAAAGAACAGGAAGCTGTTGATGACACTGGCTCCAATTTTTTTTAGCCTATTAAGATTTCCATTACCCTCAGGCTCATTATTCAGCAATAAGTAAACACCAATAAATCAGAAACAACAAGTGAAACACACGCACTTAAGCAAAAGAAGAAAAGTAATCCTGGGAAACATTCTTTACTCTTGCTCATTAGAAATGCTCAACACAGCAATATCAGCCCTGAAATGCATCCCAACCTCTAAAATAAGATCCACCATGACCTGCTGAGATGTAAGACTTGGGTCTTAGAAGGATCTTAGAAAGGAAGAAAGGATCTATGGTGGGAATAGAATCACATCATAGAATTGTTTCAGTTGGAAAAGACCTCTAAGATCCTTGAGTCCAACCATCAACCTCACACCAGCATGGTCATTAAACCATGCCCCAAAGTGCCACGTCCACACATTTCTTGAACATCTCCAGGGGCAGTGTCTCCACCACCAGGGGAACCTGTTTCAAGGCCTTAATCACATCAGTGATTTCCTTTGTGAGGTTCCTTTCCAGCAGTAATGGCAAGGACTACTACAGAACCCCAGAGCTGTTTCGGTTGGAAAAGATCTCCAAGATAAATGTGGTGCTTTCCCTTCCCCACTCCAGGGCTGTCAGGAGCGATGCAATCTGCACACACCTTTATGCCTAATGTTGGGCTGCCAAGTACTTCCACTCTATTTTATGTGTGTGGAAATCATGTGTCTTTAAGTACTACAGAAGTGGATTTTCCCAATAGAAGAAAAATTATCTCCTTTATTTTTTTGCCACTGTCTGTGTTAAAATACCGTGTGGACCTGTGAGCAGATCCAAATTCTTCCCTTCTCATGAAACTGTGGAAGGTTTATTCTACATTTCCATGAGTGGCCATTTTAATTTTTCCATTTTCCTTTTTTAAACAGGAAACCTCTCCACTGCTTCTCCACTTTCTCTTAGCTCTTTGTTTATGTTCTACTTCCATTACCAGAATTATTCTTACATTTTTTCCATCCTCTATTCTGAACAAACATTTACCCTGACTCTGAATGACTTGCATTATATATGAGGGGAAACAACAAAGCAAGAGGGAACAAAAGTGACTTCTCTGTGAAGGCTTGCAATGTGCCTGCAACCTCCTTGCTGATAGCAGACTTGAAAGAAGATTGTTTGACAGCCATGAGCATCCCTGGCCACAGGATCATGCTTAAAACCACTGTGGTAGTTTTAGGGTATGCCTTTAATTTCTTTCACAGATCTTGAACAGAAAGTAGTAAAATGTAAATAAATCACTATTGGGTGTAAAAAGGAAAACAAAGATCATGCTAAACAATCCCATTGGAAGGGATAAGGGACTGAAACTAGTTGTCCCAAAATGATTTTTCTTTCTCTCTTCCCACTTTGCTCTGGGAGAGGCACTAACTTGTTTCTGCTTGACCTTGTCTGCATTGGTTTGGTATTAACTTCTCTGCTTCTGTCTCTTCTCCCTTTTTTCCAGGGGGGTAAGAGGGAGGCAGAGAGGGAGAAGCTAGTAGCATCCCCTGGTCTTGTGCTGTTTATTAATTGTAAATACCTGTCAATATTGTGAATACTGTGTATTGTGTACATATTCATTGCATTCTGTTGCAGATTGTAGTTCTGCTTGTAAATACAGCTTTCATTTGCTTCCAGCTGGGCTGGTCAGGCAAATTTAATGCTGGGGGAGAATTTTCAACCCACCACAACTGCAGAGATGCCTCAAGTAGAAAGCAGAGCCAGGTGATACAGGCAGCTGTATATACCATGGTTCACAAAAGCAAATCACCTTTTCACTCATTAATTTTTGTCTAGCTATAGAAGGTTTAATATATATCTGCCCACTTGAGCAGAGGCAAAAGGATGCAGCCAGTACAAGGGATGAGGTCCTCATTTCCCCTTCAGGCTAGCAGCTCCTGCCTGAAAAGGGAATGATTGCAGGCAGGAGCAGGTGAGTGAGGAACAGCTTGGCTGCCTGAGAAGAAGCAGCATGGAAGCAACATTGCACTGCAGAGCAGGAAAAGCACGCACATTTGAACCCATCTGGTCACCAGGAAGGTGTCCACAGCCACAAAGGCAAACAGTACAGTAGTGCAAGGGGTTAGATGAGCTCTCTAAGAGAGTCTGCTGCCAGTACTCAGCAGCTTGTGGTTACAGTGACTCACACTCTAAGGTATCACAGGTCCTTTTCTCATCTTTTCAAGATGCATCAGAGCTCAGGTCTGTCTGTTGATTACCAACCAGCTTTTGATTCTGCACTCCCACTGCATACCACCCAACTGCCATGCTGCTGCAGCAAGGGTTTGTGTGTCCGTGCATCTCACAGAAAACCTTTGAATCCCAGCAGCAAACAAGAAAGGCTGTCTCAAACCACCTTCTCTCCACAGCATCCTTCTATTTGCAGCAGAAGAATACATCTTCCAATCTCCCAGCCCTCAGCAGCATGTTGCAATGCATGGAAACCCCAGCAATCAACAGAGTGAAAGAGCTGAAATTCCTTCCTTTCTTTAACTCTCACAGTCTTCCCTCCTTAAACAAAACTTCCCTCAGTATGTTCACCAGGTAACATCCTAGTGCATTGAGCACAAGACCAGGCAACACCTCCCTTTCCCTTCTGCTGCTCTTTGGTTTGTTATTTGTCCCATAAATACTCCAGCATCTTATTAGTTGGGCTACAGACAATCAATATCAGGAAGGGAATTTTCCACCTTTGTCCATATTTTCTCCATCTAGCTCCAAAATCCAAATACTCAGCTTGCAAAGCCTGTAGATATGTCAGGCCTTTTCCACAGATGGTCTGTAGAAACTTTATTACTGTCCATGAGAAACAAGAAAAGAATCTGCTTGGAGGTCCCAGGATGGATTTGCAGGCTTGGGGGCTGAAGGGAAAAAAAAACCAAACCCAAAACATTTTTACTTGAAATCAGAATATATTCATTCTGTAAATCATTGCCTGACAATAAACCCATGCTCTTTCCAGGGTTGCTTTTTACTGTAAGCATTTTACAGCCTAATTTCCAGAGAGAAGATACTTTTTTTTTCTGAGTAAAAGATCATGTGATAAAATTTCTTGACACAGCTTATGCTTTCTATGTGTTCTTTTCAGTTTTATCCCCAAATCAAGAGAGTGTTAAAACTGGGTCAATTCTCTATGCATAGACCTGGCTTTAACTGCATCTCCCATCCTTTGCTGTTTACAAAACGTGGCTTACGAAGGTCTAGATGCTATTTCTACTGAAGTTGTCTTACAAGGCAGGCTTTTAACTGAACAGCCAATGTTAATCCCACCCACACATCCTAGCAAAGGAGCACAAGTTTCTTGAACTCTGGCTCAGCATCTCATCTCTTCTGTGGCGGTGAAAATGAATATTGCATCTATGGCAAGGCATGTCAGGCTCTCTGTGGAATTTATTATGCTCTCTGCACCAAATGTTCTACCAGCAGGTCTGCCTCCTGCTATTCAGAACATGTATAATTACAAAAGAATTCAGCTAATGCTGGAAAGAATGACTGTCCATAACTCATCAGGTTAGGAAGCTGGAAGCCCTAGAGCAGAAAAGAAATGCGTGGAATATTGAGTTGAAGAGGAAAAACTAATTTCATTTGGGTTTTGGTGGTTGTTTCTTTCTGTGTGAAGAACTAGTTTATATGTAGGATGCAGTTCATTATCTCCTCTTCAAATAGGCAATCACATGTCTGCAGGCAGCAGACATGGGACGCTAGCAGTGATCCCTGGCCCACAGCACAACCTTTGGATAGCTGGGGGGGCAATTCTTGCTTAGGAATGCACTCTCCAGTCCTAGGCTGGCTATGCTTCTGGTTTAAGCTCACGGGGAAAGCTCTACCTTGTATGAGCTCCTGTGTCCTCTGAGGACCATTGTTCTTGACCAGACATAGTGTTCTTGGGTTGTCCTCTTCAAAAATGCTCTATACCCCCAATAGCAGAGAGCATTAGGAGAGGCTTATACACAACAATTCCAGGAGTCTAACTTTCCCACATTCTTAAGTGAGACCAAGATTGCTGAAGTCAATAGAGAGATCCCTATTTTCAACTTGAACTGTGAGGGCACCCAAATTTGTTCCTAAGTGATGAACACCAGGATCCTGATTCTAAGCCAGCTGACTCCAGTCCTTGTTCGTGATGTTTTGGGACTCAACTTTTGCAATATCACAATGTCTAATTTAACTGCTCTACACATCCAAAAAGCTTCTAACAATGAGGACCACATTTCTGCATCCTTCTTTTGTCCTCATTTGAATGTCTTTCCCAAGTTTCCAGTCTGATTTCTGTTGCAAACTGGAGGCCAACTCCTTTGCCATAAAAAGAAGGGAAGAGCTTGTTCTTCATAGACATAGCCCTCAGACAAAACTTGCTTCTTCAACCTCAAATTGGAAACATCTGCACTTACATGACTGAGATGCAAGAGAAGGTTTAAGGTTCATTTTGTTTACAAATTATTTTGAGGATTTTCCCAAGGAATCATTTTTCTTCCTTTGTAAGCAGAAGTCTTGATTGATGGGTTAGATACTGGAGATTCCCATTGGAATGGGCTGCTCGGGGAGGTGGTGGAGCCACCATCACTGGAGGTGTTTAAGAAGAGACTGGATGGGGTGCTTGGTGCCAGGGTTTAGTTGATTAGATGGTGTTGGACGATAGGTTGGATTCAATGATCTCTAAGGTCTCTTCCAACCTGGTCTGGTCTGGTCTGGTCTGGTCTGGTCTGGTCTCTTCTCTTCTCTTCTCTTCTCTTCTCTTCTCTTCTCTTCTCTTCTCTTCTCTTCTCTTCTCTTCTCTTCCCTATTCTATTCCCAGAGAAGGAGGTATTAGTTTATCTCTATCTATAAAAGTTGATAAAGGCACTGAGATAGCCTTTTTCACATTTGATAAGCATACTAATAATTGTATTTTGAGTGAAAGGATACTTCTGACTCTCTCTGTAGGGACAAATCTCTGCTCATTTAATTTTTCTTATTATTCTCACTAGTCATTTCACTGCCAGAAGCCAACGTTCATCACACAAGTTTGACTTCAAGGCTGCAGTGGCTCAGGCTCCTACTGAAGGGGAAGGCCTTTTGATGGTAACATCACTAACAGGAACTGCTCCATACAGAAGATGGTGCTCCGACATTTTAGTTGATCCTGGTGAGTCCAATCTTCACAAGGGAGAGGAACAGATGTTTCAGCGAAGGCAGGGAAGAACTAGGCACACATAACAGAGTGATTCATTGCTGTTACACTCAGCCAGTTTCTGAGAAGCAACAGTTTTGCAATTCCTGAGGTAGAGGTTACACATGGACAATGACTTTGAAAAGTCACTGGTTGACCTATCCTTAATGTATTTGTCTCATACCTTGCAGAATTCGTTGTCTCTGTGAAGCCCAGCAACCAGAATTCTCACATCTCCCTTGGGTTTGTAACTGTTACTCACAACATTTACTAGTGCCTGTATGAGTGCCTTGCAATTAACCATTTCTTCCTGTTCTTTGCCAGCTTCAGCGTATCACAAAGGTCTCAGATTCCAACTCTGACTTGTCTTTTCTGAGCTGGAACTGGCTTTGGCAAGGGATGTAAAGAAAAGCAAGGAAGGCTTCTACAGGCACATTAACCAGAAAAGGAGGGTTAAAGGAAGCATTCTCCCCTGATGAGCAACAGGGGGAAACTTGTGTCAATGGACAAGGAGAAGGCTGACATTATCAACAAGTTTTTTTTTCCTCAGTCTTCACTGGAAACCCCTCTCCTCATTGCTCTTGTGTTGATGGACCACAAGTTGGAGACCAGGGTGACATAGCTCCTCCCACGGTAAGTGAAGACAAGGTGCATGGTCAGCTGAGGAACCTGAAGATATACAAGTCCATGGGACCTGATGAAATGCATTGCAGAGTCCTGAGGGAAATTGCTGATGTGGTTGGCAGACTGCTCTCCATGATATTTGAAAGCCCTGGCAGTCAGATGAGGACCCTGGGGACTGGAAGAAAGGAAACATTACAGCCATTTTTCAAAAGGGTAGAAAGGAGGACCCTGGGAACTACCAACCTGTCAGCCTCACCTCTGTGCCTGGGATGATCATGGAACAGATCCTCCTAGATGCCATGCTCAGGCACATGGAGGACAGGGAGGTGATTCAAGACAGCCAGCATGCCTTTACTAGGGGCAGGTCCTGCCTGACCAACCTTGTGACTTTCTATGACAGTAGGTAAGGAATGACCTGTGGATGTGATCTATCTGGACTTCTGCAAGGTATTTGACACAGTCCCTCACAACATCCTGCTCACCAAGGTGGAGAGAAATGGATTTGATGGGTGGACTCTGCAGTGGATAAGGAATTGGCTGGGTGGTCAAAGCCAGAGGGTGGTGCTCAATGGCTTGAAGTCCAGATGGAAAGCAGTGACAAGTGGTGTTGCTCAGGGGTCTGTACTGCACCTGTGCTGTTTAATATTTTTATCAATGACATAGACAGTGGGATCGCATGTACCATCAGCAACTTTGCAGATGACACCAAGCTGAGTGGTGTTGTTGATACACCAGAGGGATGTGATATCATCCAGAGGGACCTGGACAAGCTGGAGACGTGAGCCCAGGTGAACCTCATGAAGTCCAAAAAGAGCAAATGCAAGGTTTGCACCTGAGCCAGAACAATCCTCACTATCAATACAGACAGGGTGATGAAGTGTCAGAAAGCAGCCCAGTGGAGAAGGATTTGGGGATGCTGATGGATGAGAAGCTGGACACGAGCAGACAGTGTGCTCTTAGAGCCCAGAAGGCCAATCACATCCTGGGCTACATCACAAGATGTGGCGCCAGCAGATCCAGAGATGTGATTCAGCCACTTTGCTCTGCTCTCATGAGACCTCACTGGAACAGATTGCCCAGGGAGGTGGTTGAGGCCCCTTCTCTGGAGATATTCAAGGTAAGACTCGACAACAACCTGATCTAGTTGAGGATGTCCCTGCTGACTGCAGGGAGGTTGGACTAGGTGACCTTTGGCAGTCCCTTCCAGCCTGGACCATTCTATGATTTTATGATTCATAACATCTCCTTGTAGTGAAGCCTCCAATCATCTTTATTGCCCTTCTCTCTACATATACTACATTACCTCTGTTCTTAAAATATCTCATATATATCTTTAATATTATGAAGCAAAGTTTTAGGTCCTGGATATCATTATAGCAATAATAAAGATAACAACATGCTCTCTCTCTAGCATTCTTCAGGTCTTTCACCCCATCTTTCAGCTGATCAGATGTTGGGGTTTTGGGGGTATTTTTGTTATTTTTTTCTTATTTTCCATGGAGAAACATCCCCTAAATTTTCCTTCCCAATAGTTGCATAATGAGAGTGGGGGAAACAAAAGACATTGTCTGCTTTGTAGGTCTGTAATTGAAACAATGCCCTGGAATATAAGAGTAGAACACAATCAAAGCAGAAGATTAAAAGGCCTCTCTAACAAATGATCATTAATGATACCTACACTTGAACAATGGGTACTTATGGTACCACCCCCACCCCCACCACCCCCTCCTTGCATGGTGAATAGGGCCACTTCTGTGTACTTAATCAGAACACATTTTAAATCACACTGTATAGTATACTTTGTGGCAATACCTGATGGCCAAAGTACATAAAATATGATGAAGTTAAGAAGTTGCAGCTGAACTAACAATATATTCTCCTGGAAGGAGACACTGAATAAATTGTGGATGGCTTTTGATAGCCAATTAAAGTTCTTATTATAAGAGCTCTGTTGCATTTCTCTGCATCCTCCAGTTGTAACTTTTAAACAAGTATGTGCAACGGTAAATATTCCCCTAAACTTCCAAGGTGCTAACAAGTTGATGTGTCTCTTGAAACAATCAGTTAGCATGATAGATACAAACTGAAAAGAACCTTTTTCATCAGGAAGCAAGAATTTCATTTAGATTGTTGGCAACAATAATGACTTTTTTGTTTGGGGAGCAGTCAGGTACATATCTTCACATCTATTCCTTCAAAGATTGACAAAGTTGATTTAGAATCAGACAGGTTTCCCCAGTAGAAGGGACACAATTGTTCCCCCTCATTTTTCTCCCCTCAATTTTGTCAAAGGCAAAAATTCAAGGTATGAACAAAACCTTTTCCAGCTGCAGTGCTATGTAATGAGCAATAAAGAAGAAAGAAGAGGTGAGGAGAAAGTTCTTCAAGGAGAGAGTTGTTAGCCATTGGAATGTGCTGCCCAGGGAGGTGGTGGAGTCACCGTCCCTGGAGGTGTTCAAGAGGGGATTGGACGTGGCACTTGGTGCCATGGTTTAGTAGTCCTGAGGTCTGTGGTGACAGGTTGGACTTCATGATCTTTGAGATCTCTTTCAACTTTGGTGATTCTGTGATTCTGTGATATGGTCTTGTAAACCATTCACCAAGAAGGTTAAGCAGCAGATCTGACTTCTGCTGTAGAGTTTGTCATTTAGAAGTTGGCCTGATCACTCTGGACTAGATAGTGTACCAGATTCTTAGGGTTGGATGGGACCTCAAGGATCATCTAGTTCCAACTCCCCTGCCACAGGCAGGGACACCTCACACTACATCAGGTTGCTCACAACCACATCCAGCCTGCCTGTAAAAACCTCCAGGAATGAAGCTTCCACCAACTTTCCCGGCAACCTGTTCCAGTGTCTCACCACCCTCATGGGAAGAACTTCTTCCTAACATCCAATCTGAATCTACCCATTTCTACTTTTTTCCCATACCCCCTAGTCCTATAATTACCTAACACCCTAAAAAGTTGCTCCCCAACTTTCATGTAGGTCCCCTTAAGATATTGAAAGGCCACAATAAGGTCTCCTCGGAGCCTTCTCTTCTCCAGACTGAACAGCCCCAACTCCCAGTCTGTCCTCATAGGAGAGATTATTTCACATGTCTCATTTTTCCCTCTGTGCTCCATCAGAGAGGGCCAAGATTTGGTATTAAAAATGAAGTTTCTAGAGATCACTCTTAAAGCTGTAGATTCCCTGAAAATCTACCTTTCCAAGGTCTTGATCAAGCAAATGGCTTTAGTTTATGTGTAGCTATGTAATTGCTTTCTTCTAAAGGCTGACACAAAGGGGTCCACACTGCACAAAGCATAATTATTCTGCTCCAAGGCCTAGGGTAGCCAAGAAATGCCCTGGAACCAGCTTTTCACTTCCCATTTGCTCCTTCTGCTTCCTGTCTTGAGCCCTTCCAAATGCAGAAAATGCCTCATTGTTGTCCTTCAACTGGAAAAGTTTGGGATATCATGTAGGACCTGGCCAACTCTTGCCTGTGATCTGCAATTATCCACTTTCTTTAACATTAGAGGGGGTAGGGGGCTGGAGGGTGTGCATTCTTTCCACTAGAAGAGCTTGTAACGCTGGCCAGCTTCGCATCCTACACAAAGCTCAGTGCTTGGACAGCTTTCTGGGGTCCAGAGATGAAAACCACACCGCAATGAGAAGGCTTATCAGATGGTTACAGCATCAAAATATCATGAGTGAACTTGAAATTCAGCTACAAAGGAGCATGTTGATAGTGAGAGGGCAAACACACTTGCATAAAATCCAAACCCATGCAGCTTTTTCAGTTCAGATTACATTGACTGCTGCCCTTGCCTCTATCACATGCATCAACCCCAAGCCAATTTTGTTGTTCTTTTGCCCTCTTGCAAAGGGCTTTTCTAATGCTGCCTTGCCAGCTAAGGCTGCTCTCCTTCATTTTCTTATTTTTCACTTGCTTGAGAAAAATATTTTCCCCACTGTGGAGGCACCCCAGGAGGTGGAAGTTAAAGTTTGATCCAGCAGCCTGTTTCTCCATTCTATCAGATCAAAACCCCTATCTCGTTAAGGAATTGTATTTGCAGTCACTCATCACCATGGGGATTAAGCGCTGCAAGCATGACAAAGTCTTACACAAAATTTTAGCCATATACATAATTAATCCTGCTTTTCATCACTCCTGGCTTCTCTCTACTTTCCTGCAGTGCAATTCACAGGCAATCCTCTGCAGAAATGAGCAGCCACCTACCTCCCAGCGCAATAACTGCATCTCTTCTCTGTCTGCAGATGCATTTCGGAGCCCCATTTGCAATTAAAGGAAAAGTATTAAACCCAAAGGAAAAGCAGTTTTCCTTTTCCTACATGACTGTAGGATAGAATAGAATAGACTGGAATAGACTAGACTAGACTAGACTAGAGCAGACTAGAATAGAATAGAATAGAATAGAATAGAATAGAATAGAATAGAATAGAATAGAACTAACCAGGTTGGAAAAAGACCTTTGAGATCATCGAGTCCAACCTATCATCCAACACCATCTAATCAACTAAACCATGGCACCAAGCACCCCATCCAGACTCTTCCTAAACACCTCCAGTGATGGTGACTCCACCATCTCCCTGAGCAGCACATTCCAATGGCCAATCTCTCTTTCTGTGAAGAACTTCTTCCTAACATCCAGCCTAAACCTCCCCTGGTGCTGCTTGAGACTGTGTCCTCTTGTTCTGGTGCTGGTTGCCTGGGAGAAGAGACCAACCCCCACCTCGCTACAACCTCCCTTCAGGTAGTTGTAGAGAGCAATAAGGTCTCCCCTGAGCCTTCTCTTCTCCAGGCTAAGCAACCCCATGGGGCTCCCTCAGCCTCTCCTCATAGGGCTTGTGCTCCAGTAGTCCTGAAAGCCTCAGAGCTGATGTTTGATGTTTGTCACTGTGTCTTTCCATATACATTATATATATATATATATATATATATATATATATATATATATATATATATATATAATAACATTAAATTCTTGGGATTACCAATCAGAAGCAAATCACAAACTGCAGCTGCTGATTTTGTTTTTCCTATTTTGTGTATAAATATAAATGAGAAATGACAGCAGTCTTGGAATATCTTAATTTTTGTTGGTATTCTTCTGTGAGCCCCAAGGCTGGCTGTATTGTGTGTTTGAGTAGATGTTTTCATACACACATATAAAAAACAACTCTTTTAAACAAAATTGGTCTCTTTTCAGACTAGACCCCTGGACGTTTGCTAAGGTGTTAATGGACAGCTCTTAATATCACTCAAAAAGAGGAGACCACTGATTGTCTCCCAGATCATCAGAAGCCTCCCAGCTGGGAGATAACTGAAGTTAAAAAGAAAGGCTCTGTTTCTGGTGGATGAGACCCAGAGTCCAGGGACTTACTCTTCCTCCCACCTCTTGGTTCTTGAGGCTGAGCCCCTGGCTCACCCCGCACATCAAGCTCACTTCTGCTGAGAGCAACTTTGGTCTTCCATCTCCACAATGTCCCCTGAGAGATCTGATTAGACAACAGTGATTTCCAGTAGGTATCTGAGGAGATAAAGTCTGTAACTGCCCATGGAAACAGTAAAAAAACAGCTGTTCAGGGATCCTGATTTACCTCCTTCCTGTCCTTCTTTGAGACACAGTTGGGGGCTAGCTGCACTTGTATCTTGGCCTGTGATATATCTCCAGCATCTTTTGGCCCCACTGAGGTAATCCTCTCATGCATCTTGGCATCAGCTGACATCCCTGGAATCCTTCCTGACTTGCTACATTTGCTCTCCCCATTTGCTCTTTCTTTCTGGGCAGGCATGAAGATTCTCCAAAAGCAACTGGTGAGAAGGCATCCTCCTATCACACCCAACTGATGCTAACATTACCCAGTTTGCCCAGCTCCCTCTGGATCCCAGGGTTGCTGTCAGCCCCTCTGTACTGCAAATCAGGCTTCTTTCCAACTAAAGCAAAAGTCAAATTGACAATATGCTCTGTGTGACACCTCCACACACTGCTGTGAGGTCCTGGAGCATAGTTTGAGACAGAGACACCCTGGGTGCAAGACATGAAAAGAGCCTTCTAGCTCGTACACTGGCAGATCCCATCTTCATGCCCATCATGTCACATCTTCCCCAGGGCTCTGCCTGCTTCCCTCATGTCCCTGCAATGCCATGGTAGCCCGAAAGCAGGTTAGGGAACCTGCTGCCACCCCTCACAGGACCCACCTCAGCTGTCAGGACAGTGCAGTCAGGTCACCTTTTCCTCAGCCCTCTAGTCTTCCAGGCACCACTTATGATATTAGAATATTAGAATAGAATTAACCAGGTTGGAAAAGACCTTTGAGATCATCAAGTCCAACTTATCACCCAACACCATCTCATCATTAAAAAAATAAAGAAAAAGATTCTATTTCCTGACTGCAGGGGGGTTGGACAAGATGACCTCTGATGGTCCCTTCCAACCCAATGCAACCTGTGAGTCTGTTTCTTTCTCACAACAGATGAGTCTTCAATCCAACACAACATCAAAGCTGGAATCTTACTTCTCAGTCTACCTGCAAGCCATAGCAGCCTGGTGAATCAATATTGCAAAAGCAAAAACTAGCTTTGTCCACAGAAATATTTAAAAGTACCTAAGGCTGGCTTAGAAGCTGTGAGATTGTTACAACTGGAAAGATATTAGGGATGTTTTCATTTGCTCTCTGGGTTTTCAGCCTTCCTGGCTGTCTTTCCTAGCTTTCTGTTGCAGGAACAAGGATTAGAAAGCATTTATTCTCCCTGTACAGCTGAGGTTGTCATATAAATTTGGCTTCAGGAGCTGGAGCTTTAGGGGGAAACATGACAAGCATCCTCACTAAAATTATGAATGTCAGCAACACTCTTTGTATTTCTGAAAACCTTCATGAGGCCTAGCAATGAATATAGATGGAGGAAAGACTGCAATGAGCCCTGAGACATCCAGGCTTGACCCTTCAATTTACCACAGGGTTTTCATATCATCTCAGGGAAGTGGATCCTACTTAGTTACTCTGAAGCCACTGAGTCCATTTAGCTTGGCAAGTCCAGGAAGAAAGTGCTCAGCATCTTGCAGGATGGAGTTCCCTATGCTTTGGTGTCCTATATGTAAACCTTGGACAAAACTACTTCTGTGCTTTGCTGTCCTATAAACCTTGAATGAAGCTACTTCCGTCCTTCTGCTCACCAGTGAGCAAGGTGTCCTCTGCAGCAGGGATTTTCCCTATTTACTTGAAACTCATTCAAAAAACATTCAGTAACCATTAACCATAATTAATCCTCTGAACTAATTTCTTCATCATCATTACTATGAAAGAAAAAGAGAAAAAAAACACAGGTTGAAAAAGCACCAAATATTGACTTTACCAGATGAGGCTGGTACAAGGGTTGATTTCAGGGCTCGCATGGGGACCGCATACCTGGAGGATCCTACGTGCAGCAGGGCAGCCAATGATATGAAACTGAAAGGCAGAGAAAAAGAAAGAAAGAAGGAAAGAAGGAAGGAAAGAAGGAAAGAAGGAAGGAAAGAAGGAAAGAAGGAAGGAAAGAAGGGAAGGAAGGAAGGAAGGAAGGAAGGAAGGAAGGAAGGAAGGAAGGAAGGAAGGAAGGAAGGA
Organism: Dryobates pubescens; assembly: GCF_014839835.1. NCBI lineage: Eukaryota > Metazoa > Chordata > Aves > Piciformes > Picidae > Dryobates > Dryobates pubescens. The sequence continues at coordinate 12,838,838 of NC_071613.1, read as the reverse complement.
AGGAAGGAAGGAAGGAAGGAAGGAAGGAAGGAAGGAAGGAAGGAAGGAAGGAAAAAGAAGGAAAGAAGGAAAGAAGGAAAGAAGGAAAGAAGGAAAGAAGGAAAGAAAGAAAGAGAAAGAAAGAAAGAAAGAAAGAAAGAGAGAAAGAAAGAAAGAAGGAAGGAAAGAAAGAAGGAAGGAAAAAAAGAAGGAAAGAAGGAAAGAAAGAAAAAAGAAGGAAAGAAGGAAGGAAAGAAAGAAAGAAGGAAGGAAAGAAGGAAGGAAAGAAAGAAAGAAGGAAGGAACGAAAGAAAGAAAGAAAGAAAGAAAGAAAGAAAGAAAGAAAGAAAGAAAGAAAGAAAGAAAGAAAGAAAGAAAGAAAGAAAGAAAGAAAGAGAAAGAAAGAAAGAAAGAAAGAAAGAAAGAGAGAGAAAAAGCATGATTTGCTAATTTACAACTAATAATTAAAAGGGCCTGTCAAGGAACTTAGCTTCCTCAGCATGTGTTTAACATTACTTCAGAGAAGGTCATTGCTGGCTTCTCCAGGAAGGGAGTTCCGGAGAGGGTACAGTAAGTGCACAGAGTTTAAATGAGCAGCCCCGGCGCAGACGTTTCGCAGTCTTCAGGGATGCACAAACAATTCTGCCTCGGCAGCACAGAAACAATGCCCTGTATTCACAAAGACTACAGGAACTTCAATATTGTGTGGAGGGAAGGTGGGGGGTGAGGAAAGTCTTGAAATGCGGATAAATTGGTATTCACCAAGTGCCATTCCTTAATTTACAACAGTCTTTAACTTCGGAGCCAATTGCCAAGGTGCTCATAAAAAGAGAAATGATGAATATTCAGGATGTCTTCTGAATCCATTAGGCAACTGAGGATGAGGTCTCCATATGTATAACTTCAGCTGCTTTCACATGCTGGTAGAGAGAATGCCAAGGTGGCGTCAAGAAGAAAAATGGCTCCTTAACTTGCCAACGGGGAGAGAGGAAAGGAAGAAAAAAAAAGAAGGGGAAAAAAGGGGGTATATCAAGTGCATGGAGATGTAAATTTGTTTCAGTGCAGTAATTCAACCACAGCGTGTGCTGCATGGCACGGCATGAACCTGGGTCTCAGAGAGATCTGGCACGGCCGGCTCTGTGGACAGGTGTGCACAGGATCACTGTCAAGTTAAAAGCAGTCACTGTACAGCTTGCTTTTTCCACACCACCCCCTCCAAGGGTTTCAAAGAGCCTGAGTGTATTCAAACTCAGGCAAAGAAAGGCTCGGGCTAGACCAAAGCTCAAGGTAGATCGAGAAGAGGAAAAGGTCAGCCTACAAAGGCTGAGAGAAGTGCTAAGTGACTGGCCCTGAGTGAGGAGCAAGTCAGTGATGGATCAGGCTTTCTCCTTCATCATTCTGGTTTTTAACCAGAGCAGGGTACATTTAGCTTGGACATGAGGAGGAAGTTCTTTACAATGAAGGTGGTAAAACACTGACATTGGTAGCCCAGAGAGGGGGTTGAGGGCCTGTCCCTGAAGACATTCAATGTGGCCCTGGGCAGACTGATCTAGCTGGAAGTGTCCCTGCTCACTGCAGGAGGGTATTGGACGAGATGGCCTTTGAGGGTCTCTTACAAGCCAATGCAATCTGTGAATCTTTTCACTCATCTCCCTGTTTCACTCCTTGACAGCCTTTACCAACATCTTAGATAAAGCAGACAAGGTACTTACAATCACAGTCAGTAACTGATGGGGAAATCATGCTGTCCAGCTCTTACATCCCAGAAAATAATGTCTCCTGGATGCCATGAATCATGGAGGATCACAGACCACAAATCACCTAAAGGTGGAAGGAATGAGTTTAAAGTCACATGTACCAAACACAGCCATTTCTCTGGGGAATCTCAGACCTGGTGTGATTAATTCCACTTTCACAGGGAGGAACTGTAAGAGTTAGGAGAATAAATAATGCCATAACCTCGTGAGTTCAGCTGGTAGCAAAGCCAAGCCATTCATTGAGGAGAGGAGGCTTTGGTCACAGTTGTGCATTGCCACAGCAGGCATGAGAGTGTGTAACAATGATACTCCTCAGGTTCCACAGATGGTGTAAGGGCACCATTCAGTCCACAGGGTCTTCCTGTAGATTGTAGGGAGTCACTAGGATTCACAGGGAGAGAAGAAAATAAGCAGCTTTCATGGCCCCTGTCTCTTGGTTGCTCTCCTGCTTTGGTAACAACTTAGCTGTGCAGACTGTCTCTGTTACCACTCTATGTGCCAGTGTGATGGAGCATCCCAAATGCAGCTTTCTACAAGCAAGAAGCTATTCCCTGTGATGCTGTATTGCCTGCAGGCAAGGTGCAGAGGTTAATTACCTGCCTTTCAAGTCATGACTGTAAAATGCAGTAGATGCAGTGGGAACTCATGGAGAGGTCTCACTGGGGAAGTACTTGGTCAGTTTTAGCAATATTTGTTCCTGTCATTTAGGCAAATTAAGAGCCAGCAGCTGATGACCAGAGTATGCTTGAGGTTCCACCACAGATACAAGATCATCACAGATCCATATACCCAGCTCAGGAACCTTGAAGTGTGTAATTTACCACACTCCTGCTCTAAGCATAGACGTGGAGAGGACATGTACCTCACACCTGCCCAACAAAAATGATTATATTATACTCATGACTAATACAGTTGCTTGTGTAGCTGTTGGTATTGTTCCTTGATACTTAACACATCAGTCTCCAATTCCCTCTAATTTAAGAGTGCCAGCACACCTCAAGGGGAACAAGCAGTTGACTTACTAAAAATGGGTACGGTTCTTCAGGTTCACAGATTATCTGGCCACAGTTTGACTTCAGTTCAGTTCAGAGTTGGGTTTTCCACTCTCTTCAGTTATTTACACAAGACCATGTGTTCACTCAGATTAGTTTTCTGGGGTGATTTTTTTTGGTTTTAGCACTGTTTTTTCCAACCATTCACCCATCATTTTGCACATGGGACTGGTCACCACTTCTAGCTGGGCTGTCCCTAATCTGTGATGAAAGGAATGAAACATGCTACAAGAGAGATGGTACTTCCATCAGTAATCTATGTAATTTACATTCACCCACAGGTACCTTGCCCACATGTAAGCATGGGCATCTGCAAGAAGAACGATGAGAGCTTGTCAAGAGGCTGAGCAGCCTCCTATTTAAGTGTTTGCCGGAAGCTGTCACAAAGGAGGAGAGTGGTAGAAACACGCTGAGTCCACAGTGTTTCATAGACATGTTCCGTGGACACGTTCCACAATTGTCTTTTCTCTCTGTACTCTCAGCTGCAGTCACCAGGAGTGCACAGGGGCATGGGCAACACAAGCTTTCCCCACTGCTTCTAAGATTAGTATGAGTAATGTTCCCCAGTCTGTTATTGTGGAAATACCACCCATCATCCTGCAAAAGCAAGCCGAAGAATTATAGCTAGACATTAATAATAAAGGACCAAACAAAGCATCTCAAAGATGGCTGAATAACACCACTGCAGTTACTAGTAGGATAGAACAGCTCCAAACGAGTTTTCCCTCATCTACTGTCAGCAACCATCCCTTAGGCAGCACTCTGAGGAGTTCTGGGCTCACAGCAGCAGAGGCTGCACTGATGCATACAGTTCAGCTGGTGAGCTCCAGTCTGTCAGTGGTGTGATTAGCCATGGTCTGAGAAGGTAGCCAGCAGTGTCTGCATTCCAGACCACAACTAAAGAGTTTCTTTCACAGTTCATTGCATTGCAATGAAAATTAATTTTCCTTCATCATTTTGTTCTTGTAAAAAAGGGGAAAAAAATGGAGGAAAGAAGGGGGGGAAAGGAGAGACTTAATAGGTGGGAAAACCCAGAGGGCACTTAGCTGAAGGAGTTCTCTGAAAGAGGCACTAAAGATGGAAGTCTTGTCTGTCATCTCAGCTGCTAAGTAAAACTAGTGGTGGGACTCTTGGAAAAATCAGTATAAATTGCATTGCAGAGAGGACTGCTGCAGGGATGTTTCTGTGTAGCTTTATGGTTGCAGTGAAGACCGGTGGGCATTAGACTTGTTTCCAGGGGTATCATTTGGGCAAACTTTCAAGTCTGCAGCCGCTGAACTTTAAAGGCAGATTCCCCACTAACCACTGCCCTGCTTCCAGATCCTGCTCTTACAACACTGTGTGCAGGTATTTGTGCCACCAAAAATCATGGCAGCTCTTCCATAACTGTCTGTATCCAGAACGGTTGGGTACATATTTTGGAAGCTATGATGACTTTCCCAGGCCTTTCTTCCTGAGGCAAAATGAAAAGCACCAGCTGGAAACAGAACCTCGGTGTACTTTTCCCTTGCTGTGAATACAAGTTTCATCTATTTTTCTCCCTTTTTTCCCATCAAGAAAAGTAGCATTCTGTATGAGGTAGTGCACATGTTGGACTTTGCCAGGACCAGACTGTTCTCCTATTGCCCACGTGTTCTTCAGAGGTTTATTATCAAGTGTTCAGGATATTTCCAAATCCAGTTCTGTGAAGTCATTTCTCATGGTTGTCCACAATCAAGTGCAATGAAAAGGCCTAGATGATGTACAGATTATCAACACTGATGCTGGTATCCATCATTTTTATTCCTCTATCATGGGAGATTCAGTTCTGGATATTTGCAGGAAGGTTAAGTGCAGCCCTCCAAGACAAGCAGAGTGAGAGGACTGAAGTTCTCTGTATTTCTACTCAACACCAACCACAGCAGTGGAGACTTTCCATATTGTCATGTCAAAGTGCTATAGAACTGATCACCTCTCAGGAAGAGTCAGTGGTTTATGCTTCATGATCCTCCATGCCCATTCCACTTTCCATGCCTCGGTTGCTTCAGCTCTTCAATAAAGAAACATTAGAGAGTCAACTGCAGAGAACCACCTGAGCTGCTTTGGATGGATGGATGAAGGGCTAGCTGTGACACTGCTGATGTTTCAGTTTCTGGCTGTAGGTGGTTCTGTTTAGAACAAACCTGCCTTATTAAATCACAGAGTTATCTACTCAAATGCAAAGAGCTTCCAGCTTTTTTCTCCTGACAGCATAACTTCATTCACTTCAATGGAACTGCATTTGGTTTACACAGGTGTGAGAGGGAAATCAAGTAGCATATAGAAATGTTTTCTTTTGAAATACTTTTGGAGAAGAGGGGTAAAAAAACCTCCTTTTAGACCAATGCAAACATTTTCATTAGGGTTAAAATTTTCTGGGCAAAAACTGGATATCTTTTTCTTTCTTTTTTTTTTTCCCCCCTTTAAAATAATTTGATTTTTCAAAACTCCCCATAAAAATTTAAATGGAAACCTAAATATGTTCACCAAAAAAAAACCTTTAATTGTGTTTTTAAAGCTTTTTTTTTCTTTCTCCCTAGCAAAAACTGAAGTCTTTGGTCAAAAGGACTTAGAAAAACTAAGTTCCTTTTTTTTTTTTTTTTCAGACTGTGTAAAGCACCTTTAATAGACAGGTTAAAAGGACTGTGAATACAAAAACCAATAAAGCATTTGTCACAACTGAGCCTGAAAAACTAACTGTGGAAGTTAACATATGTGAAATCTGGGATGAACATGAGTTGTTTAATCTACAGGTTTCAGATCATAGAATCATCGAATCGATAAGGTTGGAAAAGACCTCAAAGATCATCAAGTCCAACCTGTCACCCAAAACCTCATGACTACTAAACTGTGGCACCAAGTGCCACAACCAATCCCCTCTTGAACACCTCTCCACCACCTCCCTGGGCAGCACATTCCAACACCTAACAACTCTCTCTGGGAAGTACTTTCTCCTCACCTCAAGCCTAAACCTCCCCTGGCACAGTTTGAGACTGTGTCCTCTTGTTCTGGTGCTGATTGTTTCTCCTGACAGAGAGGGGCAAGCAAAAGCCAAGGAGAAGGGTTTTTCTTTCCTGAATTCAGATTTTGTACAATTCACAAAACACAAGAACAGAAATGAAAGGACAATAGCAGGAGAACAAAAAGGGATGACAAGCAATAACCACCTTTGTATGTTTCAAGCCTCCTCTTGATACTGGTGCCCTTAGACCTACAGTGCTTTGAGATTATGGCTCATGAAAAACAGAAGAAAAAGGAAGGGGACATCTGTAAAGTCTCAAGCAGATAGGGGGTAACTAGGATTTAAACTGATCTCACAAGGTATAGACTGTCTTAATGTGAAAGGAAGAAGAGTGGGTAAAAACCATTTGTACAAGAGCTAAGAATATACCAGAGATTGTGCATTTGCTCTGTGGTATACCCAACAAATAATTTTTAATAAGATTTGTAACATGCTGTAATATTTCTCAGTATTTTGTAACAGCATCCCAAGAGGCAGGCCATGACTTCTTTGCTTGAAATAGACTGGCCATAGCAACAAACACTGAAATCATAATTTATGGGTTTGGCTTTGGTAGAAAGAAAGGAAGAAAGAACTAAAGGAAGAAAGGAAGAAAGGAAGAAAGAAAGAAAGAAAGAAAGAAAGAAAGAAAGAAAGAAAGAAAGAAAGAAAGAAAGAAAGAAAGAAAGAAAGAAAGAAAGAAAGAAAGAAAGAAAGAAAGAAAGAAAGAAAGAAAGAAAGAAAGAAAGAAAAACAAAGAAAGGAAGGAAGGAAGAGAGAGAAGAGAAGAGAAGAGAAGAGAAGAGAAGAGAAGAGAAGAGAAGAGAAGAGAAGAGAAGAGAAGAGAAGAGAAGAGAAGAGAAAGAAAAGAAAAAAAGAAAAGAAAAGAAAAGAAAAAAGAAGAAAAGAAAAGAAAAGAAAAGAAAAGAAAAGAAAAGAAAAGAAAAGAAAAGAAAAGAAAAGAAAAGAAAAGAAAAGAAAAGAAAAGAAAAGAAAAGAAAAGATAAAAGAAAGGAAAAGAAAATATGGGGAACAAACTGAAAGGGAGAAGAGGAAATGAGAATCATCACACCATATCTGTCCCAGAAGAACGAAAATCCAGAAGCTGCTTTCTTTCACAGAAAAGAACCAGGAAGGAAATTTTCAGCAAAATAAGGACACCGAAAGGGAGGTCAAGCTTCCCCCTGAGCAAAGAGGGAGAATTTCTTTCATGGGGTTGCTGTCTGAGTCTAACAGGAAGAGACTTAAGAGGTTACATCTGCTAGGGCTCCCCAAGAGATCGCTGAGAGTTAACTTGACTGCCTTTCAGCCATCTACACAAGGAGACATGTTTCTCCTGTCAGACAAGGGTATAACAAGGTCTAGTGACTACAAGATGAAACCAGCAGAATTAAGGCACACCAGCTGTAGCAGGGAGTGCTTTCAGCAACCTCCCTAGATGCGTGGCAGATTATCCCATAACATGAGGTCCATGAATCAAGGCAACATATTTTGAAAGGTAGATTTGAATTTAACCTAGGAACACAATTTTTTTATACAGGGTTTATTAAATTAAAATCCTTGGCCTTTTGCTTGACAAGAATTTTAATAGCCATAATATAACCATTTCTTCTGCCTTAAATGGTGTAAAATTGCAGAGGAGCAAAGCTGATGTTGCTGTCCTTTTGCAAACATTGTCATAATAATCCTTCTTTCACAAGAAAATTTCAAAGCATTTCATGAAACATTAAAAACCCTAAAGAAGTGTCTTCAAATCAGGCAGCTGGGGGAAAAATCCCAAACTCTGCAAGCAAGGTCTTCTCCTATGAACCATTGATGCAATAGGGGATGCTTAATCTGTGGTACATTTTTACATAACCAGGAATAGCCAGCAAAGTGTTCTGTTTTATTCTGGACTCCTGAAGAAGGCAAAAAAAAGAGACCAAGAGATTCAAGGACTGTGACAGAGATGATTGGCAACAAGGGAATATAAAAGAGCCATCCTTTTCAGTAGAAAGAGGACATGCCTGAGAGTTGAGTTCTCCTCACTTGCAATCCAAGAACCCAAAGGCTTGCAATGGACAGGAGACATGAAAGTTTCAAAATTAATCAAGGAAAATGTTATTTCACTGAAAAGTCCATGGCCAGTCCATGGCTGGCAGATTCTCACAGTTCAGTGGAAAAAGCATCTAATCCCTAGGTCTCCTCCAAGTCTGATGTGTATGAAGTCTTTGGTCAGTATATGCATGCCCAGGCTGTGCAAATCTATAATCCTATAGCTGGCAATAGCTAGTAGGGGAAAAAAAAGTATGCACATTCAGTGGGTTTGTGATGTCCTCAATTACACAGAAGTCCTGGTAGCCCTGCTTGCCTTGGCTTCTCCTTCTACAGGCCACAACAGCTACATATCACAAAGTCATTTCAGTGATCCATTCACCAAGCTTTAGATTCAACAAAATATGTATTTTCTGTGCTTTAAGTCATGGTTACTTAGTGTAACACACTTCAAACTGCCTCAGTCATCTTACTTGGATGAAGGGTCAGATGCAGCTGCAGATGTCACTTTCTTCAAAGCCAGATGCCATCAGCTTAACAGAGAACTGCTGATCTGAGCATCACTTCCCAGAGGCATATGGCAACTATGAAATGGGCTTCAAAGGGCAAACCAGGAGTCCTCAACATGCAGCCAAAAGTCCTGGAAGATTAAGGAACTGACGACCTGAAGACTAAGGAACATATGCCTGAGCCAAAATGCAAACCCAGTACCTTGCAGGCAGCATCAATAGCTCCTTGTGTTTCTGTACATCAATCATCTACTGATTGAAGGGCTCATATATGCATATATAGGGGTACCCCTCTACAACTGCATGTCCATAATTGCCCAGTATGAATTTCTTTGCACCTTTCCCCTAGATCCTCTGATTGTGGCTGCAGCCAGTACTAGGACACCTACTATGGGCTGATCTGATTTTTCCACTCATTTCTTCTGCTCTTTGCCTCTTCTTTGGCTTTAGGCTTGGAGAAGGACCATGTCTACCTGGGTGTTTGGAAAGGGCCTGCTGGGTGCAGATGTTACTGCAAGTTCCATCATTATTTTCTTCAATTGGAGACATTATTCTGTGCTTAGATGCCATGCAAGAAAATGAGGTATAACTGCTAAGGCAGCTGGCAGAGAGCCTAATAGATATAGATTATACAGTGTCAGAGACACAGGCAGTACTCCTCTTAAGTAAGATTTTAATACCTTTAAAAGCTGTGATAAATTATAAAGAAAGGTAATATAAAATGTAGGATAAAGTGTGAGCTCATTTTGCTTCAGCCTCTCTACCATGTGAGGACCAAAGGAGAGTGGGGAGAGGGATGGATTGTGGTTTTTATTGCTTGGCTGCCATGTCAGAATTGGGTTGGTTTAAAATATTTATGACATGAGAGAAAGAAAATCTGTGAATTACTCAGAACTTAATGGATGTACACTCAATGTGTTTCACATTTTCTTTAGTTGGGGACAGCAGAGTGGGGAATTGAGGATAACTTGTTTACTGCCAAACAGCTCTCCGTAGTACCTAGTTTTGCTGTGCATTAAAAATTCTGGCTGGGGCTAAGAATGCTGGGACTGGAATTAAAGAGGAGAACACACAATAACTTTAAGTAATGGCAGAGAGATTTAAATAGCACACATCAGCAGAAAAGAATGGGGAAACCTACAGTACACTGACTTCATTGATACCCCATTTATCAGCAATTACTGACTCCATTAAAGGCAGAGTTTACAGCAGACAGAGAACCAGAGCCTAAAATATGTCCCAACAGATGGACAGAGAGTGTCAGTGATGCCGTATTTCAAAGGCATCTGCAACTTTGTTATCATTGTACATGGAGTCAGAAAGACAGTGAAAAACACTGGAGTAAGGGCCAGCAAATGATTTACTTGACCCTGCATAGGCAGAACTGACAGCGAAAACCTCATTAATTCCTCAGGTCATTCTGGAAGACATTAATTTGGTTTGGACTCAGGACGAGGGGAGATTTTCCAGACATACACCAGGAATTATGAAATCTCTATAGCCAGAGGAAAGTATGTCCAAATCACTTTCTGCATAAATCAAGCTGACTTTCTGAAGAAGGATAATATGCCTAATCAGGGGAGTTATGGAACTTCTTGTACTTATTAGACAGAAAATAAAACAGTATTTTATTTGATAATCAGCTTGGGGAAAAGGAGGGTTTTTTTTGGTTTGGGTCCCCTCCCCCCCACCCCCTTTCTTTTAATGCTGTCTTCTCTTGCCAGAGATGAGTTAGTGGGGAGAAAAAAGGCTGTGATACATGCTTGTGAGTGCTGTGATACTATTTGTTTGTTAGTGTGGGTATGCACATACAGAGATAGACAGGTAGATGTGGGTAATATATGTGTATAATTTTAGTCAGCCCTCTGTATTTACACATCTTTTGGCCTTTTACCTCTGTGCTGCAGAACGCCAAGTACCATCACCTTCCCTCTCTGACTCTGTTTAACCCTTACTTATCCTCAGCCAAAAACATCTGGGTAAACAGGAGGGCAGGAAGAGCAGAGTTTCTCCTTGGGAGGCAGCCCTTGTGCCATGCTTCTACTCCTGCACTGTCCTTCCTCCAGCCCAGCTCCCGCTGGCACTGACAGGATCCCTGGCTCAGCAAAGGCTGATAAAAAATGGGGAGTCCAGCCTGCAGGACTTGGAGCAGAAATGCAACTTAAGTGAGTAGGAGCCCTCTTGAACAGGGGAACTGGGAATGACAGGTTCAAGTCCCATATATCACCTCTTCAGTCTGGCCCTAAATCTCAGAGCCATAAAAGATCCCTGAACAGAAGAGCGCTGCCTGGGTGTCCACACCTTGGTGGCAGGGAGCTCCAGACCCAGCCAGGGTGAGCAGGACCCCACCACCCCACCCCTTACTGGACTCTGTGACGAGACCAGTTGGCTCCAGCAGCAGCCCCAAAAGCCTCAAAAGCCTCTGCAAAGAGCCAGGAGCTGCAAGAAGTCATCCCACCGACCCCACCCCCACAATACATGCTTTCCAGTGTGTGGCCGTTTGACGCTGTGCCTTTAAGGAAGGGGCACACTGGCTAAATGTTTGTAAAATATTTTGGTTTTCTAAACGAATTTCATTGGTAGGATTGTGGGAGGAGAGATTGGACCCAGGGGAGTTGGGAACTTTCTCTCAGTCTTCCTTCCTTCGCTGTCCCTCTCGGCTGGATCTGCTTCTGGGATTCTGGCCAACTAAGATAAGATACTAACTCCTGTGCAAGGCCTTTCTTCCTTTCCTGCCCTGTTAACCGTCCTCGTCTCTTTTCTACCTCTTTTGGGGGAGAAGGGAGGTAGGGGGGTGAAGGGGGGTCTGATTTCTGGTTGAGTTCATTTGCTGTATATTCCTGTATATACTGTAAAATACCTGTATTTGTTGTGTTACATAGAATCTGTTTCCTTGTACAATATACTCTCATTTCTCCGACTGGGTTTAGCCGTGGTCTCTTTCTCAGTGGGGGAGGGAAAGCAGAGCCTTTCCTTTCAAACCACCATACTCTATGGAACGAGCACACTGTGCAGTGTTAGAACTGGAGTCACTGTTGGAGCTGTCATTGTTGTCCTGGGCACCTGTGGAAATGTTCCCCATAATTAGGGGTGCCCTGCCTCCCGCCAGGGGGAGGAGAGGGATAATGGAGATAACAGAATCTATTGGGATGTGTACAAGTTGAGGAACAGGAGGCAGAGGAGCAAGAACAAGATGACATAACCGACTGCTCTTCACCACGTGAGGAGCTTAGAAATGTGAGAAAAGACTATCTCAGAGCAATGTCTTGCCACAGTTCAGCTGCCCAGATGGGTTTTCCTTTCCTCTGCCAGCCATTCTTTTTCCAGTTCTTTAGCCAACCCCATAGAGCATTGGCTACCATCCATGAGTCGGTGTAGAGATAAAGCTTTGGCCATCTCTCACGTTCAGCCACGTCGAGAGCTAGCTGGACAGCTTTTACCTCTGCAAACTGACTGGATTCTCCTTCTCCATCCTTCGCCTCTGCAACTCGGCGTGTTGGACTCCACACGGCAGACTTCCACCTTCGCTTGTTCCCGACGAGACGACAGGAACCAACCGTGACTCTTTGTTGCCCATTCAGAATCTGATTCGTCAGTTGGAGAGTCAGAAAGTCATCAGCAAAACTCATTCACCTTTCAACAGTCCAGTGTGGCCTGTGCGAAAGCCGAATGGAGACTGGCGTCTGACAGTGGACTACCGAGCCCTGAATGAAGTAACTCCGCCTATGAGTGCAGCAGTACCAGACATGATGGAACTCCAGTATGAGCTGGAATCCAAAGAGGCCAAATGGTATGCTACCATAGACATTGCTAATGCCTTCTTCTCTATTCCCATAGCAGAGGAATGCAGGCCTGGATGCCATCACACAAGTCATCCATGGAAATGTCTCAGTGCTTATCCATAAGCCCTTGCAGCACAGGGTATCTTCCTCTGTAAAAGATGCATTCATCATGTTTAGAGAAGGGTTATCTCTCCCTGGAAAGAACATGCATTAGGACTTTTTACTCATTCAACACTGGACACTCCCTATCAACAACAGCCTGCCGAAAGGGGAGAGAGAGGTGAATTAATCACGGGAGGAGACAATTTAAAGGAGTTTGGCTATAAAAGGGAGTTCATTAGGAGGCCATAATGGATTTGGGGCTAACAAGCTGTAATTTCCCCACTTCTGCTGGCCCAGTCAACAATAAACAACCCTAATTGCATTGACACTGCATCGCAGGATGACCACCTACCCGCTTTTAACTCCTTTCACAGAGACATTGTGCACAAAAGAGGTAATTTCTCCTATTGCAAAGGCACGGCACCTTTCAAGATGCTTAGCTCCTTATCTCCCTGGATTGAGAGAAAGAAGTACTAAACAGTCTGCAGTTTTCACTGAGGAGCTAAGGTTGTAACAACACTGTCACTTGACTTTCTAAGCTCTTAGGGGCATCTCAAAGCACATCACAAATGTATATGGGTATAGACAGCATAGAGGCAAGCAACACAGCACAAAACACTTTCTCCCATCCATCCTCCAGGATAAAACAGTATCCATTTTCCCTGTTGGATTTTTTTCCCCTGTTGTTTGGGGTTTTTTTTCTGATTTTTGTTTTAAAAAAAATAAGTTTTGGCTAATATTGGTTTTTTCTTTCTAGGTTTCAGATTTCTCTCAATTTTGGTTTCACATCATTATTATGCAAAACAGCCTATATAAAATGCTGTTGAAAACGCTGGCCCTACGGGGGATTGGGTTTAAGGCAAAAAGGATTGCTAAAACAAGGATTGAAATACAAGAGTGACCCAAGCTTGTGCAGTGCTGCACATCTGGACTTCTTCTGATCAAGTCAGAAGAAGCCAATATTTCTTTTCTAAGGCTAAATTGCAGTTCAGCCCTTTCTTCAGGGTGTTAGCTGGTGATCTGAGCTCTGTGCAGCACACTAGAACCGAATACAACATAAATATTTCATTTGGGAAGCCTTTGCTGCCCATCATCTGCAAAAGTACCACAGGAAGCAACTCAGCTGCAGGGAACTGTGTGCTCTTCCATCACCTAAGTGTTTTCACTGCAGAGGGTTATGTTGTTGCTATTACAAAGGTGAAAGATATTGCCAGCCCAAGCTGCAGGTTCAGGAGTAGGTAACCTTGAGAGGGAAGAGGGAAGACGAGCAACTAGGAAGCATTTTGTTATGAGCAAGATAAATGGTGGGAACAATTTGCAGTGCACAATAGTATTTCTTTATTCCATTGGTGCTATCAGTTTAAACATATGAATAAAAATAATCTGGGAATTCACTTTTGCATATGCTTAGAGTAGAATAGAATAGAATAGAATAGAATAGAATAGAATAGAATAGAATAGAATAGGAGTAAAATAAACCAGGTTGGAAGAGACCTTGGAGATCATCGTGTCCAACCCATCATCCAACACCATCTAATCAACTAAACCATGGCACCAAGCACCCCATCCGGTCCCTTCCTAAACACCTCCGGTGATGGTGACTCCACCACCTCCCTGGACAGCCCATTCCAATGGCCAGTCACTCTTTCTTCTTCCTAACATCTAGCCTAAACTTCCCCTGGTGCAGCTTGAGACTGTGTCCTCTTGCTCTGGTGCTGGTTGCCTGGGAGAAGAGACCAACCCCTACCTGACTACAACCTCCCTTCAGATAGTTGTAGACTCTCCCCTGAGGTCTCCCCTGAGCCTCCTCCCCTCCAGGCTAAGCAACCCCAGCTCCCTCTCTAGCAACCCCAGCTATCTCTCTAGCAATGTAAAGGAACTGAAAATAAAAGTGAATTATATGTATGGCAAGTTTGGCTAGAGTGATATAAATTGGTCTTATCATAAATGAAAATCAGACATCAGGAAGGACCTTGTTCAATCAGGATGACTGGTGCCCAGATCCCTGTTTTAAATAAAACTACCATGTTTCACATAAGGAGATTATTCAAATATTAGGAGATGCATTTTTTTACTCCTTGTAAACCCTCTGTGGTTTCTTATTTCTTACCCTCTCTTTCTCTCCTCTTCTCCCCTTTCATCCCTTTTCCCTACCCTTCCCCAGTTCTGTCAGCCTAAAGACTGAGCTGCAGCTCACTGCTTTCAGTTTGGTTTCCAGTCAATCCCCGCTGAGTTTTGCTTTCAGATTCCTATGCTCAACACAATGCTAGAAAATTTAAGTTGAAAATATGGTAATAATATGTTTGCTTGTTGCTCTTGTTTTGAAATACCTCCCTGGGGATTTGTAACAAATCATAAAAATGTTTTCTACTGGTCTTAAATATTGTAAAAGCTTATTTAATTTAATCAAAACTTAAATATTAAGCCAAACTCCATTGCACAATGTGTGCTTTTAATGGAAAGAGCTAATGAAAAACACACTAGGCCAAATTCCCTCTCATTTCTTCACCAGGGAGATATTTGCTCTTTTACTACCAAGGATCATTTGTTCTGCTTCATTTTGCTGGGAACAGTCTGAAAATTTGTATAATCAGACCGTATTGTGCACATATTTTTCATGGCTATTCTGAAAAGGTTTTGTCCTCATTTCTCCCCCTGGAATGGCTCTCTCTCTCTTTTTTTTTTTTTTTTTGAAATGTGAATCTTGGCTGGGTGACTCACTGGGACACTAACTTTATCTTCATCTGTTTCGCAGTAATTGGACTGGAGCAATTCTTGTAGCTGTAGCTGAGATGGTTTCCTGCTTTGAACTCGGCACTCACACTGTCATGTGTTAATTTTAGTGACTACACAAACGAGACTCTATCCAATAAAGTTATTGTAGTCAAAAAAAAAAAAAAAGCATGGCTCTGATCCAAATTGCTGTTATTTATCTTCAGCACAGTGACTGCTGCTTCACACCATGAATGGACTGAAATCATATAAAAATATTCGCCACCATAACTTGTCAGCATAAAAAGCTGTAGTAACACATCTTTTGCTGCGGAGCTCGGGATTTTGTACAGCTGCATTCTGCACAGGAAAGCTTGAAAGTCTCCTATCTTGGTTATAAAAGGGCATTTATTCTGCCTGAACTAAAAATAAAAAGACAGAAAGAAAGAAAAGGTGGGGGTGGGAGTGGGGGGGGAAGTTTTTCTATGTTTTAGTTTTCATTCAGGTAAAATCCCAGTTCAGAAAGGGCATAGAGGCATGTGCTGGAAATGAGGTGTGTGCTCAAGTCCCATTGAAGCCAGGTAGATTGCAAGCATATGCTGAAATGCTTATTTAAATTGGGCCCTTAATTATTATGTGCTATGAGATTGAGCTATGTTTCATATTATTTTCATACATTTGTGTTTATATATGTGTGGGTGGGCGGGTGTGCAAGGATAGATGTAAGCTGTTCGCTAAAGAACATTAAAAATGGGGGCGAGGGAGGGGGGGAAGGATCCCTCACACCCTTCCTCTTAAAGTGGCAGATTATTCAGTGTTTTTGACAAGCAAGATTTTAATGTTTGGCTGACTTCTTCTTTTTCTCAATGAAAAAAATGAGAATTGGGATTTATTTTGACTAATATTTCTGGTACCACACTTGGAGTATATTTTTTTGTGCACACAGGGCTGCAGGGACCCCAGCCCATCCTCGCAGGTCTTTGCAGAGGGATCAAGCCCAGCCCATTCAAAGCTCTCCTTGCGATCTGGGGTTTTGAATCAGCAATCACTTTAACTTCAAGCTGTTCTCTGTTGACTGTTTCAATCCTTTATACATTTTAAGTTTTTTGTGTGCCTACTGCTCACCTAACTCCATGATAAATCTCTGTCCCGTTGGTTTACAAAGCAAACAGCCTCGCAGGGCTTTATCTGATACCACTGGCTTGTGCCTCACGAAGACAAGCTGGTGTTTCTGATACTGTGCAAATGCAGGAAGCTAATAAAACGTGGGAGGGTGTCAGGTTTAATAAAAGATCTCAAATACACAGGATAAAACAAAATGTTTTATAGACCATCAAAGGAAAGCTAAGGAGAACATGAAGGCTTCGAGGAAGAGTTGGATTTGGAGGGGCAAGATGTTTGGCTCCAAGCAGAGAGAAGGAGCAGGCACAAGTGAAACAACATGGACTATCCCAAGAAGGGACAAAAATATGGTCCAGGAGGAGAACAGCCCACAGGTAGGAAATGAGGGAAGGTGAAAGATAGTCCTGAGGGATTTTACAGGGCAGGAAAGTGGTTTTAAATTGAATTCAGCAATGGATAGGAAGGCAACAGGGGATGGGAGCAATGTGATCCTATTTCTTAGAATGAGAAAAAAATTCAGCCATGGAAGTCTGCATCCACTGAAGTTCTGAGAGACAGACATTTTCTTAAACTTTTAAAAATAAGATTTGCAGTTGCTGAGGTGTACAGTCAAGTCAGGGCACAAATGAATTGCTGCAATGCTTGCAAGGTAGTGGCAGACCTGCCAGCAAGGAGGTGCATCTAGGCCAGAAAAGCTTGGGCACTTTACAAGCACACCCTCAGAGACCATCAAACACAGCTGAGCATCATGCAGCTTCCATGGGAAATGAGTCCACTGCCTCATATCCAGAGACAAAGCAGAGCAGAGGCAGAGGAGCAAGAGAGGCACAGATGTGTAAGAAGCCTTACAAAATCAGTTAACAGTAGAGCTAGGTCTTGACCTGGTCTCACATTCTTGCTCAGTACACAGAGGGTGGCAAGGGTGACGCATCTTAACTCCCATCTTTCTGCTGACCAAAGCACTGTGATGTCCTCCTCACCTCTGGTTGTACTTCAAAGGTACGCCACATCCATCCTGTGGGCAGATGGAGACAACAGCAGAGGTACAAAATTTATGTCCTGAAGCAGAAAGAATGGGCACTAATGCCCAAAGGGTAGAAAGTACTTGCATGAAGGGCTATACTACATACCGCCAACTAGCAAATAAGGCACTAACAAAGAATAAGGCAGAAAGAAGGTTTTTCTGCTTTTCTGAAGACAGACCTGGAGCAAAGGCTAGGATGCTTGTGACTTCTGGGTTCTGCAACTACCCTCAGCAGTTTTCTCACTAACTTTGTCCCAGTTCAGATATAGCAGCTGCTGCCAGCTCCCATAAATGTATCTCCCATATGAGACATGGCACTGAAAGCCCAGCTCCAGCCCTATTACCCAATAAACAAAACAGTATGTGTTGTCAGAAGGTTTTATCATGGCTGGGCTCAACCAGGAATCTGAGCAAAAAACCCCAGGCTGGTTGGTGCAGCACTGCCTCTCTTAGCATGCAGAAGGCAAAGGGCTGCAGGAATGTTTTATGTTTCTGTTCCATCCTTGAAGGTTCCTGTTGTTTAGAAACCTCTTGGATACAAGGGAGATGAATTATTGATATGCCAGCCTTGGGGAGGAAAAGCAAGGCAAGATTAGAAAAAGGGAAGGGACCTTTGTCTGGAGTAAACTGTATAAAAAAGCAGGACATTTGGTTCCCAAGGAGCTGGACACAATAAAGAGAAATCAGTGCCGTGGTCTGTGTGGTTTATAAACTACTAATCATGGGTGATTCAGCCCATATCTCTGGCTTCACTGCTGGCACGGCTCTGTAGCATCCCGTGGGGAGTTGCCCTCCAGTGGCAGGCAACTGGGGAGCACAGCACCACCCCCAAACACTGATCCTGCCGCACAGCCCTGCGGTCAGGCTGATGCCAAGGACATGGGTGCAGGTGGATGACACAGTTGCAGTGGTGGTCCATAAAATCACAGAATGTTAAGAGTTAGAAGGAACCTCTGGAGATCATCAAGCCCAAATTCCCCTGCCAAAGCAGGATCAGCTAGGGCAGGTCACACACAAACACATCCAGGTGGATTTTGAAAGTCTTCAGAGAAGGAGACTCCACAACCTTTCTGGGCAGCCTGTTGCAGTGCTCTGGCACCCTCAGAGTAAAGAAGTTTTTTGAGGCGAAACTTCCCTTGTTCCACTTTGTATCCATTGCCCCTTTTACTATCACAGGACACCACTGAAAAGAGACTGGCCCCTTCTTCTTGACACCCACCCTTCAGATACTGGTAAACATTAATAAGATCTGCTCTCAGTCCTCTCCAGGTTAAACAGTCCCAGGTCTCTCAACCTTTCCTCATCAAGACAAATGTTCCAGGCCCTTAATCAAACTTGTAGCCTCCATTGGACGTTCTCTAGTATATCCCTAACCCTCTTGAGCTGGGGAGCTCAGAACTGGATACAATACTCCAGATGTAGTCTCACTAGGGCAGCATAGAAGAAAAGGAGAGCCTCCCTCGACTTGATGGATACACTTCTCTTAATTCACCCCAGGATACCATTGGCCTTCTTGGCCACAAGGGCACATTGCTGTCCCATGAAGAGCCTATTGTCCTCCAGGACTCCAGGTTCATGTGTGCAGCTGACACTGCAGCCCCAGATGAAGGCACCACAGGCAGGGTGGGAGGCAGGGCCCTGATCTTTGCTGATCCTTCATGCTTTGCCTTCAGGGATCTCAGTAGGGCAACTGTGAGCATCATACAGTCTCCAAAATGTCTGTATCCATCAGTGGGGATGAGATGCTGCCAGTCATCTTCCAGCAGTTTGCCAAGCCCGTGGAAACTGATCACCCACCCAAGGTGGGCATGAGAAGGACAAGCCATGTGTTTCAAGCTCATGAGAAACGCAACCATCCAACCATTCAAAAAACACCCATCTGGTGCAGAGTTGGTCTGGAAAAGGACTTTCTCAACTGAAAGTACCCTCCAGCAGGTGAATTTCTCTAAGGCAGTAACACTGAACCCTCAGCAGAGGCTTTGGAGTTAGGACATGGGATCTGAAGACTTAATCTGCCTTATTAATGCCTTGTCCTGCAAGGACTCTAATTTGCAGTTTAATTAG
This sequence comes from Dryobates pubescens, assembly GCF_014839835.1. NCBI lineage: Eukaryota > Metazoa > Chordata > Aves > Piciformes > Picidae > Dryobates > Dryobates pubescens. The sequence continues at coordinate 12,819,682 of NC_071613.1, read as the reverse complement.
CCCCATCAGCTGGGACAGGGAGCTTCTGCATGATAACGTGAGTGGCATTACCCCACTGACATCTCCCTACTTCTCTGAAGATCCTGTATATAGCTCACCACCAGCCACTTCCCTCTCCACTGTGCACATTGAAAGCAGGCAGGGAAGTTGCAAAAACATTTGCTCACTCTTCTGTGTAATTATGTCCACATTGTTCTTAGAAAGTAGAGAGTCACGCTCTCAAACTTTCCAGCATGCAAAAATGTACCTGCAGCACTCATGTCTTCTCAGCAGCATGCCTTCAAACTCCCACAGCAGCCACGGGGGCAGCAGCCAAAGAATAGGGAGCAGAAAGGGTGCTGAGCTGCAGAGGGTTCACCCTCCCTCTGCTTTGATCCTGGTAGGCTGAATCACAGAATCAATAAGGTTGGAAGAGACCTCAAAGATCATCAAGTCCAACCTGTCACCCCAGACCTCATGACTAAACCATGGCACCAAGTGCCACATCCAATTCCCTCTTGAACACCTCCAGGGATGAAGCACCATTTAGGCTGAGATATTCATGGCTGATGGTTAGAATTGGAGAACGAGTGAAAGGTGATGCTTACCCAGAGAGATAAGTAAAAACTGATCTTTGAGCTCACTGACAAAACCAAGCAAGCACAAAGGGGAAGGACTGCTTGAAACAGGCCTGAAATAGGTGTTGGGTTGAGGGTTTTGGGGTTGGGTGGTGGTTTTCTTTGCATTGGAGGAAAACTGTGTGAGTTGCAGGCTGTATTTTGGTTCTTCCTGAGCTTCTAATGTCTTTCTCAAGCAGTTTCAATGAAACTGAAGGAAATCTGCAGCAAACATTGGCTTTGAATAACACTCTTGAAAGGCTGTCTTTAAAATGTCAGCGTTCAATGATTCAATGTTTTCAGACTGGTTTTAACTGCAACGATTCATTTCCCCTTGCAGCAATTTTGTATTTATCCTAAATACATGTTCACCAGTGGGGGGAGGAAAAAAAAAAGTGGCTGAAAATTGTTACCCTTCATTATTTACCAGTACTACTTCCACATGAAAAAAAGCCCAGCTTACTGAAGATAAGTATGATCTGGCAAACAGCTGATTTGACTGCATGTTGTTTATAAGGGGTCAGAAAGTGCCATGACATCCCTAAGTTCAAAAGTTGGCAAAAATGAATGGAAAACTCTTCCTGTAAAAGGATAAAAGATGGTTTAGATTTGCATTGGCCTCCAAGTCTATATGACTAAGATAAGGAGCCCCTCCGACAGCAGAAAACCAGGGGAGCCAGCACAGCCAGTTAAAAAAATAACAGTTGTTGGTCAAGAGGTTCCAACATTTTTGTCTGAGTTTTCCACCAAGCATTTTATTTTCCTTCTCAATTAAAAATCAGAAGGAGCAACACAGCTCATGAATTTGCCACCTTCTGAGTGTTTGACTGAGTGACTCCAAGAGCTGCCCCTGAGTATATTTGTTTGTATAAAACAGGTACCTGCATGCACCATGAAAGAGTCTTTAATCACAGAATCACAGAATCACCAAGGTTGGAAGAGACCTCAAAGATCATCAAGTCCAACCTGTCACCACAGACCCCATGACTAGACCATGGCACCAAGTGCCACGTCCAATCTCCTCTTGAACACCTCCAGGGATGGTGACTCCACCACCTCCCTGGGCAGCACATTCCAATGGCAAATGACTCTCTCAGTGAAGAACTTTCTCCTCACCTCCAGTCTAAACTTCCCCTGGCACAGCTTGAGACTGTGTCCTCTTGTTCTGGTGCTGATTGCTTGAGAGAAGAGACCAACTCTTTCCTGGCTACAACCACCCTTCAGGTAGTTGTAGACAAATAATAATCAATGTAATCAAATTGCTTGTTCCCAATTTACTTTTTTCTCTATAGTGCTGATGCCCCTTATCACCAGGAGTTGGCTCGAGGCTCCATCTTTTGCCCCCAATGAGAGCATATCACCTCCAGGCTGGAAGAAGCAACCAGCAATTCTCTGGCAGCTAGCCCGAACTTCATCTTCATTAGCAACTTCATCTGCAAGCCCTCAAAATGCTTGACCGCAGTGAAAGTGTTCACAAACCCAGTACCTATAGAGTGGGGTACAGTGAGACCAGCAAGAGCAGCATCTTTGCTGTTCAGAGGTCTGACACACTCATCACCTCCCCAGCCCAGAGAGGTTGACCCTCTGAGTGTCTCCCCACCAGCCAAGGCTGCTCCTGGCCTCCCAGCCAGGCCCCCCACCATGCAGCAAGCAGTGGTGGTAGGCATTTGCCTGCAGCCCAGGGAAGGACAGGCTAGGACCAGCTGCTCCTCCTGATTAAGATAAATGGGGCTGTACAGATCAGCAGACTATCTGGGGTGTCCATCACTTGCCACTTGATTAGTTGTAACAAGCTCTGGGTGAGCCTGTATGGAGGAGTTGTATGGCTTAATTTGTTGGGCTGGTCAGGCTTGAAGGCTACAGAGGAGGCAGCAGAAACACAGCAGAGCATACCTGGAAAATCTGCTGAGATAGCAGCTGTTCATTAACTCTGGGTGTTGATTTGGAAGGAGAGCCATGCAGAGGAAAGGTTTTAGCCCCCCCATCCTGCACATTTGGTCTCCCCCTTCATCCTCATGAAGAAACTTTTCTGACACATATCCAGAGCAACTGGCATAATCTCTGCATTTCCATTTGAATCCCATTCCCATCTTTTTGGTGAGCAGTTGGATTCTGATTTGTTTCACCGCTTTGCGGTCTCTGTACACTCAGCAGAGATTTCCAGCCTGATCCTGCAGCACGGCAGCCCCAGCAGCTCAGCAGTCCTGAGATACTCTCTAATAGCAGCAGTAAACCACAAACCATCTTAAACATGCCCAGACCAGACCGGCATGCTGAGGGGATAGGCTGAGAATCAGACCTTAGAGAAATTCCAGTTCACAGACACACAGGAGAGTGCAAATAGATTCAACTGCATCTGGCATGTGGACAGCCCAGGCCAGCTTATCTCTTGCATTTTATAACGAGAAAGTGATGGTCCAGATCTCCAAAGGCATTTAGGTGCTTCGACATTTAACCTCCCACTGATTTCAGTGGGAGGCCCACAAGGAAATTAAGTGTCTAATTATGCTTGGAGGTCTGGCCTTAGAGCTCTGCTTTCCCACGTTGTTTATTTCTGTGTCATTTATTGCTGCCCATGAAGGCAGTAGACACTGTCCTCTCTGCCCTTTGGCTATCCAGGTAACATGAGTTAGTGCTCTGACACCCCAGTCCTGGTCTTTCAGCTCATCTTCATCTCAAAGCTGTCTGCATGGCCTCATTCACTGCTTGCTACACAGCCCCTTGGCACTGCTGTATTACATTTTGGGTGCACACATAGGTGTGGGCACAGGGAGGAAGAGCAAGAACAGGGCGAGAGGCAATGCCTCAGCAAAAGGCTGGATGTGGCTAAAGCGTGTGGCTTCAGCATGAGCTGTGCCCATGGACAGGAGCTGCAAATGCCGAATGTTTGAGACACATCATGCTCACAACTCTTCTTTACAAGGCATCCTTAGCAATGTTGATTGCAAAAGGTGTGCAACTATGACTGTACACAGCTGAGACAGTCACTCCGGAGTCTCCATATTCTGCAGAGGGGCAGAAGGCAGAGAATCTCCCCAGGCTGGTAAAGGCATACAGGCATGCAGAGATGCCAGAAGTCATCTTCTACCCCTGATTCCTTTCACTGAAGAGCTCTACCCAAAGTCTTTCCACCACCCCAGAAATGTACCAAGGGAAGTGCAAGAATCTCCTCTGTTTCTTCTATACCACCACGCTTTCCCAGTTGCAAATTGTGCAATGTTAGCACCCCTCCACTGGTTGACCATCACTTGGCTGGTGATCTGGTGGCCTCTTGACTTGTACAAATACACTGCCACCTCTCCATTGGTATGGCTACAGTGCCTCTACCACCTAGCCTGGCCTTGGTGGGTAGTGAATCTCCCAGACTAAGCATATCTGGCACAAGAGATGGTTTGTCCCCTCAAGAGTTGATGGCTACCCTTCCCACCTTTTAGTTTCAGAGTCCCAACCAGACCTTAAAAAAAAGGCTGTGGGTAAGTCCCCTTACACCACGTAGGATCTGGCCTCCAACTGGGGCCAAATTCTTTGCAACTGCTTTGAAATTAGTAAAGCCTGGCACCAACATTTGACTGTGTGCCATGTGTGGTGTGTGGGCATTTGTGAGAGAAAAGAACAAAAAAAGACTGACTAAGGGACAGACTTAACTATAAAAAGGTTTAAGTAAAAAGCTCTAAGTAAAAAGGTCTAAGTTAAAAGATCTGAGTAAAAAGGTTGGAGTAAAAAGGTCTAAGGTAAAAGATCTGAGTAAAGATGTCTAAGTAAAAAGGTCTAAGCAAACAGGTCTAAGTAAAAAGGTCTAAGTAAAAAGCTCTAAGTATAAAGGTCTAAGTGAAAAGCTCTAAGTAAAAAGCTCTAAGTAAAAAGGTCTAAGTTAAAAGCTCTAAGTAAAAATGTGTAAGTAAAAAGGTCTAAGTAAAAAGCTCTAAGCAAAAAGCTCTAAGTAAAAAGGTCTACAGCAGTTTTGTAGGTGAGGCCTATTCCTGATCACAATATCTGTCCATATATTTGGATGGTTTCCTGCATCCAGCAGTGTCCAAGAAGTGTTCATGTCTACCAAAAAAAAAGAGAGAGAGAGAGAGAAGAAAGGAGGGGGGGGGGGGGGGGGGGGGGGGGAAGAACATTAGAGAATAAATTCACTCCTTGGGAAATAGAGGTCAGTAGAGTTGCGCCAGGGAGGAATTTGGAACGAGATACTTGGGCTTTGATACTATGTTTTAAATAGTAAAAATATTTTCAGTGGACAGGGAACTGTAAGAGGTTTATAAATGCAAAAGAGAAAGGGGGGGGAGGGGGGGGGAATTGGTGCTGCTCCCCCGCAGCCTCCTAAAAATAGCAAATTACACACCTAATAAATGTATCAGCAGCCCATGAAATTGACAGCCTGAAATTGAAGAACAGACCCGTTTTGTTTGGAGAAATGGTCTTTAAGAGTGTGGAGGTGAATTAGAAAAATAGCAACTGACATTAAGAGTGCAAGATTAATTCAGCTGAGCTTTAATTGAGACAGCCTGAATGAGCCAGAAAAAGAGAAAAAGGGAGAGGGAGAGGATCCCAGCTCTGTCTGGCTCCATAGAAACTCCACCTACCCTCTCCTTTCAGCTGGAGCTCGTGTTTCAGCATTACATCATCCCCAAAACGTCCCTTTGGCTGATAATTCCCTGGGAGCCGGGCACCGATGCTGCACGCAGGGTTACGGATGTGGCCGCCGGGCGCAAATTCACCCTTTTTGGGTTCATTGGTGTGGGGACAGGCCACGGGCCACCCTTGGACAGCCTTCAAAGCCCCCTCCTTCTTCAGATGCTGGGGATGACTGGGCCACCGGCTCTTGGGGCAGTGTCCTCCCCACCCCATTCTCATGCCCTGAGGGGCCACAGTGGAGCCTCCCTGGCTGCAGCTTTTCCTCGTGGCCAGAGGAGCTGGGACTCGCCGGAGCTGGCTGGGCCAGAGGGAAGATGTTATTTATATTTGAGAAGAGATCTGCATAGTCAACAACCCCTGAAATCCCGAAGCCTGTAAAAGCATTAAGGAGGCCATCCTGACCGGCAGCCTCACTTGGGCTTTCTGGCTTCAACAAGAAACTCCATCTCGCAAGCAAGGGCTAAGCTCTTGCACAGAGAGCCTTGCTACTACTGAGTAAATAAATGTGCATAGCAGATACAATAAACATTTTCTTCTGTTCTGAAATCAGATCTGCAGATCCCAAATCCCTGTGTGCTGTGCAGACTGTAATTACAGGATATGTTAAATTTTCTTTATAGCCAGCCCTGATGGTTGTTAAGTGACCGCACCGCCCAGTACAGCACCCCTCTCTGGTCTGCTACCATTCCTAATGAAAACCAGATGTTTGTTTAAAGTTAATAATCAATACAGCACTCATCCTGAGTCAAGTAGGGCTAAACATTTGCTTAGAGAAGCCATGTCAGAGCCGTGATAAGAAGGGGCTTGGTGCAGCACGCTACTTCGGACCCTGCTGGGGCGTGAGATAAACCATTCGAATTCCAGAGAGCAAAGGCTGGGGCCAGGGGGGTTGAGCTGAGCCTCTACGAGTAACCTAAGCAACTACAGCAAATGCAGCTCTGGCTTCATCCAGAGCAGCTCAGATCCCTGATGGAGTGCTGCAGCCCTGCTCCCAGCCTGCTCCTTGTGAGGCCAGATGCACCACCTTGCAGCACTGCTTTGCTCTGGCTTCTCTCTTCTGAGTGTGTTTGAACTGAACAAAAATATATGCAAGAGGAAGAGCACGATGCAGTTGAAAGCCACAGTGATGAGTGCTAGCAAATTGTTGTCAAGGCAGTGAAAGCTGGCAGAGAAGTGAGTACCCAGTATCTCATCACAGTCGACTGAGGCCAAGGCTGAAGTTTTCTGATGTTTTAAAACCCCAGGTTAGATACTACATTTAATAATTTACTGCTGGATTCGACAGTAAGATGGAGGAACTGTTTAGGCAAACTTTTCATATGGCCCTCACACCTTCTCACAGCTGGCAATATTTGAGCCTTTATCTCAGTGAATGGAGAAAGAGGAGGAGCATTGGGAATGTGGGTGGAAACTCCAGATGGAGGTAACTCCAGCTGATCTGCTCTGTCCAGATCATCCTAACTGGGTCAAAGCTGTCCCAGTCCAAACATGACTTGAAAATTAACACCAGAAGAGTGACTTGCTTTTGCTCCCATACAGCTTGTTTGCAAACAGCTGGATGGCCAAGTCCTTTAAGTTTTCTATGATGTAGGTATAAGCATTTTAAAGAAGACTGAGTTAATTTTCTTTGCTGCTTGCTCTTCAGTGGTCCTTTTGTCAAATTGTCTCTACCATCCAACCCAAGATCTGAAACAAGGCAGTGGAATGCTGCTGCCCAGCCTGCACCCACTTCTTACCCATCTCCACCCCCAACCTTTGCTCACAGTGACTAGGCTTAACTGGAATACCCATCACACCTTCCTTTCTGCATGGCAATACCATGGTGAATACCAAACAAATCTGAGAGAGTCCTGAGACCTGATGGTGGTAAAAGACAGTTTTCTTGATTTAGTTGGCTAGTTTCTGACACTAGCAGCAGAAGTCAAACACATGCCTTGAGCCTTATCCACTGCTTGAATATTCTGGTGTAAAAGAGATTGAAGTTTTACATTCTAGGCTTTCACTAGGAGAAGCAACAAGTAAAACACAAGCAGAAATGCTGAGGAAATGTATATGACTCATGGAATCATAGAAATTTTGGTTACAAGGGACCTCTAGAGGTCATCTAGCTCGATTTGAAGCAGGACTGTGACCATCAGTATTAGCTACTGAGGCTTTATTTCAGGGTATTTATTTCAGGGTTTCCTTCTTTTTCAATCCTCCCATTTTTGTTTGCAACAGCCTTTTTAAAACCTTTGATTTCAGTTGCATGCAATATCTACTCCCTTAACTCAACTCACATGGGCAGGCTGAGCAGTTTCCATGAAAATATTTGTGCAAAGGAAGAGGGCAATACCTAAACTCTTTCAGGCTTTTCTACCCTAAATAAAAGGCCAAAAAAACCCCATGTATTGAACTAAGGTGCCATCCCCACAGTCCCTGGCAATAGGTGCATGCAGCACCTGAGCTGAAATCTGGAGACAAGGAGGATTACAATTCATAAGGCTCAGAGTGACCTACACCAGCTTCACTTTTTATTCTGCATGTACAGAGAGGGAGGCACGAGACATCAGAAACACTCACATGCCAGTTCTTCTTCTGTGCTGAGTTGTTAACTTCCCTTCTTTCTCAGCACAGAAATCCCCAAGTTAAAGTACTCATTTAGAGTTACCCAGAAGAGCTGAAGATAGATTTGGATCCTGTTGAAAGCTGCTGTTTTGTAACAAGCCAGAACCAACCCTCTTGGCTTCAAAAAAACCAACACCCTCCATTCCACTTAAAACAGGTTCAGTAAATGATCCGTGACCAAAAACAAACCCAAGTACTAAAAGCTGGATAAAGCTGCCTATCTCACCTCCAAATTAAATGAATCTGACTGGCACACCGTGCACACCAAAGCATTCCTAGAGCTCCATGGCTCATGAATGCATCCCAAAAAAAAAGGCATTTCTGACAAAACAGTCGGTTTGAAATCATGCTGAGTTTTGTTCTGAAGAGGATTCGTCTACATTCCCAGGTCATACCATGTCTATGGAGCTGCAGCATCCTCCTAATACACTCTGTTGTATCTCCAGCACGAAAAATCCTTCAAGGCATAGCTTCGAGCAATGCTACAAGGAAAACGACAGTCCCCACAAGTGGTGGCTGTGGGTCTGTGTCTTCAGGGATAATTTGCATGGCAGACACCTCCTGCAGTAAGCTCCTGGCCTCCACGCTGGCTCAAGAATCCTGCAGGAGAGCATCACAGGACTGGGACCCCCATCCATCTCCTCAGTCTTTCCCATTAGCTGAGTTAGGTGGCCCAGCTGCTGCACGGCCACAGCCTTCACCACATGTTGTCTACAGATGCCTCAAAGCCAGGCTCTGTGATGCCTAACTCCAAAGCCTTGCCTCAAGCGGCCAAGTCAGTCACACCATAGCATTTTCAAAATAGCAGTCTGGTGTCAGTCTTTGAGCCAGAAACACCACCTTTCCTGGGGGCAAAAAGCTTCCAGTGTGGGTATTCCTGGGACCTGGGTGGGCACAGCGCCGCTATCACCCCCAGGAAAAGACATGGGATTAGGCTGGGCACCAGTGTGAATGGATCCAGCAGCATATTCTCAGCCAAAATCCTTTGCAGGAAGAGATACTGGGTTGGGTTTTTTTTCTCTCTCTCTCTTTTTTTTCTGTTTGTTTGTTTTCTTTTCCTTCCTCCCCCCTCCCCCCCCCCAGCTTTGTAAAGTAATCCTGTTCTTCCCTCTCTGCTGTCTTGGCACCTTCCAAGCAAACTCTGACACTGAGGAACAGATCTTCTTCTTTTTTTCTTTCTTTCTTTTTTTTTTTAATTCAAATAATAAATGGAAATGCATTTTTGCTGCAGCCTTCCAATCCACACAGGCGACACTGTCAAAATGCTCTGAACTTTTTTTGGAAGCAGCAGATGACTACAGCTGGTTAGCACAATTATAGCCGTTGTGTAATGCTTGGATCCTCTGTTGTTTCATTCATTCTATTCATCAAATTCTGCTGTATGCCGTGGGGGAAGGTCTGCCTGATGGCAAATTTACATTTGTCTTCCCTATGTGGCTGTGATTTTTCATAGTTAGAGGGACACTGGCAAGTGACACGTCGCTTTCTTTTTCAATGTCATTTCAAAAGTTGTTTACCCTGTAATTTACAGTATCCTCTTAGAAGCCTGAAGAATGGAGAGCTTGAGCAATTTGGCATTTCCTCACTGTTGTGAATTGATATTTTTTTATAGGGTTTTTTTTTTTTTCCACTGTGGGCTGGAGGAAGCTCAGGCACTTTCTATTCAGAGTGGTTCACAGTGACCATAAAGACAGAGGCTACTGGTAGTCACAGCACTCCCAGAGGCAGGTAAGTATTGCTTGTAAACCATCCCCATTTTACAAGCAGGAGGCCAACATCCCTCAAAGAATAGGATAGGATAGGATAGGATAGGATAGGATAGGATAGGATAGGATAGGATAGGATAGGATAGGATAGGGTAGGGTAGGGTAGGGTAGGATAGGATAGGATAGGGCAGGGCAGGGTAGAATAGAATAGAATAGAATAGAATAGAATAGAATAGAATAGAATAGAATAGAATAGAATAGAATAGAATAGAATAGAATAGAATAGAATAGAATAGAATAGAATAGACCAGGTTGGAAGAGACCTTTGAGTTCATCGAGTCCAACCTATCACCCAACACCACCTAATCAACTAAACCATGGCACCAAGCACCCCATCATGTCTCCTCCTAAACACCTCCAGTGATGGTGACTCCACCACCTTCCCAGGCAGCCCATTCCAATGGGCAATCTCTCTCTCTATGAAGAATTTCTTCCTAACATCTAGCCTAAACCTCCCCTGGTGCAGCTTGAGACTGTGTCCTCTTGTTCTGGTGCTGGTTGCCTGGGAGAAGAGACCAGACCCCACCTGTCTATAACCTACATTCAGGTAGTTGTAGACAGCAATAAGGTCTGCCCTGAGCCTCCTCTTTTCCAGGCTAAGCAACCCCAGCTCCCTCAGCCTCTCCTCATAGGGCTTGTGCTAAATTTCCTACAGAAGAGCCTCTGTCCCAAGGAGGGGATTTGAGGAAAAAAGAAGGATCTGCCCTAGAAATTCATGTTCAAAAGCACCCATCCACCCTGGACCACATGTGAGCCGTCCTTGCCCTACTTCGTGCACAGTCACTGTGGTTCTTCCACTTTTTGGGAGGGGAGCAGAGAGGCTGTCCCCAGTTTCACCGTGGGGCATCCCCACCAAGAGTAAGGGTGAGGAAAAAGGGGCTAAAAAGCTGACTTTTCTCTTTCACTTTACCCATGATTATAGCAGGCCAAGATGCTGATCCTTGCACCCATATTTTTTCATTGAATATCACCCACATTGCATCAGCAAGGGACCACAAGAAGAAAATAGTCAGTGATGATGATTTTAGGTTTGTTGCAGCTTTCTGATTGTTTTGTTTTGTTGTATTTCAAGGTAGAAAACCAAACTGTGTCCAGTTTTCAACACCAACATTGTGTGTGTGTGTGTGTGAGTGTGTTTTGCTCTCAAGAAGGGCATTTTGAGGAACTTCTGGAGAACAGAGATTTTTTTGGGGGTGTCTCAAGGCTTTCACAGGAAAATGGAATACATTGAAACCAGTATGTTTCTAAAAGGGATTATGATACTGCTATAACAAAAGGAAGTAAGAAGAAAATAATGAGATGGCATTTAAGGAAGAAAAAAGGAAGGAATATAGTTTACAGATGTTGTTCCTTATTTTTCTTCCTCTTTTTTGGTCTCTCTATATTAAAAAACAAACAAATGAACCGAAAATAAGAAATAAGTGTTTGAGTTTTTGTAGCTCCCCTCTGCGCAGTTTTCTTTTGTTGTTCCTTCTCTTTTCTTTCTTGCCATTGTTGGATCCCTCAGCCTGTATACTTAAAATTCATTTGGCTAATTAAGTTAGTGAGAACAGCAGCATTTCATTAGGCTGGAACAGAAAGTGCCTTCAATGAGCACCAGCCTTTTCACACATCTTGGGGACGGGTAGAAGTACACTGTCCCCCAGCATCTCTGCTTGAACCCTGGGGGACTGATGAGCCTGAGATGAAGCCCCCAGACCCAAAATACACCTTGCTGTGTCACATGAAGCAGCTGTCCTGCACAGCTGACAAGGAGTCTCCAAGCAGCGCCCCCGGGTTCCACCCCAGTGAAGATTATTTATGCGCCATGACTGCTAAGTGCTACTAAACACAAAACCAAATGACACTATAGTCTCAGGCTACTAAATTTGTCTCTCTGTTGCACATATCCTTTGCTTTCCCTTTGGCTGCCTTTTAGCTCGCTGTAAATTGCATAACTCATTCTCTCAGTTGTTTTATAGTTTTGTGGTAACGTTCAGATTTATCATCATTAAATATTGTTATCACTGTTTACACAGTGACGCAAACTGTCTGAAATGTGTCTCGGACTCCACGCTGACATCTAACCTCAGGAGAAGATGGGACTCTCCAGAGCAACTCAGATCCAGCCTACCAGCCAAGTAATTGGGATGAAATCGGAGAACACTATTGTAATCCTGGAAACTGGAGGGGGGGGGGAGGTCATTATCTTTAGAGGTCTCTTCCAGCCTGCATTGTTCTGTGTGTTTGATTCTGCTTCAAAGAGGCAAAGGTGCAACACATGGTTTGTCAAGAAACAAGCCAATTAGGGCTTTTATTATTATCAGTCAGCAAGGATTGTTTATTTTCTTTGAGGCACAAAGAAACTGAAGATACTGTAGAAGATGGGACTGTGCCCAACAGGAGGACAAAAGACACATTTCTCCCCTGCTTTCTGTCCCTTTCTGACAGGATTGTGAACTAGAAACCTTTCCATTTCAAGTAGTTATTTCATAGTCAGGATGCTGGATAATTGCTTTCTGTGTTCCAGGATCTGCCACCTCTTTATTCAAGTCCCAAGAAAGCCACTGCTGGGACCATGTATCAGTAACTCCCAATAGCCTGCAGTGATGGGGTACTGGCTTGGTTTGTAAGTTAGGAGGCACAAGCTGCTTCCCCTGAAATTCACTTCAAGTCCTGATGAACTGGGGTGACCTGCAAGATGTTTCAGTGAGCTGTACTTAAGTCATGTGAAGGATTAGCAGGTCTCAGGGAAAGCTGCAAAGTGCTGGGCCATAGGTCTCTCAGGGCTGTCTCCACTTTGGTTCCTAATAATGTCATCATGAACTACTAAGATGTGGCAGCCTGGCCGAGAGCAGCCATAGTGCAATAAATCCCTCTGCTGGGGCATTTCCTCTGGCTGGTTGTCTGTGAGGCCATTTCAGGTTTCCCTGAAATTAATTTCAACATTCTTGTAGATACTTATCTCCCCAAAGTGAGATTTCCTGGGAATCATTAGGGAAGGAATGAAGACAGGAGAAATACAGCTAAACCCCGACACTTAAGACCTGAGCCCTCCCTTGTCAATGCTCTTGGTGTAAATCAGCAGGAATTCCACTTTCATCAGGGGAATTATGCGATGATATACTGTCAGTGAGAGGAGACTCAGGTGTGAGGCCTTTTGCTTGCGTTTCCTCTATTCACTTTTACAGAAGCAGACCTCAGTCCTGCAGCTAGCTGTGCTCAGCTTCTGGATATCAGAGACTTCAGGGCAGAGAGACAGGAGACAAAGCACAACCGCTTGCTTACATAGGCTGTGCCATGTTTCCAAGTCAAGGCTTAGTCACATCAGAGGGAAATTGCAGTTACAGTCATAGGCAAACACTAACACAAAAATACTTGGAAATTGCATGTTCTTTGATGTGATTAACTGTAAACTGGACCTTGGAATCACAGAACTTTAATGTCATGTGTCATAGAACAGAATCACAGAGTCATAGAATTGTTTTGGTTGGAAAAGATCTTTAAGATCATCAAGTCCAACCATTACCTAATTCCACCAAGTCTGGTGCTAAATCACATGCCTCTGCACACATCTCTTTGTCTTTTAAACACCTCCAGGGACAGAGATTCAACCACCTCCCTGGGGAGCCTGTGTACAAGAGCCCTTTCAGAGAAGAAGTTTCTTCTAACATCCAGTCTAAATCTTCCCTTTCTTTCTATGCAGGGAAGTTGTTTTTTCCTTTCTCACTTTCATACAATTCAGCCCTGAAGCCTGACACATCACAGCAATAAAACTATCACCATTTGCCATATCCAGTTAGAGCGAAGTGATGGGGTCCGAAGGTGGGGGAGGAAATAACACCAGGCAGCAAATAAAATGCAAAATGCCATCGTGGAGAGAGCCATCTTGTAGTGAATACAACCAGCTGGGTGTCTGGATGCTTTGTAAAATTTTATTGTGAAATGCACAGATGATGAGCACAGCTGCAAAACATCAGGAGTGTTTATCACGATCTCCCAGAGCGTTCTGGGTGTGTTCCCCTTTGACACTATTTATGTAGGCTTAACCTAAGCTGATTTCAATGGAGACATCAAAATTGTTTCAAGGTGCATCCTATTATAAGCAGGATAAGCTCGTGGCTTAAGGTTTCTTCCCCCCTGTCTTATGTGGTGTTTAGCAGCGTGCAAAGGACAAGCGAATGAAGAAGTAGCTGATAGCATCTAACAAGCAGGCTGCCGTTGCAAATAAAAGACATTTCTGGCACCCACACAAGTATTAAAAAGGGGATTAAGAGGATTTTTGGGATGGAATTCAGGCTGAAAAGTCTGTAATCCATCCTTCTGTGCTTAAACATTACAACAATCTGCAAGCCACAGGCCTGACTCTTCCCAGTGTTGCTTATTTTACCTGAGTTCAGATTCCTCCCAGCATTGCACTGGGTACAACATGAGACTAGCAGGGCCAAGATTCAATTTCCCCATGCAGTGTGCTTTGCCTGCTTGTAGTCCCAAAGGTTTCCACATGGTCACCTGCATCCTGTCACATACCAACATGCTCTAGTATAGACAGGATGTTCACAGGCATAATTTGAGTCCTGTGACCAGTTTTGGGCCCCTCAGTTTGGGAAAGATGTTGACTTGCTGGAATTTGTCCAGGGAAGGGCAACAAAGCTGGGGAGGGGTCTGGAGTACAAGCCATATGAGGAGAGGCTGAGGGAGCTGGGGTTGCTTAGCCTGGAGAAGAGGAGGCTCAGGGCAGACCTTCTTGCTCTCTACAACTCCCTGAAGGGAGGTTGTAGCCAGGAGGGGGTTGGCCTCTTCTCCCAGGCAACCAGCACCAGAACAAGAGGACACCGTCTCAAGCTGTGCCAGGGGAGGTTTAGGCTGGATGTTAGGAAGAAGTTCTTCATAGAAAGAGAGACTGGCTGTTGGAATGTGCTGCCCAGGGAGGTGGTGGAGTCACCATCACTGGATGTGTTTAGGAAGAGACTGGATGGGGTGCTTGGTGCCATGGTTTACTTGATTAGATAGAGTTGGATGATAGGTTGGACATGATGCTCTCAAAGGCCTTTTCCAACCTGGTTAATTCTATTCCTATTCTATTCTATTCTATTCTATTCTATCCTATCCTATCCTATCCTATCCTATTCTAAATGACTGTGGCCCAAGCCCTTTTTACTGTAAAGGAGAAGATAACAAAAAAGCTTGTTCTCAATATCCTTAGATACTTTGTTGTTAAAATAAATAAATAAATAAATGTAAAGTTATTTATGTTGGGGGGGTGGGAGGGGAATGTTTTCTGTGTGCTTCATACTTCCTCCTTTTGGCAGGCAGTGAAAGCATCAAAACACTCCTAAGGAAACTGATTTTGTAAGTTCCTGCTGGTGGTGGTGGGGAGAGAAAGGGAGTGAGAATATCAGGTGAGAATAGACACTGACAGCTGCTTGCCTGAATTCCACAAGGACCTTAAGAAATGTTGTTGTTATAACATGAAATTACACTATTATTAAAAAGCTTAAAACCTTTGGTTTAATTAAGCTGTGTTTCTGGAGCGAGGGCAGGGAAGTAATTAAACCACGGTATTAATCTTAATGGCAACCTCTCCTTTCCCACACTAAGACCTCGTGACAGCTTCACTTAGTCTTCATTAGGCATTTTTCAAACAGTTCATTGCAAACAGTGCCTAACACAACTGTGGAATACCTGTAGTGCTGTCACAGCTGCAGTGTCAGCTTTGGAGAGCGAAGGAGTGCTGGGAGAGACACTGTTTGTAATCACTAACCCGGGTCTTAAAGCTCTTTCAGACTCGAGCTGTTTACATTGTACTTAGGCAATTTGCTTTTATTTTTTTCCTCCCCTCTGAGACACACAAAGTGCTTAACAAAAGTCTAAACACCTTCTTTATTATTTTTTTTCCACATTAGGAGCTAAAATGCAGAATATGGAAAGATTTGTTCAAAGAAGTTTGTTATAAAGCCTTGGTTATAAATAAGACCGAAATAGCGGAGGTGACAGCTTCCTGGACCTTAAAAATGGAAGCTTCCTCCTTGTTCTTCCAGGGTTACACAGAGAAGGAGTTTTGGTGGTTCCAGTGCTGAGGCTGGCCCCTTCTGAAGCAAAAAAACACGTTCCCTTCAAAATGCTCAGCCCAACTCACTGCCATTGCTACAACAGCCATCATTAGAGGTCAGCCTTTTGCAAGGCAGGTGCTGGGCTTGAGCTAGGTAGGAATTCCACCCGTGGCAACAGGCTATGGGACAGATTTTCCTGTCTCCTTGCTGTCTGCTTGAAGTGCCACTGATGATTGCAGAGCAATAAAAAGCCAACAGCAGCCCTTGGTTTTGCTTCAAAATCTCCTGTTAGAGAGTTGCACCAGTTGGAGTGCAAAAGGCATATTTCTGTACCCTCATATTTCATGGTCGATATTTCTGTCTTTGCAAAGTTGTTTTTATACAGTCAGATACTGGCTGGACCTCAGCAGCTTCTATCACAAATCAAATCTTGCATTTATTTGCACTTCTGTCACTGGCAAGGAGGAGGTTGTATTAATAGGAGCACTAATGTTCCTGTCTGGAAATCACTTCTGGATCGAGAAACTCCTGTGCCAGCGTTCAGCCAGGAGTGAACTTTATGATCATGTTATCAGCTCTGAAAACAGGAGATTAAGCAACAGCTGCTGAAGTGGCAACAGATTTTTAACTCTATCAGAATCGGTTGCCCACTCCTCTGTATTGTTCCCCTGCCGTATCAATCTCTCCTATTTGAAGGCTTTCCCATTGAAAGAGAACCACCACACAGGGTTATTTGTAAAACAGCTCTGTCCTGAAACACGAGAGTGCATGAACTCGACCTGATAATTTATGAACTCACAGCTAACCAAGAAACAGTTCCCCCTGTAGCCCAGGGAAAATGTACTGTAACATGCTAAATCTCTTTTCTAAACGTAAAATCATATTGCCATCCAGGTTTGTGGCTTGCTTAAATGTGGTTGTGCTCGGAGAAGTGACTATAAAAATGACACACTTTTACTCAATGGATCTGCTGTCTTCTGCAGGAAATTTGAGTCAGATATGTTTCATTTGCTGACAAAAAATAATACCTTGTTTTTTGTATTTTCTACTCTGCTAGCAGCACAGAAACTTATACGACCCTGGGAAAAGTAGCCAGCTCTCCTCTGGTTCATGCACCATCAAAAACACTGGTAATTAGTTTTAACCACTGAGTTTTGATTGCCTGTGCAAAGAGATTAAGTTGACTTTCACATCCGGGGCTGGATCTGCTGAGCTGCTGGCTAGAAAAACTGGGCCACTTTTTCTGCTGATAGGCAGCACCCTCAACTGCAGCTGGAAAGCCAGTCCTCCCTCTTCTCACTGCCCACCCTCCTCGAGGAGTGATCTCTACTCAGTGGTGAGCACACCACACAGCAAGCAGATGCAGACCTGGCATGTGTCCCTGCACAGGAGGATGAGTTATGCCCTGAGACTGGTGATGTGGATGCTCTGCCACCACTGCCCTCCAGCTGGGTGACTAATGTCACGCTTGGGAGCTCCAGCACCCAACGAGGTACCATGCTCCTGGCTGACTCCAGCTGCAAAGTAAACTACATGGCCAGGAACCACTGGGACAGCTGGCTAGTAGATCATCTAGGTGGCAAATGATGGGATAAACCAAGTCTCCAGCAACTGCATAAAATGACCACCAGTCTAATGGCATGAGATTTAACACATCTAAGTGCCAGGTTCTACACAACAACCCCATGCAGTGCTACAGGCTGGGGTCAGAGTGGCTGGAGAGCAGCCAGGCAGAAAGGGACCTGGGGGCACTGGTTGATAGTAGGCTGAACATGAGCCAGCAGTGTGCCCAGGTGGCCAAGAAGGCCAATGGAATCCTGGCCCGTATCAGGAACAGTGTGGCCAGCAGGAGCAGGGAGGTCATTGTGCCCTGTACTCAGCACTGGTTAGGCCACACCTTGAGTCCTGTGTCAGTTCTGGGCCCCTCAGTTTAAGATGTTGAGTTGCTGGAATGTGTCCAGAGAAGGGCAACAAAGCTGGGGAGGGGTCTGGAGCACAAGCCCTATGGGGAGAGGCTGAGGGAGCTGGGGTTGCTTAATCTGGAGAGGCTCAGGGGAGACCTTCTTGCTCTCTACAACTACCTGAAGGGAAGTTGTAGCCAGGAGGGTGTTGGTCTCTTCTCCCAGGCAACCAGCACCAGAACAAGAGGACACAGTCTCAAGCTGCACCAGGGGAAGTTTAGGCTGGATGTTAGGAAGAAATTCTTCACAGAGAGGGTTGTTAGGCATTGGAATGGGCTGCCCAGGGAGGTGATGGAGTCACCATCACTGGAAGTGTTTAGGAAGAGACCTGATGGGGTGCTTGGTGCCATGGTTTAGTTGATTAGATGGTGTTGGGTGGTAGATTGGACCTGATGATCTTGAAGGTCTTTTCCAACCTGGTTAATTCTGTATATTTTGTATTCTGTATATTCTAATTCATAATAAGCTGTGGGGGGCATGTGGTTGGTACTAAGTAGGGCTGGATAAGCCCCTCGAGCCATTCCTACTGCTGGCATAGTCTTGTTGTCACCTCCTGGGCCATGAGCACTCTCTCACATCTGCCATGTATTTGGCTATTTTTAGAAGCATTTAGCCAACAGGTGGACTTCTCTGACAGTGCATTTCATCTGTTTCTGGGTCATTTTGTTTACAGTGACAAATCAATTCAAAATGAGATTATCCCTTCAAACAGTTTCCAGATTACATGACCTTCTAGATGCAAATGAAAGCCACACTGTCACCCAACAATCCAGCTGTGTGTTTGCAGCGCTGGAAATAAGCATGGTGAAAGCAGACAAGAAGAAAGCTTTCAAGTTAGTCTGTTGTTCACCATGAGAGACGATGATGTTACAATTGCCTCACATTTTCCAGCTAAGCCAAAGCAGGAAGCTCTCATCCTGATGGCCTGAGTTACAGGAAGGACAGTTCTGCATGAAAAACTCCTATTTGTCCCAAGCAAATATAGTCTACACATGGCAGTTTGCATGAGAACATGGTGAGCTGACTCTGCAAAGCTGAACACCAGTACCCCTCCCTTGAGGCTACAGAATGATGCCAACGATTGCCCAACACCTTTGCCAACCATAAGAGTTTTTGCAGTCTCTGTGTGGGGTGTATGTCTGTGTGAATCCTCTCTCATGGGCTGTGATCACTTACTGAACAAAGATCCTCTGCAACACATTCAATCTGTAACTGAGTTTTGGCTTTCTGATGATTTTGTGCAGGGTTTGACATTAAGCAAACAACAAAAAAAGTTGTCTTAGGTAGCTAACTCCACTTGTCCCTGATATTTCATGATGACAAATGGGATCTATTTCCATCACTTATCATCAGATCAGCACTGAAGCCAAGCAAGTGTTAGCTTATTTACTGTCAGACAGGGGATGGATGGTCTTAAGTGCCTCCCTTAATAGGGATGATTCCTTAGCAGAGACTCTACTCATAGATTGTGTTGGTCTTCAGTTTTTGTCTGTTAGTTCATTAAATGTTGTTGATTACACTGACTGTAGTCACATGCAAAATGAGTTTGTTCTGGCTGATCCAAATGTGGAGTAAAACAGTGATGATTTTCAATTTTTTTCTCACGTGTGTGATTTTCCTTCCTTGAACTGAAAGTACAGAGCATGGCTGGGTGGCCCTTCCTCCTTTTTGTTGTATGACATTTACACCACCAACATGGGGTCTTTTTTCATTTATCCACTGTGTTCGAAGGAAGAAGATGGGCTGAACAAGGTAATCACACATGAATCAGAGAATCCTAGAATGCCACTCTGGAAGGGACCCCAAGAGTCCAACCTTTCTAAATAGTACTATAGTTTAAACAAGATAGTCCAGCACCCTGTCAAGCTGAGTCTCAAAACTGTCCAGTGTAGGGGAATCCACTGCTTCCCCTGGGAGATGACTCCAACATCATAAAAACATTGGCCTGAGTTGTTCAGGCTGGCACAGCCAAGACTACATGTTGCATCCCTATCCACCTCTCCTTCCCCTGCTCTCCAGTATACCAGGATGAGCTCTGATAGACGCACAATATCTTGGCCAGGCTGAGGGAAGGGATCCTCATAAAGGGCTCTGCCAATATTTACTGTAATAATTAGCTTGCACGAGCCCTGGCTCACCGGAGAGTTTGCACTAACAGCTCTGCCACCATCTCCCTGATAAGCCCTGACCCGGTGTTGTTTGTACTTCTCAGTCACCTTTATTTGTTTAAGAGGCCAGACAAGGCAAATGCTTGTGATGCCTTGTTTATTCTGTGGCTTTCACTGGAGCATATTAAACTCATCATTACTTCATATAGGCTGGAGATAGGCATTTTTTTTGCTGGCAAGTGTTGACAGTAAGTAACAGACACTCTGCCACAAGGTAACGTGTTTATATACTGGTGCGAATGCCTGGTGGATTTTATCCCTGTAAAACTATCACAGATAAAGAAGCTACTATCAGATAAGTGACTATAATAAATGGCCACAATTAGTGCTCTGCTGATGAGACTACTCGGTGGTCTCTCTGCTCTCTTTTGGACAAACCCCAGGCTCAGCTTGCTTAGTATAAATGGAGACAAGGACCATTTAAAATAACATCAGCCCCTCCTGATTTCTGGAGGCATTTGACCAAAGTACCATTGTTAACTGAATTGAAATCTCCCTGTATTTATCTTCAGAAGATATACAAATGGGGAAACTCAATCAGACATAAAGGCAAGATGTCCATTTACACACATGCCCACCCTTATAACCAGTTGCAGGTTTTCCCCCCATTTGTAAGACTTCAGGTTTAACCATGGGGTTTGATCCTAGCTGGCATTAGCACTCACCAGTCTTTCCTTTTGATGTCCCTGGAAACAACAGTGAGAACTGGGGATTATTGGAGTGGTTGGCATGAAGCCAGCTGGAGGTGCATGCAGCCTGCTGCCCCAGCCGGGGAGCATGGGTTGCCCAGGACCCAGTGTTCCCATCCCCCTACAATCCTTGCTCTGACTACTCCAAGAAGCCTGCTGAACCATCATGGGCACTGCAACCAAGGCAGTGCCACCATGATGCAGACCTAGGGGTGGCTGATGAGGTGATGGTGGTTGAAGCTACACCCAGGCAAACACCCCTGGGGGCAGTTGCTGTCCACTCTCAGCCTTGTGTCAAACATTGATAGCATTCCAGAGGGCCTGATGTATCTTCAGGTGTCTGATGATAGTCTGTATATATTTATATTCATATGGCACTTGGTGCCTCTCCAAAGCCAGTGGATCAACTTCCACAGAAATGCACATCTCCAGCTGAAATCCTTCCCAAGGAGCAACCAAAGTTCTCCTCAAAACACACCTACACAGGGTACCACCCCCCCTCCCCCATCTTCACTAGTGAGAGACTTGGAGAGTTATAATAAAGGAGGCAGTGCCAGTCCCAAGGCTGTGCAGAGCCAAGCCCCAAACAGAGCCAAGCTCCATGTCTTCCTGGTACCCCACTGGTTAAAATAATCACTCCCAAGCAATGTCCAAGGGGTGCAGCAGCAAGAAGGCAATGTTGAATCAGCTGTGGCCTAACCCTGTTTCTCTTCATTAGCAGCCCATGTTTGTAAAGTAAGCTCATGTTGCTTCATGAAGTGATCTTACAGTCACTGGTAAAACACTGTTCACTTCTAGGCAGGTCTCATTACAGCCAGGATTCAGAAATGAGAGCCTACACTTCAAGCACTTTTGGTGAAAAAGTCTTTAAAATACATTTATATTCTTGCATGGTCTTTAAAATACATTTATATTCTTGCATGGTCTAGTCATTTATTGAACCACCTTTGTTTACAGTGTACTGCTTTTACATGTAAATATGTATGTGTATATGTACACACTGAAATGCATATACATAGGTGTGCTCAATGAGTTGCCCAACACACTTTTACTGCCATTAAAATAGTGATAATAGAAGAGCTCACACAGACTGTAATCCTCCTGAGCTATTTTTCCTCTGTAACTACACATTTTGTTTATGCAGGATCAAAACACCACCATCCAGCATGGCTGAAGAAGTCTCCCAATCTGTTTTCTAAGCTCTCCTGAAATGCAGTGAGGACTGGCCAGTGGAAAAAGCTCTTATGTAGAAGTTCCTGCTGAGATCCATACTTCCACTTGATTTAATATTTCAGAGTCATAGTTTCAGAGGGAAATTCCCTGAATGATAGGGGAACCCCCACATGCACACTCCACCCCAGGAATTAGGTGCTTGTGCACAGCAGGATTTGTAGTGTTTCCTCACACTCCCAGTGCCAGAATATCTCATAAACTCCAAAAGGTTGTGCATTCAGCAGTGTGTTTATCTTTTCATGAGCTTAAAACACATTCATCTGACCTCTGAAAAATAGGATAATGCTTCTTGTTAAAAACAGCATGGAGTCCAGATTAAAAGAAGACTGTCGAGTAGTTTAAGGCTCAAATCTGAGCTGCCTTTAACCATTATAATTTAAGGACAGTGTTCACTTAATTCAGATGAAAGACAGCACATAATATCTGTCCCTCTATGGAATTTATACATATGTGTTCATGTAGACCTTTGTATGTATTAAGGGCTGGGTGTTGCCTAGTGGAAGATATCTCTGGTGAGATAACACATTTCTGTAAGTGCAAACAGTGCTTTAAGACTCTCCAAAAGACCCCCCTGTTGGGCTTTGCAAAAGAAAGACAATGATAGCTACTTCAGTGTAATCTGTCACTCGTCACAGGTAAAATTGATGTTGTGAAATCAATAGTTCTACTGCATTTCCATGTCCAGGGTGTGCAATCCACCTCTGGGCCCACTGATTTTTCCTGTTTGTTCAGGTCTTGAATTTGTGAGATACTCTTCATGATTGTGCTGAACACTAAAAACATTGATATTGAAACTGGGCTGCCTGGAGCTTCCTGGCAGGGTAGCCAGATTTGTGTGTTTGTGATTTGTACCGCAACGCAGTTGGCTTGGTATAACAGCAGTTGACATGACTCATGCAACACAACAGTTTGCAGATGCTCAACAGGTAAAGGGAATCTTAAAGAAAATTATAAATCATTGTAAACAGCTAAGGCAGAGAAGATTTCTTTCCACCTCATGCACACAACCCATTCACAAACACAAAACAACAAATGGTAGCTTATGTGATGAAGGCCTTGAATAAAAGCCTTATGAGGAATGGCTGAGGGAGTTAGGGTTCTTTAGCCTTTGCAAGAGGAGGCTGAGGGCAGATCTCATTGCCCTCTACAACTGAGGGAGCTGAGGTTGCTTAACCTGGAGAAGAGGAGGCTCAGGGAGTTTCCTCTCACCCTAAAATTTAATGTTTCTTGAATTTCTTCTTGGAGGATACACCACACACCACAGTGCTGGGTGAGGAGCAAATTAAGTTGTGTGCCTGTGCAGGTTATTGTCAATGTTACATATGGGTCATGCCAAGCCTTCCTACGTCCATGCAGAAAGATGATGACTTTTGTGGTCAGAAGGCCTCTCTCTTAGATGAAATCAAGGCAGAAACCAAGGGTAACTTGGGTCATTTATTCCTTGTAGTACCTCCCACAGCCACAAAAAGGAAATGGTTTGACTTAATCATGGAAGTGCTTCCTATTTTTGACAGGTTGGACTTGATGATCTTTGAGGTCTTTTCCAACCTTATTGATTCTGTGATTCTATGATTTTCTCCTCACTATTGCCACCGGGGTTACTACTTCCCACAGTTTCATAGTAGTGATCAGGTATACAAATCCTTTCAAAACCACCTGAAACTGCCTGAAAACTGAGTATTTGGATGGAATCAAGTAGGGCAGACATGCAAGATGTTAAGGGAGGAGCTTTTCAAATATTAGACTGAAAAATCTCCTTTTTTTTCATATCTCCTTCCCCTGTGCCAGTCTTTTTTTCCTTTTTTTTTCCCTTTGTAATCTGGTATATGGTGACTTCTGAGTCAGCTTTCTGCAAAGCCACGGTTTGGTCAATTAAACAGTGATTAACTATAGCTCCACAAATTAAAAGAGCTATTGGGTTCCTCTGTAATACCTCCTTAAATCACAGTTCAGGAAAACATCATTCACCTTAATGGAGAACCACTGTAATGGAGCAAGAAGCAACTTGGAAACAGGAGCAGCAAAGACGGGAAGACATGGTTTAAGTTCCCCCTTGTATTTTCTTAGGAAGCAAAACTATCTTTACATAAGTAACTCACACAGCTCCAGCCAGGTCCACATAGTTTTAGGCCGGACTTGGTTCAACTTCTCCTCTCTTGTCTTCTTTTTATGTGAAAAAAAGGAGCCCTAGGAAAAAGGTTGTTTGGCAAAGGTGCACACATATATCTTAAGACACATAGAGAAGTATATTAATGGTAGTGGCTGGATTAATTTGTTCTTATGGCTGCTGAAGAAAAGGTCCCTACACTCATATCTATTTCCTAGAGTTTGTTGGTCTTCACTGCAATCTACCCCAGATTGCAGCCCAGTTTGAACCCTGAGCTAATTCACAATCCACCACAAAATGTAATGATATATCCCATTGCATGAGTACAATAGTGGCACTGTTTAATAGTTTGCTGTACTTTCAGGCTTTAAGAAGTGTTAGCCAGAGAAGTTAAAGAGAGGTTTCTTTTTCATGCATAAACTAGAAAGGGGAGGTGAACTGCCTCTTTCTCAGGACAAGCCTGGGTTAATCTGTTCTGTTGGCTTTGATTCTCAGCCTGGTTTTCTACCAAGAAGTGATTACAGTCAGTCAAATGTCCAAACAGATTGTAGATGTGCCTAGATTTAAACAACAGATATGTGTCTGCAATATTTGTTTGTGCTCTGGAAGCTTCAAACAGTTAACAAATAAATTCAAAAGGGAAAGGGAAAGGGAAAGGGAAAGGGATAAAGACAAAGGAAAAGAGAAAGAAAGAAAGAATGAAAGAAAGAAAGAAAGAGAGAGAGAGAAAAAGAAAGAAAGAAAGAAAGAGAGAGAAAAAGAAAGAAAGAAAGAAAGAAAGAGAGAAAAAGAAAGAAAGAAAGAAAGAAAGAAAGAAAGAAAGAAAGAAAGAAAGAAAGAAAGAAAGAAAGAAAGAAAGAAAGAAAGAAAGAAAGAAAGAAAGAAAGAAAGAAAGAAAGAAAGAAAGAAAGAAAGAAGAAAGGAAGAAAGGAAGAAGGAAGGAAGGAAGGAAGGAAGGAAGGAAGGAAGGAAGGAAGGAAGGAAGGAAGGAAGGAAGAAAGGAAGAAAGGAAGAAAGGAAGAAAGGAAGAAAGGAAGAAAGGAAGAAAGGAAGAAAGGAAGAAAGGAAGAAAGAAAGAAAGAAAGAAAGAAAGAAAGAAAGAAAGAAAGAAAGAAAGAAAGAAAGAAAGAAAGAAAGAAAGAAAGAAAGAAAGAAAGAAAGAAAGAAAGAAAGAAAGAAAGAAAGAAAGAAAGAAAGACAAACCAAAAAAAAGCCCAAAGACTGGTTTTCCAAGTCTGGTCCTTGGTGTGGGATTTGTTAGCTTTCCTGTTTTCATCAACACGTTCAAGTTGCTAAAACTCATCCTGTTAAGGCTAATGTGTCTGGCATTCATCTCCAGCCCTGTACCATCTGCAGTTACAAGTACCAGATCCCTGATCAAAGGCTGTAATGCTTCCCCAGGGGTATCCTTCACTAAGGAAAAAAAAAAGAAAATAATAAAATAGAGGTAATTTTCTTTGATAATCACAGTAACTTGTTGCATCACCTACACTTTCATTTTCCACTGGGGAGAGTGAAGAAGTTTCAAGATTCTTCTATTTAATGATCTCACAAGGTGGTAAGTAAGAGAGGTTTTTTGTCTTCCTGTGGGAAGTGTCTGTTCCCTTTATTTTTGCAACAGTGAAATGCAGCTGTGGCACTTGGGTGAATAAGCACACAGAAAAGTGTCCTGCAGACCTTTCCCCCAGTGAAGTTCTATATGTTCCATGGACTTTGCTTTCTACATCTCCTCCTTTATGGCCTGAAATTGTGCCAGGGGAGGTTTTGATTGGATATCAGGAAAACTTTCTTTATGGAAAGAGTAGTCAGACATTGGAATAGATTGCCCAGGGAGGTGGTGGCGTCACTGTCCCTGGAGGTTTCAAGAAACCTGTGGCCATGGCACTCTGGGACATGGTTTAATGGCCATGGTGATCTTAGGCTGACAATTGGACTTGATGATCTTAGAGGCCTTTTCCAACTGAAACAATTCTCTGATTCTATGATTCTCCACTCAGTTCTTCATCCATCTCGGTGGAGGTAAAACTTTGCTGACAATAACGTGTCAAAGTGCCAGGTTTCATTAATATGCCTGTGAAGGCATTTGAAGTAAAATTCATCCCGTAACAGTCACACCTAAATATTTCCTCCTCACCTGGGAGTCATATCAAGAAGGACTGAGGAGGGACCTAAAAAGAGAGCGAGTCTATTTAATGCTTCCTCCTTCATGCTCTCCTGCCTCTACCCACTCCCAAGAGTTCTCACACCTGATGTATTCACGTAGGCTGCATGGATTTTTAACATCAATTAGGTGTCCCTCCCTTGAGTTATCTTCTAGCATCAAATACACCCTTGGAAAGACATTGACCAGCTAATCTTCTCCTGCTCTGGCAGGGGAGGGTTGGACTAGATGATCTTTTGAGGTCCCTTCCAGTCCCTGAAATTCTGTGATTCTTCATTGTCCTTGATCTTGTCTCTTGTTGATTTCATTTGATGGTCCCTTGGTGTGCACAGGAATATGTCTCTCTGAGTCCTTCCATTTTTTTCTGTATTGAGATGGGAGCACTAAAGTGTAGCTCAAGTTAGACTCAGCCACACCATGTGAGACTTGTGAGAAACTGAACAAACATCATACACTATCTGTGAATCCCACAAGCCATGAGATCAGCTTCTATCTAAAGAAAGGGGACTTTCAAGTAGAAAACTGCAGGCATTTGGCCCTGTGAACAGAGACCCTGCAAACAGAAAAAGGAACTCTGATCTCTGAAAGTATTATGTTGTAAGAAGTTCTGCATGCAGGTCCATTAGCAGCAAACATGTTGAAGGAAGTAATTATTGTGGTAAATTTATTGACAGAAATGGAAAATCCCTTTGTATCACTTCTCTCATTCTCTTCACTTTTTGCTTGGTTCTGCATGCAGACAGCATTGACTCTGCTAGCTTGAGCTCTCCAGGCTAAGGCAAGGTACATAACAAACACAACAAATCCTGGCAATCAAAAAGGCTTTAATACTTTTACTTTAAAAAGAACATTAAAATGGACAATCATTCTGAGATGGAGAAGTGTGAAGAATCTTTTCTAGCTGACTACAGGAGTTCAGCTGTCAAAGATCAAGAGTGGAGCTTGACACTGGTGGAGGTCTTGAAAGACAATATTGCTCAGGAGAACATGAATGGAAATTCAACTTAGCCAAATTTGAAAGGAAGTATCTAAAAGTCAATCTTGTTTACTCCCATTTCTGACTTTGCTGGCGTGGAAGCTACCTCATAAGATGAGGCTACATTCCCTTAGAGCCATTTATAGTAAATATGAGTCTAAAATAATCTAAGTGATTGTGATGTTCTGCCACTTGAGTGATCTGGCATGTTGCTGGGAGTGTTCATCACAGGCAGGGGGTTCTGACTGTACAGGAAAACTACCAAGATGGAGCACAGCAGGGTAATGATCGAGGTGGGGCTTTAGTGAGCATTAACAGCATAGAAGTAAGACTAGAACTTAATAGATAGAAAATCACTTTGCAGAATCAAAAAGATTGTTGCTGCATACCATCTAGCAGAAGTACTGGAACAGGTTGCCCAGAGATGTGGTGGAGGTCCCATCCCTGGAGACATCCAAGGAGACCTTACTGTGGCCTTCCAATATCTGAAGGGGGCCTACAAGAACCCTGGTGAAGAACCTTTTAGGGTGTCAGGTAATGATAGGATTAGGGGGAATAGAACAAAAATAGAAATGGGTAGATTCAGATTGGATGTTAGGAAGAAGTTCCTCACCACCATGAGGGTGGTGAGACACTGGAACAAGTTGCCCAGGGAGGTGGTGGAAGCTCCATCCCTGGAGGTTTTTGAGGTCAAGTGGGAGGTGGCTGTGAGCAACCTGCTGTAGTGTGAGGTGTCCCTGGCCATGGCAGCGGGGGTGGAACTAGATGATCCTTGAGGTCCCTTCCAACCCTAACAATTCTGTAATTCTATGATATTCAAGGTCAGACTTGATGGGGCCCTGAGCAACCTAATCTAGTGGGAGATGCCCCTGCACACTGCAAGGGAGTTGGATAAGGTGACATTCAAGGGTCCTTTCCAACCCAGTGCATTCTATGATTTCATGCATAAGGTACTGGTAAACAGTATGAAACTGGATAGCTGAACATGGACTGCAGTATTTGAGGGTACAGTTGGTGACAATGAGTTTTGCAACAGGATTCAGGGCAATTCAGATTTTTGAGCACTTTGAGGTCTGATGAAAAGCACAAGAAGGAAGCCAAGCATGCAATTGTTATCATTATTATGAAAACCAATATAAGAACACAAATCCTGTTACGAGTGAATCGGCAGATGGGAAATGCCTTTCAGTGAAGGCACAGGCAGAATATTGTGTCTGGTAGCAAGGAGTGAAGCTAATGATTATGTGCTAAATGAAACAGCCATTCGGTATGCTGGTCAGGAAAAAACATTTGAGAGTCAGAGTGGAAAAAACATGGAAACCATTAGCCTGGTTCAGAACTGCAGCGAAGGTAAAAGTGAAAGAGATGGTGCTGTTCTTGCATGATGCTCTACTTGGGGTGCTTCATTTATGTGTTCCTCCTATTGTTTTATTGTTGTGGCTGTGTTCACCTTGACCACTAATAGCAAGGGTCTTCTTCAGCTAGGCAAGGTGTCCAGGAATCCAGAAGGAGAGTCCTTGCCTCAATGCATTTAGTGTAGAAATCTCAAAAGTGCCAGAGGTGGCACTCACAGAGAGTCCCTCATTGTCCCTACAGACTGTGGAGGAAGCACAGGCAGCCAGCTTTGGCTGCACAACCCCTCTTGGCCAGCCAAAAAAAGAGGAGGTGAGCCCCTCTGATGCCAGCTCCATAGAGGAAGCAGACCAATCAAAGCAGCCAGCAGGATTTGGGAGAGGCCACAGCCCAGGACCTCTAAGTTCCCTCTCCCATGGTGTGAAACCATGTCCTCCATTACTGCACCACCCTAGCCAAAACACCTGTGGCCTTTCAAATTTTTACAGATCTTGAACAGAAAGGTAGTAAAATGTAAATACTTCACTACTGAGTATAAAAAGGAAAACAAAGATAATTCTCAACAGTCCCATTGGAGAGTTATCTACCATAGGATTGGTTGTCCCAAAACATTTTCTCTTTTCACTTCTTCACTCTGGGAAGAGATACTAACTTGCTTCTGCTTGACCTTGGCTGAATTGTTTTGGTATTAACTTTTTTGCTCCTTTCTCTGGTCCCTTCTTTTGTACAGGGGGGCCAGGAGGAGGCAGGGAAGGAGAAGTTAATAGCTTCCCCCGGTCTTTGACCAGGAGTGTCCTTGTGCTGCTTATTAATTGTAAATGCCTGTAAATATTGTAAATACTGTGTGTTTTGTACATATTAATTGCATTTCATTGTAGATTGTAGTTTTGGCTTATAAATACAGCTTCCACTTGCTTCCAACTGAGCTGGTCTGGAACATTTAGTGTTGGGGGAAAATTTCAACTCACCACAACACCCAAGTGCATGCAAGGTCGATGTCAGCAGAACCTGATCTCATGTGCACCAGAACCATGTGCACTGGCTTTGCTGGAGAAGAGGGACATGGAGGGTCCTTTTTGAGCCAGGCCTGTCAAGAGGGATAGAGGGATGCTCTCCATGAGAGCATCTTCAGGGGAAAGTAGGGCACAAAGCTGAGGCCAGAAACAAAAGAGGCAATGGTGAGGAAATCTAAAGGTTGATTTTAAGTGTGTGACAGGGATTAACTACACAGCATTCAAAGGGTACGAACCAGGGTTTCATTTATTATTGTACAACACAACTGCTCCAGCCCTAACTGCCTGCAGCTTCCCCCACTTCAGCAGCACTTTCTTACAAGACTGTTTGACCATCCAGGCTAGACCCAAACCATTAGCACAAGGGAGGATGGCTTTTGTTTGCTTTTCTCCTGATCTCTCTTTTTTTTTTTTGAGAGCAGGCTCTACCACTAAAGTGTAAGAGTGTTTTGCTCCTTTTAAAACACAAAGGTCTGAGTCCAGTCATCCTTTAGTGACTCCCTTGCAGCCAGTTAGCCCACAAAAATAAGCAAACTGAAGAAAGGAGTCAGAGCCTAAGCCCTTTATGGGAGATTGATTGTAAAGCTGGTGGCAGCATGACAAGCTGATTTGTGGTGGCTCCTCATAGCTTGTTTGAACTGTAAACCTCAGTCACATTTATTTATTGTATCAGTACAGATTTGTCACAACCAGTCTGAACACAAAGGCTGGTGTCTCATGCCCTGACCAAGGAATACCAGGCACAGGGAGAGCATGGGTATGTGTGCATGGATGTCTGTGTGAGAGAGACATCCTGTGCAACCCCTCTCAAAGCCTCCATCAAACCTCTCCTGTGCTGCAGTGTGTGCCGGATCAGGAGCTAGGCTTGCTGCCACGTTTGGTGATGTCACAGCTTTCCATGACGGCACTGGCCCGAGGCTCTGTGGCTCCTTCAAAGGAACCTGGACCCCTTTTTCAAGGTTTAATTCCCTTCACCGTCATCTTTTCCAGCGTGATAGCTGGAGCAGCTGTTTCTTCTTCCTCCATAGCATGTGGGTTGCCAGAAAGCCTGAGGGGCCCACCAGCTAGTCTTCATACTTGGATCTAGGTCTGTATCTGCATCATATTTTCTTGAAACAGTAGTCCTGTAGCAGGTCTCTCTACCTTCTACACAAACATGATTTAATGTCTTCCTCAGCAGCAGTGAGCTCAGCTGCTATAACATGAAACTGTAAGAAGGATTGGCTCTTCTCTTATTAATGTAATCACTTTAGACTAGTTGATACGTCCTGTATACAGCTTGTGGTGTAGAGTTTTATAGCATATTACTGCACCTCCATATAAGTCTAAACCGGTCATAAAACATAATCACTTACTGAAGAAAAATATATGAATGCTGCTGAAACTAGGACACAAAGTGATTTTCATAGCAACGGATAAATAAAGGCCTTGGCAGAAGTCTTATTCCTTTGCACACAAAAAAATGCAGATAAATGGGAAGGCTCAATGCTCCATCTCTTCCTCATCTTTTTCTCTTTGCCTTCTAAGCATCTCATCAGCCATAAGCAGAACCATGATGCTAATAGTGATAAAAGGCCTGCAGCTTTTTCACTCAGTCCAGTGGCTCTTGCCGCTACTGAGGAGCCACAGATCCACAGGAAGATCAAACTTGATGTAGCCATAGGCAGCCTGATCTAGTGCCGGGTGCTGCACTTTGGCCACGGCAACCCCATGCAGCGCTACAGGCTGGGGTCGGAGTGGCTGGAGAGCTGCCAGACAGGAAGGGACCTGGGGGTACTGATTGACAGATGGCTGGACATGAGCCAGCAATGTGCCCAGGTGGCCAAGAAGGCCAATGGCATCCTGGCCTGCATCAAGAATAGTGTGGCCAGCAGGAGCAGGGAAGTCATTGTGCCCCTGTACTCAGCACTGGTTAGGACACAACTTCAGTACTGTGTCCAGTTCTGGGCCACTCAATTTAAGAAGGACATTGAGATTCTTGAATATGTCCAGAGAAGAGCAACAAGGCTGGGGAGAGGCCTCGAGCACAAGCCCAACAAGGAGAGGCTGAGGGAGCTGGGATTGTTTAGCCTAAAGAAGAGGAGGCTCAGGAGAGACCTTATTGCCCTCTACAACTACCTGAGGGAGGTTGTAGCCAGGAGGGGATTGGTCTCTTCTCCCAGGCAACCAGCACCAGAACGAGAGGACACAGTCTCAAGCTGTGCCAGGGGAAGTTTAGGTGAGGAGAAAGTTCTTCCCAGAGAGAGTTGTTAGCCATTGGAATGTGCTGCCCAGGGAGGTGGTGGAGTCACCGTCCCTGGAGGTATTCAAGAAGGATTATTGATTCTGTGATTCTATGGAGTTGTCCCTGCTCACTGTGGGAGGTGGACTGGGCAAGATCAGTTTTGAGGGTCCCTTCCAAACTGGTGCAATCTGTGAATCTGAATCATTTTCCTGTGACTGCAGTGGCAAGTCCTGGAAAATGCTTTGCCATTTTTCTGAGAGACATCAGCCCACTATAAAATAAAAACTAAACAACAAAAAAAAATTAATAACATTGGGAAACAAAACTGTACCTACCAAAACCATCTTGTCTCCAAGTACCAGTAAGCAGCACTGAGGCAGACTCTGATGCTGAGTAAAGCTTGTCTAGACACAAAATTAAATCAGGTTTAAAAGACCAGTGTATTTCTTGCTCTCTTCTGTTTATATGGCTCATATCAACACAGTATTTTAGTACATGGTGCCTATTTATGTTTTAGCAGTTGTTAAACAGCTGTGCAAAGCACTGTCTGGATATTTCAATTTTAGTTTAAAAGTGAGGCAAAATGCACTTCTGTGTGTAGTATGATACAGGGGCCAACCTAAAAGGCCCAGATTTAAACCAAAGCAAGCACATTTCCAAGCTTTCTGGTGAGGTTTCACTTCATTAGCTTAAAAATCACACCTTAATTTAAAACACACCCTCCTCCTGAACCCAGTCCTCACTGGTATTTAAATAGCCCACTTTCCCACCACGCCTAATGATAGGAAACTGAGGTTCAGAGAGACGGGGGGGTCAGTGGTGGAACCAGGCATGAATACAAGGTCTTTCTCAAACCCACTCACACAGTGAGTGTCTAACCCTGATACCCAGCCCTCACATGTCTGGCCGTGGGGAGAGCAGCACAGACAGGAACCCTGCAGCAATGTGTGGGTGATACACATCATGCTGCTTCTCCAGCAGTGGTAGTACATCTCCCCCATCCTCTCCATCATGGCTCTGCCCAGGTCATCTTTCAAACTGGTGGTAAACAGGTCTGGGAAATCATAGAATCAATAAGGTTGGAAAAGACCTCAAAGATCATCAAGTCCAACCTGTCACCCAACACCTCATGACTACTAAACCATGGCACCAAGTGCCACGTCCAATCCCCTCTTGAACACCTCCAGGGACGGTGACTCCACCACCTCCCTGGGCAGCTCATTCCAATGGCTAATAACTCTCTCAGTGAAGAACTTTCTCCTCACCTCGAGCCTAAACTTCCCCTGAGGCAGTTTGAGACTGTGTTCTGAGTGGGGAAAAAAAGTAAAAGTGGTTTGGATAAGGGAATGATTTGCACTCAGGAAGGGGCAGAGCACAGAGGTGTGGGTTTCCTGAGCATCACAACCTCTGCATGTCAGCCCATGTTCTCAAGGTGTCTGAAGGTGTTCTCAAGGTTTTTGAAGGGGTTATCCAGCTCCTCATGAGGGACTTAAGAATGGCATTTCTCTAATGAAAATGACTTTTCTGCCCCCCTCAAGCACTCACACATGTGCAGACTTAGTAAACCATGGTGGTTTATTTAGGGAAAGAAAGAGTATTCCTACTCCTCCTTTTTCAGTTGGTTTCCACATCTGTTTTTGTTTGGCATTCTGGTTGGTTATTTGGATTGTTGGTCTTTTTTAGACTGAGGGAGGCAAAGTAAAAAAGCCACTGGATTATTTTCAGTGTCAATTTTTAATAGAAAGCTCAGCGTGAGGCAGATAATCAGAGAGCAGGAGGTGTGAGACAGCTCTGGGTGAGGGATATGAGGGTGGAATTACCACCTGATAACACTGCAGTAAATGGTTTCTTGATATTTATTGCACTGTGTTGCTCAAGTGCCTGGAAGCCTTTCAGAGAGAGAACACATCATCAGTGGCTGTGGGATTTTGTGGCTGGTGGGTAGTGAGGATTGTTACTGCATACTTCAGTGGGCAACCAAATGTCAGTCAGACTCAGCACTGGAGAAAATGGTTCCAAGCAAGAAGAGAGCATCTCAGGCCTCTAGCAGTTGGTTAACATACCGGTAAGTACCTGACCCTAGCCAAAGAGGTCTGAACAGTTTTGAAATGCAGAAAGCAGAAGCTGGGGACTTCTAATGAAAATCCAGTTTGGTGGCAGCCATGAGGTGAGCTTTCTGTGCCCTTTGAAAACACAAGGCAGATAGCTGAAGACTTTTCTCCAAACATGGGACACAAGGTGATGGTCAACCCAGCCCCATATCTGGCACAAACCGATCAGCAGCTAAACATGTTGGCCTCTCTCAGGAGAAGAAAGTAGGCTACAGAGGGAAGCACTGAATATAGGCCAAGCAGACAAGATGGGAAGCAGAAAACAGAAGCGTATATGTCTGTGAATCTAAATGAAATAATAGACTACCAGGGCTTTCAATTGCAAAAGACAAACCCTAAACTACTTGTTGGGAAGGTGTGGATGTCCTTCCCCTGGAAGCATTGAAGCCTGGGTTGTATGAGGCTCTGAACAACCTTATCTAGGAGAAGGTGCTCCTGCCCACATCAGAAGGGTGGAACAAAATGATCTTGAAGATCTCTTCCCTTCTATGATACTTACATAGATCCACATTGTTGATCGCCATGAGGTCCTCCCTTCACCTGAATAATGTGTCCTGCATGGACTGCTTCACAGTAGGACAGGATTATAAACACTTGCAGGGTTATTTCCAGCAAGGCTACAGTAGAAACAAATTTGCCAGAGCTGAGAAAATGAGTCTGTCATCACGAGATCAGTATTTGCAAGTGAAAGTGTTCAAGTTTAGCTTGTGAAACTGTTTGCCTTGGCTTCAAGTCTGTCACTTTTAACAGATATTTTGTATTTCAGAGACACAGATGTGAAGCAATGTGTTCTTCCATCAAGATTTCAACAATCTCTGCCCTTGGAAATCTCTCAAACAGCCCATCTTTCTAATTTTGAGGTTTTTTTACTCTGAACATGTGAAAATGACATGATGTCTACTGATTCAACAGGTGGCTTCTCACTGTAACATGCTCCTTGTGCAGGGCAAGCCTTTGTTGTGGTCCTGCAGCCAGGGCTCCTCCGTGAGTAGAGTCGGTTCAACCCTCCTACATTAGTGTTGGCAGTGCAACCCAGAAGTCAAAGCTTTGAAAAATGAATACCCAGCAAATGGATCCACACTGGAAACAAAAAATAAACACAGCAGCTGAAAGCTGGATTTGTTTCACATGCCTGAGCGAGAGCAAACTGAGTCTGTCCGTCAGCAAAGGGGAGTTACAAGGAATTGTCTCTCAGGGACGCTGCAGTCCACCATGGATGGAAATGTTTTATCTCAGTCAAGTGTGGGATACCTATGTGTTTTCATGTCCTGTTCCCAGATAGTAAGAGAAAGTTAAGTCAGTCATAAGACTTGCAACACAAGGTAGGTATGTATCATTTCATCAAAATTACCTCTCGCAGACAGCATCTTATCAAGGATCACAAGGATCATTACCTCAGATGAACCTTCTCCAATATCCTCTTGGGCATTTTGGATCCATCTCACATTTCAAGAGGCAAAATGAAAGAATTGTTCCCAGAAATACTCCTGCCCCCTGCCTTTTAGCGAGGCTGTTTCGGAAGGAAACCATTCAGCCCTCTGTCAGAAGCGGTCTCTGATTCACATTTGGCAGCTTTGGCCACCAAACCCCTTTGAAGCAGTTGTTGAGCGCAACTAGTTAGTACCAAGGCAAAAGCTTTCACTGCACTAGAGGCAGCCTTAAGAAAGCAAAAGCCAAAAATAATTCAGCCTTTCAGTGTAACAGCAGATTAAATAATAGCACAGGAAAATGAATGCAAAGCTCACTATTGGTATCACAAGGATTATTTTAGGAAACTGCCTTTTGAAAAAACAGAGCTGAGGATGAAAAATGCCCAGTTAACATTTCTTTCCTAGGGAGCCTAGGCTCTCATCTGACTCATTTTTCTGATTACTATTCCACAACTGCCTTTTCTAACAATGTTATTCAAGGAATCTTACCTGCTGTGCTTTGTGTAAATTGCCTTTAAAATACTTTATCATGCGGGGGGGGGGGGAGGGAAATCTAAAGGTCAAAAATTGATTAAACAAACACAATCTGTTTTCTCCCACAGTCTTAGTGCTGTCACTTTTCCTTTTTGTTCTGTTTCTTCTTTAGATTGGACATTAGAAAAGATTTCCTTACTGAGAGGAATCAAGCACTCAATCAGACTGCCCAGGGTGGTGCTGGAGTTACTATCCTTGGAGGTATTCAAAAACCGTGAAGGTCTGGCACTTTGGGACATGGCTTAATGGCCATGGCGATGCTGGGTTGATGTTTGGACTCAAAGATCCTGAAGGTCTTTTCCAGCCCAGGCAATGTTATAATTCTGTTATACCATGCATTCTGCTACATAGTTCATTCATAGCTGGAGAGGGGTTTGGAGCACAAACCCTATGAGGAGAGGTTGAGGGAGCTGGGGTTGCTTAGCCTGGAGAAGAGGAGGCTCAGGGGAGACCTTATTGCTGTCTACAACTACCTGAAGGGAGGTTGTGGACAGGCAGAGGTTGGTCTCTTCTCCTGGGCAGCCAGCACCAGAACAAGAGGACACAGTCTCAAGCTGCACCAGGGGAGGTTTAGGCTGGATGTTCAGAAGAAATTCATCATAGAGAGAGTGATTGCCCATTGGAATGGGCTGCCCAGGGAGGTGGTGGAGTTGCCATCATTGGAGGTGCTTAGGAGGAGATTTGATGGGGTGCTTGGTGCCATGGTTTAGTTGATTAGATGGTGTTGGATGATGGGTTGGATGCGATGATCTCAAAGGTCTCTTCCAACCTGGTTTATTCTAGTCTAGTCTAGTCTAGTCTAGTCTAGTCTATTCTGATAGTAGAACTAGTAATTAATACAGGACAAAGTTAGGCCTAAGTAAGCCTCGCTCATGATACACTAGCCCGGTAAAAGTTGGGCCTACCACTGAAGTTTGCCCAGCAGAAAACCCCTAATTTCAGTCACCACCCTTAACATGACAGATCTTGGCATGGGGTTTCATTGCTGTAGGTTCCTGGGTTGTTGACTTCAGTGAGTCCCATCACAAAGATGCACACAAAAGCACACATCTGTACAGTGGATTTTTAACCTTTACCAAAAGTGAAGGATGGAAGGCTTGAGTGCTCTCTGTTTTTCTGGACAGGTCTTGATGTGCCCAGTTGTAACAATGGGAACTTCGTGAGCTTGCATTGTTGTCTGAGCCAATTCCCACACAACCACATCATGTAACCCAGCATCCTAGAGTAAAGTGACAGACTAAGATTTGGAGTCCTGGGGAAATTTGGCCTAGGAGGGACAGTGAGGGTTGAGTCTGGAGAATCCATGGGGCACTTACTGAATAACAGTCAGACAGAGCTGAAGGCTTCAACAGTGAATTTGTCCCTGTCACAGGGATCACCCAGCTCACACCCCATCATCTGTGGGGATGGAGAGCCACCATGCTGGCCATTCATGCACTGTCAATTCCTGGGCCACAGAGGGCCCTCTGACCTGCAACTGAGCAACATCAGCTAGGGGAGAAGCCTAAAATAGCACCCTACAAATTTGAATGAGAGCATGGAAGAAGAGATTCTGATTACCTTCAAGACACATGGCCCTTTGCTATCAAATTCCAAATCTCACAGACACCTTATGGTCTCTGGGGCTCAGTGTGATGCCAGAGGGAGCAGAGAGCAAGTCACTAAATGGTGCGTGGTGACCTAGCATCACTGCCAGTGGGTAGATGGGCTGGAGAGCTTCTTGTTTCTAATGGTGAGGTTGTGGTCCAGGTCTGGGTCTCATCCATGGAAGCGAGGAGTGCTCCAGCAGCACAGGCCAGCTTAGGAGCTCATGCATTTCAGAAACACACTAAATAAACAAGCAGAGCAGGGATCAGTAACCACTGCTCCTGTAGGAAATCTATGCAATGAAAAAGTCATCAGCCCTGCCTTTTTTTCATCCATTCCTCTCATTCCTTAGATTGAATTTCTTTCCATGCCATGCTCTCCTACCCCTCAGCCCACACCCCCTCCCCCACCCTGGAAAATATCTGTTTCCATCAGAGTTGCAATACTGACCACCAGCAAGGAAGAAAAAAAAGATGATAAAAGATGTTGCACCGCTCTCATTATTCCATAGTTTTCTCTTGATGGATTTAGAAAGCCCCTGGATGCAAAGAGAAATTAAAACAGCAGGTAGGAAGAAAGATGCAAAGTGAAATTCAAGATGCTGGAAAGCTGCTTTTCTCCGGAGGTCCTACTCTTCCCTCCGTCCGGAAGACAGGAAAGAGCAGACCGTTCATGACAGAGGGGAGAAAACTTCTGGGGGTCTTTAGGGGGAACTCAATCAAAGAAATTATTTTCCCACAGCCCGGAGCTGAGCAAACCTTAATGGCTTTTCCCTGATTGAAGAATAAATCAGCTATTAATTTATGGCCTAAAGTGTATGTAACAACCCTCCAAATGTTTTCCAGTTCTGCAAGTAGTGACGCTTGCACCCTCTCTGTTTGAGTTTGATTCTCATCAGCTAATTCAACCCATGGGCTAAATATTCCTCACCAAACTGCAGTTCCAAAAAGAAGAAAAAAAGGATTAGTTTATTTTTAAAATAAAATGGAATAGAATAAAAAGGGCAGCTGTGTGCTTCCAGCATAATACTGCATGTGTATGCACAGAGAGCCACATGTATTACAGTTAAAGATGATAGTAAGCACGTGGCGGGCTGGAGGGGGAGAGAAGCCAGGGGCCCAAGTGCAGGTTATTCGGGGGGGGGGGGGGGGAGAAGGTCCTCTAATGTGCAAGCAGAATGGGTTAAGGGGGTTGGGGTAGGGGGTGTGTAACTCAACACCCACAGGTGTGGAACTGATAAATGGCACTTTGGGACATGGTTTAATAGAATCATAGAATCAATAAGGTTGGAAAGAGATCATCAAGTCCAACTTGTCACCCAACACCTCATGACTAACTAAACCATGGCTTCGAGTGCCACATCCAATCCTCTTTTGAGCATCTCCAGGAATGGTGACTCCACCACCTCCCTGGGCAGCACATTCC
The DNA here is from genome assembly GCF_014839835.1 of Dryobates pubescens. Classification (NCBI taxonomy): domain Eukaryota; kingdom Metazoa; phylum Chordata; class Aves; order Piciformes; family Picidae; genus Dryobates; species Dryobates pubescens. Next base: position 12,781,071 of record NC_071613.1, on the reverse strand, counting down.
AAGGGCCAACAACTCTTTCTGTGAAGACCTTTCTCCTCACCTCTAGCCTAAACCTCCCCTGGCGCAGCTTGAGACTGTGTCCCCTTATTCTTGTCCTGGAGGTCTTAGGCTGATGGTTGGACTCGATGATCCTAAAGGTCTTCTCCAACTGAAACAGTTCTATGATTCTATGGCTCCAATTCACTTTGGTTATTTACACAGAAGACAAAATTTTAACAGCAATAAAATGCAGGCTGAATAATCAAAGGTCTTTTACAACCTGGTTAATTCTATTCTATTCTATTCTATTCTATTCTATTTTCTATTCTGTTCTATTCTGTTCACTGGTTGATCTCTGAAATACATGCGCTGCATTTCACAAGCTGAACCCCACTACACCTTCATTTGTGTGCAGACCCTGCTTAGGCAGACAGCATAAATTGTAAAATATAATGACAATATTAGAATCTTCCTTTGGCTTCCCCTCGACGAGAGAAAAACCGCAGAGGGAACACTATTCAAGCATTTCCTTTATGCTCATAAGTTAATCAAGAAACATCAGGGAATAAGACAGTTTTATGGCTTTCCACTAAAACGCGATACAACTGGCAGACACTTGAGCGATTTTGCAGTTCTCTTTCCAAAGTGCAGCAAACAGAGCAACAAGAAGAAAACAAAACTAAAGAAGGTTTGGATCCTGGCTCTCGGAGGCTGACAATGAGGTCGCAGGAGAAAATAATGTGTCTGCGAGCTCCGAGACGGCCGCCTACGGACAGAAGTAACAACAGTAAGGAAGCCACGGAACATCTTGAGCAATTTACGAGAGGAGTGTGCTCAGAATATTAAGCGTCGGCAATACATACATAAATAAATAAATAAATAAAAGCAAGCTATGCGGTCGCTGCTGTTTCAGACTCAGGGCTCGATCCTACCACGGGTGGGTTGTTTTTCGTGAGGCAGTGTCGTCTCCTCTATGTGTAATGTGATGGACGAAATATACCGGTGTGTCCCCAAAACAGCTCTGTGCCCCCAGCTGGCGCAGGGAGGGGAGGTACAGCTTCACAGGGAACCTGAAGCACACCCAGGCAGGTCGCCACCTTACCCCGGAGCCAGAGTCCGAACCCCTCCCCAGTATCGTCCCGCTTTGAGACGGAAATTTCGACTCCCTTTAGCCCTCTGGGACAATAAAAAATAAAATAACGAAATACTCCAAATAAATCCTCCTCTCTCCTCACACCTTCACCACCCAAGCATGTGGAAATGGGGAGAAAGGGGGAGCAACCTCCTACGGTCATCCATTTTAAAACGCGAGTGGATTCCCCCGCGCTTTCCCTCCCGATACTCCCGGGCAATAATCCTTCCTAGGTGTCCCCACACACACACCTCCTTCAAACCCTTGTGTGATTATTTTTTTTCCCCGTCCTTCCCTTGCTCAGCATCTCTGCTGCTGCTCCCCAGTGCTCCCTATTTCTACATTTGGGAGCAGCGTCCTCACCAATGCCCTTATAGAGGGTGAACAGACAGGGGCTGAGAGGGAGCCCGGAAGGGTCTCTGGGCACCCTTTGCGTTTGCAGCCCGGCAGCTATCGCGGCGCTTCGCCTTTCACCCGCCGCACCGTTTATGGGCAAACAAATTCACAGTTTACACGCAGTAAACCGTCGATATCGCGCTCAATGGTTTCGGAGAAAAAGGCTCTTCGCAGGGATCCTCATTAAAAAGGGGGGGGGGGGGAGGGGGGGGTGAAAAAGGCACTAAACTTTATTTAGTTTCGAGCATTTTCTTGTAATCAATAAAAGTTGGCTGTTATCTCCCGGCGCATTTGGCGGGGAAGTTTATTGCCTGCCGGACGGATTAAGGGCGAGACAGGAGTGCACCATACAAGGAAGGGACTCCCGAGCCCCTCCATCCCAGCCTCGGATTCATAAAATATAACCATCCATTACGGTGCCGATATCTGGAGCCAGCAAATATATACAGACTATAAATTGTCGCCGGCGGGGTGCGGGCCGGCCGCGGGGCTCCGCCCGCCCGCATTCCTCCTCTTCCCGAGCTGGGGGGGTAGCCCGGGGGGGTCCCCGGTCCATCCATCACCGCCGTTATGACTCTGCGATGCAGCAAATGGGTTGTGTAAAGAGGCAGCGTTTGACAAGGTGGCATGGTTATCCTGTCCAAATGATGCATAATATTAGTATTAGGGCTTAGATCATCGCATGCTTTTAAAATCATCACCGCTAACTAGAGGGGGGAAAGGAGGGGAAGTCCTGGAGGGCTGAAGGGGGGGCGGGGGGCAAAAGTTTCCATGTAGATAATGATTATAGATGGTGGGATTTATGGGGATGGGCGTGCGCACAAATAAACACGTCTACTGTAGCCGCAGAGAGGGGAGCCCGATCCGGACGGTGCCGCTGAGCCTTCCACCCCCATCCCGTTCTTCCTGACCGAGGCGTGATGCGGGAACGAGGGATGGCGACGATCGGGACATCCCTCAGACCAGGGACGGCCATCAGGACTGCGCACTTCCCATGTTCCCCGGACACATCCCCGGGGATGTTCTTGAAGAGAAAGCAGAGACCCTCCCCTCCTCGCTCACCAACCGCCCATGGTTGCTGTCACAGACACCAGTGGGTGGAGGCGGGAAGGGGCTCTCATAGGCTGGGGAAGGGGCCACTCCGTCTAAACCCTCCACATCTCCATCTGGTCTTATAGGATATAAGAATATGAGAAATGCAGGATGGTGCAGCGAATTGTACCGAGATGTATTCAGGGAGGCAGCCTGGCTCCCTGCCACATCTCATCCCCCTTCTTCCCGCTTCCCGGGGCTGGGGTCAGGCACAAGCTGGAGGCTCCGGGATCCCGGCAGAGCTAGGAGGAGTCTGTCCTGATCGCACATGGGTCACCGTTCGCAATAGCCCAGCTCAAATCGGGCAGGGCCAAGCAGGCTCCCCTGCCTGCAGGCAGCCCGCCCGTGGGAGGGTTAAGGGAGAGAGTATTTGAGCCAAGTGAAGAAAGGGAGAAATGGAGAACCCCAGCCTTACCCCTTTGCCTTCCCGGTAAACCACGTTTCCACTTCCCTACTCTTGGCACAGAGCAGCGCCCCTTCCCTGCGAGGATGCACGCCGTGGACGCCGACGTTTGTCCCGGCAAACGTGAAAGAGGGAAGAAAATGCTTCTTAAATTGACATCTGCGCTGCCTCCTTGCCCGGGGCCGATGCCGGGACCCATACCGGCGTCGGTCAGCAGAGCCAGGTGACAACGGTGCCATGAGGAGGATAAAATCCCGACTCTGAGTGATTTATCAGCCGTCTTTGACCCCTGAATAGTTGACTTACATGGCTGGTGACACATTACCCTGGAAATGGGGCTGATGTGATTTGTGGAGTGTGTGTCTCTCCCCTCCACACCTCCCGACCTCTCTTTTCAGCTGCTGGGTGCAGAAAACTCTTCAGCCTCTCCGGTCACTCCGATGTAGCCATCCCCCTCATCTATTCCATCACTCTCAATCCCTCCAGCATCCCCATAGCCTCCATCACCCCCAACCCCTTCCCCTCCATCACTCCCATCTGCACATGCAGGTGGCCAGGGTAACCCCACCGGTCCCTGTCAAGCGGACAGGGTTGGTCCCTGGCATCTCAGTGTCAGGGAGGAAGAACAGGAAAAAGACAACGAAGGCCGGGGAGATGGTCTGAGTCCAGTCATAGCTGGAGGGGTGTGATGAATGAAAGCCTTTGATTTGGGGTTTGCCTGCAGAACGGGGGTGGGAGGAGGGTGGCCCGGGTTTTTTAAGGCAAGCAGAAATTTGATTATAGCGTACGCCAGAGGTCTGTGATTTGCGGTGAGCGGATTTCATTAACTAGGGACGTTTGAGTTCCGGAAAGCTCGGTCAGGCCTCGGGGACGGGGATGCAGCTTGACCCCTCGCCTCAAGCTTCCTCAGCAGTCCACAGGCCCTTGCAATCCACCCGGCAGGAGCAAAGGGCGGGGGCAGCCTCTTTTCCCGCTGCCCCGTCGGGCAGAGGCAGCCCCGATCCCTGCGCGTGCCCTTCTGGGGGGAACAACGATGGGGTACAGGGAGCCTTTCGCCCCACCTCCATTCGTGTCACCTGCTGCAGCCGCCACTTTGGCGAGAGGGGGGTAGATAGGCTCCCTCCACCCTGAGGAGACCTACGGCGTTTCCCTTTTTGATGATGATGGTGGCGGTGAAAGGCAGCAGCAGGCAAGAAGGAGCCGGAGACAGCCCGGCCCTTCGGGGGCTGCCTGGCTACCCGCCGGCGCAGAAATGGTATCGGTTCTAATTGCCATCAACGAATGTCACCGGCAGAAGGAAAAACAAAAGCTGCCTCCAAAGATCCCGGAGCAGAATTTGGCAAGGCTCCTAAAGACACCAATTAGCAAAGGCTAAACCCATTAATGAAGTGGCGGCTCTCTGGTTTCAGCCAGGTGGTGCAGATCAGAGAGCTTGTATCTGCAACAGAGCTCCGCTTCTCTCCAGCCAGGACCTCACAGCGAACTTCCACATCAATAATAGGCTTAATGGATCTCATTAGGGCTGGGGCCGAGAGCCTCGACTTGGGAGCAGCGGGGGCGAGGGGAGCAGGGTGGGCAGCGCTCCTCCTGCCCGGCCTGGGAGGGGTACGGGCTTCGTTACCCGGGCGTGTGGGGCGATGGTCGGGAGACACCGCCGTTTCTCCGACGGATACCCGGCGCTTCCCGCTACCTGGTAGAGCTCAGGGGGTTGCGCAAATTTCGTTCCTAGCAGGTTCTTTCGAATAAACGGGACCTTGGCATCTCTTCGCGGGGCTCGCTCACACACATCCCCTTTGCTCACCGTTCATTTGAGAACCCTCATTCCTCCGAGCACGCTCATCTCGCCGAGCTATGAGCATCCTCGGCCATGCTGGCAGCGGAAGGTCCCGGTGATGTGGCCCGGTCCCTCGAGCCGGGGCTGTGGGAGAGGAGGAAAGGGGCTTCTGTAAATTGATTTTAAAAGAAAAGCGTCCAGATCTCATCTCCGTAAACGGGGACAAGGGAGAAGTGAGGAAATATTTCTGCTTCTGCTAGGGGAAAGCGGGGGAAAAAAAAGAAAAAAAAAAAGGAAGAAAGAAAAAAGAAAAGGGAAAAAAATGGAAAGTTCGGGTAGAATAAACTCGGCTGAGGTGAGCTAGAATATTTAGCTAATGGAGGTGGACTATGAAAGGAGACTTCATATTTCTCTCCGAGGAGTCTCTCCAGGTCCACAGCCGAGAATACACACAGCAAACATTGTGCTTGAATTATAGCTGAGGGTTTGCTTTATTTGAATTCGCTGGTGTTTATTTAAGAAAGTGAATAAAGGTTTTGTGTAAACAGCCATTATTTCTGATGAGCGCTCAACAGCAATAAGAAGGGGGTGGTTTTTTCAGTTGAGATTGTGGCAAAAGTTGACATTTCGGAGATTGCAGTTTGTCTTGCCGACGCCAGGCAGTCCCGAGGCATGAACTGCAGGGAAAGCTGTGTGTGCCTCTGAGTGTGAAACGGCGATGCCGAGCGAACCAGCGTCTGAAAACAATTATTTTTTAAGACACCAGCTTAAGCCCGACATTAAAATAAAATAAAAATATTTTTCTAAGGAGCAGGCCAGTCTCTCTCAGCTAACGAGGACGGCGAAATCAGGTTTCGCTGCCGCCTGCTCCGCGCCCGCGGGGCTCTACAGGGGACGGGGTGGGGAGGCATCGCCGACCCAACGGGGCCGTGGCCCACCTCGCAACCCTGCGCCCGCCGGGAGGGACAGCGGCGGTCCCCAGCGCCCGCCCCTTTTCCCACCGTAAATCGCTCGCTTAAAATACCGCGTTTGTTTTTGTTTATTTTTGGAGCTTTTGTTTTGTTTTCTTCTAACGTGGCTGTTACTTCCGAGGCTAACTCGAGTCTTTTTGCAGAAGAGAGGTTTCTGCTAAGATAGAAGAAAAAGAGCTCGTTTGGCTTCTTAATCTTGCTCCGGGGGAAGGTGGGGGGCATTACTAAACTGCTCCCCAGGAAGAATCTCGGCAGGAGCTGGTTCTGGCCATTCTGACTGCACATCTCTGCGAGTGAGGATGCTCGCAGACGGGGCAGGGATGTCGGAGAGGCACTGAGAGGCCTCCTGCTTCTTTATCGATTTCGCTTCCTACACATGCCACGCAAGGAGGAGTCAGGGAAACCTCTGCTCTCTGCGCAGAGGTGTGCACCGCTCCCGTGTTTCTTGTCTCCCGCACAACTTTTCATCTGAAATAAGCCCCAAAAATCTTTGGCCGGCATCCCGGAGGGGAAAATGGATCCGGTGTATGCCGGAGACTCTGGCTTGCCCGAGGCCGCGGAGGCTGGAGGTAGCGCCGGGCAAGCGCCCCCCGGCCTCTCCGAGGGGACCCCGGCCCCCTCTGGGCAAGTGGACCCGCGCCGACACGAACCTGTTGTGGTGGGTGGGTGCAGCCCAAAGGATTTGGGATCGGGTGGCACAGGTCTGAAAAGAGTCACAACTGATTTAGGGTGGGAGGGAGTGGGTAAAGAGGCCGCCCGAAAAGCTGCTATCCCTGGTGTAAAGGCCACCGACGAACTGGATCGGCGGGGGAATCGTGGGCTTGAGTGTTTCTCCTTCAGAAATAACGAGCATCAAAACCTTTCGTGTTATCAGGCGATAACGAAGCAAACAAAAAGGGACATGCCCAGGTTGTTTGTTTCGGGGTTTTTTACATATTCTGGGGAGGTGTTGCATTGCACAGTCAGGTCGGTTTCACAGACGAAGGGCGATCCAGCTGTCTGCAATCACGACGCTGTCCCTACTCTTCCCGCAGAAACTTAGCAGCAATTGCAGCCCTCAAAGGACTCTGCAAATTTCCTTCCCTGTCTAGATGGGCACAAATTCCTCCATCCGAGCATCTTTCCCCAGACTCTCAGCAACCCTTCTGGCTCTGCTGCTTGGCTAGTGCAGCAGCCCAAGGTGCACGTAGCACCAAATCCTGGAGGCGGTGGGGCAGTGGAGCAAAATCACATGCAGGGCAAAAGAATTTCATCTCGGCTCTTTCACTCGGATCTAAGCATCTTTCTCCGTAGCCTGAGTACCAGCAGTGCTAATGTTCCCCTTTTGCTGCATTATCTCAAGAAGATGCCATAAGGACGCTGCCCTCTCCCCGATCCGGGGTTTGGGCAGGCAATGCTCTCCCGTTATTTGGGCAGGCCGAGGGGTTGGGGAAACCTGTCCCCAGCTCGAAGGAGGCACAGATTCTGCTAACCCTGTTTCTCCTTTCTCATCTGAGAAGAGCCACGTCGGACTCATCTCTGCCGCACAGGCTATTGTTTAGGAAGCAAAAATGAGAGGCAAACGAATTCCCGAAAATCCACGAGCTGCACCACAGTGGTTTGTCAGAGGAGAAATAGTCATGTTCCACCTGTCCCACATCTTTGGGGAAGTTACAAGTCCGTAGCAAACCCTACACTGCAGGGCCCGCTTCTCGCCCCGAAAAGCTGCAACAGGCCCTATGTCCACCTTGGCAGAAACAATTTACAAGTTCCTTCCAGACCCTTTCCCCCGACCTCCCGACCCGCAGGCCTCGGGGATGGACGGCTCCCGAGTCACGCTGCCGTGCGCGGGCGTCGTGTGCATCCAAGGATGCAGCGCAGCTTTGTGAGTACCTCTCCCGGACCTCTCCCTGTCCTCGTCTTGTTCTATTGCACCTTATTTACCACCTTACCCGTCATCTTTTGGCTTGCTGTTTGCCCCAGCTCCCTTCCCCGTAGTGCTTGGCGGGGGTGAGGAAGGGATGCTGTCGGCATGCTCTCTCAGGTGTTTGCTTCTGCCCGAGTACCCCTGCTAGAAGTGGCCCCGAGAAGCGTGTTCTCCCCCGGTAAACCCCCTCCAGCCCCAAAGAATTTCTCGCCTGAGCTCTCAAGCAAGCAACAGCAGGGGGACAGGAGCTCTTCTGCCTTCACATCGACACTTCGCCGTTTTCCTTTCTCCGTTTTCCTTTTCTTTCTAAAGGTGTCACAGGCTCAGCGCTCTTCGGCCTAGCACGGGAGGGAAGAGGCGGGCGGCTTGGCTTCATCTGCCCTCGCCTAGGATCCCTGGCCAGGATCAGGCCTTATGGATGCTGCCGGGGAAGGGAAGAGAAGCCCCCCGCCCCGTCCTACCCCGTAGCTTAGGAAGAGTGGCCCACTCCGTACTGCGGCGCTTTAGATTTTTCTAAGGAGCGAAGCCGACCGTGAACCGGGGGACCCGGTCCAGACCCACGAAGACTCCCAGTGGAGCTGAGCTGTCCCTCCCAGGGAGGGGCACCCAGCCCTGCATCACCCCGCGGGTCAGCCCCGCGGGGTTCAGGCAACCCCCGCCACAGCTGCTCTGCCTCAGCGCCGCCCCCGAGTCACGCAGAGCGCCTGCCTGACGTCACAGCGAGCCCTCTCCCCTTCCCCCCACACCCCCCCGGCCTTCCTCCCCCCAACCGCACAGCCACATTTTGATGTCACCTTCCCACCCTACCGCGGGGGCACGGCGAAGTTGAGCAACACCAAAGCCAAGCAAACACACACCACCCCATTGCAGCACCCCAAAACCGGCCCAGCCGGCCCTCGGCAGCACCCCCGAGAGTGTCAGGGATTCTAACAGTCCATCCGCGCCTTGCATCAGAAACCAAGCCACCTCACAAAATACATAGATACTTATGTACGCACATGAGGACCTACAAATGCAATTAGGAACTTTCTCTCCTGAGGCACAATTTTGCGTAATCAAATCCGGTCCCTGTCACCGCCTTCTTTAGAAAAAGGAAGGGGGGTGGGGAGAAGGAGAGAGGGAGAGAAGTATTTAAAGACAACAACAACAACAACAACAAAAAGGCTATGTTGCCGCGAGAGGTTCTTTGAAGGAGAGGAGCAGGGACAGCATCTGCCTTTATGCGGGGCGAAAGGAGTTGGAATAACCTTAGCAGCCCCTCTCCCCTGTTCAACAGACTGACGTGGTTACAAACCATAGCAAACATTTTATTTACAGGAGATATATATATATATATATATATATTTATATATTTCGTCAGTGCAGTATTTCTTGGCCGGATTATTCGAAGCAACAAGTTGCAACCGATGAGGAACGTTGGCAAAATACTTCACATTGTAAATTGTTTGGGGAGAGGTGGATTGGGTAGAGGGATTTTGGAGCGTGTTCTTCGGAGTTGGATTTTCCTGGAGAGGACAAGGGGCGGGAGATGGAGAACAAAATAAAATTATTTAAAATAAAAAAAAAATAGAAGGAGATATCCCGCTGTCCTTCCAGCAGCGTGGAGGGAGAGGCAGCCGCCTCACGTCCAGCCATCCCAGGGCCGAGGTTCCCCGCTCTACCGACATCCTCGGCGTCTCTCCCCGGGCCGGGCCGGGCCGGGCCGGGCGTTGGCCGCAGGAGGGAGTAGGCCGGTGCCGCGCTCCCGGGGCGGAGGAAGGCAGATAAATTACGGCGCAGGTCCTGGCCGCGGTGGCCGCCCCGTCTATAGGCCACTCCGCGGCTCGGGACTGGCTGCGGAGGCAGGTGGCGGCGGGGAAGGGAGGCCGGTGCTACCGGAGGATTTGCCGAGCCCGGCGGCGGGCAGGCTCCGCTCAGTGCCCTCAGTCCGTTCCGTGTCGCTGGGGGCCATGTCGAGGGAGTCGGCGTCGCTGCTGTCACTGTCGCCCTCGGAGCGGCTGGGGCTGCGCTCGGGCTCGCCGGTAGCGGCTGGTGGTCCGGCAGCTCGCTGGGCCGTCTGCTCCGGTTCCGGTTCTGGCGGCAGCTCTTTGTCCTTCTGGGCCTGAGCCTCCTTGGAGTGCCGCCACTTCATCCGCCGGTTCTGGAACCACACCTTCACCTGCGGCCGCACCGCCCTTAGACGGGCGGCACGGCCCCAACCGCGCCCCGCAGCACCCGGGCCCCGCGCCTTCCACCACCGGGGACGGGCAGCGAGAAGAGAAAGAGATGCGCCTTTCTCTTTCCTCACCACCCTCTGCCTACACGATTAACGCCACTAAGGTGGTTTTAATATAGTTTTCCCCCTCCTCCTTCTAGTTTGCATGTTTTAATACAAAACGTCCCCCACTCCCTGGTTTGTTTGTTTGCTTATTTTTGGTCGTTGGTTTTTTTTTTCTGTTGGTGTTTGTTGTTTCCCCCCCACCGTCTTTCTACTTCTTCTCCAGGAAGCCCGATCTTGCTCAAGAAACCACAGCGTTATTCAATTCTGTGAGCTGTGGGCCTTCAATAGTGGAATCATTAAAGAGTGGTGTTTAATGATTCCGTTTGAAGGACATTTTCCACTTCCCCAGAACTAAGGATTTAACATGGCAGGGAGAGATTTAGGGGGGAAATTAAAACCAAAAAGTACATTTAAAATAGTGTGTTTGTTTCTGCTTCCTTTGACCTACATTCCCTCTTCAGTAAGGCGCAAACTGATGACCTGTCCCGGCCCTGCTCCCCTCTCCCTGCTCCTCGCTGGCCAAAACAAAGGCAAAAGCTCTGCGTCGAGCCATGAAATCGGGGCTCACAGGAGATGATGGGGGCAAAGTCCCACTCCTTAACCAGCCCCACCAAAGATTAAGGAAGGGAAACCGCTTTTCAACATCTCCACCACCCCTCCAATACCCCTCTAAAATGGAAGTAAAATTTGAAATAAACCCGAAGATGTTCTTACTTGAGCATCTGTCAGCCCCAGCATTGCCGCCAGTTGCTTTCTGTCTGGTTTGGTGACATATTTCTGGATTTCGAACCGTTTTTCTAAACCTTTCCTTTGCAGGTTGGAAAAAACAGCCCTGGACCAGGAACGTTTCCTCTTGTACGTCTGGGGCAGCGTGTCCTTGGTTAAAACTGCATATGGACCTGGAAGGGAGAAAAACGGGGGGACAGAAAGGAAGACGTTGTTATTAATATCGATGCCTAAAAGGCAGCCTCAAATCGATCAAAATAACATCCGGACTGTAGTGTGTGGGGAAGGCCTGGGCTAGGGGGGGGCCTGACAGGGGTCCTGTCAGTATCTGCTCCCTCGGTCAAGGATGGAGCGATTTGGACCCGAATTTCTTCCTCTCCCCCCTCTCCACCCCTTCTCTCTCGGTTCAGGTATTATTTTGATACTGGATGGGATGAAACTCTGGGGTCAGGTCCTAGCCGACTCTTTCTCCCCCCACACAGCCCGGCTTTCGCCCAAAATCTGAGCCTCGCTAGAAAACAACGCTTTTCACGGCCTTCCAAAAGCGCCTGGCGCGTCCCTCCGAGGGGAGAGCGCCTGGATCGGAGGCTGCTCCAGGGAGGAGGGCCCTGAGCCCCAGGAGGGTCGACGAGGGACGAGATGTACCTGGAAAAGTGTCTTGAAACTGGTGCTGAACTGAGCTCCTTGGGTTTGTGTTTAAGGGACCCAGAATAGCAGAGGCCTCGTTAATGGGGTCTAGAGACGCGAAGAACTGGCCGGCGGAAGGCTGCAAGTTGGGGACATGAACCCCAGTTTGGCGGCTGGTAGTTAATAAGGAGGTCAGATCTGCGAGCACAGGAACAAGGAGAGCTCTGTTACATCGCGGTCAAAATCGACACCCCGGCACGCTCCGGGGGAATTGGGCAGCCGCCTCCTTGCCCCAGGGGCTCTCTTCTGGAAAGGCGACCGTGCCCCGGTAACCAGACATCCTGGGGGACATCCCTGCCTTAGTCGGGATGCTTACATACCGCGGGGGAAGAGGGATTGCAGCGAAAGCCTTTACAACGGGCTGTGCCCTCGCCCGCCCCGGGCCCGGAGACCGTTCTGCTCGCTATTTTTACGCTATTCCTATTTTTCCTAGCCCGGTGGCATGGGCTGATGCCATGCGCGGATTCGGGGGTGGGGTCGGGGAAGGATATTTTAGTGAGGGCTATTAGGAACTCGGGTTTATAACGCTCTGGATTTTTAATAACTCATTTCTTGGCTAGACAGAAACATTTTCAAAGCGCTAGAAAACGTGATATTGTTTAGAAATTGTGATAGTATAAATAAAAAAGCACGACGAACGCTAGAGCAGAAAGCAGACAAGCCCATTTCTCTACCTCTAAGAGTGTTGCCTTCCTTGACTTTGGGGTCAAACTCCGCCGATAAAATGCGGTCGATGCCGAATTTCAGGTCCTTGCTGGCGGGCGCCGGCGCCGAGCCGTGCGTGTGGCCGCCGGGCAGCCGGGCCGGGGCTGGGCCGCCTCCGCCGCCCGCTGCTGCCGCTGCCGCCGCCGCGGGGGACCGGTGCTGCGTGGGGCGGTGGTGGTGGGAGTGGTAGGCGGCGGAGAGCGGCGAGAGGCGCGGCGGAAAGGCGGTGGAAGGGGCGTCTGGGGCCACAACGGGCGTGGGCCGGAGCGGAGAGGCGGTAGCGTGGAAGGGAGCGCCGTGGTGAACGGCTCCCAGCGCTGCCGGTATGCCGGTACCGGGAGCTCCGGGCAGGCTGTCTGCGGGTCCTCCTGCCGCTTCAGCGCCAGCGTGGAGGATGTCGGCGATGCAGAAAGAAGGTTTCTTCGCTGCCGAGGCGTCCAGCGGGAAGCAGCTGCCGGCTGCCGGCCCCGATGCCGAGCAATAAGCCGCTGACCACAAGCTGAAGTTGGAGGCGTAGAACGGAGCCAGCCCGGCCGTGTACATCCTGCCCGGGGAAAGGGACTACGTGCTTCCGCAGCTCAGCTCCGGGGTACGCACCGCGGAGCTTCCCGCTGCCCCGGGAGCATGGGGAGGGATAGCGAGCAGCGAGGCAGCTGAGGGGGCAAAGCGAGAAAAAAATAACCACCAAATTTTTTTTTTAAATTTAAAAAAAAAAAAGAAAGAAAAAAAGAAAAAAAAAAGGAAGAATGTCCCACAACCCACGGCGAGACGGAGAGAGAGCGAGCGGTCTCGGAGCAGAGCGGCACAAACAAAACAAACCCAAACCAAACCCCCTTGCCTCGCACTGGGGGAAGACAGGAAAAAAAAAAAGAGAGAGAGAGATAGCCACCCCTCCCCAAAACTTTCTCTGGCAGAGACACTCCCGGGCTTCGCAGCAGCCGTCGTTCCCTCCCCGCACCCAATCCGCGATCTGCAGGGCTGGGCAGCACCGCCCGCCGACACGCCCACGCAGGGCAGGGTCGCGGGTAGGGGCCACCGCGGAACTGCGCGCTGGCGACGCGGCGGCCCCTACCCGCGACCCGACTCTGCCCAGTTTACCACGCAAGGTACCATTCCCCCCACCCCCGCCACACATACATCTTCTTAAATTCCTCCCTCAAGTTTGTTCCTGATCCCAACTCAAAAAGCAGCGCAAGGGCGCTACGCTTGCTGCAGCGATTTCCAAACGTTTGAGGAAAAAAACCCCAAACAAACAAAACACAAACGCGCAGGGAAATTCTTGGCGATTTAAGGCAGATCCGTTCTCTTGGAAATGATTCCCAGGGAAATGGGTTTCCTTCCCGGATAAATGAGCCTAGGGTAGTCTGGAAGAAAATTAATCTGTGCTGATGTACGCAACATATGTGTATTTATGAGAGCTCCCAGCTATTCTGGGCCCAGGACACGTTTGATCCTTCATTGGCAAAGGATTAATTAATTCATTATATTTTATCGACAATATAATTGTATAGATTTTTTTTTTACCTCGTTCTCCATCCCGGTGGCTCAATCTACTTCCACATCAATTTCACCTTAAAAATGTTAGTTTGTAATTTTGCAAACCTTTGACAACAGAATTACTCACGTTATTATTTTTTTTTATTTAATTATTTTTTACCATAAGCTTTCTTGGGGACAAATTTATCAAAGCATCTTTTGCGCTTTTTGTCCTTCCTTCTAACATACATATTTGTCCATGAAAATCTCTTTTAGTTATTACACCTTTAGTTTTCACGCATGCAAACCAGTCGCTATAATTTTTAGCAGGCTCCTCGGTCGGATAAATTTTAGGGTTTTCTCTGGCTTTGTTTCATTTTTATTTATTTATTTTTTTCTTTTCCAAATAGCTTCCCCAATTCTGAATGTTTTCAGGGAACCGCCAGAAACGCAAAGTATTTTTCTTTGACCAGATAGTAAGATATAGTTTTCGTGTGAATATTTAAACCACCTGCGAGCCAGAGTGTAACGCGTTCCTTAGCTAGAACCCTGAGCGCGGGAATGGTGAAGCTGGTTCCCCATGAAAAGCACGCTTTGGTTTGGTTTTTACTAACGAGACGAAGCCGAAAATAAAACCAAAAAAGGCGGTCTGGCTTGACAGGATGTATCCGAAAACCAAAAGTGGCGAAAGAAAGGGTTGATTAAGTTTGAATTTTTCCTGCTTCGATAACGGAAAGCCCCTTTGCCTTCTACCTCCCCCCACTCCTCCATCATACTCCTCATGCAGGTGACCCGAGCGACAGTATTTTGCTCCCAAATTGGATCAAACGATTCCTGTTTCACTCGCGTTTCCACCGCCGAGCAGAGCCGCACACCAGCCCGCCTGAGGGAAGGGCAACGAAGGCTGCTCTGCCCGCTGCACCCCAGCCGCACCCCGCATCATAAAATTAGTGCCGTAAGGTGCCATTGGTGCCAGTACCGCTGTTGTACCACTCTGGGGCTGCTCGCCAGGTAGTCGTTGTGTGTGTGTGTAAAAACAAACCGTGGTGTTTTGCTTTATTTTTAGGAGTTTATTTCAAAGTTCCGCTCGCTCCGCTACCGGGAAGCGCCCGGCGATGACCAGCAGCAGAGGGCAGCGCAAGTTTGCTGGGGCCCCGGGCAGCCCTGGCCCCGGGCAGGGCCTCGGCTCTGCTCCTTTCGGAGGGGCCGGTGCCTAGGGGGACCGGTGGAGAAAACCTCTCCTTCCCCGCTGTCACAGTGAGGTGACAGAAATAACCCGAAAGTAAACGCTAAACGCCCGGCACTTGGACCTCCGGAGGGCGAGGGAGCTGGGCAGCCTCAGCCGCCGGGGCAGGTGCCTCCCCGGGTCCCGTTCGGCTGGGCACCGCTGAGCTCCTGCGGATCCTCCGCGGGCGAAACCAGGAGCACCTGCCTGTCCCCTGCCCAGGCTTCTCCCTCTCCCGGGGGACAGAGCTGTCTCCTCTCCCCATAGGCCTCCCTCCCTCCTCGGGCCTCCCTTCCCGCGCACCTTCCGCCCCGGCGGCTTCGGGGCCGCGCTGCCCAGGGTAGGCGGCGGCCCCTCCTCCCCGTGCAAGGAGGGAGAAGGCTGCAGGAAACCCGGGGCTCACTGCAGCCCAGGTCATCTCCTGTTTTTTTGAGAGGTTCCAACTCGGACTAAATGAGCGGATGTGCCTGTGAGATTTGTCCCAAAATAGAAGCGGCTTTAGTATTTTAGGATACAGCAGAAATCCTTATTTCTTCCGGAGAAAAACTTCATAATGAGCGTGAGCACTTCCCTTTTCAATATTTGTGCAACTTTATCTCGACTAGCAAGTTGCTTTGGTGACGCAAATCCGCCCTTGTGTATTGCAACTACAAAAATAAATGCAAGGAAATCAATTCCCTTCTAGCAATGAAAACATAAATATACAGCTGCGACTTTCCCCTTTAATCTTCCTTTCCGAGGGACTCGAGAAGAAGCGAATGAACTGTGCAGGCAGGAGCGATGCTTTTTATTTTTTTTCCCTTTAGGAATGAAGTCTCGAAGGATTTTCATTTACTTACTTATTTATTTATTTTACCTCGAGGCCAACAAAGGAGGTGGAAAAACGACAATTTTTCTCGTTCTTACCAGGAGAAAACAAAAGGGCTAACCCCGAGGTGCTGCAGCTCCCCGGCCCCATGATGCAGCCACTATGGGCTCTCCTTCTTCTCCCACGGCCAGCGCGACCGGGCCCATTGCCCGTTGACTTTTGGGATTATACATGTCGTTCGGTTTGTATATGTGTATAAAAAACATACATATGTAATATCTAAAAATAAAACTAGCTTAAAAAATCCCGCTCCGTCTCTACGTCTGCTTTTAGAAGTGATTATTGAAATTATTTAAAACTCGTTGCAAACACTCCGTCGAGACGGTTTGCTTGGGTGCCTTTACCGTGTGTGTTATACAGAACTCCCCCACCCTCGTCCCCCTGGGTCCCACTGCCCTCTCTGCGCAGCGCCGAGCACCCAGCGGCTCCGTCCACCGTCCCTCCCGGCCCCAAAGCCCGTTCTCTGTCGCCACCTGCCGAGCGGGGACCCCCCACGCAAGGCACCCCTGTCGCCTGCATATTTCCCCTGCTCTCAGCTCCAAAGCAAATTCTCAGAGCCCAAAACCGAATAGTACACCCACCCAAAGGCATTGACGGCAGGCAGGCTAGGGTCTTCAGGTTAGGGGAGCCAGTGGTCTCTTGAGAAGCATTCAGAAGAGCATGGCCAGCAGGTCGAGGGAAGTTCTCTCCCTCTACTCTGTCCTGGTGATGCCTCATCTGGAATACTGTGTCCATTTTTGGGCTCCCCAGTTCAAGAAAGACAAGGAGAGCCACAAGGTATTAGAGGACAGAAACATCGGCTTTATGAGGGAAGGCTGAGAGAGCTGAGGTTATTTTGTCTGGAGGAGACTAAGAGGGGATCCCATTAGTGCTTATTAATATCTAAAGGGAGAGTATCAGGAGGATGGGAGACTCTTCTCAGTGGTGTCCAGTGACAGGACAAGTGGCATTGAATACAAACTGGAACACAGGAGGTTCCAGATATCTCTAAGGAAAAATTTCTTCCTTTTGAGAGTGGCAGAAGACTAGAACAGGCTGCCCAGAGATATGGAGTTTCCTTCTCTGCAGGCATTCACAGCTTGCCTGGGTGTGTTTCTGGGTGATTTACTCTAGGTGATCTTGCTCTAATGGGGGTGTTGGACTACCTGGGGGGATCTTCAGATGTCCCTTCCAACCCCTACAATTCTGTGATTCTTTGGTTCTGGGAGTTGTTGCTGGTGCTCCCTCCAGCACCACCCTGGATACCCAGGAGCACCACATCAGGATGGCCAAATCTGAGCTGAGCTGAGCAAGCAGGGCCGAACCCCCACTGCCCCAGGTATTTGCAGCTGCAGGCAGGCCAGCAGGGCTGGCTAGGCTTCTCTCCGATGGTCAACAGTTTATTGTCTGAAATGCTCAAGCAAAGTGCAGGTGTTTGGGGCAGGAACTGCCCAGAACCACAAGTGAACAAAGTGACTAAGCAGGTCACCTCCTTGACATTTCCTTTCTATCATTCCATGCATGACTTAGTCACATACGTGTGTCAGTAAGAAGCAACTAATGGTACGTCATTTGCTGGGAGCCAGTGGAAGGTGCCTGAAAACAGGCAGGATCTGGGTCTCGTGTGATGGGACAGGATTTCAAGCCTCCTGTGGGAACATCTGCATTAGCATTTGAGGCTGGGTCAGGGTGTGCTTTTGGAAGGAATCACCTATTCCTGGTCATTTGTGGGTTTGCAGCATGGAGAGGTCTTGGGGTGCACACGCAGGTATTCTTGATGGGAACTGAGCATGCTAAAATTACTCTGAAGCAAAATCCCTCTGAAATGTCTATATTGTGGTTGTCTGTAAATTCCATGGGGTTTTCTGCATGTGAGCAGTCTTGGCAATTGTCCATGGGTTAGGGCAGAATAAGTCTCACTGGACAGGTCTCTGTGTTAGAGTGGATCAAATCCTGAGGCTCCCAGCTTGAGGGACAACTGCTGGAGACTTCTCACACTTGAACATTTGCACTGTGTTTTTCTCTCAACTGCTGATCTGGTGGAATACATTAGATCATTTGAAGCTGCTGGGCTTCAAGCAGAGAGATGGAGAAGTCTCCCAAATCTTGTGTAACACCCCCAAGGACCTCAAAACACTAACTCCCCGCTGCCTCTGAGTGCCTGCACAGATATTTGGGATGTGGGAGGACATTGCACCTTTCCACAGTCGTACTTACAGATTAAGACATGATTTTTCTTTCCCCCTTTCCCCCTTTCCCCTTCCCCCTTCCCTTCCCTTCTCCCTTCCCTTCCCTTTCCTTCCCCCTTCCCCCTTCTCCCCCTTTCCCCTTCCCCCTTCTCCCCCTTTCCCCTTCCCCCTTCCCTCTTCCCCCTTTCCCCTTCTCATGTATTCTCTTTTTATTTCTTCCCCACCCGTTTCCTTTTTTTCCTTTTTCTTTCCTTTTCTTTGTTGATTCCTGAAAAGCTGCAGATACATAAATTTGCATGTGTAAACAACTGGAAAGAAGCACCTCTCCACAGCCCTGGGAAAGGAGGCTGCATTATGAGGATCAGCCGGGTCAGGATGGTCTCCTCCTTGGGGTTTCCTAAGGGTTAGGGCAGGCAGGTCCTGCCCACTGTGCTGGCTTTCCCAAAGCCCATTTTTAGGCATCTGATGCCGTGCCAGGAGACGGGCACTGAGAGCCCTCAATGCTATAAGGGTTTAAGCGGCTCGAAGCTGAAGTACCAGTCTCCCACACTCACTCCATCCCTGCCTGCTTGTTCTTACCCCTAGGGATGTCAGACTGTAGAAAATTGACTCTGCCAGTAAGAAAAGTATTTTTGCTCTCATACTTCCCCAAACTAACTTTTTCATGTGGCTAGCCAGAGTAAGAGAGCTGGGGGAAACATGCATTTGTAGAGGGCAGGCAGCAGGACCACTGCAACCCTAGAATCAATCATAGAATCATTTTGGTTGGGAAAACCCCTCTAAGATCATCAAATCCAGCCATTACCTAACACTACCAAGTCTGGTGCTGAACCATGTCCCTCAACATCCCATCTCTGCATCTTTTAAACACCTCCAGGAGTGGGTATGCAACCACCTCCCTTTCCTGGGGAGTCTATTCCAGTGTTTGAGAACCCTTTCAGTGAAGAAGTTTCTTCTAATATCCAACCTAAACGTTCGTAGGTGCAACCTGAGGGCATTTCCTTTCATTCTGTCACTTGTTACTAAGGCAAAGAGACTGACCCTCTTCTAGTCTGCTCCAGCTTCTTATTAGGTCACCTGTTTTAGCCTGGAGAAGAGAAGGATCAGGGGTGACCTCATTGCCCTCTACAACTACCTGAAAGGTGGTTGTAGACAGGAAGGGGTTGGTCTCTTCTCCCAGGCAACCAGCACCAGAGCAAGGGGACACAGTCTCAGGCTGTGCCAGGGGAGGTTTAGACTCGAGGTGAGGAAAAAGTTCTTCACTGAGCGAGTCATTCGTCATTGGAATGGGCTGCCCAGGGAGGTGGTGGAGTCACCGTCCCTGGAGGTGTTCAAGGGGAGATTGGATGTGGCGCTTGGTGCCATGGTCTAGTTGTGGGGTCTGTTGGGACAGGTTGGACTTGATGATCCTTGGGGTCTCTTCCAACCTTGGTGATACTGTGATACTGTGATACTGTTAACTTAAGTGCTGCCTCTTGGAGTTGCCTCCTGCAGTCTAAAATACTCTTCACAATGAAAGACCCTGAGTTTACTTTCATTTCCACTGGCATCTCTGATTTTATCAGTTACTCCACCTTCACATTGCAGTCAGACCATAATCTGCTGGCAGAGGGAGTCATCACAGGGAGTCATCACCAGAAGAGAGCTGGTCCAGAGAGAGATGGCTGTAATTATCATCCCTCTGATTAGCTGATAAAAGGTGCAACTGCCACTGAGAGAAGCATTCGCGTGTGCACGCTAGATTCAGTTTGCAGAGTGCCTACAGACAGAGAAAACAAAGCACCACTGCGTCCAACAAAAGTGATTTGACTGCCAGAGCAGAAGGATCATCCATGGGTATTTGATAAACCTGACAGGAGAGCATAATTTCCCCCTTTTCCAGCTGAGACCCAAAAGTGCAGCTCCTTAACTGAGGCAAGCTGGAGCTGCTGAGGACAGGCTCAGGATGTCTTAGTTTGTTGCATATGTAGGTGCAAGCACAGGTGGAAATAAAACAGAGGATTTTTTATTCCCATAGTGCGCCAACACCCCTATGATTTTGTCACAACAACTCCATCTGTTTCCACAAACCCAAGCTGATGCTTTGGGCTCACTGCTCCTCCAACAGCAGTATATTAAAGGCATTGTTCAGAAAAGCCATTCAATACTGAAGAAGGAAATACTAATAACTGCCTAATAAAAGTTTTAGTAAGAAGCGTTTTCCTCCTCCTTGCCAACAGTGGTCAGAAATGTGGGGAAGTTGGAAACAAGGCTATCAGAATGCAGTCACATAAAAGGCAAAATCAGTCCCTGAAGTAAGTCAAGTTTCTAGAAGAAAATTATTCTGTAGAATTCATCTGGATTTGAGAACAGTTATTGTTTTTCTTCTTACCCTCCTTTCACGTTCGAAGTGGATTTAAATGTGGAAGGTACACAGCAGTTGAGCTTTAAATCCAGCTCTTTCCTTGCTATTAGCATACATAAAATCCCAGCAGAGTAATGTCATCACAGACCCTAAAAAAAAAAGAAATCCCATTTTAACTTCTTTTTTCTTCTTCTTTTTCCCAAGGGAGGTGCTTTCTGCTGGATGCCAAATAGAAGTGCCAGCCAGGGAAGTTTCATGGTCCCATAAACAAGCACACCAGATTATACAGTGTGTACATTCACAGAATCACAGAATCAGAAAGGTTGGAAGAGACCTCATAGATCATCAAGTCCAACCTGTCTCCACAGACCTCATGACTAAACCATGGCACCAAGTGCCACATCCAATCCCCTCTTGAACACCTGCAGGGATGGTAACTTCACCACCTCCCTGGGCAGCCCATTCCAATGGCTAACAACTCTCTCTGTGAAGAACTTTCTCCTCACTTCCAGCCTAAACTTCCCCTGGCGCAGCTTGAGACTGTGTCCTCTCATTCTGGTGCTGGTTGCCTGGGAGAAGAGACCAACCCCCTGCTGGCTACAACCACCCTTCAGGTAGGTGTAGACAACAATAAGGTCTCCCCGAGCCTCCTCTTCTCCAGGCTAAACAATCCTAGCTCACTCAGCCTCTCCTCATAGGGCTTGTGCACCCTCCAGACCTGATTCCCTCACTGGAACCAAATCTGTCCTAAATAAAGTCCAGTCATCACTTCTCAGCTCCATGGGCAGCTCATGTGCCAGGCTCCAGCAGGTCTTCTTGCTGTGAAAGTTTGGGGAGGTTGTAGAATCTTCTTCTCTGCCAACTTTCAAAACCCACCTGGATGTGTTACTGTGCACCTGATCATTAAGAACCTGCCTTAGCAGGTGGGATTGGACTGAATGATCTCCAGAGGTCCTTTCCAACCTCTACCATGCTATGATTCTGTGAAACACCTGGGAGGGTGGGAAGATGCCTTTGGACCTGAACATAAGCTATCACACTCCCAGTTGTGGGTCTGGCTGGGATGCTGCTTGCAGCAACAGCCATTCCTCTGTGCCCTTGGCAAAGGGAAAGAAAACCAGAGAGAACACAGCCAATGGAGCAGTGCAGCACACAGGGGAAGTAATTTTCTACTGATACCTCTAACACATCATTTTATATCTTGATGACTGGGATCTGGTTACCTTTATCTTAGCCAAAGGAGTGCAGTGGTCAGAAAATATGATTTGCTTGTATTTCTTCTAGAAAACTTTATCATGAGATTTTTATTATCTGCCCCTCAGCAGTGAATTCCAAATGTCCATTATCTCCCATGTCTGCCTTCACTGTTCTGTCCTTATTCCACCTCCTCCCCTCTCCCCAAATGTCTCAGCTCCTCAAGGCATCCATTCATCCTGGAATTGTGAAGGGAAAAAAGGCAAGGCTGACCATTTTTTTCTTTCATTTGTCACCATGTCTAAGCCAAATGTTCACCCTTGCCCCCCCCCCCGATCTATAAACTCTTTTCCAAGCAAAGACATTTTCTTCCCCCCGCCCCACCCCCCACCCCCCCACCCCCCCCCCCAGCTAATCAATCTGCTTCATTCTGAGGCCACGCTGAATGGTAACACAAATCTCAACGTGTTTCAAGTCTCATCCTAACTTTGGAAGGAATTAAGACACTGGAGAGGGTTTCATGGCTGCAATCTCTCCTCAAACACTAACGAAGTAGCACCCTCTAGTGCAAGCTGACAACAAAATCCTCAAGAGCAACAGCCCTCCTGGGTCACATTCAGCCGTGGTGCATCACCCCTGGAACTACTGGGGATGAGCTCAGCCACATGTCTTTTTCTCTTCTGCGCTCCAAAACTTTCCCAGATTTCCTCCCTAGGACTCCCCTGGATGACTGGGGCAACCAGCAGATGCTGGACAATGCCTAGGTCTCTGGCAGACCGGTGTCTATAGGCAGGTGGCATGGGAAGAGAGCAGCAGCACTTCACCCATGGCCCATAGAGATGCTCCATTTTTCTGGAGCAGCAGCCCTTCACCCCTGTCTCCATTCTCCACCACCTCTTGGGGCCTCTACAGTGCAACTGGATACAGCCCTTCTGGGCTGAGAAGGGGCTGTCTTACCACAGACATGAAAACCCATAGCACTGGTGAGAAGAAACGGCTCTTTGCTTTCTCCATCTCCACACTGTAGTTTACTATTCTCTCCAAATGAAGCAAACACCATTATTTCCCCTTAGGTGTTCCTGCAGCTCATTGAAAAATGGTTCTTTAATGCTAAAGGGAATTCTACTCCTCATGTGATTGATATTAATAAGGCATGTGCAGTTCCTTAGTACATTCAGACCCAGATGGGAAACAGGATTATTTCCATTATTTTCTTTCGGGCCCTTCCACGCAGCATCTGATGGAGCCCTCCAAGCACACAATTCTAAAAGCTATTCTCCTCTGGCCTTACAGATGAAAAATAGTCCGTTGTGTCAACTCCTCAGATGCCTATTTTTACACCTTCTGTTTGTTCTTAGTTTGACGTTGTTAATCACGGTCCCACCACAGCCCCATTGTTCAGCTCTTCAAGAAGAATGTTGTTATATTGACTGTTTGTGCGTCAGCCCAGCTCTCTCTGGAGCTGCACTTGGATGAAATTAGATAATTTCCATTAGGAGAACAGGCATTATTAGTCCCCAATGCCAAATTGAAAAGAGAGCCAAGATTACTATTTCTGGCTGTGTTCACCTCAGGAAGGAACCTTCTCAGCTTTAATGGGATTTTGCTATTGTTGGTTGCCTTCTGTTTGACACTGAGCCAGCAGGGTTGAAAATTGTTTAGAAAGCTGCATGAAATATAATAGAGCCCAAGCCATTTGCTGCAGCACATTCCAGCCTGATGTTTATTTTGAAAAAAAAAAAAAAAAAAAAAAGAAAAAAAAGGGGGGGGGGGGGGAAGGAAAAAAAAAATTATTGTCCTTGGCAGGGAAAAAAAAATCATCCCACTGACTTGACTCTCAGAACATATGCTTCTCGTTGCTGTTGTGCTTTCAAAGCGTGCTGCCAGGACTGGTGCATTGCATACAGAAGTGATAAATCCAATAACATCTGTAATGGTCTTCAGGACTTGTAGAGGCAGATCGCAGGCATGGGTGTTGACTTCATGACACGGGAAGAGTGTGAGGGATGACACCAGGTGAAGGCCAAAGGAGAAAGCCACGTCCCAGATTTGTCAGTAAATTGTGTGTCTTCGGGCTCTGCGTCTCAGTTATACCGTCTGTAAAAGGGGGTCAAGAATACACCTCTGCTACCTGAAGAAATCAGGAGATATGCTTCCCAGACTCATCTTTCGTGGGTGCTGAGGGTCCTCTGAGCCAGGCACATCCATGCACCCAGGTACACAGCCCTGCCTGGCCCACCATCAGCCTTCCCCCAAGGGTGTCTGGGCTCTGCTGTCACTGTTATAATTTAGAGGACAGCTCTTCTTTCTTCCATTTGTCATGTCCCTCACCATCACCTCATCTAAACACCTTATCTGCATTTCAGGACACTAATCCTCCACAGCCAGTGTGAGAGTGTGGATGGTGTGGGCTGGACTCTTGCTTGTCCCCAAATTCCCCACAGATCTCTTTCTGCTCCATATAGTACTGGTTTTGTTCTCTGAATGCCACCTTAAAATAATTATTAATGAAAGCAGAGTTGACTTGGGAGCAGAAGTTTCTGCCTCATTGGCATTTCCAATTTGTGAGGTATCTAAGGGCATTGAAATGTGGGGTTGTTTTTTTTTTTTTGGACGAGATCAGAATCCAAAAGAACACAGTTTCCCTCCAGTTTCCTTTGGAGCCATACCCACCTTTACCACACTTCACCCCTTGTCTACTCAAGCCAGCAAGAAGCTGAGCAAATAGCACAAAGTTACTCATCTTTAGGAAAATAAATAGAACAAGCCATCTTCAAAGCCTGCAGCAGAGGATCCACACAACAATGCCGGTGTTATCCCTGGGCAATAAACCAGAGCCCTCCTTTGTTTATGTTAACTTAGTGTTTACTTCTATTTTAACCAACAAACATTGATGGATTGCATAGCCTTGGCTCAAAACCATCCACCAAATAATTAAAAATACAATTAGACTAAAAGGGGAAAAAAAACCCCACAGCAGATTGAGATGCTTCCTCCACACAAAGCTACCACCCGCCTGCATGGAGCTGCTCTTACCCAGCTGAAGCAAGCCAGTGGCTGTCCCCAGCAGAAGCAACACTCACAGCCCTACCTAGACCTGGAGCATCAGCCCAGAGTCTGTTCCTGCAGAAGGTTTGGTGGAGCTGAAATGTGGCAAGAGGGTTGGTTTTGGATAGCTTTAGAAGACTATAGGGAAGATTTGCAAGCTATGTTTTGTCTTTGACTCTGAGAGTGATGTAAACACCTTGTAACTGAAGGAGAGAAGCTTGGCAGAATTTGGTTGGATGTGTTAAGATATTGTTTGGTTATTTTGACCTATTGTATGCCTTAATTACACATATGCCAGTAGAAAATGACCAATTGAGATGTGACACATGTGCCTTCTGATAGACTAGATAACTCTGCTGTATAACGTAACAAATGTCTTCGCCTGCTTAAATCTTGTCCTGAAAGCATCGGTCGAGGAGAACCAAACATCTCTAAAGAACATCCATAAAACATCTATACTTTTACACTGAAATGGTGGGTGTGGTTCAAATTTGGCAGGTCCTGAGGGAGGATGACCCCTTACTGTGGTGAGGGTGTCTCCTGAGGGTGGTGAGACACTGGAACAGGTTGTCCAGGGGAGGTGGTAGAAGCCCCATCCCAGGAGGTTTTTAAGGCCAGGCTGGATGTGGCTCTGAGCAACCTGATCTAGTGTGAGGTGCCCCTGCCCGTGGCAGGGGGGTTGGAACTAGATGATCCTCGAGGTCCTAACAGTTCTATGATTCTATGATTCTGTACTGTGCTTGTTTATCTCCCAGATCAGCTATCCAGCAGCACTGGCATTTTTAGGAGAGGTCAGGTCTGAAGATGAGCCCAGGTTGTCCCTGCTCAGAGCACCCTTTGGCACCCACTCGAGGAAGAGGCTTTGAGCAGGCTATAGGAAAACACAGCACCCCTTCACCACAAGGTTTGGCATCTGGGGTCTCCCAGTAGATTTCCTTGCTCTCTTTCCCTTCCCATCACCTCAACCCACAGGAAAGTGTTGTGCCACCATGCAGATCACCCACTGGCTTCACAGCTCAGTAAGAAACAAACTGGTCCTCAGGTGACCTGTCATGGACCATCTCCATATCAGCTTGTAGAGGCATGCATGTATCCCCATAGCCTATCCTAATTGCCATCCTAGGCAGTTGCAGGCATTGAGGACCTTGGTATTCAAATGTGTCAGGCTGAGGTTTGCAGGTCCCAAGTGAAAGTGCCCAGATGAAGCTCAGGTCCCTGTTTTGACCTCTAGATAAACTCTGAAGCTGAGTCAATGAGTGAAACATTCAGAAACCGTAGGCTAGACAGAAACTAATCCATATCTGCAAGGCTGGGGGAAACTCATCTGCACTGAGGCTACTTCTTTACACAGAGCATTTGTCTTCTCATTGACCTTTTTATTCTTTTCCTCTTCATGCTGTGAAATGTTCATTGTCTCCTGCTAAGGAAAGTTTGATAAGGATCTTGCTGAGAGTGGCTTTTAGGAAAACCCATTGCTCCAAAAAGGAACCAACCATTGTAGAGCTGGGACTTCAAAGTTGTAGCAGTATCTTGTTTTTTTGTACCAAATAAATAAATAACATGAAGATGAACAATGTGTTTCCATTTAAGGGGGAGTGTGGGAAAATCCAGGTCTCATCAGACTGGGAAGCAGAGTGGTATATGCTGACTAAGAGCCTGGAAATAGTCTGGCTGTCAGTTGAAGGAATTCAGGGATGAATTATCATGTCAAGCAGTCAACGTCAGATGGGAATCATGGCCCCAAACCTGTTCAGGATTCACAGGAGAAAACACATGCTGGCTCCACATGGCACTTGTGCATTCAGGGGTTACTCAGGGCCAGGCCATCCCTGCTTCTGAGCACCATGATTGTACACCCACCCAGGCACCCACCACAGAGCCACATTTCCAGCATGGGAAGTCACGCAGGTTGTATGTGTTGCCTTATGTCGCAACTACCAAAGCCAACACCAGTCCTTGCAAAAGCTTTCTCCTTGGCTTCAGATAGTTCTGTGTGGGAGCTCACTGCCTTGTTGTTCAACTTAATTGTCCCCTTGGTGCTTTTGTTTGTATTTGAGACCAAAGTCTTGGATTACAGAGACACTGTAGGTCACCTATGCGACAGAAAAATGTTATGAAGGCATTTTCCGCTCTTCACCTGGCATCATTCAGCGTGCACTCAGCGTCAGCTGAAAGCTTCAGGTCTAAGAAAAATGCACATTGTGCCCAGAATGAATCATTGTCAGGGTGGTGGTGATGAGGGGACACGAATCCTTGACTGTTCTCTCTTCTCACATTTGCAGCTACAAGCAATGGGGACATACATCACGGCCCCATCCTGCGCTGCCCTCAGTTCAGTCCGGCCACCAGGGGATGGTCCATGTGTCCTTTAATGTTATCTTTTCTGGATAATTACCCTATTTTTATTTTTATTCTTTTTTCTTAGTTGTTGAGGAAGCGAGAAAAGAGCAGGAGAGATCCCATCCTTTGGTGCTGTGGGACTTGGTGCTGTTTTAATAACAACAAAATATTGAAAAGGGG
The DNA here is from genome assembly GCF_014839835.1 of Dryobates pubescens. NCBI lineage: Eukaryota > Metazoa > Chordata > Aves > Piciformes > Picidae > Dryobates > Dryobates pubescens. The sequence goes on along the minus strand of NC_071613.1, from coordinate 12,754,197 downwards.
TGGGGGGGGTGGTGTGGAAAAGAGAGGAAAAAAAATTTGCAGTGGATCAGCATGTTTTAAAGGTTGGTGGGAAAAAAAAGACCTTCTAATCCCAGTGGTATCAGCAAGGAAAATGTCCACTGGATTATAGTTCTTTAAAAAAAAAAAAGGTCTGAGTCATGCAGAAAGTGCTCAGCTTGGGTAATGTGTGGTTACTGGAGAGCTGGGTGAGGGGGAAGGGCGACAAGCACCCAGCCCAAAGCCTTGTCATGGTGTCATGAAAGTTAACACACTGGTGAAGATAGGTGCTCTAAGGAGGAGGGTGCTGCTTGCCCAGGGGTCGAGGGAAGAAGGGTGGGAGGAGAGAGAGGGATGTTTCACTTCCCTCTTGCTCCCAGCTTGGTAAATTCAGCCCTCCTTTTGCTGAAGAACTAGAAATCACACCGCACCTGGCAAGACAATTTCCCCCCTTGTCCACAAAGGCTGGAAACTGGGTGTCTGTGCTGCAGGAATTTTTCTGAATAGGTGATGACAGTTACATTTTTATTTCTTTTTCCACCCTGCTCTGCAGATTTAAATGAGTCCTCCAATCTGTACCCACAAGAAAGCCCACTTTCCACAGGCGGGATCAGGCAGAGACTCTCTGCAACTGTAGGGAGAGGCTGCTACGTACATAGATGTTCACATAAACACATCCATGTGTGAGCAAAGGGTAGGGCTGCATCAGAGAGCCCAGAGAATCACACAGACACTTTGATTGCAAGATGGAGCCAGGATTCAGATATTTCACTCTTTTTTCAGATATTTCACTCTTTCTGCAGAAAGAAACTTCTTCAAAAGTAGGGGGAAAACACAGGGAGAGACAGCAGGAAAGGAAGGATCTGCCTGCATTACTGGTTCAAATGGATTCCAGTAGATCCCCATTGTAGACTGCATGCTGCTCTCTTGTCACAGTGCTGATGTGGCAGGTTCTGTCTCTTCCACCTGGGGCTGAAATGGCATTAATGGCAAGAGCAAATCTCTCCTCTTGGAGATGCTCTGGAGAAGCCGCATACTGCCTTGCTTCACAGACCTGGGAAACATGAGTTGCAAGGAAAGGATGAGAGGTAACAGCTTTAAGCTAGAAAAGGGCAGATTTAGACTGGATATTAAGAAGAACATCCTTACAGTGAAGGTAGGGAGACATCTGAACAAGTTGCCCAGGGAAGTTGAGGATGGCTGCTCCCTGGAAGTGTTCAAAGCCAGGCTGGATGGAGCCTTGAGCAATGTGGTCTAGTGGGAGGTGTCCCTGCCTATGTCTGGGTGGTTGGAACCAGATGATCTTTAAGGTCCTTTCCAACCCACTGCCAGGCTGCCTGCCCTGAGTCCAGGACAGCCCACCAGGTTCTTCCAGCGTTCATTTCTTCCCAGGGCAAGTTCCTATAATTTAGGTCCAACCATATTGTTGCTTTTGGTTTGATAGTTAAATGAACGTCCAGATCCCCCTGAAGTTATATGGCTTAAGGGCTCCATCCTCAGGTTTGGGCTTGCTGCTGATGTCTTAATCCACCCTCAGCTACAACTGGGCAGGGACTTCTCTCCCTTCCTCACCATTTTCCAGTTTTCAGTAAAACTGGAGTGTGCCCACAGTAAATGTTATTGAAAGAGAAACCCTTCATTTTTACAGAATGAAGAATTAACCAGGTTGGAAAAGACCTTCGAGATCAAGTCCAATCTATCACCCAACACTATCTAATCAACTAAATCATGGCACTAAGTGCCTCATCCAGCTCTTTTTAAACACCTCCAGTGATGGTGACTCCACCACCTCCCTGGGCAGCCCATTCTAATGGCAAATTACTCTTTCTGTGAAGAATTTCTTCCTAACATCCAGCCTAAACCTTCCCTGGTGCAGCTTGAGACTGTGTGCTGCTGGTGGCCTGGGAGAAGACACCAACCCCCTCCTGGCTACAGCCTCCATTCAGGTAGTTGTAGACAGCAATAAGGTCTCCCCTGAGCCTCTTCTTCTCCTGGCTAAACAACCCCAGCTCCCTCAGCCTCTCCTCATAGGGCTTGTGCTCAAGGCCTCTCCCCAGCCTTGTTGCCCTTCTCTGGACACGTTCAAGTGTCTCGATGTCCTTCTTAAACTGAGGGGCCCAGAACTGGACACATACGGATGAGCTGTCACCTATTACTGATATGCAGACCAGGGAAGGCCATCCCAAGGCACAGTTCTAACCCTACAACTCCTGCAATGAACATGACCATAATTTCACTCAGAACCAACACGCTGCGAATCCCTTCGTGAGAAGCACTTCATAATCCTTCTGTCTGTGATCCTCCCTCTACACTTAAATACACATTAAAAAAAAAAAAAACAAACAGGGCATGGGTGATGTGAGGAACACCTTGCTGCTTCTCCTTTTTTTTTTTTTTCTCCCCCACTTTTTATTTTCCCCTTAAAAAAAAAAAAAATCAAACAAATCAATAAAACAGTCTCAAAGAGGCCCCCTCAAATCAGTTCTGTTCATTTATTTTTCTTGGAAACTTCCGCTCCCTTTAGCTCCTTTTAGACACACGAGAGGTGAATGATTAAGTTGAAGCTATTATCTTTGCAAAGAACATCTCTGCTGGCTGCCAGCCAAGTGGAGAGGAAAAGTGAAATGAAGTAAACATGCTGGAGCTATTGTGTTCCCCAGTCAGACCCTGTGGCGAGGTGCTGGGAAGCCTGGTGAAGTTGAAAGGAGGTGCCTGGGTGGGGACTGCTAACGAGGCAGGGTACCCTTGGGAAGAACATTTTTCTGGCCAGAAATAAGAGGGCATGAGTAACTTCACGTGAGACAAAGGTCAGCCTTTGTATAGAAACAGGTGCCACTCAGAGCTGGTGGCCATTACTGCCAGTTGTGGCTGCCACCTTCTTGCCCCAGACCAGCCATCCACCTCCTGTCCTCTGCCACTCCTCCAGAACATGAAAGCAAAACCTTTTGGCACCAAAGGTCATGAAATAAATTCAGTTTCAGAGCATCCTACTCTGTAAGAGTATAATGTTCTCTCCTGTTTTGAACATCACTGCACTGCTGCAGCCATCACAGGCTGTGGGCAGGGAAAGCAGCTTCACAGTGCCAAGCACCAAGCAGTGGCAGGGTGAGCAGCAGGTGTGCTCTTTCCCGGGGAAACAAGACCCACCACAAGAGAAGGATCTGGAGAACAAGTCTTAGGAGTAACTGAGGGAACTGGGATTGTCTGGAGAAGAGGAAGCTGAAGGAAGACCTTGTCACACTCTCCACCTACCTGAAAGGAGGTTGTAGTGAGGTGAGTGTTGGTCTCTTCTCTCCACAGAACAAGAGGACACAGTCTCAAGCTGTGCCAGGGGTGGTTTAGGCTGGATGTCAGGAAGAAATTCTTCATAGGGAGAGTGACTGCCCATTGGAATGGGCTGCCTAGGGAGGTGGTGGAGTCACCATCACTGGAGGTGTTTAGGAGGAGACTTGATGGGGTGCTTGGTGCCATGGTTTAGTTGATTGGATGGTGTTGGATGATAGGTTGGACTCGATCTCTAAGGTCTTTTCCAACCCAGTTTATTCTATTCTATTCTATTCTATTCTATTCTATTCTATTCTATTCTATTCTATTCTATTCTATTCTATTCTATTCTATTCTATTCTACTATTGTGATAGAACAAGAGGAAATGGCCTGAAATTGTGCCAGGGGAGATTTAGATTGGATATTGGGAAAAATTTCTTTACTGAAAGAGAGGTATTGAAATAAGCTGCCCAGGGATGTGGTGAAGGTGGTGTTCAAATAAACGGGTAGACATGGCACTTCAGGACATGGCTAATGGCCATGGTGGTCTTAGGTTGATGGTTGGACTCAAAGATCTTGGAGGTCTTGTCCAATGAAACAACCCCACAATTCTAAGATGTGTGCCCATTACTCCTGGCTCTGCTGACAGCTGATGGTATGCAGCACTGGTCGGTATTAGCCTGTGTCCTTTTTCCAGCTGACACATGAGCCTTGGTCAGATGCTGCCAAATGAGTTTGTGGAGAGTTTGTGCACAAAGAGATGAGCATCCTCAGGGCATGACTCCTGGGGCACCAACAGTTGTGGTTACCACTCTTCTGAGCCTCCAAGGCTGGCATGCAGCTTGAGGGCAGCACCAAGACTCTGCTGTGTTGGTGTCGAGGAAGACCAGGGACACATCCTGCTTTTGGTACAGGAAGACGCAAGCTCTGGGCCTGTAGCTGCCTGAAGGGACTGTTTACTGCCCTGGAGTGACTCGCTGACACCAGACCACTTGGGGAAGGGGCTGTGCCAAGGGAACAGTAGTCAGCCAGGCTGCCAGCCTCAACACAGGCAAAGAGGGAAAGCATATGTGACAACTCACTAGGCTTACCCTTACAGAACACCCAGGCAAGTGAGCACCTAGAAAGGATGCAAAAGGATGCAAGCACCTAGAAAGGATGTACTAGCTGCATCTGACTGAGTGGAAGCCACACAATGTCCTGAAAATGTGGGGATCTAAAAGACCTACATAGTTTAATCCAGCTTTATTTGCAGACTTTGGACAGTAGATCTCGAAGGTCTTTTCCAACCTGGTTAATTCTGTGATTCTGAATTAACTTGGATTAACTTGAATTAACTGTACTTAGGCCACACCTTGAGTGCTGTGTCCAGGGAGAGGGAGAGGCGAGGCAAGGTGAGAAAAGAGTAGAAGGGAGGAGAAGAGAGGAGAAGGGAGAAGAGCAGAGAAGGGAGGAGAAGAGAGGAGAGAAGGAGAGAGGAGAAGAGAGGAGGAGAGAGGAGACGGGAAGGGAAGGGAAGGGAAGGGAAGGGAAGGGAAGGGAAGGGAAGGGAAGGGAAGGGAAGGGAAGGGAAGGGAAGGGAAGGGAAGGGAAGGGAAGGGAAGGGAAGGGAAGGGAAGGGAAGGGAAGGGAAGGGAAGGGAAGGGAAGGGAAGGGAAGGGAAGGGAAGGGAAGGGAAGGGAAGGGAAGGGAAGGGAAGGGAAGGGAAGGGAAGGGAAGGGAAGGGAAGGGAAGGGAAAAAAGAAAAGAAAAGAAAAGAAAAGAAAAGAAAAGAAAAGAAAAGAAAAGAAAAGAAAAGAAAAGAAAAGAAAAGAAAAGAAAAGAAAAGAAAAGAAAAGAAAAGAAAAGAAAAGAAAAGAAAAGAAAAGAAAAGAAAAGAAAAGAAAAGAAAAGAAAAGAAAAGAGAAAAGAGGGCCAGAAGTAACATTTACGTCACAAGTCACATCTGCTCCTGTAATTATTTTCCTGTCATGTGTTTTCAGTGGAGAAGGAAACTCGACAGCAGTAGTGTCCAACAATGGATTACAATTCACCTCCTTGAGATCTCCAGTTTTTGTGGAGGGGGGGAAACGGTGGTGCACAGCTGATCCTCAGTGTGTTGCCGTAAGGACAACAGAAAACCCAAATGCTTGGCTTTGAGAGTGTGTTTACAGATCACTCACCAGGAAAGAAAAGCTTAGAAAACCTCCTCCATGAACTTCCTACCTACGTACATGGCCCCACATGGCACAACAATGCCAAAGTCACCTGCCAGGCTGAGCTGCTGCAGGAGAGGAAACCTCAAGTGAACCCAACGGTGCCGGCTCCTTGAGGCTTAACCTTCAAGCCACACGTAATCAAAAGACAAACAGTCCAGCAGCAATAGCAGCAATACCACATGTGTGTAGAACAATAGCAAGGCAGCCAGGACAAGCTGCCTAAGTGTGGGGTCACTTAGAGAGCTGCAGAAAATCTAGCAGGCTACAGAAGAGAGAATCTGGATTTGGTGCTGAGCAAATCATTTCCAAAGAAAACACAGTGTGCGCAAATTCCCTGCTAGAGGAGAAAGGGTGGGCTTTCTGCAGGAGTGAAAATGGAGGGTGAGGCCAAGAGCCTTTGTACAAAGTGCCTCAGCTTAGATTAGTTAATAGATCACTTCCTTTGCCTTCTCCAGAGCTGGAGGAACAAGAGGCAGCATCTTTTTTTTGCCTCACGAGAGCCAGGATTTTCTTTGTTTGGATTTGAGACCCTGATAGGTAAAGCCTGAAGCATCTCAGTGCTGAGGCACAGAAAATCCTTACAACATTCCTGCTGCTGCATATCCTGGTGATGGTATCATCTGCCCAGGGAGGTGGTGGAGTCACTGTCCCTGGAGGTGTTCAGAAAAGGATTGGATGTGGCACTTGGAGCCATGGTTTGGTTGTCAGGAGGTGTTAGGTATTAAGTGATAGGTTAGACTTGATGATCTCTGAGGTCTTTTCCAACCTGGTTGATTCCATGATTCTATGAGCTTTCCATCCTGGATGCCCTCCTTGTTCTGCTGGAGCATGTTTGGACACCAGGTGCTCTGCAGAGATGTCCTGAGCAGGGCTGAGCTCACACTGGGATTGCTCAGCCCCTTGCCTCACTGCTGCCACGGCAGTGACATACCTCTGCATGCAGGACAAAGGTTTCTTTTTCTTCCTTGCACAGCAGGCACCGCTCAAGTTTTACATTTTTTGTGTTCTTTGATGGTATTTGTCCCAGTGGTGGTGGGCACTCACAGCCCTTGGTGGCTCAACCTGCCAGGACAACACTTTGGCTGCATCTCTGCATCAGCTGTTGGCAGATAGCAGAGGTGATGTGACCTTTTGAGGTGACTTTCCCAAGCAGAGGGAGGAATAATCTGCCAGGAGTGCTGGGTCCAGACATTCAGTGTTAACTTTTAACACTAAGTCTAGGGGGGCCGTTTCTGTGCTATGCTTGTCAAGCTTAGAGCACCAGTCCCATGTCATCCAGCTTCATTTTCTTCCTTTTCTTAAAAGAAAATCTCAAACTCATTCCAAAGCTGTTGTTTGAGCAGACATGCTATAAATCAAGACACTGTGAGGGGAGGATGCTGCTGTTCCCTGAGCCAAGCACATTCCCATATTTCCTGTCCAAGGATGGTGACCAGCAGGACAAGCACTACATTTCAGCTTTGCTTGGGCCTGAAGTCAGCAGCTGGTGAGAGTATCCCCATCTGGAGTCATTTTATAGCACTAGAACAGTTCTCTTCCAGCAGCAGCCACTGCTTGCTAATATAAAAATACTTGGGAGAAAAAGCAATACATTTTATTAGGTTGGGGATGGGGTGTGGGGGGGGAAAGGTCTATTCAACACTTCCATAAAGTTTTATTTATATCTCAAAAGAGATTTATTTTTATAACACCGTTGAAGCAGAGGAATAAACCCCAACTTTCTTGACACTTGCAGCTACAATTTCTCATCAGAGGCCCGGCTACAGGGTCTGTGGCCAAGCCATGCTCACATGAAGAGCACCTCTGATAGCCAGAACCTAGCTGTGAGAGGAAGGGTGGTCTCATGGCTGCTGCTCTGAGAACCTGTGCTCATATGCTCATGCTGCTGAAAGCTCCCTATATGATGCTCTCTACATCAGTGGTTTGCCCCAGCAAACATCTAGGCTATCAGGTAATGATAGGACTAGGGGGAATGGAACAAAACTAGAAATGAGTAGATTCAGATTGGATGTTAGGAAGAAATTCTTCCCCATGAGGGCGGTGAGACACTGGCACAGGTTGCCCAGGGAGGTGGTGGAAGCCTCATCCCTGATGGTTTTTAAGGACAGGCTGGATGTGTCTGTGAGCAACCTGATGTAGTGTGAGGTGTCCCTGCCCATGGCAGGGGGGTTGGAACCGAGGTCCTTGAGGTCCCTCCCAACCCTAACAATTCTATGATTCTATGAGTCTGTGTTCAGATCTGCCCCTGGAGTCCCGTGAAGGGCAATCCATCCAACTTCAGATTCTAGCCTATGAACCATCAGCTTAATTCTTCCACCCAGTTGATACCATCCTCTCCTGACTTTTTAAAGTCTCAGCACTCACACTGCCCACCCAGATGTCAGCCCTCTTCAAAGCCAGCTACTATCTCCTGCAGCAAGGAGCAACTCAGCCTGGGCACACATCATATAGAAATACTCCCTCTGATCTGTTTTGAATTTGCCACCTTCTAACTTCACTGAAAGCTGCTTTGTTACAGTGTTACATGACACAATCCCACCAACCTATTTTCTACAGACTATTTATTGTTTTCCTTCCCCTCTTAAAACCTAAAAAAACTTAAAAAAAAAAAAAAAAAGCTCCCCAGGAAATTGTTCTAATAATAAAAAAAATACAACCCATATATACTTCATGGTGTGGCCTTGCTGCTTTCTACAGCTGTTGCAACCAAAAGCGGTGCAGCATTGAGCTGTCAGGACTGAGGCACCGCTCATGAGATGCTCATGCATGATCCAGGCAGCCCAGAGGTGCTGGCACCCAGAGGGCGGGCAGCAGGGTGCTGAGAGATGGGTGCACTGCCCAAGGCTGTGTGCATGAGCAGCAGCTGCATCCCCAGCACTGAGCTGGGAATTTATTTGTTTGGGTTTGAGGCTGTGATAGGCAAACCCTGAGGCATCTCAGCGTTGCCACTGCCAGAGGGGAGGAGGTCCCTCCGCTGCTTGAGCAGCTCAGATGCTTGCTGGCTGTGCACTCACCACCCCAGTAGGAACCAGTGCAAAAATATCCCTCTGATGAGCAAAAGCCCCTCAGATGGGAGCGCTTTCCTAATGAGATTTCCAGCACCAGCTGGGAAGCAGCTGGCCAGACAGGGTGTTTGCAAGGCTGTTGTGGTACTGTCCTGTGCAATTCTGGGGCTGGACTCTACATTGCAACCAGGCAAGATGTGGAACAGAAGAAACCCTGGCCCTCTCTCCACAGGCAGCTCCATCCCACATTGTTTATGTTCTCAGGAGCATTTTTAAAGCATGTCTGATTCCTCTGTTGATATAGACTTAGAATCATAGAATTGTTAGGGTTGGAAGGGACCTCAAGGATCATCTAGTTCCAACCCCCTGCCATGGGCAGGAACATCTCACGCTAGATCAGGTTTCTCACAGCCACATCCAGCCTGGCCTTCAAAACCTCCAGGGATGGGGCTTCCACCACCTCCCTGGGCAACCTGTGCCAGTGAACATGGAAGTGATATGCTGCCCAGTGGCTGTGCAGCTCCTACTGGAAGTGCCTCAGAAGCCTGCAGACACTGGGTGAGTTGGCCCAGCACACACGGGAGCGCTGGGATCACACTCAATATTGGTGCAAGCAAGATGACCTCACTTGTTCCTGCTGGGCTCAGCACCTGCTCAGCCTCAGCAGCAGACACTTGTGTGGTAGTTTTAGGCTATGCCTTTAAAGTTTTTTCACAGATCTTGAACAGAAAATAGTAAAAATGTGAACAAATCACTACTGGGTGTAAAAAGGAAAACAAAAACAACTCTAAACAATCCCATTGGAAGAGATAAGGGACTAAAACTAGTTGTACCAAAACAATTCTTTCTCTTCTCACTTCTTTGCTCTGGGAGAGACACTAACTTGCTTTTGCTTGACCTTGGCTGCATTGTTTTGGTACTAACTTCTCTGCTTCTGCCTCTTCTCCCTGTTGTACAGAGGGGTAAGGAGGGGCAGAGAGGGAGAAGCTAGTAGCTTCCCCTGGTCTTTGACCAGGGTGAGGTCCTTGTGTTGTTTATTAGTTGTAAGTACCTGTAAACATTGTAACTCCTGTATATTTTGTACATATTCACTGCATTCCTTTGTAGATTGCAGTTCTGCTTGTAAATACAGCTTTCATTTGCTTCCAGCTGAGCTGCTCTGACAAGTTCAGTGCTAGGGGGGAATTTTCAACCCAACCGCAACTTGTCCCTGGTAACCCAGCCCACCATCCACCTCGTGGACAACAACATGGCCATGAAAAACCAAAATGCTTGAAGTAACAATTCCCCTTCCAGCAATAAGTCAAGGTGCAGCACTGACATGTTTTTTAACAGCCCTGAGGCAAACGGCTTCTCACCTCTAGGTTCAGGCTGGCAGTAGGCTCAAAGTTTGGACAACACATTGATTTATACTGGGATCATTGTGTTCTTCCCCACCACAAAAGCCCAGTTGCCTTTCATCTTTGGCCTTCCTTTAAACAAGTGGAACAATAAAAGCTCAAATGCAGCTTCTGCAGCCATTTCACAAGTGACCCTTTCCAGCAATTCAAGCAGCTGCATCCTCCCATCATCCAGAAGAGGCTCTCAAATAACTGAGCAGGAAGAAGACCTTGCACCACAGGGGCTTAGCATCCCCTGAGAAGCAGCCCAGGCTTTCTTGGAGCAGTAACTACCAACAACTCTTGGAAATAGAATCACAGAACTGTCAGGGTTGGAAGGGACCTCAAGGATCATCTAGTTCCAATCCCCTGCCAGAGGCAGGGACACTTTCCACTAGATCAGGTTGCCCAGAATCACATTCAGCCCAGCCTTAAAAAATTCCAGGTCTAGGGTTGTGCATGCAAACATCACAGCCCTTCTGACTGTTTCTCAGCAGAAGCAGAGTCACAGAATGGGGAGGGTTGGAAGGGATTTCTGGAGAACATCTAGTCCAACCCATCTGATAAACAAGGTTCACCTAGAACAGGTTGTACAGGAACACATCCAGGTGGGTTTTGAATACCTTCAGAGAAGGAGACTACAAGCTCTCTAGGAAGCCTGTTCCAGCCTGCTCTAGCACGCTCAAAGGAAAGAAGTTTTTCCTTATTTTCAGGTGGAACTTCCCATGCTCCATTTTGTGCCTCTCTCTAGTAGTTCCTTGTTTCTTCTGAGCAAACTGGACACAATATTCCAGATGTGTTCTTACCAGGGCAGAGCAGAAATGGAGGAGAACTTTGTTTAACCTGCTGGCCACATTCTTAATGCGCCTCAGGATACCACAGGCCTTCCTGGCCATTGCTGGCTCATGGTGAACTTGTTAGGCACCAGGGCTCCCAGGTCCTTCTCTACAGAGCTGCTTTCCAGGAGGTCATCCCCTCCCTAGGGTCCAGCCTTGGCCCCTCATCCAGATTGACACAATTTGTACTTTCCAAAGGTCCTATGCAAGCTTGAAGGGCTCAGAGCAAAGCAAGCAGTGAACCAGCATGGTGCAAACAGCCTGTTCAGGTACTTGCAAGTTAGAAGAGAAAAAAAACCCCACCAAACAACAGTTTCAGAACACTGTCCCTTAAAATGGAGACAAAGCTCCCTTCCCTGGGATGGCAGGCACATTTCTTTTCTGGGGAAAGAGGATCTGCTGCCTTGCTCTGCTTCCAGCAGCCGAGGTCCCAGAGGGCAGGACGTGCTGCACATGAGAACAGAGCACGTTCTGCTCAGCACAGCATGCTGGGACTGTCCTTTCTCTGCAGTGTGGAAAACAACTCAAGGCAGTTCCATTTTAATCTCAGGAAGATTCACATATAAGGCAGGACAGTTTTTTCAACTGGTTGTTCCATGTGTCTGCAGCTCCTGCTCCCAGGGCAAACGAGAAGATCCATGTACCACCGGCAACTTGTCCAGCTCCAGAGGAATATCAGAGTTCAGGTGGAACGAATCAGTCTCTCGTGTCTCTCCAATTAAGTGAGGGTTTACTTGGGGCTGGGGCTTACCGCCCACCCCCAGTGCAGGGCGGGCAGGCAGGAGGCTCAGCCAGCAGCAGGGCTCCCAGGCAGCTCCGCTGTATCCGACTGCCCTCTACCCGGCAGCGTGGGATGTACAGCGTCTGCCTCGCTCTGCAAGCCAGACCAAGCTCACCCCTTGCAAAGCAAAGCTGCTGGTTATCAAAACCAAGAAATACCTCCAGCCCCTAGGGCATACCCTCTTTAGTTTCTCAAGACTCATGCCACAATGCCCCGAGCAAGGAAAATGTGCCATTGCAGATGTTTATAACATCTGATTTAATGTTAGGCAGCTTCTCCCAGCCATAAACCAGAACAAATACTCCCAAGATTTATTACATCCTTCCCTCCAGGGCCTTAAGCAATTGCAGTTGATTAATTCAACAGCTAAACAGCACCAAGCAGAACCATGATAATTTTGCATCCAGAATTCCAGAGAAGCATACTGTTTTCCACAAGGATTTAGATCTAAGACCCGAAAGATGAGTCTCTAAATATGCTCTTATCCATTTGCATGGGACAGCAACATGCACTGGATGTTTTCTCCTTGCAGACAGATGCTGAGCTAAGTTTCTCCTTGCTCCCTGACACTAAGAACTCCTCATCACTTTCTGTAGCAGTAAATACCTGTTCCTCAGCTTACATTCTGGATATAAAAAGTGTTCTCCAGCTTGCCTTAGTGCAGTGTCATTGTCAGTGAGAGAAACGTTTATTCAGTACCACTGCTAACAGGTTTTTAACTGGTTGTCAAGGGAATTAGTGGATTCCACTACACTGGACTGTTTAAGACTCCACTTGAGAAGGTGCTGGGCCATCTCACTTTTACCTAGAAAGGTTGGATGATCCTTGAGATTCCTTCCAACCTGGCATTCTGTGATTCTGGTGCATTTTTCCTGTAAATGTGTCTTTGTTGAGCTCAACATCTGCTTCAAGAAGAGCAAAGAAACTTCCCTTTGCCCCAACCTTGTGCACAAATACCCAGGCTTGCCTCAAGCTTGCTTCCTTGCAAATCCGTGAAAGAAGTCTGAAAGTTCCTTGTTTCCTTTCTCTGCACTAATTCCTTACTGCAAATTCCACAAGGCAATTCCCATCCAGAGAGGCACTTGAAAAGCAGAGTCTGAGAGTTTCTGACACGTTTCCTCAGGATCTCTCAGAGCAGGTCTATTCACTTGACAAGAGATCTTCAAATGCTAGCTAGAAAACATAAAGAGGAGCTGGAAGAAAGCAGGTAGCCTTTCTGCTCCATAGCTTCTTCTAGGGTCTCATTCTGCCCGCTGAAAGACCTGTGTGCTCAAGGAAGGGTGCAACCCGAGGAAGAAAGCCAACTTGCCTTGTGCATATAGCTAATGCAGAACCAGAAAGGAGCACTTGTGGACAATGGATCTGCTTGTGGACAATGTATTTCCAGTTCTGGGCCCCTCAGTCCAGTTCTGGGCCCCTCAGTTTAAGAAGGACATTGGGACACTTGAACATGTCCAGAGAAGGGCAACAAGGCTGGGGAGAGGCCTCGAGCACAAGCCCTACGAGGAGAGGCTGAGGGAGCTGGGGTTGTTTAGCTTAAAGAAGAGGAGGCTCAAGGGAGACCTTATTGCCCTCTACAACTACCTGAAGGGAGGTTGTAGCCAGGAGGGGGTTGGTGTCTTCTCCCAGGCAATGAGCACCAGAACAAGAGGACACAGTCTCAAGCTGTGCCAGGGGAAGTTTAGGCTTGAGGTGAGGAGAAAGTTCTTCACAGAGAGAGTCACTGGAATGTGCTGCCCAGGGAGGCGGTGGAGTCATCATCCCTGGAGGTGTTCAAGAGGGGATTGGACATGGCACTTGGTGTCATGGTTTAGCCATGAGGTCTGTGGTGACAGGTTGGACTTGATGATCTTTGAGGTGACTTCCAACCTTGGTGATTCTGTGATTCTGCTTTGAAGTGCTAGAGCAATTGAGAGGAGCGAGCCTACTTTACATCATCACTGCAGTGAGCAGGGGGTGCTGAACAGGGTGCACTTCAGATAACTATTAGTGCACAGAATTTATTGCAAATTAAACTGTTTACTGTACAAGGCAATTTGCAAGCACTGTCGTGCTCACCAGGCTTTTTATTGTTGATTTTTCAAGTATTAAAAAAAAAACCAACCCAAAACATCAAAGCAATATTAATTGAATGCTCCCTATGCCCTTCCACATCCTCAAAGGCATTTACACGTCTTCAAGAAGAACGACCTAGATTGTTTGCATCTGATGGGTCATTACTGCTCTACGACACCCCCAGGAAAACGCCTGTTGGCAGTGCTTTGACAATAATGGATTTGAAGCTACACAAAAACCCGAGGAGTGTATAGACTAGAGCTTCAATTGATGTGAAATATGGCCGCAGCATTTGTCTTGGCTGCATTTACAAGGTCTGTTTTACCAATACATTTGTATTTATGATGACTAAGGGCAGATTATAGCTGTTAAAATTTGTCCTCCTGACATGAAAACACTACTTTGTCATTAATACATTTCGTAGCATAAACTATGATGTCAGGTCAATGTAAAGGGTAAAAACTTTCCTAAAGTATGCACACATCATTTTTTTTTTTAAAGCTATTGAGCCTAATGGAATAACAAAGGTCATAATAACAAACCATTACAGCTTTGGTCTTGGCAACTTTGTCTGCAGAAGAATCCTCCAAGAAACAATCATCATTTCTCCAATGTTATGGCATTAGGACGACAGGAATGGTTCACAAATGAGTCATGTGAGCCCAGAAACGCAGTAGCTATGTGAAAGCTGAGCAATCAATTATTCATCTGTTTACCCAGAGCTTTCTCAGCTGACATTAACCAGAACTTCTTGAAAAGAATAACTTTACAGCTGTCCTTGGCTGTCCCATGAGGCTGTGCTCAGAGGCTGAAAAGATTGCTTAATTTCTCTGTGAGTAATCTGGTATTTTCATTGAAATAAACAACAACATACGGACTAATCAACTGGGTTCAACCTGAGACCTAGCAGGTGTCAATGCAGCAAATACTCATGGCTGGGGTGATGATAAGATGGGAGACTGGGGAAGGGAAGAGGATGTTCAAGCAACCAAAATCTAGCTCTTGCCCAAAAAGCAGTACATGAAATCCCAAGTAATCTTTCCATTACATGGTGTATTCTCCCAGGCAATCAGCACCAGAACAAGAGGACACAGTCTCAAGCTGCACCAGGGGGAGTTTAGGCTAGAGGTGAGGAGAAAGTTCTTCACAGAGAGAGTTGTTAGCCATTGGAATGGGCTGCCCAGGGGGGTGGTGGAGTCACCATCCCTGGAGGTGTTCAAGAGGGGATTGGACGTGGCACTTGGTGCCATAGTTTAGTAGTCATGAGGTGTTGGGTGACAAGTTGGGCTTGATGATCTCTGAGGTCTTTTCCAACCTTATTGATTCTATGATTCTATACACACACTCTTGGTTACATTAATACACACCATTAACCTGCTTTGATGAAATGACATGTTTCTCATTTTGCAGTGATTGTTTACCCTAGACCCTAACAAAGTTGTTGCACTAAAATCTTTTTCAACTACAAACGAGTAGGATTTAAAGAGATTTAAATATCACACCTTCAGCTCTCATTTAACCAATGTTCTTTTTGCCTTTTTTGGTTTGCAAGTCCCATCTAAAGCAGGAAAAATTGCTGTATGAAAGGAATTGAGACAATGTGCCCATAAATGCAGTGCAATCAATGGCAAAGCAAGCACATAAAAAGAGCTGAGCTGAGCAAAAAGGTTTACTTACAAACAATTTCCTTCTACATGCTAAAGCTGGTGAGGAACACTAAAGCTTAGGATAAACTCGGAGAGCAGAAGAATGTTTACACATGAGACTCCACCAAATTGCATCTGAACTCCATTAATATTTCTAGGTGAAACAGCACTTGAGGAAAACTTGAAACAGTGAAATAATTCATGGTGATGTTCCCATTATGTTCAGGCTAGATTCTCAAGATTCATAGAATCACAGGACCATTGAATGGTCCAGGTTGGAAGGGATCTCCAAAGGTTATCTAGTCCAACCCCCTCTGCAGTCAGCAGGGGCATCCTCCACCAGATCAGGTTGCCCAGAGCCCTGTCAAGCCTCACCTTGAATATCTCCAGGGATGGGGCCTGAACTACCTCCTTGGGCAACCTGTTCAAGTGTTCCACCACTCTCCTAGTGAAGAACCTGTTCCAAACATCCAATCTAAATCTACTCTTCTTCAGTTTGAAACCATCGCCTCTCACCACTGCAGGACTTTGTAAACAGTCTCTCTCTATCCTTCTTGTAGGCCCCCTTCAGGTACTGGAAGGTCACTACTAGGTCTCCCTGGAGCCTTCTTTGCTTCAGGCTGAATAACTCCAGCTCCCTCAGCCTGTCTTCCATCTGTGGTATCAAAATTATTATGGAGTTGGAGATTTTGGGTTTCCAAAACTGCTAGCAAATCAAAAACTCTACCTTGATATTTTGATATTTCTCCTTAGCAATCGGCCTCAGTTTAATTTTGTTTTCCTTTTCAGACTAAATAATACTTCAGGAAACATTTCCCCCTTTGCATTAACTTGCATCTGCTTTTAGAAATAAGGGCAGTAAAAAACTAGCTGTAACAGCATACCTTACAGTTGGATTCGATGACCCTAAAGGTCTTTTCCTGTCTAAATGATTCTATGATTGTTTATTAAAAGTCTGTTGTTTCTCCACGATTTGTAATAAGAATTCAGATTCTGGTAAGAATCATGAAGATGATCAGAGGGCTGGAGCGCCTCCTCTATGGGCACAAGCTATAAGAGCTGGGGCTATTCAGCCTGGAGAGGAGAAGGCTCTGGGGAGATGTTATAGCAGCCTTCCAGTACCTGAAGGGGACCTACAGGAAAGCTAGAAAGGGACTTTTTGCAAGGGTTTGTCATAATAGACAAGGGGGAAGGGATTGAAGCTTGAGGAGGGCAAATTAAGACTGGATATTAGGAAGAAATTCTTCATAGTGAGGGCACAGGTTTCCCAGCCAGACTGTGGATGTCCCCTCCCTGGAAGAGTTCAAGGCCAGGTTGGATGAGACCTTGAGCAACCTGCTCTAGTGGAAGGTGTCCCTTCCCGTGGAGAGAGGGTTGGAACTAGATGATCTTTAAGATCCCTTCCAACCCAAACCATTCTATTCTATCTATGAAGAAGAGTCCAAGAGGATTTGAGAGGTGGTGGGGCACTGCTGGGAAAGTCACTCTGACATAAAAGAAAAAAATAATCTCACTTTCCTGTGATTTTTAAGCACTTCTAAAGAGACTTTACCTACCCATCCTACACATCTTTCTCAAAACCACTGTCTCTTCTCTGTTGTCTACAAAACCAACTGAATAACACCCGCAAACCCCAGCATTTACTGGAAGAGCAGCTGGGACTGCTGGAGTGCCTTCTAGCCAAGGAAAGGCTTGGAGAGAACTCAGGAATCCTACTTCTTCCCCTGATTACTCTTAATGATGGAGACACTTCAGACTGTTTATTACTAAGCACAGCTCCATCCTCCTACTTTATGAGGAAAGCAACTATTAATCCACCCATGTCAGAGATAAAATACAGGAGGCTCTGAAAGGCTGTGCAGGGTCACTTTAGGCAGAGCTAGGAACAGGATCCCTGTCTAAACAAAAGTCTCATCCATTTCACTTCACTGCCCTCCTCTAAATGATTATGCCAACTCTTTGAGCTATAGGCTGCCTGTAGGTAAAATCCCACCTGTCTACTTTCACTAACAGACAGAAGGGGAGATAACCATTAACAAAACAAAGAGTAAACAAGGGGATTGGCTTTTCTGCATTAGCCACTGCAAAGAGGAAATTCAGCTACAGCTAAAAAAACCCAGATGGATAAACATGTGCATCACCACCCTTCCAATGCATTTATCTCTTTTACCATGGGCCACTTATCCTGATACTTAACCACATAATAGAAAAGTCAGTGTAGATGTTGCTTCTGCTAGCAATCTGAAAGTAATCACCTCTTCCTTCAAGTGTGTGATTGACACCTCAGAATTATGGTTTGGGTTTTGTTTTGGTGGATTGTTTCCTGGTGTTTGGTTGGTTTGGGGTTTATTGCTGTTGTTGTTTGGGTGAGGGGGTGGTTGGTTGGTTTTGATAAAAGCAGATCCTGTAATAGCTGCAGCACAATTACTTGATTCCAAATTGCTGACAAAGCCTTGCCTTCTTACATATTCTGCTGCTAAATCATTCTGCCTCTTCTTGTCCTTTCTCCTTCACACAGGCACACTCACAGACAGAGCCACCTTCACTGCTTTTGGGTTTTAAACTTTCATCACTTTTGCAATCCATTTGCCTGAGTCGTTATTTCTGCCTGTGGTGGGGAGGGGATCTGCCCCAAACCCATTACACAAGCAGGCAGTGACAGGCAGGCTGCAGGGCAGCACATCTCCTCGTGGCACTTACATAGAGGTGCAGCTTGCTGGTGGTCGGGTCCTACCTGAGGATCTGCTCAGCACCACTATGGGGGGCTGCACAGTCCCCAGCACTGTGGCACTTCTTTATCACCTTAGCGCTGGTTGGAGTATCTTGCCTTAAGGACAAAAAAGGTCTTCTTGATGTCATTGGGAGCCTGAGAAGGGCTTATACAAGGTACATAGCTCACGGATGTTACTAGGAAAGAGAGCAAGTAAATAACCACAGCAGCAGTGAGCAAAGATGAAGCAAACCCACAAGGATGGATAAGCATAGGGAGTGCAGAGAGGTGATGAGAAAAGTGAATTCACAGAGACTATTGCAATACACATAACGATGCTCAGGACTAAGTGACTTGCCACAGCCATTTTACAGCATTCTTTCTGCTTTTCAGGGGACTGCTCAAATTATAATCACACCGAAGAGTAGGAAAATCCACCTCATCTAATCTGTGTTCTACTTAAACTGGTCTGTTAGGAGAAGTACAATAAACAAGAACTGCCTTCATTGTCCTATTCCTTCTGGTTCATTGCTCTGCCAACCAGATAAAATATATGGTCTAAGGCATAATTTATATTCAGTTCAGGACTGTTGTTCTATTGGAAGGAGTAAGCTCATGCTGTAAAGAAAAACTGAAGATTGAGTATCAATATATCACCTGGTGACATGAGAGGAAAGAATACAGCCTGGCATGTCATAAGATCTATATATGGATAATATTTTTCTAGAGGTCTGTTGATGCAAAACCCAAATCAGAAGGGACTGTCATAGTTACTGTAGAAATATGGGCTCAGAAAAAAAAATGTGTTTTCAGATAGATGGAGAAAATATATTCCCTTGCTCAGTTTGTGAGCAAAAGCTTGGATTCTTCCTACCCAGCTCCACGCAGAAAGACAGAAGCAACTCTTGAGGGTGCTTTGCCTCTTGTAACTCCAGATTCTTCTGCTGGAACTCGAAGCTAAATGTGAAGTTTTCTGGAAGGCATCTCCACACTGAAATGCATCTCCAAGCAGCTGATGCTTGGATGAAGTCCCTCACTGGAATTGAAACCAGCTTATTAAGATGATTCAGAAAAGGCCCATTTTAGTTGTGCCCAAGTACCAGTAAAAGTTAAACTCACCATCAGAAAAGCAGACACATTTTCTCTAAAGCAAAGTTTTCAGCTGGTGCTTTTCCTCCCCCAGCAACAACAGAAGGCAAAATATATTTCAGTATAACGTGTTTGCAATGTGTAGTTGTAGATCTGCAAAGCTTTACTTCCTCTCTCAGCTTCTTGTTAGAAACCTTTCACTTGGTACCAAAAGAGCTGAGTGGATTTACAAGGAGCAGAGAAATGTATCTCTAAGGCAACAGGTTGAGCAGTACAGGTGGCCTCTTTTACCAGTTTTATCATACATTTTTTTTTCCCTAAGGTTCAATCAGTGAATTGAAATGCTCTAAAAATATGGGAAGCACATAAAATCTTGAACTGTTGAAGGCCAGGTCCTCTGTCCATTGAAAACAACAACAACTCTTCCTCTGATACACAGGGCAGGCAATTCAACAGTAAAACAACCAGTGGTGTGTTTCTGGACGCACCATGAGCAGCACATGGCAGAGGGAGGTCTTTCCCAAGATCCCAGCTGAAACAGCTGCATTTCCACTAATGCCCAATCCCCTAAATACTAAGAGGAGCAAAACAAGCTCCCTGAGACATCCAGACAAGGGTGATTTGTGCTCTAGTAACCACAGCAGAGTCCTGACAGGTGAGCAACAGCGACTCTATTCAAATGTGGTTTTAAAGTGTATTTATACTTTATCAGTGATTTAAGATCTTAACTTTTGTATTTATTTAAAAAGCAGTGGCCCTGTCAAACAGCTGACAGTGAGAGTGAAATGCAGCTTCAGTTCTTGAACATCTGGGAAAGGCTGGAGGTAGGAGAATGGTTGGCTGACAACTGCAGAGTTAGCACAGATTTAGGACCCAGTGTCGCCAAATGCAAAGCCTCTCCAGGCAAGAATGAAGGATCCTCAGCTGGATTGGTCCTCTGGGATGCAGCAAAGGACAGCAGTCCCTAAAATTAATGATTCTCTTTCCTGGAAACCTACACTTTGTTATATTTAGGAGAGCTTAAAGTTCATGGGCAGCCTTAGGACAGGCTAGAGAGTTCATGCTGAATTCTTTCATCTGGGAGAAGTTTATGAGTTTTGTATTATGCTCCAAAATGGGCAGAGTTCAGTTTATTTTCACTGAAGTCCTTCACAGACACAGCTCTCACCCACACAAACACCCTAGCAGCAGATCACAAAGGAACTTCCTGGATGTGAACTTCAGCTGGAACAGGTCTCACAGCAAAAGCTCTCCATTTCCAGTGCTGCGATTTTGTCTATAAACAACACAGTAACAAAAGCAGAGACGTTCCTGTGTGGAAAGTTTACCAGGCTGAAGAGCTCACATGAAACACTGGGCTGTGAAGAAAAAAGCAACACCAATTCCTGCAGTGTTGTTCAATCAAACCACAAACCAAAACGACAAAGATCATCTGCAGCACACTGAGATCTCAAATCCAATCCTACTCACCTTACTTTAGACAAAATAATCCTTCAGGACTCACCCTTGGAGATGGTGTGTGTATGGCTTCTTGGGGTTTACCAATCCTTAGCAGTTTAAAGAAGGTAAGTAAAAATCCCAGTGATTAAGGCTGTGTGTACTCAAAGAGCTACTGAAGAGTGAAATGTGTCAGGAACCACAAAAAGAACACAAATGAGGAATGAGTCACTCTCAAAAGCAATTTCCAGTGGAAACCCAGGGTGAAAATGTACCATATTGTGCTGTGAGCTTTGAGAAGTGTAAATGAAAACAGAAGTGAAACCATGCAGGTTTGTTTGTAGCCTCACTGGATTAACAAGGCTAATTCAGTTTTTCATTGTCCCCACAGATGACACTACTAGGTTGGGGTTGGTTTTTTTGGTTTGTTTTTCCCCAGAAGTTGCAAGGAAGTTTCAGTAACACCCTAAATGATTTTTAATCTATCTATTCTTTACACAGAGTTTGCAATCCAGAGTTATTTATTCCAGCACAGACAAGAATTAACATTTGTTTTTAGTGACTTAAAATGACACAACTATAACAGAAGTGTCCAGAGAAGGGCAGCAAAGCTGGTGAGGGGTCTGGAGAACAAGTCTTAGGAGGAACAGCTAGAGCCACTGGGTTTGTTTAGTCTGGAAAAAAAGGAGGCTGAGATCTCATTGCCCCTACAGCAAAAACAAACAACAAAACCAAGCCCACCCAGCAAACAAACCAAAACCCCCCCAGGCTCATGAAAATAGTGATCATTTTCTGTTGCCCTCTGGAAAAGTAAATATATATATATAAAAAAGCTTTGCTGGCAGTGAATGACATAATCAAGCAAAGGTTTGTTGTGGAAATAAGATACCGTGGGAAAAGGGAGGTAGCAAGCTACCTCCTTTTGAGTATTTGGGAGTTCAGCCTCACGGCACTCTGGAGGTAACCTGCTATACTCAAAGCATCCAAAGAAGCCCCAGCTGGGACCTGCCCCACACATCTTGCCTGTAGCTTCTGTAGCATTTGGGGCTTAGAACCTCTCAGCCAGGGCTATGGAATCTGAGGCTCCAGAGTTCTTTGCAGCAGCAGCAGCAGATGTAAGCATGATTTGGAAGCACAGTGCCTTTGCCATTTGGAGTGCTAAAGACACAGTCTCAAGCTGCGCCAGGGCAAGTTTAGGCTTGAGGTGAGGAGAAAGTTCTTCACTGAGTTGTTAGCCATTGGAAGGGGCTGCCCAGGGAGGTGGTGGAGTCACCATCCCTGGAGGTGTTCAAGAGATGGGATGTGGCACTTGGTGCCATGGTTTAGTAGTCATGAGGTGTAGGGTGACAGGTTGGACTTGATGATCTTTGAGGTCTTTTCCAAACTTATTGATTCTATGATTCTAAGAGCCAGGAATATTTTTTCTTCTCAGGAAAAAAATGGAGCAATGCCTCTGGAAGGCTTTTTTCCTCCTTAAGATGCAGAAGAACAAACCTTTCTCAAGAGTTTTTTGGAGGGAAGCAGGCTCAGCTAACGCTGCCCCTCAGTCTCAAATCTCAGGCAGTAAGGAAATTTCTGTGTGCAAACACTGTCCTCCTCTCACACAAACTCCTGCAAGAGTTACGTTGGGAAAAAAGGGTTTGGCTTTATACTAAGAGACATGACAAAGGAAACAGAGCCTTGCATTGACTTCAGTGTACTAAACTTCCCTGCTGTCAAATCCAATTTTCCTCATTTTCACTTGTCTGTGGAAAAAAGAAGACAGGCCCTAAACATCTATCGTTGCCATCTAGATCGCAAGGGGTGTAAGACTGAGTCTGAAGACCACTTAGAGCTGATGGTTCTGCTCTCTTATGCACATGGTTTCCTTTGGTTAACTGCACACTCTGCTAAACTTAGAGCTAAGATTAAACAAAATCACTATTGGTTATATGTGAGGTCTTGGAAAACAGCAGAAGTTAAATGCCAAAAGAGAGAAAACAGAGAGAGAAAAGATTCACCAGTTTTACAAGAGTGTGGATTCACCAGAATTTTATACTTCTGTTTTCTTCAAGTTAAAAAAAAAGCCACCACCACAATTAACACTCTGAAGTACAGACTTTAAAACCCAATTAAAACAATTACAAATCCTAAATGGATTTAACACAAATACATTTCCTACAGTTACAGCAGTTCAGCTCTTACGTGAAGACATTCAGGTTGTCATTCTCCTAAGCTACGCTCTCCACTCCCCATCATGGTCCTCTTTCATCGTGTAAATGATTTAAGTGCCTTCTGTGGGATGTGTTGTGCTCAGACACATACCTGGGTTTGAACTGCAGCCAAATTCTTCTAAGGGGATTTTACAGGGATGTACCAGGGGTTTAGATCCATGGCATTTTCTTCACAGGAATGCAGATGGCAGTTTTTCACTGGAGAGACAGCTCTGTTTCCAAATTAACCCAACTGATGCTAGTCTAACAAGGAGCAACCTGACATATACTACATGATCTATACTGCATGATCTGTGTTACCTAAATCTTAATGTGGTGCTAAAACAAGAGTGGAAAAATACATGGCTAGAGGCAAAAACTCAGCTTTCTTTCCTTCCACTCCTTTGACTTAATGAGGAGACACGCACTTAACTAATTGTCCTGGCAGCCCAGCAGGTTGTCTTTGCTTAATAATGCCATCAGGAATTCCACAAGGTTTCAGCTTCTAATAATAAGGATCTTCAGCATCTGCTTTTTGAAAGTGAACCTCAGGATTCTTTTCCTTCGGGATTCTTTCCCTTTTCAGAAGATGCTTTTTCCTCTGGCTTCCTCTCACTAGTTGCTGCTTCAGGCTTGACAACAAACAAACACACAACACGCAGTCCAAACTGGGCACTTGTTTTGTCACAGAAAAACTCAAGACTGATGGAGCACTCTGTTAACCAAAGGCTATTTTGAGCACCTCTAAGTTCTCAATTTACAGAAAACTGCCTTCCCCATATGCCTGCTTCAGGCTTACCACTTACATCCATCTGGGCTTGTTCAAAGGCACAATGGATCTTCATTTAACAGGTCTGAGTTGCAAACGTGCAGCAAAATCCCAGTTTCATATTCACAACAGAAAAGAATCCAAAGACCAAATTGGGTCATGATTTGTCCTTCTTCACACTTGATTAGATTCCTCTTTATTGGCTAGTTCAGCAGTCTTTCTAGATCTAATAATCTACTACAAAGGAATAGGCAGCCAAGCATTTGAAAGATGGCTGGCTTTTGCCTTGGAGTCCACCTTTTCCTTACAAAATCAAAATAATGCTATCACACCTAGATCCTATCACACCTAGATCCTCCTGCCATAACCCAGCTAGTTTCCTCCCCTATCTGTTTATGCAGTATAAAATAGAGCAGAAAATATAACTACCAGCTTCCTACAAACAGCTGACATTTTGGTTAGAATAGGGGCAGGGGTGTGGGCAACCAGAGATCTAAATGGATAACCAGTAAGGATGTTAACACACTCAGTCCAAAACTGCAGCTTCCCAAACACCTGCTTAGGAGCCGGAATTCCTGTAACAAGAGATTCACTGAGCCAGACAGCAACCATGTGTGAACCCAGAGCCCTGCAACACGGGCCAGCACATGAGTTTGAATGGGATAGGCTGGGAAACAGATCACTCCCAACAGAATTTCTTCCCTTCCAATGTGCATAAGGTCTCTGACTCAGTGTAACAACTCAATTCTTTTATGTGAACTGGAAGTTCTATTGATAGGGTAGCAAATGCATTACTACTCTGCAGCCTCAGTGTTACAGTATGCCACATAGGAGAAGAAATTGATGGCTCAAACTCTGTCAAGCAGGTGGTCATAAACTAAACAAAACCACAGTCTTACACACTGTTAGCCAGAGATCACCCCTCAAGGCTAGAGCAGTATTTAGTCACCTAACAATCCCTCTCCTCCTGATACTGCTCCAATCTTCAGGAAACACCTGCAGGATAAGAAACACTGTAAAAAAACATCTCTAGATAGAGTAAGATGGTTAGGACTAAAGAAAGGTGGAGTCTAAGACAGAGCCTTGCCATTTGCACTCCATGTTCACTTGTAAAGGCAGCTCATTGACCAACATATTTACACCTGGCATGACTGTTTCTGTGGTTCTTTATAGGCACTGAATTTAACTAAGACATGATGTAAAGGCCTTGTGCATAATTCTGGCTTCTAACAGCAGGCTTGACATAAATTTTTTGGAGGTGTGATACTCAGTTGTGCTGTGAAGTCTGTTTGGGACCAATTTCTTCTGTCACAGCCTCCAGAAAATCTAAAGACATGGTTTCTATGTTTATGCTAGTAGATGACATGATCTGAAATCACTTTATAACCCCAAAGACCCCACTGCACCTTACAAAGGAACATGGCACAAAAAATACTGCAAGGAGTTTGAAAAGGTTATGCCGGTGGCAGTGTTCACAGGAAAACCATTTGCATATCAAAGTGAAAAAGCAATCTGCTCAGCAAAGTTTCTCTCATTGCTGGACCATCCTGTACACGGGGTCTCCAACTTGAATTGTTCCAGTTTTGTCAACAGCAAAGTATCTTCCAAAGAGAGGGCTGGATTTGTACAGGTGCTTCTCCGATGGATCACACAAGCGGTAACTGCGGAGACAGAGAGAGCACGTCTTCAGAATCAGTGGTAGCACATTCTAAACACCAAAGTACCAATGAGGAGAAAGAGGACATATGAATTGTGATGCCCTGTTTTAGTCACCATACCAGAGTCAAAAAATAAACATTATAATTAAGAGAAAAGAACAGCTCAAATGAAGATAAAAAGCTTGACTGGGGAAGGACTGCTTGGAAGAGCAAGTTAGGACAAGGGGCGATGGTTTTAAACCGGAGCAGGCTAGATTTAGGTTGGACACAGGAGGAAGTTCTTTACAATGAGAGTGGTGAAATGCTGCAACAGGTTGCCAAGGGATGTGGTTGAAGCTCTACCCTTGGAGACATTCAAGATCAGACTTGATGTGGCCCTGGGCAGCCTGATCTACTTGGAAGTGCCCCTGCTCACTGCAGTCGGGTTGGACAAGACAACCTTTGAGGGTCCCTTCCAACCTATTGCATTCTGTGAACTGTATTCACACATCTGTGTTTAATACACATACAAAAGACTTTACAAAGAGAAAACCCAAAGTTGCAAAGTCAGACCTTTAAATACCTGTTACCCTAGGCATTCACCCTAGCAGAGATGCAAGAGAGAGGGAATGCAAACTTTGCAAGAAAGCAGAACTCCCTGAACTTTCTTTGCCACGTAGAATGGCAGAAAGCAGAACAGAAGCCAATGCACACAGACCTTTACACTGAATTATTACATCCCACACATTCTTCAAATCACTTTTAAAACATTAGTCTAACATCTGTTGAGATCCAGCCTAAGCTCACTCCCAGAGCCTAAGCAGCCCTGGTTACTTTTTTTCACAACCTTTTCAACGTTTCCAGGGGCTCCTTCCTGTCCATGACTCCAGTGTCTGGGTTAACAGTTGTTAAAATGCACCTGCAATGACAGACAGCACCACATCAGTCATGGCTTCTCAGCATAAATCATTATATATGTATACAAAATAATCACAGAATCACAAAATTCTTATCATAAATCATATATATGATATGTACATGTATGTAAAATAATGGTGTCAAATGTTTACCTGGCACAGCACACTGTCCCTCTCAACTCCACATTGCCAATAAAAATCTCCTCCCAGGTGTCCTGAGGGAAGATAACATCATGTACACATTATAAACATCCACATGCAACCATTTGTCCAGGAGTGGCACAGTCCTTCCTAGAAGCAGCAGTACCACTTCAGATCATCATCTTTACTTGAACCTTCAAAGTAAGTGCAGTTACAGGCTGGACAGATGGGCAGAGTCCAAGGGCATGAGATTTAACACATCTAAGTGCTGGGTTCTACACATTGGCCACAACAATCCCATGCAGGCTGGGGTCAGAGTGGCTGGAGAGTGGCCAGGCAGAAAGGGACCTGGGGGTACTGGTTGATAGTAAGCTGAACATGAGCCTGCAGTGTGCCCAGGTGGCCAAGAAGGCCAATGGCATCCTGGCCTGGATCAGGAACAGTGTGGCCAGCAGGAGCAGGGAAGTCATTTTGCCCTGTACTCAGCACTGGTTAGGCCACACCTTGAGTCCTGTGTCCAGTTCTGGGCCCCTCAGTTTAGGAAAGATGTGGAGCTGCTGGAACATGTCCAGAGAAGGGCAACAAAGCTGGGGAGGGGTTTGGAGCACAGCCCTGTGAGGAGAGGCTGAGGGAGCTGGGGTTGCTTAGCCTGGAGAAGAGGAGGCTCAGGGCAGACCTTATTGCTGTCTACAACTACCTGAAGGGAGGTCATAGCCAGGTGGGGGTTGGTCTCTTCTCCCAGGCAACCAGCACCAGAACAAGAGGACACAGTCTCAAGCTGTGCCAGGGGAGGTTTAGGCTGGATGTTAGGAAGAAGTTCTTCACAGAAAGAGTGATTGGCTATTGGAATGGCTGCCCAGGGAGGTAGTGGAGTCACCATCACTGGAAGTGCTTAGGAAGAGACTGGATGGGGTGCTTGGTGCCATGATTTAGTTGATTAGATGGTGTTGGGTGATAGGTTGGATTTGATGATCTCAAAGGTCTTTTCCAACCTGGTTAATTCTATTCTACAGTATGGTACTACTTTAAAGAAACCTCCTCACTGAAGGGGGGATAAAAAAAATCTTAAACCCCCACAACTTCTTTTTTTAAAAAGGCAAAACTTTCAGAAGGCAAAAATAAAACCAATTTTAAATAGTTAACCCCCCCAAAATAAAAATAGATTTAAAAAATAACTTTAAGGGTTAAAAACCAATGTAACAATTTTTTAAACCACACCACCACCAACCACACAATAGCAGCTCTCCTAACCCATCACACAAGGAAACTGAATTAAAAGAAACACATTCAAGCCTTCAAAAATATACTTAAGACAGGTAGTTTACCTCCTCAAAAGCACTGCAATCTGTCACAAGAATGTTTGGCCTGAAGTTCTCTATCTTAACTTTCTTCTCCAGCCTGGTATTTAAATCTTCCAGTGAAGCTTCTGAGATGATCAAGACAGGGCTACAGTCTGGATAGGCAACCTATACAAACACAAGCAAATACTAAGGCTGCTGTGGAAGCTGCTGTAAAGAGCACAGGAGGAATGTTACTGTCCACCTATTAACCTGACTGTTGGGGCTGCTGCATTCACGTCCTGGGAGCAGGTTAAAAAGTAAACTAGCATGGCCTTTCCTATTTCAGCAACCACAGCAGGTCTGATTTGCTCAAAATGTAAAAATAAACCTCACTTACAGAATAAAACCAGAACTCTGTAAGCTATCCCAACTTCTTCCACAATAATACTGCATGCATGTCTCAGGCATTTATTATAGGTGTTACAGGCAGAGGTAATGTTAGGGCAAGTTATGAAAGGTACTTAAAATGTTTGTGGACTTGCTGAATTTATCTGGTTGACTACAATCAACTAAGCGTTTTGGTTTATGCTAAATAATGGCTCCAGCTTATCACACCACCAGGGGGAGTTCCACACACAGAATAGCAGTACTAAATTGCAACTGTCCATTTGTCAGCCCAAGTTTGCTTGGCAGTGAGAAGGCTGCCACTGTAGCCAACAGAGCCAATGACCAATACTGAAAGAAAACTCCAATGTATGCTACTTTCACAGCATTAAAAGAGATCAATCCTGGCAAGAACTTTAGTGTATAGCCCTCCTCCTGTCTTTCTCTTACATGTCTCTCATCAGACAAGCCTTTACAACACCACCAAGATGTGCTGAAATAATCAAAGAACCAATTTCACTCTCTTCACGTGCTTGGATGCCTGAATGTCATCCCTCCTAATGTGACATCCCTTTTGCTGAAACCTAGTCTTCTGTGTCTTACACAGTCTTAACTTTTTTCTATTCACTGAAGCACAAAAGGAATGCTACTCTGCAATGTAACAGTTCTTCTTTTAGGAAAGATGTTGACTTGCTGGAATGTGTCCAGAGAAGGGCAACAAAGCTGGGGAGGGGTTTGGAGCACAAGCCCTATGAGGAGAGACTGAGGGAGCTGGGGTTGCTTAGCCTGGACAAAAGGAGGCTCAGGGCAGACCTTATTGCTGCCTACAACTACTTGAAGGGAGGTGGTAGCCAGGTGGGGGTTGGTCTCTTCTCCCAGGCAACCTATGACAGAACGAGAAGACACAGTCTCATGCTGTGCCAGGGGAGGTTTAGGCTGGATGTTAGGAATAAGTTCTTCATAGAAAGAGTTATTGGCCATTGGAATGGGCTGCCCAGGGAGGTGGTGAAGTCACCATCACTGGAGGAGTTTAGGAAGAGACTGGATGGGGTGCTTGGTGCCATGGTTTAGTTGATTAGATGGTGTTGGGTGATAGGTTGGACTGGATGATCTCAAAGTTCTCTTCCAACCTGGTTAATTCTATTCTATTCTATTCTATTCTATTCTATTCTACTCTACTCTACTCTACTCTCTCTGACTAGCAGTATTAGATTCTTTAGCTGAGAATGGAAGATATTGGACTCGATGATATTGAGGTCTCTTCCAACCTTAGTGATACTGTGATAACTCAGAACAGGTTTAAAGCAACATTTAAGCAGCATCAGCATAGAAGAGGATGAGGCTCAAGATTCATGTGGTACAAGCAGACAACAACACGCCTTGCTGAACTGGGCTCAGTCATCAGTGATGTAATGGGCATGTTTTGATGGGTGGAAAACAGCTACAAGAAAGTACTTCTGAGAAAAAGAACATTCATTTACCTCATCTGTGGTTCGGAAAAGGTTTATCATGTCCTTTGACTTTCTTGGCAACATGGAGGGCTCAAAGTGCACCAGGCGATACGGCTCTGAATTCAGGAAAGCGGTGATCCACTGAGCCACTTCGTCTCCACAGTCCCTACCTTGAATATCCACTCCAAACACTCTGAAGGGTGACAAGACACATCAGCCAGTTAGCCAGAAAGCTGAAGGCTCAAACATGCTTATTGTTCACTGGCACACAGCTTGCTGTAGTAGTAGTAGCAGCAAGACAGAGTAAACAAACTGCCTGGATTATAACGAGGTGGGGATGGCATTCAACAAGTCCAAGTGCTGGGTGCTGCACTTT
Source organism: Dryobates pubescens (assembly GCF_014839835.1). Taxonomy (NCBI): domain Eukaryota; kingdom Metazoa; phylum Chordata; class Aves; order Piciformes; family Picidae; genus Dryobates; species Dryobates pubescens. The sequence goes on along the minus strand of NC_071613.1, from coordinate 12,724,652 downwards.
GGCCACGGCAACCCCATGGAGAGCTACAGGCTGGGGTCAGAGTATCTGGAGAGCTCCCAAACAGAGAGGGACCTGGGGGTGCTGATTGACAGCTGCCTAAACATGAGCCAGCAGTGTGCCCAGGTGGCCAAGAGGGCCAATGGCATCCTGGCCTGCATTAGGAACAGTGTGGCCAGCAGGAGCAAGGAAGTCATTGTGCCCCTGTACTCTGCGTTGGTTAGGCCACACCTTGAGTCCTGTGTCCAGTTCTGGGCCCCTCAGTTTAAGAAGGACATTGAGACACTTGAACGTGTCCAGAGAAGGGCAACAAGGCTGGGGAGAGGCCTTGAGCACAAGCCCTATGAGGAGAGGCTGAGGGAGCTGGGATTGTTTAGCCTGGAGAAGAGGAGGCTCAGGGGTGACCTCATTGCCCTCTACAACTACCTGAAAGGTGGTTGTAGCCAGGAAGGGGTTGGTCTCTTCTCCCAGGCAACCAGCACCAGAACAAGGGGACACAGTCTCAAGCTGCGCCAGGGGAGGTTTAGACTCGAGGTGAGGAGAAAGTTCTTCACAGAGAGAGTCGTTCATCATTGGAATGTGCTGCCCAGGGAGGTGGTGGAGTCGCCGTCCCTGGAGGCGTTCAAGAGGGGATTGGATGTGGCACTTAGTGCCATGGTCTAGTCATGAGGTCTGTGGTGACAGGTTGGACTCGATGATCCTCGAGGTCTCTTCCAACCTTAGTGATACTGTGATACTGTGATACTGAGGTGGCAGCTGGCTTCTGAATTTGGCACAAGGCCCTTCCCCAGCACGCAATCTCCTCATGGCCTTGTTTTGAAAGCTAAGTAACATGGATACAGCTAGATAATATCAGCTGCTTAAAGAATGAGCCCTTAGGTGTCCAGACCTAACTGTCACATCAATGACCAGTAACAAACCTACCCCTCTGCCATACTTTTCAAGCAAAAAAAAGTGTCTGCTCTTCCACTTGCATGCCACAGCAACATCAGAAGATTTCTGCCCAGAAATCATATCAAAAGCAGTTAATTTCAGAAAATGAATGACAGTTTGAAAGGATGTGGCATGTTACTGTAACTGACATTCAGAAATGTTATCACTTGTAGGTGTCCCTGATTGTTAAGGAAACTCTCCTTCAGATGTTAGTGCTGTAAACATTTAGCCAGAGCTGAGTGAACCTCTTCAGCTCAAACTCAGCATATAGGATAGCTCAGTTATCTTAAAAGAGTTTAAAGATTTACAATGGAAGCAAAGTCCACAGGGCATAAAGCCACTGGCAGCAGAACACAAACAAGTTTACGCAAGAAACACCTCCCTGCAATGAAAAGATAGCCCTCGAGTCAACCTTGCAATAAACTTCAAAGCTGATCCTAAACTCTCTCCAAAGTAGCAATTTTGACTCAAATGCACTGCAGTTTCCTCTACCTCTGCAATCATCTCCAGGACAACTTAAAGCATAGAAATGCTCAGGCAGTTCATCTAGCTTGAGCCCAGATCCTAGGAGCCCTCCTTTACTCACCACAGTGAGAGATGAATCAGTAGGCTGCTGGCAGAAACATCCCTGCTCTGTTTGCTGGGATCCCTTTAAGAACTCTGTGGCACAGGCAGGGACTAAATGCCATAGCCTAATACAGCATTCAACTACCTCTCTCCTCCCCTCACTCTCAGTCCCTGTGTGCCTTCTGTCTGGCAGGACAACAGAGGTGGTCTTACAACTTCCAGCATTGCTCTTTTCCACCCATAAGGCAGGCCTATCCTGAGCACTCGGTGGTATAGGGATCCATGGGAACAGATCACTCAATTAAGGTAATGCAATGGATACTGACCAGGACAGCAATGAAGAACACAAGGCTTCTTAACCAGAGGGCTATGCAAACCCTCTGATGTTTGCACAAATAGAAACTGTGCCTGCACAATGGCTTCAGTCCTACCCTTGACTCCCCCAAACACAAGCTGGTGAATAACCAGGTGAAGCCTGCAACTGGACATACCAGTTTTAAGGATCAGCATCTGTACAGGCTTTTGCAACCAGATGCACCACTGCATTACCTCAGCTGCCAGGCACAAGCCAGCACCAATCTGAAAGCATCATGCTTTGCCCTGGGCAGAATACATACAAATCTGTGCAGAGGGCCTTGCCAGCAGAGCACACCATGCAGTAAGCTACCTCCACTCACGAGCTGGAAGAGGAGAATCTAGCAACAAAAGCCAAATCTTCACTTGGCTTGAGTATGGTACTACTCTTAAACCACATTCTTACAGTGGCTGAATGGGTCAGAAAGAATCAGCCTTGAGCTGACAAATGGCCAATGGCTTAAGCACACCAGAGTCATACAAAATCTCATGATTCCTCCTGAGAAGGTAATGTTTTGACATGGGTATTGCTGATTTCATATCCTGTGATGCCACCTACAACACCAAACAACTTGGTAACTTTTAAAGTCCATTTACATGCATCTTAATTTTGATTATTTGCATTCCCAAATGCTAACAACTTTAAAGCCAGAGGGTGCCTAAAAGGAGGTTGTAGAGAGATGAGGGTTGGTCTCTTCTCTGTAGTAACAGGTGATAGAACATGAGGAAATGGCCTGAAATTGTGCCAGGGAAGGGTTAGATTGGATATTAGGAAATATTTCTTTACTGAAAGAGTGTTCAGGCTTTGGAATAGGTTACCCAGGAAAGTGGTGGAGTCACCATGCCTGAAGGTGTTCCAGAAATGCGTGGACATGGCACTGTGGGATGTATTTTAATGGCTGTGGTCATCTTAAGTTGACAGTTGGACTCAGTGATCTTGGAAGTCTTTTCCAACCAAAACAATTCTATGACCAAGGTTAAAAAAATCAAGAGAAGAGGAAATAAAGATCTAGAACAGGAAAATCCAAGGCAATTTTTTATTACTGAAATGTATTTAGTCTACCTTAAATGTTTTTCTAATGGCACAACAAGTTTTGGAAAGACACCTTGAAAACTGCATGGTTTTGTAGTGTATGTCATTGACTAACAGGCAGGCATCTGGGTGGATTTGTAAAACACTGACCTGTTTCTCCAGGAGAAATGGTATCATTTGTAACTTGCACCTGCCTTATCTTATATAAACAGAGATACTGAGCTGTGCTGATCAAGGATTTCCAAAGCAACAGATTTATGCTAAAAGATAACAAATGCAGTTCCTTTGCAGCACTCTTTTAGTTTTAATCATAGCAGCTGGCACATTAACTTTCTCTGCTATCCAAACACTTACCAGTAACTTTGTAGGGTCTAACGCTCTACACAGTTACTAAATAGTTTTACATATTAGTTGCTATTTTTGGTAGAGGTTTTTTTGCTTCCCTCTGGCAATTTCCAGCATGAATTTCAATACATGCATAAAATACCCAGGCCTGCATTCATACACAACCCCCTAGGCACACAACTAAATCATAGAATGCTTCGGGTTGGAAGGGACCTTAAAAGATCATCTAGCTCTAACCCCCTACCATGGACAGGGACACCTTCCACTAGACCAGGTTGCTCAAGACCCTGTCCAACCTGGCCTTGAACACCTCCAGGGAGGAGTCACCCACAACTTCTCTGGATAACCCGCTGCAGTGCCTCACCTCCCTCACTGTAAAAAAATTCTTCCCAATATCCACCCCAAATGTAACCTCTTCCAGCTCAAAGCCATTCCCCCTTATCCTACTACCACGAGCCCTTGCAAAAAGGTTTCTCCCTAGCTTTCTGGTAGACTCCTTCAGGTACTGGAAGGCTGCTATACGGTTTCCCCAGTCTTCTCCAACTAAAAAGCCTCAACTCTCGCTGCTTGTCCCCACAAGGGTGGTGCTCCAGCCCTCTCATCATCTTTGTGTCCTTCCTCTGGACCCACTCCAACAGTCTGCTGTCCTTCCTGTGCTGGGGACACCAGAACTGGACACAGTACTCCATGTGGCATCTCATGAGAGCAGAGTAGATGGGAAGAATGACCTCCCTTGTCCTGCTGGTCACACTGCTTTTGATGCAACCCAGGATACGGTAGGCCTTCTGCCTATGTTTGTATTCACCTGAAATCCCTTTAAGATAGCACCTACAGTGAAAGGCCTCTCTTTGGGGTTGTTCATCTTCTCCCTGTGAACACAGAGCGAGCTTCTGGCACCCAACTTTTTCATTTAGGCACCTCAGTTAAATGCCTACAGAAGTGCAAGAATCTAAACTCTGACACCTCACTAATTCCAAATGGGCAGTGTGTACCCAAAAATGCCAATGCATATACTAGCAGTGACCAAGAAATACCAATGAGCATGACTGAGGCTGTGAGATGCAATTGCTCATCCAAGCAAAAATGAAATCACTAGAAGTAAACCACATGTGCAAACATGACATTCTATGAAGGCTGAAGATCACAGTTAAGAATGTATGACCTCTGAATACTGTGTCATCTTTTCCTGAGATCTGTTTTCACCAGTTGTTAGTAGATCGAATCCAGACCTTTGGTTATGACAATGAGTCCTGGTTTCCTGTAAGTTTGTACATAAACCATGGCAGAGAATTTCACAGTATCAAAAAATGGTTTGGGTTGGAAGGCACTTTTAAAAGATAATGTAGTCCAACCTCCCTGCCATGGGTAAGGACATCTTCCACTGGCTCAGGTTGTTCAAAGCTCTGTCCAACCTGGCCTTGGACATGTAAAATTATGGGGCATCCAAGACTTCCCTAGGCAACTGACTCTACTGTCTCACCACTCTCATCATAATAAAAACATTTTTATGTGTGATCTAAACCCACTCATGTTTAGTCTAAAGCCACTTCTCCTCGTCCTGTTAGTACAGGCCCTGATCTGAGCTCTCTATCCATGATGCTGATGGTGAGGCAGGTGAAAGAAACAGAAACACTAAACTTTCACCCTCTAATTTCTGCATAAGGCATCTTCAAACACAGAGGGGATACATTATAAAATGTACATTATTCTCCAGTTCTAGTGGTAAAATCAGACCATTTGAAATTGCCTATTTTGCCATGTAATCAGGAAAATGAAGCCCTACAATTCAGGCATCATTGAACAAGGAATAGAATAGAATAGAATAGAATAGGTTGGAAGAGACCTTCAAGATCATCGCATCCAACCTATCACCCAACACCACCTAATCAACTAAACCATGGCACCAAGCACCCCATCCAGTCTCCTCCTAAACACCTCCAGTGATGGTGACTCTACCACCTCCCCGGGCAGCACATTCCAATGGGCAATCACTCTCTGTGTGTAAAACTTTCTTCTCACCTCCAACCTAAACCTCCCCTGGCACAGCCTGAGACTGTGTCCTCTTGTTCTGGTGCTGATTGCCTGGGAGAAGAGACCAGCCCCCGCCTGTCTACAACCTCCCTTCAGGTAGTTGTAGAGAGCAGTAAGGTCTCCCCTGAGCCTCCTCTTCACCAGGCTAAGCAATCCCAGCTCCCTCAATCTCTTGAAAAGCAAAGCATGTAAGCAAGGGTATTTGTAGAGAACGGAGGGGAAAAACTCTTCCTTGATTACCTGCAGTTCCGCACGGGGTTTTTCCTGGGGAGTTTTACTGGCACGGACAGCGGCTTCATATCCGGGGCCTCCAAGATCATGTGCCCATTTTCACTGCTGATAGAAATGAGGACCAGCCGCGGCTCCTGGCGAGCTGTGACCATGTGCCCGTCTTCCTTTGTCACAAGCCAAAACCTGCAGCGCAGCAAGGGCCAGACGCACGTGGAACAATGTTAGAGGCCAATGCCAGGCGCAGGGCGCTCCGGCCGGGGGAGGGCACGGCAGTGCCAGCGCAACGGATGCCTCTTCAAAAGCGCCGAAAAGAACACCCAACAAACGTGGGGCCCGAATCGGGACCCGGCAGCGGGGTCTGCCCCAGCCCGGGCCGGACAGGTGCGCGGCGCCCCCCCGCCCGCCCCCGCCGTACCTGTCCCGCAGCTCCCCGCTCCGCAGCCCCATGGGCGTCACCTCCGCCTTCCGCACCGCCACCCCTCGGCACGACTTCACCGGGTACACGGAGAGGCTCAGCACCGTCCCCACCCGCTGCAGACGGCCGCGGCGCTTCCCCGCCCTGCTCCGCCCGCCAGCCCAGCGCCAGGCCCCCAGCAAGGCGCCCAGCACCGCCGCCACCGCCGCCCCCCATAGCCAGAGCGGCCGCGCCGCCCGCAGCGACAAGGCCGCCGCGCCCCGCGCCCCGCTCATGGCGACCCAGCAGCGGCGGCGGAGCGGCAGCTGAAAGGGCCGAAGTCAAGGCCTGGGGGCGGGCCGCGGGCTGGCGACCGCCTCCCTCCAGCCGCGCCGATCCTGGCGTCCAACGGGACTGGCAGCGAGGCCCTTGCGGGGGTGGTCCTGGCACCTGCCGCTGCACGGGGCCGAGGGCACTGGGGGAAGGGAGAGTGCAGTCCCAGCGTGGAAATAAAATACCGAGCACACGCTGTCAGTACCCAGCTTGACAAAACAGAGGCAGCAGATGCTGTTCTTCTAGACTCCGGGCTGTTATTCAGAGCAATGTTGCTGAAGGGTACGAACCCTGTAGAGATAGGCGTAGGTGAAAATACTTTTTGGCTTCGCTGTGGTGAGACCTCACCCAGAGTACTGCGTCCAACTCTGCAGCCTTCAGCACAAGACGGTCGTGAACCTGTTGGTGTGGGTCTGGAGAAGGGCCACAAACGTGATCAGAGGCCTGAACCACCTCTTCTGTGAAGAAAGGCTGAGTGGGAGGTGCTGAGTAAAGAAGGCTCTGGGGAGACCTTATTGCAGAGTTGAAGTACAAGGGGACACAGAAGAAAGGTGTGAACTTTTTAGCAGGGCCTGTTGAGACAGGGCACGGGGTAATGGCTTTAAATTAAAAGAAGATAGATTTATATTGACAGAAGATGGTTTTTTTCACAGTGAGGATGGTGAAACACTGGCATAGGTTGCCCAGATTGGTGGCAGATGCCCCACCATCCCTGGAAACATTCAAGGTCTGGTTGGCCTTGAGCAACCTGATCCAGTTAAAGATATTCCTGGTTGGGACTAGATGACCTTTAAAGGTCCCTTCCAAACCAAACCATTCTATGATTCTGTGAAATTCAGCCATTTGATTTGACTGAGCTAAGTGGGAAACAGGTGGTTGGAGGTGGAAAGCTGGTGTGGGCAGTAGCAAATTACAGCACTTGAGGTTAGAGCAGGGAGTCTTGTGCTGTTTGGCTACCTTGGGGTGTCTGCCACCTCCAGCTGCTTGGTACCAAACTCATGAGAGCCTCTCCCAGAACTTTGCTCTTGTTGTCAAAAGTCATTGGGATGTCACTTTGTGGAGTACCTGTCTGTGAGTCAGATGTGACAACACAGAACAGGCTGGAGTGGCAAAAGCTGCTGTCATCACAGGTGTCTCCTCGTGGTCAAAGCAAGAGCCTTGGCTGTTGACTTCCTCCAGCTCCTCCGTTCAGACTTGCAGGGATCTGAAGCCAAACTCACAAATCAAAATTTTTAGGGTCAGTGTGCTGAGACCAAAGACCCAGCAGGTGGGAGACAAGGAACCTCTCAGGCTTTGGGCATTTCTGAAGGATTCAGACAGCCCAGCCACAATGGATTAGTGGAAGCAGTGCATCAGCAGCATCCTGGAGGACAGGAAGATTGAAGATGCAGCTATCATGGGCCAAGAGCTCTCTTCATACCTGCCTCACCTGAAGAAGTAAGCTTGATCACAGGCCAGGATCAGAAAATGTTCCTGCGAACAGGAATCACCCTAGCTGGCAAAAAGTGCATCGTGATTCTTGACAACCTGCTGGCTGCCTACTGGGCACCACTGAAAAGAGACTGGCTCCTTGTTCTTGACACCCACTCTTCAGATATTTGTAGACATTAGTAAGATCCCCTGTCAGCCTTCTCAAGACTAAACAGCCCCGTGTCTCTCAGTCTTTCTTCACAGAACAGATGTTTGAGTCCCTTAATCATCCCTGTAGCTCTCTGTTGGACTCTCTCCAGTCTTGTCTCTCTTGAACTGGGGAGCCCAAAACTGGATAGAGAATTCGAGTGTGGTCTCACCAGGGCAGAGGGGAGGGGAGGAGAACCTCCCTAGACCTGCTGGAGACACTTTTCTTGATGCACCCCAGGATACCATTGGCCCTCTTGGCCACAAGGGTGCATTGCTGTCCCATGGATAACTAGGACTCCGAGGTCTTTCTGCATGGAGCTGCTTTCCAGCAGGATTACGTCTAGCCTGTACTAGTGCCTGGTATTTGTCCTCCCCAGATGCAGGAGTCTATGCTTGTCCTTACTGAACTTCAAGAGGTTCCCCTTTGCCCAGCTCTCCAGCCTGTGCAGATCTCACTGGATGGCAGCACAGCCTTCTGGTGTGTCAGCTACCCCTCCCAGTTTTGTCTCATCCGTGACCTTGCTGAAGGTACACTCAATCCCCTCATCCAGATCACTGATGAAGACGTGGAACAAAACTGGACCCAGTACTGATCGTGGGGAACACCACTGGCCACAGGCCTCCAGCTGGACTCTGTGCTGCTGATCACAATCCTCTGAATTCACCAGGACAATACAGAAATTGTTGTTCCAGGCAAGTGTTCAGCCCAGTATTAATTAACACAGGCTAAGGATATTACAAGTTTTCCTTACGTTTTGTGTGATTCTCCAGGTCAGTATTTTGTATCCGTCAGGCAGCTTTAGGAGCCTGAATGGCCAGAGTAGATCTGCCTGTCACCCGGGAGAACAGGGAAGGTAACCAAAGGAAAGGCTTTACTGGGGAGCACTGTATCTGTTCTGCAGCACAAGGACTAACAAACTCCTGCAGTTATGGTTTAACAGCCATCACAGAGAAGGATGGAATTTACCAAGGACAGGAAACTCTCCACCCTAACTCAGGCACAGCTGAAAAAGCAATCTGATGCTAGATTAGTCTCCCAGGAAAGGAAGGCGCAAGGATTCCTTCATGGGCAGCAGGAAGAGAAATGCAGAAAGCATGAGGAAGCCAAGTACCCACATCATGCTGGAGCTGGGGTCCAAGGCAACTCCTGAGGGAGGTCATTCCAGTCTGTGACTCCTGTTCCCTGTGCATTTGAAACAACACAGCCTGCCTTAAGAAGTCGTGATCTCTGCAGTGGAGGATGAGATTCAGAAGCAAGAAGTGACTGTGGCTCATCCCCTTCCCTCCAATGAAGCATCCTTAACATTTCCAAGGCACAGCAAGAACCTCAAGGCAAAGTGTAAAGCATTTGTAGTAGCTGGAGGAAAATAAACAACACAAGAACAATATTCCTATGGCTTTACACTTGAAATACCTGCACACAGGAGGCTCAGGGTTCAGCTGGGTAGAAAACATTGGTATGCAGAGACGCACATTCCACTCCTGGGCCTCAACATCCTGAAGATGGGGCCGGACAAACCAGGAGGCCAGCCTAAGGGAGGGCAGGAAATCCCTGCAGGAGATGAGGCAGAACAGCGAGGCGGGCTCACAAGGCTGGAAATATCTCTTTTTTTCCCAGGAGATGGCACTAAAGGACAATTGCGATTCAGCCGGCAGAGCGCAGAGGAAACTGCTAGCGCCCTGAACTGTTCCTCAGGCAATTTGCACTGCACTGCAAGCCCTTCCTTGTTACTCAGAAGCAAACCTCTGTTCATAGCGTCTGTGCTTTTAGCAAGGGTGATGATATCAGTCTTTTACACCTCCATACAACAGGTAACTAAAAGCTTTCTGCTTACCATTGCAGGATCCCACTCGCAGCCCCGAAGATTCACCCAGGTTGGAGAAGAGGAGGCTGAGGGGAAACCTTGTGGCTCTCGACAACTACCTGAAAGGAGGTTGGAGTGAGGTGGGTGTTGGCTTCTCCTCCCTTGTATCAAGTGAAGAATGAAAGGAAAAGAGCTCTACTTGTGCCAGGGGAAATCTAGATTGGATATTAGGAAACATTTCTTTACTGCAAGAGTGGTCAGGAATTGGAACAGGCTGCCCAAGTAGCTGGTGGAGCCACTGTCTCCGGAAGTGTTAAAACCAAAATGTAGACTTGGCACTTCAGGATGTGGTTTAGTGGACATAGTGGTGTTGGGTTGACAGTTGGACTTGATGATCTCAGAGGTTTCTTCCAACCATAATGATTCTATAAGTCTGTTCTATTATTCTATGACCCTAAGAGACAGCAGGGTCAACATCAAGTTTGCATTGGGTTGCTCTCCACTTTGTGCAGTCATGCCTTGAGACCCTCCAGGGAGAGACATTCCCCAGCCTCCTGAAGTACCTTCTTTTCATACTTAAATTATCATATTAATGGGGGGGGTGGGAGGGTGGGGTTTCCCTTGTGTCTGGTGGAGTCACCATCATTGGAGGTGTTTAGGAAGAGACTTGATAGGGTGCTTGGTTGCATGGTTTAGTTGATTAGGTGGTGTTGGATGATGGGTTGGACACGATGATCTTGAAGGTCTCTTCCAACCTGGTCTGGTCTATTCTAGTCTAGTCTAGTCTAGTCTAGTCTAGTCTAGTCTAATTCTATCCAGCTTCAATTTGTGACCATGACCTCTTCCTGCCAGGCTGCAGACCTCAGCCTGTCTCCATTTTGTTTGACAAGCTGCTGTCAGGTCCCTCCTACGTCTTCCCTTCTCCAGCTGAATAAGCCTACAGGTGTCAAAAGAATGAGCATCACTCTGATCTCAGGCTAGACTTCACCTCAAAACAGTCCTGGCAGGCTGGAAGGGAAGAATCGTATTCCTTTACTTTCTTTACATTTAATTATCTCAATTAATCTACACGCTCTTTAGGGTCTCTCCTGCTCCTTGAAGAAAAAGGATTTCCAAAGCATACTCTGTACAGGTAGCTGTGGCAACTTGGTACATATTTTAGGACTATTTTTGTCTCAGAAGAGGTCAGTGCCTAGCTAACAAGGGACTTAGGATACAGAAAAGGAGACAACTGGTTTTACAGCACCCCAACACCAGACCTTTCCCATTTCCAATCTTACAGACAGGCAGAGGACAGTAAGGTCATTCACCCCTGAAGTGAACCTTGGCCTGGGACTGGCAAAGCCCTGGAAGTGCTGAAGTGATGTGGTGTGGTACAGCTCTCTGCAGTTAACAAAACTTCAAAAGCAAGCTGTGCAAGTGTGCTTCCTTGCTGCTAATGTTACAGGACAAAGGACAATAGCTATGAGTCCTCCACCATTTCCTCAGAGCCTACAGCAAACCAGAGCAGTAATTAAATGCTTTGGCAAAACCAGTAGAAATAAGCTTTATTTTGCTCTGTGACTCATTGAGCAGGCACTGGGAATAGCCAGGGATTTGATTTAAAAGTGACTTGCCAGGCTGTCAGGCCAGTGGAGTTCATCACAGAGGGAAACTTAGATGAGTTGACTGCTTCTTGCCACTCTTACATGTACTCAGCTTTCCAAACTTATGTACCCTGCTGTATTTTTTAAAACAGTGAAAAGTGGGCAGAAGTCTGAAGGGAACCAGGTAGCACAGCAGCATGCCACTGAAAACAAAAAGCTGTGAGGTGAAGTGATGGCTAGAGGTGCCAAGCAAGTGCCTGAAAGGAGGAACATAGTTCATCCAACTCAAACATCAGATCAAATCTTCCCTGTGTACCTGCTGTACCATAATATCCATCACATCCCACCTATGTCTATGAGAAGGTCAAACATCTGTTTGGTTCCTTAAAGGAACCAGGAGATAAGCTGCAGGCATCTTTTTAAGAGCCTGCTTGCACCTCTCGGTTGAAAGCTCTTCCTGCTCAGGTGACTTCTCCATGACCAGCCACTGCCAAGAGCATGTAAAGCCTGTGCAGAAGCCCGGAGTTAGTGCTGGCCTGCCCACCTTGTTTGGCACACTTTCAGGCTGCCTCAAGAGCCCAGCTTCCTATCCCCAAGATCTTGCTGTCCTCCAAGTCCTGTGCACACTTCCAGCACAATAGCTCTGCTTCTGATGGAGGTTGCCATTTCATGTCAGCTGAGCAGGATGACCTGCCACCTGATATTGATTTAGGGACTATTTCCTCATGTCTTATGTCACCAAGGTATCTTTAAGTACTGCAGGATCTGCCCTGTCCCACCTATTGCATCATAGCTAAGCCAGGCCTAGGAGAGCAGGGCTGCCACTATGACTGACAGGAGCCAAAGCCCTGTGCTGTTCACCCTGCTGAAAAATGAACCTCACCCCTGAGACTAAGATTTTCTAGACACCGATGTATGAGCAGGGCTGGTGAAGAGGGTAGCAAACCCCCAGGCCAAGACTTGGCCTCACAAATGGTCTCCACCAGGAGAGGGAATTACTGCTCAATGAGAACTGATAAGCAGCAATATTTGGTAGGCTCAGTGAGAACCATTAGTCAATTCCCAGGACGGATAATTGTCTGGCATGAATCACCAGCTGTTTTATAGCAACAGAACAGGTTCCTTGCTTTGGTTTTCTTGCTCTCTCTCCTCTTTCTTTCTTTGTTTTGGGTCTATTTCAGATCCACCATTTAGCAGAAGCTGGCTTGCCAATAGACATCCAGCTTTCCTCAGGCTTACACAGAAACATGCTTTACGTATCATACAGGCTCTGTGTGGATGGCAACCAGGTTACTCCCTTGAAGTTGCACCAGATGAGCAGAGACCATAGGTCAGCAGGCAGGGGTAACTATTGTGCTAAATAGTTCACAAACTAAAGTTCATGTTTGCCTTTTGCACTGAATGAGTTGGACCCTGGGTGTTGCAATGATGGAACAGCCTTTCTATTCAGGGGACATGTGGGCAAACATGTGAATACTCATTTCACCCTGAAAAATGGAGACACAATTTCCCCCCTGCATTGCTTTAGTCATTAAAACAAGCAACCAAACAAGCTCTGATGATTCTGTGAATTGTAAAATATAACAGAATTTGATGTTAATCCCAAAATAAACAGGCTGGTGTAGCATGGGGGTGTTAGGACAGCCTTGTTCTCAGTGCAGAAGGGCAGATCAGAAGGGCAGGTCAGTCCCTACAAGAAAGCTCTACAGAAAAAACCAAAGGCATGAAATCAATGAGCAAAATCCTTTTGTGGCTATTCCTATCCTAATAGATGTATCAGCCTCATCTCCACACCTTGCTTTTCCTGAGCATTTCCATGTAGTCTGAGCCACAACTTCTAGCGGAGTGCTGAGGCCACAGGCACAACATGGGGAAGTTTACACTGCAGCTTCCCCTTGCTGCTTGGGCCACCGCTGAGAAAACTCCTCCTGTGGGCGCTTACTTATGTACATAAGTGAAACACACAACACAGATCACTTCACTTTTATTTACAGTCCAGTTAGAAAAGAGTATTTAAAAAATTCCACCTTTGTTTCATATGCTGCATGTAAAAGAAACACAGTGTGGTTTGCCAAGACACACAAACACCTTCATTCAAAAAATAAAAGGCAAAGAAAAGGAATGAGCAGAATTTCCTTCCCCGCCCCCCTTCCAGGTAGGTCTTAACTACTTGATTACAAAAACACTATCAAAAACTAGAAAGATCTATAATACAGAGAAAGTGCTAGCAGGGAAATCAGTTACAGCTGCCACAAAAGACTGACAGGAAAAAAAAACCCAACAACAAAACAACCAACCCAAACACGCCCAAACCCCACAGAATTTTGAAGACACATAAAGCCACTTGTTCCTGTGTGATCAAACAAGATTTGTGTCCCTGGAGGTGTGACACATAGGCTGCTCCATCCACACCACTGAGCTGAGCCACTTGATGTTGACATCCTCTAGCTACAAATTCCACGTAAGATGGAGCTGGGAGGTTATTTGGCCCCATTCTCACACAGAGCAGTTGTACATTCTTACACTAAAAGCTGTATGAAAGGTGTGTTTTGGTGCAGCCAGCAATCCATTTTTCTTCCAGGTGAACACCACAGGTCTGGGTGGTGTTATTATGCTCCCGAGCTTCCAGAATCAGGTATGTCAGAGATAAACTTTGTTCTCAGTAAATAATAACCAAAAAAAAAAAAATCTGCAGGTTTCACAGCAGCAGAGGAAAAGCCTTAAAATATTAATCACAGTGAACCTTTAATGCCCCCCAACATAAGAAGACAAATGCACCTCATTTTCCTTGTGGATTTTTGCATCAGTCTTATGACTTAGAGACTCATCGTGTCCAGCGTTTGAAAGGAACAGTTGTGGTGCAGCAAATTTCTCTGTCTCAGACTACAGTCCATTTATATCCAAGTATATTTTTAAGTGTACTCATAACCCTAACCCTCTCCAGGGAAAAAGAAAGAAACAACAAACACAAGCAACAAAAAAAGCTTCAGAAAACCAAAGACTACCTTTTCCTGATCCCATGTTATCTGTTTCCTCCACTGCTTGGACAATTCCTCTCACTAGCCAGACTCAAATCTCCACCTCCACAGCTGCCCCCGCCATCCTCTATTTTCCTTCACTTCTCACTCCCTCATCTACTTGCTTTTCCATCTATCTTTGGCTCCCTTCCACACATATCTCAAAGCTCTAGAAAAACAGCTCATGTCTGAGAACAAACTTCAGGTCGATTAGGCAAAGATTGTTTCCTCATCTTTACATTTCTTTAGCCTGCTGTGATTTTATAAAGCACTGGAAGCTGAGAGAGGAGCAGTCAGTCCTGCAGAACAGGCTGGTGCAGGAGCTTGACTAGTTGTCCAGGAGGTTTCTCGGATGTGAGTCTCCTATATTTATCTTAAGAAAGCAGCAACGGCCTCAGGTCCTCCCCAGGTGGGGCATGTGGAGCTGCTCTAGCGGACGAAGGATGCCACCTGAGCAGCCACTCCAAAGGGAGCGGAATAGGCCGTCGCTAATCCTTGCAGGCCGACCACCAAGTAGCGACATCCCTTCTGCAGAGCTTTGCCAACGTTCTGCAGAGAGACACAGGAGAGGTGATAGGCAACACCACACGAAATCATTCCAACAGCCAGGGGCACCAACTCTAGAAAATGGTACTTCTCCCCACAGCTGATGAGGGCTTGAGCATGGAACACCATTTTGCCATCTATTTTTACACAGAAATACACACTCACTGAGCACAGCTACACCGAACGGATGCAGCCTCCACAGGAAGCCAGGCTTTCACATGGGCTTCTATTCAAGAATAAAATTAGTCTAAATTTTGCACCTAGTTTTGTAGCACAAAATGTGTTTCCCACCCAGGCATGTTCTAAGTGTGTGTGGCAGTTCTAAGTGTGTGTGGGGGGTACCAACCCACCACAGTATGTTGGTAATAAGATGTCGAAACTGCTGCTGAACATGAAGGCAGTAAAGCACTGAGAATACTCTTGTGGAAATGTCATTGCTTTTGGTCAAACCAAGACTTTTAACAATCAAAGTAAGAATGTTTTGAAGAGTTCATCTGTGTACCACATTAGAGATAACTGGCTACAGATTTTTTGAACAAAAAACCAAGCCTTAATCTCATTTCAATTCCACTCTTGGTAGTTTTTGCTCCTATGGCTGGTCGGGACTGGTGAATTAAATCCAGTGTGGTCAGTTTGGGAGGAATATAGAACTGACTGTTGCTACACTTCAGGGTTGCATGTGAGGAGATGAAAATTTGCTCTTGTAATGTGGAAAACACTGAAACTAGAGGATATACTGTTAAATTGGTGAAATCCAGCCAACATCTCTTATCTTCCTGGGATTTCTTGAAGCTGGATTAAAGTCGTACTGGCACGTGAGAACCTTCAGCTGTCATGGTGACACTGCATAGCTGAAATTTACTGTATTTACTCCTATGGAAACCTACTGGAAGGGAGTTAAGATGGCAAAATAAAAAGGCAACTCAAGACTGTGGATGGAGGCTGAGAACTGAGGAGCAGGAGACGCAGGGCCTTCCCTTCCCACATCCGTTCCTGCCCTACTATATCGCAAGTTTTTTCCTCCCTCCTGCACTGTGTGTGACTTACCTACCCAGACCTCACCAACACACTCACAAGTTGCTCTTCACTGCCCAAACCAAAGTGGCAGTCTGAGCGACACAAAAGGGAGCAGGCAGCATCCAAGAACCGGCCTGTGCTCTAAAGGTTTCTATGAGCGCTCTTACACCAACAGCGCACAAGCAGTAGCACCACCAGCAGCATTATGCACTTCTTGGAATTCACAATGTTAGAAATCTGAAGGATCAAATCCATCAGGAAAGAGAGAAATGTACTGTCCATCTGTTTATGACACGGTAGTATCCCTAAGGCTAGGCTGCCTTCCCTAAATTCTGTGAATCTCAGAAGTATGTAAATTTGCCAAGCTGAGCAGCATAGCAAGCTTATCTCTATATAATATAGATATAGATATTATCTATATTATCATTTTTAAAAAGAATGCAGCAGAAAGTCACATCTCCTACTGACATCTGTAATCTCTCAGGTGGAAAAAAAGACTCCTGACACCCGACTGTTTTTTCCTGCTAACACAGAAACTCATTTTTGGTTACAAATGTCCAAGATAGATACGAGGTGGATTTAACTGCTGTTTAAAAAACCCCAGAAAACTAATCGAATTCTTCCACGCAGCACTTTTGTAAGCAAAGGCTCCCGCCCCTCAGGGGGTGAAAAAAAACCCAAAGCATCGGACTGCAGGACTTGGGAATAACCACAAAGAACGCTTTTGATCCAAAACAGTTGTTACACAACGTTGTGGTTTTTTTTCTTTAACTCCTACCGGTGTTTTTTCAGGGGACACCTATAAGGCAAAGTGACAAATTCAGGTACTGGAGGGATGTTTATTGCCCTTTCTTTCGGTCACTTAAGTAGAAGGAGAAAACAAAAAGCCAATTAACTGGAAGTAGTAGTTTTAAGGAATGGTGTCAAAACAATGACGCCGAGGGAAATGCAGAACAAAGAAAGGCCAAGTACCCGTCACATGGATCAGCTTAGTGTCATTTTCACTCCGAACCGGCAGATTTTCTACTCTTTGATCCAGGCGAGGGTCAGTGTCGTGCCTTCCCCAGCAGGACCGGCTCCTTCCCGGTAAGACCAAGCGCAAGCCAGTGGGCTGATCCCATCCTCGGAGCTAAGCGCTGGCGCTTAAAATGCCTGCAGGCAAGGGACACTTCCCAGAGCCCCTCGGAAAAGTCGGTGTCGAGCCCCCGGTGCCCGCGGAGTCCTGCTGCCCGCCCGCGGCCAGCCCCGGAGCACTCTGCCCGCCTCACCTTGCCGTACTTCTTCAGCCGCTTCCCGTAGGGTCGCTTGCCGGCGGATCGCGGCGGACGCAGCGGTTCGTAGGAGTCGGGCAGGACGGCGAAGCGCACTTTCCTGGAGCCAGTGCCCTCCTCCTCCTTCTTTTCTAGCGCCGCCGGTCGCGGGGTCCCCGCGCTGCCCCCAGCCCCCGCCTCCTCCTCCTCCTCCTCCTCCTCGCCGGGCAGGATGGAGACCTGGTCATCGCCGGGCCCGCGACGGGAATACCTGCCCCTCACCTTGGCGCCCAGCCGCGCACCCACCGTCATGGTGCGGCCGGACGCTAACCCGTCTAGTGCGGACCCGCGGGCGCTCCTTGCCCTGCACTGTCGCTACTGCGACACAGGTGTGGCCGGAGGCAGCCGCTGCCC
The DNA here is from genome assembly GCF_014839835.1 of Dryobates pubescens. NCBI lineage: Eukaryota > Metazoa > Chordata > Aves > Piciformes > Picidae > Dryobates > Dryobates pubescens. Next base: position 12,707,179 of record NC_071613.1, on the reverse strand, counting down.
CCTCCCCGGGGCGGGACGGCTGCGGGAAGAGGCGCTCAGGCCCCGGCCGCCCTGTGGACCGTGACGCGGAAACCGGCCTTGGGCAGCCGGGCGAGAGCTGAGCCCGGCCCCGCGGATAAACCGCTGCTCGCTTTAAACCGCTCCTCGTCTTGCTGGACAAGTGGGGGGCGGCTGAGGGAGGCGCAGGACTCGCCTCTTGCAGCGGAGGAGTGAGGAAACCTTGCACGGCACCCGGGCTGTTTCGACCTCCACATGGTGAACACGGGTGAAGCCCTGTGATAGCTCTGTCGCCGGCACTGGCTGTGGGGATCACATTCTTCTCTTTGCACTATTTCCCCCGCGCCGTTTTTTTTTTTTTTCCTTTTTCAGTGGGAGAAGCCAAATTCCTTCTGCTAGCGATGGCCCTGTTACAACCTTGGCTGAGCAGCCTCTCCAATGTACAGGGCTCAGTTCTGCTGCTTCTGTCCAAGGGGAAAGAAGTACCGAGATCTCTAGAGGCAGTTTCCCAGTGGCTTTCGGCCAGGCGTTTGAGTGGGGGATGACAGCCAGGCGTCTGTGCAGCCCGGTGGGCTGCAGTGTAACAGCTGTGCTACTCAAACGGTGTTCATGCAGCTGGGGTAGTTCAAGAAAGGCCAACACGTATATGGAGGATCAATGTCATTTATTAAACCAGTTGGCATATCTTCTCTCCAGTAACTAGTAATAGGACAAGGAGTGGCCTTAGGGTGTGCCAGGGGAGGTTTAGATTGGGTCTTAGAAAAAGTTTCTTTACTGAAAGAGTGGTCAGGCATTGGAGCAGGCTTCCCAGGAGGGTGATGGAGGTGTTCAAAAGACATGGTAGACATGGCACTTAGGACATGGTTTAGTGAGCATGGTAGGGGTGGCTCGATGACTGGACTTGATGATCTTTTCACAGAATCACAGAATGGCAGAGGTTGGAAGTGACCTCTGGAGATCATCTAGTCCAACTCCCCTGCTAAAGCAGATTCACCTAGATAAGGTTGCACAGAAATGCATCCAGATGAGTTTTTAAAGTCTCCAGAGGAGGTAACACCACCTCTCTGGGCTGGTATATCCTCAACACTGCAGAGGCAGTGGAACAGAGGAGCCTGTAGGTCCTGCCCCAATAACAATAATCTCATGACAGGGAGCCTGTAACAGCTAGGGATGGGAGTTTCCATCCTCTGGTACATTGCTGTGGATTTTAATGTGCTACTTTCATAGACAGTTTGAGGGGTGAAGTAATTGCTTCATGGTGAGTGAGAAGCATCACCAAGAAATAAATCTGTTAGCAGCTGTTGAATATGGTCTTTCATCTTGTTAAGCTCAAGCAACCTTGAAAAGGTTTTGTGTTGTGGTTTTGGCTGTTTGGGGTTTGGGGTTTTTTAGCATTGTTTTTTGTGGGGCCTTGTGAAAAGTGCTAACATGTAGGGTTTGTGTTTGGAGATCTGTTACTGGACATGTTTTTTGCCCCTAAAGGGGAAGTGTAAAGACAGTGAAAGATAACCTGTCTTCTCAGAAGGAGCAGGCTTTCCCCCACAGACTGGGTTTGCACATCCCAAGTTTGTTTCATTTCCCAGAGTTCAGCTGTGGAAACCTCCACTGTACATCTCCCAGCTGAGATTTGCTGTCTCCATCAGCGTGGTGGCAGGGGAACCACAACATGTTCTGAGATTAAGTGGTCCAAGGTACCTCTTAGGTGTTTAACACTGGGTATCAAAAGCCTCAATCTTAACAGCTCACGGAATTTTAGCATTATCGTAACTGTATGGCAGTAATGATACCACTTGGTTCTCAAGCATTCTCAAGCTGGAGTGAATGTTGATAGCCCTTTCACTGACCTATGTACATTTTCATCCTTTGAACTGGACTTCATGTCTGGAAGTCACTGTATGCCTTAACCAAAGCAAAAACCCAACACAACCCAAACCAGCAGAGCCATGCAGTAGTCTTAACTGCTCATCCCATGAAATGCTGCCAAGAAATGATCGTTGAATCCCTAAGCCCTCTGAAGATCTGAGACATCCCCATTCCTTCCTGGAGCTGCAGAGCACGACGTGGCATTTAAGTTGTCTTTCAGATTGCTCAAGTTAAAGCTGTGCTGATAAAATGCTGCACGGATCCCTTCCCACGGGAAAGTCAAACTGCATTTCAGATCTAAATGTTCTTATTCTGCTTATACCCAAGGAGTAATTTTAACAAGTGACAGGTACAGAACAAGGCGGCTGCTGAGGGACCCAAACCCCAGGCACTGGGGATTCAGCATGTGATGCCCTGCTGATCTCCATGCTAACTATGCTCTGCTTGCCCATAAAAACAGCAGTTATGGGAAAAATATCCTCATATCTTCCCATCTTAGTCCCACCAGGAAGATGAGATTTGGAAAGCCAAATGAGGCTTTTATGTGCAGCTCCACCTCTTGCACTTGGATTGTGCCCTTGCTGAAGCTCTCAGTGATGTATTTGCTCCGGAGAGTCTAAGGTGGTTCACAGCTCATCTTCCAACAAGACAAAAGAAGGAAGGAGGTCAGCAGGGCTTGGGAATTAGGGCAATGACAGACACACTGCTGCTAGGTACTAGAAATAACACCATTTGCAAACTGTCCATAGATAGAAGCATTAAACTGGCACTCTGTGGTGCTGCGTTTCATGGGATAGTGGAATTAGAATTTGCAACCCAGTACCTGTGTTTTGTAGAACGTTAATACACTTCTGGTTACATGAAGGGCTGTAAACCAGCAACAATCTAGGGCAGGAGTAGCTGTATAAAAACATGACCTGCAAAGTGGGAAGCTTCCTAAGCACTTAATCTACCATCTCACAGCATGACCTATATTTTTTTTCCTCCCCCTGAACCTTCTGAAAAGGCAAAGGTTTTGCTTCTGTTCTATGATTAAGTTCACACACAATTGTGGATCAACATCATGGTTATGTCCCAGTGGTACATTTTCAAGGCTATCTGAACATTCACAGGTAAATTGAGCAGACACAAAACCCCCACCCCAAGGCTAATTTTTGGTGAAATTCTGGAAGAGCTCCTGGCTAAACCACTGATATTTTCTGGGCAGTGCAGGACCAGGGAACCAAGGCAGTGCTAATCCTGCATTCCCACAAAGGTGAAGTCGAAGCCTGTACACCTTGAGACTATTTTGCTACCTGCAGGTAATCACTTCACTTTTTTTTTATAAAGGGCAAACAACAAGGATTTTAGTATGAGAACTGTTCAAGTAAGTTTTAATAGAGTGCACCAGTGAATCAAGATGACTTGCATCAGATTTTGTTTCAATGAACATCAGATAAAAAGAAAAAAAAAAAAAAAAGAAGAAGAAAAGGGGCTACAAGTTCTTTCTTTCCAAACACCACCCTTTTTCTAAGGCAACAATACACGTCCATTTCCCAACATAACTGTTACAGAGGAAAGCTACATCACAGTACAGCATGTAAAGTCCATCTCAGTCAAGAAGCCATTAGAGAATGGCACATTTACTACACTTACAGCCTTCTAACTTAGGGTTACAGAGTTTACCACAGCTTTTTTTTTTTTGCTTTTTTTTTTTATTATTATTTTTTTTTCTTTTAAAGTGACAATTTCTTACTGAACTTTTCTATTCTTCACAAGAGTGTGCAGATGGGGCCCATAATGTTGATATTACAGTAATTACGACATTAAATAACATTGCACAACCAACCTCTATGGTTAATTCAGTACAAAATAACAAGTATTAAAATGTACCAGTAACTAGTGGTTTTACATAGTTTATAATCATTAATTATGAAGGGGGGGGAGGGGGGAGAGGGGAAAAAAAAAAAGTGGAGTTCTTTTTTTGTTTGTTTTGTTTGCTTTTCTCTTCTTGTCTGTAGGCGAGTGCCTAATTACAAAGCTGCACGTTACAGGCATAATGATGTGGAATAAATACAAGAAATCTGGTAAAATATTAAACACAAACAGGGTTACATGGGAACAAACTGTACAAGCACAAAAAAGCATAAATCAACAATTTATCATTATAAACAAGGTATGTTTAGCTGCAAAATATTATGTGGAATCGCATGTACTCTTTTGGGGGAGGGGACGACACACCACACGTTCCAAAAGCCAAGCTAATTCCTGAGGTGGTATTATTAACTTATACAATTGGTCAACACTTCAGATTATCTTGTGCTATTTAAACAGTCCCAATATTAATATATTTCCATAAAATGGAATTTATAGTATTCTGAAGGCAGCAAACAAGTGATATTTTACACTATGATATCCCAATGAAATAATTAGCGGTCCTCGGCGCGCCGGTGCTACATTTGTTAATGGGCCATGGGAGTAAGCACTCTAATTTGCAAGACAGAACATCACTTAGGCCTGGCTTCTGTTCCCCAACAGCTCTGAGCTGGCCCAAGGCAGAACAAAACACGTTTTCAAACCGTAAGTGCCAACACTGTAAACATGTCCGTGGGTTGGTTGGTTGGTTGTTTCTCTCCGACTAAACACTGTCCAACAACGAGAGCCAAAGATTAGCAGGAACAGTCTCGTGTGAAACGGAAGCCGACTCTTCATCGACTTCCGGTTCGGCTCGTGAACAATCTTTAAATAATTAAAAATGGTCATGCTACAGTTGTGAAAACTATTCTTGTGCATTTCGACTCAAGGACACAAGTGTGTTTTGTTGGGTTTTTTTGTTTGTTTTAAAAAACGCATGACAGAGGTAAGACTTTATAAAACCCACCAAAAATGTCAATGGTAAGGGAAGAACTTTTCCAACTCAAAGCGTCAAACATACATTTCTGTGCAGAAATCTAGACAACTATACAAGATCTGAATTTAAGCAGTCATCTGTTTGGTTTTTGTTTGGTGTTTTTTTTTTTTTTTCTCCTTTTTATTATACAACTCTATGAACATAAAATGAACAGAATGCTCTATATACTTACCTGTACATGTGAACATAACTTCTTTAGCTACAGTTATTTAATATAGGTCATACTGGATTTAACTTTACAATTCTGAATAACTATGTATAACCTTATTGCAATAAGGGCAATCTCTACATGGGGAGTTTCACAGGCCAATCACGTTAGGCGTAACCAGTACATTCAAAAGTGTAGATCATGTATGAATCTTCCCTGATCCCCAAGAATTTAGGTTCTCTTTACAGCTTAAGCTCGTTTGCTATCTTGGAGGCAATGTTCTTAAACGCGATAGAAGTCCCGGATATTCTCTTGAAGCGAACTCCGTTGAGCGACAACCGTGGCAGTTTGCAGACTTCCATCTCCCACTGGACAAGGCTATCTTGTCGTGCGTCACCATGAACACAGAAGAGCAAAAACCTCTCTTTTTGTTCATAATCACAGTTATTAGCATCTAACACTTTCCGAATCTCTCTCATCATATCGTTTGGGTCCATAGAACTAGTGGTCTTCATACTCCATGTGAACCGCAAAGAACGTGGCTTTGAATCTTTGCTATCCTCTTTCTCTCTGTCTTTTGGCTCCCCAGAAGTGCTCCTGGAAGAAGTGACACACAGAACAGTCAAAAAATAAAAGCAGTATAGCCAAGAGATAGAGGAAAAGCAGAATTTTTGAGCAGGGGTTTCTAAACTGCATTCGGCACACTGCTAGTCACATGCAAGCTTATTCAAGGAGGTAGATGGACAGTGTTGGCACAGTTGCACACCATCTCCTGCACAGCACTGGGAGCTGTTAACCAGCACTGGTGCAGCTCCCAGTAGTGGCACACAAGCCAAGCAAGTCTGGAAACCCCTGCTCCAAAATGTTCTGATGACAACATGTGCAATGGTAACTGCAGCAGACACATGTTACTCCATACTGCTCCAAAGAAAGTGGAATCTATGTAAAAGCATGACTGAAGTTCTGCAGATTTCATGATCTGGAGCATGCCATACACCAACAAAACTGAAGTTGAGTGACAGTCCTGAAGCATAAATCATACTGTAAAAGCGGCAGAAGAAGAAACCCTACCCTGCAATTCGCAAGTCTTCAGTTAATTTCCTCCTCTCTTTTCCACCTTTCCCCTGTTTTGCATTTATTACATATTTTTGACCTCTCTCTGTGTAAAAAGACCTTACAGTAATGTGCTTTATTTTAATGCAAGTAGAATTTTGTGCTGCCATTTGGTTGCAAACAGCTTGTTTGTCAACCAGTTGAATACACAGCCAGCAGCTTTTTCACACCGGGAACAACCATATGTAGACACAAAGTATTTTAGTTGATACAATGACTTGAAATGTTTACAAATTTCCAGTGTTCTTAGTCTACTGCTTCCTTACTGAATAGATTACTGTTTCCATTGTGGAAAGCATTTTGAGAAACAGCACTCTTTATTTTAAAGTAATTCCACAGCCAGCTATTTCTGTTCCTGTCCCAGGTACTGAAGATGCCTGATGCCCTCCCCATCTGTCACTGGGGCAAGGTGCTGTTCTTATTTTGATGGTCTATAAACTGTTGCTGTCCAGAGAGGAGTCAAAACAAGAATTTCTAGTTTGAGTCTCAGCGTGATCCCCAGAGAGCCATATCAATAGTAAGGGATAGAGCATGGCAGGGAGAAGATCTCAAATGACTTTTAGCCCAAAACAGACACTGTAGGATGACAAAAAGCAGAAGTTAAGAGAATGAAAGCAAGGGCTGAAAGCGACTTCACACTTAATTGCATTTAAACTTTTGATTAATCTCTTTTCCCTTTCCACATAAGAATTTGACAGGTAATAGATTTTTAATTGAAAAGGGCTGGTGTGGATAAAATCTATTGTGAATTATACAATGCATCCTGTCAAAAATGTGTTTGGTTTGGGTTTTGTTCTTAATAAAGGGTTTCTGTTTTGAAAACTAAGTCAATACTTTCTGTAAGTGGCCAGTTTAGAATGCAAACTACAATGCCTGTTCATTAGAGAGCATAAAAAGAAAAAGTTATGCACTGTGCTAAGCACACCAAAAATGCAGAACCAAATGCTGAAACATGGCAAGAGAGCAGATATACTGGAAAATGAGCATATGGAAGAACGCTTTACTACTAACAAAGCACCTCTATCTTTATGTACTGCTGCTGCCACAGAAATTCAAGGTTTAGCAGCCACCCCCCTTTTTGCCTGAATGTCACTTATTTTGCTGCTCAGAGCAAAGTGACATTCATTCCTCGGGGACTGTAAGGTGTTTACTTTTCGCAAACAGCAGCTTTAGTAGCGGACACGGTATGTAACTGCAGTAGAACTTTAATATAGCCATATATACACACAGACACATACAGACATTTTCTACTGAAACCAAAAGTAAACACCATTAAAGGTTTATAAGCCAGATCATGATTTTAAGTGCCTAAATGGTTGGTTAGATCCTACAGGGCTGGGGGGGGGGGGCTTTAGTATTCAAAGGAATATGCTTAAATAAAGTTTTATATTAAATACTTCGCAAGAAAGGAAAAATGAGGGATAAAGGACCTCACCAAAACCCCCTCCCCCACAAAGAAAAAGAAAAACATTTTTGAGATGCAGGTTACTTAAGCACTATTCTGTTTTACATCCTGGTTAACATCTTTAAGAAATCATTTAACCCTCAATGCGAAAGACCTAGGAGCGAAGTATTAATAGTGGCTCCTCACCTTGAGGTGTCAGTTCTGCCACTGGCTTCGCCTTCACTTGGATCCCTCAAAACAAAGTTAAGGTTGAGATTCAATGATAAAGGTGAAAAATAAAAGTTAAGAAAAACCTACATCTAGAGCAATATTATATAGCTACTGAACAGAAAAAAAAGTAAAACCAGTATAATAATGTCAAGCCTAATACTGTACTTTTTTCCACAGCTGCAAATTTTAGTTTCCCTTTATGATAACTTCTTTAGGGTCTGACAAGTAATTATTTAATGTTGTTGCATTTGTTGTTGGTGGTTTTGTTTTAATTGATGACAAAATTAACACATTGTTCTCAACCTACTCCAGACAGAGCAATGGTCACATATAATTCCAGCACACACAGAGGAGAAGTCAATCAAGGTGGTCCAGTTGGGCTCCCCTCTGCACTCTTCTGGGCCAGGCCTTTAGACCTCAGTCCTGAAAGCACTTTAGGTGCATGTCTGTGCTTATGCACACTCATGTAATTAAAGGCAAGACATGCCTAAGAGTTTGCAGGGCCAACTGTTTGGAGCCTGGTTCAGAAAGGTTACTTCAACATCTGCTTAACTTGAAGCAAAATCAGCTGTTACACTGACTTTGGCAAAATTACCAATGAGCTTGAGATTAAAGATATCTTTTATATTTTGTTGAATTAGAGCTGTAGTTCACCAAGTAACTGCTTTGGATTATGCCTCTTCAGTCTGAAGCAACTAGAAAGATATCCATAGACTGTATAAGCCACCTAGGTATGTTCCTAGTGCTGCTGTACAAACATTTTAACACTAAATTTCAATTAGCTGATTAATACCTTCAAAACACAAACATTGGAGAAGTATCATTTGGCATAAACCACTGATACAAAATACTTCAACACCCTACTCATTAAGCATTCTCATTGTGTATTTACTTTATATACTTACCAGATAAGGCATTTATCTTTGTCAAAAAAACCCCACCAAGCAAAAAAAAGTCTTTCATGACACCTTCCAATCAAAGTGTGCTTTAAACCATTACTTCCTGAATAGCACAGAAGTTAAAGGCATGCAGTTAATGTAATCCAGCTAAAACAACAATCCCCTCCTCCACCCATATAATCTCAGACAATCCAAAAAAAAGAAACAAACCCCAAACACAAAACCAAGACACAACATCAATAACTAACCTCCAGCCACAAAACCCCCAAAAAGGCCTTCACTAGAGGACAATTAGCAGAATAAAACAAAGTTGTACAAAAATGTTGTAAAGACCATTTTAAAGACATCACTACACAATGTTAATTCTAAATGCATAGCCTATAATCTTATTTTGCTACTGCAGTTCAACATAATGAAAGTGCTAATTCTTTGATTTGACTCTTCAAAAATAAATTAAAGATACCACTCCTTGCAATTAACAATGAGCTATAATGTAGAAACACCCAAACCAACAAAACCAACCAAACAAAATAAATACAACCAACCAACAAACAAACCACCAACAGAACAAACCAGCCTGTGCTGCTGAAATTGGTTAGTCACCTAACACAATACACCTTTCCTGCCCTTTTGGAAGTCTATACTGACACCACAGTTGATTAACTTCACTGAAACCTCCTTTCCTTTTAAAATACAGAGAACAAACTGTTTCCCCAACTATGCAAGTGCTGGAGGTACCAATAATGGAGGATCATAGTCCTGTATCTTCAGGTTTCTGAAAAAAGAAAATCATCCACAGATTTGATTTTTTTTTTTTAGGTCATCAGAGTGTGTGCCTCAGTAATACCTCTTATCAGCTTAAATCCATTTTAGGAAGAACATCACTACATTTCTAGCTTTCTCTCTTCTTTTCCTTTGTAGTACCACCTTACACAATTTGGTGTTTTTACTTACTTGCAACTACTACTTAGTCTGGCTTTGAATTTTATTTTCCACATAAAAACTACAGAACTCAGTATGGAACAGCATGATTCTACAAAGGAAATAGGGGTTTCCAAGACTTAATTCTGTTATAAAACAGACAATAATGCAGTATGGACACCTCCAGAAGTGGGCTTAAGAATTCTAGGTAAAGCACTGTCAGAAAGAGGCAAACTGAAAATTAAGTCCCCTTTCAGGAAAGACACTGAGTGCTAAGTGAACAGTCACTTGAAATCACACAGTGTATTTCAAAATCTTTCCCAGCACCTCTCCTCACTGGACTGTTAGCATCATCACAGGAATGAATGCAGGTCCAGGATGCATGGGTTTTCTTCATTCAGAACCCTGAACCTGCGCTTGAAGAAGCTGGCAACATGATGCAGAAAGCTGCATGATGCTGAAATATTAGCAATTCCAGACATCTAGACTCCTGCTCCCTTCTAAGCTTCTCATTTATTCACAGAGTTTTAGAATTCCCTGAGACAATGTGTTAATATCTGTTCTCTCTGTGCACAGCAGTACAATTAAAAATACAACCCTTGCAACAAACTGCACACAGTTAAGAAAGTGAAATGTTGTTAAAAGTGAGTCATTATTTAAGTCACTTCAATGTGGTTTTAACTTAACTCTTACATCGTTGTATTTGAGCTGTAAAGCATGAGCAAAAAAACCTTTAAGTAGCATTCTCTCACTCCTCTTAAGATACAGAAGCAGAACAGTTGAACATATGGTTAGAACACACACACACACAAGTAAAACAAGGCAGGTTCTGCAAGGAACACACAAAACAAGCAGCATTCTAACTACGTTTACATTTACTTCAGACTTGAACTGCAACATTCCCAAGGATGGCCCTGGTTATGGCTGTGCCTGGTTTTTTTCTCTTAAAAACCGAGGTACTAACCTGCGAACAAACTTGGAAGTTATCTTGCTTATTATACCAGTTGATGTCCCTCTTCTAGCATGTGCAAAAGCACCGGTTTCGTGTGATGGTGAGGCGGGCGGTCCATTGTAAGTGGCATTACGCCGCTCCCTTAGCTGCTCACCATGGAAAGTGCTTCGACTTGAACTCCCCCGAGGAAAGCGGGTTCGGTCTGGAGTGGTAGTGCTAATACTATGAGCAGATGGGGAAGCAGCAGGCACTCTTTGAGTTGCACTGCTGGGAAAACAGAAGCATAAATAAAGAGAAAGACTACGCTAGAAACGCTCCCACATAACAAATTTTTAAAGATAGGGAAAAAAAACACAAACCACCCAAACAACCCCAAGCAAAACCCTGCTCTCCATGTTTTAAATCCTGAATCTGCTGCTGATTCGCTTTCATGATTCGTATTCAGAAATGACCAACAGATGTTTTCATTGTAAAAATCAAATTACCTTAAGTAAAAAGTAAATACACACAGATAACAGGAAAAAGGTATGAAAGCCTGCTTTCAGAAGACTGTGTTCATCAACACCTTTAACACACCAGCAGCCCAAAAAACTTAGCAGTGATTTCTTGAGTACTCACCTGGCACAAGTAAACATATAAAGCTACCAGGGTGTTAAGAGCAAGAGCAGCTATACTACAGTGCTTTCAGGCAGAAATGACTCCATCAATCTACAAAACCAGGAGGCTAAAATTGCAGTATTTCACTTGAATTTACACTGGCCTGTGCTGTACAGTGCTGCCTAATTAGTTACATTTTTAACTGCTCAACTTTTCCAGAAGTTTCCAGAAGGAGGCAGTCAAGGAACTTCTTCAACTGCATATAAACATGCGTGATGAACAAAATCAGGCTGAAACCATCTGCAATACCCACTCTATTTGAGCAAGCTACTGTCTTGAAATAGAATGCACCACAACAGTTTTGAACAGATTACAAGGATACTGAAGTATTCTGTGAACTGACCAGCAGCATTTTTCAAGTGCACAGCGTCAAGGAAACGATGACCGATTTATTACCTTGGTCGGTAAGCTTCAGTGCCATCTTTGATGGTTGGCAGTGTAACTTTTATAGGATGACCAGAGGCAGACATGGACTTTTGATGTCGAGGCCGTGTTGATACAGCAGAAGCTACTGCAGAGCCTGCAGAAGATGTGCTACTTGCAGACATTTCTGTTAGGCTTTTACCACGGCAGCAAGGCAGGAGGGGCAGACAGATAAGGGAAAAGAAAGGTTAGTGTCAAACTCCACAGAAAACTGGGGAAATAACTATTTTTTTCCTTTTTGAGCACAGCAAATGCTGTTTAAGTAACTAGAAGACTAAGTGGCCAGGCAGCCTTAGTTAGCTAAAGAATACTGAATGCTGAGAAAATTATGTTCACCCATATATGTGAAAGTAGGCCTTTCATTCCTCCCAAGATCAAAGCATACACACATGAAAAAAAGACTAGAAAGAGTACATGGCAATTATAAAAAATGATGAAAGAGAGGTTTGCAAAAGACTTAAAGAAGTGGGATAAATAAGACCCTCCTTTTGTTAACTGAATACACTTATTTTCACTTAAGACATCAGGATATCCTGCCACATTATCACTTGGAAGTTACTGCATCTTCTCCTCCGGACTATCACAGCCAATGCTAGTCTGAGCCAACACTTTCTAAATACAGCTTCTTCTACAGGTAGTTTTATTTCTGAAGAGGTGAAGAAGAGGTGAAAGTAGCAGCTAAACCATTGTGTTACTAATTTTTAAAACAGAAATCAAATTACTTAAGCCAGAGTACAGATTTGCCTCTACAAACATAAAATGAAATTTGCATTAATAACGTACTAGACACAGCAGTCCCAAAGCAGTAAAGCTTTTGGATAATAAGAATAATAATAAAGAATCCAATGATTCAAGATGTTCAGCTACACCACTCTGTAGGAAAGGCAAATATACAGCCTGAAAGATAATTGCTCTCTGTCATTTTTCAGAATATGCTGAACATATTCACTGCACTCATGAAAGGAACAGGCCTGTATCAGGAGCAGGGAAGTCATTCTGCCCCTGTACTCAGCACTGGTTAGGCCACACCTTGAGTCCTGTGTCCAGTTCTGGGCCCCTCAGTTTAGGAAAGATGTTGAGTTGCTGGAACGTGTCCAGAGAAGGGCAACAAAGCTGGGGAGGGGTTTGGAGCACAAGCCCTATGAGGAGAGGCTGAGGGAGCTGGGGTTGCTTGGCCTGGAGAAGAGGAGGCTCAGGGGAGACCTTATTGCTGTCTACAACTACCTGAAGGGAGGTTGTAGCCAGGTAGGGGTTGGTCTCTTCTTCCAGGTGGCCAGCACCAGAGCGAGAGGACACAGTCTCAAGCTGCGCCAGCAGAGGTTTAGGCTGGATGTTAGGAAGAAGTTCTTCATAGAAAGACTTATTGGCCATTGGAATGGGCTGCCCAGTGAGGTGGTGGAGTCACCATCACTGGAGGTGCTTAGGAAGAGACTGGATGGCGTGCTTAGTGTCATGGTTTAGTCGATTAGATAGTGTTGGATGATAGGTTGGACTTGATGATCTCAAAGGTCTTTTCCAACCTGGTTAATTCTATTCTATTGACCCAAAAAGGATCAACAAGTCTTAACAATTCCAGCTTTGAGTGATTGCCAGGACAAGTGAAAAAGGCTACAGTGTTAAGGCAATCTATCTGAAGTTCTCCACAGAAGAGCTGCCTACTTAGCTGTCAGCATAGCTACTTCACTCAGTGTTGGAAGACAACCCTTGGTAATAAATATGCTCCCATAAAAAGAGGCAGAGGCAGGTCTACACATTTCATCCCAAACACAGAAACGGGTGGAAAACAAGACAAAAACATGCTAACTTGATGTTCTTCAACTGTGCTCCGTTGTGGTATTGATTAATTGCATACCCTGATGTTTCTATGTCTCAGCTCTTGTACCCAAATGGGTAAGGGGAGTGGAAGAATACCTGTTGTCCTTCCCATTCTGGATTGCAGAATAGCGATCTGAAGAACGTTCACAAACATAAGTGTTCCTCCTGGTCATTCCACTACCAGAAAATACATTATTCTAGAAGAAAATGAAGACTACAATTAAATTAAATACTTTCTTCTATTGTATAGTGTGGTGTACAGAAATACAAACATGGAAAGCAAACCAAACCAGTTTAAAACATTTATGTGTATTCTTAGTACACCTAATAATAAGTCTTCAAATTACTAAATAAGACATGCATCAGCCAAAAATAATAATATGCAAGTCCTCAAATGTTACCAGATTAACCTTTTCACACAAATAATTTATACCATGGCTACTTTTTTTTCCAATACACCATCTCTTTTCTGTAGCCCTGAAAGCATGCTAAAAGAAAACAGAATCCAGTGCAGTTCTGGGCCCCTCAGTTTAAGAAGGATATCGAGACACTTGAATGTGTCCAGAGAAGGACAATGAGGCTGGGGAGAGGCCTTGAGCACAAGCCCTACAAGGAGAGGCTGAGGGAGCTGGGGTTGTTTAGCCTAGAGAAGAGGAGGCTCAGGGGAGACCTTATTGCTGTCTACAACTACCTGAAGGGTGGCTGTAGCCAGGAGGGCGTTGGTCTCTTCTCCCAGGCAACCAGCACCAGAACAAGGGGACACAGTCTCAAAGCTGCACCAGGGGAAGTTTAGGCTCGAAGTGAGGAGAAAGTTCTTCACTGAGAGAGTTGTTAGCCATTGGAATGCACTGCCCAGGGAGGTGGTGGAGTCACCATCCCTGGAGGTGTTCAAGAGGGGATTGGACGTGGCACTTGGTGCCATGGTCTAGTGGTCATGAGGTCTGTGGTGACAGGTTGGACTTGATGATCTTTGAGGTCTCCTCCAATCTTGGTGATTCTGTGAATCACAGAATGCCAGGTTAGAGGGAACCCCAAGGATCACGTGGTCCAACCCTTCTAGGTAATAGTGTAGTTGAAATGAAATGGCCCAGCACCCTGCCAAGCTGAGTCTTAAACTGTCTGTTGTAGTAGAATCCACTACTTCTCTTGGGAGATGATTCCAAACTGTTCTCATGGTGAAAAATTTCACCTGGATTCCAATTGGAATCTCCCCAGGAGTCTTTTCCATGTAACTCCTTGTAAAAAGGGAGTCTCCACTATTGTGGTAGCCACCCTTTATGTACTGGTACATAGTAATTAGGTTTTGCCTAAGCCTTCTCTTCTCGAGGCCAAACAAATCCAGCTTTCTCAGCCTTTCTTCATATGGCATGGCTTCAAGTCCTCTGACAAAAAGAAAGAAACTTGATTTTGTGATATTTGCTTTATTAAATATTATTACCCAATTTCTATGCACTGTTTTAATCAATTGTCTCTGAGATCAAAAGACCAAATTGGAATCCCAGTTTGGAATCCATCCATATGGCTGCTTAAATGGCTTCCCTGTGCAGATGATAACTAGAGTTCCAGCATTACAGTTTGTTGCGGCCTGTCAACAGAGATCTCAAGAGATAAAAAATGGAAATATTACTAATCTGCATCAGTCAATACAGAAATTATGATGCAGATACCACAGCAAATAGGTCTTGAAGGACTAAATACTGATTGGACTTTCTGTGACTAATTTCAGTTTGCACACATCTCTAAGAGCCTACAAACTTCTCCCACCATGCACAGATTAGCTGCTGAAGAGTTCCTTTCAGTACATGATGTATAATTCTTAGTTTTTGATACAGTACATTGAATCTGGGATGAGATAGAGGTTTGCAAAGTGCTGACATTACATATTGCTGCACGCTGGCAAAAGATTTCATACTGTAGGACATCATGAAGTCTGCAAGATTTACTGTGTGTCCCTCATCTACTGTTTTTTTGGCATTAGTACCACCCCACAGAGACTACTGAATAAACTATTTCAAAGCCAATTCACAGGCAACATTACTGCACTGGTTTTGAACCGGAATTCTCCTAAGTTACGCTAGTACAACTGAAGGTGACAAATGTGTTTAAGAAATCCTGCTTTCCCCAACATTGTTACCCTCAAAATTGACAATAGCACTATAAAAATCATCCACATTAGCTTGGTTTGTTGAAAGTGTTTGAGTTTTAAAAAACAAATTAACATTTTCAGTCATCACTGTCCCTTAACCGTGCCCACTACGAAGCCATTCACAGAGCTAAAACCATAAATACTGAAGTTGTATGAGCAAGCAAACAATTTCCTCATTCTTCATAGCAAAGATACTCCACTGTAATTAGTTCTCACAATGCAAATGCATGCTTTAGACCTATGAGCTTGTACCACACATGACTGTAATCAACTTTGGGGCACTGAAGTTTTAGAAAAGCTCAGATACGAGTCTCATTTTTGAAGACTCAGAGTTCCTGCATGAAATCCACATGGGCCACAACTTCAAAGAGTCTTTATGGGGGGGTAAAAAGCTATTTAAAAATGGGAGAAAAAAAAATGTCTGAAGTGTCTGCAGATGTATTGCAGACAGTCTGCAGAATATTAATAGTTAAATGTTTTTCAGCCTATTTTAAGAGAATTCTAGCAGAAATGTGTAACACTGCCCCATGAAAGCTGCACACAGAATCCCGAAGGACACTGAGAATTTCTGCTGCCTACCTACTGTACTCAAAGATGGCCACAATTTTCATATTGAATACAGAGGGTCTCTTAAATAGCAAGAAGTATACTTAAATCTTAAAATTATGATTCATGAGTATTTCTTTGTTGTTGTTTGTTGCTGCACTTCACACCAACTGTTGCTCTTAAGCAGCTTTTTTAACATTATCCAACATTTTCTCCTTCTGTATCTAAAACACGGATACTATTGCACATGAACTCCCACAAGGAAGTAGATGCTTTCTCATTATTAAAGACAGGCTCTTCTACCTGTAAAAAAACCCATGTCTGAGGCAGTAATAGGGTAAAAATTTACAAACCTGCAAATGGTATCACAACAGCACAGAACCAAGAATCAGGTTGTAACTCATAACATCAACAGGCACGCACACTAGGGAACAAGTGGGTTGTTCCCCCTCACCTCACCCCACTTCTGAGGGCCCAGTAAAGTGGTTTCAGAAAGCTAAACAGACAAATTTACAGAGGAAAAAGTTCAGGAGGGAACCAGATGAAATCTCCAATTTCTCCAATTCAGGAAGTCTCTTGACTTCCTTGTAGATACACAAGCATTAGAAAGCAGTAGAAGAGCACTTCACATTGGCTTTCCTCAAATAGCCACTATTTGTCTTGAGAGATCGTCAGTTTGCCCAAGTGCAGACATTCTCCTGCTTACTGTTATGTTAGTGCTAGAAAAAGTAAAGCTGGGGGGGGGAGGAAGGAGAAGGAAGAGGTTTATTTTAATAGACATTCACTGTAACCCATTTCTGCCTGCCAGTAAAAGTTACCAAAAATAGACTTAGTGGCTTACTCAGTAACCTTTATGTCCATAGTAACCTTATGCTGCAGATTTTAAATAGAAAAAAATAAATATAAGAAGCCAAAAGCACACAAACTCACACTGGTAACTGCACTTGGTTTCTTCCTTTCTGGGCCCACAAGTGGACTTGCAGCCATCTCCCCTTTGGATCCCACGGTAGTGCTGCTAAGTTTGCGCGAGACATCCTTGTCCCAGTCTTCTTTCTGTTCGCTTTCCACGCTGTTTGCCTGAGCCCTTTTTGTGTATGACACAGCAGGAGGAATTGAGGGACCAACTGCCAAATTAAAAAAAGTATCAATAAATACCTAAAAATAATCACTGCGTTTTTCTTGGCCAAAACAACCTAAATATAGTTCCCCCAAGACCAAAAAAAGCATCTGAACAACCTCAACTGCAAGCTCAGCGCATACACCAACCTAGTAAATGGAGCTTTGACAGCCTGCACTCTCTTTACCCACATTATTTTCATTAGCCACTTGCAATTCAGAATTAGTTCCCCATTTTGGATCAATAAATAAAATATAGAAAAGTATTTTAATTCTCATTGTAAAGCCATGAAATTTGTGCAGTACTACAGAAAAAAAAGGACTTAGCAGGTACTCTTCAAATTGTTTTTATTTTAGGACTTTCTGCCGCATAACTTTTCCTCTAAAGGCTGCTGAAAGATCCTTGGCCCCCTGAAAACTCTAGAGCTACTTTGTTTATACTTGGAAAAGGTACAATTCTTTCTCCCTCATCATTCTTTAAAATACCTTGGGGCAAATCCTTCGTCAGTAGAAGTTTACAATCCCTTGAAATAAAAACGCATCAAGTGACATTCCCAATCACAGAATGCCAGGTTGGAAGGGACCCCAAGGATCATGTGGTCCAACCTTTCTAGGGAATACTGTAGTTGAAATGAGACGGCCCAGCACCCTGTCAAGCTGAGCCTTAAAACTGTCCAATGTAGCAGATCCCCCTACTTTCCTTGGCAGATGATTCCAGTGTCTTTCATTTAATGTGTTCAATATGCACTCCTCTTTGATGTAACCCCTTTCACCCCACAACGTGCCCTGAACACCTGATAAAACTGTTGTGTCTCTTGGAAACAAACAATTTGGCCCCAAGTCCAGACATACTAACAAACGCAATGTTTTCCTGCCTTTGAGTTTATCCAGAAGAGTATTTTGCTATTAATTCCTAAAGAGGAAACATCCCCAAGTGCTAAATGAGTCAACTAAGGCGAAAAAAATGGAATCTACAAATTACATTGACCCAGATTTACCATAGAGGCATTCATACAAACAAAAGCATCACAGTGGAGCGTGACGAGGTACACAACAAATGCACAGAGTGGTGGACCTCCTAGGTTCACAAAACACTGCACATTTAGACTTAAATTGTGTGTGTTACTTTACTTGTTGGAATGTCATCCCCACCATGATCACTGAACCGCCGTTGTTTCTGATTAGTTGAGATACTCCGTTGGACCTTCAGGTGAGCGGGAGACTGCACGGAACTGTTGTTGAGGTCACTGCTAGGACGAGACCTTTGGCCCAAGTTGCTGCTGGACAAGGACTCACCACCTTCAAACTGCAAGAAAAACATTTTTTTTTCAAAGCACAAACCAAAATTCAACAGTCCTGGTACACTTATGGCATGATAAAGCCAAGAGTTCTCATCAAAGGCATGTATTGTCTACTTGAAAATTGCATTCAGAGGTTAATTTTCTTCAAGATTAATCACTTCATCTGTGTTTAACGTGCTTGAAAAACACACAGGTTAAGCTAAGAAGTTAATGAATGCTCAAAATAAAATTAGAAGAACATGAAGAGTGACAAGAACTCTGCTATTTTAAAACTGAAGCCAAAGAATGGCTTTCTCTGCCTTTATTTTAAGCTTAAAAAGCATTTATTTACAGCTTCAGCACAATTTCAGAATACGTCAGATTGAGTCAGAAGGGCTAAAAAGGAAGTACTTTGGATTCAAGGATTCTTTATGGCCTTCAACACAGCAACTGGTTTGTATCTAAGAAGCATAAGTTGCAAGTAAAAAGTTGAAAAGGCAAAATATCCTTTTCCAAGCAGTTTGACTCAACATCATTTTAGACAGATTCCCTCCATGCTCTGCCATCACAAGGGAATTCTGGTTCAGAGATGTTGTGGGAAAATGCACTCAAGGGTGCACATATCAGATCCACACTATCTTGGAAATGAAGGAAGGTCAATGAAGAAGCAAGAAAAATATTCCTTCAAGAAGAAAGCCTTAAGGTCAGCCTGATTTCTTCAAAAATCTCTGTGGTCCCTAAAGATCTACAGATGCCTCTAACTGCAAAGAGCCAAAAGATGTTTCTACCACAAATTTATTAATGAATGCAATGCAATTGTTTATTAAATAATAAAACATGAGTGAGAAGGGATGAGCACATTTCTGAGAAGCAACAGATGTCACATCTTGGTAGTAAGAAGAAGCAGTCAAATTAATTCATATTTTAACTGTAAACACATTAACAAGAAGAAGCCTCAGCACTCAGAAGCCATGCCACTTCAGATTAACAGCCAGCTTTTTTAAAAAGCAGTCTGACATATTTACAAGCAAAAGTGAAGATAATGTATTCAATCTACTTCTGCATACAAGAACTAAAAAGACACTCACGATGAGATATGACAAGGGAAAGACATTATTAAGTTATCAATCAGGGCTTTTTTTCCTCAAAAGATGTTAAAGAATACTTGATAAAAACCATCAAAATATTCCACCCAGCCAGCTATAAAGGTCAAAACAGAAGACAAATTAGCCAGCACTTACTTCAGGTGGTTTTCTACCTAGAAGCAGATAAGTAGCCATGACTTCATCGTACTTTTGGTTTACTAAGGATTCATGGATTTCTTCTCTTGAAAAGCCCATTGTGACCATGATGTCTACAAGTAAGAAGAGCAAGATATATTAGCAGAGTAAATGTTTGGGTTTCATGGCAACTTAACAATGGAAATAAAAGAAAAATCCTCGTAATTTATGAGCTAACTGGGATTCAACTCAACTGCTATCATCATTGGTGTGAAAAATCTAACAGGCTACAGCTCCTCTCTTTCATTGTTGTTCTGGAAAACTCTCAACTAGGTCATTCAACATAATTCAACATCAAATGTTACTCACCAAACACTTAAATCACTGACAAGTAGAAACTACAACAAGCTACAGGGCAAACACAGTATCTTTCTCTGACCATGGATAAAAACCACTATCCTCAGAACAAAATCCATTTCCTTCTGCCTCTTGAATTCTCTAAACTGATTTGTCTTTTGCTGTGCCTGGGGATTCATGCCAGCTCAGTCAAATCACAAAAGTAGTTTCAAGAACAGTATTGTAATGAATTTTTCCCTTTAAATAATACAAAAATTTTAAACCATTTCAGTTGTACAATGAGATTGCCTCTCCAATAAAGGAGTTTTGTTTGATGCACAACATAAAATTGCCTATGTATATCAGATGCCATATCCTTGTAAAAAAGCCTTACCTATTCTCTTGGTGTCATTAAAATCTGGTTCAGGCTCAGTATATGGCTTTAGTTCTTCTTCTTCATGGCCAACATTCATCCACCGATCCTTCATAATTTGCTAAGGAAAGAGATGAGCTTGAGGTCAGTGTGTCATTTACCACACCTGATAAAATCCACGCGAGCTGGTCTGGGCCAAAGCAATCAAAATTAATAATCTGAATGGTGCTCTTTTCTTCACACTTTCTCCATCTTAGTGTCTTCTTTTATATTTTACATCCTTTTGTTTCCATTAGCTCATCCTCCCCCTATTATTTGCATGCTGTAACACAATCCTCCTGCTCAAAATACCATAAAAAGTACCGAGAGAAAAACCCCTGCAGTTTCAACACCAAAAACTCTGTCATTTTGTACCCTTCTCTTCCACCATCTCTTCAGCCCAACTGGTTGAGTAACTGACATTCATTCATGCCCTAACCTTAAGATCCCTAGATGTTACTAAACTACTACAATACTACTACCTCTATTAGAACAAATAACTCCTTCAAATAATAACAAAGGAAGTTTAGGAACTACAGGGCATTTCAGCAGTGTGCTACAGTAATTAGTTTCAAGACTGTGATGCCAAATGGTCATCTTTTCCTGTGGATCTTCTCACTGCACTTGACCTAAATGTGTTCACACTTTGGCTGAAGGGAGAAATGCTTCTTAACTCTCTCTATGCCATGCAGATGTTTGCTTAAAAGTTTTCTCCTGCATTCTTTGGAAAATTGCCTTCTGCTGTGGTCCAGATCTTTTATATGCCTGCAAGCTAGAGTCCCTTAATCACCACCACCATGATTCCCCCTTAAGAATATATTAATCTTTTTAAACAGCTAAAAACATTTTCCCTCCCACAGCAACAGGCACATATGACTCTTTAGGGACAGATGCTAATATTGCTCACTAGATTGATAGAAGAGTGAAACAAGTGCCAGCAAATTGTTTCCCACAGGCTCCAAATATGCCTTGCAAACACCAAATTAAATTATTTCTCACAAAGAACAAACAACTCAATTTTCCAGTGATAAAACCAAATTCTTTGTATGTTGTGCTGCTGCTGCCAAATGACAGACCCAAATAGCACAATCCTTACAAGCACAATACAGGAATTTGTATTTGGCCCAGTTAATGTTTTGCTGACAATAAGACTTGTAATATTTTTCTTAAAAGTTTTGCCACAGTGGTTTTTTTGGGCTTTTGAAGGGCATAAAGGGCACAAGCCCTATGAGGAGAGGCTGAAGGAGCTGGGATTGTTTAGCTTGGAGAAGAGGAGGCTCAGGGGAGACCTTATTGCTGTCTACAACTACCTGAAGGGTGACTGTAGCCAGGTGGGGGTTGGTCTCTTCTCCCAGGCAACCAGCACCAGAACAAGAAGACACAGTCTCAAGCTGTGCCAGGGGAAGTTTAGACTTGAGGTGAGGAGAAAGTTCTTCACAGAGAGAGCTGTTAGCCATTGGAATGTGCTGCCCAGGGAGGTGGTGGAGTCACCATCCCTGGAGGTGTTCAAGAGGGGATTGGATGTGGCACTTAGTGCCGTGGCCTGGTAGTCATGAGGTCTGTGGTGACAGGTTGGACTTGATGATCTTTGAGGTCTCTTCCAACCTTATTGGCTCTATGAGTCTATCCAACACCTCTCTGCAGGGACAGGATGGAATTTTAGAAGCACTGGGTAACATCACTATCTAAAATGAAAGGGGGGGAAAAAAAACCCAACCCCCCAAACAAACAAACAAAAAACCCAACCAACCAAACCCAATCAAAAAACAACAACCAAAAAAACCAAAACACCAACACCAATCTGAAGAGAAATTGATGAAAACACCTAGCAAATTGTAGTAAGAGGAAATTCTGTTTTTCCAAAACTTAAACATGGCACAGGGAAAAAAAGCAGCAATCTCTCACCATCTGCAAGTGACTATGCTCCTATCATTAAGTCCTCTAGACTATCATAAATACAAGATAACTAATATCAGTGAAGCACCCTTCACTATTCTCTTCAGTACAGATTTTGTTCAAGTTAAAATTATTTATAACTTCTCACAAAATCAGCATTAGATTCAACTAAGCTGCATGCAGATAGAGCTCAGTAAATGCATGTTTCCTTGCACAGGTAGCATCCATTCCAGGAAGCCTTAGTCATGCCACTACAAATAAAAAGCTGCTTAAATGGGATTTATTCTCTGGAACACCATCCACTGCTGCGCAAGCATGCCTAGAAAGATGAAACAAAAGTCACTGGTGATTAACTCATGCAAATACTATTTTTGAACCATTCTATTTATTTTCTGCTCTACTTTCATCTCTATGGTAAGTAGAAGTTATTTTAAAAAAATCTCAGTTGAAGAATTCACAAAATAGAACAGAACAGCACTGAGAGAGAGCTCTGCACAAAGTATTTAAGTATCAGCTCCAGAGTTATCCAGCAACCTTGAACAAAACCACCTCTTAAAAACACTGAACCTTTTAAACCCCGTGTAAGTTATGCACAGATATTCTACAAATCCCCTGAAAAGAAAACCTCATTTACTAACAAAACAAATGCAAAAAGCAAAGCCTAGTAGAAACCAGCAAGACAAATTCCAGCTGAGGGACACAGCAGGTATTAGCATATGTTAGTTTTTCCAGCTATTCTGAAACAAAGCTACCAAAAAGGGAGAAAAGACAAGACTGAACAGAAAAAACCAGCAATTATTAGCTTGTGATACAAAGACTTCTTTGTATTTAGCTGTATTATGGCATTAAAACAAAAATCCCACATAGTTGTATATCTGATGTTGTTCTTGTATCAATACTTTCAGAAGTCATGCTGGAAATAGTAAGTCAAAAATGCTTATGGTACTGCCTGCTGCTGGTTTCAGTTTTCTGAATAACTCTATGCAGAAAGTATTTACAATCTTGTCTGCTTTCCACACATTTTGAACTAGCTCCATTATCTGACTGCAGCAAGTGGGAGCAGTTTGCACTTTGAAATGTTCTGAAAAAGACAGTCTTTAGTCAGCTGCAATTGAGGTTAGATTTCATTCATTAACACTTTCTGGGTTTAAGCTGCATTGATTCTGGGACATTTTCTCTTTCTATTATTTTTTTATTTGTTTTAAACCAAGATGTTTGGACTCTTAAACCAGGAAGAATGTATCACAGAATGCCAGGTTGGAAGGGACCCCAAGGATCACGTGGTTCAACCTTTCTAGGTGATAGTGTAGTTTAAATGAGATAGCTTGACAGGGTGCTGGCTGAGTCTTAATCTGACCTACACAGGGGAACCCACTACTTTCCTCTGGGAGATGATTCCAATGTCTTAACCGTTCTCATGGGGAAAAACTTTCTTCTGGATTTCAATTGGAATCTCCCCAGGAGTAACTTGTACCTGTTACCCCTTGTCTTTTCCATGTGACTCCTTGTAAAAAGGGAGTCTCCACTGCAGTAGCCACTCTTTATGTACTGGCACATGGTAATAAGGTATCCCCAAAGTCTTATCTTCTTAAGGCTGAACAAACACAGTTCTCTCAGCTTATAGAATAGAATAGAATAGGTTGGAAAAGACCTTTGAGATCATCAATTCCAACCTATCACCCAACACTATCTAATCAACTAAATCAGGGCACCAAGCGCCCCATCCAGTCCCTTCTTAAACACAGCGATGGTGACTCCACCACCTCCCTGGGCAGCCCATTCCAATGGCCAATCACAGAATCACCAAGGTTGGAGGAGACCTCAAAGATCATCAAGTCCAACCTATCACTCTTTCTATGAAGAGCTTCTTCCTAACATCCAGCCTAAACCTCCCCTGGTGCAGCTTGAGACTTCCAGTCCTCCGATCATTCTTGGGGCTGTTCTTTGGACATTACCCAGCCAGTCCACATCTTTTTTGTACAGTGGGGACCAAAACCGCACACAGCAGCAATTGCAAAAAGTAAAGAAGTCTTAAGCAATTATGGTATTTTATCCTTTTTCTTAGTCTGAAGCCCTCCCAAGACTTTTTTCCCCCCCAAGACCAAATTACTTACTTCCAAGCTGCCTCGCTTTATTGGATTCAGTACTAGTAGCTTCTTAAGTAGATTTTCACAGTCTGTGGACATATAGAATGGAATGCGGTACTTCCCCCTCAGTACTCGCTCCCTCAGTTCCTGCAAAATGAAGTTTTAATAGGTGAGCCTGCTAATGACATCAGAGTTCTCAAGAGAGTGAAAGCCAAGCTTTCATTCTGTTAACTGTACCTTTAGATTCTGACCATCGAAGGGCAGTGATCCGCTCACTAATGTGTACAAAATCACCCCAAGGCTCCACACGTCCACCTCAGGACCATCGTATTTCTTCCCTTGGAAGAGCTCCGGAGCAGCGTAAGGCGGGCTTCCACAAAACGTGTCCAGTTTATTACCAACTGTAAATTCATTACTAAACCCAAAGTCTGCAATTTTAATGTTCATGTCTGCATCGAGTAGAAGATTTTCTGCCTAAGAGAAAGACCAAAGAGGAAAAGGGCAACTTATGTACCAAAGCGAGGTCAATAAATGAGGATATTATTATCAGTGTATTAATGTGCATTAGTGCACCAAGGAATGCAAAAACATTTCTAGATTGTTTGCTACCTCGGTCTTTCTTGCAGAACAAAAGAAACTAATCCCCCTGAATACAGCACCAGAGACAAAAGAAACTAATCCCCCTGAATACAGCACCAAAGACTGAAAATTGACTATATTTACTCAGGAAACTAGAATAGAATAGACCAGACCAGACCAGGTTGGAAGAGATCTTTGAGATCATCGAGTCCAACCTATCATCCAACACTATCTATTCAACAAAAAGCAGCTAAACAGACCTGAAAGACAGTAAGTGAATCAACTTTGAAGATTTTCTTTTCTGGAAGAAATAACTGGGCTTTAGACTGAAGTATCTAGACATCTCAGAACAGCAGTTTCAGCTTTTCACAGGTTCATGCCAACTTCTGATGCCAAGGAGCATAAATCTAATCCCAGACATCATCTACCATTTTGGTGAGGTAAACGTTCGAAGGGATTTAAGACTTGAAAACAAGATCTCTTCAGATTACAAGATTAAACTCTTGAAGTTATGTGCTGGCTTTTAGCATTCTGTACCAAGAATTTCTCTCCCCTTCATTATTTGCATTTGCAGTAACAACATTGAGGAATTTAACACTCAAGTATTATGCTATGATTAAAAAAAGCATGTATTCTACACCTAAAAATATGAACGCCTGTGCAGCGATCATCACATGGATACACTGCATCACATACGCAGAGATGCAAGTATTCAAGAACCTGGAGAGTCAGGTTAGAGTGAGGGTGGAGAAATACAAAGACATTATTGGGGGGGAAAAAGTGCATTTATCAAAATGCAACGATGCTGTGCCAGAAGTGCAGCACAACTGGGCAGTATTTACTCATCTAAATGGGTCTAGCTCCGTATCAGCCAACACAGGAGCAGCACAGAGCAGTGCAGGAGTCCTTTTCATGAGGAAGACAGACATTAGGCAGAACAGAGGATTCACTCAATTGCCAAATACAGACATCTCCCATTGGATGCTGCTCTCAAATTGAGCCCAGAAAAAAAAACACCACCAAATGAAAATTACCTTCAGGATTAGAGAATCAGCAATCCAATTTGCTATTTGCTTTGATTACAAGGGTAAAAGTTATTTTGTTTAGGTTTGTTTGCTGATTTCCTTTTACTTTTAATAATTTCATTTGCATTCAATGAACACAACAGGAGACAATTAACTCAGTGTATCAAGCCAGCAGCTACACAACAGAATTTAGCCTTTATCTGGAGTAAAACACAGCCCATTTTAACAAACTAACTATCCTGGAAAATACTTTGTTTTCCCAATTTACAGCCTGTAATCTCAGCTGGTTTCAGCTGATGTGCCTCCAAACAGACTCACAGAGATATTTTCCAGATTTGACAGCCTTCTACATTATACTGCACAAAGACTTCATTTTCCTTGTGGTGAAAACATTACTGTCAGTGCAGCTGCTCTGTGATTACAATAGCCATCCTCGTTCAACAGTACTTTGCTACCCAAGTACCCCATGCTTTTAGGTTCCATACTACAAACAAAAACACCAGAAAACCTCTTTAGCATGCTGAATAGAAAGATATGCTGGTCGGTTACCTGTTCAGAGCCTAAAAAAGTATTAACAGACCCTGCAACAGTAAGATCAATTTTGTGCATCACAGGCTGAGCAAAGTTGGAACTGGTTATTGTCCTTTCTACACAAGCTGCTTATAATCACAGAACATTAAAAGGAGACAGTTTAACTACCCACAGGCCTTGCACTCCCTCCTCTTCTGCCAGAACAGCCTAGACAAACTTGCATTTTCTTGTATGTGTTCCAAGTTTAGTCTGAAGTAACTAACATTTGATGGCGTTTACCCTTTCTGCTATTGGAAGTCAAAAAGGCTTATTAAAAAACCCCACAACAACTCTAAAGTGGTGCTGGACCTCTGCCTTGCAATGCCAACAACGTCAAGTGGTCAGTGTGTTAATACCATGGAGAAAGTCAACAGAAGCAGATGTCAATGCAGACACAGCTTTAAAATTGCTTCTTCCTTCTCTGCAGCTCCACAAGAGTTTTTAAGCGAGGCAGAGATGACACAATGTTTGGAAAGAAGAGATGAAGTTAGAACACCTCTTCAAAGCCATATGTTTAGGCCCTTTCTTGGTGGAACATATTTTCCATTGGCTAGGCTAACCAGCTCTCAGTTATACCTAACACTGAACTTCTCAAATGAGTCTAGCATAACTCCATCCAAGAGAATGCAGAGTGAGAAAAGCAAACAAACAAAGGAATTGTTTTGGAGCCTGCCTGTCTTTCATGTAGGAATGAGACCAGCAGCAGAGTACTTCTGGCGAACGGGATCCCATGTAAACGCTGCAAAGCAGTTTTGGGTAGTCCTGTGAGCAATGTAGTGAGCTGTGTGTGCTGTGGAACTAAGTGGATGAGGGGTGGAG
Source organism: Dryobates pubescens (assembly GCF_014839835.1). Taxonomy (NCBI): domain Eukaryota; kingdom Metazoa; phylum Chordata; class Aves; order Piciformes; family Picidae; genus Dryobates; species Dryobates pubescens. The sequence goes on along the minus strand of NC_071613.1, from coordinate 12,679,854 downwards.
GCTCTAACAGGCTCTTGGGGAAAGAGCAAGGTAAAGGATGCTAAATAACTACATGAGCTGATGCAGCAAGACTCAGTAATACAGCTGGGCTGAGCCAGCCAGCACCAGATAAGCATGACGAGATGGCTGGCTCCCTGCTCCCAGCCAAGTACAGGGCTGAGATAATCAGTGAAAGCTGCTTGTCCAGCCAAGCCAATAGGTCCCTTGGTGTGGCCTTCTGGAAAGCCTGACCACAGAGAATGCAGTAAGCTCCAGGGAGCTTGACAAAACATTCACAGGCTTCAAATCAACCCACAAGGCAAGGAGAAATTTATTTTTACATTGAGATTTCAATGAGATTCAGCCATTCCTTCCCTGCATTCTGAATTGTGCATGCTGGCCAGGCATCTCCATCATCAGATGACAATGGTCCTGGGGCAGGCAGGACTCACCAAAAAAGGATGTATCATCCAACACCATATGCACACAAAGAAGCTGGCAGATGGACAGGTATTAGGGAACAGATTTGTAAGGAAGAGGTTGAGACCACGCTACAGTACATTTAAAGGAATTTAAGACAAAATATGACTGGAAAAAAACAAACCTACAGGACTTATGCATTCCCAGCTTCTCACAAGTGTTTAGATGCCTTAGCCAAAAAGAACATACACCAGTGTTTTGATGTACAGACATCAAAGCAAGAACACAAGCCAGCTTTTAAGCAGATGAAGAATTCGAGTCTAACTCACGTGACATCTAAACCTGGCATGAACACTGACCTGCAATTGCTGAACTCTTAACATGTATGTTTACACAGATAGATTGCTAAAAAGCATAAAAAAAAAAGGAATTTCAACTAAATTTTGTTTACCTTTGATTTATTTTTCTGCCTGAATTAAACACTAGAGTATAAACCACAAGTTCAAGAGGATTAAACCCCTAAGATATTTCTTATGAACCACTTAGAAAAGACTGTCTTATGTAACTTGCAATACATATTTTAACTGCAAATGTTTTAATGAAGTGGTGCAGGCTGTTACCATTGAGCTTCTGCAGATTCAGTGTGTAGGTATCTGCATGTCAGCAGGTATAATTCTTTGGATAGCTTGTCTTTTGCTTAAAGCCAAAGCTGAAATGGAAGTAACGTATATTCTATTCTTGTCTCTCCTCTGTTCCAACAGGCAAGCTACATATATTTTATTCTCCATTTTCTGAGGCACAAAAATAAAGTGACAGTTCCCTCATTCACATGCTTGAGGCACTCATAAATAGTGGCAAGGACCAGAATAGAGAATGAAATTAAATCAATACTGTCAACCAGCAAAATGAAAAGTAAGTTAACAGCCTACCTTGAGATCACGATGAACTATGCATTTCTGATGACAGTACTGCACAGCAGATACAATCTGAAACACCAAGATGATCAGTAAGATGTTTTATTTCAACCTCAGTACAGTTTTTCGTGTATCATTTAGTAATTTAGATGTGATTCAGCAGACATTAATAAAGCTTTCATTTTTGAAAATACCCATTTAAGTTTCACTTAAGCTCAAATGCTAAAAAGCCCCCAAGAGAAGCTTATGGGGAAAAAAAAGGGGGGGGGAAGTTTAATACAAACTTCTCAAGGTAACAGAAGAAACATCTATTTTAAGTGCCGTAACTATCCAGAAAATCATTCCACCCCTAACCAAACAGCTGGATGTTCTAGCTCAGGTTTTTATCTTCTGAAATAATTGCAGCAATTGAATTTTCATGCAGGCTTTCAGATACATCTTTCACATAGGTCTCACAACACGTATAGAAAAGCAGGTTCAAAGCAGGGTGTTTTACATATTCATTACACACCTTGATTCTGAAAAACACCAAACTTCATCTCATTAAAGCTTTTCACAAAATAATCACTAAAAACAGAGCAAGAAGAAGATTGCAGACTTTCTCATTTTGGTAAGAATATAAATCCTGTTACAGAATAACCTTCATAAAAAACAGTTCATCAGCTGACGCCCCTAGGTCTCGATAAGGATGATTTGGGGGTGTTGGTTAATGAAAAACTCAACAAGAGCCAGCAATGTGCACTTGAAGCCCAGAAGGCCAGCTGTGTCCTAGGTTACATCAAAGTAAGTGTGAGCAGAAGGACATGAGAGGCGATTCACTCCCTGTAACCTGCTTTCATGAGACCCCACCTGGAATACTGTGTTCATTTCTAGTTCCCTGTCCTTATGGGGACAGGCTGAGAGAGCTGGAGGTTTTCAGCATGAAGAAGGCTCCAGGGAGGCCTTATAGCAGCCTTCTAGCACCTCAAGGGTACAAGAAAGCTGGGGAGGGACTTTTTACAAGGGCTTGTTGTGATAGGATGAGAGGGAATAGATTGAAGCTCGAGGAGAGCAGATTTGGAATGGATAGGAGTTACGAAGTGAAGGTGGTGAGACACTGAAACAGGCTGCCCAAGGAGGTTGTGGATGACCCCTCCCTGGAGGTGTTTGAGGCCAGGTTGGATGTGGCCTTGAGCAATCTGGTCTAGTGAAGGGTGTCCATGCCCACAGCAGTGGGGTTGGAATTAGATGATCTTTAAGGTCCCTTCCAATCTAAACCATTCTATGAATCTATGACACAGCAATACGTGTCATCATGTCAACCGCTCTCGCTGGAACATGTCAAATTCTAAAACAGTAAAAAAAAAAAGACTAGAACATCAAGTGAGTCACAATAAAAACAAGTGTCTCTTGGGAACATCCACTAAAAAAGGTATGTAAAACAGTCTTACTATTTTTAGATCAGACGTAGGAAGCAGATATTTTTCTCTTTGGGGATTCACCCCCCCCCCCCCCCCTATCTTTAATAAACATTACCACAACAATTACTTTAAAATAAAGTAAAAAACCAAAATTACACTCACACCTATGCCTAGCTGAAAATATCATCAACAGAAACACACACAAAAAAGAGTGAATAGTAATTTCCTACCTGCCTGAATTTTGCACGAGCCTCTTTTTCTTTCATTCTCCCATGTGCAACTAGGTAGTCGAACACTTCTCCTGACCATGACAAAGACAAAAGCCATCAGCCCTATTGAGCATTTTTGACTGCTGTAAACAATCAGACCGTGCTTGAAAACATTCCCTCCCCCACCTTCTTAAAGGGAAAGAAAACAGAAGCAGCCAGGAAAAACTCCTCTTAATTGTTTGCATTGCATTTTGTTTTTGAGACGTGTAATAGTCAAGGAACACAAAAATGGAACCCTTTATACTAAAGATTCATCTTTTTAAAATCAATCCACTTTAAAAACACTGAAAACAGCAACAACAAAATTTACCTCAATCATGAGATACATTGGCAGAGGGAAACAAGCAGATACTTATGTACCACATTGTTTCTCCACACATCTCTAGCAGCTTCACATAACAGTACCTGCATTACCTCTGGTTTTTCCTTCTTGTTCTCTGTCCAATAAAGCTGCTCAAATACCTTTCAGATCCTCATCTCTGCACCACCCAGCAAGCAAGCTAATCACTAGCCCCTTGCTGGATTCCCTTCCCACATACAAACATTTCTCATTCAGATGCTAAGCAGGTTCTCAAGTAGGCACCCACTAACCCCCTCACTCTTTATGATCCTGTTGGTTCCCTTCCCCGTGTTCCTTACTCCCATCCCCCAGACCTGCCTCTCCAAGTGCTTTGGCACACATTTTCAATATAACATTTAGGCACTGGTGGTTGCCTAAATATAGCAGATAAATACTGAGTCAAGTCCTTGCCAGAATCAGCAACAGATGATCTCCTGATATTCCAGCAGACACCTTGGAACAGGAACTATCCTGAAGCACAAACCTGATAGGTTACTTCACTGAACATGATGCAAGCAGGAAAGTCTGCCCGAGGAGATCTGCTAGGACTGTTGTGAAGGCCAGACTGGAATAATCCTTTAACCATAAAATCCTTAAATCATTCCAAGGCATGCAACTAGAATGGCTTTGTGTGTTTTAGTTTACCCTTAAAGCAGAATTAAGAATTCACTTACCCCCACTGGCATATTCCATTACCAAATACAGTGTCTTTTCGGTTTCAATAACTTCAAATAATTTTACTGCAAGAAAAAATGAATGAGAGAGAGAGATTGCAGCAGGGAGCAAAAACACAGCACCAACAAAAATTATACTCATAAAATGAGTATAATTTATGGCCAGTGATAACACTAAACCATATGAAAACTTTAGCTTAGCATTCTTTTGAGGGGGGGGAAAGGCAAAATTAATTCCTAAATCACAATTGATAATAAAGCACATTAATCCACAATTTTCTCAGAGGCTTTTGCACACTGCACAAACAGGTCCATGCAGAAATTAGTGTTTGACAGAGACTTCTTTAAGATCATACAAACCTTCCCTGTTTTGCTAGCAAACTGCTCCCCACTAGAAACCTGAGATTCCAACCAACTAAAAGCTGAGTGGGTACCGAAAATATTATGTCTGAAAGACCTTCCTCAGATTGCAACAGTAACCAGTCATTTAAAACAAACACACACACCACCACCACCCCCAAGAAAACAAATAAACAGCAGAAGCTAAAAGTGCTGGAAAAGAAACAAATGATTCAAAGGATGGGAAGGGAGTGCCTAGCATGTAGTAACTCGTACACCTCATCCATACCTTGTATGCAACAAGCCCTCTGGCCAATTCAGGACCATTAACTGTCTCTGGAACAAGACTGTCCAGCCCTCCTCAGCCAGAAGAATTGTCATCACAAAGTAGGACCCTGAAGCTGTGGGGCAGGTGAAAGAACTAAAGCAGAAAGGGAAAATTACATACTTTGTAATTCTGATTTTCTGGAAACATCAGTCAGTGGGAGTCTTTCCTAGACTGAACTAATGGACTTCTGCTACTTCCAGAGTCAGTCGTGAGTTTTGCCCTCAAGAGCAGTTTCAAAGAAAGAGGGGAGTCGGGGCCCTCAGACTGGAGCACTCAGCATCTGCTCTGTGTGAAAGCTTTCCTGGACTGAGCAGTTCATCTCCTTAGAGCAAAATCTAGTGATTCACTAAAGGAGATGAGACAATGAAGCATTTCCTGAATGCTCACTGTCTTCTTATTTAAAAAAAAAAAAAAAAAAAAGTTTAATGATCTAAAGCATAGCTGTAAAGTATACTCAAATCAAGCCAAAGAGAGTAAAATGTACACTGTATAAGAAAAATACAAAAGGTTTGCAGAAATGCAGGGTTCCTACCAATATTGGGATGATTCAGGATCTTCATTATTCGTACTTCTCGAAACAACTGTCAGGGAAGCAAGACAATTTTCTTAAGAGTGTGTTTATTAGGGAAAGGTTAACACAAGATCTGCAATTTTAAATGGCAAAAAGAGGAGCAGCAGAAGCCACAGAAAACAACATTAGCAAAAATACATTAGATAAATATAGTATAATGCATTCCAGAAAAGATCTCAGACGTTATATAGACATAGCCATGACCAGCAATGTATTACCAGACTGATTTTTAAGCTTGCTACAGACAGACACAGCTAAGTTTTATAGCTCCTTCTGGAGTTTCAGGTTGATCAAAACCACAGCAGATTATTCATGCAAGATTTTATTCTCTCTTTGCTCTGATGTCTTTGGTGACTGGCAAGAAAAGCTAAACACACAGATGTTGCAATGGAATTAGATACCAGGAATTCTGATGAACCCCAGCCCTGCTGCTAAACAAAGGTGAAGCAGGCAAGACCAGTTTTCTGTCATTTACCACATTTTGCACTGGGTCACAAATAGCAATGTCCCTTCTCAACCTGCCAAGGCCTAAAGGTTTATGATTGATGAAGTCTGCTTTAGGATCCTGAGTCACATAATTTAAAACAACTGGACAAACTTACAATCCTAAGTGTATATACTTCAAAAAACCCACACCTCAGGAGTAAACCCATCATTGTCTTAACCAGAAACGAGGTCTTCACCTCGTTCATGGGTTTCTTGATGAAGAGGTGAAGTAAGACTAACTTAGGGGCTCAAAGGGAAGACGGCTAACAAAAGGAATCCAAAATGACCATACAGTTCTGTTACTCTGTACTGGAGGCTATCAATACCAATAGGCTTGCACTGGTTTACTTCAAGTGAGCAGCTTATGCGAATCATCAAATCTATCTACTGTGCTGCATGCTTTTCAGTCCCACATTGGGCTGAAGTAGGATGCTGAAATGAAGAAAAGCTCACTGACTTCAGCATCATGGTTAGACACTTCAGAAACAGCACAACAGCCCTCCTTACAGAGAAGCTTGTCCCACTGCAAATGCACTTTGTGGCTCTTCTATTTGTTCCATGTCTCAGAGAGCACCTCTCTCCATTTTCAAAATTAGTCTCATTTGCTCAGATGCTACCTTTGTATAAGGGCATAATGATACAGAACCCAGTTTCCATTTTATGATGGCTGAGGCTACAAGACAAAAGTTTGCTTAAAGACTGACTTTTTTTACTCCATTTGTGCAACTCAGTCACAACACTTCTAGAATTCTGCATTTATTATGCAAGCTAAGCTCATAGAACAGCACCTTGTTGAAATCATTTAAGTAATTTTATTGCAGTTCTCTATTTACATTCTTTATTTCATGATAGTTACTATCCACTTGCTTTTTAATTGCCACTAAAACCATTTCAGAAGGAAGCAAAGACTGTAACAGCAGTTCCCTCTCTCTGAGAAAATATGAACAGTATGATGCAGTTTGCTTGGGCTCAAAATGTAACATGTGGGTATGGAATACTACACACTACAATTAACTTTTAGCAAATATTCTTGTTTCCTCACAAAGTCAGATATTCCCATGGAAAAAACATCGTACCAGGCTATTCTTTGTGCATTTTTCTGTTTTTTTTTTTTCCAAGCATTTCAATTTGTTGCACAAGAAAAACCTCTCTCAGCTAAACCAGTATTAGTTTCAGAAGAGCTTCTAAGCAGTAAGTGGAAAGCTGCAACTCCTGCCAGAGACTGACAAGATATTTCATAACTTAACAGTATTAATGCTGGTGTAAAAGTTACAGCAATGAATGCATGCCTTCTATAAAGAAGTAATTTCAAGTTAGTAAAAAAGGTCATTAAGAAACACAATTTTACATGAAAAGTGAAGCACAGAGTAATTGGAAGAAAAAAAAGAAGTATGTGCATTCTTCAATGCTCTCACAGGGTTCAGAAGTTTACTAACTATTCTGAGATTCAAACTGATTTCACAGTGACATGAAAATTCTGTTCCACATAACATGTAAATTATTTTGTTCCATAAAGGAAAAAGCCTATTAGGAAATGGGCACAGAAGTCTATTTTCATCAAGAGAGAACATTACTGATGCAGATTGCTATATGAAACATTTACTTGCTCTTGCTCTGACAAGACCTAAAGTATGGGCTTAGCTTTATTCCATATAAACAATTGCTTTGTTTACAACATCATCTATTATATGAACAGACTTTTTTTTTTGGACAACTTACAACATGTTCTCATAAAAAAGAATGTACAGAGTCATAGTAGCTACCACAAGCCTCTCAAGAGGAAGCAGTTACTCTCAACCTTTTGAAAGCAAGCAGCTATTTTAAGGCACATTGTACAGAACTCAGAGTCATAGAACCATCTTGGTTGGAAAAGACCTTTGAGATCATTCAATCCAACCATTCTCCAATGCTACCAAGGCTGGTGCTAAACCATGGCCCTCAGCACCACATCTCTGCCTCTTTGAAACACCTCCAGGGATGGGGATTCAACCACCTCCCTGTTCCTGTCTTTGAGAACCCTTTCAGTGAAGATGTTTGTTCTCCTATCCAATCCAAACCTCCCTTGGTACAACTTGCTTTCTGCTGCATCTCAAGGTCACGAGGTGAATCTGGGTATTTTCTACCTGGTTACTGGCTCTTAGGTGGGCTTCTAGTTTGGGGATTTTGACTCAAATGTATTTTTAACCTTGCCTGAAATGTGTTTGCATGCTTATAGCAAGAACTGGACAAGGCTGAAGCAGCCGAAGTTCTCTTAGGTGATGCTCCTCCAAGCGAATCACGTCAGGTGTAAGCTGCACTGGCTGTTTTCTTTACAGTTGGCTTGCTCTCAGCAAAGATTAGAAAACCTAAGTGGCTGTACTTCCTATAAAACTCCTGTCCCAACCACCTGCCCAGTACTGAAAGCAGAGCACACAAGGTTGCCCTCTCCATGGGGAGACCCACATTACTCTTGAGAGTTAGTTTTGTAGTTGTTACTGGCTTCTGACAAGTTTCCAGCAGCTGTTTACCAGGAAACGGAGATTTTCAGACCTTCTTCTGAAGCAGCTCAATTTCAGGCACCTCCCAAATCAGGCAAATGTAACTTACGTATGCCATAATACTGCTACATAACTAAGTCAAGCAGCTTTGCTAAAGCTGCTTGGCGTGACAGATACCTTCCACCCCAGGAAGAAAGAAATGGTTTGGAAGGCTGAAAGAACTGAAATAACAGAACAGCACTGTGTGAAGGCCACAGACACTTTATACCTTGAGTAGTTCATGGCCCATATGGTCCAAGGGATGTGTAAGGGGATCTCAAATGCAGAGTGGGGAGGAAAAGCAGAGAACCTTATTTCAGCACAGATGTTCAAAAACAGCAGAGGGAGTGGGATGAAAATTAGGCAAACAAACTGTTCTCTGGTGTCCTGGTGTATATTCAGGATTTTAATTCTCCTGGGCCAAGTAAATACACATTTATACAAATTAAGAAACCACCAATGGTCACTCCTTTAATTCTGTCTTGCAAGAGGGAAACAAATCTAGAAAACCTCTGAACAATGGGTAACATTTGAATCAAAGTGTTAAAAACATGCTAGTACTTGAGCACATGATTTTACATTGCAACTCTGCATTCCATGGAGTGCTGCTTTGGGATAAATCTCCACAGCACTACCACTTTCCCCTTGAAGAAGCATGCTGCTCATTGATACTATGGCCACCACACCCCTCAGTATCACCCAGGATACCTCTGTATGGACAGAACAGTGAGATTATCTCCCCTTTCACAAGGCAAACTGCAGGATTATATGATCATCTGTTTTACTGAACAGAAATAGTGCTTTCATAATTCATGCACATCTCAGTGCTCCCCAACTTCTCTCCCATAACCCAACCCCACATTTGTATCACAGAATGGTAGGGGTTGGAAAGGACCTTTGAGGATCAGTAAGTCCAAACCCCCTTCCCAGAGCAGGATCACCTAGGTCTGGTCACACAGAAACATGTCTAGGCAGGCCTTAAATGTCTCCAGAAACTGAGACTCCACCACCTCTCTGGGCAGCCTGTTCCAGTGCTCTGCCACCCTCAAAGTAAAGAGGTTCCTTCTCATGTTTAGATGGAGCTTCCAGTGTTCCAAGTTTATGCCCACTGCCTCTTGTCCTGTCACTGGGGACCACTGAGAAGAGTCTGGCCCCATCTTCCTGATACCCACTCCTTTGGTATTTGTAAGCATTGAAAGACCACCACTCAGCTTCCTCTTTTCCAAGCTAAACATCCTCAGCTCTCTCAGCCTTTCCTCATACGATAGATGTTCTAGTCCCCTCATCATCTTTGTGGCCCAGTGTTAGACTCCAGTAGTTCCAGGTGCCCCAGCTCAAGAAGGACAAAGAAGTGGACACGGTAGCCTAGGTGAGGCCTCATCAGGGTAAAGTAGAGCAGGTGGAGAATCTCCCTCAACGTCCTAGCCACACTCCTCTTAATGCATCCCAGGATGCCATTCGCCTTCTTGGCTGTGAAATGACCACCCTGTTTTTAATAAAGTGCTATCATTCAATCAAAGCCCTTGAACAAGCATCTCCTTGTTGCAAACAGATTGTAGCCTCAATAGCTTCACTTACAGTAGAGGCCAGTCAGCAGCACGCTCAATTCACAGAGCTTCTACCTATGGAAACGGCACAAAGCTTGAATATTCAGTTCCTGCTTTTCACGTTTCATTTTCAGGGCACAGGCTGCAGGAAGAGCTTCTGTCACACCTTTGCTAACACTGCTACTTGCTGCCAGGTCAATATCAAATGTTTAAGACTTACTATTTTAAGTCTACTACAACCAAAGCAAAAATTTCCAATTAACCAAGGCTCTTCCTTACTTTGAAAGATGTGCTTGAATGGTTCTCTGGTTTCTGAACCATTATAGAGAAAGGATGTTACAAAGAAAGCATTTTTCAATAGCCATCATATTGAAATTGTTCTGAATCTTCTACTACTTCTTTATTTCTGTTCTGCTTTTCTTAATAGAAAGACTCTAAGTTTGAGCCTTTAGATATGTTTAAAGAATAAAAAGAGGCTCACTAACCTCCCTGAAGAGGGAAAACCTGAAATGCCACTTGCTAATGAAACAACTAAGGCAAAAAAAAAAGTGCCTTCTGCTCCACTAGCAACTTGCAGAACAGCAATAGAATGTTACTTCAGAAACATCCCTAGGGAAGCCAGTGCAAGGAGGCATTTCCAATGCAGCAGACAGGCAGAAAGTAAACTGGCTATTAGTTATAAACTATAATCCAAATACTTAGGTTTGAGAGCAAACGACAATTTGTGACACTGGAAAAAGCTGTCAGCACAATGTCACTATTCAAGACAGCAACTTTACTAAAAAGCCATCTCTGTCTTCTAAACAGGAGCTCAGTGAGTAGGATGGGAACCACTTACTGAACAAATGGGTAATAAAATAAGAAGCGGTATCAGTCTATTTAAAGATGCAGAAGTCTTGAAGCAAGACTCAGAATCTAACTTCAGACTATTACATCCCATGCACAAGGATGCAAAATTAAAAATTCATGAGGCCAACTTACTTCACAGAATCACCAAGGTTGGAAAAGACCTCAAAGATCAAGTCCAACCTCTCACCACAGCCCTCATGACTAAACCAATGCACTAGAACCACTGTATCTTCAGAAGCAATGATTTGCACTATCAAAATGTGTAGGCAGGAAGTATTCCTGTGTCATCTCCTAATATATGACAGCTTGAGTTAAAATAATTATGTCTGTAAACTACCCTCTCCGTACTGCATGGCTTAAATGATATTAGAGGGTGAGTAAAAGCAAACTGAACACTTTCTTTGCTTTCATATCTGTGAATAACTACAGACCCAGTCTGTACAACACTCTCAGCAGCCGAAGTATGTGCTCAAATGTTTCTGTTTACAAAACAGAAGGGTGCATGAGAAGCTACGATGCCTCAACTCCTTTTGCTTAATTAGGTCAGTAGTAAGCCCTATGGCAGAACCTACTTGCACTTGGTATCCTTTATATATGATGAATGGAAAGGGAATGGTTTTCTGAATGACCCTGTGCATAAAATCACTACATATTTGTCTTGTTTGATCAACAATACTCCATGGTGATTGAAGGCCTAAATGTTTTGCTCACCTATATACAAATTACCAGCTTTGAAGTGCTAGAGACTGTCCTCTCAACTGCACTAATTTAGATGGGTGCAAACACAGGACTGGTATTTTTGTGGCAGTACCACTCATTAGAAAAGTGTCTGTTCCTACAAGAACAATACTGCTGTCACTTCTTCCCATTTCCAACACTACTTCCTGAAGAAACAACAATCGACTACTTTGCAGTCCTATGTGCAGTATAACCCTGATAGAAAAATCCACAAGACAATGATATTATGCAGTACATCATCACAAAATTAGTTCAGTGCAGAAAGAAAAACAAAGATGAGTGATTTCATGGAAGGGGCGGGGGGGGAGAGAAATAATATTGTTTTATTGACAATACACAAATGGCCTAGCAAAATACTAACAGAAGTAGTCATTCTAAGTATGCTGATGAACCATTCTCTCATCTTTATTTGCTTAAAAAACCAAACACTTGAGTGACTGTGCAAAGAAACCTGTGCTAAAGATGACTTAAAAACTCTCAGGGAATCAGTTGCTCCAACTTTTTCAGGAAATTGTAGCATTCAGAGCTTCACAACAAAGATTGTTTTTTCTGCCAATTACAATGAAGATGTTACCAAGGAAAAGTTTACTCCAACAAATTATCACACACTTTCCAATTAAGCAGAAGATGTAGGGGATAAATATTTCCAGAATTTATTGAAGAAGAAGAGAACTGTGGTTAAATTACTGAAGTTCAGCTGCTTCCAATTGTACCTAAAAATGTTTTCTCTTATGGATCAGCTTCCCATTAAAAAAAAAACAACCAACAAGTCAGAGCAGCAGTGCACTGTTAGGTGAGTATTGTGTACTAGTGCAGGGGGAGGAAAATTTTTTGCACTGTGAGGGTGACGGAGCACTGGGACAGGCTGCCTGGGGTGTGTGGAGTCTCCTCTGGAGATATTCAAAACCTGCCTGGATGTGTTCCTGTGTGCCCTGCTCTAGGTGATCCTGCTCTGACAGGGAAGTTGGAGTAGATTATCTTTGGAGGTCTCTTCCAACCCATAAAAATTCTGTGATGGCATCTTTTGTAGGCTGTGAGAGTTTCATTTATACTTGGAAGGATTTAGTGAACAATTTATTTTAATTTTGTAAAATACAGCTTATTTATCATGGAAGCAATAATCCCAGAACTAAGTTTTTCCATGCTTATTTCTCCAGAAAGTTGTAACATGTTTTACCCTTTCATTGCTCAACAATGAGACAAACCAACCTAGCTCCTCGAGTGTAAATAGCAAGCTAGGTTGCACAGAAGCTGTGTGAGCAGCACCAGATTTCACCAGTATGCTTTGTCACACACCCATATGGGTCCCTCTTCACGAGCTCAAACATTAGAAAAGAGACTTGCTTATTACAGGATACAGGACTTAAGGATAGCAAAGTTTCTGCATGGCCTCTGCCCAGCAGGTTGAATTAAAAAATAAACAAACTCTGAAGAATCCATACTCAAAAACAGCACAGAAGAACAGCAGTGAGCCCTAGCCCCTTTCTCTCCTTCTACAGCTACAAACAGCAGCACTCTAGTATTTGTAAACAAAAAATAACCCAAATATTTATAATGAGCAACCTCCACCAGGACAATACAGTATTTCTGTGCTTCAACCAAACCCAAACACATACCTAGTTAAATAGGGAAAAAAACCCAACCCAAACCAAACAACCCAGGGTTTTGTTCAAGCACTTAATCACCATGGTTATGAAGAACTTCTGAATGTCTGTCTACAGACACAAACAAATAGGTTCTGATTACCTTCAGTCATTTTGTAAATTCTATGCCCAAAAAGTAGTTGCCAAAGGTGCCCTGAACAATGTTTTTATATTATTAGCTTTAATAAAATCTAAGGTACAACCCCCCACGTTAAAGGCATAAAAATTGGCACTGTTATACATCCGTGAAAAACAATTACCAGACTAAATAAAAATCCAAGAAAAATCCTATCATGTACAGCATTATGGCTTGATTTAGTATGTAGACAAAGCACATGTGTGCCTAATTAGATACCAAATTTTATTGTTAGTAAAGAGCACATCTAGAGGAGAAAGAAAGAGTAAAGCAGCAATGCCTGGATAGAAACCACACAGGAACTGCCCTCAAACAAACTGCACGTGCACCTTGTAACAAGGACAGGAGGATATGTCTCCTAAGGTTGTTCAGATATAATGTTATTTGTTTAGCAAGACAAAGGGACCAAATACTTTTGTCAACTAAATAAAAGATCACAGATCAACTGTTCATAGAACTTCAGATTTTAGGATATATTCTTACCTTTTGCAGACTAGTAGGATTTAGCTGGGTTTTATCTATGATTTTCACAGCAACCTTGAAAAATAAAACAAAACACACCACAAAACCATGGATTATTAAAGTCAGAAGAAAAGTTTAAGCAAAACCATATCTCATTTCTGTAAGGAAAAGCACAGATGTGCCTATAAGACAGGCACACACATTTGCTTTTATGCATTTCATCAAGCAAAACTTCCCTCACCTATTAAGATCTACCAGCAGGAGCTCAGAACTTTTGCCACCAGATGGAATCAGTTTTACACTTGAGTCAGCGTTAGGACAGAACAATGTTGTTCTGTCCACTGCAAAACTAGGCTCCCCAAACACAAGATCTATCCAGCATTCAATATAGATATGATTGATTGACCCTTAATATCAATATAAATGAAATCTATCCATTAATAGATTTCTCTTCAGATTTAGAAGTGCTTGGGGATGAACAGACCCCCCTCCCAGCCTCAAAACATCCTTTGATGTGCAACACCCTTTTCAATCTCTTCAGCAAAGGCTATAATGTTTTTTAAAAGGGGTGAATGGTTAGAGGGAGTAAACTCTAGCACCTCAGGTAACTTTGCCTATATCCTCAAACAGCCTCTTTTGATCTTCCCTTTATGATGACCAAAACAAAAATACTACTTTTCTGCTCAGAAGAAAAAGGTAAAAGAATAACAGAAATACTCATTTAAAAAGGCAGCCAAAGAGAATATAAAACACAGTCAGCCTTTTCTTTCTTCTGAAAGGCTTACCTCTCTTCCAGTAAGCACATGCCTTGCCAGTTTCACTTTGGCAAAGTTTCCTTTTCCTATTGTTTTCAGCAAGCGGTAATTTCCAATGTGAGGATGCTCTTCATTGGTAGATGTAATGGAATTTCTACATCGGGGGATGTTTTGTCTGCTACTCGACTTGATAGGCTGGACGTGTGGCTCAGTGTATCCATCCACTGAGGTATGCTGGAAGGCAGACAACAGGATTTAGCTCCTTGGATTTTAGACAGTTGCTGAAGCACAGACTAAAAGCATTAAAAGGTGTAGAAGGGAATAATTTATTTACTTTTACAATGTAGCTGAGAACGTTGGATGGTAGCCTAAGGAGAGCATGCCGTTTCTGGGCAGAATTTGATGTACGTCTCAAGGAAAATCAGTAGAAAGACTTGATCAGCTCCAAGAGCAAAACTAGAGACACCTAGACTGCAATCAACAAACTATTGAAGACTTCTTTGAAAATATAAAACTATGCCAAACTACACACTGTGCTGCAAATAAACTTGTCTCATCATAATTAGATTCAGTCTATTGAAAATCACAGAAAACCTTATTACTATGTACCAGTACATAAAGGGTGGCCACCATAATTGTGGAGACTCCCTTTTTACAAGGAGTTACATGGAAAAGACTCCTGGGGAGATTCCAATTGGAATCTAGGAGAAATTTTTCACCATGAGAACAGTTTGGAATCATCTCCCAAGAGAAGCAGTGGATTCTACTACCATGGACAGTTTAAGACTCAGCTTGGCAGGGTGCTGGGCCATTTCATTTCAACTACACTATTACCTAGAAGGGTTGGACCACGTGATCCTTGGGGTTCCCTCTAACCTGGCATTCTGTGATTCACAGAATCACCAAGGTTGGAGGAGACCTCAAAGATCATCAAGTCCAACCTGTCACCACAGACCTCATGACTACTAAAACATGGCACCAAGTGCCACATCCAATCCCCTCTTGAACACCTCCAGGGATGGGGACTCCACCACCTTCCTGGGCAGCACATTCCAATGGCGAATGACTCTCTCAGTGAAGAACTTTCTCCTCGCCTCCAGCCTAAACTCCCCCTGGCACAGCTTGAGACTGTGTCCTCTAACACAATAGAAAAATAATCTTTGTCCTTTGGCACATTTGGAAACAACAGTCCACTCTCTTCTCTTAATTTTTCTCTACTTAAATACTATGATGAGAAAAGCAGTTTTGAGTAAGCTTTGTTCCCAAAAAGCTGCTTGCATCTTTTTATAAGCCACAGTAGTTTTCATTCAAGTAACTAGCAAGCCACATCATTACTTAAAAATAACAATCTATTCTTAAAAAGCTCCATGGTATCTCATAAATACATTTTAAATATCAAGAAGTCGGAAGAACTTCAGGATGTTATTTTTAATACATGCCAACACATCATCCCACATTAAATGTTAGTCACTGAAATCTGCAGTGCTTCTGTACTCCTCAACTTCCAAGTATATAAGGGGCAAGATACAGATGGGGCTTGGAAGTGATCCAAGGAGAAATCAAAGTAACGGAAGATGTCAAAGGGGTGTTAAGTGTTTCAGTATTTCAAATGCTTTCTAAACACTGGTGGCAGATGGGCACAAATGTTTAACAGGTAAAATTTAGCCTCTCATCTTTTTAAGTTACAGATTTTAAGGCAGGCAAATACTGTAGGTAGAGACAGTGTCTTCTCAGGCTGGTTTTTGGATTTTGGAACAGGCATGCCTATTCACAGCTCTGTCAGTTCCTGCTAAGCATAAAGCACCAACAAAACTCAAAAGACACCTTAACAATTTCCCATTGTTCACTGCTTCCATCAAGAAGTGGCTATCTTGATACCTTTATATGGAGCATTAACTGAGCCTGTTTCTTTACAGACCAAAGGTTTCTAGATCTTTGACCTTAAGCTGAAAGTAGGATCAGAAGGCAGCGGAAGGTTTCACTGCTTTTTCACGATACCCAACCTAATCTTAGTCTACACTGATCCCAGATACCTCTCACTCCTTATGCAAATAGTTATTTTCTTATACAAAATGGAATTTAAAGCAGTGCTTTCAATTTTGATATGCATTTCTTACAGACTAAAGTCAATCCGCTCAGGTAAACACCCAGGCTTACAGATAGTCCCACTGAGCCAACCGGAGTTATTCCGGGACATAAGCACTAACAGAATTGGGGAAACTAGCAAACAGCTGCAACACAACCAGGAAAAACAAGCAGCACGCCACAACCAGAACGTTCTTCCCAAATGTAGCACAACTCTGCTTACATCACCTCCAGCATTATTAATTATTCACTATGGCCAGGAAAACGCTCCTAAATAGAATTTTCTGTTTGTCTTCTCATTACCTGAGTCTCTCTGCAAAGCAGTACTTTACCCCCACTGCTAAAGTGTTCCCCAAATTACTGCAGAACTAAGCAAGCCAGGCTTGTTTAGATTCTGTGTATTAGACACATTTATTCAACCATGAAATAACATGCTAGCAATAGTGTTTATCCTTTAGAAGCACATCATTAAAATACTTTCTGTGGAGTCAGAAAGAAGGGATCATAAGGAGAGCTGCAGGCAGAGGGACCTTGAAACATTCCCTCAACACTGGACAGTAGCCCTGCACGTGATAAATCAGAGCACAAATAGAAGTCCTGCTTAAGAAAACACTCTGCAAGATCAGTAGGGTTTTTTTGGTGCTGATAATGAATATCACAGACGTACGTAGAACCCCATCCAGGGATGCAGTACTCTACAAGCAAGTTTTAAGTCTTTCAGCCCATTCATGTATACAGTTAGAGCATCACTACTTGAAATATAATGTTTACCAAGAGCATCACCAATCCTGCTACCCCTTGCCAGTTTCATATGCTTCACAGTCTGCTTCCAGTAGATACTTGAAGGGATCTTTCAGATAAGCAGTTAGATAAGCAAGCAAAACAACATCAGAGGCAGAAAAATGGCCTCACGAGACAGATCAATCCAGAGCAGATTTAATGGGGAAAACATTTATTTAATCCTAACAATATAAAGCAGAAGCAAATCTGAAGGGGAAAAGAAAACAAAGCCAAAACACAAAACAAATAATGAGGGTCATGGTCATGACAATTCTCAAGTTTGGTCTTTCTTTTTTGTGACATAAAAACTAAGCCCCTTTGAACAGCTTTTTAATTATTCCATTACCTTCAGAGTCAACCATTCTCCCCAGCTAAGCCCAAGGGTGACAGAAGACATGCATAAAGGTCAAAGTTACCCAATTTGTGAGGCACATATATATACATACATAATTTCTGAATTTGAACAGCACTGAATGAAAAATTCACATTATTCTTCATGAGTCCTGCAACAGGCCTCTCTTTTGCACATACCCAGCTTATTACTATTGGAAAGTACAGAGGAATTTAAACTCATCAGCTGGAAACCAGAATTCAATGAAATCAAAACATGACAAGGTTAATATGGTGAAAACCAAAATTACCCTAAGCAAATCAAATCACATAATATCTCAGGAGATTATTTCCAAACAATGCTGAAGTTGAATTCCACAGAAGCATCCACACTGTCTAGAAAGACAAGCTACATGGCTTTAAGAAGCTTCTGGTCCATTACAATACACTCATTCATTATGCATCAGCTACTACGTGACTTATTTTAAACTGACATT
The DNA here is from genome assembly GCF_014839835.1 of Dryobates pubescens. NCBI lineage: Eukaryota > Metazoa > Chordata > Aves > Piciformes > Picidae > Dryobates > Dryobates pubescens. The sequence goes on along the minus strand of NC_071613.1, from coordinate 12,661,796 downwards.
TCAAAACAATCTCTCAAATTCTCAGAAATTTTTCAGGGTGCTGGAAACAAGGAGGCTGTTAAAAAAAAAAATTATATAAATCACCACACTTCTTGAAGTTTGCTGCCATCTAAAACCAATTCCACCTAACAACTTGCATTTCCTCTGCAGGATTTTAATTGGGGATTCTGGTATTTCTCTAGATACCTTCATAATGTAGCTTCAGATATTAAAGCAGAGGGAAACACTACATTAATAGCACATATAAACAGCAGCCCCTGTATGTTCAGTTTGTCAGTGTGAAATACCTAGAAATGGCAAAGAAAAAAACCCCAAAAAACCCCCCACAAACCAAAAGGCACCACCTTGCCAGAAATCTCAGCAAAGTCATTCTAGCAGTCAATTTTAGACTGTGACTGAAGAGAGCTCAATTATTAGTCCTCCCCAGGTTTATTTGACACGTTCCATTCAAGTTATTGCAGAAAGTCAAGGGCACTAAAAATCACAAGAGAGTTAACCTGACCCATTGCTTCCCCAAGACTCAAAGCTATCATTTTTCCTGTTTACCCAAGGCAGCTTTGCAAGAGCAAGATGACCTGATGCCCAGACACATTATCCTTCAGAAAGTTCAGAAGAACTAACCCCACCAAGGAGATACAAAGTGCCTGCTCCATTACTTTACTTATTCAGCATCCTTCAGCCACTTAGCTAGTCACTGGAGGAGTATTCCCATGGATTACAGACTGTAATTAAACTTACATCATCACATACATTAACTGCTCCTACAGATTAGTCTTAAAAGTCCCCAGACCCATTCCAGTCACCAAGGTCTGTCTCAAACAACACTGAAGACCTCTGTAGCCCTCCTGAGTAATAGGGTAACTGCCTGCAAATACACCACACAATTAAACACACATCTTAGTCCTGAATTTTCCCCATCTTGAATTACCACGAGGCAAATTCCTTGGTACAGTCAGCCCATGGAAGCAAAATTATGCACACGGGGTGCTAAAAGCAGCACATCATCATGCTTCTCTCAATGATTATCTGCTGTTCTGAACTTAAGCTTCTTGTAGCCAATTTTCATATTCATAACTTCAAACATTTTCAAGCATGTGCCATACACATGAGCATCTGTAACAGCTGTCATATTGTGCAAGGTAATCAAAATGGCTAGCCCAGACAGAAGGAGTCTAAAGGGTTTAGAAGTTCATCTTCTAAACAGCTCTGATCTTCAACAGCTTTGATCCACAACACAGAGGAAGGAAAGGGGAGAAAGATGAGAAGTAATGTCCTGGATGTCCAGCTGTTTTCATGTTTTAACTACTTGCTGCCCATAACTATTCTTTCAGGACCTAGGAGCTTCTAGCAAACTACCTCAAGCAAGTCTGCTTGTTTTGCTGAAATAAGCATCAAACTAAATCAGAAAAGGTGGTGGTTTTTTTTTCCTTCTTTTTTCCTTTGAAAGATCTTGGCAGATCTCAGTGGAGAAACCAACGGAAATGTTCAGATCAGCTTGTTCTGCATCTGTATCAAGGGCACCCAGAGGTCCAGGTTCACAGGTATGAAACATGGTGCACCTCTGAACTGCACACGATGACAATGCCTGATGCATTAGCTAATGTCACAAAAAGGGGGTTCAGTCCTCTTCCAGGCAAACCCCAAACACAAAGCCACAGCTTGCTCTCATCACATGTACCCATCATATATCATAGTCCAATTAGTAAATCTCAATCCAAAAAAGCAGTGTTTTGGAGGGTGCAATTAAAAAGACTAAACGTATGCACATGACTCTCTTCCTGATTTTCTGTCAGCAATTAAATGCATACTAGATTGAGAATGCATGATAGAAACTTTGTTACAAAGCAACCCAAAACCCAAAGCAATCAACCTACTCCACTGAAACAGGGTAATATGCAGGACTCAGCCAGGAAAAAAAAACAACCAACAAAACAAACAAAAGAACCCCAAACCCAAGTAATCAACACACACAGAGTGAAAGGAAAAGTATATACAGATTTTAATCAGATACCAAGGTCAATGTATGGCAGAGACAGGAAAGAATAAGACAAAATTGTGGCATTTAATTTGTCCCCATACCCCAGGCCTGCTCACACAGGATCTCCAGAAGTGCACAAATAATCAAACACACGCAATGTGCATCTTTCAGCTTGTGTCAGATTTAGGTAATACGCAAGAACTCCAGGCATGAACCTTGGAAAGAGCTTGAAGCTGTCAGCAGTACGAAACAATGATTTTTGAATAAAACTGGTCTCAGCCAAGCATATGGGAGCATTTAATTACCTGATGCTGTAACTCTGAAAAGCATTTTGTATAAAACTTAAAAATATAATACCCCAGCCATAAGCATGGAGTTCAATTTGCAGTAGCAGACGAGCTGCTGAACAAAGTAACTTTCCCTTAATCTTTCTTTTCTTTTCAACCTCTTTCCTTTTCTTCCCAGTATTAAAACAAATAAGTAATTAAAATCTTGACTTCAAAGCTAAGAGTAAAACATTTCTATTGCAAGGCAAAATAAAATCCTTTAATGCCAATAAAGAGTCCTTTCTGAAAGCATACATATATACGCTGGTGATAACGCTCAGCATAAGTTTGCCTGAGCACATCTTAGCCTGTACTTGTAACTACGGAATCAGAGCCCATTAGAAGGTTTGGGGGGGGTGGGGTTTCTTGTTTCGTTTTGGGGTTTTTCAAGTGTTCAACGTGGCTTTGTGAGATGCATCAGAAACACGTTTGCCAGCTTTGAGACAAAGTTGCTTTTTCTAATCACAAGCTACACGGGATGCAACGTTTATAGCTCCACGCTTGAGGCAATCTAGGACGGAAAACAGAGCCCATAATCTACCAACGCAGCTAACATACATTTCAAAACTTCACAGACAAGGTTCTTTATAATCCTTGTAATTATCATATGGTGACACTAGCCTGTCATAAATGCTGTCCATGTTGTAGTAAGCTTGCCCTCAATTTTTGTTTTTATTTTTATTTTAACCCAGCAGTAATGCCATATGGAAGGGAGGAGTTCATTATCACATGGAACCACTGACAATTTAAAGGATAAAGAAAAATAATCAAAACAAGAACTGGTCTTGCCCAGAGCAGTCAGGCAAAAACACTTCAGAAAAACAAATACCTTCATAGCATTAAAGCAGGTCTTGTAACCTGAACTCTGCTAACATGCTTCCTCCTCTCCCTGGGTCCAAAGCTCTCAGCCCAGCCAGGCATGCAGGTGCAGAAGAACAGGACCTTCCTGCTTTTGTTCCATTTCACTCAGAATTGGCACAGTTATTTCAACCTGGCACTTTCCTTCCTGACTCATCCCAAACACACAAACAAGATTTTCCAGGGCTAATTCAGGACAGTCAGCCCATATCATCTCCATTGCTATAACACAACGAAACCCTCCCTGTAGCCCCAGTGAAAACATCTGCTAAAAGCTGATGCAGTAAACCACAGGCGGAACTGAGGGCAGCAACAAAAAAACAAAACGAGCTTTCCTCCAATCCTCTTATGTTTGCTCCTTTTTGTTTGCAATTTGGTACAGTACTGGAAGCTACAGTCAGTCCTACCAAACAGTTCTACTTTCCTATCTTGTCAAAATAGAATGGTTAACATCCTTCACAAACACGTGTTTGTGAAGAAAAACACTTATGGGAAGGGAAGAGGAGGGCTGTTCCTGCTGCAGCCTCCTGGACACATTCAAGCATTACCCTTCCAACGAGAGAAAGAGTTCTTTCAACACTTCTTGTCAGCCATTGCTTTTTCCTCAGGAGGTGATCAGTTTAACCTTATCAGTCCCTTTTTACTTACTTCACGAGATCTTCAAACCTACTACCGCAGAGCTCTCAGTGAGTGTTCCCAGCTCACCCAGGACATCTGGCCAGCACCCAGAGACACAGGCAGCTACCGGGCAATGCTGCTGAATGCCAGGCCACTCACAGTTTGCTCAAATCCCCTCAATAAAACAAGAAGAAAACGAAATGCTAATGTTGATCGTTAACTGAACCAACCAAACAAGAACAGGAACACACCCAGAAAGCGAAACTTCTGGCAAAGGAAACTGGCAGGAGTTTTTATTGCACTTATAAATGATGCAGCCAGGTCATTTTTCAGCTGCCCTGATGAAAGGCAGGAGAAGAGAGACATGAAACAACTTACAGTTCAAGATCATATCAAGCACACAGAGCTTCTCAAATGTTTGCCCGAGTGCAAGAAGTGAAAAATGCCTTCACATCAAACGTTAAAACTGAGGGGAAAGGACTGTTTCTACAGTCTGGAGACAACAATCTGGAAACCCGAGGCTTGACTCCAGAGGAGGGGATCATCAGCAAGAGGCAAGGTTTACTCACAAAAGAGCACCCAGATTATACAGCTAAGTATCTCTGACACTCAAGAACAAACAATCATTCTTCTGGGGCAGCTGAGGTTTTTTTCTACAGAAGGAAAGCATACAGGCAGCTAATTGGGACCAGGCTCTGAAGCTTAACTTTTTCTTTCTATCAAAGTTGATGAAATAGGGCATTTTTTCCCTTGCCCTCTACAAACCTGAAACAACTCTAGAAGAGTCCACATGTGGTGTGATGGCTGCTGAAGCTGCCTCAACACTGCTCACATGTCCACAACCACTTACAATCACACTACTGCTGCATTAGGCCAGAGAATCAACCCAGGCAGCAAAGTCTGACAAAACTTAGCAACTTTTCTGTCAGAGGACCCTCCAGCTCCCTGAGCACATATATCCCCAGACAGTTCTCCAAGCATCAGTGCCCAAGGAGAAAGGGAAACACTCAGCACCCAAAGACAGAGACACAACAGCTACGTGTTAAACTCTTGTGGAACTTTGTTGTCAGGACAGAACAACATGGAAAAGGAAACTGATCACACCACTTTTCTTGATAATCCAGAGACAAATTGACACCAGCAGTGAAACTTTAGCTAGGAGATACTTACTCCCATTCCACAAGGTAAAAAACTAGAAGGACCGTGGAGAGCAACAAAACAACTGACAAACAAAACCCAACCAAACAAAATAACACACCCCCTCTAAACAAAAGAAATCCCACACACAAACAGACAGACTTGCTTATTTGTGGTGTTTGTTTGCCCTGGATGCGTGAGACAGAAAAGCACACAATCACACAGTGTGAGCTTAAGAAGCTATGCTTTAGGAGTGACATGCATAGATAAAGTAGCCTTAACAGTTCTGCTACATAAAAGAACAAGAAGTTACTCCTGTAGCAAGCTGGACAGCGTTTTTTAAGTCTATATATCCCCATTACTGGATTCATCCAATGGCTTCAACTGATGAATCTATCAAGACAGATCAACATCTCATTATAAAGACTATTTTACCTCACTGTCTCACAAACTTTCTGAAGTAAAGTTTGCTTCCAGAAAGTGATTAGATGACCAATTAAAATATCCAACCTGAGAGCAATACATACTAATTGATGTACTCATGTCCTAGAAAAGAAACTGTATGGTAGTGCAGGACTCTGCAATGTCTGAGGATCACGTCAAGCTATGTTTCAAATGAAGTTTCCTAATGTTCAGATGGATTTTCCAAGCTTCTTCTGACATAAACCTTTTAGGGATCTTAAAAGTCTAAATGGTACAGAGACTTTTATCTTAATATTTTCCTTCAGACAATAAAATACATACAACATAAATGTACCTAGAAGTAGCTGGGCAGGCAGCTAGTTCTGAGATATAGAAGAGTGGGGGTAAAAACCCCCACACAGACCTACAGCAGATTAATAGGGCCTCTCTCACGTCCTTACATAGGAGCTGCAGCCTTCAGAGGAAGGGAATGGAATGCTTCCTGACCTCAACAGCCCTTCATGGCCTCTTGCACTGCAGCATACCAGCTTAGCTTCTTTAACTTCAAGGACAGATAATCTTTTCTGGTCCATCTCTCTGCAGCAAGGCATTCTGATGTCATTAACAAGTCTTACCTCAAAGCACTGGAGTGCAGAGTGCCTACTGGACCCTATCTGCCAAGATGTAGTTTTAATATTGAAGCCAGGATATAATCAGACTCATAACTCTGCAGTCTTTTATTTTTATAAGCACTGATACCAAGGTTGACTTTGAACAGCAACACACATTTTGACACAGGCAAACCAGGCACCATTCTAAGCAGAGGAAGCACCTTTGACAGCATAGGACATTTACACCAGTGAGCCTGCATTCAAGCAGCATTTGGTTACCTTGATTTTGTCTACCAAGAACAGTACGGCAGAGTCCGATCTGATGGTAGGAGTTGAAGACAAAGTTGTAAGGACACCACTGAACTTCTTTGGTTTTATATACAGAGCAAAATAATGCAAAGCTGGTATAGCAGGACATTGTGAACTCAAAGGCAAAAAAAGGAAACAGAAGTGAAATGAAGATGGTCTTCTGGTGAGTGCTCTTTGCCCTGTTTTTCCATGAGTGTTAATTAACAGGTCAAATAAAATGTCATCAGTTGAGTCGTAGTAACTATTTACCTTTATGTGGATAATGTGATCCCACATTTCAACTTGGCAAATATATTCCCAGCCTTGCACAGAACTGTGCTTAACTCTAAGCTGTCCAAGCACCGCATACCCCTTGAATCAGCTCAGATCTTGCAAGCAAAAAAGCACACACTACACAGAGCTCAGACTACAATCTCCTCAGAGCCCCTTGTCTCTAAATTGATGAAAACATCTATTTTAACCTTTGTGCTTGAATTATTTATCATCACAAACTACCATAATTTAGCACGTTAGGAACATATGCCACCAGGAAGATAAATGGAAAGCAGAAAAAACCCCCACAAAACAAAACCAAACTGCCAGCAGCTGGGAATCCACTCTCAAAAACTTGAGTCATCTCTACACAGATTTCAAATGGCCTTCTCAGAATGATTCCAAATTCCAAACAGATGTTGGTCTCTTCTCCCAGGCAAGCAGTACCAGAACAAGAGGACACAGTCTCAGGCTGCGCCAGGGGAGATACAGGCTGGATGTTAGAAAAAAGTTCTATACAGAAAGAGTGATTGCACATTGGAATGGACTGCCTGGGGAGGTGGTGGAGTCACCATCACTGGAGGTTTTTAGGAGAAGACTTGACGGGGTACTTGGTGCTGTGGGTTAGTTGCTTGGGCGGAGTTGGATTGGTTGATGGGTTGGACGCGATGATCTTGAAGGTCTCTTCCAACCTGGTTTATTCTATGTATTCTATGTATGTATTCAAATGGTGGGATGGATTAGACAGTAATGTTATGCTCTCTCTTCCACCATCAGCCCACCAAGGGTCTCTCTCCCACTAAGCCCTAAGATGCTCTTTGCTTCTTCAGAGATGGGAAAAGCCACAGCATTGTAGACGAGATGATCACACATTAGCTATCCCCTTATGCAATGTTGCAATCCCTAAATTGTAACAGGTTCGCTGGGAACTCTGCAGGGTTTGTCCTTCATTTACCAAACTAACTAGAACTCCTCCAGTCCCAGGGGAGGAGAGCTATTGTGTTAACTATCTTTCATGTGTCACCAAGCAGCTAACAAAGAACCTATTCACTTCCCCGCTGTCTTCCTACCACCCAACAGCTGACCTGAAATCACACACAGCTTTCTACTCTTCCCCCAAAATTATCTGGACATAAACTTAACTCCAATACATGATAACTGTACTGCCTGCCAAGAGACTTGACAGTCTTCCAGCTTGCTGCTTTCCTTATTGTTTGTCACCCACTGAGCTAGCCTTAGAAATATCTTCAATTAAGTCAAGACAATTTATGAAAATGGCTTCTGCACCAACAATATTTCACTTTATCATCATTTCAGTCTAACAGTCAAGTGATTCATTGAATTCAGCTTCTTCAAGTTAGTAATTACCACGTGAAGGGAGTGAAAACAAACAGATGGATACAGGAGCCCAGTTTACCTCTTCTATGCTACTCCAGAAGGCTTGACACCACTTCAAAAAAAAAAAAAATGTATTTAACCCAACTACGACAGACCACCAGGAAAGTGATTTCATGACTGATGACAAAACACTTTGCACACAATACTAAGTGAGAGTTTTGCAAAAGGTCACACACACAAAATAATGACAGTAAGCATTTTATCTTGCAGTACTTCAAAAACAAACTCAGGTTTTAATACTTCTCCAGTGTACTCACTGGATTAGCAAGAATAACATTCTTTAAAAGGACTTTTATGTATCAGTCTACTTTGCTTTGGACAGGTTGAGGGATTAGATTTCCCTTAGCCTGCCTATGAACAGTGCTGTAGGCATACATTCTCTAGTAATACTTACATCTTCTACTGACTAACTCCAGCATCTATATCAGATCAACTCCCATTGTCCATACCAAAGTTTTTGTGTCTAAGATTTCTCTGGACCATGCAGTAGATGGAGCAAGAGTTTCACTGTGAAATGCTTTCATAAATTTTCTTTGTTCATGCGCATCTTGTGTCCATCAATGGCAAAGAGAACTCTCAAATGCACGAGGCAGGCTGCTTTTAATAGCAAATTAAGACAAGCAAATTTGAAAAGCTATTCTATATAGGTATGCCTGGTAAAGACTACTGAGAGACAGTATTATTTTCTGTATACATCCCATTGCACTGAATTATTACAATTGTTATTCCTCCTGGAGTCTGATCTTAAGGAGAAAATACTGTTTTAGTCCTTCACCAAGTAATGACATTTTCTTCCTTTTTTTTTTTAAAACCATTGGTAAACAGCCCTTACTGTAATAATTGCAGAGGAAAGAAAATCTGATTACAATTGAAAAAAAAAAATTAAAAAATTACTAAACAAACCCTAGAATGCTTCAAAAGAATTCTATTAGCTTCAATCAATAGTATTATCTGGAATAGAGACGTGAGTAAATACATTACACAGGTAATCCATTTGTGGAAAACAACCATATCTTCTGTAAGAATTCAATGTAGCACTTAACAGGCTGAGTAATTTGCAGGGCAGAAAAATAAAGACTCTTCTTCAAGCATGAGATTCTCTGAATTTTTGAGCTATGCCTCTGCTTATTTTAAGTTATGACAGAAACATCTAAGAATCAGAAAGATAACTTCTATACAACTGAACCCAAGCATGCACTCTCAAAAGGAATTTCAGATATTTACTGTTTAAGCACAAGTAATTTATGCTGCTGCTACATGTACTGCAATACACCTTACACTTTCCTAACTGCAAATCCTGCACACTAAACTCCTCACATATTAAACTCCTAGTGAGGTCGAAGGAAACCTATGAAGAGCATTCTAAAATGGTTTGTTCTTCGTAAACAATCGTCATACAGCTTTGGTTACTCATTGCTGTTATCTGAGACAAGAAAGCACAGGAGCTTTACTGGGGAGGGGAAAGAAATGCAGGGCGAGGAAAATAGAGTCTCATTAATGAGTAAAGCTGTAACAATCCTTTCTGCTAGTAATTTCAAGAAGACCCCCTAAAACAACTCCCTGAAACCTACCCACAGCAAAGCATTTCTTCGCTCCCTTTAGCTTTACAATTCAGATCATTCACATACTAAAATGATCCTTGAGACTCAGGCAAAAGGATATTACCCGAAGGATAAACAGGAGCTACAACTACATAGCTTTACTAAAGCTTTGTATTGGTTTTGTTTATGTCATTAAATGAGCAAAACTGGAAATGATCCCAGAAAGAGTGAGAAGCATAAGGAAGCTGGCAACAAGTATGCAGGCTCAAGCACAAAAGCAAATGTGAGGGAAAACAAGATAGGGAGGAAGAATGAGATAAAGCAGGAAACTACAGGTATTAAATGGCCAACAACTTAATGTGGGCAAATGGAATCTCAGAATGATTAATATTGGGAAGCATAAAGCTGCTGTGATGGCAGGTTACAGACTACAACCAGGTTCAAAATTAAATTGGTCAAACACATAAGGCACTAAATAAGAACAACGGTCTCCATGACAATCACATAAGATTATTGCATAGATAAGGTGATATTAATGTATTGAGATTTGCAATTTTAATACTTTAAGTTTTACAAACATTAAGTTTACATGATGTTTTCTCTTTTGAAAAAGGGGACTGCTTGGGGACAAGTAAAGGACACTATTTTTCTGTTACTTTCTTCTAAAATACTGGTTAGAATGGAAAAGAAACAATCAGTGGGGAAAGGAGGAAAGCTTCCCACCGTGCTGAAAATAGTGCCCCATCACAGTGACTAAGGCTGTGCCTCCCCTTACAAAAAGATGCGTGTTTTACAGCTCATGAGTAAGGCGTGGGTTCTCCTGCAGAAGCACAGCAGAGGCACTACAGGTTTAACCACAAGGTTAGCCTTGGGCAGGCGCCTTTACAGCAAGCCTCGAGAGAGTCTAATCTACCCAAATCTAATCTATTTTCTCCAACCACATCTGTCTAATGAAGGATATCACTTCTCTCTAACAACCTTGCCTAATTTTGGCTTTGCTGGAGATTTTAGAAGCTATCATGTGCTACTATTACTTTATAATACAAAACCAATTAGACATTGTCACCAGTAATATTATCATTATCTGCTCTTGCAAAAGACTGCCATGGGCTATCCAGTAACTCTCTATGTTCAGCTATGCAAACATCGATGTACTACAACAAATGCTTTCATCAGAGGTGAAACAAAGTTTTGTCTTGCTATTCAAGCTGTCCATACCACAGCTATGTATGTTTCAAATGCAGTTCTGCAGCACAATTGGACAAAGCTCCTTATGTTGAATAAATTTAAATACATTCTACATTTAGATACCATTCTCTGGTTTGGTTAACATTTTCATGCTTTTGAGAATTGAACAGGCCACATATTTAAACACAAACCAGGATTACTATTCTACTTAAGTGTCATCACGCCACTAGGGTCATGGTTAATAAGGCAGACACTGATCTGAAGTCACAAAGATGTTTCATTCTGTCTTCAGTGTAACACACCCATGTTTATCAAACCTTACCTGAGAAATCATTAGGATTATAAACTCACATATTAGGGTGTTTTATTCATTGGGGGTACAAAATGACTGGACAATTGAACAATTCAAAGAATGCTTACTAGGGTGGGTTTTTTTTTATGTGGTTGGCTGGTTTCTTTCCCCCCAAGTGCTTCTTTAGATTTGGTATACAGCTTGGAAATTAAAACAATGAAACTGATTGAAGCAGACTGTAACCAAGAGTCCTCTTTCTGTTACATGATCAAGCTTTAGAAGAATGCAAGTGTACAGAAACAATTTTCCTCCCCTCCCTCACCCCTCCATAGTACTCCTGTATTATAAATGTAGGTTTCTATAACATGCCCTACATTTTTCTAAAACGTTGCAAACTTGAAACAGTTTGCACACAAAGGGCCAGCAGTCACTGGTACTGAGCACTTGAATCTTGAACAGCTCAGCAGGCGTCTTTACAAAAGTCATCTTGATCATAAGCCATGCTCACCAAACAAGTGGAGTGCAGACCACTTCTCACTGACACCCACAGCTTACAACTAAGGTGCCTCACAAGCAGGATAAATGATTACTTTTTACTGGATACACACACAACAAACAGAAATTGAATACACACAAATAAGGCATTCATCCCAGCAGATAAAAACACACCCAACAACTTTTCCCAGTGATTTGAGTGATGCAAAGTCCATCAGCTGTCCTGCTAGGATGGAGAATTTTAGATTCTGCAGTGATGCACAGAAAACCTATGCTTTTGGGTTTTACATAAATACACTTTATTGATCAATCATTACAGCCTAAGCTGTGGCACGGCTCCACGAGCACGTTCGGTTCACTGCTTTAAAGGTTAATTGTAGCCCAGCTGAATAACTCTGCAGATGCCTTACTACGACTGTGAACATATGTCTTTCAGTGTAAATTGGTGTTTTCTCTGAAAGCATACATAAAGAAAACCCTGACAAAATGCTCATTTACACACAAAAAGCACCCCCAACCACATAGAAACAACACACTGCCAAAAACCAACCAACCCATCTGACCTTTTCTTCAACTGCCATCACAGTGCAGAAAGAAGCAGGATTACAGTAAGCACAGAGAGTGCTTTCCACTGCTTCTGCCTTAAACCATTTTAACTATTTTATCATGATAATTATAGCATGTTTGAACGTTTGGTCATTACTCAGAGGGGAAAAAAAAAAGGAAGAAGAAAAGATGAGATGAAAGAAGCACAGAGAAGCTTGCCTTAAGAACAAAGACCCTCTTATCCTTTTGGGATTTTTAATCTTAAGGACCCTCTTATCCTTTTGGGATTTTTAATCTTAGATTCACTAGGATGCCCATCAAAACTGTCTAAGTTGCATCATCATGTATCACATACAGCTATGAAGTCTTCAACTGGCCATGAGGTATCAGTAATCCTTTGGGTTTACTATTTTACTAAGTTTTCATAGGAAAAAGAAACAAAGAAAAATTTGATTCTGATGAAGTACAACCATCCCAAATTAAGGCTCAGTTTAACACTTAGGGAAGATACACCCCACAAAAACAAATAAATTGTTAAATTAGATTAAAAAAAAAATGGTAAGGATTAAGCAGTCAGATTTAGTTTCATTCTATTCATTATGCTGAATAATGTAAATGTTTTGATGGAACTTTCCTGCTTCCACAGCTCTTTTCAAGAAATATTCAACTGCAGAGAGCATTTCTTCTTAATTTATCAATACCTAGTAGGGAATAAACACTACAGAATGAAGACCCCCCAAAAAATCTGTTAATAAATAACTAAATAAATATGTGATTCTGAAATGACAGCAAATTAAAAAAACCCAACAAAGACACAACCACAAAATGCAAGCATTGTGTTTCCAACAACAAATAAAGAAAATAGATTGTGTCGTGACCTCAACACAAGTAAGTAAAGTTTGAAGCATGTCACTGTCTGCAGCAACTTGCAAGTAGTGTATTGAACCTGAAAAGGAGGACAGAGCATAAAAAGAGGGTTGAAGCTGCTAGCAGATAGCAGCTTCAGAAACAGAAATGAGAAAATGCTTTCTCTTTAATATCATGGCATATAAAAAAATCTTTGCTCAAACTCTTCAAGTTACTAGTAGGCCAATTTTTAAGGAATCTGTCTTTGATTTCTAGCACCACATTAATAATAAAATCTTCTCTCCTTTTTGCAGGATAGTTTCTCAATGAATCTGCTCTACTGGCAAACAGCATTTAAAGTTCTCTCTCGAGCATCAGTAAGATATTAAGGTGAAGTCCACAGTAAATTCTGAGAACAAGAGAAAACACCCTGCAAGTGCAGATACAAAACACTGATTGAGAACTTCATTTTACAGAAATCACTGTATCTGCACTTCAAACAAAAATGAGATTACTATTTTTTTCTGTTTACACTACTGACATCAATTGGAAGCTAGCAGGAGCTCTCTCTGCTGAACAGCAGTAATTGCGATGGTAGAAACTGACCACATTTACAATAGAAACATTAATTGCCAAATACAACTGAGTGCCATGGAGAAAAAAAAAAAAAACAAAACAACATTTTGCCTTTACTGATGATTAGAACATTTTAAGTGCAGAGATAGAAAATTAAAAAGGCTGCATTAAAATAAACAGTAGGTCCACGTGATTCAAGAAATACGATGGTAGTGACCCTGCTGATAACAAGGCTTCATGGGACAGAATTTCCTTGTTCTAGTTGAGCAGTTAGCTCCACTGACCATGTGAGCAGCTTTCAGAATGCAAATCACACAATCTGAATCTACATTTACCTGTGAACTTCAAAAATGCCATGAAGTATGAAATGAAACAAGTACTACAATCAAACTGCATGAACTCTTTCGAACTTTAACACTAAATACTCTTTTATGATGACCAGAAAGAACACAGAAGTATGAAGCCAGATTTTCACTTGTTTGTTCTAAAATATTTCTCTTTACCGAAGGAAAAATGAAGCTAAACACTTGTATCACCTGTTCCACAGCTCAATGATTCACATGGAAGGTTAACTTTGAAATGGATAGCATGAACCTTGCTCTCTCTGTGCATAATGCTCTAGCTAAACATGTGCTTTTCTCCTCAACATAGGAGCTTGCCCAAGACCTGAACCAAAATAACAGATAAAAGTTAGCACAGAGAAAATAAATCTTGAAAACAGGATTATTCAGGATTCAAGCAAACATACAACCTCATGGTGTATTTAAAGTTAATGAAAATAGTCTTACAAGGAAAACACACAGGCATTCTCCACTTTGCTAAAACCCATCTCCTGTGGATAAGAAAGATGCAGCTGTACTCTTGAACCCATAAGGCTCAGAAACTAGGCCATTCTTCTGCTTAAGGCACTGAACTAAAGAATTCTTGTCAGATACTTTCTCCCACGCCCCCTCTGTCCAAATCAAAACCATGTGTTCTTATAGAGCAAAAGCAAATCCAGAAGGAAAAAAAACAACCCAAAACAGCAAAAAAACAAACACAAAAACCACACCAGAAAGAAATTAAACATGATATAATCATTATTATTACCCCAACTCGACCACTCCATTCCATCCTCTTCACCTCTTGTCCTGTTCAACTTTTTTCTTTAATTTAAAATGCAGCTATCAAGTGGCCTCTCCTATCAAAGTCATCTTTAACCACACCCACTTTAGCTGGCATCTGAGACATCACCCTTCCCTTGCTAGCCTGGAAACGGGTGTGCATGTGTCAAAATGATAATTATTTGTATGATAATGAAGAAAACCACATGATCCTAGGTCACTCCAGTACTCCGCCTTAAACTTCCCTCTGCCGTGACATCTCTTAATCATTCTCATAGAGCACTGACTAGGTAAGACAAACTACATTCCTTCTCGACTCTGGCCAGTGTTATCATCCATCACTCCTGCCTTGTTTTTTCCTCCTTCTGCTGTAAACATGCAAGTCCTCTGCATCAGAATTAGCCAACTTTTATCTGTCTGAGAAGTGGAAGACAAAACAACACCTTAAAATGTGCGATTCAGTGAAAACTTAGCTATATGGGTGACACCACAAGACAAATAAGTAGCAATGCCTTCACACATAATACTAATACCTTCAAAAGATTAGATTGCATGTACTATAAAGAAAAAAAGACTGAGACCCTTGTCAGAAAAAGCAATCCTCACTTTCACTAATTTTACTAAAGCACGTACTGTAATAGCCCACTGCTGAATCCCAGTCTTTTCTTTCACAGAGTTCCCAAAAACCATTTAAGAGTGTATGTTACTGATAGTGCCAACTCAATGAAAACAAAGGAGCTACTCTAGCTCAAAGCATTTGAACCACATCCCGCTCCTCCTCCAACCTCTGCAGAGAGGGGAAGCTCAGTTTACCCGAGTAACCCCAACTTCAAGTGTTTCGTTGCACTGAAACATCACGTACAACGGCCTACCTAAAAATCTGTCGAGGGGAAGCTGTAAATAGTTACATGTACAAAATCAAAACACAGGGGAAAAAAATTTCATTTTGAATACTACACTCACTCCTCACTAGAAAAATTAAATCTGGTAATAGGCATGAAAATAACCTTTGCTATATTGCCTCCACCTATGAATTTTCACAAGTTTCCCAATAAATCATTCAATAGGAGTAAGTGTTTGACAATCTCATTCTATTTCTTTTCCTTAAACATGGCTTTCATGAAAGACAAATAACACTTCCACTGCAAAATATTTAGGGACATATGCTACAGAAGTTAAACATAGTACTGAGAGACATGTAAAAGAGCAAAAAAGAAAAAAAAGAAAAGGGTGTGAACATCTGAAAGGCAGACCTATCAGTTACACACATAGTGAGCATTTCACAAGCACCGTTTCCCTCCACCTGTTGTTTGTCCATTGTTGACTGCCCCTGTACCTCTCACTCCAGCTTTCGGCTAAGACCTTATCAAGTAATCTGTTCCATCTTGGTATAGGTGATCCTGCTCTGGCAGGGGAGTTGGACTAGATGATCTTTCAAGGTCCCTTCCAGCCCTTAACATTCTGTGATTCTGTGATCTTATCCATTCCAGACTGTCTTCAAAGGGTGCTGTGGGATAGATGGCACAAAGCATTATAGAAATGTGCATTTTTTTCACCCATCCCACCAGGAACTCCCATCATTCCTCAAAGAATGCATATTCTTATGACAGGAGCTATATCAAATGATTACAGGTTTTGTTTTGGCTTTGGGGGGTGGGGTTTGGGGGTGTTTTTTGCTTGTGTCTGTTTTGTTGGGTTTTTTTTACATACGACAGAATGAATGCTTGTATACTCAGAAAAACATACATTGAAGTTTTATTTATTTTCTGGTTTAAAAAGCACTGGAAGCAGCTGCCAAGAGACAGGGGGTTGGTACTGCACGGTAGCTCCCCATGATTTCATGCAACGGCCTTACACCACGTGCAAAGCACAGCTGGACAAGGACGAAGGTTTGTACTCAGAACCATCAATCAGCTCTCTTTGGGATACAGAGCTAGTCTGTGTCCCTCGAGAGTCACACAATGGAGCAACTTTACTGAGATGGCCATGTAAATGAGATAGAAGAAAAGAGTGCTCTCCTGAAGATCACCATTAGCTGCAGAACTTGTGAGAGCTTCACTAATTAGACATACTCGGGAACTGGAAACACCTACTGCAAAGATGGATTTATTTACCAGGCCAAAACCACTTACGCTACTCCGTAACTCCTTACTCCTTCCAGTAACTTCTACTTTTAGTTGCAACTTCTTACCACCTCAGCTACCCAGAGCTTACCAGCTAAACTTTGTGCATCAAGACCCATCAGCATAAATGCTTTCCCAGTCCATTAGCGTTTATTAGCAGGAGGAAGCACATTAAAAGTAAATTAAGAGTCTTGCCTCACCCTGACAAAGTCCATTTTAAATCAAGGCATGCTGCTGTTTGGGCGGTCAGCAACGGACCATCTCCTCCGCTATCACACATGTGCCACCTGAGCATGTCTTATGTAAGGGAGACCTTGGGCTTCCCAAGGCTCCCTGATGGACAGAAGCAACAACCTCCTCGAGATTGCTGCTCCAAAACCCAGCAGACACCATTCTAATGGCAACACTAGAATTACTGTGTGCAGATTTGGAAACTTACTACTGCACTGCTCTTTACTGTTTATCTGGCTAGGGGATTATATTCATTAGTATCAGGTTACAGGCTTACACCACGATTTCAGGAGCAAATGTGCAATTTAGAGTACTCTAATATCCCATTTAAACCTATTTTTTTTAGGGACCCAATGCACTCTCTCAAATAGTTTGTTGTTGGTTTTTTTTTTCCAATCCCTAATTACCTTTAGTGTCAAAATAGAGCATTTAGAAGTAGCATAGTCTTTTCTAAATGAGCTACTAACACTTTCATTGAAGATTTCATCCTATAGAAGTTGACAATGTTTGAGAATATTTCCATTTGCCTTGTGCAAATGTATTTTGCAAGTCTTATGTAGTCTATTACTGGATAGATGCATAATTATTTCTTATCCCTTCCCGTCTTCTCTCTCTCATCTGCATTCATATATATATATATGTTTGAAATGGAGACTCACAAGTAACAGGTATCACTCAAACCTGGTCGTTGTCTTTTAATTAAATGTAAATTTTCATTTTCCTCTCAAGGACTTGCTTCCATTCTGACTTTCAGGACTCATCAGTCTATGAAGAACAGTAATGACAGATCAAATGTGTCTATCTGCTTTAACTAGCAACCAAGCTAATATTGCTATGTCAGTTAAACTTTTCCTGAGTGACTGATACTTAACAGCTCATTATAATATCTAGGGGTTTACTTCTTTAACTGTATTATCTCATTTCTGTCACCTTTGTCTTCCAAATCCTCTGGTCATATTCACTTTTCATTTCATGAAATTCAGTAATCTACTCCACAGATACTGCTGCTTTGGTCTGGACAAGTAACAAACATTATGAGCTCCTGCTGTTGGCCAGAACCTCGAGAGATTGATGCAATGATGAAGAATCTTCTTCAACCCATTTCAACCCACCAGGCCATCTTCCTTCATTTCTTACTGATCACTCTCCACCCAAGTAGAACCTGCGTGCAACTACACGCATTACATTTCACAAAACTCCTTTTTGCCCCTCCTGCACCTTCTGCTACCTTCCCAAAGTCAACTAACGTATCTAGCACGCATTTCAGCGTACTTCACCTGAGACGGCAAGTTCACATCTCTCAAACTACAGCCTATTTAAATAGCTCCCACCAATGGACAGGACCAGATGTGGTCAAGGATTTTACAACCGCTCCGAGGTACCATCTATTGTAACCAAGGCTGGTTATTTTCTGTGAGAAGACCACCACAACAGAGAACAACACTACGCCTCTACTCCATCAAGTCCGGGCGGAGCAGAGGAAGAGCGCAAAGATATTAGAGCACAAAGGAAGATACAAACAATCAACTCGGGAGGTACCAAGGACACGACGACAACCTCTCTCAGACATAAAACAAAGCAAAACAGAGGAAGGAATACAGTAATGGCAATGCAGGGCACTATCTTCGAGGTGCAGACCAAACAAAGAACAAGTACGGCAGAATCCCAGAAGGCGAGACAGGGCCGAATGCCAGGCAGCTAGAAGCCCACGAGTGGGTGCCCCCACCCAAGCACAGGGGTGCCCGGCGTGGGGCACGCGTGAAGGCAGGGCAGTCCGGCCTGCAACCCGCGGGGGCTGGAGGCCTCTCCCCGGCAGGGGCCCAAAGCCAACTGCCTGTGTGCGCCGACAGCCGCCGGCTCCAGCCAAGTACATATAAGGGCAGCCCGGCCTAGCAACGCATGGAAGAGGTTGCCCGGCCGCCGTACGGAGCGGCAGCCGCCCGCCGACCCCGCGTGAGGCCCGGAGCCGCGGGCGGGCTGGGAGTACGTGGAACCCAGCGCGCCGGACCCGCCCCGGCAGCGCCGCATGAAGGAGCCTGCGGCGTGGGGAGACGGTGGTACAAGCCCGGCGCTGGGGAGCTCCCGGCCTGCCGGGCGAGGGGACTGCCGCAGCCCGCCCACCCCTCGGGCACCTGGCCTGGGGGGCAGGACAGACCGGGCCGCAGCCAGGTGCCAGGGAGAGGCGGCTGCGGAGAGGACGGCGGGCAGGGGAAGGGGCGCGGCGGAGGGAGGCCCGGTACGGCACTCACGTTCTCCGTGTCCCGCTCGTTGACGGTGGGCAGCGGCGTCCGAGTGGACATCTTGGGGGCCGCGGCAGCGCCGCGCCCGGCGCTCTGAGGATAAGGCCGCCCGCTCTCCTAGGCCGCGGCGGAGGCCGCCGGCTGTCCTCACCGGCAGCCGGGCGCACACGGCGGGACGCGGGCCTCCTGCCGCGCTGCCGGCCCCGCTAGGAGCCCGGCGCCATGGCCTCGCCAGGCCGATCCTCCTCCTGCCGCACTCCCGCCCGCTTCGCCGCCGCTGGGCTCCGCGCAGCCCGACCGCCGGCTCCTCCTCCTTCTCCCTCCTGCCCGCTCAGGTGAGCGGCCGGCAGCGCAGGGGAGCCACGGCGCCTCCTCAGCATCCGGCGGCGACACCGACTCCTCCTCCTGCCGCCGCTGCCCCGCGCTCCCTTCCTCGTCTCTGCTGTGCCGTGCCGTGCCCTGCCCTGCCCTGGTCTCCCCTCCTCCTCCTCCCCCTCCCCGCCCCGCCGCTCTGGGCCCTGCCCCAACGGCCAGGCTTCACCGCCCCGCGCCGCAGGAAGCGCCGGGCGGTGCGGGAGGGGACAGCGAACGCAGGTTGGCGGCCAGCCTCTGCCGGGGCCACCGTCCCTCCAGCCGTGGCACCCGACACGAGTGGCGCCGCGCCGGGCCTAGTCGGGGTGTGGGCCGGCCAGGAGGTCGCGCTGGGCCCGGGCCCGGGGTGAAGTGGATCAGGGCAGGTGTGCTGCTTCGTGAGGGAGGACGAGGGGAGAGTGCGTCGCGGTGTGTCTTGATCAGCGTCCGTCACCGGCACCGGGCGCATCCTTCAGCCTGCTGGGATGGGGGGGCCCTCGAGGAAGCCAGCGGGGCCCGGGGTTGGGGGGGAGGGGTACAGTTGCCTGGGAACCCCCCAGCCCGCTGCATGAGGAGCGCGGGACGGTACCCAAGGGGGTGCTGGGGCCCTCTGCAGCTTGATGAGTGGGGTGCCACAAGAACTCGCCCGTTCCTAGGCATCGACCTTCGAGAGGGCGGTGGGGCAGCCATGCCTGCTTCCCGCACGGCTCCGAATCCTCAAGTCACAGACTTCCCGGAGACTCGTAAACCCCTCTGTCAGCATCTGTGTAAATCACGCTGTACATTTGTGCGCCTCAACGAGCCAGCCTCCTTTACCCACTTGAAGCTGAAATCGCATCAAGATTCCGGGCGATGCGTCTATCCGCTGGTGTCCGACCAGCACGCACTCCTCGAACACTTAACCAATGACCTCATGTACTTAAAATTAGAACCACGCACACGTTTCTGTCTTTGAGAAGTTACTAGTGTTTACATGACAGCAACTCTTGCCATAAAACCAGCCAAACCCTTCACCTCATTCTAAAAATAATCCGGGGGGGGGGGGGGGGGGGGGAAGGGGGAGAAATTGGGAAAAAACAACCACCAAAAACAACTCTCCTGCACCAAAACCAAGAGAAAAACAATGTGCCTGAATTTCCATTGTGATAGTTCAACAGATTCTTGTAGCTTAAACTGTAAACATCTTCATGAATGCTGTAAACACAATCTTTGTTCTGAAAGACCTTCATTTAGATGTTGGACTAGATGATCCTTGAGGTCCTTTCCAACCTGGCATTTTATGACTGAAAAATACTTTGAAAGGCACTTGATGGGTTGTGTGTGTGTCTCCAGAAGTCCTTATGGGCTTGTGAAAGGGCATACTTTGTTATTTATTACCTATATTCATAGTTTTTATATACACACACACACATACATGCCTGTATTTATAGGTAACCACAGTAAACAGAGTATATTTAGTTCTAGTTTTAGTTCTGGTGTGATACAAGAGGTGCCCCCAGCTCCTTAGCACGGGTCAGCTAGCAGTGGAGTTTTCCATATGAGAAAACAGCTCTTGATGTGTAGCTGATGCAAGCACAGGCAGAGAACATCCCCATGTTGTACAAGCAGTGTGACAGGACTACTCTTTGCACATTCAGCATCATGTAGCTCCGGTGATGCACTATTTGATTGGAATGATAGAGGTTCCCAGATAAAAAGCCTCCCTAAACCTCCTGAATCCTTGCAAGGGTCTCTGTTAGCTCCTAGCTTTCACCTCACATAGCTGACTGCAAGGGAAATTTCAGGTTTTTTCATTTTTTTTCTGGGAACAAAATAATCCAAGATTGGCTTTACTTGGGGTAAACAGGCATTGTCTCATCATCATGCCAAAACAAGTTTGTTGACAAACTGGATATTAACCCAGTTTGGTTGCTTAGCTCATCAAAATGTGTTCACTTTTATCCCAAATAAGAACAAGTCTGTGTAGTAGGGCTGTATGTGGGGCCTGGCTCTGTAACCCTTCCTTGGTCAAAACTGCCAGTGATGAAAGCCCCTCGTGGTATGGATTTGTGTACAGGCTTGTGGTTGGGGAAGAAAGGAGTGTAAATTCAAATGTCTTCTAAATGTCTTTAATGACACCACTGACTAAAGGAAAGCTTAGAAAGACTTCCTGCCTTAGCATTTGAATATATTTTGGTCAGTAGTTCATAGGAAAATGCTGGTTCATCAAAAATTAGACGTGTAATCATGTAATAATTCTTGTTATCTGAAGATCTGCTTTGCAGTTGTTTTGGTTGTGGTTGTTTCTGTTATCATGTTCTTTCACGTTAATAAGGTCACTCATTCATTTAATAGCTCAGTTTAATTTTGTTTAGTTATTACTACAGGCTTCTCGTCTAGCCTAAATAAGAAAACTCAGGGACAGCAACTAAGGAGCTGCATCAAGGAGAAGGTGACCACAGAGATGGTCTCGTCATTTCCCAGCTGCCTCTCCAAAGAGACAAAATAGATGATGAGTCCAAAATCTGAGTCCAAAAGTGGCCTGGAAGATGGCTGCTCCAAACTGTCTGAAACTAAATTATGTGAAAAGTTATTGCTGTGGCATTAAGTCCTGCTTAGTGCCCACCATTGTCACAGAGCACAAGCAGGGATTGGATGGGGGCAGCAATGGAGGGGTACAAACAGCAAGCAGTGAGAGGAAGGCTGTCATTTTGGAATGGGAGGAGCCAGCAGGAGCATTTTGCTTGGGATCCATGTTTTGAGGGGCTGGAGGAAGTTTTGGCTCCTCACATCAGAAATGTAAAGGACAGACTTATTGCCTGGGAAGTTGTGATCTTTGAGCTCTCAGAAACCTGCACAGGCCCCTGCTGTAGTACCCAGTTGTTTTGTTCCTGGCTGGTTGTTTAGACAGAGAGGATGCAGAACACAGGACTTAAGCTGTTACACCATTCTTATTCTGAAATGTATCAATTTTCTGCATTTTGGCCAGAGATAACATATTTATTTATGACTAGACAATTTTGTTTAGTGAGGAAATTACGGTGTCAGTCAGCTCTGTAAGCACTTGGCCCTCCCAAAGGGAGCTCCAGCAGTGACTCAGTTGCAGCTCCCCAGCATACAGGCAGAATCAACTTGGTGCTGTGCCTTGTAGAAGTCAAGCCTATGTGCCTTCACTTCCTCCATAAAACCAGCTGGCTGATGCTTAGGCCAGCTTTTCTTTTTGTTTGCAGGGATGTGCTGGATGGAAGCATTGCAGCCAGGTGAGCACAGAGCTCCCAGTCCATCCAGCCCATGACATGGCCAGCTTCCCGGCTCCAGTGCTCCCTCTGGACCCATTTGTGGAGGATCTGTTTAGTGACTATCTTGAAGTTCCATCCTAGAAAGGTGGATGTTCCACCACCACAACTGAATCCCACCTATAACTAGTAGCATTTTCAGACACTAACTGTAATGAAACAATTTCCTATAATTTTCAAATGTCATTCTCAACAGCAAAAGGATGAAAGGTTCAGACATAACACAAGAACACATGACCACTGAGACATGAATAAAATTGAGCAAGAAATTGGTCTTTATTGCCTTTCATTGCACCAGCACATCTACTATATTATAGAAAACAAAATGAAAGATGTGGCAAATAAGTCTCTTCTCCCAGGCAACCAGTACCAGGACAAGAGGGCACAGTCTCAAGCTGTGCCAGGGGAAGTTTAGGCTCGAGGTGAGGAAAAAGTTCTTCACAGAGGGAGTTATTAGCCATTGGAATGGGCTGCCCAGGGAGGTGGTGGAGTCACCATCCCTGGAGGTGTTCAAGAGGGGGTTGGACATGGCACTTGGTGCCATGATTTTGTAGGCATGAGGTCTTGGGTGACAGGTTGGACTTGATGATCTTTGAGGTCTTTTCCAACCTTATTGATTCTATGATTCTTAGAATCTATGATTGTAAGTAAGAGTATTATACCTCCAGCTGTGTGTATGAAGGCTACAGTAGTATTAGAGGCCTCCTGAGGCCCTTACAAACTACAGATATGGGGATCAGTGGATTATTTACTTTATGAGGGTCACAGTACAAAATTATGTGCATTCTGAATATAAGTGGACTTTGTAAATATATTATTAGTTACAGTCAAGATTCTGATTTTGCCATAAGAATCACTAGGAAGTATGGTCTTGGTGCAAAGTTAAATAACACAGTTTGCCCCAAATGCTTTAAGCCTCCAGAACAAATGAGCATTTTTATGTATTTTTAAAAATTTTTATCAGGAACACACACTTCTTGTGAATTCCTTTATTATGTAGATGCAAACAAAGGTTTAAATACATTCAAAAGCCCAGACATTGGTCATCTATACTGAAATTTGACCCTAAATGTAGTTAAATTGGAATGGCCTGCCCAGGGAGGTGGTGGATTCAGCATCACCGGAGGTGTTTAAGAAGAGACTGAATGGGGTGCTTGGTGCCATGGTTTAGTTGATTAGGTGGTGTTGGGTGATAGGTTGGACTTGATGATCTCAAAGGTCTCTTCCAACCTGGTTAATTCTAATTCTAAATTTGTGTCTTCACATTTACTGGATAACTGAAGAGGAGCTGCCATTAGAATGCCCATGTATAAACTTCATATGAAAACAGTAAATACGAGCAGCATTTCTCACTGATCACTCTGGAGGAATATTATAAAATCATAGTACAGTAGTAGTTCCCAAGCTTTCTTGTACATCCCCAAGGCCTCTAAAATGGTATCAGCAAATCTATTTTACAGAGGTTAAGCCACCTCAAAAATACGTGGGTTATCAAGGGTCTGAAGAAGCTGGTAAGGCCATTTACTCTGTCTCTGGGCATGCCTCTTAAGGCCTGAAGAAATAGAAGGGTGTTATAAATTGGTCCTACACTGCTGAAGACCTCTGTACTGGCTCTTCATAATTATTGCTAAAAATAACTAGTTTCAATTGTTTCCTTCAGCTTTGATATCTCATCTCTCTTCTGATGCCCCCAGCCTCTAGAGCCACAGCCAATTCCTTCCCACATCTGAAGAGTTTCAAAAAGGAAACTAGCAAGCTACTGTAGTAGTGAGGTAGAACCACAATGAAACCTGGGGCAATGGCAACTGCATGAATTTCAGCCCTTGTTTTCATTTGCTGCAGTCTGGGGTTTTTTGACTGTTGTGGCTTTCAGTAGTGGTTTCGAACTTGCTTCATAAAAATCTCATTTTCTTTCCTTTTTGTAGCTTGAGTTTAGATTAAGGATATTGACAGAGGAGGTAAGGCTTGAGTTATTTTCATGCATCAGCACTGGCAGTATCTTTTTTTTTCTCCTTGGAGAAGACTGCATCAAAGAATAGTAACAATGAAAGCATAGTTTAGCATGTTGGAAATATCTGTAATATAAAGCAACATCTTGGTGTCCCTTTTATCCAAAAATATTTTAAATGAAAGCATGCCAAAGAGTAAAATAGCTACTTAAAACAGGTACTTACATGATTCCTATCACAGCTCTAGCTGAGCTAGGATGTGAGACGTAACACCCCACTGCATTAGACCTGTGAAGCTGCAAAGTTTCCCTAGCTGCTGCTCAGCTAGGGAGTGGAGGGACTAAATGGTCTGTCCAGGAACAGAGGGGAAGGCATGGACAAAGGAGACAGCTGACTTACTATAAGTAGTCCTTTGGGACCCTCTGGGTACAGATGTAAAACCAGCTTTAGATAACCCCAGGAGATAGGGCAGGATGGCAGAAAGCCTGCAACAAGATGCCTGGTGATCTGCCATTGATCTTCAGGGGGCCATTGGAGACCAGAAGTGGGGGAAGAGTTGGGAAAGGCAATTAACCTAAGTAGTCACAGATGTTCTCACTCTACATCTGCCCTCTGCAGACTTCAGTGGTGTGGTTTCTGTGGAAACAGAAACTGTGCTAAATGAAGCTGCTATCCCTGGCAGGATCTAAATTTTTTCAACTATGTCTTCTACAGCAGCGCAACAAGAGCTTGTTGATGCAGAAAGGTGCAAAGCTACCCTGTGACAATATTGCATATTTCAATCCAAACTAAACCAGCTTTTGACCCAGAAATGATTTCAGGTTTTGATACCAGTTAATCCAGTAAGCTATTCTGCAACAGGGAAGTCTCTAGCTATTGAAAAGACCCTACATAATCCTCAGCGAGTCCAGTGTCAGTTCCAGTAGTCTTCCCTGAACTTTAAGGTGATCAAGAAAGGAAAGATTTGAGTAAATCTGATGGCTGCAAGATTTAAGCATGTGTGAGTGAATATTTTTTGCTTATTTAGGACAACTTTTCTTTCATATTTTTATAATACCTTATAATACCTTTTATAATACTTTATTTTGCTAAAATACCTGTACTGGATTAATTTTTTACTGAGTCATTCTAGCAGTTTAGAAGCTTAAAATGGCTTGGGTTGTTAGGTCCTTTTGTCTTTTATTTCATCTCTCCCCAACCCCCCAAACAAAGCAGTCTCCCTGTTTTGCTTTCTGCTGACTGCACTGAACTGGCAGAATAGCCTTAAAGATAATTGATAAAATGACAGGATAGGATAAAATGTTGGGAGAAAAGAACTGACACAGGCATTCCTGGACTTTTTAACAGTTAAACCACAATGCCCTGTTCAAATAAACACATTATTCCCACAAGAGAGAGTAAATTTTATCCCTCCCAGAATTTGTATGTGGAACAAAATGGCAAACAATCTCTTACTGCTGGAAGTCTTACAGACCATGCCTTAAAGAGAACTGAAGATGAATCTGAAATCTCTTCTGCTTTCTTTGAGGTTATCAGGAGCAAAGACAGGCAATCTGGGCTTCTTGTAACAGCTTCTGAACCAGAGCTGGCAATAACCTTGGCCACATAGCTTCAGCAATGGATTTAAAAGAGGATTGGATTCTAGAGTTCTCCTTTGAAGTGTCCTAAGAGGGTGTAAACCAGCCAGATGAGGCAATCTGCTGCCTATCTTCACATTGCATTGACTAAATCACTTCACAGAACCAACACCCCAAAGTCAAGCACAGGGAGAGGGTAAAGGACCTTACTCTGAGTTACCTGGTTGCCCTGAGATGCGATAACTGACCGTATGGGGCCCCAGTCTGCCACCAGGACCACATCATCTTGCTTTCCCAGCCTGTGAAGGGAGGATGCTTGGAAACAGAGAGGAGAATACATTAAACCAGGAAAGAAACATATTGTTGGCTTTTAGTTTTTCATTTAGCCTGAGAAATAAGATACAATGTCAACCTGATTTCCAAAGGAGCTAAAAATAAACCAAAGGGTTTATTCTGGGATATACAAAGCTATCCAACAACAGCTCAGCTTTATGACATGTAGGAATAGGATCCAAATTCTGATTTCTGGTTATATTACTGGAAGTTTTCCATTGGCTTCAAAGACAAGTCGTAGTTTCACCAAAGTAATTTGGTCAGAATTTGGCCATACATCTATTATTGTTCCTTGATGTGATGCAGTTAGAATTTTTAGTGGCAAAAATATTTAGTAAAAAACCAAAAACCCCCAATGGAAACAACCTCTTGGCTTTTCCTGAGGTTTACATGATTTTAACTGTTTTGAGAGTTAATAGTGCTACATGTATGCCAAGTATTATTATGCATTATATAAATGCATAATATGAGGCATGCTATTTTCATCTTTGCCCACAGTGCAATAATGATGTGTCTGCAGTGGGATGAAGTGCAACGCTGTGTTTAATGAAGGTTATGCATTGAGTTTGCATTTCTTGTTGTTAGGTGATACACTGCTTCTGATATCTAGGTCATTGATCAAATCAGTCAGGGGTTAACCATGTCCAGACATTCCTATCTGAACCCTGGTAGGCTTCTGCTGCCAGAGGAAAAGTTCTTCCCCTCTGTAGAGAAAGGGTGGTCAGGCATAGGAACAAGCTGTCCAGAGAAGTGGTGGAGTCACCAGCCCCAGAGATGTTCAAGAAACATGTAGACATGGCACTTTGGGACTTTAATGACTGTGGTGGTCTTAGGTTGCTGGCTGGACTCAATGATCTTAGAGGTCTTTTCCAGCTGAAACAATTCGATGACTCTATGATAACTTAGTCTAGAGCTAGTGAAAAGGGTCTGTGGTGGAAGAAAATGCAAGGCTTGATTCTGGGATAACCCATTCAAAACTCATCTAAGCAGTGTCGGTGATAGTCATGGAAAGTGAATGAAGGCTATGTAATGAAAATACTGTGAAGTCCATCACCTCATAGGAGCACTGGAAATCTAACATCTGAGAATAAGTTTAGTAAGTTAATGGCTTACTAAAGAAGATAGTTCCTTTTTAATTTTTATTTTTACATAGATCTGATATGGTTACAGTGAAGTATAGGACAGAAGATCTCAGCTGACTACCTAAATGTTTCCCAGTATGGATTGCAAGTCCATCTTTGATAACACCCAAGTTGAGTCCAAGTGCAAAAGTGAAATATATATATACACACATGCATTTCTCAAGTAAGATTTGCGTCTCAAGCCCAAATTTTGGTACTGCTCCTGTATTGCCAGTATTTACTCCACAGAAGTACATTGAAAATCCACTGGATCAAATCTCCATGCCTTCTGGTCAGTTTTTCTTGAGCTCTTCCTAGAAACAGAATTCACAGTAGTTCAAATTCTGATGGATAAAAAGCAGCTGAGCACACACCCATCCCTCTAATTTCCATAGCAGTTGTTGCTGAGTAAGGACTGGATGTGCCTCCTGCTCCTGTGTCAGGACTGCTGAAATGAATAAGTGGGAGGAAGATCAAGCTCTGGCGAGGATGGACTTCAGGAGCTGGTCCGTTCTTCTTTCACACGGATGGGAGTGTCACAGCGTGCTTCCCTGCCTAATCAGTCTCAACACAGCCTTGCACAACTCAGACTGTCTTAAGCTTTTAACCAGGGTGTAGGAGTTCAGAAAAAAGAAAACCAAACCACCTCCCTTCCCCTAAGAAAAATGTAATTGCTGAGATTTGTTTTGATGTAGCACGTACAGTAAACTTGAATCACTGAAAGGGAACCACATATTTGTGCAAGTATTTTTTTGTTTCCCTAATTTTCATTCCTAGCTGGCTATTCATTTTACTTACCTCCTAGAGAAAACACACTAGAGACTGGATCTGGCTCCCAGTGAGACTCACATTGGAGCTGCCAAGGCCATAATCCCCTGGGCTGTAAGACTGTTCCTCTGTGTTGACCCTGCTGGGGCTATCCCAGTATATAACCAGCGGACAATCTGGTCCCCATCATAGTTAATGCAGACAATCCTCTGTGACTCATCTTGTGGGCCAAAGAAAATGTTAATGCATAGTGAAAATATCAGAGTAACGCATAGTGATAGATTCTACTCTCATTGTAATTGTGTTACTAATTACAAGTGTTACTTGTTCTTTATACCACTCATTTGTTTCAACACTCAGTGAGACCAGGAGCCTAGTGCATTTGAGGCTTCATACAAGCAAAAGCCTTGATGTTAGAACACGATCTGCACTAAAAGCCATGCATGTCTGCAGCTTCAGCTTCAAGGTTATCATCCTTGCAAGCTTTCTAGACCTCTGGTGAAAACAGCACAGAAGTTTCAGAACTATTCTTCTGTTAAGAATCTCAGAACATGGATCTTCAGTATTATGACCATTATGTAGCATGCCAAGACGTGAAGGATGAATGGAAAAGCAGTCCAAAATTGTAATTATGGAATAGATGGGCACAGCAAATAGCAGAATAAGAATAGAACACCAAGGCAGAAAGCCAAGAAAATGATTGTTTGGTTTAGGGAAGACCATCTAGCAAAATTGACCAATTTAGCTAATTAACAACCACATACTGACTGTATTGTGACCAGCAATAAGAAAAACATTAATGAATGGCTAGAGAAAGGTTCTGATTTGGCCCTTTAATATAGATTCAAAACAATGCTCTCAATGAAGATGGGAATTTCTTGACAAGACAAAATAGATTGGGCTGGATCAATCCTCGCTATCAGTACAGGCTAGGGGATGAGGTGGCAGAAAGCAGCCCTGCAGAAAAGGACTTGGGGGTGCTGATGGATGAGAAGTGGGACTTGAGCAGACAGTGTGCACTTGCAGCCCAGAAGGCAAGCCACATCTTGGGCTGCATCGAAAGATGTGTGGCCAGCAGATCCAGAGAGGTGATTCTACCACTTTGCTCTGGTGAGACCTCATCTGGAGTACTGCATCCATGTCTGGAGCCCTAAATACAGGAAGGACATGGACCTGATGGACTGGGTCCAGAGGAGGGCCATGAAAGTGGTCAGGAGGTTGGAGCACCTCTGCTATGAAAACAGGCTGAGGGAGCTGGGGTTGTTCAGCCTGGAGAAGAGGAAGCTCTGGGGAGACCTAATATCAACTTTCCAGTACCTGAAGGACCTACTATCAACCTCCAGCCTACAAGAAGGCTGGAGAGAAACTGTTTACAAAGGACTGTAGTGATAGGATGAGGGGCAATGGCTTCAAACTAGAGAAGAATAGATTTAGATTGGATGTTAAGAACAAGTTCTTCACCATGAGGGTGGTGGAACACTTGAACAGGTCGCCCAGAGGGGCGGTTGGGGCCCCATCTCTGCAGATATTCAGCGAGGCTCGACAAGGCTTTGGGCAACCTGACCTGGTTGAGGATCTTGCTTACTGCAGAGGGGCTTGGACTCCATGGCTATTGGAGGTTCCTTCCAACCCAGACCATTCTGTTACTCTGTGATAATCCTCTCTCTGACACTTATACAGACTCTTACCATGATACCTGTCTACGTTTAGCCTGTATCTGGGACTAAAATATAACAGTTGCTCTGTCACTCAATGACTCATCCCCAGAAAAGAAGGAGAATTGGGAAAGAGAAAATACTCACTAGTTGAAATGAAAATTAATGTAATGAAACAGCTAAACAAATGCCAATATAAAGCATATAAAGTTATACTCAGACCAGCAAATGTACAGTAGCCACACACACACACACAAAATAAAGGAAAGCAGTCCTCAGGAGCAGAAAGAGAAAGAGCAACATCAGGATGAGCCCAAAAACTGTCACACAGCCTCACATCCTCAGAAAATTTCCCCCTTTTTACTGAGTGTGATGCTCATGGCATGGGATACATCTGATAGCCAACTCAGATCAGCTGCCCTGGCTGACACCAAACTGCTAATGGCTCACAGAGCAGGGCATGCCTGTGATTCTGTCCCAGCTAAATCAGGACAGTACCTGATCATCTTTATAGATCTTCATATCCCATGCAACTGAGAAGCTTTAGAGCATGCCCACAGCAGCAAGCCTTGGAAGGGGGCCAGGCTGCCAGGGATGGCACAGCTAGGAAGGGCTGTCCTGGCCTGAGTGGCTGATCCCTTCCTCCTCCTGGAAGAGCCGCTGGCACCGTTACCTCGAAGTAGCTCTCTTCTCCCTTCCCCTTGCCTCTCCCTTGCCTCTCTTTCTCTTTCTCTTTCTCCTTCCCTTTCCCCTTTCCCCTTCCCTTTCCCCTTTCCCCTTTCCCATCCCATCCTTATCTTCATCTTTTGCTCTTGGTTTCCCTGCAGCAGGACTCAGCCACGATCTCAGCCTTCTTTCCCAGCAGCGTGGGAGATACATGAGAGAAGGCTGGAACTGCTGCTGCTCGGCAGAAAGTACTGTTGCTTTTTCAGAGAGGGGAAAAAAGTAAACTCTTGCTCTTCCTACTACCATCTGTGTTTTTTACCAGTACTCCCTTCAGATCTACTCAGTGCAAATACTAATTTCACATTTACCCATCTATCTTGGGATTCTTAGGAAATCTTGTGCTCTTCATACTAGTGGGAACAGAAGCATGGAAAGAATAAATGAAGCTATCCAGAAAGTCTCAGAAAATCAGTCTTCTCACATGCAGGCTGTGATATTATCTTCTGACACTTTCTTTTTGTGGAGCCATGCTTTCCACATGTTAATCCAGGATTCTCTCTCTCCTTCATACCTAGGTAGCAAGAAAGTTTTGCAAATATTTGTGCAACTGTTCATCCTGTTCAAAAGCTGCATGATATGACCCTCTTGAAACCTTCCTATGGGTTGGAGAGCCATGCAGGCAGGGTTCACAAATCAGGCCAAACTACAGGCAGCTGGTACTCTCAGTAAGTGTCTTGATGCATAGTTCATGAGCAAGCCACTGGCTGCAATATGTTTGTGTTAGTCATTTATCAAATAATAATGAGCACCAAAGGCTAGGTCCTGTAAATGGATAAATGGGGCTGATTCCTGCACCTTGGCATGAGGAATGTGTCTTCAGGCCTATGTTTATGGAGCTACAGATTTGTTCTTTGATCTCTTACCATTAATAAAACTAAAGGAATGCAGGTTTTGGTGTTAATATTCTGCTTAACATTGTCTAGAGAAAGGTTGTTAGTTTCCTGTAGCTGTGTCATCAGTCTCGAGGGATGTGTTATAAACATTAACAGACACAAAGCAATAAGTAACATAAATCCCTCCTAATCTGAAAATCACAGAATCATAGAATCCCAGAATGGTAGGGGCTGGAAGGGACTTCTCTACATTCCTAAGGCATCTTCCATTCCTAACATCCTTGCCAGTGGTGATTTTTCATAACAATGAAGTAATTGTTTATTTTCTCCTTGCCATTTTGTTGCAGGAATTAGATACTTTGTGTTAATTCTTACCATGAGATTTTTCTTGCTGGTCTGCTAAAGGTACAAGCAAGGCAAAATGTTTCCTAAGATCCCAAAGGCACGTGTTATCTCATGGTAGTACATACACACATTGCAGTGTGATGTTTGTTCTTGATACTGGTAGATGGACCATACTATATCCAAGATACAGCTTTGTGCTTCCATTAGGATCCCACTTCACAGATTCATAGAATGATAGGGGTTGGAAGGGACATCTGGAATCATCAAGTCCAAGCCCCCTGCCAAAGAGGGATCACCTAGAGCAGGTCACACAGGAACACATCCAGGGAGGTCCTGAAAGTCTCTCTAGAAGGAAACTCCACAACCTCTCTGGGCAGCCTGTTCCAGTGCTCTGGCAACTTTACAGTAAAGAAGTTTTTCCTCATGTTGGGATGGAACTTCCTGTTTTCCATTTTGTATGCATTGTCCCTTGTCCTATCACAGGACACTATTGATAGGAGACTAGTACTGTTTTCTTGACACCCACCCTTCAGATATTTGTAAACATTAACAAGATCTCCTCTCAGTCTTCTCTTTTCCAGACTAGACAGCTCCATATCTCTCAGCCTTTCCTCATCAGAGAGATGTTCCAGTCCCTTAATCATCATCATAACCTCCACTTATATCCCTGTCCTTCCTGAACTGGGGAGCCCAGAACTGGACACAATACTTCAGGTGGGGTCTCACTAGGGCAGAGTAGAGGGAGAGAAGAATCTCCTTTGATCTGCCATCCACACTCTTCTTAATGCACCCCAGGATGCCATTTGCCTTCTTGATTCTGTGATTCTGTGACATGTTGCTGTCCCATGGATAACTTATTGTTCACCAGGACTCCAAGGAGCTGTTTTCCAGCAGCTTGTATTTTCCTGCTTGCAAAATACTTCATCAAGCTGTATAATAGAGAATAAAAAATTCACAGAGTGCCTGTGCCACTGTGATTTTAATAAAATCCAGAGGAAGACTAAACAGAAACACACAACTGTTAAAAACCTCAAGGGCTCACATTTAGGTGAAAGTTGCTGGTTTCCCTCTTGCGCTTGTGGGAAAAGATTTTGATAAGCTCATGCTACTGATGTGAAACAGTATGTGGACAGCTGTCTTAAAACATACTGTAAATATAATGGAAACATATTATTGCTAAATGTTTTCAGCATGTTGCTGTCAGGGCCTGATTATAACAAGATTTCCTAACTTGGGCCAGCAAATCGGACAAAGAGGCTTTTTGGAGCCTTCTCCTCCCTGGCTGCCTGTGTTTCTCAATTTTCTTAGTCAGGGAGCACCCAGAATGTATCCCAATTTTCAGATGCCTCCTTGTACTGTTGGTTCTGCAGTTAATCGCTTAGAATGATGGACAAGCCCAAGCCTGTGTGGCAGGCAACCATCTTATGTCACATCAAGCACCTTCCAGGTCAGCTCTAAATTATTTTTCCACTCTGAGGCAGAAATTCTCCATACTGCGAACATCAGCTCAAGGAAGATCTGAAATTCCCCATGTATGAGATACAGGAGAAAGAAACTGGGAAAGGCAACCCTCCCAAAACCATTATTAATTTCTAATTGCAGCATATTTTTCTCAGCAGTCTCATTCCACTACACTCAGCTCTTTATTTGAGTTTAAAGTCCACTGAGGTCAGTATGCAATGAATGTGGACATGAGAGAACAGATTAATGATGGAGCAGACAGAAGAGAGTGAAAACAGTCTGCACCTGGGGATTTCCTCCAGAAACTGAGGTCCTTCCAGATTCCCTCTAGAAGGGAATTTGCAGCCCCTGGTGTTGGATGATAGGTTGGACTCAATGATCTCAAAGTTCTCTTCCAACCTGGTCTGGTCTGGTCTATTCCATTCCATTCCATTCCATTCCATTCCATTCCATTCCATTCCATTCCATTCCATTCCATTCCATTCCATTCCACTGTTGATGAGGTGATATGACCCATCCTTTATGTATAATTAGCAGTTGCACTTGCAAATAAAGGCATGCATATGATATTATAAAAGTGATCTTTAACCCCCAAGTTCTTCTATACTACTGAATTATCAACAGAGGAATCTCCTCCCTTAAATGAGGACCTGGATATGGGAAAATTCTCCACAGGGAATTCCCATACACCATAAAAATGATCATGAACCTGGTTATCTTCTCAATTTGGTCATGAATAGCAAAATTTCCCCTGAGTAGATTGGGATGTTAACAAGCAAATTTTTAGCTATAGACAGTGGTGCTTCAAATGCTTTCCTTCAGGAAAAAAGGGGAAAGACGTTTGGCTTGGAGGGAACTGGAGAGACACACTGACTTGAGCACAGTTAGCTGAAGTAGCAAGACCAACATGAAAACCAGATATTATTTTTCCTGCTTGTGGTTTTCTTTTCCCCAAAAGCTGTCTGTGTGACTAGCTCCCCTATGGACATGTTTCTCAAGATAACAGCCTCTGCTTTGTGTCTGTTCCGTACAAAGTGGAACACAAAGTTTGAAACTAGATATTTCCAGTCTGTCAGAGTTCAAGGGAGACTGAATTTTGGCCTGGTTTCATAGCTAATTATGTGGGGTAAAATCCTAGCTCTCTTGAAGTCAATGGCACAAATTCCATTGGCTTCAGCAGGGCAAGGATGTCACCCCTTGCAGTTTAGGGATCAACTATAAGAAAAAGAAAAGAACTATGATTCTGACCATATGATTCTGACCATGCTTGCCATGCTTTTAGTCTACTGGATCTATCCACATCCCTGACAGTGTATTTCACAGAATCACCAAGGTCGGTTTATAAAGGTTTTGGCGCCTGTCTCTTTCTGGAGTCCCTGTGACCTCTTCAAGGGATGTGATCTTCAAATCCAAGAGACAGAAAGACCACTAGCAAGTGCAGAAGGTTGTGATAAAACATTGATAGCGTTCTGGCACTTAAATTCCAACTCCCAATGGAGTCCCCAGACAGATTCCATTTATTTTAATTGTCTCTACATCAGTTCCTTTTAGTGCTTGAGGAGTGCTAGACACTATCAGATGAGACGTGCCAAAATTGTTTGTCAGAGCAAATTGGCAATAATCTGTAAGCTATAATAATGTTTCTTTATGTTATCAGCACATCTTCCTCAAATATTCCTGGCCATATATGGTATAAACTTTTTGCCTTTACTCAGGAATTTCCTTTTCAGTTTTTTCCTTTTCTTAAGGCAGCCTGTACTAGGACAACAGGAAAAAAAATTCTGGAGTGGGATCCAGTCCCTTGCACTCATATCTGATAAACAGATGGTTCTGTGAGCCTCAGGCAGTGGAGGAATATAGTCACATTCATAGAGGTTTAGTGATAACTCAGATAGTTACTCCAAAACATCATATGTTACACCAATATTTTGCACTAACTGAGTAATGTGGAGTGTTCTGCCAAGGCTCCTCTGTGTGCTTTTTCACAGCTGTGATGCTGTCAGGCCAAAGACAATGCTTGCAGTGAGGAGCCCAGCACTCCCACAGACACTCAGCTGTCTGAAGGCTGGATCTTAGCCAAAAGGCTCCTGAAATGTTTTCCATGGGCTATATCCTAATGTGTATTGCCTGTGTATTCACACATTTCATTCTAATGGCAGGGTGGTTTGCAGAGGAGCTGCTGGGCTGGCTTATAGTACACCCTGAAAGTACAGAAGGCAGAGGTCCCCTCTGTAGAACTAACATTACATTTTTTCCTATGACAGCTCTGAGTTTACACAGTGTTGTGTTACTTTGCTCAAACCTTATTGAGCTATGTGGTGTTTAAATGTACCTAAGCCATGGTAGTTTCTAGTATCCTCCTTGTTAACCACTGTGCTGACATAGCTATGACATTGTTCAGCTGAACAGCATGGTGCTCTGGGAAGAGAGCTCCTGGTGCAATGATAGGCCCCTTCATTGTGCAGACAATAATTTCTCTGGCAGTACACCATGGGATGGCCATCATAAAGCACAGGGTCTAGGGGCTAGCAAAATGAGTGTCCCTGCTTCTTCTCTAGTCACGGATTATAAAGAACCTCAGTGAGTACTTCAGCAGAGCATTTCTCTGCGACAACTCTGCTCAGTGCAGTGCCACTTTGGATACAGTGGTGTGTGCAGCAGGGTGTAGAAACCATCCTGGGGTCACCAGTGAGAGAGCAACTATTGAACAGGATAGCTGAAAGCTCTGCTCCTGCCTGTATCAGCAACAGACGTATACACAGAGAGCTCCTCTCCAGCTGACGCTCTGAACTGCTAATGTCTGTGCACACCAGTTTTGCAATCACTGAATTTCCTGGGTTTGCTGGGACAGAATCAGAGGTCAGCCATGGGCTGGAGACCATCAGCAGCTCTGAGTCAGCCAAGACTGCTGACCATGAGCATCACACACAGTATAAAGGAGGGAGCTGAGAGGAGCCTCCTGCTTGGACTCCTCCTCACTTTGTTCTTGAGGACTGCCTTCTTGTTCACTGTGACTGTTGCATTTTTGCTGGGCTGAGTATAACTTTATATATTTTGTATTGACATTAGTATTAATTTGACTACTTTATTAAATCCATTTTCATTTCAGCCTGTGGGTCTTCTCTCCTTTTCCTGCTTCAAATTCTTTGCTGAGGAGGTCATAAGGTAACTGCTAGAACCTAGCCCCAGCTATGGGCCAGAGGTAAATGCTGATCAGTTGTGGAGGTTGTTGCTAAAAGGGCATTTGTGATTTTTGTGAGAAGGTTGTTGCTGTAGTGCATTTGCACAACATTGCAAAAGAGTTGGGGTATCCTTACTGACAAATGGGCTTTATCAGATACTTCTAACATCTGACACAGAAACACTTTGATTATTAATAAGCAGCATTGCTAACAAGATGACCACATGAAATTAAGTCCCATACCCCTAGTCATAGGTTCCTTCTCTGTTGAAGAGGTAATATGCAAACCAAAGTTCTTTTCACACCCTTCATGCAGCAACATCATTGGTGAGAATGGTTAGTGCATTTTGATACTTATCTTGTTTCAGTGACATTTCAACCTGACTCAAGGGACTTTGAAAGAGTCATAGAATCATCCAGGGTGGAAGTCTGTCATAGAATCATAAAATCATAGAATCAACAAGGTTAGAAAAGACCTCAAAGATCATCAAGTCCAACCTGTCACCCAAGACCTCAAGCATACTAGATCATGGCACCAAGTGCCATGCCCTCTTGAACACCTGCTCCATATCATTAAAGAAAAAACACCTTACCTTATGCTTCTCTGCTTACTAAAACTTTTTGTGTGTTGGTTGGACAGGAGGAAGCAGTGGTCTAATTGTAAAGTGCTTGCAGAGTGCTACGAATATGCTCTGGAAGAGCTGAGGTCTGCAACAATGCTGGTCTGAAATCCGACGGTCTTTAGCATTGTGGGTTTGACATGCTAAGTGCCTGGTGGTTTTTTCCCCCCATTTGTGAGTGGAAGATGCAGAAGGACTGTGTGGAACAGGAGATCAAGAGATCCTCTGGATATATGTAAGCCAAACAGGGTATGTTGGCAAGCTGCCTCATGTGGTCAGAGAAACAAGATCAGGGAGGCATTATGCTTCCACTTAGAGACCAGAAAATAGTTGGAGGGAAGAAATGTCGTGTTACCAAGAATGCGTTTGCATTTACTCATACTTGGAGTTAAAAGCATGGAAGGAGTTGTGCTATTTATAGGTGGCTCTGCAATGAGATTTTGCACGAGTGGTATCAGATGATTTATATTTTTTTGGTGATAAATATTAACAGAAAATAAAGGTAAAAATACATAGGTAGCACATTGTTTCTTGAATAGCAAGCCCCTGGTGGTCTGACATTTTGGCAATTGGGTGGATAACTTACACCATCTGCTTGCTTTATTACCTAGCTGAATACAAATCAGGACCTCTACTGAACAAGTACTTGAAGTCTGCAAACAACAGGTTAAGAATGACCAGTGTAGGAAATGCATTCGTTCTCATCCATCTTCTAGGGGGTGGGACTGTACATTGCGTGTTGTGGCAGGACCACTCAATTATCCCTGAATGGTCTGTCTTCTCCAGAGTGCAGTACTCTGGGATGCAGTCATTAGAGATGATCACAAAAGATATGAATCCATGATATTCCTCCCCTGCAATGACTGTGTCAGAGCTCTTTCCAGGGCAATGAGCTCTGTTTCAGTCCTCTGAGGATTCTCTGGGAAATGCTTTAGGGCCTTCTGTTGGGTTAGGTCCAGCAGTTGCTGGAACAGATGCCTCTCTTGCTCCTTTTTCTTTTTGAATTGCATGTTGGCCATTCTGTTTGTGTTCACTACTTACTCCTTTGAGGGAGCCAAGGCATCAAAAAGCCTAAAGCAGATTTTTAAAAAAGAAGGGGAAGGGATTTAAAACTAGTCTTAATATCAGTCCTCATGCTAAATGCAATGAAACTGCTCCCTTAATGCTACTCCATCTTCAGCTCACACTCTGGAGTCCAGATAAGGCAGCAAAGTGTAATCTAAATTGCTTTTGTTTGCTGTAGGTCTTCGTGTAGCAAAGATGAGATGCTTTGGAATATGGCAAGATGGGGCAATTAGGTAGGAGGGGGTGGCTGTGATGACTCATGTAAATAGAGGACATCAGTCAGCAGCTCAGCAATTCTGTTGTACCCTCAGGAGAACAGGTGGATATTACAGCCTCAGGAATTGTAGAGAGCCTTGCAAGGGTGTTGTGCAAGCAAAGATACTGCCACAAAGGTGGCCCAGTGGCTTCAGTATTCCTTTCTGTGCTGGGCTCTTGTGCAATTTTCAGCCCTGCTTGTGTGCAGCTTTGGCTGCTCTCATAAATCTCATGTATGCATTGGAATTCAATCAGGAGATCAAAGGAGCTTGCAATGGGTTTTATGCTGTGTATTTGGCTGTCTTCAGCGCCTGCTCTGCAGCTTTGGGCGCTCTGTGAATAGATAACCACCATAATGTTTGGAGTCTCTGCCTGCAACACTTAACAAATAAAAAAGCTCCAACTTGTTCTTGGGTACTTTGCCTGCATCTCTCTAGTTTTGCCTTGGTGACCAGTGCAGTGTTTTTTGTTATTCCCTGTTTGTCTTGACAGTGCTCTCTAAAGGTGCCTGCATTCTAGTGGTTCTTCTGGCAGACTGCAAAGGTCTGTACAAGTGCCAGTAAAACCTCTCAGAAAAATGCACACTGCAGTGTATAGCTACAGTGCTGGTAGCAACTCTTAAGATATCAAATAGTAGCCAATTCACATAATATTGCAGCCTGGGATCTTTATGAGCTCCCAGACCAGCCCAATATGAAGTGCTGATCCTAAATCCTCTAGCTCCTAATCTAAGTCTAGCCTGGGAAATCCCAGCCCTAACCATAGCTTGCCAACACTTGCCACCACAAAGCTGTGTGGTGTGAGGTGGCAGTAACTGTGGCCTATGTCTGAGCCCACAGGATGTAGTAACAGTTTTAGGAAGCAGAATTATGGAGAACATAGAATAGAATAGAATAGAATAGAGTAGAGTAGAGTAGAGTAGAGTAGAATAGAATAGAATAGAATAGCATAGAATAGAATAGAATAGAATAGAATAGAATTGAATTGAATTGAATTGAATTGAATTGAATTGAATTGAATTGAATAAACCAGGTTGGAAGAGATCTTTGAGATCATCGAGTCCAACCTACCATCCAACACTGTCTAATCAACAAAAAGCAGCTAAACAGACCTGAAAGACAGTAAGTGAATCAACTTTGAAGATTTTCTTTTCTGGAAGAAATAGTTGAGCTTTAGACTGAAG
Organism: Dryobates pubescens; assembly: GCF_014839835.1. Lineage (NCBI taxonomy): Eukaryota > Metazoa > Chordata > Aves > Piciformes > Picidae > Dryobates > Dryobates pubescens. The sequence goes on along the minus strand of NC_071613.1, from coordinate 12,622,028 downwards.
TATCTAGACATCTCAGAACATCATAGTTCCAACTATATAAATCCTGCAAGGCCATTAAGATTAGTTTTCTTTTTCTAAACTTTTATGCATAGCAGCTTCCTTATAAACCTTGCATGATGCATCTGCTTGCTGCTCTGATAGCTTACTTCTGCCTCTGAAAACTGATTTTTAGATAATTCAACTTTGTTCCTTAACACCATTGCAGGACTGCCCCTGGAGGTGCTGGTTGACAGCCATCTGAACATGCGCCAGTAGTGTGCTTAAGTTGCCAAGAAGGCTAGCAGCATCCTGGCCTGTATCAGGAATCATGTGGCCAGCAGGAGCAGGGAAGTGATCCTGCCCCTGTACTCAGTACTGGTGAGGCAGCACCTTGAATACTGTGTTTAATTTTGGGCCCCTCACTACAGGAAGGACATTGAGGTGCTAGAGTGTGTCCAGAGAAGAGCAACACAGCCGCTGAGGACTCTGGAGAAAAAGTCTTATGAGGATTGGCTGGGGCACTTCAGACAGTCTTGTCTGCAACAGTGGCCTGTTTTGCATCTCCAAGTTGAAAGCAGCAATATCCCAGTATACAGGAATGCTTAATTCAGTGTTAATGTCCAGAAAGGGGATATTTTGATCTCTTCTGCAAAAATGAACTCTGACTGTCATTTGATGTAATTCTGATGAACATGCTGAGTTATGGAAACAAACTAATGCAGCAATTATCTTTTGCCAGATGATTAATACTGTGGAATAGGAATAATTAGGAAGTGGAATAAATCAGCACAGAAATATATCTTGCAGAAATATCACTTCCCAGTGTTGTTTTCTTCCAACAGCATCATGTAGAAAACTTTAACAGAAGACATTAAGACCAGTATAAGCAGTTACTTCTGGAAGTGGGCAACATATAGAATAGAATAGACCAGACCAGACCAGGTTGGAAGAGACCTTCAAGATCATCACATCCAACCTATCATCCAACACCACCTAATCAACTAAACCATGCAACCAAGCACCCCATCCAGTCTCCTCCTAAACATCTCCAATGATGGTGACTCCACCACCTCCCCAGGCAGCCCATTCCAATGGGCAATCACTCTCTTTGTGTAGAATTTCCTCCTAACATCCAGTCTGAACCTCCCCTGGCACAGCTTGAGACTGTGTATCAGCCTCTGAGAAGTACCACAGATTTCACATCCCAGAGACTCCACACAGATCATTCCCTGGGTACTGTTATGAATCATTTGCCCATCCCAATGTTTTGTTCCAACAACTCTACCAGTCATCTGATTTGTCAGACAACTGGATGATGTCAAATTTCTCCTCTGTCTCACTTCATGCCCCCAGGGCTGAAAAAAAAAAAAAGAAAAAGAAAAGAAAAAGGATTGATTTTTAAAGTGGGATCTACTGTGCCAAATTTTCTGAGGACTTCAAATGAGCACTCTCTCTTGGTCGTGACTAATGCCTTCTCAGGTTCTGAGGACGTGTCTGTGGCTTGCATGCTCCGCTTTTGGTCGAATAACAAAGAACCTCCATTCACAAAGAGATCTTTCAAGAAACTTCTTGTAAATCAATCACTGACAAACTGCACAGTCAGTCTTCTTGCTCTTGTCAGGTTTTAATTAAAATTACACCAACAAGTGATGACAGATAGGAGCAGCAGCACAGCCTTCTTCAGAATGTCCACATATCTCTGAAGGTAAGCACCTTCAGGACAAGTTGCTGTGCAACTCGCAGAGTACCAACTGAAAAAGACCTGCCATGAAGAAATAAAAAAAATTCCCAGAACATTAAAAGGTAGCTTTAAAAAAACGTGTTTATTGGTTCTTTGTGACTTGTGTATACCCAAAATGTGCTCTCTAATTTTCTGCCCTAATCCAGGCCTACATCTAGCTCCAGAATAAACTAGGTGGCTGTGCTTACTCTTGCATCATTTGATGGCATGACGTCAGCATTCACTGAGTAGTGCTGGCTTACAAGGAGTGAGGTAATGATGGCTCTGTTTCCATCCATGTATTTTAAAAGGCACTTTACTGTTTGGATTTAAAATGAATTAATGTATTGGAGGAAGGAAGAGTGTTGCAAAGCTACCCAGCACTAAGCATTCTTTCCCTTTGCATCACCTCCTGGAGATTTGTAACCAGGTTGTGAGAAGTTCATGCAAAACTAGAGAAGACAATGTATGGGGAAGGGAAACCAAGGCATTATTAGAGGTTAAATCTTCTCCAATTCCCTTTCAAACTCACAGGGCAAATACAGGTAAAGGACAGTTCAGCTTAAAATTATTTCAAGGCAAATAACATTAAAAATAGAAGAAACCTACTGATTTAGGGCTTGTGACATCTTAGAATAGAATAGAATAGATAGGATAGGATAGGATAGGATAGGATAGGATAGGATAGGATAGGATAGGATAGAATAGAATAGACCAGACCAGGTTGGAAGAGACCTTCAAGATCATCATGTCCAACCTATCATCCAATGCCACCTAATCAACTAAACCATGCAACCAAGCACCCTATCAAGTCTCATCCTGAACACCTCCAGTGATGGTGACACCACCACCTCCTTGGGTAGCCCATTCCAATGGGCAATCACTCTCTCTGTGTAGAACTTCCTCCTAACCTCCAGTCTAAACCTCCCCTGGCGCAGCTTGTCCTTAGATTTCTAAGTCATGCAGTCTACAGCTTCGTGAGGAAGCAGATATTAAGGAAAGAGGACCAGATGGCCTCAAATTGCACTGGGGAGGTTTCATTAGATAATAGGAAAAACTTCTTTACAGAGAGGGTGGTCAATCTGCCCAGGTTGGGTCACTGTCCCTGGAGGTGTACATACATACACATTTACATGCATGTAGATATGGCACTTCAAGACATGGTTTAATGGCCATGGTGGTATTGGGTCAATGTTTGAACTCTATCTTAGAGGTCTTCTCCAACTGAAACAATTCTATTAGATTCACAAGAAAACTTGAGGCTCATTTGTCAACTTCTAAAAAACTTTTTCCTCAAGTATGGAAAGTTTACCTTTATTTTATTAATCTTTTTTAATTCACTTAGTGAACTCTGGATAACCTAAGAGACAGGGACTGAGGAATTGTAAAGCCTTTTTGAAGGGCTTTTGTTCCTACACGATCAAGTAATTCAGGCTGGCAGCTTCAGAATTCTCCTCTGGGTTTGTTTTTTTTGTCAAGAGGTTTTTGCACATCTTAATATGAATGTCATTTTGCTTTCCATTCCTTAAATGTATTAAGAAAATGCTGTGATTTGGTTGATGCTACCATTTTTTTGGTACCAGTGTCTAAGACTGGAGTAACTGGAAGAGAATAGAATAACAAAAAATACCAAATGTCTCTATTTTATCCCAGCCCATTGCATAGCTTTTCCCCATTTTTGGGGGTATTTCATGTGCATTGCCAGTTAGGGCTCAGCTCTACCCATGGATCCAGCAGTACTGTTTTCCTTGCAGATCATTGCCTTAAAATTCAGCTTTATTCCAATTCTTCCATTACAAGAAGATCCTTTAAGGCTGTGCCACTTCCCAGCAGTGCTTGATGCTCGGTGCACCAAGTATGTGCAATGAATATATGTAAGGTACATTACTTTGCATGGCTCAGCATGTACTTCTAGCTTGTAGTACATGAGATGTATTTCACTGCAGAACCCAATGTTAAGCAGCTGGGAAAGCAAGCAAAAGTATTAAAGGGAAAAGAGGAGAAAAGGTAAAAGATCAAATCAATGCTATGCATTTAGTAACTCCATAATGATCAATAAAACCTGCACTTCTTGAAGACATGCAGGGCAACCACAAGAACATTTACTGAAAAAAACCCAAACATATAAGCTACTACAGATCAAGAAGTATCATGCTTATTCATAACTTTGTCATTGCAACCAATATTTGTAGGAAGAAGCTAAACAGTAAATTATTTTTGTCCTTTAAGTAGCCAGTAGCTTCCAAGACAGAAGTACTCCTCCATATCTACTGTGCTTGCTTTATTGATTAAAAATCCATGTGTTTTGTTTTTGGCCGGACCTGTAGTTTCTAGATTTTTTTTTCCCTGTAACTTCCCTCACCAAGAGGAAAGGATGCCATTGTGCTTAAGGTATGACATCTGAGCTTAAAGAAGGGGAGCGATCCCTTACAACTTATCCCAAGCATCCTTTGATAGAGAGCTGCAGGGCTTGTTTGCAAAACTGGTTTCTGGTATTTGTTGTGTTTGCTTTTGTTTGCTGAGGTAGAGGTCTGACCTTTAATACTTCCAACTTCATGTGAAGTCTGTGGGACCTGTAGTTTTTACCATGTGCAGTCAAGGTCAAGATGCTCCCAGAACAGCCAGGAATGGCATATTCCCAAATTAGAAGCTATGCTTGAAAGTCAGGATTTTAATCTTTGATAATTCAGAATACCTAATTTAGATGTGTGGGGACTTGATTGACTTAGTGAGAAGCCTAAGACTCTGATGTGCCAAGTCAGAAGCTTAAAGGTTGGCAGTATGAATATGCAATCCCCTGTAAAATGGGATACTGTCCCACCACACAAGGTATGGTGATGTTGAACCTCTGTAAGCTGTTTAAGTATTCAGGTGTACATCATAGTCAACATACAGAAGAAGTAAAACAGGGCTCTGAGCCCTTCAGTTATGCCACCTGCAGGCACATCTGCTGATCCTACCACAACACCCCCTTGGAGCAGACTCCCATTTAACTGTATCCAGAAATCACACCAGCATTCATGTCTTTATGGCAGGGATAACGACTGAGGGCAGGTAGCCAAACAGAAGGGTAATATATTAATATTAGAGGCCTGATTCTCATCCTGTTTATACTCTTCCAAGCCAAGAGCATCTTTCCTGAAATTGATGGCTTTGCTTCTGTGCAATTCCTTTGGAAATGGGAAACAGCTAAGAGTGGCAGACTTCTCTCCTCAGTTTCAGATGCCAGTATGTAGGCAATAGATATTCACAGCAAGAAAGAGCTTAAATTCAGTTTAATCCTCTTAATGACTTATTGTATGTTTTAGTGAGCTTTCTGACATTTTGGGATACTATCCAAGACTAATAATAATTATGATACTATTGCATGGAACATTGGCTTCTACCCTTATCAGAGCACAGCAAAGCAGCGAGGAGGAGACCCTTCATGGCATCTCCACATCCAAGCTGTGCACAGGCATGCAGGGAAAACTCATTCTTGTCTTCTGCAACACAAACCTACTTTGGATGTGGGACAAAGAAAGAATAATGGCAATGCCAGCGGCAATAACTCTGCCAAATCCCTTCCTGATGTGGGATTTACAAAGGTTATCACGGACTGAGGAATAATTTCAAAGGACTTCTTTATTGCTATGGCCTGGGGCCAGGCGAATAAAGCTTCTGGAGCAGAGGACGATTCTTTTTACCTCAGGCTATTTGTTCTTACTATGAAGACAGCAGAATTGGACCTACCAGCCTCCCCCTCTAGAGGATCCCTGAAGTCTCATGTTATAGTAACTAAAGAAAATCAGCTGGGTTTGGAGATGAAAAGATTAGAGTTGAATTTGCCACTACACAAAGCCCAGTGTGTAACATGGGGAGGTGAAAGGCTAGGCCAGTGTCAGGGCAAATACCTGCTGCTGCATAGCAGCACCAGTAGAGAGGAACTAGGAGCTGATTTCAAAAGCCCCATGTGAAAATTTGAGACAAGGCTGGAGAGAGATTTTTAAAAACAGATTAACCTGAACAGTTAAAATTAGGATTTTTAATTCCCTGGAGTCTGTGGTCTGAGGCCAATGCCTCATCAGCTCTTTTGAGTCATAGCCTTGGTTTTGGTTTTGTTTTTTTTTACTTATTTCTTAGCAGATAGTTATTACTTTCTCCAGGTCAGACTTCATCTAAAGCTTAGGTCCCCACCTTCTTCCTCCTAAAACCAGGGTTTGGGTGCTTCAGAGAAGGCATAGTTGTACTGAGGCAACAAATGGGAAACTCCCAGAGCAGGTGTTTGATGCTAGGAGGCCACCACTGCCAGCAGGACCTCCTAAATTAAAATGGCTCCAATGAGAGCATTTCTATTCCCCTTTCCCCCTTCCCAGTCCCTTATTTTATTGAACTCTGGAGCCTGCTGGGTTACCATGGCTTGTAGAACTCAGTATATGCCTTTTTTTACTTTCTAGTGGAGATGTTGTAAGCTTGTGTAATCTATGTCCTTGGCATGTTGACATAGTTGTGGTTTGTAAATGAAAGAAGGCTGAAAACTCTTTGCTGTCATTAGTCACAAGGCTACAGTCACCCCATTTCGATTGTGCCCTACCTTACAGTGTGGCAGAGGTGCTCAAAGGCTGATTTCTGGTTTACTGTGGAATGAACTGAAGCCCAGATTTTCCCTCTATCTGTTACTCATTTTCCTAGTCTCTTTTTTTTCCCCAAGACAATCAAACTTTACCCTCAAAAATAAATAATTCCCCAGCCAGTCAGGAAACAGACTGAAATCCTGGGAGTGGCCATATGCTGCTGCCAGCCTTAATGCACATCCTTTTCATTGACACTGAAGCTTGGGATCACACGGAACTGATCATCATGGACCAAGGGCAGGGTATGAATGTGTGTGTGCAATCGCAGGACCTACCCTTCAGTCAGTGGGAACTTCAGTCAGCCTGTTCCCTAGGCCATTATTAATTTGGAATCCTGCCTTTTGATCAGTCAGTTAGGACCTACTTTTGGATAATGCTAAGTATACTGAAACTCCAAGTAGCTAAGCAAAGATTAAGCTTACTGAGCACCAAAAGAGTAACAGGAAAACCTACTCCTGACTAAGTCTTACTGCTTGGTTGGTTCCCTGCTCAAGTGAGCTTGTTACACAGCCTCAGAACAGATTGTTTGCTTGTCTCACACTGTAAGACTGATGTATAAGAGGGTTTCTGCTGCAGATTCTGGCCTGAGCAGCTCCTTCTTGGAATCACTTCTGAAAATGAATTTACAACTTCAAGACTACACCTGCACAGGAGATGCCTGTGGCAGTCAGCAGGGAATGTGGCTAATTAAATAGGAACAGATTTTCAAAGATTACTTCATCCAAGAAGCAAAAGCTAATAATTATATGGAACAAGATGATTACCTGGAACAAGATGATAAAACTGCTAATGTTCCTGCTTTTAACGTGACTGGGAAGCCTCCCTGTTAAAGCCAGGCTGCAATACATTGCAGTTCGTCATCTAATAATGCAAGAAAAAACACTGCTGGTATTTTGTCAGAATAGTGATTTTCTTCCAAATAAAATCCCACCTGAGACTGACCCATCCAAGAAAATTCCATGGTTAGTTGTTTGGGTGGGGGTTTTTTTGTGTGTGTGTGCAGTGTATTGTCACCTAGGAGGAAGACTTAAGAAGGAGAGGTCTGGGTTTGTCTCATGTATCAAACACATCTGGAAACTTCAGTCTGTTTCAAAACACTGGTCCCTTCTTTACAGGAGGGAAATCTCCCTTGACATTTTTACAAGCCAGCAAGTTGTAGTCAGCAGGATAGATCTGTGATCCTGTGCCTCTGCTTTTGTGTGATGAAAATGTGCTGATGCAACTGCCAGGGCTCCCCCCCACCCCCCTCCTGGATTTTGTTTTAATAGGAGAGCTGCGATACTGTGTGCACAATCAAAAGCTACCAGGGATCTTTTGTTCGGTGTCAGCCAGGGGTGTGATTGCAGGGTGTGCCTAGTCCTCCATGCATCCATCCATTACACAAGCAAATACAGCAGTTAAAATGTTGATATTTCATCTATCAGTGCTGAGTTAACTCCTCTGACCTCTCTGTCAGAGTCCCAAGCTCTGTGCAGGCTCTGCTCTCTGCTCTGCTCTCCACCCAGCCTCCATGCCTCTACATTTATATTCACTTTTCCCCCTACCTTTTTAAAGAAACCTGAGATTCTGGAGAATAAAATAACAGCTTGTGAGAGGTGCCAATGTGTCATACCGTGAGGATAGCTGAGTATAAGCAACCACAGTGCTCTGTATTTTACTGATGACCCTCTGCAGAACATTAAATTACTGCCTTTTTTTCCCCCTGAAAACCTCTTACTTTACCATTTCCCACATCTTCCCTGAAGCCATTTGTAATGACCTTTGCAGACTGACCTCAAAACTTTGAAAACATCTTGGCATTTTCCAGCCTAAGGGGTCTTGATGCTGTAGCTCCACACCTATATGACCCCACCACCACCCCCCTCCCTATGAAGTGAATCTTGACAATGGGGAACAGCATCACTGGGATTTCAGTGCACCACTTAGGTCTTGGGAAGTTTTAATTCTTTCAGTTTCTGTGAGACAGCTCACATCCTGAGAACTAAGTATCACTTGAAAAGGCTTCTTGGATCAGGACTTAAGTCTTTACCTGAGGCAGTATCTTTCTTTACCTGAGGCAGTATCTTGGGATTGGGACCTGCATTTCTAGATGGCCTTTACTGTGCCTGTGTAACACCTACAGACAGGGATCCTGGAGTCCCTGTGTTTAATAGGGCTGAGCAGCCTCCTTCAAGCTAAAAAAACTTTGATAAATAAGGTCTGTTTCATTTGCTGTTGGTTTTTAAACCATTTGTGCAACACCTCAAGCCAAGTGGCAGGATTAATAGATCAACAATGCTATACTAATTAATATCATAATTGCTCTGAAGGAGGAAAGAACTAATTAACTATGAACCATTAATACTCAACTGAGACAGAACCCAAGGGAATAACTTTACAGTGTAATTAAGAGAAAATATTTTACTTCCTGCCCTACTGTCTCCCCCATTGTCACAGTCACTAATGACTTTCACTTGGCTTTCTGAAAGGTTTCTTTTTTGCTCTTTGTCAACCTATGCCATGCATAAAAACACCCTGAGGTCACTTTTATATATTATTTTTTTCTTCCCTGAGATTTTTTTTTCTGACAATGCCCTTCATGCAAGCTATGAACTCTTCCCTTCCCTACTGTGAAGTGTTTGGGAAGCAGCTTTCTTGCATGGGAATGGCTGTGCTGGTTAAGAGCCAACCTCCAGCTGTCAGTAACACAGGCTCGGCAGGAGAACAGGGCATGCTGCAGCAACCCTTTCCCTTCTATACTTTCCTTTCCTACTGTACATCCCACATTTTTCCTGTGAATGTCAGATGACTCACTGATTTATTACAGCCTCTTTTCTTCTTTTTCTTCCCCCTTCCCCCCATTTAATCTGTTTGGCAGTCAGTCTGCTTTGTTTGCCGGTCTCTAGTAACAATCATCAAGAAACAAACAAAATGACAAATTATAGACAATTAGAGGGGGGGAAAGGTCAACAAATATGTGCTTGCTCCTATAAAATTCCAGCTGTCCCGAGATGGGTTTGGAAATAAAAGCTTACTGCCCTGGGTTTTTTTTTGTGTTTGGACTTCAGCCACCTGTGCAGCAAACATTTGTAAAGGTGCCTCTGAGCAAGGAGCCTGGGAAAGGCGCATGGAGAATCGTCAACATAAACATCACACAGAGTGAAAATTGCTGCCTTCTTGCTGTAAAAATATCTCCACGACAGAGTTTGGGCTGAGATAACTGATGGCATTTAGAAAACATGTTTACAAATGCCTAACCCCAAACTTGCAAACATGCAATGGCAGCTTCAGTGAAGCAGTCATCAGAAACTAAAACCTTTGTCCAGATGAAATCACTAACTACATCAGTAGAATTGAAAAGTAGAACAAAGTGACAAACACCAACTGTAATAGTGCAGCATTTCTATCGTATACAACTTATTCCCTAGTAAGAAGCATTTTCATGCATCTGCAGCAGTGATTATGCCTAATTCCTTAGTTTAAGAAACAGAAGAATAATTTCTTTCTAAAAAGACCAAGACTCCAACCTGCACAGTCCTTAGAAGTTGCTATGCATCCTCCAGCTCTGCTTTCTTTGTGGAGAGCAGTTAGCACAACTCATACGTCTGAGTCAGGAGGTTCGAGTCCGAGTCCACCTCTGAAAATACAGACGTGTGGTACTGCCAGGAGAGTGCTGTGTCATTAAAGAGTCTGTCCTTCAAAGGAGAGATTAAATCAAGCTCCTTAATCTCTGGATGAATAATCTCATTGTATCCCTGAGAAAACATCTCGCCAAGCAAATAGAGCTGAGTCTTGCCCAGACATGCTTTCTATAGGTGAGAATTGATAATTCACAGATGAGGGTGTGGAATGGCCCTTCTTGGTGAAGTCTCTCTGCGCTAATCATTGCACGTCTCATACACGACAAAAAGCATTGATAGAATAGATTTAGACCGACTTCTGAGTTAGAACAAAACCCATGTCACAGCAGCTCGACTGCCATTACCTTGCATGTTGGTGGTTGTCTGATATGATGCAATGGAAAATTGCTAATAAAATTCTGATGCCCTGTCAGCTCCCATGAACTTTATCTGCAGGCAGGAAGGGTGTCGCAGAAAAAGAGCAGCTCCCCACGTCTTGCCACAGACAGCTTCCAGGGATGGGAGGAGGGGAGGGAAGACTAAGATCACTGTTGTGAGATTACCTTTCTTGCAAAAGGAGTTTGACTTTGAGGGTTTTGCATTTTTATTTTATTTGCCTGGGGGTAAACTTCCTTTATCACCTTTTATTAGTCTGTTTATTCCACATGGGCCAAATTCACCTGTCAGCTTTATAGAGCCACACCTTGAGTAAAGTGTCCAGTTCTGGGCCCCTCAATTTAAGAAGGACATTGAGACTCTTGAACGTGAAGGGCAATGAGGCTGGGGAGAGGCCTTGAGCACAAGCCCTACGAGGGGAGGCTGAGGGAGCTGGGGTTGCTTAGCCTGGAGAAGAGGAGGCTCAGAGGAGATCTCATTGCTGTCTACAACTACCTGAAGGGAGATTGTAGCCAGGTGGGGATTGGTCTTTTCTCCCAGGCAACCAGCACCAGAACAAGAGGACACAGTCTCAAGCTGCTCCAGGGGAAGTTTAGGCTGGAGGTGAGGAGAAAGTTCTTCACAGACAGAGTTATTAGCCATTGGAATGGGCTGCCCAGGGAGGTGGTTGAGTCACCATCCCTGGAGGTGTTCAAGCGGGGATTAGATGTGACACTTGGTGCCATGGTTTAGTAGTCATGAGGTGTTGGGTGACAGGTTGGACATGATGATCTTTGAGGTCTTTTCCAACCTCATTGATTCTATGATTCCTGTCACTGAGGTAGCACTTCATGTGATGAAAGCTTCCTGTTGCCTCTTCTGAGAAGCTCCAGCACCTTTATTGTTTGTCTCACCCTTTGAAATCGGGCAGGAAGAAAGCAATCAGCACAGAAAAGTACTTTGGTGGTTTTTTTCCTGCTGTGAATTTCTTTTCAGGTATTGTCACAATAGAAATGATTTAAAACTTACTGTTTCCTCACTACTGAAGGAGCTGCTGGGAAAAAAAATAAAAAGAAGAAATATTGGCAGCACATCAAAATCATAGCTGATTACAAATACTCTTGAGAGGGATTCTCACACCACCAACGCAGCTGCGAGAAGCAGTGCAGCTCTGGCTGCACCTGGAAGCTGCCAAAGCAGATAGAACAGCAGGTCTGGGAAGAAGGAGTGAGTCTAAGCTTTTCCAGCCATCAGCCAGTGGTGTTCCCTGCCTGAAAGACATGCAGGGTCCTCCAAGCTATTTCCTCCCTCATTATCTTCCCACATGATCCCCTGCCACAACTCATGAGTGACCTGGAATAGGTTTCTCCTGGTACACCAGGCAGGCTGCAGACTCTCCTGCCTCATACTGTGGCCTTTTCCTTTTTACAGAATCTTCCCTATTGTGGGGGCCAAAAAAACCCCCAACTCTCAAAACATCTCCTGTCTGGCCTCAAGCTTCTCAGCTGTTTTACTCTGGGTTGACTGGTTGTTGCCTGAGAGAAGAGTGTTGCAATTTGGCACTTACCACTTATCCTGGCTGTCAGCTCAACTGGCAGGTCATTCATAGCAGCCTTGGGAGAGAGCTGGAATAGGTTTGGGATTGGTGCCAGCTTTCCTTGGTAGAATCAGGAAGGTAGAAGTAGCCTTGTTTGTTGAAGTGGAGCTGAAGGTCCCCTCTATTGGGCTGAACAAGTGTCCATGCAAGGTAAAAATATCCACAGCTCACTAGAATGTTTGCACCTCCCATCTTGAGCTGCCTTGACACATAGTTCATAAGGTATCACTATGCTCTCTGATGGGAGGAAGGTACCTCCTGAAAAAAACATCTTTGCAATGTAAATCCTCAGGGCAGCAAGTTCAACACCCAAATCTCTGACAAATTCTTTTGTGATGCTTCCTTCCAATGATGTATGAGGAGTGGCTAAGTGAACTGAGATTGTTTAGTCTGGGGAAGAGGAGGCTGAGGGGAGATCTCATTGCTCTCTATAACTTTCTCAAAGGAGGCTGGAGTGGGATGGGGTCAGTCTCTTTGATAGAATCAGTGGCAATGACCTGAAACTGTGCCATGGAAATGGATTGCTCAGAGAGGTTGTGAGGCCTCCTCCTTGGGGATGTTCAAGGTCAGGCTTGATGCAGCCCTGAGCAACCTGATCTAGTTGGAGATGTCCCTGACCACTGCAGGGAGGTTGGACGAGATGACTTTTGAGGGTCCATTTGAACCTGATGCATGCTGTGGTTCTAACTGATGATTTTTCTGATTTTCCATCTGGGCATGTGATCAGATGCTTTTCCTGTATAAACACATATCAGTACCTGTACCTTTTGAGCATTCAGAGAAAAATACACTCAGCTTTGTCTCACTACTGGATAAGACCATAAAAGCATGTTTCCATGCAGAGGAATGTGAAAGTGGATATAAAAAGTGGAATCCCTATAATCATCTAAAAGTTTCAGTCTGTCTGCCTTGATTCATCATCTTTTCACTCTTCCTTATTTTTAGTTTGAGAAAGAAAGAGAAGGTGTGGTCTAAGCTGCATCCTTGCAGCCAATTAACTGTTCAGGGAGAAACACACAACAGGAAAAAAATACAAAGATTTGAATGAAGCTTCAGGAGAGGAGATCTAGAATGGATATTAGAAAGAAATTCTTTGTAGTAAGGGTGGTGAGACACTGAAACAGGTTGCTGAGGGAGATCATGGATGTCCCCGCCTTGGAGGTGTTCAAGGCCAGGTCAAGTGGAAGGTATCCCTGCCCATGGCAATGGGGTTGGAACTAGATGGTCCTTAAGGTCCCTTTCAATCCAAAACCACCTATTATTCTATGAATAGGACCCTTGTTACATGTTTGCACACCGTGTCCTGCAGGATAATTCATTCCTTTGTGAATGCCTGTAGTACAGACTGCTACATTGTGCTTCAAACTCATACTGAAGTCAGGATTTAGATCTGTTGAGACTGCCCAGATTCTGCAGCATGCAGTTGGGACTTGTCCTTGAATCAAAGTTGCAGCTCCTGAAACCAGGAAAAGGAATGCATGTGGTGTTTTCTCTGCTGCATACATGCCAGCTAAGCTCCCTTTCCCGTCAGCTTTCAGATTTGTTACTTGCTGGAGAGTGCTACTTGCAGCTGCTAACCACATCTGGTTAAGTCCTAGCTAGGGACCCTGTACTGGTACAGAGGTTTTTTCCATACACCACCAGGCAGCAGCATACTAACCTTCCAGGAAACACAGCAACTGACATCTGTAAAATGGGCATAATAATCCTCACTTGTCTTCAGTGTAGGAAGCTTAATTAGCAATTTTTAATTGTCTGGAGATGTTCAGAGCGGTGGCACTTGTGCTAATAGAGTAATCTGGCACAAATGTGCTATCACACCTACAACTTTGTTACCACGAAGATATGCCAGGGCAAATAGAGCAGTGTGTATTCCAGATGCTGTGGAGACAAATAGCCCTGGAATTGCCCAAAGGCCTCTAGCAGAAGAATGGGATACACCTACTGCCCACAGGCTTTGTTACAGCACATACTGCTATATCAACAGCCCACATCTTTTCAGCTCCAAAGACAAAGCCAGCCACAATCAGAGGCTTTCTAGCAGTACAGAGGTACAGCGACAGCCCCAAACCTTTCAGGAACCCTTAGGGATATAGCCACAGCCACAACTTACTGGCAATGCACAAAGGATATATCTATAGCGTGCAGACTTTCTGGCAACACAGCTGCATCCCCAGAGCCTGATTTCCTATGAAGCAGTGATACACCAATCACACCACATCCCTAAAGGTAGAGATGATACAGAAGCACCTCATGTTGCAAAGGCAGATGCCTTTGAGAGAGAAAGACACCTTTTTTTTTTTTATTTTCCCTCAGGAAAACAGGGAATCTAATTGTTACCTAAGAGCCAACAATGTCAAAAGCTATCTGTGTGTGAAGTGAATGCTCAGTGTTAGTAGAATGCATCCAAAGTGAACAGACTGTGCATTCTGCTGAGCTGTACAAATCGTGAGAGCTCTCTGCTTTCTGTAATAATGAAAGCACTAACCTAGCAATCAGCATTTTGAGTGCAGGCCCCAAGATTGCTCAGTTGGGTACAGTTCCTTTTTTGTCCTAGAAGAGAGCTTGCAATGCAATTAATCCAGCTGTTAGGGGACAGACTCGTGCCTATGAGCAAAACAGCTGGTGTTTGAGTATTTCCTTATTTCTGAGTTCTTGACTGTCAAAGCTTATGATGTTCTTAGACACAGGGAAGATGCAAAGCAAGGGAGGAGCTATTTAATATTATACAGCAGATCCAGATTTGTTGTTGTTTAGGATTATAGATAGAATAAAGTCCTGGGATTTACTCTAATCTCCACAGGGGGCTAGGTCTGTTTGGAAATGTCAGTGTTTATGCTATAGCTGATCTACAGGGGAACTTTGAGACCTAGAGCTTTTCTCCTGGTGATTGTCCTCACATTTCAGTCAAGAACTATTCAAAATGAGGTCTTGATTTCCATGGGGTTTTCTGGCCTCAGCTGAGTGATGTGATGGGAATGTAAAGGAGTTTTCTGCTACCTTGTGGCTTCTGCTCTCAGCTGGGAAGGCAGCCAGGAGAGCTGCAGGCATGACTGCCAGGTTGCTGTTTTTTGTCTTGCTCTGTTCAGAGCAGCCATGCTGCTTCCCCAGCACCATGTCCTTCAAGGATTCCAGGAATGTTCAGTGCAGGACATTTCTGCCACTCTCATACCACCAAAGGAGGAGAAGAGTGGAGTCGGTATCCTGTGCTCAGAGAAAAAGAATCATCAGAAGTCATTGCCATAGCTCACCAAGTAATAAATCAAAATCACATGAACTTTGTCTATCTTCCAGCAATAAAAGATGCTGATTACCCTGTAGGGTGTGTCTAGACAAGGGGTCTGGAGAAATCCAGGTTAGAACTTGGGAGTTTCTTGCTCAGGCCTGTCTCCAGCAGATGTAACTCACCAAGTGTGATTCTGCCTTCTCTCTAGCTCATTGCTATAGCCTAGTGGGAGACCGGCTGCATTGCACACGTTGATGAGAAGACACTTCGAACTACACCTTCAGGTGGGAGACTGCGTGTAAGCCGTGGCATGCATTTACTGTACATGCAGATTTTTCTGCAACTGATGCTCATTCACCACGTTCTGTGGGATGGAAGGCAGGAACAATGCCTCATCTGTATGTTGAGTTGCTCGACTCTGTCCAGAGAAGGGCAACAAAGCTGGTGAGGGATTTGGAGCACAAGCCCTATGAGGAGAGGGTGAAGGAGCTGGGGTTGTTTAGCCTGGAGAAGAGGAGGCTCAGGGGAGACCTTATTGCTGTCTACAACTTCCTGAAGGGAGGTTGTCAACAGGCGGGGGTCAGTCTCTTCTGCCAGGCAACCAGCACCAGAACAAGAGGACACAGTCTCAAGCTCTGCCAGGGGAGGTTTAGGCTGGATATTAAGAATAAATTCTTCACAGAAAGAGTGGTTGCCCATTGGAATGGGCTGCCCAGGGAGGTGGTGGAGTCACCATCACTGAAAGTGTTTAAAAAGAGACTGGATGAGGCACTTAGGGTCATGGTTTAGTTGATTAGATGGTGTTGGGTGATAGGTTGGACTTGATGATCTTGAAGGTCTTTTCCAACTTGGTTAATTCTGTATATTCTGTATTCACTGAGGAGCTATAGTGGCAAAAGGGTTGCCTCATGGAGCCTCGAGCATTTGAGACCCAGAATTCTGAGGATCTTTGTGTTTATGAGGGAAAGATGTTGCTTTCCTCAAGTCCCTGCATGGACCCATATGGCTGAAATCATGAGGTAAGCCTTTTCTAAGTTGTGGTGGCTTTAGGCTATGCCTTTAAAATTTAGCTGCAGATTTTGAGCAGAAAAGTAGAAAAATATAAATAAATCATTATTGGGTGTAAAAAGGAAAACAAAAGATTATTCTAAACAAACTCATTGGATAAATGTCTGGGATAAGAGGAGCTGTACCATAACAATTCTTCCCATTCCTCTCCTCTCTTCTCTTCTCTTCTCTTCTCTTCTCTTCTCTTCTCTTCTCTTCTCTTCTCTTCTCTTCTCTTCTCTTCTCTTCTCTTCTCTTCTCTTCTCTTCTCTTCTCTTCTCTTCTCTTCTCTTCTCTTCTCTTCTCTTCTCTTCTCTTCTCTTCTCTTCTCATCTTGGCTGTTTTTGCTTTGCTCAGGAGAGAGAACGTGCTTCTGGCTGGACTTGAATAAGCCTAACCCACTGCTTTTCTGCCTCCTCTCCTCTCTCTGTCTGGGGACGTGGGGGTTTGGGGGGGCAGTGGAAAGGCTTCCTTGGTCTTTTTGACGAGGCGGGGTTTCATGTTGTTTGCTGATGGTAAATATCTGTATAATATTGTAAATACTCTGTATTTTGTACATATTCATTGCATTCCATTGTAGAGTGTAGATTTTGCTTGTAAATACAGCTCCATTTGCTTCTAACTGAGTTGGTCTGGCTAAATGTTAACGCTGGGGGGAAACTTCAACCCACCACATCAGTATATCTGAACAGCAACAAAGCTGCTGAAAGGCCTAGACAACAAGTCTTATAAGGAGCAGCTGAAGGAACTGGGGCTGTTTAATCTGGAGAAGAGGAGGCTGAGGGGAGATCATCTTGTTCTCTACAACTACCTGAAGGCAGGTTGTTGTGAGGTAGGTGTTTGGCGCATCCCCCAAGTAACTACTGATCGAACAAGAGGGAATGGCCTCAAGCTGCACCAGGGGAGGTTCAGGTTGGACATTAGAGTCCATTAGGGTCCTTTTTTTTTTTACAGAAAGCATTGTCAGGCAGTGGCACAGGCTACCCAGGGAGGTGGTTGAGTCACCATTCCTGGATGTGTTTAAAAGCCCTGTAGATGTGGTGCCTGGGGATATGGCTTAGTGGTGAACTTGGTAGAGTAGGGTTAATGGTTGGACTTTATGATCTTGAAAGTCTCTTCCAACCTAAGTGATTCTAGGGTTCTGTGACAGGTTTGGAAAATAAGACTCAGCACAGCTGCTTCCAGCACTGTAGATTGTATGAGAGGTTCTATACAAAGGTGAAAATGGAGGTGGATGAGGGGACACTGCAAAGTGTACTGATGGCAATTGCATCTCAATATCTTCTCTTGGGCCTTTATTGAGCTCTCTGATGCATGGTGGTTTTGTGTGAGCACTGACAGCATTTGTTGTGTGCTATTGGAAGTGGTAAACTGCACTCTTCTACTGCATGGTAAAATGCTATAAACAGTGTTTACAAAAAAAAAAAGAAAATATAGTCCATATCTTTACAGAAAGCTTGCAGAATAAACTGCAAGCACAGCTTGTACTTAATGGCAGTGAGAACTAAAGTGTGAAATAATAATAATAAAAAAGTAAGTCTTAAGGCTGGTATCTAGGACAGGAAATTGAAAATGAAATATTTCCAGTTTGTTGGGTTGTGCCTAAGTGTAATATGTCTTGCTAGGCTGTGTCAGGCTCCATTCCTACTTCAAAGTTTACTTTGATCTTCCTTTATTTACATTAGCCTTTGCCACAGTATTCACAGAGTTTTCAATGACTGCTCCAAGTCATGTATTACATTCTGCTAAGCCAAGTTTGAAGTCAGTATATCTGGAATAACAAGAATACCCCCAGCAGCATGAAGTGTTACCCTTATTTCTTTAACACACACACACACACACGTCAGTCTGTCCAATCTCAGTAGGTAATTAGGCACAGTTTCTAAACAAAAATCCCCCAAATTCTGTACAAGTTGCCTTACAGACCCCCAACCCTTCACACAGCATGCTTTTTTTCACAGGGAGTTCTCTCAGATTGGTACATAATGGGTTTGTTCAGCTTTGAGAAGAGGAGGCTTAGGGGAGACCTTATTACTACGTACCAGTACATAAAGGGTGGCTATCACAACAGTGGTGACACTGATTTCACAAGGAGTCACATGGGAAAAAAAAATGGGTAATGGTTACAAGTCATTCCAGGGGAGATTCTTCTAGAAGAAAATTTTTCACCATGAGAACAGTTAGACATTGGAATCATCTCCCAAGGGAAGCAGTGAATTCCCCTACATTGGACAGTTTTAAGACTCAGCTTGACAAGTTTCTGGGTCATCTCATTTAAACTATACTATCACCTAGAAAGGTTGGACCAGATGATCCTTGAGGTCCCTTCCAACCTGGCTCTCCATGTTTCTATGATAATGGTGCATAATGATCAAACTTACAGATTGCTTTGCCCCAGGGAAGTATGTTAACAATTGCACTAGGACAACCAGCCAAATAAGAATCAAGATAGACATTAACTGGCCTGACAGAATATGACTCTATACCCACCTATGTGTGTGGAGGAGGGCAAATATCACTCCAGTCTTCAAAAATGATTAAGGGACTGGAACATCTTCCTTATGAGGAGAGACTGAGGGAGTTGGGGCTCTTGAGCATGGAAAAGAGGGGTGATCTCATTCATGTCAATAAATGTGTAAAGGGTGAGTGCCAAGAGGATGGAGCCAGGCTCTGCTGGGTGTTGCCCAGTGACAGGACAAGGGGCAATGGGTGAAAGCTGAGGCATAGGAAGTTCTATGGAAACAGGAGGAAGGATTATTTCACTGTGAGGGTGACAGAACAGTCGAACAGGCTGCCCAGGGGGGTTGTGGAGACTCCCTCTCTGGAGATACTCAAGACCCATCTGGATGCATTCTTGTGTGATGTGGTATAGGTGATCCTGCTCTGGCAGGGGGGTTGGACTGGATGATCTCTTGAGGTCTCTTCCAGCCCCTAACATTCTGTGATTCTGTGAAATGCAGAATCTGTTTCGCATCTTTCGGTCCTTGCTTGTTGCCACAGACCAGGGAAACCAGAATGGTGGTTGACTTGGTTGTTCCCATGGAAACCCCAAGACATTGTGGCTTTTCCATATATCTAAACATTCCAAGGATGAGGCGGGTAGTTTCAAAGTGTTGGCTCTTCAGTATTGCACTACTTATAGCCGGGTCTACTTGGGATGTATCATAATAACAACATTGGAACAAGCACCATGATAAATAGGTAGCATTTTACAATACAGAGTCCTAGATTTTTTCCCCTCTCATTAACTTTGACTGGGTAGTTGAAAGGGTGACTTAATGGAGAGACTAGTCAGATCATCAAAGCATCAGGCCATGATTTTCCTTTTCACTGCAGTCTACTTAGACTCCTGCAGAGCAAGAGAATCGTAAACCAAGCAGGTATACCGGCAGCAAGAGACAGTGTGAGAGGACTATGAATGACTTTGAAAGTAGATTTTATTCTGTAATTTACACTTGTCAGAAGGCTGTAATATCTGTAGCACTCATGTAGGTTGTGGAGTATGAATATTCCACCACCTTCTTGAGAGACTCAACTGTTGGTACAGAAGACATTATGTAAACATCAACCTTCTCACTCCCATTACAAACCTTGCAATTCAAGCAATGTGCCAAGCTTGAATGTGCTTAGGAAAACACAGAATTCTTGAGATTCAGAACTTCTGTTTTATTTATGTAGTAACCTACCATGTTTCCATCGTCATTTAGAGTAAAAATAGGAAATCAGATGATGCTTTCTGCCAGCCACCCTGAAGGGAAGGGAAGAAAACCAGCCTCACATCCTGCAACACGTGCACAGAAGAATGCCCAGAAAATATCCTGTTTTCCATAATGTCAATTTAAGAACATTTGTGTTCATACCATTAGCCTGGAGAAGAGGAGGCTCAGGGGAGACCTTATTGCTGTCTACAACTACCTGAAGGGAGGTGGTAGCCAGGTGGGGATTGGTCTCTTCTCCCAGGCAACCAGCACCAGAACAAGAGGACACAGTATCAAGCTGTGCCAGGGAGGTTTAGGCTGGATGTTAGGAATAAGTTCTTCATAGAAAGAGAGATTGGCCATTGGAATGGGCTGCCCGGGGAGGTGGTGGAGTCACCATCACTGGAGGTGTCTAGGAAGAGCCTGGATGGGGTGCTTGGTGCCATGGTTTAGTTGATTAGATGGTGCTGGATGATAGGTTGGACTCGATGATCTCAAAGGTCTCTTCCAATCTGGTCTGGTCTGGTCTGGTCTGGTATATTCTATTCTATTCTATTCTATTCTATTCTATTCTATTCTATTCTATTCTATTCTATTCTATTCTATTCTATTCTATCCTATCCTATCCTATCCTATCCTATTCTATTCTATTCTATTCTATTCTATTCATCTGCTGTTCCTATAAGTCTAATTGATACTACCTCTGCATAACAGATTAAAAAAAGGGGGGGGGGGGGGGGGGGGGGGGGGGAGTCACAGAGTCATAAAATAGAATCATTACAGTTGGAAAAAACCCTCTAAAATCATAAAGTCCAACCATCAACCCAACACACCACCATGCCCTCTAAACCATGTGACACCAAAGTCACATGTCACATTAATTACTGCAAAATGACTGACAACAAATAAGTAATCACAGAATGCACTGGTTGGAAGGAACATCTAGAAGTCTTCTAGTCCAGCTCCTCTGCTGTAAACAGGGACATCCCCAACTGGAACAGGTTGTTCAGTGCCCCATCACACCTGACCTTGAATGTCTCCAGGAATGGGGCCTCAACTGCCTCTCTGGGCAACCTGTTCCAGTGTTCCACCATGCTCACAGTAGAGAACTTCTTCCTAATGTCCAGTCTAAATCTATCCTGCTCTAGTTTACAATCATTGCCACTTGTCCTATTGCTACATGCTCCTGTAAGCAGTCTCTCCCCAGCTTTCTTGTTTAATATCTTCATCGCTGGTCCTAGTATGGACCCATGTGGGATACCATCTGGATATTGAGCCATTGACCACCAGACTCTGGTTGCAACCATCCAGCCAATTCCTTATCCACTGAACAGTCCACCCATCAAACCCATATCTCTTCAACTTATAGAGAAGGATGTTGTGGGGGACATATCAAAGGCCTTGCGAAATTCCAGGTGGGTGGTAGCCACTGCCCTTTCCTTGTCCACTGATGTGGTCACTCCATTGTAGAAAGCCACAAGGCAGGACTTGCCCCTCGTAAAACCATGCTTTACTAAGCATAGCTTCTCATATTGAGAAGCTTTTCAGTAATGAGAAGCTATGGCAAAATATTTGGCTGGTTGTATTAAAAATAGTCCTGCAATTACTACTTTGGGAGCTGCTGATATTTTCAGTTGATTGCATGGTTCAAAGCAGAGTGTTAAAACACTAAGTTATTCTCATTTGATATAATGTAGAGTGTGCAAATTATGAAATCAATGGACAGATAATTAGCAATCCAGAAATTTAGATGTGACATTGGACTCAGCTAATTTTTTCTATCACTCTCTTGAACTTTCTGTGTCCTAATTTCTCTCTCTTTCAGCCTGAGAAAATAACCTATTTTTACCTTAATAAAGCGCAGTGACATCACTATATACAGTTTGATTCATAAATACAAACCATCCTGATTTTACCTCTAGAAAATATTTTAAGTGGAGACTGTCAAGTGGATTTTAACCTTTCCTCTTTAACATCGCTAGCGCAGGTCTGGAAGCTGTGCTGGCTATCAACAGAAGTCAGACCCTTCCTGCTTTCATCCTGTGACTTAGTTGGTGGCAGGTAATATGGGGAAAAGACTCTGTTAGAGTGAGGAGGTGTGAAACTGAAGCAGCAGGAAGAAAAGACTGAAGGAGGCATTGCTTGTGCAAATCCCACAGAGCACAGAGGCACCACAAATTAAAGATATGATGTGCTTTTCAAGCTCAGATGGGAAGATAAACACTTCCAGACTTCAGCCTATTCAGACACTACATTTGGATGTTTCCTACTATAAAATACAGGACACTTTTTGCAGGATCAAAATCCAGTGGCTTGATGTGCAAATAGAGACTGGTGATGGCTTGATGCCCAAATGGAGAGGTGACCAGTGCTGTTCAATATCTTCATCAATGATAGAGGCAGGGAGTCTCAGTGCACCCTCAGGAAGTTGCCTGATGAACCCAAGCAGCATGGTGTGGCAGGAATGAGGGATGGGATGCCATCCAGAATTCTGGATTCTGGGCTGCATTAAAAGAAGTTTAGCAGATTGAGAGAGGTCACTCTGATGCTCTGCACTGCTCTAGTGAGACTGCACCTGAAGCACTGTGTCCATCTCTGGTGCCCTCAACACAGGAAGGACATAGACCTCCTGGAGCAAGTCTGGGGGAGGGCCACAAAAATGTTAGGTCATGATCCTGAGTTGCTGGGTCCAGCAAGAGGGTCTTGGAAAACAGTATTAATCTGGAGGGCTTTTTCATAGTTAGATCAAATCTTTGTTTACCTACCTTGAAACCACCTTGGGACACACAACTGTAAAGCAACGCCAATGAAAAGTATAAACCAAAAGTCCTCTTATCCAGTCTGGGTGAAATGCCAGCCCATTTTGGTATCCCCAAGCAGTGTGCTAGCACAAATGCAGAGTAAACTTCAGCTGGGGAGGGGTTTAGTTAGAGAAAATACAAAGCTAACAATCACAAACTGAAAAGTTTCAAGGACTTATGTCAATGAAATGTCCAGCACCATCTTGTGGCATTATCCTTAATTCAACCATTTGGTCTTTCCACTACGGTAACTACATAGCTTGTGTTTTTCTCCCCTTAAGAGATCTGATCAGAGATTCCTTGCTGTAAAACAAGAGTACAGCTACAAATCTACTGGCAAAAAGAAAAAGCTTAGGACTAGAAGTGTCATTAAAGATAAGATGTGCTCCTTGAGTTCAAGTGGGAACACAAACATCTCACCACTTGCCATTATGAATTGAAAAGTACTTAAAAGATAAAATTAAGGAGTGTTTATAAAATGCTGTTAGGCAGGAACTGGAGGAGGTAATATCACTTATACCCAAAGCATGATGGGGCAAAAGATGAGAATGACTACACCCAGCATGAATTTTTTCAGCCCCTGCGTTGCAGGCTTGCTGACAAGGCTCTGATCCAGGTCCTGCCTTCCCTTGCACTGCCAAGCATTCAGGAAGAGGCTGTGAATTCATCAGTCCTTTAGAAATAGGCTGGGGAATAATTCTCCTTCTGATGGCCTGGCCAACATTCCTTTCTCTGTAAGATGGGATCGACTCTGTGCCAGCTATTACTGAAATAGTGCTGCTGCCACATTTGCTTACATAGCTGATGCATTACCAGTATCTAAGTCATTGTTTGTAGAGTGCTGTGCAAGATGTTCTGCATAAATGTGTATATAAACCCACATCACGCTCTCAGCTAAGTTTATAAAACACTCCCATGCAGCTTCACAGCTTCATCCCAGAGTTAAATTGGGTCAAAGAATGGTGCACTGGTTTTACACCAGATAGAACGTGGGATTTGCCCCAGAAGTGTGGTAAATAACCACACATACTCAGAATTTGGAAGCTAAATGAAAATAGTATTTACAAAGGTAGATTAAATACAAAAGTAAACTAAATGCAAAAGGTACTAAACATATACATACACATACATATAACCCAACAAAACCCAGATCCCCCTGGGCACCCCCCCCCGGACAAAGCCCAGAAGGCTATTGCCAGCTTACAAATATTCTCTCTCTCCTGTTCCAGCCACTGTTCTTACCATAACCCAAACAGGAGTAAGAAAGCAAAGCCAGAAGGAGAGAAAAGGGGGAAAAGCAGCAAGGAGAGGCAAGAACAAACTATGCTTCAGATTATGTAGAAATTTTGCAGACCAATGTAAAGGGATAGAGATATGTTCTGCTCAGCCCCTTGGAGACATCCATCCCCCTGGATTCTCTTGAATTCTCTGGAAAACTTTTATTTACAATTAAGATATTAGTCTTAAACCTGCAACAAATGGAAAGAGTTATGGGAAGTTTTCAACATGCTAGAGTAATCCTTCTTCATCTTACTTTGTTCAAACAACAGAACCACCTAGCTGAATTGCCTTGTTTTCTCTACATCTGTGTGGGAATTAAACTCCACTGTGAGGTGCTTGGGTCACAGCTGGGAAGATTTTTATCCCTCTGGAAGCTCATTCTAACGCTGCTTGAAAGATGAAGTTTCTCTGTCTCTTCTACTCCAGCACTTCTCAGCCCAGACTTTAAAAGCCTGCATTTATGAATAAGCTTTTAGTTTGTTCAGTCTCGCCTTCTGCTGAGATTGATAAAACATTCCAACTTTAAACAGCACCTGGCAGGAGAGGTCTTTGTTTATTTGTGTTACAATTTTTTTTGCAGCAGAAGTTGTATTACCATTACCAGATTCTGTGGTCTTTGTCCTTAACCTACAACTAATGCACACTGCTCTGGCTCTACAGACATCTCCTGAGGATCTAGATACACTTTTTAGTAACATTCATGGTGCAAATTATTTTAATGCATAATGCACACATGTCTAAGTATTCAGATTTATTTATTTTTAAAGCCTCTGGTTTAAATTTTGAAGCTTGTCTGGGCCCCTCCATTTAAGAAGGACACTGAGACTCTTGAACATGCCCAGAGAAGGGCAACAAGGCTGGGGAGAGGCAGGTACACTTCCAAAAGCGAAGTGAGTTGAGACGTAGCTTCAGCCTGGGCTGAGGAAAGCTGGGTAGACCCTCAGCAAGTTACTGTGTGATTGTTAAATCTGAACTTCTAGATGTCTGAGATAAAGCATAAGATTTTCAGAAAAAAATGCTTCCAAGCTATAACATCTATTGAAAAGGCAATGAACTCTCTTCTGCATGGAGCAGGTTTGGATAGAAGTGGCACTGTTTGACTTTATTTCAAGAGAGAATCTCAGAAGATAGCAAAGTTTATTTCATGAGCGGCTACTGTAAAATATCAAGTCAGAATACTTCTTACAGTGTTCATATAATTAAATGAAGTTCAGAAAGGCTCTGGACTTAATTAAAGAAGAGGAAAGGCAACACAACTGTCAGCTTTGTAGTGAAAATGAAATAAAACCTGCCTTTCATGATGTCAGAAACTATTTTATTGTAATGTCTTGCCTACTAATTTACTTGGCATAATAAAGACTCAAAGTTCAAAGAAAATCTCACCTAAACCAAAAAAGAAATAAAATAAGCCTGGTGGGGTTCCATATGAAACCTAAACTACACCCATCTGAGGGAAAGGTGGAGGCTTGAAACTGAGAGCAGAGAATGTTACAGTCAAGAAGGGTGTCTTCTTTGGGAGAGGTGGGCTCTGTGCTTGGGAGTGATGGGGATGTGGTTTGGGTAAGAAAAGAGCAACACTCAAGGCTTGCTTTCTATTTGGTAGAGGAGGTTAGTGCAGTTGTAGTGGTGGTTAGAAGGAAAGAGGAAAAGGACTGTATCCTCTTGGGGTAGGGAGAACACGTTTAGGGGCTGGAGAACAGGTCTTATGAGGAGCGGCTGAGATGGGTTGCATAGTCTGGAGAAAAGGTGCTCAGGTGAGATGTTCTTGCTCTCTGAAAGGAGGTTGTAGTGAGGCAACAAGTGATAGGATGAGAGGAAATGGCCTCAAGTTGTGCTAGGTTTGGTTTAGGCTGGACATTAGAAGAAAATTCTCTACCAAATGATTTCTCATACACTGAAATGGACTCTCCCCAGAGGTGGTTGAATCCCCATCCCTGGAGGTGTTTAAAAGAGGCACAGATGTGGTGCTAAGGTACATGGTCTAGCACTGAACTTGGTAGACTTAGATGATGCTTGGACTTGATGATCTTGAAGGTCTTTTCCAACCAAAATGATTCTCTGATTCTCTTTGGGAGAGGTGGGGTTTGTGGTTCAGCATAAGTGCAGATAAACTGAAAACTAATATTTAGAATTAAAAAAGAGACATTTTTCCCAGACCAGGGCTACACTGAGCTGGCTGGCTAGGCTCCTTCTGCACAGTGACCTGATCTGGACTAGGACAGTATAAAAAAACAGTAGTGTAACTGTGCTGGGGAGTCTGCATCATGGTGAAAAATCCATCTATATGCCAGTTGTGGGGTTTGTTTTGGTGGTGTGGGTTTTGTCAGTTTTGTTTGTTTGGTTTGGGTTTTGTTTGTTTTTAAGGTAAGGGAAAAAGACAGAGGGAAAAAAAGTCATGCTAGGTCATTTGGGTGCTGTTTCAGCAGGGATTTTCCTCTATGTGACAGAAAGAACAGATCTCCAGAGCTAAGGAGGTTGCACAGCTGTGTTCCAGTTTTCTTTGGGGCTGGAGGACCTGTTGGCCATAGATTATTTGCTGTAAGGCATAGGAAGCATTGTGGGCTCTACAAAACTGATAGTTCTGCACTCCTTGCTGATGGCTGAGATACTGGCTGTGTGAGTGTGTGAAGAACATGCAGGCTATTCCTACACTATTTAGAGCAATTAAAAAACCCCATTGATAGAATAGAATCATGGAATGGTTTGGCTTGGAAGGAACCTTAAAGGTCATCTAGTTCAAACTCCCCACCATGGGAAGGGACACCTCCCTCTAGATCAGGATGCTCAAGGACCCATTCAACTTGGCCTTGAACACCTCTAGGGATGTGGTCATAAGACCACTGCAGTCCCTTCCAAAGACAGATGTACTTCCACAGGAAGACAATTAACTTGGTTGGAGTAGTAGTGCAGGTTTGCTTCCCTGCATGGCCAGGATATTTCTGTTTTCTCAAAATTAGTCTGTTTGCACAGGGTTTCTTTTTCTTCTCCTTTTGTTCAGCAGGTGCTTGTCAGTGCCATCAAAAGACATACAGAGAGGAAATCTCCTCGGGGTGGGTGGCAAGTGCCCTGGGAAGTGGAGTAAGTGTAGTTCTGTGCTCTCAGTGAACCTGTCTTGCATCTTTTAATCTTCCCTGAGCAAAAATAACAGCCTAGTCTAACACCTATTAAAGATCATAAGTAAAATTGTCCTTGATTTCTGGGGGGATGCTGAGGTAATACCTGAAACAGCCCTGTAGAGAGGCAAAAGATCATTGCTGGCTCTGTTCCTTTTCTCATTCCAGATGAAAAGTGTTTTTCAGTTTTCGCTTGCAAAAGTTCAAAGAATCATAGAATCAGCTTACGCTCTCTGGGTCGAGGGAATGTTCTTCAGCTACTGGTTTGCATTTGCACACCGTAGGCTTCTATTCTGCTGGTGGCCTGCAAAGCTCAGTGTCTATCATTTTAATCTGGTATAATTGCTCGACATTTAAGTCACGTTCCTGCCATCTGCAGAAACGCAGACACAGAAAGCTCCTGGTGACAGGCCAGTGTTAGAAACAAAGTACAATTAGGTTCATTCCCTGTGCTGCAAACTGTGGTCAACTAGGACAGAGTAGTTAAAAAAAAAATGAGACAGTTAAGTTTTAGAAATCTCCTATAAGTAATTATTTCCAGCCACAGCCTGCTCCTAGGGTGACATGGAAGGAAGTTCAAGTTAATCAGTGGGTATTTTGGTTGTCTGCTCAAATTATATTTCTACATTCAGCTAGGTCAGAGTATCCAAACAATAATAATATCTTCTAGAAGTCATGATAGACTGCTCTTTTACCCTCACTGCAACCATTTTGCAGAAATGACTTGAGTAAATTGTGTAGCTAGAGGTGTAAGCAGAGACCTCAGAAGAGAGCAACCAGATCTTCAGGCTGGACCCTCGCCTGCTCCCAAACCAATGTGCTCCCACGTACTTCAACAGCAGTTATTTGCTCCAGGCTTTAATTCCCTGATTTCTCTGATGCACAACCAAGCCAAAAAGGCCTCACAGAAAGCCTTGCCAGGGGAACAGTCCTCTCTGTGTTGACTGCAGCTCCCTAAAGCTTGCAGCAGCAGATGTGTGGCAGATTACATTGCATGAAGAAAGGGGTGCCACTAGAGAAAGCTCTTGGAGCCATCACAAGATGGAAATTTATCTCTATTTATTTATTTAGTATTTGTTTTCCTTTGTTTAATATACTTATTCTGTTCATATAATTCTGAGTATTATTAGTCTGTGCTCTTCTTGTTTTGCATGGTAGTCTTTCCTTAAGGTATGTTGCATCCTACAAATGCCTACAGGCACCTGCACACACCTCCAATATTTTTGTTGGGATTTCTACTGGCTAAAAAGCATTTAAATTTGTTGCTATCTACCATATTAAGGTTGAGAGCTTTTCTTTAATTATATAGGAGGCAAGTACCTATACCTGGGTGCAGCTCCACACCATGAAAATCCAAGGTTATTTGGATTGAAGATTGGAGCTTTTATTTGAGAATACATTCTTGTTAATTTCCCACCTGCAAGCTGGTCTCAGTGAACCAGCTAGAGAATTATTCCTGGGCAGCCTCAGACACTCTACACTAAGACACTGGTACAAACTGGGTGGGGGGAGTGGAATATTTCTAAAGCTACTCTGCTCTTCAGTTAATAACTAAAAAGCAGTTGCTGTCACTGAATCTGGTGTAACACTAGAAGAATACTAGGGGGGGAAAAAAGAAGTTGAAAGTGCATAAGGAAAGAGAAGGACTTGAAAAATATGAAATTGGGGAAAAAAATGAGTTCTTGAATTACTACAGGACAGGCAGAAATGCTGAAGAAAAAAAAGGCAAATATTTAATGAAGTAATGGATAATTCCTTTAACCAGTTAGAACAAAACTGGTACAGGAGTCTGGGTCTTCTGGGTGTTCCATTTAAACAGGGTGTTCTGATTAACCACCTGCAGAAATTAATGTCAGAAAGGGAAGGAAAATAATGCTAGATTATATGTTCCTGAGCCTGACCTTATCTCTATTCAACAGGAGAGCAGACAGTTTTCACTGTACTAGCTGATGTCCACCTTGTGTCCTCTTTACCATCAGAAAAAGGTTTTGCAGCCCATTTCCCCACAGCCCACACTTGCCTTTGGCAGCTGCTTTGTGGCCCCACTGCAACTGCAGCTCTGGGCTTTCACTCAACCCAAACCTGAATCCTAACCCTAAAAATAAGCATGATCTGAGGATTATCCTTTAACATGGGCAAACAGCCATTACCCAGAAATAGGGTTCTTAGAACCCAGATCTCTCCACAGCCACACTTCCCTTTGGGTGAATCCTTCTAGCTCTGCTTTAGTTCTCAAGGCTCTCTCCTTCATCCCTAAACTTAACTTTTATTTAGACTGAGTCTGTATAAAAGTCCCCCAGTTACTGCTGAGATGAAAAATACCTCACAGCACAAAACCCTCCACATCTTACACTTCACTACCATCCCTTGTAACATGGATTTATTTACCTATTAGAGGTGCAAGTGGTCCTCACATGTGCAAACCTCTGACTTTCATAACTTTCTTTATTTCTGAGGAAACACTTCTATTCAGGATCTCTAAGCAGTCTGATATGTTTAGTCAGGATTTCCAAGACAAGCAGCCTGAAACTAAGTAACTGCTGCAGGAGTCTTTTTTTATGCAGTACACTAATTATTTGTGTATATTCTTTGGAGTAATTCTTTCAAAGGAATAGTTATACCTGAAGTGCAAAATTGCAGGTTGGTGTGTGGAAGGAACACCACCTACATTCAAAGTACTTACCTGGAAAGAGGACAGACAATAAACATGCACATTTCTGTTTAAGATTCACTGATGAAGTAGAACTTTTCAGCAGAGTCTGCATGCTAAGTCTGCATAAATGAAACAAATAACAACACCCCCCGAACTTTGCTATGAGATTCTGAGCTCATAGGGCAAAATGTGGAGTAACGCAGACATTTCTTTCCTTACATCAGTGCTTTTATACTGGCTTGGTCGTGTAGATCAGCAGAAGCACTGTCCTTGATGGCTTCCTGTGAGTGACCCTGAATAGAAAGAATCAATGGTGACACAAAGATGGGCTGAAGTGCCAGAATTGGATGCCCATGGGCCAGAGTTGCAAGAGGTAAATGCTAGAACACACAATCCTTCTAGTTATGCTCATGTAGCTGGGAGGTCCTAGTAGAATACATAGAATACATAGAATACATAGAATAAACCAGGTTGGAAGAGACCTTCAAGATCATCGCGTCCAACCCATCAACCAATCCAACTCCGCCCAAGCAACTAACCCACGGCACCAAGCACCCCGTCAAGTCTTCTCCTAAAAACCTCCAGCGATGGCGACTCCACCACCTCCCCAGGCAGCCCATTCCAATGTGCAATCACTCTTTCTGTATAGAACTTTTTTCTAACATCCAGCCTGAACCTCCCCTGGCGCAGCCTGAGACTGTGTCCTCTTGTTCTGGTACTGCTTGCCTGGGAGAAGAGACCAACATCCGTCTGTCTACAACCTCCCTTCAGGTAGTAATTCTGCTGTAGGCCATGCTGAATTTTCCAACACAGAGAATCATATGTGACAATTTTGTACACAAAACACAGGGGACTTCCAAACACTTCTGTCAAATGTCTCTGTTCCAGCCTTAGAGGTAACAGCTGACTCATCAGAGCTGTGACAATGATGAATCAAACATGCATCTTTTCTTGATCAAAACAAGTTCTTTCTACTCCTATCATTTCTCCACACCATCTTTCTCTTGCTTTTCCTACCATCTTCCTCTGTGTTTGTCTGAGGTGTACCAAATATTCACCATGTACTAAAATGGTTCACTCCTTTGCCATGCTCATCAATCCTGCTTAACAAATTTCAGGCACAGATTTTCCAAGGACTTGCATCTGCTTTGTCCAAATTAAAACATGGCCTGCAGAAAGCAAAGTTTACTATCAGCTTGTTGATGGACTTTTCCTTCTTCTCAATGTAAACAATGAAAAGTCCTAAGACAGCATTACTTCATATTCATTTATGAGATGCCCCAGATCCCACAAGAGGTATTGATTTAAATAAATCTAGGAATGAGTAATGGGTGGTAGGCAAAGCACTTTGAATGGGAAATGTTCTTCTGTACCTGAAGCTGGACTTCCTGAAAAAACTGCACTAGCAAATGATTTTATTTCAGCAGTGAACCTGATTAAACATTTTTAATGGGACCTAAACTTCTAAATCTCTACACTGCTGGAAGGGCTTTTGTAGTCATAGTCTGGAAACAAACAAACACAAAAAGTTACAGTTGGATTATTTTTTTTTCTGATGTTTTACCTTGAATGTTTACCACTAGGGAGCTGTTGTGCAATAACAAATTCATTGATTTTTTTTTAATACTAGTCAGAGTTATTAGAATTAACCAGGTTGGAAAAGATCTTTGAGATCATTGAGTCCAACCTATGACCTAACACCATCTAATCAGCTAAACCATGGAACTGAGTGCCTCATCCAGTCTTATTTTAAACACTTCCAGTGGTGGTGACTCCACCACCTCCCTGGGCAGCCCATTCCAATGGCCAATCTCTCTTTTTGTGAAGAACTTCTTCCTAACATCCAGCCTAGACCTCCCCTGGCACAGCTTGAGACTGTGTCCTCATGTTCTGCGGTTTAGTGGTACTTTCTAGGGAATAAGAAGCTAGAAAGGAATAAAATACATAATGGATGTTAGGAAGAAGCTCTTCACCATGAGAGCAGTGAGACACTGGAACAAGTTGCCCAGGGAGGTGGTAGAAACCTCTTCCTTGGACGTTTTTAAGGCCAGGCATGATGTGGCTCTGAACAACCTGATCTAGCGTGAGGGATCCTTGCCCATGGCAAGGGGGTTGGAACTGGATGATCCTTGAGGTCCCTTCCAGCATTAAAAATTATATAATTCTATATGTTTTCTATGTACACTATTTTGGCTACAGTTATTAATGACAATACCTATTTTGTGAGGCACAGAAGAGATGATGCTACCCTTGCCATCAAAGTGCTGCCGTGGACAAAGGAGAACCCACAGGAATTGTGATTTCCCCACCAGCTTTAAGAAGCAGCTTCCAAAGTGACTCAGGCATTGTTACTTCAATACAGCCTTGTCCTGTCAATGACTTTCAGGTGTTTGAGAAATGTTTTGCTCTGATGTAACATGGTGACTTTGAAGAAACATGGAAAAGGTTACTCTGTGTAAACAATTTATTTATTTTTATATGAAACAGTTTGAAGTGTTTGAGGGAACACAACGGGGGCCCACACTAACTGAAGTTGGATTAGGAATGCCTTTGTAGAACTTGAAGGTGACAAAAACACCAACAGAGAAAAGTTGCACTTGTCCAAAACTGGGCATTTTAAGTACAGGAAATTTATAGCTGAAATTGCACTGATAAGAAAACCAGGAAAGGTGAAGGAGAGGAGAAACAAGGCAAGGCACCAAAATAAGATATGATAAAACCAGGCAGTAGAGAAATGGTGAAAGAAGTCATGAAAAATAGCATTGGTGTTTAAAAGTTGGATTTGGGAACTGGACAAAAATTAGGTAAGTTCAGGGGTTTGATATTATTGCACTTTTAATTATGTTCACTTATTTTCATTCTGTGCTTCAGAGATTTGTAGAGCTGGGAAAGAGAAAAGAGCTGCTAAGTCTCTATAGAAATACCAAAATACCCAAAATGAAAACAACCCAACATTAACCTCAGCCTTCACTGAGTTTAGCCTGGAGAAGAGGAGGCTCAGGGGAGACCTTATTGCTGTCTACAACTACCTGAAGGGTGGTTACAGCCAGGAGGGGGTTAGTCTCCCAGGCAACCAGGACCAGAACAAGATGACACAGTCTCAAGCTGCACCAGGGGAAGTTTAGGCTCAAGGTGAGGAGAAAGTTCTTCACAGAGAGAGTTGTTAGGCATTGGAATGTGCTGCCCAGAAAGGTAGTGGAGTCACCATCCCTGGAGGTGTTCAAGAGGGGACTGGATGTGGCACTTGGTGCCATGGTGTCATCATGAGGTCTGTGGTGACAGGTTGGACTTGGTTATCTTTGGGGGGTCTCTTCCAACCTTGGTGATTCTGTGGTTTTTTACTAAGTAATGTGAACAGAAGCAGATGCTCACAAACTGCACAATCCCTGAGGGTTAATCATTGAGGTATTTTACTCATTGCAGGTTACTGGGCATATTTGGATCTGGGTAAACAGTAATGAATGCATGTGGTGGCAGGATCACTTCATTGCTCAGGAGTGCTGATCAGCTGTTCACATTCTAGTTTTTACCACCACATCTGCTTGATTTAATTGAAATTTTGTGACTATGGCACTGTTCTATGTTATGTATTCCAAACCTGCCTGGACATTGTGATGCTGGGCAACCTGCTGTGGATGACCCTGCTTTGGTAGGATAATTGGACGAGATGATCTCCAGGGCTCCCTTCCAAATCCCACCATGCTGGGATTAGTCCCAAATCCCTTTCAAAGCCATACTGATGCCCAAAGGGAATATATTTGATGTTACCTACACTTGTGGTCCAAGTATATTTCAACATCTGAATTAGCCATTTTTTCTGTGTGCAGAAGAATGACAATTTCTTCATTTTCTCATTGTCTTCTCATAGAATCATAGAATTGTTTTGGTTGGAAAAAGCCTTTAAGATCATCAAGTCTAAGCATTATCTAGCTCTGCCAAGTTTTGTGCTGAACTGTGTTTACGGACAGATGAACTTCACCACTAGAAAGGGTTTAGCTGGTGGAACAGGGTGGGTTACTGAATGTCAGGAAAGATGTTGATCAATCAGAGCACACCTAGAAAGATCACAGAATCATTAAGGTTGGAGAAGACCTCTGAGATCATCAAGTCTAACCTTCTAACCCCTCACCAGTCTGCTTCATCTTCTCAAAGTGGCTCCTGCTCCAGTCCCCTCCATCTTCATCTTCCCAAAGCGGCTCCTGCTCCCTCTACACCACTCTCCACCCTGCCTCAACAGCTCCTGCTCCACCACCACCATTTTTTTTTTTTACCTATCCCAGGGCCAGGGGTAAGACCCTCACCAGCCAAGATACTACACAGAAGAGCTCATCCCCAGTAAGGAGCCCCAGCCAGCACCCGTGGATGATATTGGAGTAGTCATCAATTATGTTCCTAACAGCCGGGGGGCCACCAGGCCCCCCGGCCTTTGTCGTCACCACCACCATCACCCAGTGTGCACCGTGGGCACTCACCGGTAATGAGAGGAGGATCCTCCA
Organism: Dryobates pubescens; assembly: GCF_014839835.1. Taxonomy (NCBI): domain Eukaryota; kingdom Metazoa; phylum Chordata; class Aves; order Piciformes; family Picidae; genus Dryobates; species Dryobates pubescens. Next base: position 12,587,830 of record NC_071613.1, on the reverse strand, counting down.
GCCCCGAAGGGCTAAGCTGGGGGCTTCTGCCTCTCCTGGAGGGGATTAAAAAGGGGAGTGGGTGGGGAGGGCCAAGTGGCCACACCTGGGGTGGGAGGAGAATCTAATGGATCCCAGGTGCTCTGAGTTTGAGGGGATAAAGGGGGAAAATGGGCCAGGTGAGGGACTTTTAGGGTGTCAGGTAATGACAGGACTGGGGGGAATGGGAAAAAAATAGAAATGGGTAGATTCAGATTGGATGTTCTGGAACTTCTGTTCTTCACCATGAGGGTGGTGAGACACTGGAACAGGTTGCCCAGGGGGGTGGTGGAAGCCTCATCCCTGTGAGTTTTTAAGGCCAGGCTGGATATGGCTCTGGGCAACCTGATCTAGTGTGAGGTGTCCCTGCCCATGGCAGGGTGGTTGGAACTGGATGGTCCTTGAGGTCCCCTCCAACCCCAACAATTCTATCATTCTAAAACAATTTTCGCAGTTTAGGCTGGGTGTTAGGAGGAAGTTCTTCACAGAAAGAGAGATTGGCCATTGGAATGGGCTGCCCAGGGAGGTGGTGGAGTCACCATCCCTGGAAGCGTTTAAAATAAGACTGTATGAGGCACTTAGTTCCATGGTTTAAATGATTAGATGGTGTTGGGTGATAGGTTGGATTTGATGATCTTGAAAGTCTTTTCCAACCTGGTTAATTCTGTGATTCTATATGCATAGCTTGGAATCTTCCCTCCAACACCATGCCATCTGAAAGAGAAACCAAAACAACACTTCTAGGGAAGAAAGAGTCTTTGGGTTTATTTTATTTATTCTCTCCCACAGTAGCTCTGCCTCCTGCACACAGGCAAAATCCCACTGGCACTGAGTGAATCACAGCTGCAGCTGCGTTTGCCACAAATCACACCTCCCAAACTGAATTTCAAAGGCAGGTTATCTTCCTGAACCTGTTAAAAAAGAGTATTAAGGCTAAGATATTGATGCTTGTGTTGGAGAACTCAGGGTATCCTCTCCCTAGAGCCACATGGCTGATGCATAGAAAGAATTAAAGCCATTTGTGAGGTGAGATTGTGCAGAGATGGATACGTTAGCCAGTTTGCTTCCACTCATGGATGTAATACTCTGAGAATCCCTTGAAATGATAGCAGCATAAATAAGAAGTGCAGGAGGTAAAATTGTCTTCCTGAAATCTACATAAGTATAGTCTCATGATAAGGGGTTTAACAATTTTTTGTGATTTGAAATTGATATAACAGATGTATCCAGACAGGATCATGTGTTTCAAATGCCACTTTAAAAAAGCCACTTGTGTAAGCACTACAGTCACACTCTTTCTCCACAATAAACACACTCTGTTCTGTGCAGGCAGTTTGAAAAGGGGAAGAGAAACTCTTTCCCCACCAATGTGATTTCTCCTGAGAATTTATGTTTCATACCATGTAAGTCTTCACATCTGAAGGAGAGCTCTAGCTAAGATAACAAAGCTGAATACACCTGTCAGCCAGTATTTTGGTTCCTGTTTTAGAAACTAAGCAGCTAGTGTTAATGGGATTAACTGTGAGCCCAGTGGCAGAATCAGTGCTTGTGACACTGGCCACTCTAACGAGCCCATGGCACTATGAAGTTAAATAGATTACACAGAGCTTAAAGCTAGCAGCTGGTCTGTCCCCCTTCTCCATCTAGAGATTGTTTATTTCTCTAAGGAGGCAGAAATCATGCAGCCTTCATAGCTATAGCCTAGATCTGGGCTCCTAACTGTGCCATCTAGCTCAGCAATACACAGCTGCTTGCTTTGTGCGTGCAGTACATCAGCTCAGAGGCCTTCATGGATATTCCTTTTCCTTAAATCATCTAACAATGAAAAACTGACTTTGGTCTCTCTGGAGTTACACAGAGAAACAGGAAAAGTTAGTAAAATCCCACTGAATTGAACAGATGACATCAGGATGTAAATTAGTCATATTTTAACAGACATTAATTCTCTGTGATTATCTAAACAGATTGGTTATCTGCTGACGCTCTCAGCTGGGGATTTAAAAGACAAATTACTATTCACTCAGCATTTGAGAAAGCATGTATGCAGATCTTTAAGTACATCTTAATGAATGGCATTCCGATTTTGACGTGCTTCATTACCTTGGTTAGATGAGAAGACGACAGAGAAAGCACTTCAACAGGGATTTTGCGTCTACAGCCTCAATCCAATTTGCAAGTCCAGTCACACTGACCACATCCACATTATTTAAAATAAGAGGGTAGTGCCTATCCTGTTCCTTTTCTGGTCATGAATAGCCGCAGCCATGGATTAAAGAGAATGAGCAAAACGTTTTCCCTTTCTAAAATATCTGTGAGGACCTCTTTAGGTGCTGGCTGTAGATTTGCAACCTTCTGTGCAGGTGTGAATAAGCCCCTTGATGCAGAACTAACTGTTAGGAAAAAAGTTACTCTGAGGGTGATAAGAGAAATTCAGTTATTTGTTTCCTGCTGATGGGATGCTTCCGCCACAGGAAGGGAAAAAGGAAATAATTTAGGGATCAGCACAGAAACATGAAAGAGAAATGACAGATAAGGTTGTGCACCTGTGTGCATCTCCAAGATATACTCCCTTTAGTTTAGTTTAGATATGATGTTCTCTCTTACTTTCCCTTCCACACTTCTGAATGTGTAAAATAATAAAATGAATGTTGTAAGGACAGAGTGGTAGTTAGAAGGCTGCAGTTTTGCAGCAACTTTTCAGGTACTACTACTATCCTGATCTCATAAGGAAAGGGCTGTATGGCTTACAAACTGCAAATGTTGTGGTTCTCAAAAAAAAAATCACTGAGGAGCACTGGTAAGACTCAGTGATGAGCTTCTCTGTTCTTAAATTGTGGAAATAGATGAGGTTAAGATCTCTCTCTGTGTACAGGAAAATATATATAATGACTGCTGACATGATGTATTGATGTCAGAAAAATCTCAAAGCCACACTACACAAACTGTATTTGTTCAGAACCTGCTTTTTAAATCAGTCTCAGCTTGCCTACAACTATGTAGGAAGGAATCTATGGTCACCTGTATTTTCATTTACTATTCAGTTCATGTCATCATCTAAGCTACTGCAGAAAACAGGTACATTCAGCTATTAAAAAGATCTTTAACTAGAATCCCCTTTTAAACTAACAGTTGATAGACAGGGAATCCCATTTTTACCAAGATCATAGAAAACTACCTCAGATGTGATAGAATAATAATTATCTGCCTGCAGAGTTCATAGAATCACAGAATGGTAGGGGCTGGCAGGGACCTCTGCAGATCATCTAGTCCAAATGCTCCTGACAAAGCAGATTCATTTAGGGCAGGCCACACAGGAATGCATCCAAGCAGGTTTTGAAAGCCTCCAGAGAAGAAGATTCTGCAATCTCTCTGGGCAGCCTGTTCCAGTGCTCTGGCACCCTCATAAATACAGCATAATTTCTTTTTACTATTATTGCCCTCCAGCAAAGAAGTGCAGTGCCTTGCCTAAGCTGTGGTAAATCAGTTGCCATTAGAAACAAAACCTGTCCCATCTCTCAAAAGTCTTGGCTAGACACATATATTAAGGGTAAGGTAAACAGTGTGTGAAATTAGGGACATTGGAAACTTATATAGACAGTGCAGATGCCACTGCCCCACTTTTGCAGCATCCCAACATCCCTAGGAAGTGATGCAGGTGTGTCCTTCCCTGCCCTAGATGGGCATAACAGGCCATAGGAGAAAATATCCAAACAAGACTAAAAGAACCCACTGCTCAAAATAAAACTTCTTCCATTGCACCTGGGAATCATGGTGATACCTGGAACCAGCATGATGTGGATGAATATGGCTTGGGCAGCCTCTGCTGACACACGTCAAGCTGTCTTGCACCCCTGGGTAATGCCTCACCACTGTGGTTTGACAGCTGAGGCGTGTCTTCCGCTTGCACTCTGGTGATGATTTCATTGCAAGAATTTGTGGGTGGCAGTTAGCAGTCTAGCTGGCTGTCATATTAGACAGCCTTCCTGTTAGGCTTTTACAGAAATCCAGCATTGGACACACACACTTCAGGGAAGCATTCCACAGCTTCTTTTGAGTACCTGAATAGAGGCTGATGGGTTTTTTTTCTCCACTGGTGACGATCACAGACAGGTTACCTATTAACCACTCTTTACAGTTGTGTATAGTTTACTTCCCTTCAGAAAAGATCCAATGAAAGCCGAACAAAAATCCTATGTAAATTAAGTTACCAGTCACAGATCAGAAACACACTGTAGGGAAGTTTGAGAGCAGGCTGTAGATTGAACATTTTTCATCCAAATAATTCCACAAGTACTTGGAAATTGCACCAGGTTTGCAGAGAGTCTGCAAAATGAACTTCAAACTCAGTAAAAAAGTTCACTGGATAGAGTATTTGCAGTGAATATTTTGACTACTGGAAGGTGCCCAGTTAGATCCGCTACACAGGCTACATTTCTCAACCCTTCAGCTGGATGTATCAACCCTAAATCCCCCAGATGGCAGTCTGAACTCATCTTCTGAGATGCTAAATTTGCTTTGCTGACATTCAGGTTTTCTCTTATTAAGGATCATGTAGGCTAGGCATCCTTTCTTCTCTCTGTTTTTATCTCTCTCTCGGATATTTCTCTCAGATCTGTGACATCAAAGTCTCACTGTAATGAATAAAGACATTGAAAAGATGAACTTCAAATACAGAAGATGAGTATTTTTTTGGTTGATTGATAGCCTGTTAGCAAAGTAGGGATGATACAGTATCTATGGACGTGCCAGCTGCGCTCTTAACTCTACCAAGACCACAAGAGAGGGTCCTAACTTTTAAGCACCTCTCTTGAGCGTTCTAGCTTATGTGCTAAACCCTGATATACAATATTCTACTGAGACAACCAATTCCTTTTAAAATGTACTTCAGATATAGAAATTATGTAAGAAATCCATCTTATCTGGCTGTGTGACTGAATAAGACCATGAAATTTAACTATCCTGCTTCATGTAAAATTTGAAGCAGTATCCAAAAGTTGTCTCAAGATCCATTTATGCATCAGGATCTCTTAAAATCTGCTGCTGACATTTAAGAGCAGGAGAGAAATGGAGCAAATGATTGACTGATACCCACTACAAGCAAACCTGCATTGCTGAAAAGCAATCATCATACTTTTATCTGCTTTTGTTTTCAGTGTTCTGAAGATCAGAAAACTGGGTTAGGCTTGTCCAGATTCACTCACAAGTTCTTTGTGACAAAGTGTTGCTGGCCTGTAAATTTCCCAGTCTGAACATTCAATATTTGAATTTGAATATTGATTTGTCATGACTAGACCAAAAATTCTCTGGGGTATACATATGCTCCATGGTTAGGGCACAACTGGAAGGATCACAGGTACAGTATGAGGTTTTTTCCCTCTTTTTTTTTTTTTTTTTGGCAGCATTCTTCAATATTTATGTATTTTTTCAGATTCTGTTTCAGCCTGTGAAATGATTTGAAAAGTGAACATAGATGGGAGCCAGTACTATTGCACTCAATTAATGACAAAACATGAATATGCTTAGAAAAACTTGCATGGTTTTGCTTGCCCTTTCATATGTCAGATATCACACCCAATAGCTGATGTACTTTTTCACAGAACACTATGATGTGGATTCTGAGGTCAGGGAACTTGGGCAATACCAAAGAATAATATTTGACCACTCTTAGTTAAGCACAGAAAGTCCTTGTTGGGAAAAAAATTCTTGATGAGGTATGCATGATTCTTGATGAGGTATCCATTGGAATGGGTTGCCCAGGGAGGTGGTGAAGTCACCATCACTGGAGGTGTTTAGGAAGAGACTGGATGGGGCACTTGGCACCATGGTTTAGTTGATTATATAGTGTTGGATGATAGATTGGACTTAATGATCTCAAAGGTCTTTTCCAACCCGATTAACTCTATTCTATTCTATTCTATTCTATTCTATTCTATTCTATTCTATTCTATTCTATTCTATTCTATTCCATTCCATTCCATTCCATTCCATTCCATTCCATTCCATTCCAAATTACAGTGAGTCTCCAGTCACTGTACAGTCACCCAAGGCCACTGCACATTTCATGTCGTGCAAGTCAGGGTGGTTCAAGGAGTCAACGGAGGTAACAGCTCCCCAGGACAGAAAACTGAACTATTAAATTCCCTCACTTTTCTTTCCACAGTCTTTATCTCCTATTAGAGGTGGCAGTCAGATTACTGAAATCAGAACCATTGAGAGACAGAGGTGGAAGTGTCCATGGCAGCACCGTTTTTTTTGCTTGTTTATATTATGACAGCATCCTGAAGCCCCACTAGATCTGGAGCTTTGCTGCGCTACATCTCATTCTTTGTTTATTTCTTCCACTTGGGCCACGTACATCATTCCCTCCTTGCTTTCAAAACTCCTCTTTCTGCTTGGACACCTTTTGCTCTGTAGTGAAAATCACAGCTGCCTTTTCTCCCCCCTTTTCCTCACTCCTGCTGTATTTTGTGTTCTTGAAAAATAATTTGGTTAATTCTCCATTTTAAAACCAGGCTACGGTGCCTGGCCCACTGTTGCTTAGCAACAGCTACCCTCCATGCAGAGATAACAGGCAGGCAGGGATGCCAGTCTCAGTCTAGCCCAGCAAGGTGGGGAAAAAAAATGAGCAAGGTAGATTGCCCCCCCTTCTGGGCTTTGACACTGCATATTGTCCTGTTAAATGCCAGCAGAGATGTCAAGAGAGGCAGGGTTTGGGTTTGCTTTCATTCCCAGAACTGATATTTCAAACAAAAAATACTGGCTCAGGCCAGGCCAGGAATCAAGTTCACACAACAAAGTATTATGCATGAGGCAAGGACTACAATTAATCAAATCCTGACACTTACAACTTACAGAAAACTGAAGTGTACCAAGAAGGAATGTGGGTAACTTTATTACACAGAAATTAGGGGACTAATTGTTACTGTCTCCAGCCAGGAGGCCTGGCATTTCCAAGATGGATGTGTGAGATTTATGGAATAGATCCCTTCTGTCCCATGCCTGCCTCCCAAAGTGCAGAGAAAATGGTGGAGAAACATCCTCTATAGGTGTTTGTATGTGGGAATATACCTTGGCTTTCTGTTAAAATAGTGTTTAAGCCACATCTTCAGGTGAAAATCAGGAAATGCAAAATACAAGCCTCTGAGTGGGCAGCATCAATCACAAACGTTTAACGATGACAGAAGAAGTCCCAGATTATTCTAAAAATCATATTACTATGAAAATAAAAAATCTAGGATTCAGATTACCTACAGTTTGAATGAAAATATTCTTTTAATTGAAGGCCAAGATAGTAAATACATTTCTCTAGAAAGGTTCATGAATAAAACCACAAGAGCAGTCAGTCCAAGACGCTCTCTTCATGCCTTCAAGCTGCTAAGGATGAATTTGCAGAAAGGCACAGGCAGAATTTTGTTAAGCCTTATAGGCTGTTATAGATAGATTTCATCTGGAGCTGCCTGCAGTGGCCCACCTAAGTACATAGAAAGGGAAAAAAGGATGCTTATATCTAGACTTAACCCAGCTCAAAATGATCAGAAGAGACATACTCTTTGGCCCTCCCTCTCTTTGGTCCTGTCCTGCCTTTGCTGTGAGTTAGACCAGCTAATCTGGGGGACAAAATGGAAGTAATTCTTCCAATATGTTGTTTTCTCTTCACAAATTCAGGTTAGAATGATTTTTTTCTATAGGCAAGAAATGTGACACATAGGAAAAGAGAAATATGAAGTGCATCTTTCCATCCTCCGTTCCTCAAATTCAATCTTTACTAAATTTCATAAACTGTCTGCAACAGCAGCAGCCAATTTTCATGCTTCTAGCCCTGCCCCAGGGCAGGCTGGGTGTTCACAGGCAAGGCTGGGTGTTCACAGGCGCTGCCGGATGCCAGGGGCCGGTCCCGGAGCGGGGCCAGCCCCGCGGGCTGCAGCCGTACGCCAGGTTGCATCCCCAGCCGCGGTGTCCGGGACAAGACCGCACGGACGGCCCCGTCCCGCTGCAGGCTCAAGGGCTAAAGAAAAAGCACAACACATTGCCTGCTGTTCCCCTCAAGAACAGCAGTGGGGAGGCAGCCTCCGACAGCGCCGATCCCGCCTCCTCGGTCTCTAGACTGGGCCACAGCTTTGTGATTGCCAGCAGCCACGTCGCTGCCCGGCGGAAGAGGGCGATCCCGGTCGTTGGGGCGGGATCCTGAAGAGGGAACCCGAGAGGTAGCCACAGCCGACTCAGCCCCTCGCCCGAGCCGAGGGGAACAAAACCCCACATCTCCCGCAGCAGTCACCGGCCGCCTGGCGCCTGCGACGGCTCCTGCGGCGCTACGGAGCGCGCATGCGCACTGCGCAGGGCTGCGCGGCACCGGGCGGGAGGAAGGGAGGGAAGATTGCGACCGCTTCCGGGTTGGGTGGCAGCACTGGCACCGGCACTGGAGGTGGTACCGGCACCATGTCGTGTTCCCTGGTTCCCTTCGGCCACTTTCAGGACCTGGAGGCGGCTCGCGACTTCCTGTGCCCGAACCGTCGCCAGGGCAAGGCCGCGGCTGGCAAGGAGGGCGGTGAGTCCTCCCCGCGCTGTGGGCTGAACTGGGGGCCCGCTTCGGCCCGGCCTGTGGAAGCGGCAGTGGTGACGAGGCTATGCCCCGCGGTCCCCTTGGGGCTCCCTCTTGGGAGGGAGCCAGAGAGGGTGCTGTGCGCCCCTTCCCGGTGGCCACAAGCCGGGGCTGCATGACGGTGAGGCCGAGGCAGCCGGCTGTGCCCTCGGCTCCTTCGTCCGCGCTTTCCCAGCTGTCCCTGTCCACTCAAGGGTCTGCCAGGGGCGTGTGGGGAGTCAGCCGCGGATAGCTGAGTGCTCGACATCGTTGCAGCGACAGAGACTTGTAAAGCGTGGGTGTCCTGCTGCGGGTGCCACATACTCACACAGAAGCTCAAACTTTCGGGTGTCCGGAAGTTGCTGGTGTTGGGCTGTTCTCAGCTGTCCGTCCTTACTCTGTAGCGTGTCGGCGAAGCCCTTTGGCCACGGACTGTGTGTACCACAAACGTAGAGACCAAAGTTTGGATTTTCCAGCTAAGTGGAGTGCAGTTGTCTGAAGATGTACTAGGGAAGTTACCAAACGTGCGTGCAGGCTTGTCTAATAATGTAAAACGCGCGTAAGGCATACTGAACGTTCATTTAGTTTGGCGGCTTAAAAGGCATCTTGCAGCAACTGCAGTCTGAAGTCGTGGTCTAGATTTTTATTGTATGAGGCTATGCATGCTGAAAGCTGAGCTGCCTGGCATAGAAGCAGTGTTCTCAACAGAAGAGTAGAGGGAAATGAAACTGAACTGTATGTTGTTAGTGCTGTCTGGTGGAACTTTATTTGCCTTACGTTTTGGGTTTTCTGGCAACAGCATGGAAAGAAAGTGTTTAAAGGGGTTAATGTGGGTGCTGATGAAGTCCTTTCAGTTGTAAATAGCTATGAGAGGAAACATCAGAGTGCCTATTTTAAATGCTTAAAAGGTCTGTGAGGCAATTAAAAGAGTGGCAGGTAGTAGGACAGTTTGTGTTGGAAGAGACCTTGAAAGTCTGTCTAGTCTAACCCCCTGCCATGGTTAGGGACATCTTTCGCTAGACTGGGTTGCTTGAAGTCCCATCTAACCTGACCTTGATGCTTGCAGTAATGGGACATATATAACTTCTCTGGGCAACTTGTTCTAGTGTCTCACCACCTTCATTGTAAACAATTTCTTGGTTATATCCAATTTAAATATACCCCCTTTCTGTTCAAAACTGTTGGCCCTTGTCCTGTCAGTACAGGTCCTGGTAAAAAGATGTTGCGGCAATCATGAAAAAGTTTCACAAGCACACTGTGTGTTCAGCTAGTTCACTTTGCCACTAAAACTTCTGTATGCATGTTGTCCTCTTTTATGACTGCTTGCTTTTTATATTGAAATTGAATTTATTGTTGAACTACACTTAAAGTAATTCTGGAAGAACTTTACAGTCAGCCCTCCTTGCCCCAAACCTCTGGTAGGAAACAGTTACATACTTATTGTTTGACTCTAGTGATACTCTGAAAAATGCACACAGTTTCCATATGGGTTTTGTTTTAGTATCATCTGTAGCTAAAGGAAGGGTTCTGGAGCTAGCAGGGTCCTGTTAGTGCCTCCTGAATACTGAAAATGAAAGCCAAGACTGTAATGTCTTTGTGTGTTTCTGAAAGAACATGCTGAAAGAAATCAAGTAGTCATCTCTTATGTGGTGGTACATGGGAGAGAAGTTTGTGCATCATAACATTTGGACACTTTTGTTAGAGTGGATTTATCAAATGGCAGCTGTAAAGAGAGAAAGCATCCAATATGTTGTAGAACTATAAAAATCACAGAATGTTAGGGGTTGAAAGGGACCTCTAGAGATCATCTAGTCCAACCTCCCTGCCAAAGCAGGATCACTGAGGGCAGGCCACACAGGAACGTGTCTGGGTGGATTTTGGAAGGCTCTAGAGGAGACTTTACTTAAAACGGCAGAAGCAAAGAAGATGCATGTTCTAAAATGTGCTCCTCTTTCATTTTAATGAGTTGGCTGTGTTCTGAACTATTTTTATCGTTGCTCATTCAGCCATCGAGGCAGTGTCAGAACTGAGTATTTTTCAGAATATTGCTCATTTAGATTCTTTGAAATCTTTTGGATCTGTTCCTGTAACTTGCAGGATAAATGAGCATAAACATGAGCAAAGGGAGAGTTCCTGAAGTGTCTTTTCCTAAAGATCATAAATTGGTCATTTGGAAGCAGAAATTAATTTTTGACAGGGAGGAACACTGTTAAAACTTTTAGAGGTATCTTTAGTTAGAAATAAGTAAATTGTGGAGTTAGATCCTAAGTTAGAGAAAAGTGGGTTTGGCCGTGTGGAACAGGAGATTCTTTTTGCCTTTGGCTGGTTCCTCCAAGCTGGCTTTGCTGCTACTTTGTGACCTAACCAAGTGACTAACTGGTTAGGCTGCAGGGCTGGTTTGAAACTCGACTTGAGATGAGATGCTATAGATGCTGCAGTTACTGCATGCCTCTTAGTCTTGCACAGTTATTGCTCTGGTTGGAAAGTCAGTTTTTTGTTCTGTCTTCCTTACATTCTCTCTCCATTTTTCTTAGTAAGCAATTGGCTTGTTTCATGACAGTCCAAAATTGCTCCCTTTCCTGTTTGATTATTATTGTGTGCCTTGACTTTTGCATTCTTCATGTGGAAGAACATTTTGCTGTAAATAAAGTATAAATGAGGAAGTGTGAACATGAAACAAACCTCTGATTCTAATGTTCTCCAGGGACAGGAAAAAGTACTGTCCAAGTAAGTTTTTGTTTGTTTGTTTAAAAGTACATGTTGCACTTCGTGTCATAAAAGCGCTAAGGCAAACATTTTTGACTAAGCAAGATGTAAGTGAATGTTTTTTATCAGGGAATGTTACATTTAAAAACTGTTCCATTGGCAGAATGTACTGATTTAAAACAGTAGATGAATAATAAAGTTGTGTGTTTAAAACACTTGAATTTTAATCTGCTTTTACATTTGTGCTTTTTAGGGGGAAAGAGAGGGGGTTTTTTAAATGATATGTTCATTTGCTATCAAATACAGCTTTAGTACTAAATTTATGTTTATTCACATATAATCAATTACATAAATATTAACAAACATGTCAGAGTTCTAACTCTTGTTGATTTTAAGCTGGTTTATTTTAAACCAGTATCTTTTAGGAACTGCTCTTGTGTGTTGTAGGTTTTGTTACTTTGCATGTGCATGGAAGCTCCTCCACTAGTATTCAGACTTTCTAGTTCCATGAAAAATTCTGGCCACTTAGAAATGTTTGTTAAATATTTTTATTGAACAGAGAGTATTTAATTTAATGGATTGATTACTTTTAGTCATAACTTGAATGTTTTAGGTGCTTAGAATTTTCAAAGCTTTTTGGATAACAGATGTTTTTCAAAAAGGTATCTCCAGGACCTTTGATATGTGGAGTTTAGGGAATTTGTTAGAAGCTGTAGGTCTTCTCTCTTTTGATTTCTTAGTTACAGATCAAATAAATATCTCCTGCTCTTTTAGCTTTGGCCCTGTTTGGATTCTAACTAAAGTACTCAAAATGTTTTCTGTGAGTGTATTTGCTCCACTAAAATCTAGGATGACTATTGTAAAAGCTTTTAAAAGATGCATTTTAGATAAATATGTTTTCTTCTAAAAATGCCAGAAGTTCACATTGCTAAAGCGCTGTGACTTAAAGCTTGAAGTTTGGTGTCATTGGTATGACTATAAAAGCTGTTTCTTCTCACCTAGTTGTATTTGATACAGTAGCATCTTTCATTTATTGCTAGTCAGTTAACCTAGGTTGTCAGTTTCAAATTATCAAAATGCTGCATCTATTAAAAATACAGATGTCAGTAACTGACTTAAGGAAAAAATCTGCGATTTTAGTCTGAGGGAACTTTATCATTATTTTTCCTTCCTTTGTGCAGGTAAACATTTAAACACGTTTAACAGTAGAAGGAGCTGATGGGAAGCATCCTGTCAACTAAAACTTCATCTTTTTCTGTAGCTCAACAGTTTGTGTAGTTTGTGCAAAGGATATCCTTGTCTGGTAAACTGGGGAGGAAAAGAAAAGCCTCCTCCTTTGAACCTTGTGTAAGGTCAGTTCTGCAGACGTCTGCTACCTCAGCAAACCTCAGCAGAATTCATTCCATTCTTGCTTGTGTTATGCAATCATATGCTAAGATTGCTAAAAATGTAATGCTGAAATAACTTAAGAAATACTCATATACTGTTTGAGGTGACCATTCATCTGTCATGAAGCAAAATATCACGACTTTTAACGTGTATGTATTAAAATAGATGATGTTGGGGTGGATCTTACCTGTCATGACTTCAATAAAAATGGTATTATGGAGTAAGCTGGTAAAAGGTGCTTCATCTGGAGTTCCCATACCTTTATTGTTTAGGAAAAAAGGGTTTGAAATGCTTTTCCAAATTACAGTGAACAGGACTAATAAAGCATGAGAAAGTGGAGAAAGTAAATGGTAATAATGAGGCACAAATCCTCTGTGGAGCCTGAGCCTAGTGGTATTTAAGTGGCTTTGAAAACTGCTGTTCCAACTGTGCATATACTGGGAATAGAAAGTATTTACATGGCATTTAATTTGACAGCTTGTTGTGTTGAAGAAGTTTTGGGATGTGTGTTGGCTAGATCAGCAAACAGCTGGAACAGCTAACTGCATTATACAGCTGTCTATAATAAGGCACACATGAATGAATAAATCCATCTTATTTGCAGGATGTGATAAAGCTTCACAGGCAGAACAGAATATTAGCTTTAAGAAACTAATATATATTTAACAGAAAAGAGCAGTAAACTGGGCAATAAAGACACAAAATGTGAGGAATTTACCTACAGTTTATCTGAAGTGATGTGTTTGTCTGTTCTCCTAAGGGACTCCAAACTTGAAATGTGTGTTTTAAAACATTTGATAGGCTTGATGACAGCAGTTCAGTGACACAGCCAAGTAGGACTGTTGTAGCTAAACTTCGTGGGGGTTAAAATGAAGTAAAAATATGTGTGCTTGTCTGCATGTATTTTTAGTTTCAAATTATGTTTATCTTCCATTACCTAAATGGAGTTAATTAGAAGAAAAACCCCAAACCAAAGCTGTCCTTGGGAGTTCCTAAGCGATGATACCTGCATCTGTGATAGTGACCTGGTCAGTTCAGCACAGCACACAGTTTTGGGATGCTGCTGCTTATTTGGGGATTAAAAAAACCCCAGTTCTGTGATTTGGGAAGTTGGTTAGAGCTATGAGGTGTTTGTTACTTTACTGCTTCTTTATATGGTAGAAGTGGTATCTTAAGCCTGGTGGAGAAACTCTTCTCAAAAATCCAGCTCTGCTATGTTGACAGCTTTCTTAAAAGTGCTCTTTGGCCCAGAACATCTTTGGAGTTGTACTGGCATGCTTTGCTTTGTCTGGATCAGCTGATTTAATTCAGAAATACAGAAGGCCAGGCTTTTTATTTCAGAGTTATAAACAAGGTTACAAAGGAAAAAAACAACATTGCAAAATCAAATTGCAGATTGCATTTAGCAGCAGGGTTGTTCTCAACTGTTTCTGTATCCCTCTTATTGAGTTTAGTATTTTACTATTGAAGAATCTTCTGACAAGCTCTTTTGTATTGTCTCTTTAAGCAGATTTTTCCTCTCCAGATTGCATTATAGACATTTAAGATTCCTTTCTTTCAGGTTTCACATGAGATATCATAAAAATATGTGCTCTACCTGCATTGTGGCACATTTGTAATTGTTCTGAGGGGGAAGAAAATTAAATGAGGTGCTCCTAACACACCTCAGAATGCTGTCAGAGCACTTTGCCCAAATTATCTTTGCACCTGAGCTTTTTGCTGCTTTTGCAGCTCTTCTGTTGCATAGACTTCCTCCTAATTTAAGCTGCCACTTGCTCCTGAAAGAAAGCTGAAATTCTGTTTCATTTGTTTCCTGTGCTTTGTGATTGTCCCATCACAAAGCTTCCCCCTGCTGTTGTACCTCAGACTTTGGGTTTGAAGTTGTTACAACTGTAAACCATGGAGATTTGCAGCATTACTTTAAAGAATCTATGTTGTAGCTGGCTTATTTTTAGTCACTTTTTCCTCTGTTTAAAGCTGTTGTGACCATCTAAAGGAAGAGAAATTGCTCAAGTGACTATTTTTTCAGATTACTGAGCTAACTTAATTTAAATGTAATTTTTTTTTTCCGCCCACTTATGAATGTCTGAAGTGATAAGAGAAAGCAAACGTAATACTAGTCTCCAAAGGGACTTCTTAGTCATGCTGGCAAAACACCCTACTATATTTGCCAGTCCTCATATTGGAGGAGCTTTGGGACTAAATGGGCTAAAAGTGGTTTGTGATTACTGAATAGCAAGAAGCTCCTAAACTATATTTACAATTCCTTGGCCTGAAGAGATAAGAAATTACTTCTCTTTCTTCACTATTTATGCAGTCCAGTTGTGTCAGAATTGCAGCATACATAGGAAAGAAAAAAAACAACTTTTGCACTTATGCAATAATTTCTTGCATTATTACATATTAATTGTATAGATTCTTAAAGCAGAGATGGAAAGCAAGCTGTAAGATCATAAACCAGACAAACTGCACACATGTGTTTAAGTGTTGTGATTTAATCCTGGTAGGCAGCTAACACCGCACAGCTGTTTTCTTACTTCCCCCACAGCAGGAGAGGGAAGAGAATTGAAAGGGTGAAAGGGAGGATACTTGTGGGTTGAGACAAACACAGTTTTAATAGATAAAGCAAAGGACCTGCACACAAGCAAAATGGAACAAGGAATTCCTGCACCACTTTCCACTGGCAGGCAGGTGTTCAGCCATCTCTGGAAAAGCAGGGCTTCATCACATGTAACAGCTACTAGGAAAACAAATGCTCTAACCGTGAATGTCACCACACTCCTTTTCTCCTCTCACCTAGACTTTATTGTGTGGAAAATAACAAAGAATCTGTGCAGGGGACTGAGAGATACGTATGATTAGTGCATGCAGGGGCATTCTATGTGATGGGGAGGATGGATATGAAGGAGCAAGCTTGTGCACCCTTGTAAACTGGAGGAGATGCTAATTTTGCAGAGCAGGTCACAGGTTCTGAAAGATCTCTGCAGCTGCTTTAGTGGGATGGTGCCTCCCCATTACCTCATTTTTCCAACCTTTCTTGATTGATCTGGCTTCATCCATGGAAGATGACAACCACTGTGAAAATGTGCCTCTCTACAAAGACACAGCAAGAAGCCTCACAGTTTTGAGTGTTCAGTCTCAGAACTGATGTGGCTGAGGTTTCTTAGGAAGGTTGGTCTGCTCTGTGTTGTAGGGATGGCATTGGCCCAGTCTGTTCCTTGCCTATGGTCATGTTTCTCTCTGGACTGTGGCACACTGACAGATCTCTTTTCTCCAAGAATTTTGTGGGGAGTAGGTTTTGTTGCCTTTTGAGATAATAAAATGCAAACAGAAGTAGAATTTTGTTAGTTATCCTAAACTAAACATTCAAGTGAGTTACTATTTTCTTCTTGTGGTTCAACAGGATTTGCCATAACTGTCCCTCATATATTTGTACACTGGAAAATTCTCAACCTCCAAGACAAGATGAGACTGAGCCTTGGAAGCTTGTGGCTTATATAGTTATGTCCAAAATAACTGTGGTCAGATCTGTATTGATGATGATGCAGTAGAAAGGGCTGACTTGCCCACTCTATAGATCATAGAATCAACCAGGTTGGAAAAGGCCTCAGAGATGGTACAGACTCTTCAGTTTTAACAAAGGTTGTTCCTGGAGTGTTCAACAGCATCCATGAAAAGTTTCTTTCTCAAGATAAAGTACTTTCAGTGTTTTGTCTTCATTGCCCACACAAAAGCTTAAAAATCAGCCTAAACAAACAAAATGCAGATTTCTGTTTTGCCATATTGGGTTCTGCCTTTGCTTGGTGGTAGAGGAGCCAGCCTTTTAAAACCAAGTAAAACTGGAGTGTTCTTGATACTAACCTTCTGCTCTGTACTTTTTGACCATCCAAAATGGCAAAACCATGCTTGCTTAAAACTTGAGTTTAAACTAATTTGAGACACAATATTTAAACCTTTTCAGGTCAGGGCAGTCATAACATCAGTTAATAAAAAAAAATGAAAGTAGTAATTGGAAAAGTCCTGGAAGTCTTACTGATGTTACTGCTTCAGAGTTCATGGTAGTGCTTCTAAGATGGAAGTCAGTCCTTGGCTTTTCAACTGAACTGCAGTGAGGCTCAGTGACTTGCTGAGGGTCACAACGATGGTGATGTTGGAGAGCTGTGTGTCTACTATGAAATGTCTGTGCATAATTCTCCTTTGCATAGGCTTTTAAATTCCCATCTAAATTAGTATTTTTAGGTGAAAGAACTTCAGATGTTTTTAAAGTAAGTCTAGTACTTTCAGAAAACAACTGAGAAGTAGGCTTGTCTCTATGAATCTGTTTTCTCAGGTGTTTGAGGTATTTTGTAAGCTTGTGGTTTCTCTGAGGTTTCTGAATGACCTAATTGAAACTGATCAGTGTCTTGTTAATTTTCCTTCTGAGTTGTCTTGCAAAGACTTGAATAGCCAAGGTCCCTGTGCTCATTTTCCCCTCAGAGGTCACAGCTTCAGCTTTTGCTTTGGTTGCTTTGAGAATAATCGTGGTTGGATCTGCATTATCCTGAGCTTAGATGTTTTGTTGTCACAGATGAATTTCTTTGTACTTCATTCTCTGCTAACATGAATTTATGCTGCCAGTAGGACAATGCTGTAATTAACTTAAACCAAAGTGAAATCCACCATTATGGAAAGGAAGGCATTTTATTTATGTACAGAAATACTATTTCTCATAAAATAGTGCATATATCATTCTTGTGGTGTGTTACAGGCCATCTTATGCCTGTTAGTAAAAGCTCTGGGAGCATACATGTAGAGCCCTGAGGGGTTGGAGAGAGCCTGCTGTCCCCTCAGTTTCCCTCTGTAGCTGCCTAGTGTGTGTAAGATGGGACTTTTGTTGTCTGTGGAGTAATAATTTGATATATTAAGCTAAAGCTTAAACTTTGCAGTGAGGTCTTTGTTCTCTGTAACTGCTGGAGAAAGTTTTGTCAAATAGGGATGTGGGGTTTCCCCCTTCTAAGTTCTCACTCTTTGCTTCAGCTTGCTGTATAAAACTAGAAACGTGTCTCAGCTCTCTTGAAGTAGTAGAATCATTAAGGGTGGATGTGATCTCTAAGATCATCAAGTCCACGCATCAACCCAACACCACCATGCCCACTAAACCATGTTCTGAAATACCATGTCTGCATGGTTTTTTAACACCTCCAGGGATGGTGGCTCTGCCACTTCCCTGGGAGGCCTGTTTCAGTGCTTGGACAAATGTCTTGAGAAACTGAGAAATGACAGATTTGATTGAATAGTTTGCTCTAGTGAAGTGCAGAGAGGTCCTGTTGAAGGAGCAACGATGTGTTTTTACCAGGCACTGGGAGATGTTACTTGCCTGGAGTTCTGGATGGTGTCAGAAGTTGTTAACATCTGTTTTCCAGTTTGTACCTAGATTACATTTTCTGTTACTGCTTTTCCATAGTGTCCAAAGTGGAAGTAAATACAGAAAAATAAGAGAGCCATTTCTGCCACTTCATGATTCTTTCTGTAGTACTTGTTTAGTCTCTGCCGTAAGTGAAGTTGCAGTGCATTTGCAGGAAAAGGAAAGCAACCACCAGTAATTCCTTTTAATTGTGTTCTGTGTTGCCTGTGCTGTATTTGTCTGACAAATCTTTTTTTCACTTACAGCAAGCAAATCAGCAAGCTGGGAAAATGATGGCTGGGGAACCTGGGATGAATCAGAATCACAAGAACCTGTAAGCTCATATATATGAGTTTTCATTGCCAACTAAATGCTGTGAATAAATTTGTATAATTCTCAAGTAGAGTCAATTTTGTTGCAACAGAATAAATCACAGATCAGAAGATGATCATGCTGAAGTTGTTTTATCTGTGCATAATTGATTTGAGGTAGCAGAGGATGGAGTTGTATTTTGGAAAGCTAGGAGGAGGTAGGATTGAATTTGTGGCTGTGGAAATGGAGAGTGTGGACAAGGGAAAGTTTTTGTATTGCTGTATTGAAGATAAGAGGATGGAACTAAGATAGAAGGGTTGTCATCTCTGAAAGACCTATAACGCTCTCCTCAAGACCTATTACCTTGTTTGTTCTATAATCAAATATTTGGCTTGTTGCTCTGAGGAAAAAAGATGCAATCTCTTTGCTTTCATGTGCAACAATGGTATCCAAGTCTTTACTCAAAACTTGGCACTTAGTAGTTTTGAATTTATTTCTTTGTAAAGTTCCTTGTTGTGGAAAGGCACTGGATACCTGGTGCATGTTACAACTGCTAGAGCAAGTTGCATGGCTGTAGTGTGAATGCCATCTTTGTTTCTTTCTCTGGGTATGCATATATTTATTTAATGTTGGTCAGTTAATGAGCTTGGATGAATTATTCATTTTGAGTATGGATTATAGTGAGAAGAACTAGAGAGATTCTTTCCAATCTAATAATTCATAATAAAACTTCAAATCTCATTCTTCTAGTGTCACTTTGACAGGAGAAGATTTCAAGGAGTTAGTGATGAGTACTTCTTTGTTTTTCTGGTTTGTAAACACACAGAACTAATGCAAGGTTGATGCATTTCTCATGGCTTTTCATGCCACTTGGGGCTCTACTGACTTGATAAGGAATAACCCATCCAGTACTGGGATCAAGTGCAAGCCAAATTGTTGTCATAAATCTTACAAGTTCTGCTATGTTTAAAAATTGTTCTGTACATTAACTAAAGCTTTACCTGTAGGAAGAAGAGGAGTCTAATTCCAAGAACCAGAGAAATTACTGGCTTCAGGAGTGTGTATTATCCTTATCACCCACAAATGACCTGATGGTGATAGCTAATGAGCAGAAAGCAGTCTTTTTAGTGCGTAAGTATGCATTGTACTAAGTGTATATGCTACTGCTCTTCATAGTAAGCAGGATAAAATTTGTTCCCCTTCTACTTGCTTACCTCCCAGTTCATACCTTAAAGAATTTTCTGGTGTTTTATCATAGAATCAATAAGGTTGGAAAAGACCTCAGAGATCATCAAGTCCAACCTATCACCCAACACCTCATGACTAACTAAATCATGGCTTCAAGTGCTGCATCCAGTCCCTTTTTGACCACCTCCAGGGACAGTGACTCCACCACCTCCCTGGGCAGCACATTCCAATGGCCAATTACTCTTTCTGGGAAGAACTTTCTCTTCCCCTCCAACCTAAACCATTCTATGAATCTATGAACTGTACCACACAGTGGCAGAAGTGTCCCTATGGCTTAGGTTTTAGGTGTCAGACAAATGGCATGGTACACTAACTTTAAAAAACAAATAAAATCAGTTTTAATGTAGGATTCCCATGTCCTTCTTAGGAGGTAAAATTGTCATTTGTAAGCTTCTCAGAAGTTTGCCCTTGCATTGTATTTCTCTTCTAAGGATCCCTGTTTCAGGAATTGAACTTTTAAAAAATTGATGAAGCAGTTACTACTCTATAGATCTTTTTGAGTGAAACTGGGCATTTCAGCATTATATGGTGTGTTGTTCCATGTGCATTTCAAAGAAAACATAAGAATTTTTTAGGAAGCTCACTAAAAATGTCTTCTTTTTATGGCCTTCAAGGTTCACAACTGGTGCTTAATCCGAGCATGGTGGGGGTGTATTGTACAGAGGAGAAAGATTAGGAGTAGGACTACAATTGTGAGATGCAAAACCATTGTAATTTTATAGATGGTGTCTTTATTCTTAACTGCAGCCAAATGGAAGCAGAGTGACAAGGGAAAAGAGGAAATGCAATATGCTGTTGGCTGGAGTGGCTCTCTGAGTGTTGAAGAAGGGTAGGTGTTGAAATGCAGCTGTGACTGAAATGCCATTTTTCATGCTTAATTGTTAGTAGCATTATACTTTTAATTTGTACTTCTCTTTTCTTTAATCCCTGTGCAGTCATGGTCTTATGTGTTTCACTGGTGAAAACAGACATGGAGTAATTTGTGTGATCACAAACATTGTCTGCAAAGGTCACTCCTCATGTGCAGTGTGATATCTCAGGACATGTCCATACAAATAGAGGCACTCTTCAGTGCAAAGTTTGCTAGTAATTTAGACATCTTAAGAGATTTGGGTTATCATGCTTTTTACAAGTTCCTGTTCTAAAAGGGATGGGGGGAAAAAAAAAAGTACCCTTTTTGAACAGCCTACTTTTTTAGTAGAACTGAAAATTTGTTTGGGGATGTTGCAACTGAAACCATATGAAGTTACTTTAGAGCCCACTTCATTTGCAAAAATCTCAAGCAAAGAAGCCATCTCTCCAACCAAGAAATGGTTTGGGGTGCCACATCACTTAGGGACTTGGAAAATTTTCTTATGGTCATACATTTGGTATTTATTCAATATTTCTGTTCTCTCTCTCTGCAAATAACCAGACAGATGCTTTCTCAAATCTCCCATATGCATTTAGTTATTAAGTTTGCAGCCTTGAGTTGCTATCTGCCTTTGAACACATTCCCTTTTGGCTTCAACCTTCTGTTAAGCTGCAGGAGGTGCCGACTTAATCAGCTTCTCTCCAATCTGTACAAATCATAGTCCTTTTTTCATAAAACTGGTGCTGCCACACATTCAAACTGTTTTGTGTGCATCTCTTCACGTTTTTTTTTTCCTCCTTATTGCCACTGAAATTGCCCTGTCATTTATTTTAGAAGGGGTTCTATTTCTGTGGAAGTTAAAATATGGCAGTTACCAGCCGATTGTCAGAAAACTTTGCTATTGGAAGATGAGATTTTGCTGAAATACAAAACACTGCTTGGAAGCTGAATTGCAACTCATGTCAGACTTGCATTTAGAGAAGAATTTTTGTCTGTAATTGTCTAGCCTGATTTATTTAGTCACTCCTTGGGGAATGGAGGGGACCTGAAATGCAAACAATCAACAGTACTGCAGACATGTTTAAGTGCTGTTTGGAATGTCATCTTGAATTTACACGTGCTTTCATAAAACCTTTGTACTGCTTCTGTTTCCCCAGACAGTGTAAAACTTTCTCTCATGGTAACAGTTAAATAACTTTTGATTTGAAATATTGAGGCCTGCTTACCTGTTTGCCTTCTGCATGCGTTGCCTGCCATGCATTGAGCATGTTCTGTTATTGCATTGACTGGGAAGACCACCTAAGCCCTTTAAATGCTGTTGAATTATAAAGCAGTGAATTGCAATGTATGTAAAGTCTACCTAATTGCATAATGTACTTCAAAAATTGATTTTGATAAGTATGGTTCAGTTGTTGGTTGGGGTTTTTTGTTTTGTTTTGAAGAGTGGTTGTTTTTGGTATATCATTATAGAGCAGAATAAAAAACACCTTTAGGCACATGAGGTTTAACCTGAATAGTACTGGCAGAATAATAAGCCTGTGAATGATGAAAGACAGCACTAGTAAGGTTTAGTAAGCACTCATGCATTCTGTTTAGGCACTCTTGAACTAGTAAATGAAAATGTCTTTAAAATGAAAGAGTTTGAGGGGTTTTGATATATGGTATCAATTTGATACGTTGTGTGCTGCTGTAATATATTCTTAAAATATTAAAATGCTGACTTGTCAAGATGTATAGAGCAAAAGTTCACAGCTCTAGAAAAATACACTTACTTGTTTCATCTTTCTGTTTCTAGTGAATGTGTGAGTAGTGTATTGTGTATCCCATTGGCAAGTCAGAAGAGGTAAGGATTGATATTCTTATGTATGTGCATCATCAGTCTCCTTACATTACACGTTTTATAGAATCACAGAATGCCAGGTTGGAAGGGACCCCAAGGCTCATCTGGTCCAACCTTTCTAGGTGATACACTGAGGGTGGTGAGAATAGAATAGAATTAACCAGGTTGGAAGAGACCTTTGAGATTGAGTCCAACCTATCACCCAACACTATCTAGTCAACTAAACCATGGCAGCAAGCACCCCATCCAGTCTCTTCCTAAACACCTTCAGTGATGGTGACTCCACCACCTCCCTGGGCAGCAGATTCCAATGGCCAATCACTCTTTCTATGAAAAACTACTTCCTAACATCTAGCCTAAACTTCCCCTGGCACAGTGTCCACTTATTCTGGTGCTGGTTGTCTGGGAGCAGAGACCAACCCCCACCTGGCTATACCCTCCCTTCAGGTACAGTGATAGCATAGTTTAAAATGATACGGCCCTGTCGAGCTGAGTCTTAAAAGTGACCATCATAGGGGAATCCTCTACTTCTCTTGGGAGATTATGCCGATGTCTAACTGTTCTCATGGGGAAAACTTTTCTCCTGGATTCCAATCAGAATCTCCCCAGGAGTAACTTGTACCTATTGCCCCTTGTCTTTTCTTTGGGACTCCATGTAAGAATGGAGTCTCCATCCTCTGGGTAGTCACTCGTTATGTACTGGTACATGGTAATAAGGCCTCCCCTAAGCCTTCTTTTCTCAATAGCTTAGAGCAGGATTTGTTTTTTAACTTCTGGTGTATCTTTGTGAAACAGGAGTTCCACAGGTCGTCCTGACTGGACCTGCATTGTGGTCGGCTTCACCTCTGGCTATGTTCGTTTTTACACTGAGGTAGGTTTCTCGGTGTGGCAGATACACAAGCAAGTGACTGTATTAAACAGTTATTTCTGTAAAACTTCTGTTTCTACAGAGAGTAGTTTTTGCCTTCCCTAAGAAAAGGGACAGTAACATTCATGCCTTACTATCCTTTCTCTTCTAGAGTGGAGTGCTGCTTCTCGCGCAGCTTTTGAATGAAGATCCTGTCCTACAGCTTAAGTGCAGAACCTATGAAATTCCCAGGCATCCTGGTGTCACAGAACAGGTTTTGTCAGATTATTTCAAAAGCGAAGTGGCATTGTTATGGGGTATGGAAGGGAGTCTTCTCTGTGAATCCTCTGTGTCCTTTACCAGTTTTTGATGGGATGGACAACTTCTTAGAACAAGAGACTCTGTGGATTTCTTGCTCGTGCCTGTGTAGTTTGATTCAGAATTTATTGGTTTTAGCAGTTAGCTAGCTCTATAGGTTTGTTCTGTTTTTCTCTGTGGTAACCTTGTGAAGGGAGGCTTCATTCATTTATGTACACAAATTATGATAAGGTGTTGATGAAAGGAGAATATGCCACTTGATGGATGCCAAGAGCTGTAGGTACTCATTGATAAGAAATTACCTTCACAGAGAAGATAGCTGAAAATAAAAACAATCTTCATGGGAGGTAGTGCTAGGAACCTGCCCATCATTGTGAATATTTCTGCAGAGAAGGCTCTTGCAGAGCTCAAGCTATTAGTGGTTCAAGCCAGCTTTCTTTGCTCTTGGCTCTGTTGGCATGCTTACTCAGAAAACTAATGAAATTGCAGAAGTTTCCAAGTTTGCTTTACATGAATGCTCACGTAATTTAGCATGACATTTTGGGAGCAGTTTTGAAATACAGAAGCATTAAGGAATTTGGGTCTTGAATTTATGTTACCAAATGAGCATTTTTGTGCCCAAGTGGTGATTCAGGCACTGCTCCAGTTTGAATTTGGCTCACAAAACCTCGATGCTTGCATTCTAGATAGTTGTTTTTCTGTGTCCTTCCCACGCTGCTGTAACTTTTGTGTTTTCTCCCTAAGCCATAGAATATATTAAGCTAACATAAAAATCCTTGAAAGAAGATTGAAAAAATACAAAACTCTGTGCCTGAATAACCTGCTTCTTCATATATTGGATGATTTAATACTGAATTTTTGTAGCTTTGCCTTACTCTCTTGCCTGTGGCTTGTTAGATGTTAGCTCTCTGGATGTAATCCTCATCTTTGTATAGTTACTAGTGTAAAAAGCCAGAAAAAAAGCTATTAGAATAGTAACAGTGATTCATTTGTTAAAATTTATTTTTGGTGTCCTTTCTCTCATTTTTTCCCCCCACAGAATGAAGAACTAAGTATATTGTACCCAGCAGCAATTGTGACAATTGATGGTTTCAGCCTCTTTCAGTCCCTTCGTGCTTGTCGCAATCAGGTAGCCAGAGGTACGTTTAAGGGGAAATGTTTATTTCTGACTGTTAATAGTACTTCACATGAAGTGTAGTTCTGCTTCTTAAATATCAAATCAAGGTGGAATCTGGGTATTCATAGAATGGCTTAGGTTGGAAGGGACCTTAGAGATCATCCTCTCCAAAATCCCTGCCATGGGCAGAGGTGCCTTTCCACTAGACTCAGCTGCTCAGGGCCACATCCATCCTGGCCTTGAACACCCCTAGGGAGGAGGCATCCAGAGCCTTCCTGGGCAACCTATTCCAGAGTCTCACCACCCTTATACTGAAGAACTTCTTGCTAAGATCCGGTCTAAACCTACTGTCCCACAGCTTAAAACTCTTCCTCCTTGTCCTGTTGCTAGGCACCCACATGAAAAGTCCCTCTCCGGCCTTCCTGTAGGAAGGCAGCTATAAGGTCCTTGTCCATGAATATATAGGCATTTACTACATACAAGAAATTCCTTCTACCAAAGAAAACATTCTTAGAGCACAAGTTGTCTGGGTAGCATTGAATGTCTCACCATCCTATTATGTGCTGGTTTTGACTGGGAGTTAGTTTTCTTTGTGGTACCTGGTATGGTGCTATGTTTTGGATTTGTGATGAAAACAGCATTGGTTACACTCTGCTGTTCTAGCTGTTGCTGAACTGAGCTTGCACAGCATCGAGGCTTTTTCTGTTTCTGCACCACCAGTGAGCAGGTTCACCAGAAACTGGGAGGGGATGTCACTGAGACAGGTGACCCCAAATGACCTAAGGGCTACCTCATACTTTATGATGTCTTGCCTGGTGGTAAAAGCTGAGAGGAGAAGAAATGGGCACAATGTTCAGTTACAGCATTTGACTTCCCAAGTAACTTGTGCATAATGAAGCCTTGCATTTCTAGAGATGGCTGAACACCTGCCTGCTGATGGGAAGTGGTGAATGAATTTTGCTTTGCTTGCATGTGTGCTTCAGCTTTAACTGTTAAACTGTCTTTATCTCAACCCATGGAGGTTTACTGACTGCTTAGAGCTTTCCTATGGCTGAGAAATTATCTTCAGGAACTGATTTAGGGGAAGCATCAGATACACGTCCTTGTTCTGATATTCTTCCCTAGACATCTGGCTTGATCTCTGCTCAGATCCTGATATGCTGTGCTAAGTGGTTCCCTGGGTCTATCTAAGAATGTCTCTTCTTATGCTTTTAATGAAAAGGTATCATTTCCACAGAGTATAACAAAAAGCAAAATTCTTGTAAATCAGAACATTAAAAACTGATATTCAGTGAATCATGCAACAAGTATGAAAGGAAGCAGATGCTGTGATGGGAAATCTCCATCTCCTTTCACAACTAGAATATGCTGTATTCTTTCAATGAAAGATAACCATTTACAGAGAAGTACTTTGCAGATATTACAACTAGCTATGAGTGCTATCTTCTTTCATTCCAGATCATTTATGTTTGTCCTAATAGATACTTTGAAGAGTTTCAATCATGGCTTTAGCTTTGTTGCTGTTCTTACCTCACACTGTTATGTACCTAGTGAATGTACTGACTTTGCAAGTACATTGGTAGGGAAGTTTCCACTTCAACATGGCCAGACCACAGAAATAAATTTTAGTAGCATGGAAAAACTGTACAGCCTTTCAAGCCATAAATGGCCAGTAAATCAAAGCTCTCTGCAAGTGCAAAATATAGTTATGATGGAATATCATGTGCAATTTTCTTCACTTAATTTAAGGAGATGTTTTCATTTCAGTAAGGTAAATATTTCAGAAGGCCATTTTAGCTCAGTAGGTGTTTAAATGTGTGTATGTTGATTTAAAACTAGGATATTTTGTGGCTTCAGATCTTCAGATTGCATCAGGTATTTTTTTCCTTCTGTTGTACTCTTCCTTTGTCTTTGACTCAGTAGGAATTTTTTTGGTGTGTCTTCTCACTTTTTGTCAGCTGCAGCATCTGGCAATGAGAATGTTCAGCCTCCGCCATTAGCTTACAAGAAATGGGGCTTGCAAGATGTGGATACAATTGTTGACCATGCTAGTATTGGTAAGCATTCCTGTTTAATTTCAAGTATTTGGCTTAAGTGATGAGTGATTTTTTTTATTTATTTTTTTGCTGTTAAATTTGGGATGAGAGCCCTTTGTGGTATTGGGTGGATAGAAATAAATAGTGGAAGAAGGCTGTCGTTGTAAGTTATCTCATCAACCATCATCAAAAATGTATTTTGCTTTCTCTTCTGTTCTGAGCAAGTCTTTCCTGTTCCATGTAAGGGGAGAAAGGGTATTGCAGCTGTATCTGTCTTGTCCTCTTGTGCTTGGTAAGAAACAGCTGAGAGAGACTAGATCAGATGCACTTACTTCTCTGTCAGGTTAAGACTGGTATGGGTCTTTCCTGAGTCTAGCCCATAATCTAAAATTCCATGTTCCTTTCCAAGGAATACCAAGTGAGTTCTGGGCTCTCAAAGGTTTACTGCATAGGAATTTGCAGAAGCTCAGGCTCTTGTCAGGTCAGAGGTATATGTAGCTTTTTCACAAAAGCACATAAGAGATCAGAAGGGGGTCAAATGAGGCAGATGAAGTGAATTTGATAGATGTTTTTTGCTGCTGGACTCTCCTGAATTTTTTTTTCTAACCAAACCAACTATACCTTAACCTAAATAGATTGGGTTATTTCTGCTGTATTCTTTGGAATTTTTGTGGTTAAAGCTGCTCCTCCTCCCTTTTCCCTGAATGCTGGCTGGTCAGCCAAGAAGGCAGGAATAGGTTTAGGCTTCTAGAGCAATTGCATGCCATTTTTCTGAAAGTATAAGACACTCACTTCAATGTTTTTGTTAGGCATCATGACACTGTCTCCTTTTGATCAAATGAAGACTGCCTCCAATATAGGTGGATATAATGCAGCTATAAAAAACAGCCCACCTGCTATGTCTCAGTATGTTACTGTTGGATCCAATCCTTTCACTGGTTTCTTTTTTGCCCTGGAGGTATGTACTACAAAGCTGGCTTGCTGAAACTTTGGGGAATTAATCCTTCTCTTTTCTGTATGGGTATTTCTGTAGTCTTATGTTCATTTCATGCTGACATTTCCCTTTCTTCTTGATCATCTGAAACTGGAATGGTGTGGATGTGAGAGTAAGGTCTGCCCCAGGTTCCTGCTGATGGGAAATTTTATTTTCTATCCTGAAATTAATGTGATAGCCAAGGGATTTGAATTTTATTTTTCATCTGTTAGTTTATTGCCGATTAAGTAACTTAAGGTGTTTGGTTTGTTTTTTTTAAGTTATGTTGACATTGTCCAAACATGCATCTTGGAGATTTTTTTGGAGGCCTTTGGCTTTTGATCATGTACACTCACAGCCTGAGTATATTGTGTTGAGGAAATACTAACTGTAGATAAAAAACTGCCCCCTATGCTTAGTGGTGCCTGTAGCACACTTTAGTTGTCTTCTTTTGTATTGGTAGAAAAGGATGGTGATGGAGCTCTGTGTCTTGTATATTCAGACCCTATGTTTGTGCTGTCCTTAGCAGGATCCAAAGTTGAAAATGCTTAGAGTCAGAATTTTGGTTTTCTACTTGCTTTTCCAATATGTTCATGAAAATAATGCTGACATTGATATTTACAAGGGTTCCAAAGCCATATCACCACCTCACTCTCCATGATAAGTCATACACAGGGTTTTTTTAACTTCTGTTGCAGACAAACATACTGAGCTACCAGTGACTTGCAGGAGGATTTTGATATGGTAAAGAGATGTCAGAATGGCTTTTCTGGGGGCAATGAATTAAATTTTTGCAGAGTCTTAAAGCTATGCTTTCTGAGCTGAAAGTCCATAGGAGGCCTGAAAAACTATTCTGCAGTTGAGTTCAGTGTAAGAACTATTTCTTGGCTTTCTATGCACTTTTTTTCCTTCATTTCAGGGTGGTCACAGCTGACTATTTCTTGACTGTTTAAAGTCTTTATTCCTTTCTTTCAGGGTAGCTCACAGCCACTGTTGTCTCACGTCGCCTTAGCAGTTGCAAGTAAACTGACTTCAGCATTATTTAATGCTGCCAGGTAATAAAATAAGAAAGGAAATGATATTATTTTTGTTGTACTAGCTGCATTACAATTTGAAGATTTTTTTTTTAGGACCATTGGTATGATTCTCCTAATGTGTTTTTCTGTTGCAAGTGGCTGGCTTGGTTGGAAGAGTAAACACGAAGAAGAGCCTACCCAAAAACAGAAGCCAAAAGTTGAACCTGCAACCCCGTTGGCAGTGAGGTAAGTTTTCCATGCTGTCTCTATTACTTTCAGTCTCTTGTGTTTTTAATTATATTTGAATTATTTTGAAAGGTGTGTAATTGATGAATATGTTTGGGTTTTGTTGACTTTAAGCAGTGATGATAGTTTGCAGGTCCTTTGTTTCAAGCTCTGTTTAATTTCAGTTTATCCTTTTGGACAAAAAATTACTCAGCTCTTTTACTTGCAGTGTGTAGGTTCACTGTTGCTGTAAAAGAGCAGTGTGCACATTTTAATGACAGCATAAGTACACAAGAATCAGTCCTGAAGTTTATCACTGAAGTGCTTCAAAGAAGCTGCAGGAGGTGCTTGTTGCTTTTAGTAGTTTAAAGCTCCTCACCAAAGTTAGGTGGCATCCTGTGCCCTGTTGATTGTGGAGAAAGGAGAAAAGGTTGTAGCCTAAGGTTATCAAGAAAGCTGGTAGAAGACTAAATTGATTCTTGATTGTTATTCCTGACTTCTTTTTTTTTTTTTTTAAAGTACTCTCAACACTATTTGGCACTAAAGACAGGGCTTGTAAAGTAACCCACTGCTCCAAGATCTTTTCCTAACAATGCCTGAGAAGGCAATTGCTTATCCTAGTTTCTGAACTCGGGTCTTAAGAAGGACTTTGGGAGATCTCATAGACCTGTCACAGAGCACAAGAACTTCATTCATAATTTTCTTATAGTCTTAGCTATACTTTTGTTGCCTTAAAAAAATAATCATAGAATCAACAAGGTTGGAAAAGACCTCAAAGATCATCATGTCCAACCTGTCACCCAACACCTCATGACTACTAGACCATGGAACCAAGTGTCCCATCCAATCCCCTCTTGAATACCTCCAGGGATGGTGACTCCACCACCTCCCTGGGCAGCACATTCCAATGGCTAAAAACTCTCTCTGTGAAGAACTTTCTCCTCATCTCGAGCCTAAACTTCCCCTGGTGCAGCTTGAGACTGTGTCCTCTTGTTCTGGTGCTGGGAGAAGAGACCAACCTGGGAGAAGAGACCAACCCCCTCCTGGTTACAACCACCCCTCAGGTAGTTGTAGACAGCAATAAGGTCTCCCCTGAGTCTCCTCTTCTCCAGGCTAAACAACCCCAGCTCCCTCAGCCTCTCCTCATAGGGCTTGTGCTCGAGGCCTCTCCCCAGCCTCATTGCCCTTCTCTGGACACGTTCAAGAGTAGTCCTTACAAGATACTTCACTGAGTATGTTTGAAGAAAAATAGGCACCTAGTGTTTCTGCTTGACTCTTGTTATTACCTTTAGGTTTGGACTTCCAGATTCCCGTCGCCACGGTGAAAGAATATGTTTGTCTCCTTGTAACACATTGGCAGCAGTAACAGATGACTTTGGAAGAGTTATTCTACTGGATGTTACAAGGGGACTTGCAGTTCGCATGTGGAAAGGTACAGGAAGTGTATATTAGTATGGTAAATAATGTTCCTCAAGCAACCACGGCTGCTTGTGTTCAGAGTTAGAATTCCAAGTGTTTTTTCCCATTATTAACAAAGGCTTTATGATGTGGTGGTGTTACAAGCCAAAGGCAGATGTAATATGAAATCCATAAGCATGTTGTTCATAGATTCATAAATTCATAGACTGGTTTAGGTTAGAGGGAACCTTAAAGATCATCTAGTTCCAACCACGCTGTCATGGGCAGGGTCACCTTCCACTAGACCAGGTCTCTCAAGGCCTCATCCAGCCTGGCCTTGAACACCTCCAGGGAGGGGGCATCCACAACCTGTTCCAGTGTCTCACCACTTTCACTGTGAAAGGATTGTTCTACCAGTCCCTGAAATACTGGTATAGCCTGTAGTGAAAATTTGGTCTGTTTGGTTTGTATTGGATGGATATGTTTATTATTTTCTTTTCCACAGACTACATCCCAACAGGAAGTGTTTTTTTTGACCTAATTTTTTTGGAAGAACTTTAGCAGGGAGGTTGGAGATAACGATCTTTAAGGTCCCTTCCTACCTAAGCCATCCTATGATTCTGTACTTCAAGAGTCTTTCTCTTGATAAGTTCTAGTATCTTAATTCTGCTGAGGAAGTAAACAGGAGTTTAAAAAACATCAGTAAGCAGATAACTTAGCTTCTCATTGCATCATGGTGAGTGCACAAGAAGGGAGTGCTCAGTGTCCGAGGGCCTTTTGTGAAATAATAGAGAAGTTAAGCTCTGAAATTGTTTATACCTGCAGTTACCACACTTGTCTTCTGTATAGAATTATAATGTTGCAGTTTTTTACGGGGTGGTGGAGGCATTTTAAGAACAGGTAGAAAATCTCCAGCTGTTTTCTTTCTCTGTCCTACACTACCAATTCAGAAGATTAGTGGTCATGCTATTTCAGAGGCATTTTAACAGTGTAACAGCTACAGTAATTGTTTCCCCTGTGCATTTTTCTTCTCTGATTTTGAAGCTTCTTGGGTGTTTTTTATCTTAATTACTGAGAACTTCATGTTATTTAGGAAGTACTTTTAGAGTCCCAAGCTTTGCTTGATACTCAGATGCACATTTACAATTTGCCAGCTTTTTCCCCAGTGAGGCTGTGAGATATGAAATGTCTTCTTTTTTTCCCCACTTTTAATCAAACCTTTCTGTTGAATTGAGTGTTTTGGATCATACCTTTTCTTACTGAGTTGTGAAGACTTTTCAGCCTTTTCAATATAATAGAGTTTATAACAAACTTATTTTATATGTTAGTCTTTGTTTATACTCACTAAACCATTGCATAGCTCAGTGATGCCATTAGGGCAGCTCTGCCTCTCTTGTTTACAAAGGTTTTATGAGGCAAAGTATTTGCCTAACCCAGAGAGACAGAGAGAGAGGTGATGAGTATCTTTATTGAGTTGTTAGAAATGCATTTTAATGATGAAAATATATGAATGGAAACTTACATATGCTATTTAATAGGCTATGCAGATTTTCTTCCTTAAATAGTTTATATAAATAGTGACAAATCTGGACACTTACTTAGAGGTTCTTCTCTGAGAAGCTTTTGCATTAGTGTAATGTCTGGAGTACAGACCAAGTGGGTTTTGCTTATTTGCTTTCTGTCGCTTCTCCTGGAAGAGTTTGTTCCTCTCCAGACCAAGCAGAAAGCTGCATTTGATTTTGAGGAGTCCTCTGATGGGCCTTGCTCTAAGTTCATGGACTTCAGTTCTTTACAGGAGTTTGACTTTTGGCCAGAGTGGCACAGACTGAAACAAAGAATAAGACAGCTTGTTGCTGGAAAAATACCTAAGTGGATGGTGATGTGTGCTGATGTATCAATTTCCCTATGCAAATGAAGTTCTGTCTCCCCTTCCAAAGGGTACCGTGATGCAGAAGTTGGCTGGATACAGACTGTAGAGGACCTCAATGAGAGGGAAGCTGAGAAGATGGATTTTTCTCCTTTTGGAAATGCACAGGGTCCAAGCAGAGTAGCTCAGTTCCTTGTGATCTATGCTCCAAGGAGAGGCATTCTGGAAGTGTGGAGCACACAGCAAGGCCCTCGGGTTGGAGCCTTCAATGTGGGGAAATACTGTAGGTAAGAAGCAGTAGGTAGGCATGTTGGCTGTGCTGCTGCAATGAAGTGTTACATGGTACCAATGGGGAGTGCTGGCAGGCACTTCTTGTGTTGCCCATAGTGTTTCTACTGACTTCAGTTTCTTGCTCTAAAGAAGGGTACTCTCTCATGTTTCCCCACTCTGAAGTCTTTCTTGATAAGCATATTTAGCAGCTGGTTAAATCTTAGCTTTATAAAATTGCTCTTCTTTCTATTCACTGTGTGGGAAGGGAAGATTGCTAAGTTCTTCTTTGCTGTAAAGGCTGTGTGGTTGGTTTGTTTGTTTCAGGTTGCTGTATCCTGGTTATAAAATAATGGGTCTGAACAATGTGACCAGTCAGGGATGGCAGCCTCAGACCTACCAGATATGCCTTGTTGATCCAGTCTCTGGAAATGTAAAAACTGTCCATGTACCTTTCCATTTAGCACTGAGGTAAGGATTTTCTGTGCTCTGCATAACCAAATGAATTTATTGTTGTTGTTTTTTAAACAACATTTTGTTTAGAGAGAGCAATTCTGGTGTTCCTTCCCAAGCTGAGTAGCGCTCTGGTAATAGTTTCATTCCTTTGTATGCATTATGGTTATTTTTCTTAATGTGATGTTACCTCAGAGTAGCATAAATATTCTGGTTGGTTTTTTTTTTTTTTATATCCTGAATCATTCACTTTAGTTCTCTCCACTCATGAAATCAAAATTGTTTCTCTTTAGTGATAAAAAGAGCGAACGAGCAAAGGATATGCATCTGGTGAAGAAATTAAACGCTTTACTCAAAGCTAAAACCTCAAATCCAGGTGGGTTCTCCTGTATAATTTCTTAAGATGGAGGGAAGGGATGCCATCCAGTGGGACCTTGACAGGCTGGAGAGCTGGGCCCAAGCCAACCTCATGAATTTCAACAAGACCAAATGCAAGGTCCTGCATCTGGTTCTGGGCAGTCCCAAGCACCAATACAGGCTGGGCAGCAGCTGGCTTGAGAGCAGCCCTGAAGAAAAGGACTGACTTGGGGGTACTGGTGAATGAGAAGCTCAACATGAGCCAGCAGTGTGCACTTGCAGCCCAGAAAGCCAATCACATCCTGGGCTGCATCAAGAGAAGCATAGCCAGTAGGGCAAGGGAGGTGATTCTCCCCCTCTACTCCACTCTGGTGAGACCCCACTTGGAGTAGTGTCCAGTTCTGGAGCCCCTGTTACAGGAAGGATCTGGAGGTGCTGGAATGCGTCTGGAGAAGGGCCACGAGGATGAGCAGAGGGCTGGAGCTCCTCTCCTATGAGGACAGACTGAGGGAGTTGGGACTATTCAGTCTGGAGAAGAGAAGGTCTCTGAGGAGACCTTATTGTGGCCTTCCAGTATCTGAAGGGGGCTACGAGAAAGCTGGGGAGGGACTTCTTAGGGCGGGGGTTGGTCTCTTTGCGCAGGCAACCTATGACAGAACAAGAGGACACAGTCTCAAGCTGTGCCAGGGGAGGTTTAGGCTGGATGTTAGGAAGAAATTCTTCACAGAAAGAGAGATTGGCCATTGGAATGTGCTGCCCAGGGGGGTGGTAGAGTCACCATCACTGGAAGTATTTAAAGAGAGACTGGAGGAGGCACTTGGTGCCTTGGTTTAGTTGATTAGATAGTGTTGGATGATAGGTTGGACTTGGTGATCTCAAAGGTCTTTTCCAACCTTGTTAATTCTGTATGATGGAGTTCAGCATTTGACTCTAGGCATCCTTTTTCCCTTAAGTAATATGTATTTCTTATAAAAACATTTTGGTTAAGAGATGCCATGAAATTGTTACTTTTATTTCAGTTTCCTGAAGTTCGTTTTGACAACTTTTGTAATAGAGCCTTCACCTGTGTGGAACTTAATTGTGTTGCATGTTGGCTTGCTTTTCAGAATGCATTTGAGAAACAGGAATTGAAGTCATGATTGCCTTCCTCTTTTTGTTTTGTTTTTTTTTTTTCAGATTTGATTGAAGCTGAAGCAAAGGAATTAATACTTGATATCAAGTACCCTGCTACGAAGAAACAGGTGAATATTTAGAAGCCAGTATACTTTAATATTAGCAAAAAAACCATTGTGATGAGAGTGTTAAATGTTTTTATTCATAGAATGGTTTGGGTTAGAAGGGAATTTGAAGGTCAGTTATCTAGTTCCAATGCCCCTGCCATGGGCAGGGACACCTTCCACTAGACCAGGTTGCTCAAAACCTCATCCAACCTGGTCTTGAACACCTCCAGGGAGGGGACATCCATGAGCAACTTGGGCATCCTGTTCCAATGTCTCAGCACACTCACTGAAGAATTTTTCTAACATGTGGTCTAAATCTACCCTCCTCAAGCTTCAATCCATTTTTTAAACCTGAGCTTTAAATCTTTCCAAACATTACTCTTTCTAGAGTGATTGGAAGCAAATATTTCAGCTATTTTGTCTTGGTATTGGTTGGGTACGTGTTGTGGGGGTTTGTAGGTTTGTTTGTTTATTGCAATGCACTGACTGGATTTAATTTTGGCTTGTGATTTTCTCAAGACATCTTTCAAGACACAAGTCAAAATAATAAGAAGAGAGCAGACCTCTCTGTAGGATCCATATAGAACAGAATAGAATAGAATAGACCAGGTTGGAAGAGACCTTCGAGATCATCGTGTCCAACCTATCACCCAACACCATCTAATCAACTAAACCATGCAACCAAGCACCCTATCAAGTCTCCTCCTAAACACCTCCTATGATGGTGACTCCACCACCTCCCTGGGCAGCACATTCCAATAGGCAATCACTCTTTCTGTGTAGAATTTCTTCCTAACATCCAGTCTGAACCTCCCCTGGTGCAGCTTGAGACTCTTGTTCTGGTGCTGGTTGCCTGAGAGAAGAGACCAACCCCCGCCTGTCTACAACCTCCCTTCAGGTAGTTGTAGAGAACAGTAAGGTCTCCAATATGTCACAAGTATGTGTGGCACATTGTGAAGAAATCATTGTTAAAGTTGTGCTGTTGTTGGCTTACCTTACCTGTTTTTACAGTAAAATTAAATACCTGTTTAATTCTGTTGAACATCTGCTTAACAGGCTCTGGAAAGTATTTTGGCAAGTGAACGTGTGCCACTTTCATCTCTCACAAACATCACTCAGACATTAATGGATGACCTAAAAAAACAGGGTAGGTGGATATTTAGTTGGAAAATATGGAGAAACATTTGCACTTTTATCTGCAGTGCTGTAAAACTGTTGTAGGACTCTTCTGATCTGTAGGGAGACCAGGCTTGATGGGCTTAGTTTTGCTGCTAGGTATTGCAGGATGTTGCTCCACATATATGTATTGTCAATGCAGACTGCAAAATGCTTGCTGGTAAGTATGCTTTGATACATTTGCTGTGTGACTAGTAATTTGTAATTATGTTTTTAAAAATGCAAAAATACCCAAAAAAAAACCCAAAATACCCCACCCACCCAACAGGTACCCCTGGGTACTTTGTCCAGTAAAAGCTCCCATCAGAAAGAAGTTTTCAATCCTTTGCTTGTAGATGTTTTAGTTTATCTCTCCCTAAGGAAGGCAGTAAGGATGTGGTACTTCAGATCTGTGACTTTTACTCTACTGGAATCCCAAAATCTTCATTACTGAGGGTCTGAGCTCTGGCCAGATGCCTGGTGTCTCTTCTTGGTAAACTCCACAGAAGTTCTATTTTGTATGTTTTACTAGAGATTTCAGAGCCAATGTCAGGAAGTGTCATTACCCCTCCAAAATTTTGTTGCTGGAAGTCTGCAAGTTAGTTTCTTTGAAATTACACACGTGATTTTTCTTGGAACTAGAACCTTTGTGCTTGAAGTGCCTGTCATTTTGGAGACCCAACTGAGTACTGAGGAATAGAGTGGAGAAGCATGTGCATGCCACTAGGTTCACTTCAGTTTCTTAGAAGATGAGGCTTTAGCAAGATGAGTCAAGAACTCCCTGACACTGTTGTGTGTGAGTCCTAAATGAAATATTTGTTGATAGAAAGGCTGTGTTCCTTGTCTTGCCTCAGTGGGAACATGACAGCATATTTTCAGAGTTTCAAAGCCTTGAGAGGAAATCTTTCTTTCACTTGTACTAGTTTTGTTTAGTTGGTTTTGTTTTGTGGTGTTGTTGGTTTGTTAATGTTTTTCTTGAATTACATAGAATGAGAGCTTCATACATGCAGTTCTCTCATTTTGGTCTGGCATTCTAAATCACTGGCATAGAATCATAGAATGGTTTGGATTAAAAGGGAGGTCCAAGCCCTCTGCCTACGCAGATTTGATAGGTCAGGTTGCACAGGAACACATTGAGGTGGGTTTTGAAAGTCTCCAGAGAATTGTCTTTGTCAGTTCAACATTGTCAACCTCCTTCATTTAAAAAAAGGATCCTAATATCTTTCTCTAGTACTCCTTGTAAAAATAGTTCTTGTTTCATACTGCTGTGAATTAAATGTAATCATTCCAAGCAGCAGTGCACCTGAGGCACCTAAGTTTTCCAGTGCCAATAAGGAAAGAGTTTAATGCTGCAGTGAGGTTTGTTTCAGTATTCCAGGCTGAATCTTCATTTCAAATGCAGTTTTATTTCTCCTCAGAGCTTGAGTATGTGGATGAAGGACTGCTGCAGTTCTGTGCAAACAAGTTAAAGCTGTTACATCTTTATGAACTGGTTAGCAAACTAAATTCCCAGAGCATTCAGAGCATACACAAAGGTGCTCCATCCTCAGATAATGTGAGTATATTCAAAACTCAGCTGTCTGACAGAATTGAGTGATCATTTAACCATAAAAATAAGTTTTTAAGGTCTCAGATAAAATAAGTTGGTAAGCAAGTTTCCTGTTTTTGTGGCCTGGAACTTTTAATGAAGTAATTGTTTTACAATACCTTTTTTTTTTACTCCTCTACAAATGCCTGGTGATCATCTACCTGATATTCTTTAGCAGTCACAAAGTTGAAACAGATGTGAAAATATAGCCAGGATCTCCTGATTATGAACTCTGTTCAGTTTGGAGGGCTATTTTGGGACCAGTAGCAATTAGTTTCTGATACTTGCTTGTGCAGCATCATAATCATTTGGTATCATTTGTAAAACTGCTTCCCCATTTATAAAAGCCATATGGAGTGGTGCTCTGTAGGCTTGTTTGCTTGATGAGTGATTGTTATTCTATGGGCAGCAGCTAAATATGGGAAATGTAACTGCTGAAGTCCTTAAAAATGGTGCTAGACTTGGTTTTCATTTGACCTCTGTTAATATCTAATGTTGAGATTGTTCAATCATTGTGATCCTCTTTAAAGGCATTTGTAATATTCAAAAGGAAATATTTTGACTGCTGTGACTTCTGTTTTAGCTTTTCCTATGGTTTGAAAAGCATCTGATTGCATTAGTCTTGTGAGGTGGAATTGGTTTTTTCCTCTTGGCCTTTGCTTTTTAAGGACTTGGCTAAACTGCTTCGTCTGGAAGAAAAAGATTTTCACAGGCTTGAAGCTT
Source organism: Dryobates pubescens (assembly GCF_014839835.1). Lineage (NCBI taxonomy): Eukaryota > Metazoa > Chordata > Aves > Piciformes > Picidae > Dryobates > Dryobates pubescens. The sequence goes on along the minus strand of NC_071613.1, from coordinate 12,549,943 downwards.
TGCTGGAGAACTACAAGAAAGAAAACAGCCAAGCTACTGTTCAGTTTGCTGATGGGGAGGATGACACACTGTCTGTGAAAATGTTCTTGGAATATCTGGAATACGAAAAGGATGTCATTAATGTGAAAAACATGGAAGATAGAGAATATGTGGCTTTAGGTAAGAGATATGTACACACATAACTCTGAGCTACTCCATGCAGAAACTTGTCCATTGCTTCAAGCCATTCTTTGAATGGAATGGAATATGGAATCTAGTTTTGTGGTTTCACCTGGCAGGAAGCTTAACACCACACGCTTGCTTACTCTCCCCTCTTCCCCCCTCACTGGGATCAGGGGGAGAATTGGAGGGGGGCAGAGGAGGGGGAAGTAAAATTCCTGACTTGTGATAGAGGTTAATGGGACAGGAAAGAGAGGGGAAAATAATACCAAAGATAAAAGACTTAAACTATAGAAAACAAGTGATACACGATGCAGTTGCTTACCACTCACCCACAGATGTGCAGCCAGTTCCCGAGCAGCACCCTCCAACCAGCTTTCCTACTGGTTTATATACTGGGCATGATGTCATATGGTATAGAGTATCCCTTTGCCCAGTTTGGCTCAGCTGTCCTGGCTGTGTCTTCTTCTAGCTTCTTGTGCCCCTAATCTATTTGCTGGCAGGGTGGTGTGAGAAGCTGAAAAGTCCTTGACTTAGTGTAAACGCTCTTGGCAATGACTGAAACATCTGTGTGTTATCAACATTGTTCTCATCCTAAATCCAAAACACAGCACTGTAGCAGCTACTAGGAAGAAAATTGAAACCAGGACGTTCATACAGTTGAAACTGTATTCAAACCAGTTGAAACCAGGACATTCATGGAGTACAATAACCTTAGTTTTGTTATAAATCCATTTTCTATGTGACTCCTGCAGTGGCAGAAACACTGTGTCCTTTGTAATGAACCTTCCCTACCAAGGGTAAACCATCAGTGTATGCTGGATGTAACTTAATCCTTTGTATTGTATGGAGTACAACCTATTGATTGATGATCTTTCATGTAAGTTTAAGAAGAGAGGCTGTGAGTTTAGATGTCACTCATAATGTCAACCAATTTTTGCTTCAGGCAGCTTTTTCTTCTGGAAATGTTTGTGTGGAGAGAGTTCCACAGAGGAAATGTGTCATGCATTGGAGTCAGCAGGTTTTAGCCCTCAAATCTTGTTGGTAAGATATTTATTTTGTACTTAAAAACTTGCAGTATTTTGAAAACAAGACATTGACAGGAGAAATCCTGAGTGTTGGATTAATGCTGTATTCAGACTGTATTCAAATACCCCCACAATCAGTTCTTCAGGGGCTCATATTTATGTTTCCCACTTTAAAGAGAAGTGGAAGATTAAGAAAAAAAAAAAAAAGGGGAAAAAGAAGAAAATCTTCCAGCAGAAAATGTGGATATTCTAGTGGGAATGTCTGGAGTGTGCATTTAAGTCTACAAAGGTTAACAAAATTTTCCTGAGGATTATTTTTCTCCAAAGAAGCAAAAGTTACAAGTAGTCAATTTCAAGTACTGATACATTTGCTATAATTCCTTTTCTGCAGGCAGGCAAGGAGATTTGAAAGTAAATTTTTGAGGGTCACTAGTAGTGTTCAGACTATCATCTTTACCTTTCATCTGCTTGTAACTTTAATCTCTTACTGTTTTTCTTCCATCACCTACCTAATGGTGGAAATCTGTATTTCAGTATTACTTGCCTGTGTTAAGATATTTTTCAGCTGCATTGTTAACAATTACTAATGTTCAGCCAGTTGAGATGGCTGGCATACCAGTATTGGCTGGCTCTGCCTTCAAAAGGAGGTGTTGTCTGAGTGGTCTTTCTAAATGAATGATACAGATTGCATTGTTTCATTTCAAAGTCTGTCATAGGATGCCCTATGCAATATCCTTCTAACTTTCTCTGTTAATGTTAGCCCCCTGAAGCCTTGTGGTGTTTCTGCTCCACAGAACAAAATTTGTTTGATAAAGTGTTTGCACTGGGTATATTGCAGTGTTACAGTTACATTCTGCTGCTTTAATTCCATGTTCTTAAATTTTTTGTAAAATTTTATGGTTTTTTTACAGTCACTCCTCCTCAATTTATGGCTTTCCAAGGAAAAAGATGTTCTAGACAAACCCGATTCTGTTAGTTGCCTTCACACGATGCTGTCGCTTCTGAGCAAGATGAAAGGTGAGATGCACATTTGGAATATTTAAACACAACTGATAGGAGTGATGATTAGAAATGTAGTACTGACTAGCCTGTGTGATTAATTAAGAGTTGTTTCTCCCCTCACAAACTACCTAACAGAGCTATATGCTGCCTGTTGAACTAACTAAAACTACAAGGGGGAGGCCTGCCCCTTTCCCTTGTGCTGAGTGGCTCTCAGAAGTCCTTTGAGTTGCTTGAGCTCCTTGAGACCTTCTTGTAGCAGCATTTGTATATTGCACATCTCTCTAGCTTGAAGGAGCACTCTGTGAAGTCAGCTTGCCCTTACTTGGGGTAAGCTGTGTGGTAAATTATCTTACCTCATCCAGAGCTGTTGTGGGCATGTCTGTGCCAGGTATGGCTTTCAGTGAGTGTCCAAAGTTGCCAGCTCTGCCTTTACAGTAACCTTCCAGGTGGTGGGCGATGGAGCTGCTTCCTTTGTCTTTTGGCACATTGCTGAGATGTTTTGTTACATGGTTTTAGTCTGGAGAAGAGGAGGCTGAGGGGAGACCTCATTGCTCTCTACAAGTCCCTGAAAGGAGGTTGGAGTGTGGTGGTGGGGGGGTCAGTCTCTTCTCCCTTGTGTCAGGTAATAAATAGAATGAGAAGAAATGGCCTGAAATTGTGCCAGGGGAGGTTTAGATTAGATATTGGGGGGGAAAGACTGAAAGAGACTGGTCAGGCATTGAAATAGATTGCCCAAGGAGGTGGTGGAGTCACTATTCTTGGGAAGTGTTCAAGAAATGTGGACATGTCACTTTGGGACATGATTTGATTGCCGTGGTGGTGGTGTTAGGTTGATGGTTGGATTTGATGATCTTAGAGGTCTTTCCCAGCCAAAACAATTCTATGATTCTATGTCTAGTTCACCATAGGGCACCATTATCAGCTTGAAACTGAAATCATGAGTAAGCTACTGCTGCTGCCTGAATCAATGAATTCTGCTGAACGTGAGGTATCCTGAGGAGAGCCAGTTTGGCTGCAGTGATTGTGTGGCATCTTAAAATCACAAAAGCATCTGTCTGCATTGTGAAGTGTCATGTTGTAATATGTCTTAGTCTAGTAAGTGTTCAACAGGCTTTGCTTCTTGATCTATTGCCTGTTTCCTACACCTCAATCTTGGAGAATGAGTCATTCCCTTGCTGCTCTTCATTTTAAAATTGAGTTATAATCTAGAAATTGTATGGCCCATATCTAGGAAAAAAATAATATAAAGTAATTGGAAATGGCTCCTAAGATAAGCAGTGCTAATAAGTGTTGCTTTTGGGGCCGGGTGCTTCTTTCCTGGTGCTAACACACCCGATGACCCAGGTTGTGTTTCCTGCTCTCACTTCCTCTGCAGTTGCCATCGATGAGTCCTGGGACACTCAGTCCGTTTCCCCCTGGTGGCAGCAGATGCGAACGGCTTGTGTTCAGTCTGAAAACAACGCAGCTGCCTTGCTGTCTGCTCACGTTGGGCATTCTGTAACTGCACAGATAATTGACAGTGTGACAGAGAAAAAGGTAGGTCAGCCTGGACTTCCCCCTTCTATTTTATGTACGTCAGTTCAATGCAATTTGCTGTCCTTTGTCACAGATTCGACATCCTCAGCATTCTTTTGTTGTTGTTCTAACAGTGGCACAAGCATCCCTGTCCTGCCAGCCTGAACATTTGTGTTTGAGCTGGAAAATTATATGCTGAGGTGAATGAATGAGATATCAGAGCTGTTTGCTAAACATCTTTAAACATATGAGGGGAGCTGTGCAGTTGAGCTTTTCTCCTGACATTGTCAAACTTTAAAGCTTGCACAGTTTTCACAAATTTGAGGAGTCCACTGAGCTCAGCATGATAAAATCTGGTTTAGCAGAGTAGTGAATTTGAATTTTTTCCTAAGTTTTCTTACAAATACTGGTGAATTTTCTTAGCATTTATGTTACTGTGGTTTCTTAAGGTGTTTGGTTTTCTTGGTAAGAAGTGTCTTTTAACAAAGTTACAGTTCAAGATGGAAGAAGTTATTCTGGTCCTAACTGTGTGTTTTTCACTGCTTGTCTTAACAAGTTAGGTGGGGTTTAGGTGATGTTAAGCCTTGTAATTAGGCTGCCTTACAAATTATAAGTAGATTTCCAGGAAGTGTTTAGTATTTTTATGAATTCATCTTAGCTATTGTGCTTCTGTAGCTTAAAATTGTCAGCGTTGCCCAGCTACGAATGTTGGTATGTTGCAACCTGTGCCTTACCCATATGCTGCTCTCTGTCACATTTTCTACTCTTCTGCTCTTAAAAGAAGAAGGAAAAAAAAGCAATAGCTTTATGTACCTCAAAACTTCCCTTCCATAAAGCCATTTATCTTTCCCATTTTTTTTCCTCCCCCTCCCCCCTCCCCCTTCCCTTACTGTCCTTTGGCTTAAAGCCAGGCTGTGCTAATGGCCAGGCTTCTGAGAACTCTGCTGTTTGCTGTCATGGTGAATGAAGCTAAATATCAGGTGTGCACCCTATTGGAAAGATGCTTGGGCTTCCTGGCAAAGCATTTGCTGATAAACAGGAGAATTATCAAAATACTGCACAGAACTGCCATGTGGTGTGATGCAGTATTTCTGTGTGCATGACCCATATGGGAGGTGTAGGTGAATTAATCAGATATATGGGGAATGTGTAGCTAGTGGAAGATTTAAAATGAAATATTTTGGAAGGAATTCTGACCCATTTTTCAACGTAATCTGAACTTAAAAAGTGGGATTGGAAAACCTTTCTGGTTTTCTTATTTCCTTAGACTTCAAGAGCCTGTGTACCTTGTGAGCTGTGTGGGATATTAGTTGATCTTTGCATAATAGTTACTGTACATACTTTGAACTAAATTATGCTTTAAAATACAGAGGCTCTTGGTATGTAGCTTTCAGTTTTTAGAGTGTGCCTTTCTTTAAAACAAAACTGTGCTAACTCTGAGTGAATAAACCTAAACCAATTCCTGTGTTCTGTTAGTTTTCCCAAATAGTTGTAGGTTCAGACACGGAGTCTTGGGAAGCTCTTTCCCTCGATACTGAATATTGGAAGCTTTTGCTGAAGCAGTTAGAGGATTGTCTGATACTTCAAACACTGTTGCACAGCAAAGCAAGCAAAGGGACAAAAAGAATTTCATCGCTCCAGAGTGAGCCTTTGGGCAGGCTTTCGGTAAAGAAGTTACTTGAGGCTGGAAAAGGTACTTGTTTGGTGGTGTTTTTCTTGGAGAGATAGTTGGTTGCATTTCTGATAGACTTCTGAGTTGTCCTTACCTACTTAATGATGTACTGTTCTGCTGGTTTCTCCACTTACTCCAAAAGACTATGCAAACCAGGTGGGATAGAATAGAGTTAACCAGGTTGGAAAAGACCTTTGAGATCATTGACTCCAACCTATCATCCAACACTTTCTAATCAGCTAAACCATGGCACCAAGTGCCCCATCCAGTCTCTTCCTAAACACCTCCAGTGATGGTGACTCCACCACTTCCCTGGGCAGCCCATTCCAATGGCCAATCTCTGTTTCTATGAAGAACTTCTTCCTAACATCCAGCCTAAACCTCTTCTGGCACAGCTTGAGACTGTGTCCTCTTGTTCCGGTGCTGGTTGCCTGGGAGAAGAGACCAACCCCCTCTTGGCCACAACCTCCCTTCAGGTAGTTGTAGGGAGCAACAAGGTCTCCTTTGAGCCTCCTCTTCTTCAGGCTAAGCAACCCCAGCTCCCTCAGCCTCTCCCCATAGGGCTTGTGCTCCAAACCCCTCCCCAGCTTTGTTGCCCTTCTCTGGACACGTTCCAGCAAGTCAACATCTTTCCTAAACTGAGGGGCCCAGAACTGGACACAGGACTCCAGGTGTGGCCTATCCAGTGCTGAGTACAGGGGCACAATGACCTCCTGCTGGCCACACTGTTCCTGATCCAGGCCAGGATGCCATTGGCCTTCTTGGCCACCTGGGCACACTGCTGGCTCATGTTCAGCCTACCATCGACCAGGTCCCTTTCTGCTTGGCTGCACTCCAGCCACTCTGACCCCAGCCTGCATAGGGTTGTTGTGGCCACTGTGTAGAACCCTGGTGCTTAGATGTGTTAAAGTGCTACTTTAAATGCTGCTTTAAAATTGTTCTTGTAAAGACCACATTGAAAACCTCTGAGCTGATTAGGAAGTTTTCTAGTGGCTAACTAAGTAATGAATGGGAGCAGTTAAAACTTGTCTCTCTTCAGTTGTGAATCACCAATCTGAGATGCATTGACCATACCTCATGCTTCTTTTCTTTTTTAATGTCCTAGGAGGTATTGCTGACACTGTAGCAAAGTGGGTTTTCAAGCAAGGCTTCAGTCCTCTTGTACTGAATTTGGCCCAGCACAGAAACACTACAGATAGCACTGAAGAATCTGTAGAAATGCATGCCAGTGTCTTTCTTGAGGAATCAGAAGCAGTTGCAGGCTTGGAAACAATCCTAGGTAAGAAAATGGCATGGATTTATTTATTTATGTATTTGGTTTTGATTCTAAACATCTGCAGAGATGTTTTAGTTGCTACTTTATTTGAAGTAGCAGAAATTACAGTGGGAAGACATCTGTCTTGTAACTTCAGACTTTCTTTTTCTAGAGCTGCTGCAACTAGCATATCAGCAATTTCCCTGTAGTCTTGAAGTGGATGTACTCCATGCTCATTGCTGTTGGGAATATGTAGTGCAGTGGAATAAGGACCCAGAGGTAAAAGAATTTCATTTGCAAGGAGTAATGGTTAAGACCAACTCAACAGAAACAGTTTCACAAGTCTTGTAGTAGTCCATGAAAACTTTCACTGAGAAGCCTGACTTTGGAAGTATGCTGGTTACAATTTTTGTGTGACACATGGCAAGCAGAAATTGAATTCATAGAATGGTCTGGGTCGAACGGGACCTTAAAGATCATCTAGTTCCAAGCCCTCTGCCGTGGGCAGGGACACCTTCCACTAGACCAGGTTGCTCAAGGCCCCATCCAACCTGGCCTTGGACACTTCCAGGGAAAGGGACATCTACAACTTCCACAGGCAACCTCTTCCAGTGTCTCACCACCTTCACTGTAAGGAATTTCTTCCTAGTGTCTGTTCTCAATCTCCCCTCTTCCAGCTTAAAGCCCTGAGAATTGAGGAAATGAGTGCAGGTCCTGAGGCTGGATGGCACCTCACAAAGACAGGCCTGTGTGTTTCTAAGCTGTCAGATCCTCACAACTACAAGTGTGGAAACCAGATTCAAATGAAGGGTTTTGACTGTTTTGTGCCAGTACAAAAGAGTTGAAGTACTTTTTGTCTGCATTAGATGTGCTAAAACATATCACAGAACACTAAAATTGGTTGGATTAGAATCCATTCCATTTAAAGAGGAAAAGAGGGTTGTCTTGAATATTCTTAGATTCCCTGGCCACTGCTGGGAATTGTCATACAAGAGGGGAAAAAAATTCATTTTCACTGCTGCTATCTTAGAGCTTCTCTAATGTTGGAAAAGTTTGTCCTAAGTTCAGATGATCTTAAAATTGAAATGAACAGCTTAGAACCTAGAAGGTTCCTTGGAGATTGCTAAAAACTGAACTCCACCATAAAGAAATGGGGTTAAAAAAAAAAAAACATTAATTTTTCCAGCACAGATGGATTTTTGTGTTTGGAAAACAACTGCAGTCAGTGGAGGTACCTCTGAGCAGAGCACCTTAGCAGTACATACCCTAAAGGAAAGCTCTGAAAATACTGCTGAAACCACATTGTGTTTTCTGATCGCCGAAACACGCTTTGCCCACATGGATGTTTGCTTGTCCTGTCACAGCAGGGAAAACTGCAGTATCAGCAAGTTTTATACCTGCCAAAAAATAGAGCAGCTTTGAAATAATCTACCTGGGCCCTTTAAGAATTAGTAGCTTGCATTTAAACCAAGCTTTGAATAATGTAGTAACTTGTTCTTTCTTGTTTTCCACAAGGAAGCGTGTTTTCTCGTTAGGTCTATAGATCATCTAAGATGCATCACTAATGCTCACGTTCAGCATGGTGAGTATGAAGCTGCTATTAAAAAAATATCTGTGTTGAAACTGTAAAACAGACTGTGGTAGGTTGAGAGAGGGCTTAGCTCTCCCTCCTCCACAGAGTAAGAAACCATAGCTAACTCAGTCGAAGAGCAAAAGCTATATATTTACAAGCATATATGGAAAGCAGGTTATATATAACACAATATATACAGGTATTTACAATATATACACAGAAATACACAGCAAAGACAAATAACACAACAAAAATCCCTCCCTCAGGGAGGGATCCCCTCTTTGGAACCCCCTCTCTCCCCCCCTTACCTCCCTTTTTCCCCAAAAAGGGGTTAGAGAGAGAGAAAGGCAAGTTACTAAGGAAAAGAGTTGTTAGCAAGCTTCAAAAGCCCATGCAGGATTAGTGTTTGCTTATCTGAAGGCCAAGTCCAGCAGTTCGCAGAAGAAGCAGGCAGGGAGAACAGGCTGAAACACCAAACTCCCCCAACTCCCAAACCGAACTGAACTGAGGAAAAAAATTTTCCAACCGCTTCACAATCTAAAGCTGAATTTTTGTTTATCAACCAATGAAATTCGTTTAGAATATCAGAATGTTTTGGTTCTAGTACCAAAAACATTAGCCAGTGTGTTCCAGCAGTGTTTGTTCTTAAAGGCACAGCCTCAAACGACCACAGTCCACCCCTTTCTAAACAATTTCATTGGCTGTTCGTACTGTCCATCCAATCCAGAACAATATTTACAGTTCGTAAGTTAAGTTCATCGTCCATTCCGGCTATACTCAGATGTAGATGATTCAGAAGTCCAAGAAAATCCAAAATCAAGAAAATGGAAAACAGTTTGTCTCTCCGCAGACGAAGCGAAGAAAAAGGGAAACAGGGACTCAGGGACTCTCAGTTGACTCAGGGCTCTCAGGGTTCTCAGGGTTCGTGCACCGTAGATTCCTCAGGGACTCTTTCCTTTGGACGCGCTGTAGCTGTACAACAGTCTGAAATTAAACTCTCTCAGCTAAAGTTAAATCTCTTTGTGGAATACACTGAATTTCACCATTCTCTTGCATTACCCAATAAGTGTGACCCGGACCTTCTGCTGAAACCACCCCTCGGACAGGTTTAGCCTCTCCTGAGGGCGAAAATACCCAAACAGTTTTACCTAACAGATTCTTTTCCCTAACAACAGGAACTCTATCACCTTCTACTTTCTGTAGCAGATCAGAATGTGCAGGTCCAGCTCGGTTCACTGAACCTCTACTGTTCACCAGCCAGGTTGCTTGTGCTAAATGTTTCTCCCAGTTTTTCAAAGATCCACCTCCCATGGCTTTGAGAGTGGTCTTCAACAAACCGTTGTAGCGTTCAATCTTCCCTGCAGCTGGTGCATAGTAAGGAATATGGAAAATCCACTCAATACCGTGCTCTTTTGCCCAGCTCTTTACAAGGTTGTTCTTGAAGTGAGTTCCGTTGTCTGACTCAATCCTCTCTGGAGTTCCGTGTCTCCACAGGATCTGTCTCTCCAGACCGAGAATGGTGTTGCGTGCAGTTGCATGTGGGACTGCGTAAGTTTCCAGCCATCCAGTGTTTGCCTCTACCATAGTAAGCACGTACTGCTTACCAGAACGAGAACGTGGTAGAGTGATGTAGTCAATCTGCCAAGCTTCACCATACCTGTATTTGGACCATCTGTCACCATACCACAAGGGCTTAATTCTCTTTGCCTGCTTAATAGCAGCACAAATGTCACAGTCATGGATGACTTGTGTGATGGCATCCATGGAAATGTCTATGGATCTGTCACGAGCCCACTGGTATGTTGCATCTCTGCCTTGATGTCCTGACGAATCGTGAGCCCACCGAGCTAAGAATATCTCACCTCGGTGTTTCCAGTCGAGATCAAGTTCAGAGTCCTTGTCTACTTGAGAAACTCTTGCAGCTAGATCTGCCTGATGGTTGTGCTGCTGTTCCTCATTAGCTTTGCTCTTGGGAATGTGAGCATCAATGTGTCTCACTTTCACTGGAATTCTCTCGATTCGATCAGCAATGTCTTGCCACAGTTCAGCTGCCCAGATGGGTTTTCCTTTCCTCTGCCAGCCATTCTTTTTCCAGTTCTTTAGCCAACCCCATAGAGCATTGGCTACCATCCATGAGTCGGTGTAGAGATAAAGCTTTGGCCATCTCTCACGTTCAGCCACGTCGAGAGCTAGCTGGACAGCTTTTACCTCTGCAAACTGACTGGATTCTCCTTCTCCATCCTTCGCCTCTGCAACTCGGCGTGTTGGACTCCACACTGCAGACTTCCACCTTCGCTTGTTCCCGACGAGACAACAGGAACCGTCTGTGAACAAAGCATATTTCTTTTCATCATCAGAAAGGTCATTGTAAGGAGGAGCTTCCTCAGCACGAGTTACTCTCTCCTCTGGAGGTTTAGCACAGTTGGTATCTTCAGGCCAACTTGAGATCACCTCCACCAGACCAGGTCTTTCAAGATTTCCCATTCGAGCTCTCTGTGTTATCAGGGCCACCCACTTAGACCAGGTGGAATCTGTGGCATGATGTGGTGTGGAACCTTTGCCTTTGAACATCCAATTCAAAACTGGCAATCTGGGAGCTAAGAGAAGTTGTGACTCAGTTCCAATTACTTCAGAAGCTGCTTTCACTCCTTCATAGGCAGCTAGAATCTCTTTCTCTGTTGGAGTGTAATTAGCCTCTGAACCTCTGTAACCTCGACTCCAGAAACCAAGAGGTCGTCCACGTGTCTCACCTGGAGCTTTTTGCCACAAGCACCAGGTTGGACCATTGTCACCTGCAGCCGTGTACAAAATGTTCTTAATGTCTGGACCATCTCGCACAGGTCCCAGACCCACTGCTTGGACTACTTCTTGCTTTATCTGGTCAAAGGCTGCTTGTTGTTCAGGTCTCCAGTGGAAACTGTTCCTCTTTCGAGTCACATCATACAGAGGTTTCACAATCTGACTGTATCCAGGAATGTGTAGTCTCCAAAATCCCACTATCCCCAAGAAACGTAGAGTTTCTTGCTTGTTCGTGGGATTTGCCATGGTAGAGACTCTATTTACCACATCCACTGGAATGTGTCGGCGTCCATCCTGCCACTGCACTCCCAGAAACTGGATCTCTGTGGTAGGACCTTTCACTTTGTCTCTCTTGATGGCAAAACCTGCATTCAGGAGAATGTCCATGATTTTGTTACCTTTCTCGAAGACTTCCTCAGCAGTTTTACCCCAGACGATGATATCATCGATGAACTGGATGTGTTCTGGAGCACCACCTTCCTCCAGAGCATCGTGGATTACTGCATGACAGATGCTGGAGCTGTGGATCCAGCCCATTGGCAGTCTGTTGAAAGTGTACTGGATTCCTCTCCAGGTGAAAGCAAACTGAGGCCTGCATTCCTCTGCTATGGGAATAGAGAAGAAGGCATTAGCAATGTCTATGGTAGCATGCCATTTGGCCTCTTTGGATTCCAGCTCATACTGGAGTTCCATCATGTCTGGTACTGCTGCACTCATAGGCGGAGTTACTTCATTCAGGGCTCGGTAGTCCACTGTCAGACGCCAGTCTCCATTCGGCTTTCGCACAGGCCACACTGGACTGTTGAAAGGTGAATGAGTTTTGCTGATGACTTTCTGACTCTCCAACTGACGAATCAGATTCTGAATGGGCAACAAAGAGTCACGGTTGGTTCTGTATTGTCTGTGATGCACAGTCTGAGAAGCAACCGGCAACTTAATGTCCTGAATCTTGTGTTGTCCCACAACTGCAGATTCATCAGAAAGTTCAGGTCTAGCAGACAGCTTCAGCTTTTGTCCATCAATTTCTACAGAAGCTACTCCAAAAGCCCATTTGTAACCTTTAGGGTCTTTGAAACGCCCTTCTCTCAGAAAATCAATTCCCAAAATACAAGGTGCATCAGGTCCGGTCACAACTGTATGCTTTTTCCATTGTTTACCAGTTAAGCTTATATTAACCTCCACTTTACTTAACTCTTGAGATCCACCAGTGACTCCCAGAATAGTTATGGACTCTGATCCCTGATAATTTGATGGCAATATGGTGCACTGAGCTCCTGTGTCAACCAAGGCCCTGTACTTCTGAAAGTGTGAAGTGCCAGGCCACTGGATGTACACATCCCAATAGATTCTGTTATCTGTATTACCCCTCTCCTCCCCCTGGCGGGAGGCAGGGCACCCCTAGTTATGGGGAACATGTCCACAGGTGCAACGAGCACACTGTGCAGTGTTAGAACTGGAGCCACTGTTGGAGCTACTAGAGTTGTCCTGGGGAACTGTAGAAGTAACAGCTACCCTTCTGGTATTGCTACCTCGGGTTCTGCCACTTTGCAGTTCTCTCAGTCTCCTGAAAAGATTAGAAGTTGGTTGACCATCCCACCTGTTCATGTTCTCACCAAACTGATCACGCAGGGTAATCCAAATAGTCCTACGTGACTGCCTTGGTGGTCTGTTTTGGTTTGATCTGTTTTGGAATGACCTCCTTGGAGGATGTCTATTCCTCACAGATGAAACCTGTACCCACCTGGAGGAAGAATTGGAATCATCTCTTTGTGCCAATTGGGAGATGGTGTTTTTAAATTCATCCTTCAGCTCTTTCATGCAATTCTCCAGTTTTCCAGACAGAGTTTCAATGGCTGAAACCAAAGAAACACGTGTCATGCTATCATCCAATTGTCTCAATTGATCAGTGAATTGGCCAACCGTAAGAGGAGCTCCACCATAATTTCTTGCTACAATTCTGCTTGCCAGAATGTTTGCATAATTAGAAGGAGCAAGCTTGATGAGCTTTTTAGCAAGACCATTTCCTACAGGAACATCATCAGGATTCAGAGATTCATGTTCACCATAGAGTACCTCTCTAACAGCAAATTCTCTCAGACGCTTGATTCCCTCATCTATGGTAGTCCAGGGCTTAGGATTCCATGGAAGATCATCTCGGGAAGGGTATCTCATGAGAACCGCCATTAGAAGGCGTATCCACAGATTAACCTTACCGAGAGCCTTGCCTAGATGTCTATCTATTCCATTATCCTTTGAGAGAGTTCCTAGCTGGGCTGCTGACTTGTCTCCAACCATTAGAGCTGGAGCACCTGTATCATAGCATCTACCAAGCCAAGCGAGAACTGGCTCCTTATCTGCTCTGAGATAGTCTTTTCTTACATTTCTAAGCTCCTCCCGGGGTGAAGAGCAGTCGGTTATGTCATCTTGTTGCTCTTCTGCCTCCTCTTCCTCAACTTGTGGTCCAAACAACCTTTCTGTCACTCTCTCAAGGATCCCTTTAAGCTGAGAGGCACCACCACTAGCTGCTGTCCTACCAAGAGATGCATCTCGATCCTCTGATGATCTCAATAACTCAGCTATATTTTTAAGACAGATTTTCTCTTCCTCCCCAGCAGAAGAACCTTGCTGTGCATCCCCGTCAGCTCCTGAATCAGCTTTAGTCTTACCCTTCCTTGTTGTTAAAACTGCTACTTGCTTTACTGGAGCTGTGTTTGGGTTTCCAGCTGCCTTATTATCAGAAGCTGATAAGCTTTGAGACAGATTAGTTGCTTTGGAGGACGCTTCCGCTCCTGCCATGGAAGAAGGAGGAAATGACTTTGCCTCGTTAATGGTGGCTGCCTGGGACACAGGAGCCGCCATGTTTGGGGCTACTGTAGCCCCTGGCTGCTTGCCAGAATCATCACCATTGCTATTCAGAGCTGCCTTGCCGATTGACTTTTTAGCTTTATCTTTAACTGACACAGATTCTCCATTATCATCCTCACTGGATGTTCCTGAAACAGAGCTAGGGTGGCGTTTTCGTCTCTTTGTCCTCCGTCTAATAACAAAACATGCCTTATAAACTTTTCTCTCCCGGTACAGTGTCACTAGCAAATACACATTACTTATCACCAGCAGCAGGACTACACACATCAAGAAAATCAGCTTTGGATCCCAGCCATCACTTAAAATTACCCTTTCACCGAGCGGAATCTTAAACTCTTTTATCTCAATAGGGAGTGTGCTAGATGTAACATTCCTGTACTTTTTAACATAAAAGAATTCCAGGCACTGATCATACAGAAGCCGAATCTTGTACTTAAACCACAAATATAATTTTTGCATTATATATTTACCTATCTTATCGATAATCATACCCAGGCAATACTTGTAGATCAATACACCAAAGACCGAGAAGAACAGACGCTCAAAAAGCCAAAACACCTTCATGTTTGCTCGTTCGACTTAAGCAAGCAATAAATCAAACTAATTTGTCAGCAAGCCCCGAGTTGGGCAGCCAATAAATGTGGTAGGTTGAGAGAGGGCTTAGCTCTCCCTCCTCCACAGAGTAAGAAACCACAGCTAACTCAGTCGAAGAGCAAAAGCTATATATTTACAAGCATATATGGAAAGCAGGTTATATATAACACAATATATACAGGTATTTACAATATATACACAGAAATACACAGCAAAGACAAATAACACAACAAAAATCCCTCCCTCAGGGAGGGATCCCCTCTTTGGAACCCCCTCTCTCCCCCCCTTACCTCCCTTTTTCCCCAAAAAGGGGTTAGAGAGAGAGAAAGGCAAGTTACTAAGGAAAAGAGTTGTTAGCAAGCTTCAAAAGCCCATGCAGGATTAGTGTTTGCTTATCTGAAGGCCAAGTCCAGCAGTTCGCAGAAGAAGCAGGCAGGGAGAACAGGCTGAAACACCAAACTCCCCCAACTCCCAAACCGAACTGAACTGAGGAAAAAAATTTTCCAACCGCTTCACAATCTAAAGCTGAATTTTTGTTTATCAACCAATGAAATTCGTTTAGAATATCAGAATGTTTTGGTTCTAGTACCAAAAACATTAGCCAGTGTGTTCCAGCAGTGTTTGTTCTTAAAGGCACAGCCTCAAACGACCACACAGACTTGAAATGTTCAAACAGAACAAGTGACTGCTTGCCAACTCAATGTAGGTGCATGCTGTTTGTAGCAGTGATGACCATCTTGTCTAGTAGCAGTGATGACCATCTTGTCTAGTAGCAGTGATTGAACCTTTTGCTGTTCATGGTGAAACTGAGATTCCATGAAAATGAGCTGGCTAATGTAGAAAACTGAAACCAGTTGAAACATAAAATTGCTTTGAAACTGATTTCTAGTTAATTTGTATTTAGATAGGATATAAATTCATTTAATAATTGAAAAAATGCATTTAATAAGAAAGATAAAATTAAAGATACAATATAACTAAGAATGAATTTATTATATTTGCATTTAATTTCTATTTTAATAGTAGCCTGTGCTTCCTGCAATCCATTTTTATACATCTCTTTCACTTCTTGATACTCTAGTGAATGTGATGGCACTTAATCTTCTGTAGGCTATTCATGTGTACAGATAAGGTACACTCCATGCCTAAAGCATCAGGCTTAAACCTTCATGTGTGCCTCCAGAGTTTCTGTGTGCCTACAATGTTTCACCCAACCAGCATTACACAGCAATTGTAACTGATTCATAGAATGGTTTGGGTTGGAAGGGACCTTGAAGATCATCTAGTTTCAACTGTCCTGCTGTGGGCAGGGACACCTTCCACCAGACCAGGTTGTTCAAAGCCTCATCCAACTTGGTCTTGAACACCTCCAGGGGACAGGTCATCCACAACTTCCCAGGGCAACCTGTTCTAGGTCTCACCACCCTCTCTGTAAAGAATTTCTTCCTAATATCCAGTCTAAATCCTGATTCATTGTGCTTCTGACTGTACTGTCTCCTCCTGAGAAATCTGAAACCAGAAGTCCAGGTATAAGGCAGTGAGGATGAACTCAGTTCCTTCTTGTTCAATTCACCAGCTCTTTTTAATTTCTCCCACCGTTCAAAGAACTTTAGCCCATGGCTTTTCACACCACACTTGTAAGATCTCTTTTCCAGAGAAGGGCAACACAGTTGGTGAGTTGGAGCACAAGCCCTATGAGGAGAGGCTGAGGGAGCTGGGGTTGCTTAGCCTGGAGAAGACGAGGCTCAGGGGAGACTTTCTTGCTGTCTACAACTACCTGAAGGGAGGTTGTAGACAGGCAGGGGACTGGTCTCTTCTCCAAGGCAACCAGTACCAGAACAAGAGGACACAGTCTCAAGCTGCACCAGGGGAGGTTTAGACTGGATGTTAGGAAGAAATTCTTCATAGAGAGAGTGATTGCCTATTGGAATGGGCTGCCCAGGGAGGTGGTGGAGTGGCCATCATTGGGGGTGTTTAGGAGGAGACTGGATGGGGTGCTTGGTGCCATGGTTTAGTTGATTAGATGGTGTGGGATGATGGGTTGGATGTGATGATCTTGAAGGTCTTCTTCTCTTCTCTTCTCTTCTCTTCTCTTCTCTTCTCTTCTCTTCTCTTCTCTTCTCTTCTCTTCTCTTCTCTTCTCTTCTCTTCTCTTCTCTTCTCTTCTCTTCTCTTCTCTTCTCTTCTCTTCTCTTCTCTTCTCTTCTCTTCTCTTCTCTTCTCTTCTCTTCTCTTCTCTTCTCTTCTCTTCTCTTCTCTTCTCTTCTCTTCTCTTCTCTTCTCTTCTCTTCTCTTCTCTTCTCTTCTCTTCTCTTCTCTTCTCTTCTCTTCTCTTCTCTTCTCTTCTCTTCTCTTCTCTTCTCTTCTCTTCTCTTCTCTTCTCGAGTTCACAAGTTTGCAATTGTTGTAGGTATTGCTCTGATGATGTGGAACACATTCATAGTAAAAAGGCTTTCTTCTGCTACGTATCTGATGGACAAGGTGAGTGCCGTGTTGTGACAGTTGAAGTGTTTCTCATTAACTGAAAAGTGCAGGTAGTGTTTTTAAACGTGTTGAGTTTTTAAAACAAGTTTGGAATATCTTTGATTTAAGCACCAGAAGCTCCCTGCTTATTGGGTTTATCATGTAGCTAAGTATTGAACTTGATGAAGGAAAGCATGTCTTAAAATATCAAATCAGTGGAATGATCAACTCTAGGAAGCTTTAAGTGACCACTGATCAGCACTGACACGTACCGAAGACTTATGCAAAGCGTTAGCTTACAATTGCTAACTAAAAAGCATTTGTGAAACAATTGGAGCCTCTATATGTGTGTGTATAGAATTTTAAGTTAGAAAACAATAAATAAAGTATTTGTGCCTGTGTCCTGGTTATTGCCATGAAACTGAGTGTGGGCTTTTATTTTGACTCAAAACAGGTTGGAAAAGCTCCAAAGGACAGATTGTGCCGACGGGCAAGTAATGCTACTTTTGTCTAAATGGAAAGAAAGACAGAAAAATGCCTTAATTTTAATACTAGTCTGTGATTTGTTGTTGAAAGTTTCCCAAAAAAATAAAAATCAAACAGCACCCCTAGAGAAAATGTTTGGAATTCTAAGAGATGTCAATTCATCTTTATCATAGAATCCCAGAATGGTTTAGGTTGAAAAGGACCTCTGGTTTAAACCCCTTCAACAGTAAGCAGGGTCATCCTCAACTGGATCAGGTTGCCCAGAGCCCTGTTTAACCTGACCTTGAATGTTTCTGGGGATAAGGCCTCAACCACCTCCCTGGGCAACCTGTGCCAGTGTTCTGCCACTTTGATGGTAAAGAACTTGCTCCTAACATACAACCTAAATCTGCCTTTCTCTAGTTTGAAACCATTGCCCCTCCTCTTGTCACTGCAGGCCTTTGTAAACAGTCTTTCTCCAAAGCAAATCTCTGGCAAAGCAAATTAGAACAGTAGTCTAGCTGTGAATGTTTTAGAAGGTAGACTTGAGACTCTTAACATGACAATAGACTGTTATTTTTCATGCATAATTTCATTAGCTTACACTTTCTTCTTTTAATATAGCTGATATGCTCAGGCAGTGGAATTTACTAGGAGTGACTGCTTGAGGAGTTCAGTGTTCTGTAGAGATACAGTATTGCAAATGGCTTCATTTTGCTTTATATCTTCTTTTTTCCCCCCCTCCTGTTTATTTCTGATTCTTTTATTGTACTTCAGTAAGTATTTGTTTGCCTGTAAATAGAATAGGTTAATAAATTGTGCTTAACGATGCGGTTTATGTCAACAACTGCCAATGCTCAGAGCTAACAAAAGCCTGCTTCAGTTCCAACTAAACCCATTTAAGTAATACTGTTTGTTAACAGGATGTAGGTATGGGTGACACAGCAATGACAGCTTTTCTTGGCTGCTGTTCAGATCTTCTGCAAACATTGCTAGAGGTAAGTTTTTATTTTCCCTGTACAAAGAAACTAGTTGATTCCAACTTAACTTTAAAGAATGTGATGTACACCTAATTTTGTGCCATTCAGTTCAGACAAGGACTAATCATAGAATGGCTTAGGTTCAAAGGCACCTTAGAGATCATCTACTCCAACCTCCCAGCTGTGGGCAAGGATGCCTCTCAACTAGACTTGGCTGCTTAAGGCCCTGTCCAACCCGGCCCTGAACACCCCCAGGGAAGAGGCATTCACAACTCCCCTGGGCAATCCATTCCAGAGTCTCACCACCTTCATACTTGGACTTCTTGCTAAGATCTTGTCTAAACCTACTCTCCTTCAGCTAAAAACCATTCCCCCTTGTTCTGTTGCTACACAACCTTATGAAAAGTCCCTCTCCAGCTTTTCTGCAGGTTCCCTTTAGGTATTGGAAGGCAGCTCTAAGGTCCCCTCTGGAGTCTTCTTTTCTCAAGGCTGAACAACCTCAGTTCACTCAGCCTGTCTTCATGGCAGAGGTGCTCCAAGCCCTTGGATCATCCTTGTAGCCCTGCCCTGCACTCACTCCAACAGTCCTATGTCCTTCTCATAATGGGGACACCAGAACTGGACACAGTGTTCGAGGTGGGGGTCTCACAAGAGCAGACTAATGAATCTATGGACAGCAGGGAATGGGCTGCCTGGGGAGGTGGTGGAGTCGCTGTCATTGGAGGTTTTCAGAAGACTTCATGGGGTGCTTGGTGCCATGGGTTAGTTGTTTAGGTGGTGTTGGATTGGTTGATGGGTTGGACGCGATGATCTTGAAGGTCTCTTCCAACCTGGTGTATTCAATGTATTCTTTTTAATGGCAGTGCGGAGAACATCTGGTTCCAGCTGTGTCTTTTGCATAGAAGGCCAGGCTGGAATGACATTCTGTGGATGCTTACCGTTCTGTGTTGCTCTGGCAGGCCGATGTTAGCAGCAGCGAAATGCAGGCTCCTGTGTTAGACACCGAGGACGCTTGGGTGTCGGTGGAAGGACCGGTGTCCATCGTAGAGCTGGCCCTGGAGCAGAAGCACATTCACTACCCGCTGGTGGAACACCAGTTTGTGTTATGTACTATCCTGTATGCTGTCATGAGGTTTTCTTTGAAGAGCGTGAAGCCTCTCTCGCTGTTTGATAGCAAGGTATGTCTGTGGGAAGCACAACATACAGCACACAGAGCTAACCAGGCTGGAAAAGACCTTTGAGATAGAATCATAGAATCAACAAGGTTGGAAAAGACCTCAAAGATCATCAAGTCCAACCTGTCACCCAACACCTCATGACTACTAAACCATGGCACCAAGTGCCACTTCCAGTCCCTTCTTGAACACCTCCAGGGATGGTGACTCCACCACCTCCCTGGGCAGCACATTCCAATGGCTAACACCTCTCTCTGTGGAGAACTTTCTCCTCACCTCCAGCCTAAACCTCCCCTGGCGCAGCTTGAGACTGTGTCCCCTTGTTTTGGTGCTGGTTGCCTGGGAGAAGAGACCAGTCCCTGCCTGTCTACAGCCTCCCTTCAGGTAGTTGCAGAGAGCAATAAGGTCTCCCCTGAGCCTCCTCTGATGTGTTGCTATTGTGTGAACAAAAGTTTGGTTCTGTGGCTTTAACTTACAATATAGAAGTTTGTCCTTAGAGAAGCAGAAGCTGCAGTACAAATTAAATGTAAAAAATAAGCAGACTTCTTACTATTGGATCAAAATGGATTACTTGTATTCCTCTGGATCTCTGAGGCCTGTCTTTGGTTCTCAATTTCAGGGCAAAAATGCGTTTTTCAAAGACCTCACTTCAATTCAGCTGCTGCCTAGTGGGGATATGGATCCCAATGTGTTATCCATACGGCAGCAGGTAGGTAAAAGCTTTGTACTGAAAAGTTCTTAAA
The DNA here is from genome assembly GCF_014839835.1 of Dryobates pubescens. NCBI lineage: Eukaryota > Metazoa > Chordata > Aves > Piciformes > Picidae > Dryobates > Dryobates pubescens. Next base: position 12,529,655 of record NC_071613.1, on the reverse strand, counting down.
CCTGTAACAGTTCAAATGATACTGAAGTAAGCTGCGATTTTTTTTACTCCTAAGTTCTTGGTCAAAGTTGTGAGTGCAGCGGTTCAAGCACTGTGTTCATCACAGAAGGCCAAAGAAGGCTCAGAAGAAGAATTGTTTCCTTTTGAAAAGGGGAAGAATTGGCCAACTTTGGCTGCAGACCTGGCTCAGTATCTTCAGATCTCTGAGGATGTGATCAGAAGGCATTATGTCTGTGAACTCTATAGTTATGGGATGGATCACCTTGGTGAAGAGGTAACAACAGCTTTTAATGGCTTCAAATCAGTAGAGCATTATGTCAAGTGTTGTGCTACAATTACTTTCACAGTTAAGATGCCTGGAAGGGTTAGGCAAGTATTACCAGGCTCAAAAAAATTCCCCAGGCTGAAAAGTCAGAGGCTCTGAAAGTACTTTTTCAAGACTTGACACTGACTTTCATTTTTCCTTTTTCCCAGCAACTAGTGGGAACACGACAGGGAGGTCTGTTCTTCTACTTCAAACCAGTACAGCTTTTTCTCTTTTACTGTATTTAATAGTTTCAGGAATCTGGGTTGTTTTGCCTGTAATCTCCACTTCTATGAGATGTTTACTGGTCTTTGGACAAGAAAATCCTCCTCTTTCTTGAGCAGAAAAGCAAATGAGAAATTACATATATAGAACTATACAGAAATTAGGAATGTTGCTGAGCTATAAAACAGATCACAGGATGTTAGGGGTTGGAAGGGACCTCCAGAGATCATTGAGTCCAACCCCACTGCCAGAGCAGGACCATAGAATCTAGCACAGGTCACACAGAAACATATCCAGATGGGTCTTGAAAGTCTCCAGAGAAGGAGACTCTCTCTCTGGAGAGCCTGTTCCAGTGCTCTGTGCCCCTCACAGTGAAGAAGATCTTGAGCTCAGGCTAATTACTGTGTAAAGAGTAATTCACAGAATCACAGAATGTTTTGGGTTGGAAGGGATCTTAATAGTTTCAACCCCTCTGCCTTAGGCAGGGACACCTTCCACTAGACCAGGTTGCTGAAGGCCCCATCCAGTGAGGCCTTGAACAGTTCCAGGGAGGGCACATCTAAAACATCCCTGAGCAACCTGTTCCAGTGTCTCACCACCCTCACTGGAAAGAATTTCTTCCTAATACCCAATCTAAATCTTCCCTCTTCCAGCTTAAGTCATTCCTCTTGTCCGATCACTGCAAGCCCTTGTAAAACCTTCCTCTCCTGCTTTCTTGTAAGCCCCCTTCAGGTGCTTTACTTTAAATTCTTTGTTTGTCCTCCCAAAGGTTTTAATAACCTGCCTTATTACAGGCAACACAGGTAGCAGTCTCAAAACTGTCCTTTTAGTATTGAAGTTTCTTTTGATACAGCTTTCCAAGCCTCCAGATAAGTGACCTGAGCCATGCTGAAATGGTTGCTTAGTTCTTACGTTTTTCCCCATTTTCAGGCCTTTCTTCAGGTGGCTGACAAAGAAGTGCTTGCATCACAGCTGCTCATCCTGGCTGGGCAGAGACTGGCCTTTGCTTTACTTCACACACAGACAAAGGAGGGTATGGAAGTCCTTGCTAGGCTTCCTTCAACACTGTGTACTTGGGTCAAAGCTATGGTAAGTTAAGCTCTATGTAAGAAAAGAGGTTGATTATTTTTGTTGGCTTGGTTTTTTGGGAGCTTGTGTTCACCAAGCCAGAGAGTACAGCTTGAATGGCCCTTTTGTACTCATGGAAACAACAATTTATTCTCATTTCTCCTGGTGCTAGGTCTTGTTTCCTGGAGAGCAAAGCAGTTTCATGGGTCAGAGCAATAAACCATAGGAATGTGTTTTATACAAGTTCAGGAGGGCTTACTTGCAGATGATCATCTGTAAACTAACTCTGAGGCTGTGGTAATTCTTTTCCATAGGACCCCCAGGAACTTCAAAACATAGAGGTGCCAATTGCCACAACAGCTAAACTGGTTCACAGAGTCATAGAGCACTTGCCAGAGAACCATGGGCAGTACAGCCTTGCCTTGAACCTGATGGAGGCTGTGGAAGCCATCTCCTCCTGATGCTGCTGGCTAGCACAGCTCTGCTCCCCGGAGGTGTCATGCATGGTTTTACACAACGAGGCTGAACTTTACAGACAGAAACAACAGAAAGAACTGCTCCCCAGCCTAGAATTTCAGAAGGCAACTTTAAATTGGAGTGTATTTTAAATTCTGCACTAGTAGAAAGATGTTTAGTTTCTAGTACACTTGTCAGTATCTGAAATGCTTTGTTATTTATTTCTGACTTGAGTGCTTCTTGAGGTAGTCTAAATTTGGGTATATTTGACAGCAGTTTTAGTCTATTTACAAAAATCACATCTTGTGCAATTCTGTATTTCATGCTGCAGTCTCAATGTTCCATGTATGGTTTGTTTCTCCAAACCAAGCTGTAGAAACACCTGAGAGAAACTTCATTCTCTGAAGTTAGCATGTAAAGCCCAGAAGTGGGCTTTCAGAAGCTGGTGTTGGGCTTATGCCTTGTAGCTGCAATACCTGTGACAGTGTCAGCTGCACTAGGCAGGCTGAAACACAAAGGGACAACGGCCCCCCCTGAGAAGCAGCTTGGGAAGGAGAATCCAGTTCTCCAGCCAGAAACATGGACTCATCTTTTAGCCTGGACCTCCCAGTCTTGCCTCCACAGTGCTGGGCTTCAGCTACAACTGGATTTGCATCCCTCTTCTTTATTATTAAGCTCTGCTGAGTTTAAGTAGGTCAAGGAATGTCTTACTGGACGATTGTTCCCCATCTTACCACTGTAGAAGACTTAGTATGCTATAAATCTCTGCACAAGTTAACTTGTAGTCAAAAACTGCTTAAGTAGTTGACCCAACTTCACTGAAGAGCTATATATAGTACTGAGTACTTTAGCCTTAAACCCCATACTTTTATTGATGGTATCTACAGGGAATCAAATAGTGAGCATCTTCACTGTTGGGGTGGTATTAAACATGATTCTCTTTCATCAGCTGGTACTGTTTACCTTCTACCTAAAGGAAGCCAGGAGGAAAACAAAAAGAAAGAAATTGGTGTAAATTGGTTTTGTCTTGAAGTCAGCTGAAATAAGTAGCTCCATCTTGTACCCTGCTCCTACCTGCATTATGTGTGACAAACAGACATCGTATTCTGCCTTGCTGGAGACAGAATGTGGTTTTACCTTTCTGGAGTATGTGCTGCTGTCATCTAGGGTGAAGACTTCCCTTAAAAAAATGGTTCTGAAGGTGGCTTGTTCTACACAGCTTCCTGCCCCAGTTCCTAATCACTGCACTTTACCTGATGAAGGCTTCTTGTGATGAGTTTTGTTATTAAATGTTTGACTTCCTACACTGACACAAAGTCTAAGAAGAGTAAGGATTCTAGTAAGAACAAGTGGCCAGCCTTGGTTTATGCTTTAGGAATTTCCATACTGACTTCCATGACAGAGTTTAAACAGCTGTAGGGGAAAAAGGAAAGGCAGGCAGCACTCTGCAGAAATGTTTATGCTAGATTTGGGCATCATGGAACCTGAGGAACACTGAAAATGGTTTTTTAGTTGTTATATTCCTGTATCCTGGGACAGCTGTGTGAAGGGTTTGGCCGTGCCCCACTATCATGACAGAGCTGACACACTACACCAATCAAATCTGTAATGTACTGTAAGTAATACTCTGTACATAGTGCTATTTTGTGTCTAATTTGCTGTGGATTTGTGTAAATTGATTAAATAAAATTTGAGGTTTCATTTTGCCTTTTCCTTCTTTACAGGGCTTGGTGGTTACCACTTTTGTTTTTCCTTCTTCTGACTCAGAGGAGCAGTAGAAAGATGACTGTAGACAAGCCTGGTTCTCTGGGGGGCTGCAGAACCACTTTGCTGACAGTATAAAAAAATTAAGCAGTAGCTGGTTTAGTGCAGGGTGTCACTTACAGAATACAGAATTAACCAGGTTGGAAAAGACCTTTGAGATTACCCAACACCACCTAATCAACTAACCATGGCACCAAGTGCCACATCCAATCCCCTCTTGAACACCTCCAGGGATGGTGACTCCACCACCTCCCTGGGCAGCACCTCCCAAGGGCCAATCTCTCTGTGAAGAATTTCTTCCTCACCTCCAGCCTAAACCTCCCCTGGCACAGCTTGAGACTGTGTCCTCTTGTTCTGGTGCTGGTTGCCTGGGAGAAGAGACCAACCCCCCACCTGGCTACAACCACCCTTCAGGTAGTTGTAGAGAGCAATGAGGTCTCCCCTAAGCCTCCTCTTCTCCAGGCTAAGCAACCCCAGCTCCCTCAGCCTCTCCTCATAGGGCTTGCAGAAGTGAACTTCAGAAGCGCAGAGGTTGCTAAACCCACGTAGATCAGTTACTTTGAACCACCCTTTTTATTAAGCTGAAAAGTAATATACACAAGTAATATACAGAGAAGGTTCCCACCAGAGCCCCACAGGATAAGTCAGCTCAGGCTGAGGCATAAGCATCTGGGGCTACAGGCCTCAGCAGACAGAGCTGGGCAGCCACCGCTTGTATACGCATCGCTAGCCATGATGTTGGAGCAACTTTGGGACAGGCATCACCTCTTCACCTGCTTCCTTTTCCAGCAATGACCTTCAGGCAGCGTGGGCAGGGAGTGCTTGAGGAGTCAGCAGTATATCTCCTGCAGCGAGGGCATTTTGCTTTGGCAATGGGTTGGGCTATAACCTTGTAGGAGGAGTCCTCTCGGATAAAACCACCTGTTGAAGACAGCATCATTAGTGCGCTGATGGTGGTGCAGGGAGCAGACTCGACTCTACCTACGACGTGAGCAACTTGGTATGTTGTAGTGCAGAGAACCAGCTGCTTCACACAGTAACCTGTTTGGATTTATTCCCTTACCTTCCATGTTAATCAGAAAGTTCCCTTTGGTAATGTTTGCATCTGCAGGTGTTTCTTTAGGTAGCTCACTCAGCAGGGTGGTCTGGGAAGCCATCATTATTTCATTCAGCTGTGAAACACTAGATGTTTCTTCAGCCTGCAGTGCCTAGGGAATCACACAATCATAGAATGTATCAGATGGAAAAGACCTCTAAGATCAAGTCCAACCCTCAACCTAACACCACCCTGGCCACTGAACCATGTCCCAAAGGGCCGTGGGTCCGTGTTCATTGAACACCTCCAAGGATAGTAACTCCACCTCCCTGGGTTCCAGTGCCTGACCACTTTTGCATATCAGTAAAAAATTCTTTACTGAATGACCTCCCCAGGTCATTTCCTCTCATTCTATCACCTGATAGCAGGGAGAAGAGACCAACCCCCACCTCACTACCACCTCCTTTCAGGAAGCTGTAGAGAGCAATGAAGGCTCCCTTCAGCCGCCTATAAATAACAGATGAGGGGGAAACAAGACACAGGCAGGTACTTTTGGTGGTGCCCAGTGGCAGGACAAGAGGCAGAGAGAAACTGGAAGAGGAGAAAATACAAAAGAGAGGTGGTCAAATGCTGGCCTTGACACATAGGCTGACACATAGCCCAGAGTTTGTGGAGTCTCCATCCTCAGAAATACTCAAAACCCAACCAGACACAGTCCTGGGCAAGCTGCTGTAGCTGACCCTATCTGAGCCAGGCAGCTTGGGTTATCTCCAGCAGTCCCTCCCTACCTCAACTACTCTCTGATTTTTCTGGCAAGTGAAAAGCAGAAGAAAGTTTACAGACAATGTGATCTTTTACCTCCATTAACTCAAACAGCAATCCAGGCTCAATCACAATGACGACTTCGTACTCCAAAGCGTTCTTGCCAGAGATGGAGCCGAGGAAAGAATCTCTCATGGCGCATGCACCTTCTATCGCTTCCTCAATGCCAGGCTTCTTCCACGCTGGGCTTGCTTTAATCCAGCCCGTCCGGAACACACCCTCTGAGTCTTCAAAGCCAACAAAGGAATTGTTAATTTGCTGTCTCTCTATCCAGGTGTTTATTAAATAAAGAATAGCAGCACACAATGGGTTGTCCAGGGAGGTGGTTGGGGCGCCGTCCCTGGAGGTGTTTAAGCCCAGGCTGGATGAGGCTCTGGCCAAGCCTGATCTAGTGTGAGGTGTCCCTGCCCATGGCGGGGGGTTGGAACGAGATGATCCTTGTGATCCCTTCCAACCCTGACTGATTCTGTGATTCCATGATCTCTGTATGTGCATTCCTTTGAGCTGTGCCATGAAACAGGGCGATAAAGGAATTCCTTGGCTACTAGAGGTGCTTTACCTTTCTTGTAAGGGAGGTGCTGGAAAACCTCCTCTGCCAAGTGAGGAAGGATTGGTGCAAAGGATCGCACCACTATGTCCAACGCCTCCGCTAGCACAGTTTGACATGAGCGACGCTTGGGATCTTTCTCTTCTTCACAATAGAGCCTGCAAGGCAGAGATGGAAATAGTTGTAGTCAGAGAGCCATACTTTCAGGACTGCCACTGACAGTGCAGAAGTGTGACCTGCTTGTCTTTCCTAGGAAAAGCTTCTCTTCATTTCCCTTCCTAAGCAAGCAGTGTGGTGTGGGTAGAGGGCTATCTGAACATACAGCACCACAGCACTGTTTGGATTGGAAGAGACTGCTAAGATCATTGGGTGTAACCACTAACACCAGCATGGCCATTACACCACATCCACACATTTCTTGAGCATCTCCAGGGACACTGACTCTACCACTCCCTGGGCAGCCTGTTCCAATGCCTGACCACTCTTGCAGAAAAGAATTTTTTCCTACTATTCAACCTAAATCTTCCCAGGTACAATTTCAGGCCATTTTCCTTCAATGTATCACCTGAAACTAGAGGGCACAGCAAGGGAGTTTTTCTCCATGGCACGTTAATCTGCTTCATTTGTATAGAAGAGAGTCTTAGGGAGGTGAACCTGCAGCTCTGCCAGCCCTTTGTTCTGCTTCATCTACGCAAAAGGCAGCATTAGGGCTTTTGCAGTTTCTTCACTCCCCTTCACAGTATCACTAAGGTTGGAAGAGACCTCAAAGATCGAGTCCAACCTGTCACCACAGACCTCATGTGGAAACTAAAGGTGAGTACAACCCAAATCAGTATAACCCCCTACACCTCCCTCCCACATGAAACAGCCCTTTTGACGTTCACATCCTTGGGATTCTTTTACTTGGTGTTTTGTATGGGCAAAAGACAGTAGTGTACCCAGATAAATGCTGAAAGCCCTTCCCCCTACCTCCCCAAATTCAGATGCACACCTCCAGGCAGAAAGACAGGTCCAAGAACCTATCGTTAAAACCTGATTGAGTTTTAAATGCATACGCTTGACTACCTTCCAGAATTCCTCAGTATCCCCAGTGTGGAGAACACAGAAACACACTGATGGCAAAAGCAGTGGAAAGCAGCTAAGCCTTCACCTCTGAGCTTCAGCGCACCATGAGATGTTCTCCAAGATACCTGTATTCACTCGACAGTCCCCTGCAGTGTTACCTCCAGGTCAAGCTGACCAACTTCCCCCCTTCTAAAGGAAGCAGTAATGAGCTTACCTGTCTTTGATCATGGTGAAATAAAAGTTAGACAAGTTTCTGGAACAGAATGCTTGCAACAATCGAACAACTTTGCTATAATCATATTCTTTGTATGCTTCTGTAACCTGGGAGGGGGAGCAGAGAGGTAAGGACAGGCTGTCAGTTTTCAGCACCTGGCACACAAGGGAAACACCTGATGAACCTGAACTTGCAGAAACTGTCATGAGTGAGATGAAGTCTGGGAGCATCTCCTCTTTAAAAGGTTGTTGGGACAGGGAAGGAGGAAAAAAATTATTTAGTTAACAATTAGGACCAAAAAAAAATGTAATCTCCATTCAAATTTGAAGGGAAGAAGATGGGAGAGCCCCAGAACTGGTGCTTATGTGTTCTGAGTGGCAGAACAGTTCCAAGTGGCAGACATGAGGAAATTTGGGACTGCAGATGTCCCAAGGTTTGCACTGGTATTTTTTGTTTTATAGAAGCATAGAATTGTTAGGGTTGGAAGGCACCTCAAGGATCATCCGGTTCCAACCCCCCTGCCGTGGGCAGGGACACCTCACACTACAGCAGGTTGCTCACAGCTACATCCAGCCTGGCCTTAAAAACCTCCAGGGATGAGGCTTTTACCATCTCCCTGGGCAACCTGTTTCAGTGTCTCACCACCCTCATGGGGAAGAACAACTTCCCAACATCCAATCTGAATCTACCCATTTCTAGTTTTTTTTCCATTCCCCCCCAGTCCTATCACTCCCTGACACCCTAAAAAGTCCCTTCCCAGCTTTCTTGTAGCCCCCTTCAGGTACTGGAAGGCCACAAGAAGGTCTCCTCAGAGCCTTCTTTTCTCCAGACTGAACAGCCCCAACTCCCTCAGTGTGTCCTCATAGGAGAGGAGCTCCATCCCTCTGCTTATCCTCATAGCCCTTCTCCAGACACATTCCAGCACCTCCAGATCCTTCCTGTAATAGGGGATCCAGAACTAGGTGCAGTACTCCAGGTGGGGTCTCACCAGAGCGGAGTAGATGGGGAGAATCACCTCCCTCGACCTGCTGGCTATGTTTGTTTGTTTGTTTTGTTGGTTTGGGGCTCTTTTCGTGTTTGTTTTTTGGTTTTCCGCTGTTTAGGGGGTTTTTGGAGTTTTGGTTTGCTTTGTTTTTGTTTTGGTGTGGGTTTTTTGTGTCTTTTTTGTTCAAATGATGTCAAAACCAACTGAAGAATGCTTCAAAACAAACCCTCTTGAAACTTGAAAGGGGCTTAAGGGAGTGCCCGGTGCATCAAAAACATCTTTGTGATCACCATTTGCTTACTCTACAGACACACTTTAATCATGCAATCAAAGAATTTTCCCTACAGGGTCTAAGCAATAGAAAGCATTAGGCATGTATTCATCTAAATAACATTTCCCCCTACCTTGTTGCCATAATCCTGCAATAGATGCAGCATGTATTGATCTACTATGTACATCTCTGAAGGGGGGATGGAGTCTGTTTCTGGGTTGAAGCCGCTCACATTTCCCAGCATGAAGCGCAGCGTGTTGCGGAGCTAGGGGAACAGCAAAACAAAATGTTAATGGCCTGCACTTCAGATGAAACATGAAGTGATTATATTCTATAGTGAGCTACCTAAAAGTTGGCTGGTTTTCAAAATGATTGTTTGAATAGTTAACAAAAGCATCAGGAAGATCAGAGACCAGAAGGACCTATAGGAGATTAAAGACAGGGCTGCAAAAACTAGTCCTTTCTCTCAGCATGCTCTGCTATTTGAACCACAGCTGTAGAAAGCAGCAGCACCCACTAAAGGAGTTTGGAAAAGCTTTCTAGGCTAAAGATTGAGAAGTTTTACAATTAATTCTACTTGGTCAACACTAACTGAATACAGTATATATTTGTTTGGAAGAAACCTTCAAGCTCATCCAGTCCAACCTTCAACCCAGCGCTGAAGGGTTGACACTAAACCACGTCCCTAAGCACCAGGTCCACACGCTGTTTGAACACCTCCAGGGACTGTCACTCCATCACTGCCCTGTGCACAGTATTCCAATGTTTGAGAACCCTTTCAGTGAAGAATTATGTCCAGCCTAAACCTTCCCTGGCACAGCCTGAAACCACTTCATCTAGTCTGGCCACTTGCCACCAAGAAGAAGAGTCTGACCTCCTCCTTGCTCCAACCTCCCTTCAGGTAGTTGTAGAGAGCAATGAGGTCTCCCCTCAGCCTCCTCTTCTCCAGAGTCAATGACTCCAGCTCCCTCAGATGCTCTTCATAGGCCATGTGCTCTAGGCCTTTCCCCAGCCATGCTGCCCTTCTCTGGACACGCTCCAGCACGCTTTTATAGTAAGCGGTCCAGAACTGAACACAGTATTCTAGGTATGGCTTCACCAGTGCCCCGATTATATAGAGGACCCGTCCTCAGAATGGAGAGCTTAAGCATATTTGGCTGTTACCTTGTTGATATCATCTCTTGCAGCATTAAGCACAACAGGCCCAATCATCACCTCAGCAAAAACATTTGATTCAGCCACCCACCAGCGCAGAACATCGGCACCGTACGGCGGATCCTTGGTGTGATCCTAAGTGGAGAAAGAAAGGCACATCAGCAGAGGTGCTGGGGGCCCTGCAGCATGGTGAGCAGCACAAGCCTGTGCTGTGCATATAGTTGTAAGCCTGTCCAGAAAGCATTTAGAGGTCTCCACCCTCTTTTAAGAAGGTTTACTGTTATGCCAAGACTACAATATAAACTTGCAGCAATCTGCGTACAGGAAATGCTAGAACTCAGCTAAGCTGAGACAAACTCATCTTGAATCCTTTGAACACTTGACATTAAAACAGCAAAGTCAGTATCTAAATCTGCATACTTTTTTTTTTTTGCTCCCCTTCAGACAGTTCTTTTTAGCCTGTCTTCAAGTCTGAAAATAGCATCTCCCCTTTTGGAAGGAACTATTGTGTGTGTGATTGAATCAGATAAGCAAGTCTTTGTAAGTTTTCTTTTCTCTCAAGTTGCAAGATCTGCTTATCAGCCTCAGAAAGAGCAACAGCAGGGCTGGGGAGGGGAAGAAAGTCCAGAGCATCACCTGCAGTGCAACCTCCCTGACCACAGGCAATAAACAGCCTCCTCTGAGAGGGAATTGCTGGGCTACAAGTGCTGCTCTGAGTGCTCTGCTGCTAGGCCTAGCTTGTAGGTTTCAGTCAGTTGGAAGCAAAGGTTGATTAAGTATTTATTTTTATTTAATTACAGAATGTTAAGGGTTGGTAGGGACCTCTAGAGATCACTGAGTCCAACCCCTCTGTCAAAGCAGCATCACCAAGGGCAGGCCACACAGGAATGCATCCAGGTGGGTTTTGAAAGTCTCCAGAGGAGGAGACTCCACAACCTCTCTGGGCAGCCTGCTCCAAGGCTTTTGTCACCCTCAGAGTAAAGAAGTTTCTTCTCATGCTAAGGTGGAACCTCCTGTGTTCCAGCTTGTACCAGCTGTTCTTTGTCCTATCACTGGGCACCACTGAAAAGAGACCATCACTTGCGTCTTAACACCCACCCCTCAGATATTTACAGGCCTTAATAAGATTCCCCCCTCAGCCTTCTCCTCTCCAGACTAATCACACCATCAACAGTGTCCCCAAGTGAAAAGGAACCATTCCACACCTTCTACACAATGCATTTTCTCCTGTCTTGGCACAGAACAAAGGTATCAAATAGAATTGCAGCGTAGCCAAAGTCTTTAGAAGAGCCTCAGGGAGTTCTGCTACAAGACAGCTCTTTGGAGAAAAACATGTCACAAGACAGCTGCAGCATCTGGCAGGGAAACAAAATTGTAACTAGCCACGCTAAGAAACTCAAAACTTTGACTTACTTCACCTCCATTGATAACTACATCAGGGTCAACCACGTTGCCAATGGATTTAGACATCTTCTCCCCTTTCTCACCAAGGGTAAATCCATGAACTACCAGTGTCCTGAAGAAGAGATTTTAGTGAAAACAAAACCTCAGCAGAAAAACAGAAAGCTATGTTAAAAACATATTTCTAAGGAGGGTATTTCTAAGCCAAAACATACAGGAAACCTCCATTTTGACAGGTTCCAGCAAGTCAACATCTTTCCTAAACTGAGGGGCCCAGAACCGGACACAAGACTCAAGGTGTGGCCTAACCAGTGCTGAGTGCAGGAGGAGAATGACCTCCCTGTTCCTACTGGCCACACTGTTCCTGACACAGGCCAGGATGCCATTGGCCTTCTTGGCCCCCTGGGCACACTGCTTGGCTCATGTTCAGCCTACTATCAACCAGTACCCCCAGGTCCCTTTCTGCCTGGCCACTCTCCAGCCACTTTGACCCCAGCCTGCAGCACTGCATGGGGTTGTTGTGGCCAATGTGTGATGATGGAAAAAAATCTAAACAAGGAATCCATTCCAATCTAATCCAAGAAAAACTTTATACTGGAAATGTAAGAACATAAACACTCCATCATGGTTTGGCTTCTCTTGGTTCAAGCTCTGCTGCCCACACTCCACACTACCACAAGCCTGGTATTTAATGCATGAACTCGCAATGTGCTTGCAATCCACACACTTACTTATACGGCGCTTTCTTCCTTGCTGCCACACTAGTTAAGAGAGAGGATTGGAACCACCCTCCCAGTTGGTCTTTTCCTTCAAGGTATGTATCTGCTCTTTGATCTGCACCTTGAAAAACAGAAGATGTTGTTTAAAATATCGGGCAGCATCTTCAAACAATTAATACACTCACCAGAAGCTCTCAGAAAGTGAGTAGTAAAGCTTAATTTTGCTCTTTACTTTTTCTGCATGATGCATGGGCACTTGAACTTGCAGTGATTCATTAATGCCACAATTTCTTTTCAAACACATGACTCACTGAATGCCCAGATTTAACAAGTGAGCTTGCTTTTCCCCTAATATAACAATAAATTGTCAACACAGGAGCTACCACGCTCAGAGGACTTCCTAAGAAGTTCTCCAAATACTTTCCAAGTACTCCTAAACCAACTTAAGGACCCAACAACAACAAACACATATACACACAACCAACAAAAAAGAAATACCAAAACAACCCACCAAAAAACCCAAACCACAAAACAACACCCCCACCTCCCCCACCCTCCTCACCCCCAACTAAATTAAGATCACATACTTTGGAGTGAAAAAAAAATATCAATGCTACAACCTACAACTCTACCAGTTTGGAATTACTCAGACTCTGAGTCACAGGCATAAGGTGCCTGACCAGCCTGTGTAAGGCATTAGGTGTTTTCAGAGGACAGGGGAAGCTTTGGCAGTGACCACAGCTCAGCTGTGACAGAATTTACATTTCTGGGCATTGGTGTTCCATGAAAACTAACATTTTCAGGAGAGGGTCAGGGCAGCTTGTGAAAGAGAGGGGTTCTGGAGAAGCTTGGCTTGTTTAGCTTATCTAGGTAAGGGCTGAGTGGAAACATTATTCCCTATACATACACAAAAAAGAGGAATACTAGAGATGAACAACTGGAGCTAATGAGTACTGTTGGCATCAGAGGGAAAAAAAGGCTGCAAAGCACAGCCTGGGTATTCTGACTGCACACTGAAAGCTGGAGAGCAAGCTCAGCTTTCCCACAGGCTTGAAAGAGGACAGCATAGTTTTAATGGCTTCACTGGTAGAATTAAGTCACTGTACAATAAAGTACAAGACTTGTTGACTCAAGAAGTTCCCTAAGAAGTTCCTCCTTGTCCTAAACAATCCCAGAGAGGTCATCACCAGAGCAAGAACATAATCATGTGGAGCACAGCAGAACACTCAAGTCAAAGCCTACAGACGTGCGAAACGATACACGTACTTGGCGGGAATTTCACACACACAGAATCACCAAGGTTGGAAGAGACCTCAAAGATCATCAAGTCCAACCTGTCACCACAGACCTCATGACTAAACCGTGGCACCAAGTGCCACGTCCAATCCCCTCTTGGACACCTCCAGGGACGGTGACTCCACCACCTCCCTGGGCAGCACATCCCAGTAATGGCAAATGACTCTCTCAGTGAAGAACTTTCTCCTCACCTCCAGCCTAAACTTCCTCTGGTGCAGCTCGTGACTGTGTCCTCTTGTGCTGGTGCTGGTTGCCTGGGAGAAGAGACCAACCCCCTCCTGGCTATAACCTCCCTTCAGGTAGTTGTAGACAGCAATGATGTCTCCCCTGAGCCTCCTCTCCTCCAGGCTAAACAATCCCAGCTCCCTCAGCCTCTCCTTTAGTTTTGATTCTACAAGCTTGCAGTGTAATTTCCCATTCAGACAAAAGCTTTTCTACTCAGTTTTTTGTCTACCAACTCTTCCTAAGACCCCTGAGACAATGCTTCTTTCTGCTGCTGACACACTTGATCTATTTGTTTAACTTAATGGAAGTTTCGCTATTGAGATCCATCCTGCAATAAAAGGAAGTTCAACATTACAAAGGTCAAGGCCACAGAGTTCCAGCCAGCACAGGAAAAATCTGTGGGTGGGTGTTAAGGTTTTCAGCACAACTGCTTATTCCTTTAAGAAGTTCCATGACAAACTTGGGGTTTAAATGTAGAATAAGTAGGTATCAGCCCTTTAACATCAACAGAGTGCAAAGTCACTTGTGAGGACAGGACACACAAAAAAACACAAAAGAGGTTTTGTGGGCAGCAAAAAAAAAACCCAGCAGTGAAAAATCTGTACCACCACCTTTGTTATTTACAACTAGTTTGCCATCCACTGGTTTTAGAGGAGGGAACTTTTGATGGGGATACCTGCAGTTCCAACTCAGAGAAGAGTTCCGTCAGAATCACAGAATCAATAAGGTTGGAAGAGACCTCAAAGATCATCAAGTCCAACCTGTCACCCCAGACCTCATGACTACTAATCAACTGATTTCAAGCAGCAAATTACCAGCCTTTTCTGACAGGAATTAGCACATCTGGCAAGCTGGCTAACGTAGCTCAAAGGTAATGGAGGCCTGAAGGTTTTAACTCTGCAAAACACAAACATGGGTTTTGCATCTTCAAACCCTGCCTTTTAGGTTCACTGGTAGCTCTCCTGCCCTGGTTTCATTCAAGTTGCAATGGTTATACATAAATTAATCAGAGCAGTGCACGTTTCTGTAAATAGAATAGAATTAACCAGATTGGAAGAGACCTTTGAGATCGAGTCCAACCTATCATCCAACACTATCTAATCAACTAAACCATGGCACCAAGCACCCCATCAAGTCTCTTCCTAAACACCTCCAGTGGTGGTGACTCCACCACCTCCCTGGGCAGCCCATTCCAATGGCCAATCACTCTTTCTATGAAGAACTTCTTCCCCTGGCACAGGTTTAGGCTGGATGTTAGGAAGAAGTTCTTCATAGAAAGAGAGGAAATGGAGGAGTAGAGAAGAAAAGAAATGGAGGGGTATGTTCAGCAACCCAGAAAAGACTCTTCAGTTGTTTATTTTACACTGAGGTATAGTACATAGGTCACTTAAGAGAATTACAATTTATGATCCTTCTGGTTTGGATTTCAAGATTCCATATCTTTGATGTTACAGACCTTGACTTTTAGATTAAACATACTGTATTTTCATGCCAGGAATGAATCAACTAAGATAAATTCAAGTCTCTCAAGTCAGCACAAAAGTTTAAACACTTAGATAGGTTAAGTTGTAAAAGAATCATATTCATTCAGTTAAATATTAGCCAATAAGATAGGGGGAAGGAAAAAGAGAAGTCATGATGTTGAAAACTACCATCACTGTGAGACATAACTATGGGTGAAAAGCTCTGTGACTTTTGCCACTGGCATCACAAAGAGACCAGACTGCACTGTTGTGGGAAATATACTGAAAAATAATCATCCTAAGGTTGTTGTGCAGTCAGCTCTCGGCCCGTGAAGAAAAAGTCCAGACCTGCAAGAGTATTTCAGAGTGAGAAAATAATCCTCTGCAGTGGATACACCAAAGACAGCTACTGAAATAAACATTATCAAAAGGCCATGCAGAAACTGAACTTAAAAGCAAGAGCAGAAAAAGAGGGAAGGCTAAAAAAAAAAAGAGAAGAGAAAAAGAGGGAAGGCAAAAAATAAAAGAGAAGAGAAAAAGAGGGAAGGCAAAAAATAAAAGAGAAGAGAAAAAGAGGGAAGGCAAAAGAGAAAAAGAGAAGAGAAAAAGAGGGAAGGCAAAAAAAGGAGAAGAGAAAAAGAGGGAAGGCAAAAAAAAGAGAGAAGAGAAAAAGAGGGAAGGCAAAAAAAAGAGAGAAGAGAAAAAGAGGGAAGGCAAAAAAAGGAGAATAGAAAAAGAGGGAAGGCAAAAAAAAAGAGAAGAGAAAAAGAGGGAAGGCAAAAAAAGGAGAAGAGAAAAAGAGGGAAGGCAAAAAAAGGAGAAGAGAAAAAGAGGAAAGGCAAAAAAAAGAGAGAAGAGAAAAAGAGGGAAGGCAAAAAAAAGAGAGAAGAGAAAAAGAGGGAAGGCAAAAAAAAGAGAGAATAGAAAAAGAGGGAAGGCAAAAAAAGGAGAATAGAAAAAGAGGGAAGGCAAAAAAAGGAAGAGAAAAAGAGGGAAGACAAAAAAAGGAAGAGAAAAAGACAGAAGACAAAAAGGAAGAGAAAAAGAGGGAAGAGAGGAAGAGAAGAGAAAAAGAGGGAAGACAGGAAGAGAAGAGAAAAAGAGGGAAGACAGGAAGATAAGAGAAAACGAGGGAAGGAAAACAAAAGACAAAGAAGCAGAAAGGAAAAAAGAGATGAAAAAGAAGAAAAAAAGGAAAAGAAAGAAAAAGAAATAGTCCTAGTCATCACAGCATTGCCTATTTAAAATTAGCAAATGCTTTTTGAACCAAGTCTTGCTTTTACCACACCACCTTTTTGGAAGCGGTACTGTGATAATGAATTTATTCATGTAGGAAGCATTCAGACTTCTGTTTTAATATTGCACAACTTACTCTTGTCAGTCTGGACCTTGAGTTCATGGTACAGTGAAACAATCATAAACATCAGTCTTGCAGTTTTAGCCATCTATTCTATTCTCCAGTTGACCTGACATTAACTCCCATGGTGCAAAAGAACTGCTGCCATGCATGGCCCTGTCATTAGAGGCAAGCAGTAACTGCTCTTATCACTGAACTCCTACTACAAAATTAGCAGGTAGCATTTAGCAGGTAGCACACCAGCTTCCACAGGCCTCTCTGCTCTCATGAGTTGAAGCCACTGGAAGTTCTTCCCATTATGGCATCCTCTAAGCAGTGTTTCATTTCTCCATGGATTTCATCCATTTTCCCCTAAGACTACTTTAGGCTGGTGGTTAGGAGGAAGTTTTACACAGAGAGAGTGATTGCCCATTGGAATGGGCTGCC
The DNA here is from genome assembly GCF_014839835.1 of Dryobates pubescens. Taxonomy (NCBI): domain Eukaryota; kingdom Metazoa; phylum Chordata; class Aves; order Piciformes; family Picidae; genus Dryobates; species Dryobates pubescens. The sequence goes on along the minus strand of NC_071613.1, from coordinate 12,512,857 downwards.
TGAGGAGGTGGTGGAGTTACCACCACTGGAGGTGTTCAGGAGGAGACTTGATAGGGTGCTTGGTTGCAGGGTTTAGTTGATTAGGTGGTGCTGGATGATAGGTTGGACGTGATGATCTTGAAGGTCTCTTCCAACCTGGTCTATTCCAGTCCTATTCTACTTTGGAAAAGAACCCCATCAGTTAGTCTGTTTCTAAGGCTTGCACATTATTTTTACTGGTATTGGGGGAAGTTCTGCAAAAAGTTTAAGAAGCTGGAGCACACTGGGAAAATACAAGACAAAACCACTGGTTCAGCAGTTTCTCTTGGAAAGTGCCTGTCTTGTAAAGGGTAAGTTGAAGTAGTCATTTCTTATAAATCACTGAGACTGTACTTTCACTTCTGGCAGCAGCCAGGAGCCTCAGCTTCATAGGGAAAAAAGGTAATGCAACTTTGGGGTCATTTCTGAAGACACAGGCTTACAAGATCACACTGCTTGCTAGTCCTTCCCCCAACTTTTCAAAGGCCAGTGGGGCCTCTCCAGTCATATCAGACAGCAAAAGAAGATGCCTCATTTGTGTAATGTGATGGTTTAACCCACACACTCATGCACACCAACTTCCAGCAAGCTTCAAGAGAACAGATGACTAGATAGAAAAAAGGAACTTTTGCAGGTTCCATGAAAGAAGCAGGTACTGTGAAAGACCCAACATTTCTTAGACATTACAGAATCCAAATGGGAGCCTTACACAAATTAGCAGCGAATCAAGGGTCTTGGTTGTGCTATTCCTTATTATACATGGCATCTTTCATCTAGACAGGATTAGAGCTAGATTTTGTATATGAGGGGTTAAGCTCCTAAAAAAAATAAAAATCCAAGTCTGTAACTGAGGATAGGATAGGATAGGATAGGATAGGATAGGATAGGATAGGATAGGATAGGATAGGATAGGATAGGATAGGATAGGATAGGATAGACCAGGTTGGAAGAGACCTTTGAGATCATTGAGTCCAACATATCATCCAACACTATCTAATCAACTAAACCATGGCACCAAGTGCCCCATCCAGTCTCTTCCCAAATACCTCCAGTGATGGTGACTCCACCACCTCCCTGGGCAGCACATTCCAATGGCAAATCACTCTTTCTGTGAAGAACTTCTTCCTAACATCCAGCCTAAAACTCCCCTGGCACAGCTTGAGACTCTGTCCTTTTGTTCTGGTGCTGGTTGCCTGGGAGAAGAGACCAACCCCCACCTGGCTACAACCTCCCTTCAGGTAGTTGTAGACAGCAATAAGGTCTCCCCTGAGCCTCCTCTTCTCCAGGCTAAGCAATCCCAGCTCCCTCAGCCTCTCCTCATAGGGCTTGTGCTCCAAACCCCTCCCCAGCTTTGTTGCCCTTCTCTGGACACCTTCCAGCAAGTCAACATCTTTCCTAAACTGAGGGGCCCAGAACTGGACACAGGACTCAAGGTGTGGCCTAACCAATACCACTACTTTGTTACACCTTCCAAAACTAAACCAGAAACGTTTTTAAAGAGTATGAACTTTAACATATGTAAAGGTCTTCTAGAAAATGAATGTTTGCTGATGGTACTATTGCCTGACCACGTTGCTAAGAAATAAAACCTCTGCTACTAACGTGTTTTATAATTCAACAAGATTGTTATCATGTAATTGGGTACTCAGGGTTTAAAGTCCAACAGACTTGATGTATGGGACCAGACTCCTCCTTTAGAACAGTCTCCTGAGTTTGGAGTAGCCTCCAAGCAGTGTAGATTTTATACATTTTTATAGAAATATATATCTCCTACATTCTGAGTAGCTCCTACTGAACTGTAGGAGCTGTAGTAGCAACTGTAAATAGCATATAGCAAACATTAATGTTCTAAGCCATTTTCTGCTTTAGTTACTGGAAGTCACCAGTTAAGTCCAAAAAATACACCCTACAGTCTTCAAATTAAAGAACTTCAGACTGAGCAGTTCATCTCACTTTTGTTCTGCCTCAACTAGCATGCACAAGCACAAACTGAAATTTGTTAATGGAAAATACTTCAAATTACCAATCAGCAGTAAAGTCCCTTGGCCATTTTTGTCATGAAACTCCCATCCCCTAAACAGGCATGCTCTGATCTGTGGTATGCCACAGGGCAGGATCAATCAGAATGGAGCATAAGAAAAATCTCAACTGAGAAGGAGTTTGCCAACACTGAACCCTTATCTTTACAAGCAAAAGCAGCTGTGCAAGAAGCCACAACCAGTTTGCCACTGGCATGGTCTAACTCGCTTTTGCTGATACCAACATCATCAGGTGAGCCTGTTAAGATTTTGTTCTCCCAAGTGTTTTAACAGAAAGATCAATCTATTAAATCTGTACCTTCTAAAACATGAGCCCAGGAAGTTCCACTGTCAAACCAGATATCCAGGACATCCTGTCCCTTGACATAATCCAAAACATCCTGACCACCAGCCTATTGGAAAAACAATTGATAAATCATGCCAATGCAATATTCGTATCATCAGTGCTTTTAAAAGCTCAAGTAGACTTGTTTTCTGGACCAGTTTTATACAAGCTTTGCTACATATTTTGTGCTCACTCAAAAGATATTTTTTTCCACAGTCATTTTCAGATAATTGCTGATGAAAACCCAAACCAGAACCAGGAAAAACTACCCAAAGTCCTGAGATGGCAGAGCAATACTACAGTTTGTGTGCTATCGTGAGTGAGCACGTGGTTACAGGAACAACATAAAGTAGAAGGATTTAAACAAAAATGCTCATTTATTAATGACAACAATAAAGACACACTTAGCTTCAAAATCTGGTCAGTGAGGATGTCACTTTCTGCCTGAACTAGAAAGAGGAGGATGGAGATTTCTCCTCTAAGTTAACGGCACAAATCTGACTCTGTGTTTTACCATGCTCAGACCTCAATTTCTGAATGTTCCTTTCACAGGATACCTTTTAATGAAGGCACAAGTGTGAAAAGTTCCATGGGACTGACTATGTGGAAATTTTATACTACTTCTCATGACTGAACTGTCTCCAGCACCTGTATTTGAAGTTAAAAAAAACCCCAAACCCACAACTGAAAAACCCTTACCTTTGCTACAGCCTCTTTTGATAGCAGTTGCTCAACAGGAAGGGTCCACCACGCATCTGTCCCTTGCTGCTCCACTATTTTGATGACATCTGTGACAGTTTCACTGAATTACAAGGAAAAAAAGGGACTTATGAATGATGAGTTAATCAACAAGTATCAAAGATCCAAAGTGGTGAGATATACTGATAAAGAGATCAAAACTATTTGAACCTGTGATTTTTCTCACCCAGCCAAGCCTCTGCAGAGCTTCCTGCCTGTATTAAAAACACTTCCTACTTCTATCTTCCAAGATGTGTAGGGCTGTGTAAAACCTGGGCACAAAGACAATCAGATGTATTCTAAAGAGCTTTTTTTTCCCTTTGAATACTCAATGACTGGGCACTCAGAAGAAGGTGCCAGTGGCTTGTAAACTTCTAAAATCCATTTCACTTGCTATTTGTTGACTTTGACCTGGCAGCAGTTAGATTCTGACCCTCTACTCTGCTCTCCTGAGACCTCAGCCTAAGAGGGACATGGAACTGCTGGGGCAGGTCCAAAAGAGGGTCATGAAGATGATCAGAAAGCTGGAGCACCCTCTTTGTGGTGACAGGCTGTGAGAGTTGGGGCTGTTAAGCCTGAAGAAAAGGCAGCTCTGAGAGACCCTGGGGCAGCTTTCCAGTACCTGAGGAGGAAAGCAGGGAAGGGACTTTTTACAAGAGTATGTAGTGATGGGACAAGAGGGAATGGCTTTGAGCTTGAGAGGGTAGATTTGAACTGGCTACCAGGAAGAAATTCTTTACAGGGAGAGTGGTGAGACACTGGAACAGGTTGCACAGGGAGGCTGTGGATGTCCCCTCCCTGGAGGTGTTCAGGGCCAAACTGGATGAGGCCTTGAGCAACCTGGCGTGGTGGAAGGTGTCCCTGCCAGTAGCAGTGGGGTTAGAATTAGATGATCTTTAAGGTCCCTTCCAACCTAAACAGTTCTATGATTATGTGTGTATTAGACATAGTTAAGCAATCTTTTCTTTAAATGGTAAGAGGCACATATATAAATGTATTAACCCAAATAGTGTGAGAAACAAACTTCTGCACCCAGGAGGAGTGATGTAAGTAAACATTCTACATATAATCTGAAGGCAACAAATGAGCTCATATGGTACAGCAACAGCCAGAAGAAAGGTCCTGAAATAAAGAGGTATTACAGCAGTAAGAAAAAATAAGAAAGCCTAAGTATTTTCTCTGATGTGAACAGATAATGCAATCACAACGCATGCAGTTCTGTGCACTATTTATGACACATTCAATCACTGTCCACACTGGGTAAGGGAATTGACTTTTAATATCAGTTAATGCAAAGTCTAGACATAAATTAAAAGGTTAAGATATAGAACACACCCCATGTGCTTTGTCTTGCTGATTCACAGGGCACTTGCTAAAGAGGTGACGTTTAAAACACGCACTGTACTTCAGGAGTAGAGCAGATCATCGTGATCTGCCAACTTCAAACCAAAACTGCTGTTACCAAAGCCCCCCAGAGATTTGGGGTTGACTAAATCTTCACTTCTCACATTACTTACTGGACTTCTTGACACAGCAGTCCAAAAGGAGAAAAGGTAAAATAATGACCTGACAGAATTACCTTGAAAACACAAAAGACACCTGATCTAACTTCCTTAGTGTCATCACTTGGGTTTGTATTTGGTCTTCAGCACAGTATTTTTTCTGCACTGACAGTCAGGTGAGCTCCTCACTGCAACATTTAGTGGACTCTTACACAGGGTTTAAGCATGAAAACCCACCTTCTCCACCAAGATGTAGAACAATTACTACTCTATTACACAAAGTGCAACAGTAAGATGGAAATGCAGTTTTGCTGTTGAATGTAGGAATAAAATGTTAATGATGGACAATGATGGTTTGTATTACTCAATCAAGCATCAATCTATTTGAAAGGTAAATTCTTGTAGCAGGTTTCCTGGAGAGAAAAATCCACCAACCAGTAATGTTAGCAAAGTAATAGCCAGCTAGCCTACCACTGCCATTCTTACCCTTTCAGACTAGAATGGGTATCATTCAGCTTCCAGTTTAATGATGATAGGACACAATTTATGGCTTTGTATCGTATCTGGTACCATTTATCTTGGTAAAACAACATTTAGGAGCTCCGGTTCTGAGTGGTATCTTTTCCATTCAGAGATATTTGCTCAGAGGCCTATTTGCCTACACTTGTCATTGTGAAGCGTTACTTCTCCAAGACAAAAGCAAACAGCAGCTCCAGTCCTGGCAGACAGCTGATAAGCATCCCTTATGTTTTGCCTCTTTCAGACTAAAACTTCAAATTCAGAAATCTCACAGGAGAACAAGCAAATAAGCCAAGGAAAAGGTTGGTTGTTTCAGCCCAAACTAAACTATTCCACTGAACCTGTCTCTGTTGTGTGGGGTCAGCACCTTCCACTGAAGGTGATGCTGGCTTTACACCCAGACCTCCAATGATCACACACACAGAATCACCAAGGTTGGAAGAGACCTCAAAGGTCATCAAGTCCAACCTGTCACCACAGACCTCATGACTAAACCATGGCACCAAGTGCCATGTCCAATCCCCTCTTGGACACCCAGACCACAGCATCTGGAAACATTTTAGTAAAAACAATACACTACATTATTTTCCATTCCTTGCCAACAGAAGGCTCCATCTTTTACTTCTTCTTAAATACTCTACCAGAGTATTTTTGAAGACAATTATGGATAACTAGTTGTCCTCAAGTGAGTATTTCAAGACTGCTCTCTACCATCTCAATGCATTCCTGTTACTGGTCAAGTGTTACCCAAAGAAGTCACTAGCACAGAGTAGCTGAATTAAAAAGATGACTTACCCTAAAATGTGCTTATTACCACATAAAATGTTAGTGCATGTTGAGTGCATTCATGCTAGTGCTTAGCTAACAGCCCTGGCATCAAATTAGAGAGAGCAGAATTTTCTACTCAAGAATCATACCCATAAGTAGTATAGCAAAAGCTACCAGCATGCAAATATAAAGCAAGCAGAAAATTTAAACAGGAACTTGTCTTCCACAGTAACTTTTCCATATTGCAAACACCCTTCCACAGAGGGACATAAACTCCAGTGGTTAATTCACTTTCAACCTACACATTATTCAAGCATTCAGCAGGTATTTGATGATGTCAGTGTTTGCAGGAATTTAAAAGAGGTGACAAATCCAGCTGCAGACTCAAAACTACAGACCCGGCTACCTTGGACAACACGTGGGAATACACTCTTAAAAAACCAATGTATTCCAGCAACTGCCTGGATTCAGTTTGAACACAGCAGAAATCTGTTTGTTAGATGTTCTAAGCTTTAGGTAAAGGAGTAGCGGAGGAAAGGAGAAAAGCAAAGGAGAAGTGCCCCCAGTTTTCTCACATTGCAGCTGTTAACTGTGATGACTTCTCTACTTAAAGGAAGAAGATAATAAGGTCAGGCCTATCACACAAAGAGGATACACCTGAAACACTGTGTAAGTGCTGTCTATTATTTGTAGCAAGGATGAACTGTTCTGCTCTCTGGTGGAGGTGGGGGGAGGGACGAGAAGGAAATAAACCCTTTCAGTCTCCCTTGGGAAACCATCATAAACCAGCTGCCTTCATTTACAGTAAGCAGATATTGCCAATATCACACCACTGTGGAAACAGCATTAGTATAAAACATACTATGGACTAACCTTTTACAAAGTGTATTGCAATGCAAAGGTTTACATGGTTAATTCATGAAAGGCCAAATTACTTTGAGGACACATTTGCATGACACGTGCATATGATCAGTTTCCAGACAATTAAAAGGTCAGATCTGTGTTATTAATGACTTACAAGAAGTAAGGAGTCAGTGACTGAAGTCAGCTTGTTATTTCTCAGTATTCTTACAATTTTATCATGGAAGACAAATAAAAATTAGCAGTGCATGATAACAGTGTTCATTTATATTCTGTAGGGAAAATTAGCAGGCAAGTCTTTTGTAAGAGGAGATAGCTAAGACCAAAGATTTCCAGGATACTGTTTCAATAGAGACTTTTTCTTTCTACAGCTTGAAATTCTGGAGACAAAACACAAAAACCTCACCCTGTTCCCTCTAAGAGGGATCCTAGGGAAAGATTAACTACTGCCACAGGAGAGAGCAGTCACTGTATGTACGGTGTTCATATTGTTAGGAGGAAGATTTTGGTACTGCAGGATTTTTTTTTGCAAAGTACTTTTACCCAAGGTGCAAGTGAAACCCACCTTTCTCAAATAACTACTCATCATTTTATAATCTGTGGGCTTCAAGGTGAGCATGGCAATTCCCTGAGTTAGCAATAAACACCATTGTTAAACTTTGCCCTGTATTCATACACTATCTAGAAGAACTTGCATTACGTGTCACTCGCTGCGCTTTAAGACTGACTTGAACCCCCTACGGCAATTCACGCTACCATGACACCAGCCAATCACTCTGAAGTCTGATATTGATTATGCTGAATGCTTACTTAATGTGTTAACAGAAATTAGGCAGCATTAAGGTACAGTCAGGAGGAGAGGAAGACAGCGCCTGATGTTCTCTCAAGCTCTCCTCAAGCAGCAGCAAGGAGGAGAAGCCGTCGTCTTTATGAACGTGAAGGCTGCTACTGCAGCAAGTAAGTATTTATGTTATGGTAAGTTGTTATTGCTTACAAGGCGTTAAAATCTCTCAGTATTTTAAAAAGGTCAATTTTAGCCCAGAGTGAATCCACTTCAAAACCAGGTGGGGCTTTTCTCTGTCAGAAATTCAAGTCATTTGTTAATCCAAGTCAGAGGGAAGAGGACAAAAGTTCTCAAGCATTAGGTAATCTTTGCAACAGTACTTACTGTTATGAGCAGTGAATTTGTGAAGGAGTTATTAGATGAGGTCAGATTAAAGTAAGTAATCTTTGCAACAGTACTTATTGTTATGAGCAGTGAATTTGTGAAGGAGTTATTAGATGAGGTCAGATTAAAGTAGGTATCTCACATTTATTACCTGGTCTGAGCTACTACTGGAAATACAAATCTCTCATTTTACTTCTGCAGCTTTTTCTCTTTCCTCTTCCATGAGTTAAAGAATTTCCTAGAATTAAAATGTTGGGGTTTTTTTTCTCCTCAAAATGTGATACATTTTCTAAGCTGACAAACAGTATAAGCATTCATTTCTGCACGCTCTCTATTCACACTCCTTTCTTCTCCACTTGGGCAGAAAAATCACACGGAATCTTACCTCTGTATTCTTACTGAAAATGGCAACAATGCACAACTTTCTTTGCTCTTTCACTCTAAAATAACAAAAACCTCTCTGATTTTCTTAAATTCCTGATTGCAGTGCATATGTGGCATACTCTACTTAAATTTAATACACTACTGACAAGTAGATTCTTTATGATCATAGACAACAGTGTCATACAATCAAATGTCTTTTAGGGCTATTTTGGGGGGCCACAGCAGCAAGCAGGAAGAGTCTTAACATACTTGTACCAACCTTGTTGAATAGAAGTTTGCCATCTAGCCCTTGGCTTCCCACTTAGACAGCATTGTTGATGTTGGGAAAATACTCTTATTAGAGGCAAGCAGTTCCATCTTGAAAGAGAAGCTTTCAGCAGCCTTTCATACAAATTCAGGGAATCTCATTTACAGAAGGAAACACAGCAGTGTATTTTAGGAACTCTTCTTTTGTTGAAGTCTTTTTACAGGAGCTACATGAACAGAATCACTCAAGACTGACCACTGGTGCTCTCATATGTAACAGCAACTCCATGTGGACTACGCTTACTTCCAGTGGAGATGCTGTTACTTTTGATAGACACTCAAAGACTCCAGAGCAGCTAGACATTTATCCAGCATTCAAGACAAGAAAACAGCTTTTGTTCTGAAATGTAAGTTATTCACTGTTGTTTTGAGGGTATTAGTTATTCACACAGTTTGAATATGAATATTCTTATGTGCTAGAAATATGTCAGCAACCTGTTGTGGTTCAGACTTTCAAATCGAGAATGCAAATGCAACATCACATGTAGGCTTAGCTGTCTATTTCAACAAGAGCTGGTGTCCAGGAAAATGACCTATGAATTGACAGACTGCTTTCTAGATTTGCCTGTCATTTCTATAGGCCAATATTCTGTGCACTTTTCCTAGTCTGGTTACAACAGTCTACTATGGCTGACTTTAAATATTTACTGAGTGGGGTTGGGTGTTGGTTTCTTTTTTACACTTTTCTTTGATAATTTAACCTCTGCTATACAATATGTTAGAAGAGTACTGACTATAAATGAGTACCAGAAGCTGTCAGCCAAATAAATCCATTTTTCAAACATACTGGATATGTCTCTTTTTCTTTTATTCTAAAATGTCTCTTTTTACCCCAGATCAATTGTAACCACACATGCCATACTGTCTCTTTGTTCATCCACCTAACACGTGTGACTGCCAGGCCAATACCTACACACAAAAGGTTGAGCTGCTAAACTACTGCAGAGTTTATCACATTGAAATACCCCAGCTGCCAGATGTAACTCCAGCAATAATCTCACATACAAAATACTTGCTTTTTAATACAGGTCACTGGTTTTCAAGGTAATTTTACAATAACCTAAAGGAATTCCCATGCATCCTTCAAGTGCTTTCTGTACCAGCTTGGTTAGCTCCTCCGTGTTCTGAAGGAGCTACTGCTTCAGGGTGCCCTTCATGTTTGACTGGCAACTGCTATACTGTTTTTCATTAGTCGTATTTTGTTGTTAAACTACACATGTAATAATTCTAAGTGAACACAAGCAACACACTCAAGCCTACTATGCAGAGCAACCACAATAAGTAATAAATATTGTTCAGCGAGTACAATGGTGTTGACAGTTGGACTTGATCTTGGAGGCTTTTCCAGTTGGACTTGATCTTACAATCATTGAAGTTGGAAACAACCTCTAAGTAAATACACTTACTTTTTAACACACTAACAATTTTTGTGGGTAAAGTGATTTTATACACCACAATGCCTGCATCCAACTGTTTCCAGGTACGCCTCAGCATTATTCAGGTACTGTCATACACCATGGTTATTGTGATCTTTTCTTACAATCATTGCTTGCTATGAGAGAGTCAAAGTACATATCTGTACACCTTACACACCCAGGTGAAGCCAAGGACTAACTGCTTAAAGTCCATTCCCTGCTGTCCACACCCTAAGCTTCACCTACTACTATACTTACGTGCTCAGCCCAGCCTCTGGAACACATGCTGGATTCTGCAGTACATTTATTCAACATCAGAATAAAAGCCACTTGCTGCAACAGTTCTACTTAAGCTCATCTTCAGCTATCTTATTAGCCATCATGAATTTGCACAAAGGGTTGTAAGGTTAGGATATATAAAATGGTGTAGCTTAAGCCAAGACAGAACACAACTACAGAAATGAATGTGGACCTCCACAATACTATTTTTATGAAACCATCTCTTAAGAGGATATTCACAACTGAAGGCCTCTGTCCACCAAAGAGATAAAAGCAGAACTCTAACACCCCTGAAAAGATAGAAAAGGATCATAATTGGCTGAGTTTTCTCATACCTGTTTATCAAGCATTCTCCTGTGCTCTTCTGATAGAAAACAGGGATGGGAACGCCCCAACATCTTTGCCGTGATATACACCAGAAGGTCCTTCTGTCCAGCATTTCCAGCATTCTGTTCACTGCAGATGTTGGAATAACCTTCACTTTTTTCACTGCTTCCTATGAAGTAGACAAGTGAATTGTTGAACATGCTTCAGCATTCAAACACTGTTTGCGCTACCACTATGAAAAGGTACAGGTCTACCACCTCCAGTACAGAGTAACACAATCTAGGGCAACTGTCACATTCTCTTGACTTCACCACGTGCTGCTGTTCAGTAATGTCCTTCAAACACTGTATGCACTGTACATCTCCTCAGAGAGCAAACAATGCCCTTCTGCCAGCTCTGATTCTCTAGCAGACACTCTAAAGTGAGTTAGAAACGGCACTGGCATCTCTACCTGAAGTTCAATAGTTCCTGGTGTCTTCTGCTGCTTTCCGCTTTCAAAGCCCTTCTTGCTGTCTGTGTTTATAGAGCGTGAGCTACCACTTGCTCCCAAACCCACTGAATAACCATCATAGAATAGTTTGGGTTGGAAAGGACCTTAAAGATTCATCTAGCAAAGATCATCATGGTTTCCTTCATTCTAGATGAAGAAGAATATGGAATAAACACTCCATGCCTTAAGTAGAGCTAGATCACTGTTACCAAGACAACCTAGGGGTGCTGATTTGTACATGATTTGAAAGCGCACTGCACATTGAAAAAAACATTGTTTAAAGTTATTTAAAGTAGGATTGTGGCAAAAATAATAGGGTAGCAAACAAAGATGTCATCGAATCATAGAACCAACCAGGCTGGAAAAGACCTGAGAGATCATCAAGTCCAACCTATTACCCAATACCCAACACCTCATGACAACTAAACCTTGTCTGGCCATGCAATGCTATCAGAACACAAAGATACTTTTACTAGTAATAAAATGGTATCATCTGGATTGATTACTTGGAACACTTATTTTTTGGGGGGGGGAAAAATAAAAATCAGTAACTCTACAAAACTTACAGATCTCCTGTAAGTACAAAGAACAAATAGGTCAATATGATTATCTTGTATTATATCAATACTGACACAAAACTGGCAACAATCATCACTTCTACAAATTAATCCTTTAGAATCACAGAATCAACAAAGTTGGAAAAGACCTCAGAGATCAAGTCCAGCCTGTCACCCAACACCAGAGATGGAGTCACCATCCTTGGAGGGGTTCAAGAAGTGTGTGGATGTGGTGCCTTGGGACATGGTTTAATGGCTACGATGGTGTTAGGTTGATGGTTGGTTGATGATCTTAGCAATCTTTTCCAACTGAAACAATTCTATGACTGTAACTACAGCTTGCAAGCCCTAAAGTAGTCTGGAGTGAGCTATAGCAAGATGGTTTTGTGGTTCCAAATGGCATCAGCTGCCTTTAAATGTCCCATAATAAAACAGATTATATACCTGAGCTGCAGCCTTCACATTTGCTGTGTTTACAAACCACTGTTTGCTGGCACGAATAATCATTGGTTTTTTAGTCCTCCAGTCATACGGGTAACTGTGCACATATTTTTCTTCTTTCAACAAACTCCCAGCTGCTCGAAGCATCTGAATTACTGACAGAGAAGGTGAGGCAAGTTTAAATTCCAATTTGAACATGCTGTTAATGTTAACCTCAGTTAATTCCTTTCCCCAGTGAACACCTAATAGAGTGCCCACACCACATCCAGAGTCAAGATGCGCTCAGAAACACACCTGCAGGAATGTTAACTGAGAGAGTAAAAAATGGCTAAACATGGAATGCTCACCAGCTTCATTCCCCTCTTCAAGAACATTCTTGTTTTGAAGTTTAGGACCTGCAGCTTCAGTAAAACGTCCACTCTCATCCACAAAGCAGTCCTTAAAACAAGGATGTTGAGCGTGTCAATAAAATACCACATGAAAATTAATTACCTTACTGGTATAAAAAAAAAACCAAAAAGTACAGTACTCTGCAGAGTATTTACTTTTCTGATGAATTGCCACATTTAAGTACACTTCAGATTTAGTAATCCCTTAGGCAAGTGAATTTTACATGTTGGAAGAAATGAGTACCGTTGTATTTGCAGGTACAGCACAGCTACCTTACACCATGCCATTGGTTTAGTACTTCAATGGCTTTTAAAATTAACAGTGAAAAACAACAAACAAACAAAAACAACAAAAGCTCTACCACCTGAAAAAAAACCCAAACCAACCATGCTTCAAAACATTTGTAAGTTTTATGCACAAATTACAGCACTTTGGGCTCACATGATCAAACAGTTGCAGGGAATCAAGAGTAACAGCTGAATAAATGAAGTACCGTGGGTAGCTGATGGTGGGAAGCTACACTGTAGTCTTCCATACCGTGAGCAGGGGCTGTGTGAACCAATCCTGTTCCTTTTGACATTGTCACATGATTTGCAGGTAACAGAGGAGAGACTTTGCCAGGAATTGTGGGATGAGCACAGGAACCATCTGCCAAATCTACACCTGGGGGTGAAAAACCAAGAGGAGAGACAACAGAGAAACAACTCATGCATTCAGCTTATTTTATCAGAGCAGAATTGGAACAATTGATCAGCAAGTGATATAGTTTAGATGTATTCTTTCTTTCTCATTTGTGGGGCCCTGTTTAAATGTTTCAAAAGTCTCTGCATTTTAAATTTGCACAGAGTTTATTGGGGGGTTTTGTGTGTTTGGCTTTGGGGTATTGTGTTTTGGGGTTTTTGTTTGGTTGGTTTTAAATTTCTTTTCCCTTGGAGAAAAAGCTGCTTTTCTACCTTAGACAGATAGTAATGAGACTCCATCTACAGACACTCCATGCATTTCCTTTCCTTGAGAACTGCTATTCTCAGTGTTCTGGAAAGAAATCTCTCTAACATTTCAGCAGTCTATAGCCACTAAGGACTAATTATATCATGAACAATTCACTTAAATTCTCTAAGTTACATACACAGAGCACAGCACAAATTAAGCTACTGACATTTTAAGGTTAAAAAAAACCACTGAAGGCTTCTTAGTAGCAAAGCCTTGCTGAAAATCAAGCTATCACAGTTTGAGCAATGCTTCATATGACAAAATGGCTTTCACTGGAAGCTTTCTTCCTGGAAGGAAGGATTTTAGGAACTGCTGTGAGACAGGTACAGAAATACAGAAAGATAATGAATGTAATTCATTACTGAACTTATGGAAAGATAGAACGAAGAGGTTCTAATATTCTTTTCAACTCTACTGCTGTATTTCATCTGCAAAACACATGATTCAAAAAGTAGATTTTTTTGAGAAGAACACTTTCAATTCTATCACTAGATATAGCCAAGATTTTTCAGCAGAGAAATGGATGAATTTTTCCCCTCTCAAAAAGAAGGCAAGGAAACATACCAAAAGAACCTGGGAAGACAAAGTCCTAGAAACCACCACTGCCACCTTTTAGACAGGCATATTTCCAGCACTGAATCACTGGTAAAGGCAAATCAATGAAGTTTGCAATCTATGGATGAAAATTGGAGCTACAACACACCAAGAGGACACAGTCTCAAGCTGTGCCAGGGGAAGTTTAGGCTGGAGGTGAGGAGAAAGTTCTTCACGGAGAGAGTCATTCATCATTGGAATGTGCTGCCCAGGGAGGTGGTTGAGTCACCATCCCTGGAGGTGTTCAAGAGGGAATTGGATGCGGCACTTGGTGCCATGGTCTAGCCATGAGGTGACAGGTTGGACTTGATGATCTTTGAGGTCTCTTCCAACCCTGGTGATACTGTGATACTGTAATACTATCTGACAGATTCCCCTTTGTATTATTTTAGTGATGAATGTTCTCAAAACATATACATAAAATAAAATTGATAGATCAAAACTGAAGCAGTGTTAAGACACCTACAAGCAGATAGCTAAGCAACTTGATCTTAACACTATTAAAACCTACCTTTACATGTTGACAGAACCTCAAACTGCATGTCCAAAACAGCAGCTGTAGATTCAACTCTATCGGCAGCTAGAATGAAGCGCTCACCAGTAGCTGTACACTTCACAATTGAGTATCTACAATGCAAATACATATTTGTGATACTGAATAATTACAAAGCCCACATAGCTACAAATTGCTTAAGTGCTCCATCTTCAAAAGACAGCAAAATATGTTTTAACATCTACATCAGCACTGGTTAGGCCACACCTTAAGAACTGTGTCCAGTTCTGGGCCCCTCAGTTTAGGGAAGATGTTGAGTTGCTGGAACGTGTCCAGAGAAGGGCAACAAAGCTGGGGAGGGGTTTGGAGCACAAGCCCTATGAGGAGAGGTTAAAGGAGCTGGGGTTGCTTAGCCTGGAGAAGAGGAGGCTCAGGGGAGACCTTATTGATGTCTACAACTACCTGAGGGAGGAATGGTCTCTTCTCCCTGGCGGTCAGCACCAGAACAAGAGTACACAGCCTCAAGCTGCACCAGGGGAGGTTTAGGCTGGATGTTAGGAAGAAGCTCTTCACAGAAAGAGTGATTGGCCATTAGAACGTGCTGCCCAGGGAGGTGGTGGAGTCACCATCACTGGAGGTGTTTGGGAAGAGACTGGATGGGGCACTTGGTGCCATGGTTTAGTTGATTAGATGGTGTTGGGTGATAGGTTGAACTCAATGATCTCAAAGGTCTTTTCCAACCTGGTTAATTCTATTCTATTCTATATCCAATTAATTAAATCTCAAAATCAGGCAACATGGGGAAGAAGAAACTTTAAAGAATAAAAAAAATGAAAAGAGAGATTAAAATATTAATGGAGATACAGAGCAAAGCTTAACAATTGTGTGACTTAAAATAACCAACACACAAAAAAAGATGCCTTAAATGAAATGCAGTGGTAGTACATAACACTTTAAGTTTGCAGATAAATATAAGGACTGATGCAGATCACTGAACCAAGTGAAAGACACATACGCTGAATCTGGCATGTAACAAACCGCTTGATTGGCTGGCACAGTCCAGGGCTGCGTGGTCCAGACCAGCACACTGGCAGGGGAGGATCCATCTACAGATGTAAGTTAGAAGTGTTTTACTTACAATTATAACAAGCACGCAAAAAAAGCCATCAGTCTTAAGCTCTACACAGAAGTCATACCTATCACAGAAGCCAACTTAGGTGGTGACTTCAGCAGGGGAAATTTCATATACACAGAACGACTGGCATGCTGCTCATTGTACTCCAGCTCTGCTTCAGCCAAGGCTGTTCTGGGTAGAGATCAAACATAAGTTAACACACTTGGAACACGAAAAGCTATTGATAGCCTTGCTAAAATTTTGAAGGTGTAGCTTAAGTTCATACTCACTTGGTTGAAGGGGACCAGAAAACAGGTTTATAGTCCTGATAAATGAAACCCTAAAGAGAAAAGGGAGGTGGGGAAAGGAAGTTAGAAGAAGTGAAATGCCTAAGAAATCAAAATACATTTCAAGAAAAATTCAACATACCTTGTCATACATTTTATAGAAGACTCTCAGCTGGTTTGCTTCATACTTTGGATCAAACGTGTAGTAGCAGTTAGCCCAGTCTGCCATTACACCCCAACGAATGAAGGCAGATTTCTGTTTCTCAATTGCTCTTTCTGCAAATTCTCTGGCTGAAGGGAACAGTTCCATTAAGCACATGGTTCAGCCCACTCAGATCAACAGAATACCATTTAAAATATGCTATTGACATTTTTTTTAGACTAGCCTGAGCCAAATATCTTGAGGCTATGCACTGATTATTGATGTGGACAAAATACATAACTATGGTTCAAAAAAGACTTATTTCAGCGAAGCAGTTGCACAAAATGAGAAGCAGTTACACAAAATGACTGCAAAGCATGAAAAAACCAAATCCAGGAGTGACACTTTTTGAGTAATACGGAGAGATAAACCACAGAGGTCTCTAGAATATAAATTTTATTTGTGAGGAAGAGAGAAAAATAACTCACTGTATTTAGTCGTGAAGAACAGTTTCTCAAGATATATCCTCACATAACATAAAACAAGAGTGAGAATTAACCACCTCTGTTGAGGAGAATCCAAACTTTTCAAAGCAACATGCATCTGAAAAGAAGTTACCCTATTTTATTGCTACAACTTCCAGCTAGGGCAGCATACACAGCTCATCACAAGCAGCTTTGGAGCTGAATGTTGGCATCTTCCAATACGCACGGTGTTTGAAATGATTTCTTCAAGACAATTTCCATATAACACAGACTAACTTTCTCTGAAAGGATCACCCCTACAGTTTTGCAGCATTGTTAAAAACAGCTGGCAGATAAATCTTGTACAACAGCAAGAACCTAGAGCCAAGGTGTCCTGATGAAGCCTGATTTTTACATGCATCTTTTTAGCTCCTACTCAAATTCCATCTTCAAACAACAGAAGACTGTTGATCTGATAAATACACTTGAAGGCCACTACACAGTTAAGCAAAGCAGAAGTCCAAACCCTGTGCCCTCCTTTTTTTAAAGCTCATAGCCAATGCTACTGTGTGTTCATCACAGCAACAAATTAAGCTTGTATTCAAACATCCCATTTCATAAGACGACACTGTACACAGTCGTCTCAGCACACACAGACAGCGACCGGAGAAAACGTCACCAATAGCTAATATAAAAGCCAACAATAAAGCAGAAAAGTTATCACAAATATAACACACACAACAGGAGTAGGATGCAAAACTCCTTAACACAGGTCTTTTCTACAAAGATACAGCAAACGGGGGTTACCTCTCTGTCGGATTTGCATTGGTGAAAGATTTTCAGCTCCTTTGACTTCTGACAATGCCTTCAGCTCAATTGGCAGTCCATGACAATCCCACCCTGGCACGTAATGGACTTTATAACCTCTCATCACATGGAAACGATTAGTGATGTCTTTCAAAATCTAAAAAGACACAAAGGTCTATTACCACTTCAGCTTCCCCACACAGAATAGCTACATTATTAAGATCAACTCATTAAAAATCCCCAACAACCACAACCAAACAACTATAAAAGGCCACAAGATGTGAGATCATGCGTTCGTGACTTTTCTTCCCCATCATTCTGTAGTTTGGCAGGGCCTCAGAGGACCTCTCATCAAAGAAATTCATTCAGTACAACTGAAAGATGCAGATTATAAAACTGCAAGATTTGAAGGGAACAAATATTACCTGCTCTCATCTTTAAAACACTGAGCTAGACCTACAGTGTTGGCCTAGTGGTATAACTGATCACCTATGAAAATTTGTCACTTTCAGAAGGCCAGGCTCTGGCACCAGTCCTGTAAGAAGCCATGGGTTGCATTTTAGTCTTTCCCACCTTGTAGAATGTGGAATGCTGTCACTCTCAGGACTGAATCTAAATGTATCCAAACATATTTAGGAGTCAAATTTCAATGCTGAAAATTACATTTTAAAAGGCACCAACATTTAGTCACCATGGCTCCACTGAGGCCACCCACATAAAAATAAATGCAATAGAACAAACTTTAAAAATACTCAAAGGGAGAAAAAAGACTAACATGGCACAGCTCAACCCTGCAACACAGTAAGATTATTACATACACACATAAAGCAATATACATTAACCCATACTGTGTATGTGTGCTATGTTCAATGCATAAATACGTGCATTTAATCTTGCAAAGGAATGAATTACCTTTAATTTCTTTCTCTGAAAAGATGTTCTGAGACATTCAGCCTCATAAATAAGTACTCAAGCACTCAACTTATAAGCACCATATACTGGTATATGGCATTTATGTTGTGGCATGGTATGTCTATCACCATGGCACCAGATTGGATCTACACAACCAAATCATCTGCTTATTAAGAGCTTCATCTGCCAAAATACCAAGCACGTTAAAGTGCTATTGATTTACATGGGAATGGAGAACACACAGCACATTATAGAAAGTGTTTATCACTTTAAAACAGAAGAGTATGAATGAATGAATATTTACTTTATTTAAAGCATGGCCAACATGAGGGTCTCCATTGGCATAAGGTGGTCCATCATGCAGACAAAATTCCTGCTTTGTTTTCCTTTGCCTTTGCCATGAATACAGTTCTGAAAAACCACATTTCTGTAGAGACAAGAAGAAAACACCCAAAAATCATCCCAGATCTGTGCACTTCAACAATGTCTGGATTTTGGATAGATGGTAAAACGCAGAATAAAAACAAATAGACAAATACTTAATTTCTCTGACATTGTAACACAAGACATTAGCAGTTTAAAAGTATTAAGAAAATCTGAGACAGGCTAAGGTTAAGCTTAACATTTTTATTCTGGCTCTCCACTATCAGCAGAATCGTTGCTTTTTCTCCCAACAAAACTCTAACGAACTTGAGAGTACCTGAACTACAAATAACTCGACTAAAGATCCCCAGCTCACTTCAGACAGCCTGTCCAGGCACCCACGAAAGCCAGACCCACAAGAACGTGACCGCAGCAAAGGCGGGCCCGTACATAAACCTCCGACCACCACCCCCAACCCCCGCCCTCCTTCCCAGGGCCGGGGCTCCATCGCCGGGTCACGTATCGCCGCGCCCCCAGCGCAGCGGCGGGGCCACGCACCCCCTGGGCAAGCCAGCCCCAGTCGCTACCTGCTGCATCTCCAGCTCGGTTTCAGGCTGCAGCCGCCCCGGGAGCTGCGCAGGGAAGCGGCTGTTCGGCAGCAGCACCGTGTCTCGGTACTGGGAGTCCTGCCGGCTCTCCACCACGGGCTGCTGGCTATTGGCTTCCGAAGCGGCGAAACGCGCCCAGCCATAGGAGACCCCCGTCTGGGCCCGCAGCACCACCCGCGCCTGGGCGCGGGCCAGTAGCGGCGCCCGGCAGGCCGTAAACATCTTCACGGGCTGCCTGCGACGTGCTCCAGGGAAACACTTCCGCCTGCGCCGCAGAAAGCGGCGCGCCGGCGACGGGCCGCGGGGAAGGACATGTCTCGGTGCAACGCGTTTTTCTCCCCGCCGCGGAGGCCTTCTGTCGGGCCGGGCGGGGGAGTAGGGGAGCCTTTCAACACTTCCCGAGGCTTTAGGGAAGTGTTAGCCTATTTTGTAAAAACGGTGGCGTCCCCTTGACGTGGTCGGCGCAAGCTCTTGAAAAAGCCGGAGCAGAGGTCGCGGCGCAGGTAAGGAGTGTCGCGCTGCTGCTGCCGCAGGAGTTGCTCAGCGGAGCTTGGACTTCGCTTCTGGTTGCTTCATCGCTGGGCCAGGGGACGGACAGGAAGGGCTCCCGGCGAGCTCAGACCGCCCCGCACGCTGCAGGTGAGCGGCGCCCGGAGGAGAGGGCAAGGCATAACCTCGGTCGCTGGAGAAGCGCCAGGGAAACCGCCGGACTCCAGAGACAGGCAAAGCGGAAGACGGTGAGTTAAGCAGCGCCGCGGCCGAGGGAGTGTGCCTGCCGTGCACGGCCACCTCTTTCACGCGATGACTAAATAAATCAAGCCTTTAAAACAACTAAGTACATTTAAACCTCATTTTACAAAGCAGGATCAAAAATGCAGTAAAAAGGCAAATGAAGAATGAGAAGCACAAAATCTTACCTTCTTTTGAGCTCAACTATTTAATCCTAAATTCCCATCTAGTATGCTGCTTTTTTAACTCTTTCTCTTTAAAGTGCTCACATTCCAGGTGTTTTTAGTTTGGAATGAGCTACATTCGATTTTACTTCATGTAAACTTGTTCACGTGATGGTATATATTTAACACAGTATCTGCCTTCCTATGAGACATTTGCTCTTTATCTTTAGTTGTTTGAGAGCTGCTTTCAGGTAACCATTGTTACCAGTCCAAGATAGCCCACAGACACTTGGGTTATGGACCTTGGCTATTTTACAGAGCACTTTGATCCCATCCACAAGCAGTAAATAATAATTAACAGCAGCAACTTATGCTTTTTGCATGTACTTACACAATTGCCTTACTTTTTTTAGCCTCAGAGATACCTGTACAGTGTTTCTAAAATGCTAAAAAGGTTCTTAAAAATCCAGTCAGTTTGGCCTCTTGATACTTCTAACATTGCTGTTTGCCTTTGCTGTACACATGTTGTCTGAGGTCACATCAATATCATAGAATCAATAAGGTTGGAAGAGACCTCAAAGATCAAGTCCAACCTGTCACCCAATACCTCATGACTACTAAACCATGGCACCCAAGTGCCACTTCCAATCCCCTGTTGAAAACCTCCAGGGATGGTGACTCCACCACCTCCCTAGGCAGCCCATTCCAATGGCTAACAACTCTCTCTGTGAAGAACTTTCTCCTCACCTCCAGTCTAAACTTCCCCTGGCACAGCTTGAGACTGTCCTCTTGTTCTGGTGCTAGTTGCCTGGGAGAAGAGACCAACCCCCTCCTGGCTACAACCTCCCTTCAGGTACTTGTAGACAGCAATTAGGTCTCCCCTGAGCCTCTTCTTCTCCACAAAGTACTGGCAGTAACCCACTTGCCTCTTCCTGCTCAGCTTATGCTGTATCTGTTTGGAATGTTACGTGAAATATTTCCCTTCTTGTCTTCTCTTGAAGAGAGAAATGTACAGGTTTGCTTTTTGTTTCTTTTCAGCAGTCAGAATGGCTTCTCCAGCTCTACTCATGCGTGTGGTTGCCTCTGCGTATTCTGTTGCAGAAAAAGCTGCTACAATTGTTAGAAATGTAATGGCTACAGGAGACCTGGGGATAGTGGAGAAGGTATTACTTTTACTTTGTTCCAATTTAATTTCTCTTATTAATGCTGAGTTAAATGCAGGTCAAACTAGTATTTTTGAAGATGAGCAAATGGGAAAAGAAATACAGTCCTCACCTCTCTGATACAAGAAACATTCTTTATTAAAGGATTAAAAGAGCATTGAAGAAGTCTCTTTTGGCCAGTATTTCTTAAGAATGCTTGGACACTTAAAGAAACACACCATAATTTTGTTCTGAGTCGCCTCACAAAACACAGGCTTCATCATAGTGTATCTTTCCCATTGACTTCCATAGCTATTTTCTAACAACTGAAAGTACTATGCCCCTGATTAATTTTTGGATTAGGATAGACCAGCGTTCAGACTGCCTTACAGCCTGGGGAGAAGAGAGAGATGCACAAGGGCAGAAAATGCTGCTTCTCATCATTCATCCCCTTTGTGCAGTCAGACCAATTCCAGCTGGCCTTACTGAAAGCTTTAGAGAAGCTAGAAAGACAATCTTCCACCTTTTCCCTTGCCACATTGACCTCCCATCCATTTATCTCGATAAGGGAAAACGGTTCAAGGACATCTGAATTTTTAGCTAGGTCCTCTCCTTCTGATGCCCAGAGTTTTCTTTCCCCCCAGTCAACATTAAGCTTTCCATTTATATTGCTTCTCTTTGTATCATTTCTACTTCTTTTATTTTTTAAACCCAGATTGGTAGGTAGACATTTTGTTGAGCCATGCTTATGTTATTGATGACTGCTCTGAAGAACTACTTTGTACTGGTTTATTAGGTTGGTGTCCTGGAACAAAGGACATTCTCTGCAATACCTTGAATCTTAGCAACTCTAAAGTCAGTGACAAATTCAGCCAAATTTATTAGGCGATGAGAGGGGAAATTCAAAGAAAAATACCAAATTTCATAAAGATAGGCAACTGGATGAGGGATGAGGTTTTGGGCATGCAAAAAATTAACCCATAACATGATTCCAAACAGAATACTCCATTCCTATGGCTCATTTCCGTAGCTGGATAAAAGAATTTTCATGTTGTCCCAAGATACAAGTGGACAAAATAGAATTTGTTTGATTCAACTAAGATGCAAATCCTTGGATGAAGCGGCTGTCCTAGTTCCTACACTAACAAAGCTATTTCTTACTGAGATTCTGTGTCTGGACTTAAGGGACTCCTCCATTCATAGATATATGGAGATTAATGCAAGAAAGTATTAATAAATTACCTGTTTCCACTCTGCAGCATGTTATTAGTGTCTAAGAAAAAAAATGACTGTAACCCATCTAGCAGCCGTTGGCTACACTGCATCTTTTGGGAAGACCTTCAGTGAGTTTTTCTTAACCATTTTGAGACACTAAATCTACTGTTCCCTCCCTAGTATTTTTGCTGGAAAAATTATTACCGTCCAGTTCAATTTCCCTAGTTAGCTTCTGTCCCTCCTTGGTCTTTTTCTACTAGACTAAGGAATTGTTCACTATTTAGAAGTTTATGCATCATAATTTCCCCCCCCCCCTTTTTTTTTTCTTAAACAAGCTAGATTAATTGAACCTTTAAATCACTTTTTCCTAACACCTTCCCTATATTTCTCACCTTTCACAATACCACTAAGCCATGCCTTAAAATACGTCTTCCCCTTAACATCTTAGGCTTTGCTTTCCCCTCATCTTGTACAGTACCTGGGTTCATACTTGTGTTCATTTATTCTGTACCTAGTGTAGTATTTGCACAAATACATACTCAATACAACTGCAGCAAGAACACAACGTGTAAATACTGTTCTAATATTATAGGAGTCTATCTTAGCTCTCTGTCATCCAGGGAAGCTCTGCTTCATTCAGTTTTTAGCCTGCCTCTCTCAGGATCACTTATTAAGTTGATGATTTATCAGATCAGACATTTTTCAATACAGGGTAGACTCTCCATTAGGACATAGGAGCCACTGTAGTGATGGTGGGTATTTTTTCAGCATACATTCATTTTATGTCTGTACAGGTCTCCTTGACCACGTAACTGTTTTAATTGGAATTGCTTATGGAGGAAAAGCAATAGCAGGAGTTATTAACCAGCCATATTACAACTATGAGGTATTAAATGAATTGATTTGTTCAAAATGGTTTCAAAATACACAAATGCCTGCCCATCCTTTGACAGACTGGAGCCAATGACTTGCAGACCAAAGCTGACAGACTGGTACAAATGAGTATTTGTGCTTCCCTGGCACGGAAGTTTCCCAAGGTGACAATCATAGGAGAAGAAGTAAGTACCTAGTTTATATCACACTAACAATGTAACTTGCTGTAGCTTGCAGTGGGATTTCCTTTGGCAGCTTTTAGGAAGTAATCTTGGTTTGTTGTTGTGGGTTTTGTTTTGTTGATTTGTGTGGTGGGGGTTTTGTGTGTATTTTGTTTTTCTTTTAAATAGTACTCCCATGCCATTTCACCTTCCCACTGCATTAGTTTTGTCAAGTAAACAGCAAGCAAATCCACAGTTCTGAGGCAAATTGAGGTGAACCCAACACCTCTGTTAAGTTTGAGAATCCTTCTGTTAGGAACTGCCTAGTGATGAAGTAAGTGAGGAATTAATTGAAGATGGCCACTGTGAAGAAATACTGAAGAAAGCTTGTCCTGCTCAGTACTCAGGAATTAAAGAGGAAGAGGTAATGTGGACTTGTTATGCATATCTTCACATTTTACACTATATTACTTACTGATTTTAGCTGAGAATGTGTTAGGAAAAGAAGCTGTTTCACTGCTGCCCATTTTTTTTGTTCTTTGTAACTCAAAATATAGTCATGAGAATCACACCTCCAGAACTGGAAATGCTGCATATCCCTGTGTGCAGTAATGGGAAATGTAGATTTGTTTGTTGGTTTTGTTTTACAGCTTGTAATTAAAATTAATTTGGAAGGCATCTACTTGGACATAAAAAAGTGATGTAATTTCTAACTTCAGTTTAAGCCTTCATACCTCTATGAAGTTACCTGCTGACTTATAGCCGGTTTTTAAGCTTTAGTGTAAAATGCTATTGTGGGCTTCAGTCACATCATTATGTTAGAAACTGGAATCTCTTTCTTTCCTTAACAGCATAAGTAAAAAAAACCCAAACCACTAAACTATATGCTGTGCATGGTAACTTACATGATTTGTATTTGTTCATTTTCCATTTATTTATTTTTAAAGCTTGTGATATGGGTTGATCCTTTGGATGGAACCAAGGAGTACACTGAAGGTTGGCTTCTCTTTTAATTCTGCTGATTTAAAAAAAATAATTATAGCTATGTAATAAAGTGGCATGTATATGTGGATAGCTTTATGAAAGAAGGTACACACAACATTGTTTCCTAAGGCTAGTGTTGTTTCTGTACTTTGAGTTCTATGGAATTTTTTAGAATCATAGGATCAGTCAGGGTTGGAAGGAACCACAAAGATCAGCTAGTTCCAACCCCCCTGCCATGGGCAGGGACACTTCACACTAGATCAGCCTGGCCAGAGCCTCATCCAGCCTGGTCTTAAACACCTCCAGGGACAGGGCCTCAACCACCTCCCTGGACAACCCATTCAAGGGTTTCATCACTCTTATGGTGAAGAACCTCTTCCTCACGTCCAGTCTGAATCTCCCCACTCCAGCTTCATTCCATTCCCCCTAGTCCCATCACTACCTGATATCCTGAGAAGTCCCTCCCCAGCCTTCTTGTAGGCCCCCTTCAGATACTGGAAGGCCACAATAAGGTCACCTTGGAGCCTTCTTTTCACCAGACTGAAGAGCCCCAACTCTTTCAGTCTGTCCTCATAGGAGAGGTGCTCCAGCCCTCTGCTCATCCTCCTGGCCCTTCTCTGGACACGTTCCAGCATGTCCATATCCCTCTTGTAATAGGGGCTCCAGAACTGGACGCAGTACTCCAGGTGGGGTCTCACCAGAGCTGAGTAGAGGGGGAGAATCACCTCCCTTGATCTGCTGGCTGCACTTCTCTTGATGCAGCCCAGGATCTGATTGGAGAGTCCCTCTCCTCAGGGCTTGGGAGTGCTGGTGGATGAGAAGCTCAACATGAGCTGTCAATGTGCATTTGCAGCCCAGAAAGCAAATCAGATCCTGGGCTGCATCAAGAGAAGTGTGGTCAGCAGGTCAAGGCAGGTGATTCTCCCCCTCTTAATCATTCCAGTTACTTCTGACCAGTATTGAATATTCCTGATGGGCTACTGAGTGCCCAACAGTTTTTGTCATTTCTGGTAGCAAAGAGCTGCCTTTAATTGTTAGCAGGTTGTCTTTAGTCAAACTTGGTTTCCTATACATTTTGATCTAAATCTCCCATTCACATGCTAGATTGTGTTTACAACCTCCTCTTCAAAACAACCCAAATATCACAGCTGTATTTGCAACCCTTTCAAAATGAAAGATCTTCCCCTAAATCAAAGTTTTCCTCAGTTACTGGGAAGAAACTGGTTTCAGCACAGCCTAAATTGGGTCCACAGACATAGACTCTAAAATGAAGATGTGCAGCTGTCAACATATTACTAGTTTTGAATACTGTTAAAGAATTCACACACTTATAGAAGAATGTCATCATATTCTGATGTGTATCAGCTAACTTACTATACCTGAAAATCTTGGTTAGTATTTGCAGTTCCAAGATACCACCATGCATATTAATTTGTGGGCTTTTATTGAAGACATTATGTTAAATATGTACACTTCCTATTTTTTTAAGCATACATTCATTTTATGTCTGTACAGGTCTCCTTGACCACGTAACAGTTTTAATTGGAATTGCTTATGGAGGCAAAGCAATAGCAGGAGTTATTAACCAGCCGTATTACAACTATGAGGTATTAAATGCATTGATTTGTTCAAAAGCAGTAAGTGATCTCCAACTGTCACTTTCTAAGCTATTTGTAGTTAGCACACTCTCAAAAGCAGTGTGTAGTGGAGTTAGTGTTGTAATAAAGTGATGTTGTTTTTATTGAATATATCATAAAATTGTAGAATGGTTTGGGGTGGAAGGGACCTTAAAGATCATCTAGTTCCACCCCCCCGCCTGCTGTGGGCAGGGACACCTTCCACTAGACCAGGTTGCTCAAGGCCCTGTCCTGCCTGGCCTTGGAACACCTACGGGGAGGGAGTATCCACAACTTCCCTGGGCAGCCTGTTCCAGTGTCCACCCTCACTGCAGAGAATTTCTTCCTAATATCCAATCTAAATCTACCCTCTTCAAGCTTCAATTCATTCCCCCTCATTCTATCACTACAAGCTCTTGTAAAAAGTCCCTCTCCAGCTTTCTGATAGATCCCCTTCAGGTACTGGAAGGCTGCCCTAAGGTATCTCTAGAGCTGCCTTTTCTCCAGGTTGAACAGCCCCAACTGTCACAGCTTGTCCCCATAGAGGAAGTGCTCCAACCCTCTCATGATCTTTGTAGCCCTCAACATTTTCAAGGTTGAGTGAATCTCAGGGGTCTACTAAGAGCCGTACTGCATCCCAAGGCTTGTGTAATACACTGATACAGTACTTATTACATCTGTACCGTACACATTACTGTAGTACATATAAAGCATTCACTGTAAAACAAGTACAGATGGGTGTTCTGGCAGTCTTTGCTAGAAAGTCTGCAGCTAATCCTTGCACTAGATGCATTTGTGATGCCTGGTTAAGGTCATAAGTCTGCATCCCTTAGGAAACCATGTCACTGACAGCTGGGTTAGGTTTCAGGTATAAGTCCAGGGTGGCCATCTACAGGCATTTACACATTTGGAGAGTACTTCAGTATTATCTGTGAGGGGAGGGGATAGCTCATCGTGCATCCTGGTTAGTTAAACTTAGTAGAATTGTAAAGAAAAAGCTCTTGAGCTGATTCTATATGTACTACAAGATGCATATGACCAAACTTTTAAAGTTAAGATATTCTCAATCATAGATTTGTGCCCTCAAGTACCTAAATATACAAATAGGAATTTGTCAGTCACTGGAGGCAGGATGTAATACACTTTGGGTTCCAGAGTGGTTCTTCTTAAGTGTCATTGTTTAAATGTATAACCCACTATTAATATTGTACTCCCTGACAGAGACTCTTTGCCTATCAGGGAGTATAATATTAATACTGGATTAAGTCCATTTATGCTTTAAATGCTGATCACTAGGATTAACCATAACCTGGAAATGTGTACCTTTTTTTTTGTAGGCAGGAACTAATGCAGTGTTGGGCAGGACAATCTGGGGAGTCCTGGGCTTAGGTGCCTTTGGATTTCAGCTCACAGAGGCACCTGCTGGGAAACACATAATTGTTACCACCCGTTCACACAGTAGTACCCTTGTAAATGACTGCATCAGTGCCTTGAATCCAGACAGTGTCATCAGAGTTGGAGGAGCAGGAAACAAGGTATGAAAACTCCAGATCTTTTCTTTTTACTGAGAGATGGTACCTTTAGGAAAAGAATTTAATAGAAATAATTAGCTTACTTGAATGGTGCCGTGGTTTAGTCATGAGGTCTGTGGTGACAGGTTGGACTTGATGATCTTTGAGGTCTCTTCCAACCTTGGTGATTCTGTGAATGTACAGTTGACTTCCTCCTCCTGACCCAGCACTACCTATCTTCCCAGCATTCAGTCTGACATGAGGCAGAGACAATTTGGTACAGGTATATTTGTAACAGTGGTCATGCTGGTCATGGCTGAGCTTCATCTTTTCCAGTATTCTGCTTCTAGGGGAGAAAACTAAAATTTGTAAGACCAGGATGACTATATGAGAATTTGATGTAATCACAATTATTAGACATTTCCTTCTATGTGTCTTCATGAAGTTTTTGTTCAAACTGTCTAGCAGCGCATGTGAAAGGACAAAAGTAGAAGCACATGGTGATACTACCTTTGCAAAACTTCCCTCCATAAAGGGAATACTCATTTGCTGCAGGTTTTGAAGCTTGTCAAAACCAGACTCAGATTCATAGAATGATTTGGGTTGGAAAGGACCTTTAAAGATCATCTAGTTCCAACCCCCCTGCCACAGGCAGGGACAACTTCCACTCAAGGCCTCACACAGCCTGGCTTTGAACACTTCCAGGAAGGAGGGCATCCACAACCCGTGTGCAACCTGTTCCAGTGTCTCACCACCCTCACTGCAATGACCCTCCTATCTCTTTCCTTCTATGTGTGCAAAGCCCAAAACAGCACCAAGACAACATTGAGATATTTTGTGCTTTATTTTATAGTACTCACACAAGAGGGGAACTCTTACTTCTGAAGCTAAAAGCAGGTTTTCATCCTGTAGACTGTATTTATAATGATCATTCTCAATGGTAATATAGTATAGCTTTGTAGCTCTTAATATTTGAAAGGAAATGACTGGTGTTCCTTCTCAGCTCATCTGATCCCTGTTTCCCAGTGTCCTTTTTACCCTTTTCTGAATGCTTAGATCCTTTGCAAATGATTCCCACTCTATTCATGACAGATCATTCAGCTTATAGAAGGCAAGGCATCTGCTTATGTGTTTGCCAGTCCTGGGTGCAAGAAATGGGATACATGTGCACCTGAAGCTATTCTGCATGCTGTGGGAGGTAAGTTAATAGCATTGAAAATTCTGAGCAAAGTGAAATTCAATCAATTGAAGTCAATGTGAAGTTATTTATACTTTCTTAAAGAGAAAAAAAGACTTTCCAAGCACATCTTTGAAAAGAAAAATGAAGAGTAAATTTGTATTTTTAAATAGCCACAATTCATTAGAAGCTTTGAGACCACTGAAATCAGCAGTAACTCGAAAGGGACAGCAAATTATGCTCTGGAAAGCATGGTATGATCAGTTTTGCCCTGGATTAATATAGTCAATAACTGTCAAATAACATAAGCCAAATCACAGCATTTTGGGTATATTCATTTTAATATTCTCCAAAATAAGTTGGTTGGGTTTTTTTGGCTCTGTTGGCTACTATTTCACAGTAAAGTCGTGCTGACCTACTAATTGGGTGTAGTAGTGTATCAGTAGTAACATATCATTTAATGTGTAGACAATTTAATTCTTAAAACAACAAAAATGGGCCAAATCATGCAATTGTTCTTTGGATGTACAAACTCCAAAACTGAGTCACGTATGTAATTCAGTAAGGTTAGTGGTCTCTGGCCAACACAAGCCACTTTACCTTTCTAAAGGGTAAAAAGGTTAGAGAATGTATGAAAAGTGTCACTGACAGCCACTTGAATATAAATTGCAGTAGTATTATAATCTGTTGTTCTTGTTGATAGACCTTTTACCACCACCTGCTCAAGTTGTGGGCTTTGATCTCCTAAATTCTGTCAGGCTTCACAATGACATTATTTAACTCCTCTGGTGTTGATAACTGGGATAGCTTTAAACAGGTTAGCTCAGAATCCCAACCGATCTGGGGCAGCACAGTGCTGTATTTAGCCTCATTATGTAGGTGTCTTGCTCAGGTAGCTTGCATAAAGATCTGTGTTGCTTGTGCCATGTGATTTGTAGAAACTCATTTAAAAACAGCTGAGGTATTTCTATATTAATGCTAGATTTCGTTGCACACTTACCCTGGCTTTTACTTGAACTTAGTAGTTTTCTTTCCTTCTTGTCAATGGCCAACATCAAAACTACTCAGGAAGCATTTTGATAAATCCATAAGAGAAAGGGGTTGTTTTCCTTTTCCTGAAACATAAGGAATTTAAGTATTGCTGAAGGAAAATAAAAGCATTAGTTATTTGATTTTAGTCAATAAAGGTTGTTGCACTTAAAGTAGGAACAAAGATAAATCACATCTGAAGACAGGCATGTGTATGCCAAAGACCATTGTTTTTTCCTTAGTTACATCACCTGTACTAAAAAATAGATTATCTCCAACTGCTGTTTGCTGGACTGTTTTTCTTTGCTTTTTTTTGCAGGCAAGATAACTGATATGCATGGAAATTCATTTCAGTATAACA
Organism: Dryobates pubescens; assembly: GCF_014839835.1. Taxonomy (NCBI): domain Eukaryota; kingdom Metazoa; phylum Chordata; class Aves; order Piciformes; family Picidae; genus Dryobates; species Dryobates pubescens. Next base: position 12,482,594 of record NC_071613.1, on the reverse strand, counting down.
AGGAAGTGAAACACATGAATTCAGCTGGAGTCCTTGCCACTCTGAGAAATTATGACTATTATGCCAGTCGTATTCCTAACACAGTTAAACAATCTCTTGTGCCTTAAAGCAGTGAAGAATCTTCACTTGGCCTGGAAGGCTGAGAGAGTGAGCTGGGAGGAAGAGAAAGCAGGCAGATAACTGAACCTGAAATTTTGTTTTATGGAATCTGAACTGAATTCTTACATTAAGGTGTTCAATAATTTCAAAAGGATGTACAGAATCTGTAGGTCTCTGTTGGATGAGATTCTTTTGCTATGATCAGCAGAGAACATCAAAACAGCCCAATTCCTTTAGTGATTGTTTTCTATGTTCTTTGGGAATATTCATTCTTCAAATTCATCATAATATTCAGGGCACAAAGCAATGTTAAATCATTTACCTGATCTTGATCTATGTGTTTTGTTGCATGCAATCAACAAGGCTTTACTGTGTTAAATACAAATGGGCTGAGAATTTGCCTGGATGAGTAAGGTAATTTATAATAAAGCTGACATTTTTGATTCTTAGAAAGGAACCTTTGAATTATTTGATCTGCACTCACTTTTGGGGTGGCCAGGATCACTATTTGGGGTGAGTTGGGTTGTCCAAGTTTTGCAGGAGACAGAACACACTCCAGCTGGGCCTCTGAAATCTCAAATAGGAGTTCCTGGATCACTGGATGCATTGAGGATCAGTGAAGCATTAATACAGCGAAGTTCAGGGCACCTCAGCTGAAGAGAACCCAAGGAAACTGCAGTGGGGGAGAAGTTCCCAGCACCCCTCTGAAAAGCCTCTGTCAGGGTCTATGCCACCTCTGTCTTGAAGAGCTTTGGGCATCCTGGGTCACTTTGTCATGCAAGTTCAGGGTCCCTGAACTTGGCTGCTTGATGACAAAGACTGAATGCCTAAACTATCATAGCATGACTATTACTGTTACTTGCTTTATCCTCTGCTGACACTATGAATGGGAAAGTAGCCCACAAGTTGCACTGCACCTATTCTCACTTTATCTGTGCCCACAAGATTAAGTCCTCCAAATGACTATGCTCTTGGTGCACTCAAACCCTCTTAAAGCTATCTCTGAAATTCAAGACACAAAAAAGCTGGTTTCCATACAGATGAAAATGTCAAAATGCAGTTTTCAGTGTGTTCAAATTACTTTCATCACACAAATTATTTGACAACTTTTAATGTACTTGAAGACCTTAGATTAGATCCTTTCCTCACAGCCATGTTAACACCGGTATGACTTCATTAACTTAAAGGTGGCTCTATTTCCAGCAAGCAGGAACATCTTGACACCAAAAGATAAGGACATAAAGTGTTCACAGCCTGTCTGCACACGTGGAAAAGGATCTAAGGAAGCCCTTTCCATGGTGAAGTCAGCTTATCATAACCTTTACAGATAAATTAGCAAGATTATCACTTACATCATGCTGTCATCATCTAGTCTGTAATGCTGTCATGACACTGGATTAAAGCTGCATATATAGGAACAACACATGCCTGTAATCCTTTCATCTATAGTCTTCCTTCTTCCTCAAGTGCATGACTTGTAAGAGCAAGCAAGACAGATTCAGCCTGCTTTAATTAGAGCCTTCTTTATATTTTGACCCATTATAAGTTTAAACATTCCATAAACTGATTGTGACTGAAGTTTGAACCATGTAGCAAGCGCAAGATTAATCTAATTTCACTGCCTCAGTTATACATAATTCTCACCTTTACCTTCTGCTGGTTTTTTTGGATATGCATCACATCAAAATCTGCATGTGAAATTGCAAAGCACATTGTGAGAAAAGGAAGGACTTGGACAAGACAAAGGTCTGCCTTAATTTTTCCAAGTAATCATTAAAATACAAAGTCAAGTACCAAACTGAATGTTGTTAACCTTCATCTTTGTCTCTGTATCCTTATTTTCATCTGAGACTCGCTGTATAGAATCACACAATTCAGCTGGAAAAAAAATTTCAAGATCATGGAGTCCAACCATTATCTATCTACCAAGTCTGAGGTTAAAACATGTCCTTCAGCACCACACCGCTGCATCTTTCAAACACTCGATGGGATGGGATATGACCACTTCCCTGGGGCACCTGTTTCAATCTTTTGAGGACCCTTTCACTGAAGAAGTTTCTTCTGATGTTTACCCTAAACCTCCCCTGGTACATATGTTTGAAAATTCGCTCAGCATAAGCCCCTTTGTAATGCTGCTGTGATTTACCTCACTGCTCATTTACCACAATGGGAGTGTAGAAGACACATGGCACAGACCGCCTTCTACACTTCTACATGTATGGAACCACTACCCATGCTTTCAGGAACTGTAAAACTGCTAATGTAGGGAAACATTAAGGAAAGTTAAGATGAAACTCAGCAGCAGGAGCCAAGGACCAAAGCCAGCAAGTTTAAGTGCAGTCATGCTCTGGCTGCACCCTCTGCTAAAAGCAGCACTGCTCCACCAATCAAGCATTTGAGAATTTCTTTGGTAGGACATTAGGTGCTACAGAGCAATCTATAAAATGGAAGCGGGTGGAGAGGGAGGTAGAAAAGGAAACCATGACTCTGCATTGCCATTGCAACAATGTGAACTTGAATGTCTCCTGTGAGAAACTGCTGACAGAGTCTTCTGGCAAGTCATTTCCAAACCCAGTTTGACCCCCCGCACAATCTGCATGCTTGGGAGGAATGTAGTAAGTAACATCCTATGAAACTAGACGGGTTGAAGCTCTGTACTCGCATGTGTCTACGTGGTATCCTGTGATTTGTGTCAGGATATCACAGAATGGTGTCTATGTGGCATCGTGTGATTTGTTTGTGTCAGGGTATCACAGAATGGTAGGGATTGGAATGGACCTCTGAAGATCATCTAGTCCAACCCCTCCGCTAGAGCGGGATCACCCAGAGTAAATCACACAGGATCACCACCAGGCGAGTTTTGAATGCCTCCAGTTACTGAGGCTCCACGACTTCTCTGGGCAGCCTAGACTCAACATGGATAGATACATAGAAAAGAGATTGCAGTTCTCTGTGCGGCTGCTGCCGGACATATGTCCAGCTTAGGAGTTCGTACCATTATCTCCGCCAAAGCTCTCAGGAAGGCTCTACCTAACTGCCGGAAAGGCTGCGAGAAGAGAACCACCGGCCCCATGAAAGGCAGGGCAGCCTCTGCCCAGCACGGGCGAGCATCACGCCGGCCGAGGGAACCCTAAGTAACCACCCGCTAGTCATCTCCCACCCGGCTCCAACCTCATCACATTCTCCTTCCGGCGGGCCATAAAGCAGCGGCCCCAGCCGCCCGGAGAGGGCCTAAGCCGCAGCGGCAGCATCAGCAGGCCAGAGCAAGCGCCGCCCCCACATCGCCCCAAGGCCTTCTCCCGCCGGACGTGACGTGAGCAGCACGGCCTCGCGGCGGCGGGCGGGCCTCGGGGCGGTCCCTGCCGAGCCGGCCCATGCCCAGCCGGCCCATGCCCAGCTGGCGCGGCCGCGCGTCCCGCCCCGCCCTTTCCTTTGGTTCCGGCGCGGGGCCGGTGGTGACGGCGGTATGGCGGTCTTGAGCCTCACTGTCAACGCGGGGAGCCCCCCGCTCGGTAAGTGCGGAATGGTTCTCGCTCCACACCCCCACCCCATTGTCCCCGCTCCCCTGCGGGGGGACCAGCGGGACGTTGTTCCCTCATCGCCCGCCTGTCCGGCCGTGAGCGGAGCCTCCGTGTTGCATCATGCGGTCGTTCCCCCCGTGTGGGGCCGGGCGAGGCGTGAGGGGAGGCCCGCGTCCGTCCTTTTCACCGCAGCCCGGCCCTGCTGTAGGCCAGGACGGTGGCACTGGAGGTTCCTGGGGAGGCGCCGGCCCGGGTTCCTGGCCGCGTGTGGGGCTCCGCAGGGAGCGCTCCGTCTCGCCTCCCTGGCCCTCGGGGCAGCTGGTCTGCAGCAGATTGCTTTCCGGGGAAGCTGTTTGGGCAGTGGTGACGGCTGCCGGCACTTCGATGAGCTTAAGTTAAAGAAACTGAGTCATAGATGCCCTCCTTGAATGGTCTAGCACTTTGAGGATAGGTTTTCAAGGCAAGCGTAACTCACATTGCTTGTTTGTTGGCTCTGTCGAAGTGCTACTATCTATCGCTGTCACTTCTAATCTGCTGCTTGTGTTCAGCTGATCTGGGGAGCTGGTTCAAAGTTGCACTGCACAATCTTGCTTTCTCAGTTACTCGCGTCCTTCAATGTTATTTTGTCTTTAAAGATGTGAGAACCTCTTTTATTATGTTTTCTGACATCTGGAAACAGCCTTGCTTTTTTTTTTCTTTTAATACATATCCCATACCATTTCTCCATTCAAAATATATTTTCTACCCATTCTTCATCTTAATGTACTGATTTCTTTTTCAAGCTGTTGTTCCCAAATACATTTGAATTGAGTAGGACTTGCATGACTATTAACTTAAGGTATAGTAAAACATAAGCTTGAAAGATCATTTCTCTTGATACTTGCTTATACTGATTTGCCAAAACAGTTAGGATGCACTAAGAGCTATGATTAACATGGTTTTAGGGGCTTTGGAGGATTCTCTACTTTTGGCAGCTAGTGAGTGGCACTAGAGACTTAATTTGAGGAATTGTATAATTATGTAAGAAATATTAATATTAATAGAGACTTAATTTGGGAGATTGTATAATTGTGTCAGAAATACTACGTATGACAAATGAAACGTTTGTGTCAGGAAGACAAGCACACTCATCATGCTTGTTCCTACTTTGTACTATGCAGCATGGCTGTGCACTGGCAAAAGTGTAGTAGCTTTTAATATCATTAGTATTAATTACATAGCTTGGTGTACATCATACTTGCAATTTTCAAAGCGCTTCCTTGCATGTTATTAAAGTACTTACCTGTCTTACAAACATACTGCGTAAGGGTTGTCATCCTGACTTTCACAGATGGGTGAGTGAGTGATGGGAAGAAGAACCTTGACTTACAGTTAATAAAAGCTTAATGTCACAAGAAGGTGTGCAGCTGAGCAGAGGTGAGAGCTAGGGAATTCACAGCTCTAGTGCTTTGTATTTAGGCCAGTGTATTAATAGCTTACAACTTACCCTGTCTTGAGTAGTCCGTCTTTTTTTAGGGAAGATAAAGTGCATGGCACACTAGGAAGACTGTAATAGGTTAGATGCCTTTCAAGACCTAGAGTATAGTCTTTTGACTAGTTTTATTTAACTAATATTTGCCCCTGCCAAAGCTGGCTGTCTTTGTATGTGCTTCAGAGCAAAGCAAAAGCGCACAAGCTCCTCTACTTATGCTCAGCTCTGGACCAGAGCCAATCCAGAAGTACAGCCAATTTAGCTCAGTGCTTTGTTTGAGCTGCTCTGTCGTGCTGTAGAGCCTCAAGATCAGAGCAGGGCTGCATCAAGCTGCTTTGAATACAGGCACAGCTATATTCTAGTTGATGATGTAGCCTAAAAATTTCAATAACTCTTTTATTTCTAGAGGCTGTCCTTTGCTGTCACTGGTGAACTACTTGCTCTGAAAATCCTGCATAAACTTCCTACACTTCTGCATGGGTAGCATTTCATGTGGCTTGATCATTAAATGGTTAATCATTTCATAAACATGAAATCACGATAAAGTTAGTCTCATCCTTGTTCAGAAAGTACTGGTATAGTCACTAATTGAGCTCTTTGGTGCATATGTCAGAGCTGGAATGGACTATGTTACTACACTGTTCAATAATCAGAAGCAAGTTAATTATATTCTCTATTTATTGGAGAACAGGACTAATTTTTACAATGCTTTTAGGAAGCAAAATGTATTGCTGCGGACACTTGCTGAGCTCACTGCAGCTGACTATATGCTGGACATGATCAATTTGAAGCTGTAAGCATTGCCAAGAATAAGAATGAGTCTGAACATTGATTTCTTCCCTGGGCAATCTTACTTGAAGGAGGCAGTCAAGTCACCTGGTCCTCTTTGATAAGGAATGTAACTGGTTTGTTGCTGCCGTGAAAGACAGCTTTCTTGGAGGAAAGTTCAGCATCTTTTTCTTGTGTTTTTTAAAGGAGCTCTTCTGACAGTGGAGCACGTGAAGAATGATCTTGAAATTTCAGTGGAAGAAGGCAAAGAAACCATCCTTCGTGTGTCTGAGTAAGTGACTTTGCATCTCTCCTTCTAGCTTTGGGTCAGCAGTTTTAAAAATCATGTGGTTGTAACATTGAGAGTAACCTTTTCAGGTAGGAGGAGGAGAAGAATACAATTTTACTTGTCACCGATGTCTCCTTTGCAGCACAGACAAAATTTCTGCAATAGATTCTAAACTTGATCTTTATGGATCTTTTTACTGGCACTTAGGTCTACTTGTGTATGCTTTGCCAGTCACTTCATTGTTTAGGCACTTGCCTTTTTGAGGTCCCATGGTGCAAGGTTATTTTGTGTTAGGAGAGATTGATAGACCTGATTCCTTGCACCTCTGCAGATGGGGTGGAATGAATCGTAAAGGTTTATATGGCATTTTTTTGGCCTCACCTCTGCATGTTAGTGAAGGCATGATGTTACCGCAGAAAAGTGCTAATTAACTGTGCCATGCTGTCCAGATGTTCATCCATCTGCATCCTGTAGAAAGAGTCTGGAAATTTGTGTAGAAATCTGTTGTCTGTCCTGAAAATACTCTGCCGTGGTAATAAATATTTTTAAGTTTGGGGCATGAAGGTAGATTTTATATCTGAGCAGGATCATATGCCTGTTAAAAATGCAGGACTAATGCTGTTTTGGGAAGTGGCATTGTCATCTTTGATTTCGTATACCTGGTTATATCAAGATAAGATATCCAGGTATATATATCTGGTATATCTGATATATCCAGATATATCTGATATATCAGTGGAAATCTCTGATGTCTAGTATCTACAGTAAGTTTTAACCCATAAATATTGCAGTCCTAACTTAAAGTATAACAGCACTATAATGATTTTAGAATTAGTGATTATAAATGTAGTTTTTGAATACTGATTGTTTTTTGAAAGAACAGGGGAAAACCTCTGTTGCTCATGGACTAGCTGACAAACTCACGTTTTCTGAGCTCTCAAAGCCACCAAGGCATCATAAATTGCTATTCCTCCATGTCTTCAGAATGGTTATAGAAACAACATCATATTTTTATGTGGTATTGCAGAGACCCTGACTTACTCCCCATAAATTAACAAAGACTCTGCTTTTCTGCTGTCTGCTGAGCTTAGGGAAGGAGCTTGTCACTGGGTACATATTTCTGCAAAATCCAAGCACAGGGTGATTCATAGTCTTCAGTCAAAATGATTGTTTTACTGCTTTCTGTTTAAATTGTTAGACTTCAACTCTGATAGGAGCTCTTTCCTTACTGTAATGCCTGGTTTTACAGGCTGTCTTTTGCTGTACCCAGTGTTGGCAATGAAATTGTGATTTTTTGAAGTGAAGCAAGATAAATGGAGCAGGTTGTGTTAGGACTGAAATGGTACAGCATTGATAATTTTCAGTGTGTTATATACATGTGGGATGCATAGTGGAGCGTTAATTGAGTATGTTTGAGTTGTTTTCCCCTTGAGAAGCCTTAGTCAGATTTTGGTTTCATTTTTCTTTCACAGCTTAGGCAGCGTGAGTATGTGTATGCCAAAAGATACATGTGCAGATGTACACTACTAGGATACCTGAGGATGAACCAGTTTTCTTTGAAATAATTTGTTATTAAATAATTTGATATTAAATAATTTGTTACTACCATCCTTTCTTACCCACTGAACTGCTGTGGTGCGGAGGGGCTTGGGCTTAGCACAAAACTCGGTAGAGTTGAATAATGGGCTGTATGATCTCGGAGGTCTTTTCCAACCAACATGATTCTACAGTCTTTAACTGTGATGGAAATGGTCAGAAATGTGAAGCAAAAGCAGTTCTGCACTTTGGACAATGTGGATAGTGTCTAGAATCATGGCTCCATCAGATGGAATTTTTTTTGTCTGTTCATGTCTCCTCATCCCTGGCATTCTATTACATTTAAGAAGTTACTCTGAACCTCCATATTGCATTAATTTTCTCTTGCTTGGTTGTAAAATAATTTTAAAAAATTGATTCTCTATTTTAAAGTCTGTTAAAAGTGTAACTCAAGAAGCATCAGCTGAACCTCATATCTCAGCTAATGCTTTTGGTAAATGGATTTCATGGCATCAATTCTGCCGAAGCTGTCTTGTTTTGGCATGACTTGAAATTCACTTGGGAGATTTCAGACTTTTTTTGTTTTTAAGGAAACCATTTGTTCTAATGACTTTACTTGAACAAGAGAGAACATTTTATTTGCTGTTTTTCTGGGTTATCTTTTGAAGTGCAGTTAAAATCTGATGGCAAACCTTTTAGCTAACTAGCTGAAGCTTAGCTGTCAGCTGGTTGGGTGAAAGGTTTGTCACTAATTTGCCATGATGAATTTTATTTTAAAGGTTATGTTTGTAGCCTTGGCTTCAAAACTTCATGTGGGAATAGAATAGAATAGAATTAACCAGGTTGGAAGAGACCTTTGAGATCATCGAGTCCAACCTATCACACACCACCATCTAATCAACTAAACCATGGCACCAAGCACCCCATCCAGTCTCTTCCCAAACACCTCCAGTGATGGTGACTCCACCACCTCCCTGGGCAGCACATTCCAATGGGCAATCACTCATTCTATGAAGAACTCCTTCCTAACATCCAGCCTAAACCTCCCCTGGTGCAGCTTGAGGCTGTGTCCTCTTGTTCTGGTGCTGACTGCCAGGGAGAAGAGACCAATCCTCCCTCAGGTAGTTGTAGACAGCAATAAGGTCTCCTGAGCCTCCTCTTCTCCAGGCTAAGCAACCCCAGCTCCTTTAACCTCTCCTCATAGGGCTTGTGCTCCAAACCCTTCACCAACTTTTTTGCCCTTCTCTGGACACATTCCAGCAAGTCAACATCCTTCCTAAACTTAGGGGCCCAGAACTGGACACAGTCCTCAAGGTGTGGCCTCACCAGTGCTGAGTACAGAGGCAGAATGACTTCCCTGCTCCTGCTGGCCACACTGTTCCTGATACAGGCTGATAATAGCTCCTGATCAAACCACTCTGCTAAATGCTGATGGCTTTATGGAGTGTTTTAGTACATCTGCATCTTATCAGATAGCAAACTGCAATACAGCTTCCCTGGTTTGGGTTGTGAGCACGTGTGTGCTTCAGTGTAGTATTACTCTTCAGCAGATGTATCTAACCTCTGCACTGAACCCTTCTGCCAAGCTTTTTACACGTTAGTTTAAATAATGATTTATTACAATTGGAGATTCTATGTTTTCTTTGGGTTTTTTGATTGTTTGTTTTTCCTTCTCCCATCCTGTTTTCTGTTTCTTGAATGCTTTCCCTGTTACATAGTGTGGTATTTCACATCATTTTTGAGAGACAGGGATTGTTTAGTCTGGAGAAGAGGAGGCTGAGGGCAGACCTAACTGCTTTCTTACAGCTACCTGAAGGGAGGTTGTAATGAGGTGGGGTGGGTCTCTTCTCCTTAGTGTCAGGTGGTAGGACCAGAATAAATAGCCTGAAATTGTGCCAGGGGAGGTTTAGGTTGGATGGCAGGAAAAATTTCTTTACTGAAAGAGTGGTCAGGCATTGGAATATGCTGGCTTGGGAGATGGAGTCACCATCCCTGGAGGTTTCAAGAAACATGTGGCACTTTGGGACATGGTTTAATGGCCAGGGTGCTAGGTTGATGGTTGGATTTGATGATCTTAGAGGTCTTTTCCAACCAAAACAATTCCATGATTCTATCTTTGCCATTGTCCTTATTCATTCTTCATTCCTTACCTCTGGAGCTGGCAGGCTTGGCTGCAGAGAGCAACCTTAATGTAATGTTTTGTAACTAGTTCTAAGAAATGAGGCCAATTAGCATTATGTGTGAGTGGAAGTAGATCTTATTTCTGTTCTCCCCCATGAAAATAAGTAACTTCTTAACACAAGTAAGGTTTTGCTCAGTAACATGTTCAAATTTCATGTGTTTATTCAATTTTGCTCAAGTATTCAAGGGTATTTAGTTTAGTATGAACTCATGAAAACAGTAGAAACACATTTCACATCCGTTCTGTAGATGCAAATGCATTATATGTTTTTTGTTCTCAGTTTGGAAAACATTCTTTAAAATCTCATAGCAAGATGAAATTATGATAGAACATACTTTGTATATTTTTGTGTATGTTTAGCTCCCCACTCTGGCTTTTGGTTTTAGTTTCATTTATGGATCTTCTTATGCTGAGTCTTAGAAGCTTGAAAAGCTAGAAACAAAAAGAGCTGCAGATGAACTATGTTCTTTAGGTTTTGGTGCAGTTAGCCCAATGAGACTGGCTGATCCATTTGTACTAACTGTGAGACTTCCTTGATAGTTATTATATCAAGAATTCTTGATGTATTTCATCTTCTATTACAACATTTTCAGAAAAAGTACATCTTGGTCAGAACTTCCATTGATTTTTTTGCAAGGCTTTTTGAGGGCTGTCAAAAATCCTTTTTATTTTCCAAAGACTGCAGTAGGTGTAACAGGAAGTACGGAATGATGACAGAGTAGAAATGAAACATTGTTGGGACAAATTGAAGTGTGACATTCAGTCTGTTGAATTGAGTGGAACAGAACACTTACAGGAGTTCCTTTTTGTTGATGTCAGTGCTTGTTTAGAAGTGATTTTTGTCATCTATACTCATGTGGGACTGTGGAGATCAGTATTATCTGGAGAATTGATGCCTCTGTTGCATCATTCTTCCAAAGCTCTTTAGTAAATCTTAATCAAAATGTTCCTACGTACTCTAAATGAATATAAAGGTAGATTTCTGGCAGTATGCAGCTTTTTGTAATACTGTGTATAAAGTAGAAAAGGAAGACAAAAACCCAGAAAGAAGAATGCTCTTTGGAGAGCCTTTTGTTCCCAGATCTACTGAGAGTTTTCAACAGAAGAACAGGAAAAAACTCCAAATTCCAATTAGTCTTTTAGTTAGAGAAGACTGGGTAAAAAAAATAATGCAGACAGCCAAGTTTGTTCAACAGGGGTAGTCTCTGTGAATTGAGTAATGTGAGTAACAAATGATCATTTTTTTTCCTCTGATACCAGCATTAAAACCACAGTGGAGACCTCTTGATTCCTCTTTGGATTCTCTAGGAATTCTCTTCAGTGTCAACCTTCTTGTATGAAAATAAAACAAATCTTAATTTAGCTCTTCAGATTCTGGAAAATACGTAGCCCAAGTTAGACTTGCACATTCCATCACATGTGGAGGGAGAGTTTTATCCTTTGAAAGAATAAACAGAATTTTATTGTAGTTCCTGTCTGTCTACAAATGGTTTTATGTTTAGAAGCTTACTTGTGATAGAAATACAAGGACTGATAAATGATTTTCCTAATTTTTAAATCTGATGACTTGGTAACTGCTTGTTCACTCAGAAATTATTTAGTGTTTGCCATGCATGTTTCTGCTTCCTGTGTGCAATTAAAATTGAACCGGAGGCAGTAAAGTATCTTTCTCTTTCCTGTTTTTCTTTAGGCATGTTTCATTTACTGATGTGAATTCAATAGCTCGTTATCTGGCTAGAGTTGCTGGTTCTGCTGGGTTGTATGGTTTGAACCTGTTGGAACACACTGAGGTGAGAAGAAATTGTGCCTCTCTTGGTTTTGGTTGGGGTGTTGTTTGTTTGTTTTTCCTTTCTTTTCCTTTTTCTTCTCTCTTTTTGCCTGTGATGAAAATGTTTGGGTTTTGTTTTGGTGTTGAGCGTCGGGTGGTGTTTTTTGAACTTGTGTTTGTTCTTCCACATTTTATTGTTAGACTGAGATTCTGACTAAGTTTTCTTAAGCTTACAAAGAAGAGTCATAAATCTGATCTTTGAATGGGTTGGTCTCTCCCACCCTTGTATCAGCATCTCCTAACATGAGGATTCACTCATACAAGATAATTCAGGTTGGGGTATGTTACCTGTAGTTTTCCATCTTTACTTCCCTCGGCTCTGTTGTCATCAATTGCTGCCTTGTAACACTTCAGTGTATCTCCAAGTAAAGTTGTGTTGCATTGAAATACAGAGTTAGTTTTTGCTGTATGTGTTGGACAAAAGCCAACCCTGATTTCATTCAGTGAAACATGGTGGAACATCGCCACATAGATGGACCTTGTGCCAAGTCGTGTATTCTGTAATGCTTCACTACTGGTGCCATGAGGGCAGGAGAATTTTTGTGCTGAAGAGGGAACTTTTTGGTCTTCTCTGCTTACACTGATTACAAAAGGTTATTAGGAACTGTGGATATGGTACAAAATGAAAGCCAGTTCTTCCTCAGCCTAGCTCAGAATAATCATACACTGAATTTTAAGCTGGTAGTTAAAATTAACAGATAAATCGAAATGTATTCCTCTGAAATTTGGAGAGGGACCAAAGGACTTGACTCAGCTCTTTTCTACAACTGCTTGAAGCTAGCGGTAGTCACACTTCAGCCCATAAAGCTAGTTTCATGAGAAGTGTTGTCTTAGTATATTGCTTGCATTGCATTTTAAAAGTTGTAGGTCTTGTAGCTATTTAAATTTTCTGACCAAACCTGTTGTTTAAGTTGAGTCCTGAGACCTCTGCAAACACAGTTTAAAGACTGGTATTTCTGGTAAAATATTTCCTTTTGCTTTTGTACCTTTCAAAATGTAAAGTTGTACTTGAAGAAGTGCAGTGACAGCTGCATTTGTGTTGCAAATACTTTGGAGTGTAACTGCAAGTGACTGAGCTGAATTCTGTGGTGCTGTAATTACATCTGTGCCTGCCACGTTGACTCGAACATTGGAAGGAGTCCCAGTGCAGTTTACAGAACACTTGCACATGAAATAGGGAGGGAGAGCTAGAATACACACTTGGTCTCTGGCAGGATTTAGGGATTCAGTTTATAGACAGAGCTATGTTATTAACCAAGGGACTGATTCTGATTTTGTTGTAGTTGTTTATGTACTAAGATACATTTCCCTTTATGGAAGAAGACTGTTTTGTGGGGGGAGGTAGAGAAATGTTTTGGGACAGGCATTTGATTCGCTTAAGCCTAAAAGAAGATGAGACACACAAGATAGGGACTGAGGGAAAGGTGTTACACTTACCCAGAAGCAATGGCAGGAAGATAAGTTAGGTAACAAATGTGTTATCTAAATAGTTGAAGGATAATGATTATGATTATGTACTATGTGTGATAAATAACTACCTAAAAACTGCTGACTATTTTTACCAGTGGGAATAGCTTAGCTGAAGTTGGTGTTTTCATGGGTTTGAATACATCCAGAAGGAAGAAATCAGCAATTTAGTGTGGTTCTGGGTGAATGTTTCAGTATATTTTATTTTAAATGTTCTTTAAGCATATATTATGATTTATCATCCAATATACTTAATGCTGATTTCCAGTTGATATTTTATATTGAGCTATTAAATGGATTGTATATTATTTAGGTTTTTTAACAGGCTTCTTTCTCATTCTTTTAGTAACTTTCACTGTCTTTTGTCCCTCAAAACTAGATTGACCATTGGCTGGAGTTTAGTGCTACAAAGTTATCTACAGCCAGCCAGTTTCTGTCAGCGGTCCAAGAGCTCAACCACTGCCTGTCTCTAAGAACATACTTGGTGGGAAACTCCCTGAGTCTCGCAGACTTGTGTGTCTGGGCTGTACTAAAAGGTATCAGTATATCACAGAATGGTAGGGGTTTGAAGGGACCTCTGCAAATGATCTATTCCACCCCCCTGCCAAGGCAGGTTTACCTAAAGAAAAGGTGACACAGGAACACATCCAGACAGGTTTTGAATGTCTCCACAGATGGATACTCTTATCACTTCTCCAGACAAGCAATCAGTGTATAACAGGAGTCTTGAAATTTCCTGTTTTAGTGGATCTTAGTAGCAACTCTTACCTGTATGTCAGGCCATATACTATTGTGTGTACTGCCTTGGCCTGTGAATCACTACTGACAGGAACAGTATAGCTTAAGAAACCCTAGATATTTTTTTTTCAGTAGTTGTTTTTAATTGGTTTACTCAGTGCAACTACCTAAAAGGAGGTTGTAGTGAGGTGGGGATGGGTCTCTTCTCCCTAGTATCAGGTGATAGGATGAGAGGAAATGGCCTGAAATCGTGCCAGGGGAGGTTTATATGGACATGGGGAGGAAAAGTTTCATTAGTGAAAGAGTAGTCAGGCTTTGGAATAGGTTGCCCAGGTGATGGACTCACCATTCCTGGAGGTGTTCACGAAACATTTTGGCATGGCGCTTTGTCATGGTGGTATTAGGTTGATGGTTGGACTCGGTATTAAAAGCCTCTTCCAACCAAAACAGTTCTATGATTCTGTATGTGGAAATAGAGATAGGAATTTTTTTCCCCCCACTGCTTTTCTGTTACCTGTAGAAGGGAGTTTCTGTTACCTGTTGCCTAAATATGAAAGTTTGCTGTGGCCCAAAATTTGTGTATGTGGACTTTTCCATGACATTATTGTAGTGAGGAGATTTCTTTGATGTTTAGCTTGCATTACCACAGGTGGTGTACAGAGGTGTACGTTATTCTGTGAAATACCATCCACAGGTTAAAAGAAGCTTTGATAATCTGTTTTAATGAGTTTAGTATTACATTTATATAGTATTACAAAGTATTATGCTCTCCTAGGTGTATCTGTAGTCGATAGGTGTCAATCTACCGTGCAGTACAACAAAACTCCTCCTGAAAGTAAAAGGCATATTCAAGATCAAAAGCTAATAGCTTTTTGTATTCTTTTCAAAGCTGCTTCTCTTGAGAGAAAGCTGAATGAAGTGGGTTTCTTTCATTTTTTTTTCCCTTTTCCCCATTAGAATCTCTCTAGTGAAGTTGTGTTCTTTGAAAATTAGATTGTGGGAATACAGCCTCTGGAAAATAAAATGCAGTATTGATATGTGCTTCACTCAAGAAAAAAGTTAAAATCATCAAATGTAAGCACACTAGAGGGATATCCTGTATTTCTGTCTTGAAAAAATAAGTTATTGACTTTAAAGGGAAGTGATACCAAAAAAATGAAATACATATTCCCTGTTCCCCCCCACACACCTTTTGCTTTGTGGAATCCAAGAAAGAATGAAGTATATTTTGGTTTTGCAGAGAGTTTATTTAATTTGCTTTTGAATTGCTCATGTCTCCATGACTAAAGGTCTTTTCTGAAGAGAGAATAACTTAAGTAGAGTTTGTTCAAAATGACAATAGTTTTTAGTCTTAAAAGTTGCTGTTGGTAATCATTCCATTTTCTCAGTTTGATAAACTTGAGAAATGATTTGTTTTCTAACAGATAGTAACGTATGGCAAGAGCAATTGGAACAAAACAAAGCTCCTGTCCATGCAAAGCGGTGGTATGGCTTTCTTGAGGTACAGCCTGCTTTTCAGTCAGTAGGAGCCAAGTGGCCTTCTGGTGCACCAAAAGTTAAAATGGTAAGATTTACCTGGACCATCTGAAAACAGCAGCTTTAGTTTTGTGAATACTCCATAAGGCAATTTCTTCTTAATTTTTTTAAAGTTAGAGAATTGAAAGTGATCAGCTGTACAATCAGTTAAGTTTTTGTAGACTCTTGTTTAAAGTTGTCACTTTCATGTTTAGAAAGGCATGAGTGGTGGAGTTCAGTGCTTAAATGGCATAGTGTAAAAATGGCACCTCTTAGCCACTATATCCAAAGAACAGTGTTTTCTAAAGAGAATCCTGACTTCCTGATAGATCTGGAAAGATTGCAGTCTTAGATTGATTGAACTTGTTGATTGCATTCAGAGTAGAATGACTAAGATATAATAACTTGGCTAGCAACTGTTTCCTTCTTTGGAATAAATAAGTACTATAGTGAGACTTTTAAGTCCTGAATCAAATTTGAAGACAGAATAGCTTGAAACTCCAGAGTTCATCTTGTTTTGATGTACTGCAAATAATGTGAAAGTTGTGAAGAGATGAATTTGGGATCCGCTGTCTGGACCAAATCTGGTTTGAGAGGAGACCTTGGTGCAGAAGCTGTTACCTAGAGTTTCATATTTGACTAATGCAATCTGTAATTATGTCTTTATCAATTTTTAAGGCAACAGAAAAGAAAGCAGATGTTGGGAAGTTTGTTGAGCTTCCTGGTGCAGAGATGGGAAAGGTCATTGTAAGGTTTCCTCCTGAAGCAAGTGGGTAAGAAACATAAATACTTTAAGAACATTCTCTTTGTGTTTTTTTCTTAAAAGAAAACAAAACAAAACGCCCTACCAGCTTTGGTGAGGATGTTAAAGTAGCTTAGCAGACAAGACTTTTAAGCCAAAAGGATAATTTAAAGCTTGGAATAGGGAAGTTAGTTGTCAGCAGGTGACACAGTGCTGTGCAGCATTGGGATGAGGAAAAACAGAAGGATGCCATTTGCATGGGTAATAGAGGTGAATGATGAGAGCTGGAATGTATAAGTACAGTCTTTATGAGGTGGGTAATAGGACTTGCAGTGCTTCTCAAGGAAGCTTAAGTTTGAGAAGGGAAGGTTGTATGAGACAACTTCTCTTCTGGAAACTTGACGCACTTGTGTAATGGAGGCCTTTGGCCCAGGAGTCCAGGCTGTATATAGTCCCAAAACACAAACTCAAAGATCACAAAGTGGAGGTGGGATGAGCCAGTTTAATAAATACAATTTTCAGCCTTTTTAGAATTGCCTGATGACCTATAGAATTTCTGTGATTGCATTTCTTCATTAAACTGGCTGTTCAGTGGCATGTGCTTCTTACTCTCTTAGTTCAGTATAAACTGGTGCTCAAATATTATATGTTTTATATTATGTGCATGTATGTGTATCACAAACTGTTCTTGTGTTACTTTGGTAGTTTTTAGTGTCTGAATTCTGGTGTTTTGCTTAAAACATTGTTCTTTAGGGACACTATTTTTAAATTTATTGGGGGGGGATTTATTTTCATTTTGTGGATTTGATTTTTTTAATATTTAGTTTAAATTGACTTTTTAGCTTACAGTAAAAATACACAGCAACCAATATTTCAGAAAATTCCACTCTTCTGAATGGGATAGGTTCAGATTATCTGCTAGCTACTACTGAGTATCATCAAAAGTTAGTCTATAAAACTGGAGATTCATAGATTCATAAAATGGTTTGGGTTGAAAGGGAGCTTAAAGATCATCTAGTTCCAGCCCTCCTGCTATAGGCAGGGGCACCTCCCACTAGGCCAGGTTGCTCAAGGCCTCATCCAACCTGGTCTTGATACTCTTCATTTAGAGATTTAGGTATTTTTAACTGATAAATGATAGAAAAAACATCATCTACTTTTATAAATGTACAACATTTCAACAAATACCCTGGCTTGGTTTTATTTATTAGACTTAAGTATTTTCATTTTCTCCTTCCCTCACAATGAACAAACATACGAAAAAACCCACACCCAGCAAAAAACCCTCAAGCAAAGCACACCAACCCACAAACCAAAACCAACCAACCCATCACACAACCTCTGGCTGAAGTATTGCTGGTGTATAGATTTACTTTTCATTTCCTTTTTAGGTATCTGCATATCGGTCATGCCAAAGCTGCCCTGCTGAATCAGCACTACCAAGTTAACTTTAAAGGAAAACTTATAATGAGGTTTGATGACACAAATCCAGAAAAAGAGAAAGAAGACTTTGAAAAGGTAGGGTAAGAGAGCAGGGAAAGCCAGTCACTGTATAGCTAATTGAAAGGTGACATGCACATCTGCTCTTGCACAGGGTTTTTTTTTTGCACTGTATTTTTATTATATCAGTCTTACACTTAAGTCTTATGCTTGGAAGACATTTCCATCAGTTTTTCCTTAAAAAGCTAAAAGTCCTTTTACTGGTAGCTTATTTCTTCCCTTTCTCCAACATTTATTTTGTAGCATGTAGATATGCCAATGCTTGCATTACACTGTTAGTTTCATTGTATAAGCACTGCTTTGTCCATAACAAGTAATTTTTTTCAGCTTTTATCTCTTTTTCTCATCTACCTCTCTCTTGAAGTTGTTTAAGTCTAATCTCATGTAATTGCAGAATGTGAATGAATGATAAGTGCCTGTCTCTCTTTTCTTTCATGCATATTGTCCTCATGACTTATACTTCCTGCACAGTGGAGCATTCAAAACACCACATCTGGCATAAAGAAGCTAGAGGTGTAAGAAAACTAGCTTTCCTGAATATTACAGTACACAATTTCACACTTTGCAGGTTATTCTTGAAGATGTTGCAATGCTGCACATCAAACCAGATCAATTTACATATACCTCAGATCACTTTGAAACAATAATGAAATATGCTGAGAAGCTTATTCAAGAAGGGAAGGCATATGTGGATGACACTCCTGCAGAGCAAATGAAGGCAGAGCGTGAGCAAAGAGTGGAATCTAAACACAGAAATAACTGTAAGATGCTTTAAGTTTTCATCTTGCTTTCTTATCTTTTTAATTTGGTAGCAAAACTTGGTTCTTATTAACAGAGATGGGTAGGGTGACTAATTGCCTATCCACAAGGTCCTTCTCCAAAAAGAGAAGGGTGGCATTGCAACCAGTACCAGAACAAGTGGACACAGTCTCAAGCGGCACCAGGGGAGGTTTAGACTGGATGTTAGGAAGAAATTCTTCATAGAGAGAGTGATTGCCTATTGGAATGGGCTGCCTGGGGAGGTGGCGAAGTCACCATCACTGGAGGTGTTTAGGAGGAGACTTGATGGGGTGCTTGGTGCCATGGTTTAGTTGGTTAGATGGTGTTGGATGATGGGTTGGAGGTGATGATCTTGAAGGTCTCTTCCAGCCTGGTTTATTCGATTTGATTCTATTCTAATTATTACTGCAGTAAGAAAACATAGCTCTGTATCAACTTCATAGTACCTTAGAAATGTATTGATTTTCATTGTTCCTAGGTGTTAATAAGAATCTGCAAATGTGGGAAGAAATGAAAAAGGGAACAGAATATGGACAAACTTGTTGTCTACGAGCAAAAATAGATATGAGTAGTAACAATGGATGTATGAGGGATCCGACTCTTTATCGTTGCAAAAACCAGCCTCACCCACGTACTGGAAATACCTACAAGTATGTCCACTTCTTCCTTGTGTGGCCTGTATTCTTCTGCTCTTTTCAGGGCATTTACCATTCCTTAGAAAACTTTTTCTGGTACTTGGAACCTGATAGCATTTTTCAGCTAAAATTTGTAATGAGTCTCTTAACTTTGTGAAACTTGTTCAGAAGATTTTTGCAACCTGTAAGTCAGGTGTGAACATGTCAGTTTTGGTCCATAAATATATTCTATGTCAGTGAAGAGCTTTGAGTCAAAATGTAATTTAAGACTTAATGGCTGTATCTTGGACAACAAAGATATTTGCTTTAACTCCTGTAGCTTGAACCAGAACCATGGTAACTTTACCTCGATACAGTTTTATATTGCTGCAAAACATCATTGCTCTACTTCCCTGAGTAGCTGCTTCCATTTTCACAACAGCTGCTGTCTTTGAGCAGAATGAAGAATGACTGCAATGAAGTAAGCCTACCCAATAGTTCAAGGCTGTGGTTCAGGGCTTGGTTGAAACCTCTCTTTGCAGCTATACCACTCACTTGTTGGAAACCTTGATTTACTGTGTCTATAACAGTAAAGCTATGTCTGTGGGTAGGGGGTTGTTCTTAAATACGAAGGTGTTGCACATTATTCAGTATTTAAGGGAAAACCCCTCTAAGTCAGCATTCAATATGTTTAAAAGGAACAGTAGCAGTGTAGGATTTTATTTTTTGTTTTAATACTAAGGCTATGATCAATTAATTTATCAAAGGCTTTGATTGTTTTAATCGTGCATTGTCCTCTGTATCTTTTCATGCACAATTTGTTGTGTGTGTGCTGTTTCAGTCTTCATCTGAGTGTTTTCAGGATGATAGATAGATAGGGAGGGGACAGCTTGTTGCTCTCTACAACTACCTAAACAGAGGTTGTAGTGAGGTGGGGTTCAGTCTTTTCTCCCCAGTATGAGAATGAGAGGAAATGACCTGATATTGTTCCAGGGTAAGATTGGATATTAGGACAAATTACTGAAAAGTCGGTCAGGCATTGGAATAGATTGCCCAGGGAGGTGGTGGAGTCTCTGCCTCTGGAGGTGTTCAAGAAATGTGTGGACTTGGCACTTCGGGACGTGGTTTGGTGGGCATGGTGGTCTTAGGCTGATGGTTGGACTCCACGATCTTAGAAGTCTTTTCCAACTGAAACAGCTCTGTGCTTATAAATATTTCTAATACATAAATGTAAGTGATGCTTAGTTAAAATGTTTATATGTGAGGAAAGAGTTTTGTTTATCTACCCTGCTAACTAACAGCTTTTATTCTCAGGGTTTATCCCACGTATGACTTTGCCTGCCCCATTGTTGACAGTATTGAAGGTGTCACACATGCACTGAGAACAACTGAATACCACGACAGAGATGAACAATTCTACTGGATCATTGAGGCACTGGGCATAAGGAAGCCCTATATATGGGAGTACAGCCGGCTAAACCTCAACAACACTGTGCTCTCCAAGAGAAAGCTTACGTGGTTTGTCAACGAAGGGCTTGTGGATGGATGGTATGTTGCATGCTTGTGCTTCAGCATTGTTCCTTAAGGTACTTGTGACTGATGTACCCATTCTGTTTTGGACAGTGCTTAGACATCAAAGCAGCATGAATGAATATTTAAACAATATTTAAGAGCAGCAATTAATTACAGTGGCTTCTGCATGTGCAATGTGTTGTTTACTGCTCTACAGTAGCTGTGTACATACATGTTCATATCCTGTAATAAACACAAGGTGGCTTATTTTTGGACTCTGGCTCTTGCTACTGGTGCTAATTGCACATTTTCCACTCTGAGTCATTGAATATGTTTCTGAGCAGTGCCAGAAGGGAGTGTGATTCTGGTCCTAGCCATCTAGTCTAATCTGGCCTACTTCCCTCCTGTCTGCCACCCCCCAACTCACCTTCTGTTGTTTTCTTTTTTCTTCATGTTAATTAGATTTCTATAGATAGTGCTTGGTGGCCTAGTACCCAAAGTGTTTTCCTAGAAAGTGCAGAAACACTTCTGCAAGTAATTTGAAGTCTAGAGAGGCTTCTTTGTTCATTCCAACAATGGAAGCTGTGGGAGCATACCATCTGAAGTCTTCTGCTCACAGTAGAGGATTCTGAAGAAATCCATGGATAGTGCTAAGTCAGACAACTGCTTGTTTTTCCTGAGCTGGTTTTAAGTGATTCTGTGCTCAGCCTATGGGAGTATTGTTTTACACAGGTTCCTAGGCTGCCTGGTTGTCTTGCTTAGGTGTGCAAGTATGGTGTGGTTTTTTTTGGTGTTTTTTTTTTAACCTCTTTCTTTTTTAGAGGTGTAGCTGGTCTTAGGATGACTTCTCCTTCCCTAAGCCTCCCTGTTATGTCCTTGGCAGGGTTTGATTTGTGTTCTCACAAAGACATATTTTACATTTCAGATGAGACCTTTTCAGTTGTTGCATAAGAGAATAAAATCACAGAATTCTATCACAGGTTACTGAGAGAGAGCATTATCACTGTCATTCAATTCTTTCTAGTTTCTCTTGAGCAAGGAAGTATCAGTCCCTGTTGTTCAAGGTTCCATTATGCAGGTGCCATTGAAATAATGCAATAGGGACATTACTTTTGCCTTGCCATTTTTTTGAGGAACAGGATTGAATAGGTGTAGGAAAAGAGCCACTTCATCATGAGATGACTTCCCTCCCTGGGTTGCAGTAGAAAAAAACCTGCACCATATGTCTTGTTTGGATAAGAGCTCAGTCTTCTCAGTTAGGTAATCTCATCTAGCAAAATACACTGAAGCTGTGCCCTTCATGTGTGGCACTACTAGTACAGTTTTTGATTAGGGTAACTAATAGATAGAACTTAGCATTGTGACATTGATGAAATACTGTCTTCTACTAGGGATGACCCACGATTTCCCACCGTGCGTGGTGTCCTAAGAAGAGGCATGACAGTTGAAGGGCTGAAACAGTTTATTGCTGCTCAGGTGAGTGTTCTCTTCTGATTCTTTGAATCTCACTTAGCAAGGACAAGTTTTTGTGAGGTTTCAGTTAAGATACTTGTCACTGGGAGGTTTCTTCTTTTGAAGGTTTGCTGCTTTCATGGTTACTGCTTCAACAGTATTGACACCTGTGAGCAGGTCCTGGCAAAATAGGGTAGTAGGTTTGTTACTCTAGAAAGTGTTTACATTGCAAGCTCAAGATGTCTTTCCAAACTGTTTTGATGAGGGTTTATAGTCTTTAAAGAACTTTGTTTCAAATGAGTCTAATAGCTAGGATATTTATGTTTATGTGTGCTTGTTTTTGCCTCCAGGGCTCCTCTCGATCTGTTGTGAATATGGAGTGGGATAAAATCTGGTCCTTTAACAAAAAGGTATGCCTGTACTTGAATTTGGTGCTGCTCTTGATACGCTCTTTCTGGGACATGTAGACAGTCCAGCCTTCATTGGAGTGCTTATGACAAGAAGTAGCAGTTGCAATCATTCGGCACACTTTCAGGAAAATGGAATGTCCCCCTCTTTCTAACCTGACCTAGTGCTAATCCTATTGATTCTCCTACGATACTGACATGCCTTACCTAGTAGTATGGGGAAAGATAATGATATTTGCTGTGAATCTGATATGAAAACTGCATTTCATTTTTCTGCTTTCAAGCTGCGAGCTATCTGTAAGAAGGTATTACTTAACGCTTTTTACCTTAGCATATAGCTTACAGTGCTGTAAGCATACATAGCATAAGCTATCATTTTGCAGCTTCATAGCACAGTCACATTTGCTTATATAACAGGAGCTCTACAAACCCACTGAACATGCATTATTCCTACTTTTTTAAAAGGCTACCCAGTTCTGGTTTGGCTTATTTACTGACATCAGCACAGACCTTACTCAATTTGATTTACCTTGGCTGCTTTTCCTTTCTGTGGCAAAAGAACTAATGCACTGACTATGTAGATACAGCCAGCACTGCTGATGTTTCTGACTCAACATCACATAAGGAATATTGCATCTTGACATGGTTAGTTGCTTTTTGGCAGCAAATGCTTGGACACTATAATAAGGCGAATTGTTACAATGCTGATTGCATATTTTGTGTGATTGTGGAAACACCTGTTATTTTGCATTGGGATTCCTGCTTGGTTTTGCTTAGATAATACTCAGATCTGTTCATTTTAAGTAGTTTTTGCTTGTTTGGCATGTATCTTTTTTTTTCCTTCCTTTTTTTTTTTTTTTCCCCCCCTCATGTATTTTGCATTTGGTCTGCTACATGCACAAAGGTTTATGAATTGGTTCTTTCTGTTGCTGCATAAATACATTTATTACTAAGAATTGGGGGCTGGGCAAAAAATCCACAGTGGATTGTCAGGACTTATTTTTTGAATTGACTTTGATTTTTCTTAGATTTCTCATTCAACATCTTGGACAGCACCTTACTATTAGCCAGTTTTATTTACATGTATCTGTGCAGTTAGCTTGCAGGCTACAATGTGAACAAACCCAGTTGGATGCATGTAGGTAGTTCTGAGCTCAAAGACTTCCTCAGGGTGAGAGCTCAGATTTTATGTATTATCCTGTCAGTATGCTACTGAGAGGTGCTACTCAACACCTCTGATATGAGGAAGGATTGTGAGTTTTAATGAGTAAGATAGAGAGCCTGGTAACAACACTGTAAAATGCACTCTAAAAATTTTGATATTAAGTCACATAATACACCTATATTTTGAGATACCTACACAAATCCTTTTATAAAGTGTCTCTAACCTTTAGGAGCCTGTCCTCAGTGGCAGGATTTATACATGTGCTACTTAATAGTATATCTTCATATCACCTTACTTCCTAATGTCAAGTAATTAGATGATAAATATTTTTTTTTTGCTCTAAAAGTGCCATTTAATTTTTTGCATGAGCAGAAATAAACTGAGGAGAAGTAACTTCACTTTATATTAATAATAGGAGGTGTTTTCCTTTGTGTTAGTTTTCAGTTAAACCACTAGACTGCTGGTACTCCTTTTGGACCTAGACAACTCTTTTACTTAAAATATGTTTTCAAGTACCTCTGAATAGTTTGACAAACCAGGATTTCAGGTTTGAAAAATGCTGTGCAAACAATGTATTAGCTGAGTTTGAAAATGGGCAATAAAAATGCAGAAAGAGATTTTAGTGGTACCTTTTTCTTGCTCAGCTCACCTTGTAGTAATCCTGATGGAGTCAGTGTTACAGTGTTGCCTTATTATAGTATCTAATGCGTCTGTATCAAAACTGCAGACTTCATTGGTGCTTCTCTATAGCCAGGCTTATCCCTGAATCTGCTGGAGTAGATGGCAAATGAGTATGGGAGCAGATGCTGCTGGAAAAGGAGCAAACTGCGCTGCTAAATTGTTGCTTTAAATTCAGCTACCCAGAAAGAAAGTGGTCTGGATGTAATAATCTATATGCATCATAAAACTATAAAAGTACACTTTTCTGTCTTGCCTAAGGTATTAGCTCATCATTTTAGTTATGTCTAGTGTCAGTAGTACACAAGCTGTAGTTTTTACTCAAAAGTATTTCAGTAACTATGGGGAATTGTGAATTATTGCCACTGTTTTCTCACTTTTTCTTCTTCTGTAGCTTTGGATTAAAGTAACATAAAGCAAATACAGAAAAATGCAGTAACACAAAGAATACCAGTTAATATTCCTTTTTGGTGGTGGTTATTTTATACAACATCTTATTTCTCTGTCAGTGTCATGTATTCATGGTCTACTCATTTGTTTTCTGTAGGTTATAGATCCAGTAGCACCTCGCTACACTGCATTGCTGAAAGATGCGGTGGTCCCAGTAAATATTCCCGAAGCTCAAGAGGAGATGAAGGAAGTGGCTAAACATCCAAAGGTTCTCACTTTACTCTCTTCATATTCTTGTATTGTAGATCAGTAAGGTTGGATGTACCAACAAGTCAGCAAGGAGAGTCCTCCTTTTAGCTTGCTCAGACAGCATGAGATAAAACCAAGGTGTAGCTTCTTTTCACAGAATTGTCTGAAACTGATCAACCACTGAATATGTTTATTTTTTGTGAGGAGGATGAGTGAAACTGCTTTTGTAAAGAAGCAGAATGCATGTAGACAGTGCATTGAAAGGCCTCTGGGAGTTTTTAGAAGAGGTGATATGTTACAAGTACAGCTTAGACTATTTTAGCTATTTTTTGATACTACCTTTCACAGAGAAGTTAAAGTAGAATATTTTATTCAAGCTTTGTGGGTATAATACAATACATATTGCTTATCCAGAAAGTGGGGAATCCAAGAGATGTTTATATATTTACAGTTAGTTAGAGAAGTGATATTAACCTGTTAATTCTACCAGTCTCTGGATTTTTTAATATGACTTCTAAATTCAGATAGCAAAGAGTTATCAAGAGTTAAGAACTTGCTGATTTGATATGCTGTTAGTATCCAGTAAATAAAATAATATCCCTTAAGAAAGGGAATGGGCTACTGATACAATTCACTTCTGTCACTACAATTACAATTTTGAGTATGGCATCTCAGACTCTAATTAAGCTTCATAGAAATCATCCCTTAGATACCACATTATACTGTGTGAAGCAAATATTGGTGAGGATTTGCTTCACTTGTTTTTATATTGTTGCTGTGAGCATTCCTGTAATCCTTTCTTGTAACTGAGAGGTGGATGTCTGGTTTGCTCTCATAACCTGGCAGATGAACAAAGAAATGAATTTTGAATCAGTTGTAACTCTCCAAGGGTCATAAAGTCTGAAGTCTTAAGTTTGGTCAGATGCAAGCCAGAGTATTAAAACTAAACATGTTGCTTCCACTATATGATGAAATACATACTGACCAGAAGGAATAAATTTCTAAGTCCTGATCAGCTGAAAAAGTCTGAACTCCCAGCTGTCTGCCTTATTTTTAAAAGAAGCTTCATATTTTCAGATTAAGCACAGGGGGAAAAAAACAAAACTGAGAGTTAGAATAGAATAGAATAGAATTAACCAGGTTGGAAGAGACCTTCGAGATCATCATGTCCAACTTGCATAGCAAAATAGAACCTTGAGAAAAACTTACCTTTATTTTTTGTACCTGTAAGACCTTAAAGATACATGGGCCTTAATGAAACAGGATATGCCATGAATTGAGTTTGAGCTAGTATTTGCTAGAAGACAGGATTTTTGGGGGGAGTGTACTAGCAGAGGAATGCATGCACCACTTGTGAATGAGAAACGTGAGAGAGCTGTGGAAGCGTACTGTAGCTTCCTGCTACTGATAGTGTCCATATTCTATTTTCATGTATTCTCTAACTTAAGCAGTGTTTTGGTACTGCATTAACTTTAATCAGCTTGTATAAACGCAATCTCTCCTTTGAAATCAAAATCCTTTTTCACAGAATGCTGATGTTGGCTTGAAACCTGTGTGGTATGGCTCCAGAGTCCTGATCGATGGTGCAGATGCAGAGACCCTGACTGAGGGAGAGGTGGTTACATTCATAAATTGGGGCAATATTGTCATCACCAAGTTAAGCAGGTAACATGTTTACTGGAGATAAAAGAAGTTTTTGCTCTTTAGCTTTTTGTTGATTTTTCTTTTAATAGGTTGCCTGTAACACTGAAATATTACTGGTTGTCCATATATGTTTATTCTATGATTTTATGTATGAATATCTCCTTTGAAAGGTGCCACAAAACTGCATTTCAGCATAGAGCACGTTTTACTCTAGATTCAGGTCTGAAATTGCCAGTCAATCTTGATACTACATGTCCTTCTCATCCAGTGTTCTCCATGTTTCTATGGTAATATTTCCACTGTGAAACAGATTTTTCAAACAAACAAAAAAAAAAAACAACAAAACAACCCCCCAACCAAAACAATAGTAACAAAAACCTCAACAAAACCACAAACAAAACCAAAAACCCAAACCCACCTGGATTTTTTTCAGCTTTCACTCTGGAATGACTACTGTTCTTTTGTTAATACTAAAAAGCCAAACCTATCACAGCTTCAGTCACAGAACTGTTGAGGTAGGGAAGGAGACTATTAATGTCATCATCATGTTTTTGAAGAGGTTGTGTTGAGACATGGGCAGATGGGATGAGCTTGGATAGAGAATCTGAAAATGTAGAGGGTTTTTTTTTCCATGTTCTTTACTGTCTGTTGATATTAAATCAAAGGGGAAGTCAGGTAGTGATAGGACTAGGGGGAATGGAATGAAGGTGGAGGTGGGGAGATTCAGGCTGGACACGAGGAGGAAGTTCTTCACCATGAGAGTGGTGAAGCCCTGGAATGGGTTGTCCAGGGAGGTGGTTGGGGCGCCATCCGTGGAGGTGTTTAAGCCCAGGCTGGATGAGGCTCTGGCCAGCCTGATCTAGTGTGGGGTGTCCCTGCCCATGGCAGGGGAGTTGGAACTAGATGATCCTTGTGGTCCCTTCCAACCCTGACTGATACTATGAACAGGAGTGAATATAATCTTTCATTTCCTATGTCTGCTGCCTTTCAGAAATGATCTCTGAACACTTGGGGTTTTTTCAGTGAATCTATTGATAATTTGTAGCGTAAAATGAGAACTAATGATTTTAAGCTTTACTTTTGTAATTTGTGCTTTCTTGTAGAAATGCCAGTGGGAAGATTGTGTCCATCGATGCCAAGTTGAACTTAGACAATAAGGACTTCAAAAAAACTACTAAGATCACTTGGTTAGCAGAAACTCCACGTGCACCACTCATCCCAACTGTCTGTGTTAATTATGAGCATCTGATTACTAAGCCAGTTCTAGGTAAAGATGAAGACTTCAAGCAATATATCAACCAAAATAGCAAGGTAAGCCAGCTTTTTGTCCCCTTCATTCTACAGTGCTTAATGTTTGGCTTCGAGGGTTTTTTTTGGCCATCATTATTTCTAGTTCCTTTGTTGTTTTAATTTGAAGGTCTCGTTTGTCAAATGAGCAAATAATGTGCTGCTGGTGTTTCTGTGTTTTCTACTTAATCTCTCCTTTCAAAACTGAAAATGGACTTGTGATTTTTCTCTGATGTCACCTGGCTTTTACACATGTGGGACCAGTAGTTCGAGGTTTGTCTTGATAGATTTTTATGATCTCCCATCTTCTTGCTACTGCTTATTCTGCTGCTGCTGGAATTAAGTAACATTTGACAACTTCTAAAATAAGAAAATCGCCACTATCCTTCTACAGCTGTACTGCATTTCATACTATTTCTTGTGCTCTGTTAGATTTAGACTGATTTCTTCTAACACTTTCAGCAAGAAGAACTGATGTTAGGTGATCCGTGCCTTAGGGACTTAAAAAAAGGGGACATCATCCAGCTTCAGAGGAGAGGATTTTATATTTGTGATCAGCCCTATGAGCCAGTGAGGTAAGCTGCCTAAGAACGTTGTGGCTTCACAGAGTTGGTCATAGCTTCCTCTGTTCTAATGTTTTCACATGGGTATTGTCAAGAAGGATGTTAACCTGAAAGTGTTTCCCCTTTAACCATGACCTTTCTGTGGAATATTTCTGTGTACTGGCATGGCTTTTGACTTGTATATTCCCATCTCTTCATACTGTCTAAGCCAAGTACACTTTTTACAAGGGCTTGTTGTGATAGGACAAGAGGGAATGGATTTAAGTTGGAGAGGGTAGATTTAGACTGGATATTAGAAAGAAATTCTTTATAGTGAGGGTGGTGAGACACTGGAACAGGATGCCCAGAGAGGTTGTGGATGCCCACTCCATGAAAGGTGTTCAAGGTCAGGCTAGATGAGGCCTTGAGCAACCTGATCTAGTGGGAGGTGTCTCTGCCCCCCATGGGGGAGTGGGTTTGGAACTAAATGACAGTGAAGGTCCCTTCCAACCTAACCCCTTCTATGTTACTTTTTGACACATGCTGGCTAACTTGGATTTAGTAAAGAGACTTGGTTCCTTTATAATTCTAGGTGTGTACATTAAGACACAGTCTCAAGCTGCACCAGGAGAAGTTTAGGCTCGAGGTGAGGAGAAAGCTCTTTACAGAAAGAGTGATTGGCCATTGGAATGGGCTGCCCAGGGAGGTGGTGAAGTCACCATCCCTGGAGGTGTTCATAAAAGGATTGCACGTGGCACTTGGAGCCATGGTTTAGTTGTCAGGAGGTGTTACCTATTAGGTAATAGGTTGGACCTGATGATCTCGGGTCTTTTCCAAACTGGTTGATTCTGTGAAGAAACAGTGTTACAGAATGAGACAGACATTTGCCCAATGAGAGTGTTCACATATTACTTAATTGTAGCAGTCCTTTAGCAAGTTACCAAACAACTAAATTACAGTGCATTTCAACATAATATTGTAACAGAAAGAAAACTTGTATCTAACAAGAATCAATGCAGATCTCCAGTTATGTAAACTTGAGTCACTACAGCTGAGTACAAAGACAAACTTGCAGTTGTGCAAGACTGTCTTCTGGAAAGGCTATTATCTTTTTTTCAGTGAATTCTTCATGTGTCTCTTATACTTACTCTATTGTTGTGTCTTCTGTAAATCTTGTTGTATAGTCCTTACAGCTGTAAAGATGCCCCATGCATTTTGATTTACATCCCTGACGGGCATACTAAGGAAATGCCAACATCTGGGTCAAAAGAGAAGACCAAAGCTGAAACTGCAAAGAAAGAGGTAAGTTTGTGTTTTGTAAAAGCGATACAAAATGTATTACTATACAAGATTATCATGCCAAACACTTGCCTTTTTTCTTTTCTTCCTTTTTTGCCTTCATTTTAAAGGCTAGTTCATCTGTAAAAGGAAAATCTTCTTCAGTTGTTAGTGATACCTCAGCTCCAACTTGTACTCCATCTGAAGGTCACCTGGTGATTTACAACAAGGTGTCCGCACAGGGTGATATAGTCAGAGACTTGAAAGCTAAGAAGGCACCAAAGGAAGATATTGATAAGGCTGTGAAACAGTTGCTGGCCTTGAAAGCAGAATACAAAGAGAAGACAGGCCAGGAATATAAGCCTGGAAATCCTCCAGTATCTGTAACTGAACAATCTTCAAAGCTTCAGATGTCTGGGACCCTAGACAGCAGAGCTCTGTATGATAAAGTAGCAGAGCAAGGAGAAGTGGTCCGAAAACTGAAAGCTGAGAAAGCACCTAAGGTGGGTGATCGAAACTAATGAATTTTATGTTTGGATTTGCATAGCCCATTGTCCTTTCTCTGGAGGTGCACGAGTCCTTATGGATTTCAATAGTGGTGATCTTTTGGGCTGCACTCTGTTCTGTCAAGGCTTGTGTTCTCCAGTATTTATCTTCTAGCTTTGTGTGACGAAGCTTGTGTTAATATTCAGAAAGATGCAAGTGAAGTCTTACATTTTTTAGACTGCTGTTCTGAAATCAAGACAGGATTCACTCCAAAGTTAGGTTTCCAGATCTGCTTCTTGGTGTTAAAATGTCCTGCAGTATTCATTTATTTACCTAAGCATGGTCAATTATATGACTCCCTAAAATTGACTTGCTGCTATTTAGACCTTAAACCAGAACCAAAACAAGACACCAAAAGCAGAAAGTAAAGATCCAGGTGCTACAGATGTTTTTGGAAACATCTTCCTGTCTGTAACTGAGCACAGAAAACATAGCTACTGGTAACTGTGTTCTTTCCATTCTTTTCAATGCAGAGCAAGAAATGGTAGAAAATAATACACTTTGGTTAAATACTGTTCATAGTAGTATCTTTATTTGGACCATAAATCTAAATAAATGGGAAGATCTAGACTAATATATTGTGATCGTTTTACTTAGGACTATTAGGGCTGTAATTGTAACTTAACAGGAGTTACCTTTGTTAAAGTAGGAAACTAGTAGAGAAAGCTGCTTTGAGCAGCTCTCCTAAATAGTTAAGAAAATGGAAAAGGTGTGCATAAACTCCAGGTCTTTACATGAGAATATTTAAGGTGCATTTGAAAGTCATATTTCTCCATATCTTTGTTCCTCTTTTTCTGCTCTTTCCTTTCTCTTTCAGGATAAGATAGGTGCTGCTGTGGAAGTCCTTCTAGCCCTAAAGGCAGAATATAAACAACAGACAGGCCAGGAGTACAAACCTGGAAGCCCACCTGTGGCCCTTGTGCCTCCTCAATCTTCTGTTTCTGTTCTTCCATCCCCATGTCCAGTAGACAACAAATCTCTCTACAGCAAAGTAGCTGAGCAAGGCGAAATGGTCCGCAGGCTTAAATCGGAGAAGGCTTCAAAGGTGTATTATCAGTGAATACTTCTGAGCAGAACGATATTTTCACTGCAGACTCAAAGCTAACTAAAAGTTTTGTGGAACTTGAGGAGCAAAATATCAGCAAATGCTTTCCAATTTCATAAAGTGCTTTCCCCAGTTCTCTTCAGCTGATGATATGGCTGACTTCGAGTCCCATGATAGGGCATGGAAAACCTGGAAAAGAAATAAAAATGTTCTTTTATAGTGATACAACATAAATGAAGCAGAATGTAAGCAGTAACTTGAAAAAAGGGCTGTAACTTGAGAGCTAGAATGGCAATAATAAACCTGGTAGTAGTTTGATAGCAGCCAGGGAACCTGTCTTTATTCAGATTCTGCGTATTTGCTGCCCTTCTCCAGTGTACAAAGTCGCAGGCTGCTGGAGGGAACTAAGTCACCCAAATGGAAAGAAATCATCCCTTGCATGTACTACCTAATTCAGTCCTTTGATGTGCAACTTGTAGGTATTCTGGTTAAAAATCTTTACCACAGAACTCAATCACAAGGTACACTAACAAATTAGCTCTAGAAGTTTTGTTGCAGCAGCTATGTTAGTGCCATTCTAGTAAAGATTATGTTATCTTAGCTATTGTGTTGCATCTCTGTTAATTCTCTCTTTATCTGCAACTGCTGTTTTTCCCTCTCTTGCTTCAGGAACAAATAGATGAGGCTGTGAAAATTCTTTTAAATCTAAAAGCAGAATATAAACAAAAGACAGGTCAAGAGTACAAGCCTGGAAATCCACCTTCAGCTCCTGCTTGTGTATTTCCTACTACACTTCCATCTTCCGGATGCTGCAATAACTTGGCACCCTGTAGCTTAGTGGATGGCAAAGCACTTTATGATAATGTAGCTGAACAAGGGGAAGTGGTACGCAGACTCAAAGCAGAGAAAGCCTCCAAGGTATAATAGTAAATAGAGAGTAAGCAATTGTAATTCTTACTGCATTTTGCCACTGGGGGGAAACCTTTCACCAAGCAATTTATCAAACTCCCTTTTGTCTGGGTCATAGCTTAGCCATCAAACTCTCATGGTCCGATAATGGCCCACAAGGGGACTCTGATGCTGGATACTTTCTTGACTTTGAGATGTAAATTCTGAAATCAGCTGGTGTAGAAAGTCAACCTTAACATCTCACATCTAGATGAATGGGCACAAGCAGGGTAGATGTCAAACCCGCAGAAGTTAATGACATATTTTACTTTTTCTTGATGTATGTGGGCCAAGTGAAGATAGAAGTATCTAATGTGCCACAACAACAGCAGGAGTTTTCAAAACTTGGCAAATTCAGTTCCAATTGTAGAAGAGAACAGGAGACAAACCTCTGTGTTTTCAGCAGCTGCTTTTTTTCCCTGCCTATATTTCTACTTTGCAGAACTGTTTTTGCTGTTGAGTTGGGTTTTGGATTTATTTTTTTAAAAAAGCTCTTTTCTTAAACTGATTTTTCCAGTGTAGGATGTGCTGCAGCTATTAACAGGTTATAGGTGGCCAAGTGGGCTAGGGAAACATTCTGGCACAATGTGACAGCTCTCAGACATACACTTGTTGCTTGGAGATGAGCTATTACTTGAATCCCTCCCTGATGATGAAGCACTGTTTGTTGCTAGATGGAAATGTTATTTTCTTAGCCTGAAAATCAATGTTTCTTTAATTCTTACTAGTATATCTTGCTATTTTTCCTCTATAGGATGAAATAGATGAAGCAGTAAAACTCCTTCTTTCTCTAAAAGCTGACTACAAGGAAAAGACTGGGCAGGACTACAAGCCAGGACATCCACCAGCAGCTCAAGGTGCTTTGCCTCAGGCATCAAACACAGTATCCAGTGGTCCAGAGACACCTGAAGCCAAAGCTCTGTTTAGCAAGGTGGCTCTTCAAGGAGATGAAGTCAGGAGACTGAAGTCAGAAAAAGCAGAAAAGGTAAAAACACTGTAGTATAAAAATGTAATATATGAATTTAACCATCTGTGGGAATTAGAAATGTACGTCTAGAACAGGCAACATTTGAATTCCAAGATCTGAAATGTACTGAAAATTATTCCTGTCAGATATGGTCCTTAAAATATTAATTTAAGTATTGGGTTTTGCAGACAGTGAGGTTTTTTTAATCCCCCAGCACTGTGTGGATGTCCACAATGCCATACATAGATCCTTTATTTAGTTAGTTTTCTAGAGTAATTTTATGCCTGTCATTTCTGTCTACATTTGCCTTTTATTTTTTTGTTGGTTTTCAAGGAAAAGATAGATGCAGCTGTAAAAGAACTTCTTCAGTTGAAGGCCCAGTATAAGTCTGTTGCAGGAGTTGAATATAAACCAATTACTGCTAGTGGTGCTGATGACAAAGACAAGAAGAAGAAAGAGAAAGACAACAAGTCTGAAAAGCAGAGTAAGCAACAGAAGCAAAATGATGGCCCAAAGAAAGACTCTTTGCAAGGACAGAGTGGTAATGAGCTCTCCTCAAGTGGATCAGGAGAGGGTCAAGGCCCTAAGAAACAAACCAGGTAATCTATTTGCTAGAAACCTCAACTGTTTACCCCTATTCAGATTTAGAATTCTAGAGGCTGCTCACTCCACTTGAAGGGGGTGGGCTTTTACAAAACCAGCTGTGTTCATTTCCATATTTAGGATCAAGCCAAAAGCAAGTTACCAAAGTCCTTGTCCTAGCTGTTGTACCTCAGCACCTTAACTGAGGAAAATGCCTGGTAGCCTGTAGAAAGCATGTATCAGTGTGCACACTGTCACTGTTACTGAGAACTTGCTACACCAAGATTTTTCTCAACTAGCTTCTGTAGATACGCTGCTGTATCTTGTTCAGCATAAACCCCAAAACACCTTATGCTTATTTCATTGTACCAGGGTTTCCAAAAATACCGAGTACCCTGAGAAACATATAGCCCAATCCAGAGGAAGGCACTAATGTTGTTGATGGGGGAACTCTTAACTCATAATTGCTGTGCATCCCCTGACTTAGAGACATCACCTTTACCTGGAGACAGAGATGTGGTTATTTTTGTACAAAAATTATGCCAGAAAAAAAAACCATTAAATAATTTTTCATCCTTAAAACCTCTCTGTTTGTAGACATCATAAAAAACCAAACAAACCCAAAAAAACCACCAAAAACATGGCTTTTGTCTACTGACATGTGAATCTTCTTTAGAACCTGGTTATCTTTGTTTTGATGGTATGGTCAGGTTTCTGTCCTGACTGATGTGACTGCCATGCCTTGACCAATGTGACATCCATCACATAGATGGTGAATTCAAGTTGCATTTCTTTCCTGAAGTTGTAGCCACTGGCTGCATAAGAAACTCTTAAAATAAAGAATAAAGCAGCTTAGACACAGGACTGGTTAATCTTAGATTATTTCTGGATTGTTTTTAATGCATCATTTTGTGATTCTTTGATGCAGCCATGGTGAGGATTAGAAGTTTTCAGAGTAAAAAATAAATGAAGCTGGTTTTATGAAATACTTTCTTTAGTCAAAGTAAGGAAATGCTAGCAATATGAACTGAGCTGTGAGAAAAAAAAATATGGCAATTAGCTTTATGAATTAAAATCAAAAGATTCTGTTCCACATCCCTCTTATTTCTCCCTCTTCTCCCTTCCCCTCCAAGAGAAAAAACAAACTTAAAAAAAAAGGTTAAGATAAATTCCACTGTTAAAGCTGTACAGGACAAATTTGTTTCTTTTATCACACCATAGGCTGGGTCTAGAAGCTAAAAAAGAAGAAAATCTTGCAGACTGGTTCTCTCAGGTAAGTTTGAATTGAAAAAAATTGCTTCATTCTTTTGTAAATCAAAATCTGATTGGGTTTTATATCTTGTGTTTCTGTTTGGGGGGTTTAGATTACAAAGCAAAGTACTTGCTCTTGTCTGTTTCTTGCATGACTATCATGGTCTTTAATAGAAGTGCCTGGTTTGAAGAGGAAGCTGTAAAAGAAATGATTACCAACCATTGTGCCTCTCCCTATATATATATATGGATATATAACCTTACTACTTGATATATGAATTCCTCTTACTACTTCATATATGAATTTCTCTTTCATTAAGAATGAAAAACTTCAGTGAAGTGACAGGAATTTCACAAGCTCCGTAGTTTTCTTTCACTTCAAGATGATATGTAACAGCAGTTAGTGTCTGTTGATTCTGAATGAGTTTGCTGGCTCATGAGGCTCAAAGCAACCAGAGCAGAGATGATTGTTTAGATTAGCCCATTTATGAAAGATCATAAATAGGTATCAGTGGTGTACTTTGCCTCTCAGTGGTGTGATTTTTTTTGCCTCTCAGTGGTGTGATTTTTTTTTGCCTATACCTGAAGGAACAGAAATCTCTTCTGACATGAGCTAGAGATTTCTTGCAAAAGTGCAGTTTGTTGCTTCCTCAGAATTAGCTTCTGTCTCTTAATTGGATTTGCAAAATTTAGTTTGAGTTGGGTTATGTTTTTCAGTTCTATTATTGAACTTAATGTTTCTGCTTAACTTTCTCTGATTTGTAGGTAACAAAAGCAATCTCAAAGCATATCTTTATTAACTTTTTGAGCATAAACTTTTAAGTCTTTAAATCACTTCCCTCATCCTGCTGGTCACACTGCATCAAAAGAAGTGTGACCAGCAGGATGAGGGAAGTGATTCTTGCCCTGTATTCTGCTCTCATGAGACCCCCACCTGGAATACTATGTCTAGTTCTGGTGCCCCCAGCATTAGAAGGACATTGAACTGCTGGAGTGTGTCTAGCAGAGGGCCATAAAGATGGTCTGAGGGCTGGAGCACCACCCTTATGGGGACAGGCTGTGAGAGAGGTGGGGCAGTTCAACCTGGAGAAGAGCAGGCTCCAGAGGAATGTTATAGCAGCCTTCCAGTATCTGAAGGGAACCTACAAGATAGCTGGGGTGGAGCTTTTTACAAGGGCTTGTAGTGGTAGGACAAGGGAGTACAGAATTAAACTGAAAGAGGGTAGATTTAGATTGGATATTAGGAAGGAACTCTTTACAATGAACGTGGTCTGACACTGGAACAAGTTGTCCAGGAAGGTTATGGATGCCCACTCCATGAAGGTGTTCAAGGCCAGGCTGAATGAGGCCTGGAGCAACCTGGTCTAGTGGAAGGCGTCCCTGCCCCTGGCAGAGGGATTGGAACTAAATGATCCTTAAGGTCTCTTCCAACCAGAAACATCCTGTGATTATGTGAATCCATAAATAGGAGACTGTTTTTTGAATTGCATGCCACATGCTTGAATTACTGAATATTGTCTACATATGAAATTGAAACTTAAGTATCTAAATAATCTTTTGAAAAGGTGATCACAAAATCTGAGATGATTGAATACTACGACGTGAGTGGCTGTTATGTTCTTCGTCCTTGGGCATATGCTATTTGGGAAGCTATCAAGGACTTCTTCGATGCAGAGATCAAGAAACTTGGAGTGGAAAACTGTTACTTCCCCATGTTTGTGTCTCAGGCTGCCCTAGAGAAAGAGAAGACCCATATTGCTGACTTTGCTCCTGAGGTACACGTCAAAATTTTGTTCTAATTTGAGTACAAAGCCACCACTCACTTACTCTGTGGCTGAATATGAAAGTAAGGTTTATTCAACCTTTTGTTTGCCTTTTTAACTTTGTTGTCAATTTAATTTATTTTTTCCTTCCTTTAGGTTGCTTGGGTCACAAAATCTGGCAAAACAGATCTGGCTGAACCGATTGCTATACGTCCCACAAGTGAAACCGGTAGGCCTCACTTCATCCAGTTTGGCTGTAGAGAAAAGAGTTACCAGTGTAGTGGAGCTGACAGACAAGAATCCCCTTTAATAAGTGGAAACCTATTTCTTAGAATGTTTTCTATAACCCTTGGTCAAAATGTCCTGCTGCTTATGGCAAACATCACAGCACTGTATATTCCATTGCATGGACTCTTCTAGAAAATGTAAACTCTAGGAGTTTTTCCATTAATACCCTGAAGACTGACTTGCTCCAACTGGAAAAAAAACAAAACCATTTGGTTGTTTATATTGTTTATAAGATTTCTTCAACTCACAATTCCCTTTTTCCATGTACTCTGACTATAGCTGTGAAGCTATCTTAATAAAATTCCCTCTGAGTAATTTCAACATTTTAAGACCTCTAAAGCTGGATGACTTTTTAATTGAGTAATGTATGGCATAGCATCCTGAAATCTTGTGGTCAGTGAATCTCTGTTTGTGAACCTAGTTGTATTTGCATTCTCCAAGCAAGTGACTCAAACATTAGTGTCATTAGGTAATAAGCTTTGGATTGTACTTTGACCAGCATTAGGCAAGGTATTTTGCAGAGACACAGGATGAAGTGAAAGTATTCCTTTCAGTGCAAATGTTATGTGTGAAGACAAAAATCTGTGTTTTAAGAAGAATTAAACATAAACACATAGTTCTCACCACAGAGAATGTAAGCTTAATACATAGCAAAAAGATAGGCTTGGTATAAACTGGCTGTATTGTGCAGAGACCCAAAGCTGCTTTCTTTTTACAGTTATGTATCCTGTCTATGCAAAGTGGGTGCAGTCACACAGGGATCTACCTATCAAGCTTAATCAGTGGTGCAATGTTGTGGTATGTGTATACATTTCCGAGCAACTCTTGGATCCTAAGTGCAGTGTAGGACAAATATTTTGTGTGGACGTGGCATGATGTCACTGATCACAGCACATGTTGCACAGCAAAAGTACAAATGCTCTTTCTGTTACATGGTTTTCTCATCCTTTTTTAGTAAAACACACTTTATGAACATGTGGTGATGTATGGTGTTGGGTTGGAAGGGAGCCTCAAAGGTCATCTTGTCCAACACCACTGCAGTGAGCAAGGACGCATCCAGCCAGATCTAATTGGAGGTGTCACTGCAGGTGGGTTGGACAAGATGACCTTTGAAAGTCCCTTCCAACCCAATGCAATCTGTGAATCTCAGCACATATTTCACAGCAAAAGTATAAATGTGGTTTCTGTGATTTGTTTTTCTCACTGTTTTTAGTAAGACACTGTCCTAGTTTAGAGCAGGACATATTGCTCTAGTGCTCCAAAAGGGACAAAAGGATAATGCTCACACAAATGGATTGGATAGTCATGGAAAGTTTAAATGGAAAAGCAATTCATAAGTGCTACAAAAAATACAAAGAATAGTGGTGAGCATAGCAGAGTCCTTTTACACCAACTAAAAGCCCAATGCTTCCCTTCTTCCTGCCTGGGGTTCACCCAAAACCCCAGGGCTCTTTCTTCCCCGCCCATTGCTAGGCTGGTTTCAGGCTGGCCAGGCCTGAAATGCTCCCCCTGCTTCCTCTCTTTTTGCTGTGGCATTAGGCCTAATTCCCCCACATTGCTAGGCTGGTTTTAGGCTGACCAAGCCTGAACTACCCCCACTTTTTACCCTGGCATTAGGCATAAAGAGGCCAAGATTGCGCAGGGGAAAAAAAAGTTGCCCAGGCCAAAGAGGCCTCTGGTACTCCCCCATCACTACCAGAAAGAGAGAGAAATCTCTCTCCCACAGGAGCAGAGAGGGAGGAAAGAGAAAGACAGTAACTTTGCAGTCAGATTTATAAGGGTGCAGGATTTATGGGGAGAAACACACTATTTTCTGTGTCCACCCACTGGGCTGGACACTCTAGACACTGGAGGTCTCAACTCTGTGGCTTCTTTCTGGAGGCACCCAGCCTAAGCGGCCACAAACACAATTTATTATTGATTATATTGTTTAAGTAGAAATCTGTGGATAGTTGACTTTTTATTCAGAATTTTCTAATATTTAGAAACATTCTTTTTAACAATAACTTGACACCTTAGGTGGTATTCATTTGGTTTTGTGTTTCCCTCAATCCAGCGCTGGGAGTTCAAACATCCCCAACCTTTCCTTCGCACTCGTGAGTTCCTGTGGCAAGAGGGTCACACCGCGTTTGCAACGTATGAAGAAGCAGCAGAGG
Source organism: Dryobates pubescens (assembly GCF_014839835.1). Taxonomy (NCBI): domain Eukaryota; kingdom Metazoa; phylum Chordata; class Aves; order Piciformes; family Picidae; genus Dryobates; species Dryobates pubescens. The sequence continues at coordinate 12,443,394 of NC_071613.1, read as the reverse complement.
AGGTAAATAATGAATGCATTGGAGCTTTTGCTTTCAGAAAGTTACCTGACTCCATAGGCAACACAACCACATCTTTTTCCTAGGACCTCCTAGAACTCGGTCTCTGTTTCTATGGGGATCCCACATGAAAATGCCAAGTGTACTAGAAACTTTTTCCTCAGATGTAACCCGTGTCTGAGGCTTTGAGTCCCTTCAAACAATATAGGGAGTCTGAAAAGTGTGTCATATAAAGAATGCTTTCCTTAAGTATTATTTTCCTTTAAAATTCTGTTTTCCTTAAACATACAAGTAATGTGTTCACATGGTACCTGCTAGAAATTCTAACCCTTCCTTTGTGCAAAAGGCAGATGTTTTGTTTGAGTATCAGGACATCTATTTATTTGCCTAGCAGATATTCAGACTTTCAGGTGGAAACTAGAAGTCAGTATAACCATTGGCCTGGCATTTCTGCAGTGACTCTTCTTGTTTTCTGTCATGGTTTGTAGTTTGATTTGATAGCTTGATTCATGGAAAATGACAGCCAAAGTTTAAAAGCAGCTGAAGAAATCCTATTCCTTTAATCACAATTTTGAGAAAGCATTACCCTGTTAAGATTTCAGACTCTGGCATGTAAAAATATGTCATGATTTAGCAAATACAAAATACTGAGTGATTCTGTTTACTGCAGGTGATGCAGATACTTGATCTCTACGCCCAAGTGTACGAAGATCTCCTAGCAATACCTGTTGTGAAAGGAAGGAAGACAGAGAAGGAGAAATTCGCTGGGGGTGATTATACAACCACTGTAGAGGCATTTATATCTGCCAGTGGAAGAGCTATCCAGGTATTTATCTATTGGAAGAAGTGGTTTTTTTTCAGTAAACACAGTAAGATGAAAACCTTAAATCTGTGCTTGATAAACTCAACTTTCTGTTAATCAGAATCTTCTCTCTGCAACTCTTTCAGGGAGCAACATCACATCACCTAGGGCAGAATTTCTCAAAAATGTTTGAAATTGTATTTGAAGATCCCAAGAAACCAGGAGAGAAACAGTTTGCTTATCAGAATTCCTGGGGCATTACAACTCGAACTATTGGTGTCATGACAATGATTCATGGAGATAACATGGGACTGGTGCTCCCACCTCGAGTAGCCTGTGTTCAGGTGTGTAAAAATGCCTGCCATTTTCTTTCCTGTCTTGACATTTGTGAGTGTTTCATCTTGGGCACATGGAAGAATTACCACAGGAGCCATCTAATTACAAAGTGTGCTCTATAAAGTTTAACCCATTTGAAATAGTTTTATCTGCAGCATTTGGATCAAAAGTATCTGAAAGAGGCCTACAGGAAAGCCAGGGAGGGAATTTTCACAAGGGCTTGTGGTGATAGGACCAGAGGGAATGAATTGAAGTTTGAGGAGAGTAGATTTAAACTGGATATGTTTTATATATGATTTTATAGAAATAAGAATGACTTCACCTTTTTCCCCCCCTCTCCAATTAAAAAATTAAAGCAGCGTGTCATAGCTGGGTGTGGACCAGAAAAATCAATGCAGTTAAAAATTTTAGTGAAATAATATTCCTGGTTTACACAGTGAGCCTATTTTTGTGTATTATTTGGACATGACAGTTCATGTATAAATTCTCCAGTTCCAACTTTCTCAGCCTCCTCTGCTGGATAGCTAGAATATAAGAGTATACAATCTGGATATAACTTAGGAATCAACGGCCGTCATACTTCTCTTTATCTGTTTAATATCTTTTAATATAATGTTCTTGTTGCTCTTCTCATCTCTTACCAGATTCAGCTACATCTGTGTGTCCCCCTTCACATGCAACCCCCCTGCTTCATACATCCTATGTTCATTTAAATTAGGTTCTTCACTTTTCTGGGCAGAGAAGTTAATATTCAGCAGTCCATTAAGCCTGTGCTCTTGTCCTAAAAGTTCAAAAGTTTAGGCTGTGTTCAGTGTCTGCTCTCTTCAGACAGACCCCTACTGATTTACAGCAAGGTTCAAGATAAGGTACTTTTCGGATGCCCCTTTGTGGTTTATGCACATAGATAAGGGGAACTGTCTGGTTCCTCCCTTTCCCTTCCAAGCCCCTCTTAGGCAATTCTTCCTCTGTAAAGACACTAGTTACTCTTAATCCCATCATAACCTAAAGTAAATGTTATGTTATATTGCAGGTGGTAATTATTCCCTGTGGTATCACAAATTCTCTTTCTGAAGAAGACAGAGAGGCTTTATTGAAGAAATGTAACGAATATCGGAACAGGCTGCTCGCTGCCAATATCCGCGTAAGAGCTGATTTAAGAGACAACTATTCACCTGGTTGGAAGTTCAACCATTGGGAACTTAAGGTACATTTATTTCCAAGAGGGGTTTTTAACCTTATGGGGGAGAGGAGGGTCATGATACTTTTATTCATGCCTTGTATTCTGAAGGCAAATATTTTCTCTTCAATGAAGAGTTCCTGCCTTATAATCAGTGAACAGTTTTATTAGACAGGCTGAAAGAATTGGGGCTGTTCAACCTGGAGTGGAGAAGGTTCTGTGGAGACCTTGTAGCTACATTTCAGTGTCTGAAGGGGACCTACTGAAAGGCTGAGGAAGGACTGTTTAGAAAGGCTTGCAGCATAAGGATGGGGGGCAGTGGTTTTAAACTGGAGCAGGGTAGATTTAGGTTGGACATGAGGAAGTTCTTCACAATGAGAGCAGTGAAATAAACAGTGGAACAAGTTGCCCAAGGAGATAGTGGAATCCCCATGCCATGGAGATATTCAAGATCAGACTTGATGGGGCCCTGTGCAGTCTGATCTAGTTGGAGTTGTTCCTGCTTGACTGCAGAAGGGATGGACAAGGTGACTTTTAAGGGTCCCTTCCAACCCAGTGCAGTGTGTGAATTAAAGGTGTTCTCTGAGAGCTGCTCTGTTTTCCAGGATTTACATGTCACTACTGGCTTTTTTTCAATCTACAAGTCTCCACTTCATATACCTAGACAATGAAATTAATAGTGCAAGTGACTTGCATGTTTTAGAATTTGTGCTAATACTTCAGTGTCTCCAGGATCACAAGAGTGCCTTCTTTGCACCTTTTGGGACAGGGAAGATAAACCTTTACAGCGTGAACAAAGGAGGGAGCCATTTTTTGCTGTTTCAAAATTACCATGTTCACCTCATGCAGTAGTTGAGAGGAACAGTTCTGCTTCATCAAATATAGAATGAAAATAGTGAGCAGAATAAACCAATGGTAATTAGAAACTGAATAATGCATTGAGTGATGTTATGGGAACATATTTTCTTTCTGCATTTTAAAATAGTTCAATCTATTAATCTTCAGTGTAAGATGATAGAAGCTCCCTGAGCTGTTGAAAGCTCCCATTCTGTCCAAGTTGTCTTCCCTTTATATAACTCTGTATAACTCTAATACCATGAATTCATGTTGGGAGGCTCTTAAAATAAAATTAAATTTATCCAGGAGGCAGACATGGTGGTTTTTATAAAATCTACTAGTATGTCCAGCATAATAGGTGAACTGCATCTCAGGCTAATTGCAGGCAAAGTGCACTTGTTTTATCAATTACTGATAAAGAATTTCACAGAATACAAGAGTACTTCAGTAACAAGTGCAAGAATGCACTAGAAAGTATTTTGCCTTATGCACTTTTCAGCCTAGCAGATCGCTCATGTCCAAGTACTTGTGTTATGTCTGGTATTAGTCCCATTGCTTGTTCTTAGGAAGTCTTCCTACATGAGCTTTAGGTATCCTTGTCCCGCTGAAAAGCAGCTTTGCAATTAGAAATGCTGGACATATTCTGCCAAGGTTTAGTTGTGGAGACAGCTTTCTTTATATGTCATAAACGAGAATGTTCAGTTCATATTAATTGTTCATAACAGTTTTGAATAGCTTTGCAGTAGGAGTATTTATTTCACACTTCAGGCAGATTTTACTATATTATTCATCTTTTTAGCATAAATAAGGAAGGGAGGACACGCTCATTTGATGGATATGAACTTGCAGAGATTGCAGAGCACAAAATATTGAGAAGGCTTGGGTAAATGTCTTCGATTTTCCTGTTCACCTGTTGAACACTACTTTTATTTTGAAGCTTACTGATTAGATTTCCCTTGGTGAAAACAAAAAAAACAACCAAAAGACAAAGCCACCCACCACAATGCATTTGCACTGACTTTCTTCATTTGCCATAAAATAATGTGTGGCATGGGACACGTGTCAACAGGTGTAGAGAAAATAAGTGAGACTCAATAGACTGTTAACTGACTAATAAATCCAGAGCTCTGTTTGTCTGATGTTATATGGGAGATGAGAAATTACATGGCTGTTATCACCAAAGTTTATGAAGCATAAAAGCTTTACATAAACAAAGCAATTGTTTCTAGTCCAATATTCTAGGCAATTATGTTGATATTAGGGCTATATTTAACAGTGTTCACTGTTTGCTCTTCATACAGTTGAAAAAGTTTTGTGAAAACAGAATTAAAAGGTATTTTTGATAAACTGGAACATTAAGCTGACTCTAGAGGTCTTAATCATTCAGACTTTTAAAGTCTGATTTGCACTGTCCTGGGTCTTAGTGTAGTTTCAGTTGTGCTTTAACTGTCTTATTACTTGCATGTTGGCTCAGGTGCAGTCTCCAAGCTCCTGAAGCAAATTTGCAGCAAGGCAGAAGGGGAGGAGGTGAAGAGAGTGTAGATGGGAAGGAAAGGAACATGTCAAAGCAGTGGAATACACACTGATTTTCTTTGAAGAAGCTTAAATGTGTAAAGTGATTCCAAATTAAGACCAAGATGGAGGGGTTGGGCTGTAACGGAAGAGAAAGGGAGAGACAATGAAGGAACTCTTCTGAGAATGGTTCATTCATCATAATCTTTTTTTAATGAAGGGTGTTCCAGTCAGGGTTGAGGTGGGACCACGAGACATGAAAAGCCAGCAGTTTGTAGCTGTCAGAAGAGACACAGGACAGAAGCTGACTTTTTCTGAACGTGAAGCAGAAGACAAACTGAAGCAGATTTTGGAGGAGATACATGCTAACCTTTACAAGAGGTAAATTGAGAGGTACAGTAAATGGTTGTGCTAATCACAGATGTACTTCTACCTCTCAGAAAAAATTCTCTCATTATTGGTTTATCCATGGAGAAAGACAGGTTAGGCTCATTTCTCTGGTTGTGACATTTTGTTTTCCTGTGTGTGAAACTTCTTCACACACTGTGAGAGAATTTGCCTGTTGTGCTCATGAAAAAGAATGTTAAAGGTTCTGAACTTATTTTAAAACACAGTTCCATGAATTCATGTGAAGTACTAGTAAATAAATGCATTGTAAGAAGTTGTTCATGGGATAACAGTGCACAGGATTGATTGCTGAAAGGTGCTTTTGGTAGAGAATTTTGGAAGACACAAAGTTGTCCAAGAAGCTTTAGTATTTGAAGTTCAGAAGTTTATTCTAAGACCCTATATCCTCTCGGCTTCCATAGGATTGTTTTCTTGTAAGCAATCAAATGATTTTTGGAACAAAATCCCTTGTGTGTCTGTTACTGCAAACTGTTCTTTGGACACACACTGAGGAAGACCAGTCTGAGCCAGCACTATGGCAGATGAGTTTTCCTACTTTCTCCTGTGGTGATCAAAGTTGCTTATAAGCAGAGTATTTTTACCATGTTTAAAAGCATTTTGCTATTTGGATTTAGAACAAAATCTAAAAATGAAAACTCTACAGCTGTAGTACTTATCTGTTTCTGTTTACAGCTGGAACTGACATTCACAATAGTTTGAAGTAGTGTGGTGATATGTACAGCAACCTGAAGAACACACCATTGGCAGTTAATCAAATCTTTCTCTCTTTCAGGGCAGAAGTGGTAGAAGGCCACCACCTGATTAGGCAGATTTGAATAGCTCCCCTTGTAACTTTTTGTTTTGACTGCCTTTAAAGACTCAGTTCATTTGACCAGTAAGGTTGTGTGCATAAGTCTGCCCTGACCAACTTTGGTTTTCCTTCTCTTAGAGCTTCTGAGGACCTAAAAAGTCATATGGTGGTGGCAAATACTATGGAGGACTTTCAAAAAGAGCTCGATTTAGGAAAGGTAAGGAAATCTACTGAATCCTATTCTGCTGAGGGCCTTCACATACTTTGTGGCCTTTACACATTAGCAAGGACCAGATATTTCAGAACTTTTATATGAATTCTGTTGTGGGGTTTATGGAACTCTCTTCTCACAAGCAGGTGAAGGGAAGATAAAATACTGCATTTAATAAATAGTGTTGCAAAGCTGCCACCATTCAAAATTTAGTCCTGTGCCAGCGGTGTCCTGAAGTGACTTACCATGCTGCAGCTGGGAAATCTGCATGCAGGTGTTGCATTTTTAACATAAAATGCTTTTCAGGGAGATTAATGTAAATATGTTATTCAGATTAAGATACATTTACTGCCATTATTCTAATGCAAACAATGAATAACACCTGTCAAGTCTCGTTAGAAGGTCCAAGTAAGAGTTTAAAGTACATGCTATTTACGTCAAAGAAGTTTTACCTTTATGACCCGAGTAGAAGGCATTGGGTTTATTGAGAATTGCTGCCAGTCAGAAGCCTTCTTGGCTTGATAGTCAGAATAACCCTTAATGTGGGCAATTGAGGTCTCCTGATCTAGAGAATCTAAAGCTCTAGTGAAGTGTTTAAAGTTTAGATGAGAGATTAAGTCTGTAGTAGAAAATCTGAGGTGCTGCTGCTTTTTCAGAGATCCACTGACAGAAGTTCTTAACCCTGAAATTCTGTCACAAACCTCCTCTTGTGAACTTGTTCGTGTACATTAATGTTTTCAAGTAGCAGGATCCTCAGGATCAATCATCAAAGCTGTGTATTTTATAAGGAGAGATCTATTGTTTGGTTTGTTTTTTTTCTGTAGCAATTAGCTGTACTCTGATGCAAAATGCACCAGTGCAAAGGATTCATAAAACTTCAGTTAATTTACAGGTTTAAGTTTATACTTGACCTTCCATCACCCTCTTTTCTTGCATTTGTATTGCACTTAAGTTCTATTTTTAACAAGTTCTAAAGGAATAATTACAAACCTCAGAGGAGGGACTGATTTAGCATGTTTAGAAAGTGAAGGGTATAGAGTTTTTAGGCATTCTGTGCCTTCTTTCCCTCCTGGACTGCAAAGTATCATTTCTTTCATGCAAATATCTCTAAAGCATCTGATGATTCTCGTGGTAGATTTTAAATGAATGAAAATCTTCAGTCATTGCTTAATAAACTGTGTTCTGCACAGATGTACAACTAGTGCTGCTGCTCTCCTGTTGTGATTTCAAGATGTGCCATCCATGTATCTTTCACTTCTGAAATAAACAAGCACTCTGAAGCTATGCTTGACTGTCTGCAAGACAAAGAAACAATTGAGGAGGACATAAGCTTTTAAACAAATCTTAGGAGTAAACTTGTATGTAAAGATAAACTGAAATGAAGAGTCCAAAAAGCAGGAATGCAACATGAAGCTAATTCTCATTGTTCATGCACATAATTCACTATCCTTTAATTTTGATGAAATACTATAGAACTCCTTTCTTCTCCTCCTGATGCAGAGGTTTCAAGTGTGATACCCTCTGCCTCTTGAGAGGGTAAAATGCTTGGTCTGCAATGTCCCGACATTCACTGTTGTGTACAGCTGGATTCGAGAGAGGGCCAAGATAATTTGTATTATGATAACAGCTCTAATATAACCTAGTTTATAATGTAGTTAAACTTGGAAATGGGAACAAATATTTTTCCATTCCCAGCCTGGGTAGTGGTTTGGTATTTAGGTTATCGGAGCTTATTATAACTGGCAGGTCTGAAATGGAAAAAATTACGTGTGCTGTTTTATGGCTGCTTCGCTCTCTAACTCTTGTCTGTAGCACAGACAAGGTTTTACAGCGTGGGTATTCTGTACTGCCATGAAACTGCTGTTTCAAGAGGGAAAATGTGTGAGCTGAAGTAGTCCTGCTTAATTCCTGTTGCTGTTTTCCCCTTATTGCAACTGCAGTGCAGTGTGTTAGCTCTTTAAAAATGGGAACTGCTTCTGTGGCCTTTTAAGTTGCCTGCAAAGTTTAGCCGAAACTCTTAGCTGCAGAGGTATTTAAACAAAGTTTCATTTAACTAATGGAAGATTAATGCAAGAACAATGCAGTAGAGGGGTAATAATTCCTTTTCTTCAATTCTTACACTGGAGGTTAGGAAGAAGTTCTTCATAGAGAGCGTGATTGCCCATTGGAATGGGCTGCCCAGGGAGGTGGTGGAGTGGCCATCACCGAGGGTGTTTAGGAGGAGACTTGATGGGGTGCTTGGTGCCATGGTTTAGTTGATTAGATGGTGTTGGATGATGGGTTAGACTTGATGATCTTGAAGGTCTCTTCCAACCTGGTTTATTCTATTCTAATTGCAAAAAGGTGAAGCCTTATAAAGGTGTATTCCAGGACAAGGCAAATTGGGAACTTAGTACTAAGAATGTAAATCTGTTGAAAGAAGGCCACAGATGAGCAAACCTTGTTCCCGGTTTGGTTAGAATGAAAATTACTCTGGAGGGTTAATTTAGTAGCTATTGTTGCCCCAAGCTATTAGCATTATATGAATGTTCAAATGTGTGAAGGGGGTGTCTTTTTAACAGTCACTCTACTTTTTATAGCAGTAAACAGAATTATCATTGTGAAAGTCCATTAAAAATGAAAAAAATCAGTAAAATTTGAAGAAGAGAAGGCTGAGAGGACAGCTTTTTGCTCTCTACAGCTACCCGAAAGGAGGTCGTAGTGAGGCCAGTGTTGGCCACTTCTCCCAAGCAGCTAATGACAGAACAAGAGGAAATGGCCTCAGGCTGCACCAGGGGAGGTTTAGATTGGCTAGTAAGAAGAATTTCTTTACTGCAACTGTGGTGATTCATTAGAACAGGCTGCCTAGGGAGGTGGTGGAGCCACAATCCATGGAGCTGTTCAAAAAATGAGCAGATATAGCAGTGTTGGATGTGGTTTTGTGGTCATGAAGGTGGTGGGTAGAAGGTTGGGCTTGATCATCTTAGAGGGTTTTTCCAATCTTAATGATTCTATGAATATAAAACCTGGGAAAACAGATGTTCTGCAAGAGCTAAGGGTAGTACTGAGAGAAGGGAATGAGATAATCATTTCAACTTTACTTACTATGTTTTCTTCAGTTAAGCTGACTGAAGGCAACAGCAGGAAAATACACACCACTTCCCTCCCACTCCCAAGCAAAAAGTGCTGTTGGCAGTTCATTTTACTTAAAATATTTGTGTCATTGTCTTGCTCAGAAAAGATGAACATTCATAGTAGTGGAATTAAAATGGAAGCTTCATTAGGAAAGCACTGTCTCGCAGTATGTAAGCAGCACTGTCTCACAGTATGCAGGCAAGCATTCTGCAGTTTGAAAGTTTTGAACTCTTCCTGAAAAACAGTATTTACAGCTTCCATGGAAGGAAGATAAATTGGGTTAAAAATTAAAATCAATACTCTGACTCGATGTGAATGCTGCTCTGAGGCTGTGCAGGTTTTACCAGCCTGCACTGTGGAGGGATGAGTGAGTTCATAGATTTCTCTGAGAGAGAGCCCAGAGAGATTGTGGGTGCCCTCTCGCTGAAGGTGTTCAAGGCCAGCTTAGATGAGGCCTTGAGCAAACAAGTCTAGTCGAGAGGTGTCCCTGCCCATGTCAGGGAGGTTAGAGTAGATGATCTCTAAGATCCCTTCCAACCTACACCATTGTATGATACAATGATTAAAATTGAATTGTAACAATCCTATCTTTTCCCACTCTAAGTGTACATGAGATCTTAAGGGTTGGGAATCTTCCAGAAAGAAGGCTGATTTTATTGTATTGTTTTTCAAATGTATAACTGTGGGGGTTTGGTTTGTTTTGTTTATCTCTTCTCACCTTCCCCTTCAGATTGTGCAAATCCCTTTTTGTGGGGAAATCGATTGCGAGGACTGGATCAAGAAGACCACTGCCAGGTAAAATTTGAACTGAACTGAAGAGCAGCAAAATGTTTTGGGTATAAAACAGGAATGTAAGATGCTTCTGGGCATGCATAGCACTAATGTACAGTGCTCAGCTTCGGCTCTTCCCCTTTACTCTGCTCCTGTGAGACACCCCCCACCCCCGATTACTGCATCCAGCTCTGGTGTCCCCATCATAAGAAGGACACAGAGCTGTTAGAGCGAGTCCAGAGGAGGGCCACAAAGATGATCCAAGACCTGGAGCACCTCTGCTGTAAGAATAAGCTGAGCAAGGTGGGGTTGTTCAACCTGGAAAAGAGAAGACTCCTGGGGGAACCTTATAGCTGCCTTCTGATACTTTGAGAGGGCCTACAGGAATGCTGGAGAGGGACTTCTCATAAAGGTGTCAAGCAACAGGACAAGAGGGAATGGTTTTAAGCTGAGGAAAAAGTTCTCCAGTAGAGGGGTGGTGAGACTCTGGAACAGGTTGCCCAGAGAGATTGTGGATGGCCCTCCCTGGAGGTATTCAAGGCCACATTGAATGAGACTTTGAGCAATCAAGTCTAGTTGAGAGGCATCCCTGTGCATGGCAGAGTACTTGGAGTGGATGAGCTCTAAGGTCCCTTCTAATCTAAGCCATTCTATGATTCGTACTGTCCTGCATAATTCAATATATTCACTCCCTTCGTTCTGAAACTTTCAGGCTAATTAGCATGCTTTTGAGATTTTAATCTATAATATATTTTGTTGCACCTTTATTTCTAAGTATTTACGAATGTGCTTTTATTTCAGGGATCAAGACCTTGAGCCTGGTGCCCCCTCCATGGGAGCAAAAAGCCTCTGCATACCTTTCCAGCCTCTCCGTGAGCTACAGTGTGGGGCAAGATGTGTCTGTGGCAAAAACCCCGCCAAGTTTTACACCCTGTTTGGTCGTAGTTACTGAATTACTGGTGAAAGCTCCTTCTCCTTTATCTGTGAATTGAACTTTTTTTAATGAGACTGAAATAGCCCCCAAATTTAATCGGTTTTGCGACTTTTTAAATGATTCAGCAAACAAAGCCATAAACTGTAACATCCCTTCCTCTCCCTGTCCCCCAGTTGTCAATCTTAGGCTAGGAGTAATTCACAGATTTTTCTGTAAACATCTCTACTAATAAACCAGTATTGTGAGCTGTAATATGCTTTGGTTGTCTTTTCTGTCTTGCTGAGTGGGCAGGATGGGTACCCTTTGCCCATCTCTTGCTTCCATTTTGGTGCATGTATCTTCTTGTACATTGAGAAAGCATCTGAAAGATTGGAGAGAGCGTTACAAACACTCCACAGTACAGTTCAGTGTGCCAACATAAACTTTGAAGGTAAAACATCTGCTTTTAACTGGCCAGCAGGAGCAGGGAAGTCATTGTGCCCCTGGACTCTGCATTGGTTAGGCCGCACCTTGAATCCCGTGTCCAGTTCTGAGACCCTCAGTTTAAGAAGGACATCGAGACACTTGAAGGTGTCCAGAGAAGGGCAACGAGGCTGGGGAGAGGCCTTGAGCACAAGCCCTATGAGGAGAGGCTGAGGGAGCTGGGATTGTTTAGCCTGGAGAAGAGGAGACTCAGGGGTGATCTCATTGCCCTCTACAACTACCTGAAAGGTGGTTGTGGCCAGGAAGGAGTTGGTCTCTTCTCCGAGGCAACCAGCACCAGAACAAGGGGACACAGTCTCAAGCTGCGCCAGGGGAGGTTTAGACTCGAGGTGAGGAGAAAGTTCTTCACTGAGCGAGTCGTTTGTCATTGGAATGTGCTGCCCAGGGAGGTGGTGGAGTCACCATCCCTGGAGGTGTTCAAGAGGGGATTGGACGTGGCACTTGGTGCCATGGTCTAGTCATGAGGTCTGTGGTGACAGGTTGGACTCGATGATCCTCGAGGTCTCTTCCAGCCTTAGTTATACTGTGATACTGTAACTGTGCCTTCAAAGTTTTCAGTCTTCAGAACAGTGTTGCTGCTAACTTATGGTAAATGCTAACCTTTTTGAGAGATGTTTCAAGGAATATTTTCACCTCCTGGTAAAACAGGCTTGAAGGCCTTTTTGCACTAAATGCCACATTGTTGCCATTTCTTGCAGATATTTTGCAAAGCCCTTCTTTTCTTCTCTTGTAAACAGGTATTTATAGCTGTCTTAATGATCCTCCAATGAGTAGTGCAAAGGCAATCTGTACAGATTCTCAGCCTGGAGAAGACAATATTCCAGGGAGAGCCTTATTGGTGAAGGGGGCCTACAGGAAGGCTGGGGAGGAACTTTTGATAAGCAATAGGACAAGATGGAATGGTCTTAAGCTGAGGGAGAACAGGTTTAGACTGGATTTTATGAAGAAGTTCTTTGGCAGGAGGATGGTGAGACTTCAGAATAGTTTGCCCAGGGAGGTTGTGGATGCCTCCTTCCTGTGGGTGTTCAAGGCTGGGTTGGAGGAAGCCTTGAGCTGCCAGATCTAGCTGAGGGGCATCCTTGCCCATGGTGGGGAGGTTGGAGTAGATGATCTCTAAGGTCCTTTTCAACCTAAGCCATTCTCTATGATTCTATGATTTTTAGTGCTGAAGATTTTAGGCTGCAGTGGTATCTATAGCAGGTTTTCATGAAACCCTTTAGCCTTTCCTGCACTTTGTGTTGCTTTAGCAGACACAGCTGGGTGATGCAGAGTTATTAAATTATTTTTAAAACCCCCAAAACTTACTTCCATGCTGAGTATAGGATTGACTTAAGAAAAACAGATAGTTCTGGAACAAAATACCTTTTGAATACCATGCTTAATACATTACTTGTTCCTCCTCTGTGTTTGAACGCTATCGGTGTAAACTGCTTTCCCTGAAAAGAGTTGAGCAAGTAGCTGCCAAATAAAGAGTTGGACCTCAGACTCTTCCTAGGCCAATACTACATGGCCTATCTGTTTTTCAAAACCCTGTTTTTGTGTACCATGAATAGGCTAAAAGTCTTAAGCATACAGGAGACTTGCAGTGTTACTTCCAGATTTTCACTGTTTGCTTCTCAAAAGCATGCACGTTGTTTCCTTTTGCCCAGATTCTTGTGGTCAGCCTTAGGAGCCAAAATGTTTAATACTCAGTTTGAACCGGTGGCCTCTCCAGTTTAGGATCCTGCACCTTGTGATAATACCTCAGTTTTTTAATAGAATAGTGTGAAAATGGTTAAATATTTCAGATAACTTGCTCAGAGTGCTTGAGCACTTGAAAATTCTCTCTAATATTCCTTGGATGGTGATTGCTTCTAGAAGGTTTGCTTCAGTTGCAGCCCAAGGATGAGGGTTAGTTCTGGAAGGTTTGCCTGTGTCTTAAAATCATCTGGCTTCCATTCACCTACCCAGCTATTTTCTCACTGTATAAACAAAGTCTCAGGTGTAGTAGTGAGCAAAGGATTTGAGTAAGGATACATCAGTGCCTGCAGTCATCTTGTTTTCAGCTGATAGAATAGAACAGAATAAACCAGGTTGGAAGAGACCTTCAAGATCATCGCATCCAACCTATTATCAAACCCACCTAATCAACTAAACCATGCAACCAAGCACCCTATCAAGTCTCCTCCTAAAACACTTCCCCAATGATGGTGACTCCACCACCTCCCCAGGCAGCCCATTCCAATGGACAATCACTCTCTCTGTGTAGAATTTCTTCCTAACCTCCAGCCTAAATGTAGCAGATGAGTGGTCCTAAGGTCTTTCTATCCTGGTATGCTCTTTCTAACACTGACTGGAGTTACACTTTGAGAAAGAGCATAAGTAGTAATACCAGGGTGATGTTTTCTCAGTCTCTAATGAAGGGCATCTAAGGCTGCTCTTCAGAGGAGTTGCTTACTGTGGTACTCTGGCTGAGAGAAGGGGAGAGGCAATAATCAGCAGCTTCAGTGTTCTTGTGCATAACAGACAGCATTGTGCCAAGATTTTTTTTGACAGCAAAACAGATAATGGAAAAAAGAGATGATCACTTTCAGCTCCCATTGAAACACTCTACCACACTGCTGTTTTAAAAATGAGATGTAGATGATGTTCATAGCACAGAACAAAGGGGAGGCAAAACTAAGTGCAGGCTCTAATGCTGCTGCACCCTTATCAGTTTGAACAAACAGCCAATCTTCAACCAGTTGACTGGATCAGATTAATGAGTAAGCATGTTGACAGCACCATTCCTGGAAATGAGCTGCTCTCAACCTACAAATGAGTTCGTTTGGTGCCAGAGATTTCACAGAAAGCCACCCCCCACTCCTCTTTTTTTCCCCCCCTTTCCTCCTTCCTCTTTCCCTTAGTATGTTTCTTCCTAATCATCTTCACGTGTGAAGTGTCTGGAATGTGGATGACTCACCTGTGGTGATCTTCCACAGACAAGCTAATGTCTGCCTGTGAGAGGTAAGTCCATCTCAGGTATCCTTTCACCAGAAGCCAAATCTGAGCTATCTGTAAAGCACTTGGGGAAATGTCCATACTCTTAAAATTATACTGGCATGAAAACTTTGAGACCCTCAGTAGACTGTCTCTGTTAGAAAGTAAATGTATTAATCAGAACCACAGCATGGTAGAAGTTAGAAATGGCCTATGAAGATCATCTAGTCCAACCCCCCTGTGAAAGGAAGGTCACATAGAGTAAATCATACAGGAACATGTCCAGGTGGGTTTTGCATGCCTTCAGAGACCAAGACTTCACAGCCTCTCTGGGCAGCCTGTTCCAGTGCCCTGCCACTCTCAAAGTGAAGACTTTTTCCTTCAGTTAAACTGGAACACAGGACTTTCCATATAATCTCCACTGCCCCTTGTCCTGTCTCTAGACAGCACTGAGAAGAGTCTGGCTTCATCTACAAAAATAGAAATGGGTAGATTCAGATTGGATGTTAGGAAGGAGTTCTTCACCATGAGAGTAGTGAGACGCTGGAACAGGTTGCCCAGGGAGGTGGTAGAAGCCTCATTTCTGGAGGTTTTCAAGGCCAGGCTGGATGTGGCTGTGAGCAAGCTGATCTAGTGTGAGGTGTCCCTGCCCATGGCAGGGGGATTGGAGCTGGTTGATCCTTGAGGTCCCTTCCAACCCTAACAATTCCATGATTCCTCACACTCACACTTTACATAGTGATAAGCATTAATGAGTTCCCCCCCCCAGTCTCATCCTGGCTAAACAGTCCCAGCTCTCTTACCCTTTCCTTCTGAGGTAGGTGTTCCAGCCCCTTAATCATAGTAGCTCTCCGCTGCACTCTCCAGTAGTTCCTTGTCCTCGAACTGGGGAGCCCACAACTGGTTTCAGTGTTCCAAATGAGGCCTCAACAAGGCAGAGTAGAGGGAGCCTCCAATGACCTGCTGACCACGCTCTTAATAACACACTAGAATACATTACAGCTGGTTAAATGGCACTGCTCTGTGCTTGTAATAGAACTGCAAATCTCTGTGTGTGCCGTAGTTCATAGAGTTGCGTACTGATAAATTCAGGTTAAAGAGCATAGTAAGGTGGGATGTAGGGGAAGTGCTTTAACCTGGTGCTGCTCCTTAGTGACAAAAGAGAGCACACTTGAACGTTTTGGCTCTGCTGCAAAAGAAATGCTTCACTTAACCTCTTGTTCTAGTAATCAAGACCTTTTGTAAGTCAGGACTTCTGAGAGCTCTGAAGTTTGATGTTGGTCTGTTCCCATTGAAAAGAGCAGCTCGAAAAAAATGTTCTCACTTTTCATGCTCTGTAGTTCAGAGAATAAAATAATTGAGTAGTTGAATGCTACTTTAATACAAGAAGGAGGAAAACACCGTAGAAGTACCTGGAATAGAAGTAGTAACACAGGTGAGAGAGGGTGAAGAGCAGGTAACCAATTTCAACATTTTAATTCACCCTACAGTATTAGTGATGTTCTTAAAATGGGGGGAAGGGGGTAGGGGGAGGGAAGGGGAGCTCTCAAGAATTGCAACTGCAGTGTATAGGTAGGCACATGGCCAAATGTGAAGAATTACCTCTGTTAGCAGGCAAAGCTTCTAACAAACTGGACTTTAAACATAAATATTTTGGCTGTTTGAAACCCTGTGAACAAAGAAACTAAATGCATGTTGGGGGTGGGCATCTTGAGTGTTTAATCTAAAGTTCATTTGCCTCAGGCAGTCTAAGGTCAGCAGGGACAGTTGGTCAGCCCAGATTATCAGTACCATTATCTTATCTCTGTGTGGCTGTACTGCATGTAATTCCCTTCCGCTTCACCTCGTAACTAGCTGTGTGCATTTATGTACACAGATGGGCATCTCAAACAAAAAATGGATCATAAACTTTTCAAGGAAGGCACCTGTCCTTATCATCTCTATTGCCTAGTGCATTATTAGTAGCTAGATTTCCTTCTTCATGTGAGCCTACATTCAAGACTTCAAGAGATACTGCAATGAGTGACCAAAAAGAAAAAGAAGTTACTGCTTCAGGTTATTACTCTGCTCCAGAAATGGCACCAAGTACAAGCTAGGACTTCTGCAGCTCTTATTTCCCCCTTGAATTCTGGTCATGCTTTCATCCTTGCAAGTGGGTAAGGATTACTTTGGCAGGGACAGGCAGGGTTTTCTAAATGGGAAACAAACAGTGTGCTTTGGACTTACTGTTAAGGCTCAGCTTCCATGTTTACTGGCTGCAGATTTAGCAAATGGCCTTCAACTATGCTCCATTTCACAGAATCACAAAATGTTAGGGGTTGGAAGGTATCTCTAGAGATCATCTAAGTCTGACCCCACCACCAAAGTAGGATCACCTAGGGCAGGCCACACAAGAGCACATCCTGGCAGGTTTTGAAAGTCTCCCGAGAAGGAGACTCCACAACCTCACTGGGCAGCCTGTTCCAGTGCAATGTTAAAACATGCTAAAAGCAGAACCACTTTAGAACTCTAGGTTGCTAAAATCATCTGATTAATCCAAGGTTGCTGATCACTTTGGCTCTCTTTGAATCTTGTTCTTTGGGCAGCATGTTCAACAACCCTTGCAGGCAGTTCACGTTTACCCCATGCTTAAAAACTACGTCTGCCCAGCATGGATTTCAAATGTCTTCCTCCACAGTAGTGTCTTCTCAGCACTACATGTAACTGAAATGTCTGAAATGGATATCAGGGGAGAGTTTGATGCAAAAGAAATGCACTTCTATCTGCATCAATTTTTTGAGCCACCTTCTTATGCTCTACCGCCTGGGCGTTATTCAGTCTTCAGACAGTGGCAGTGCTGGTGCTCTAGCAGTCTCTCTTGGTTTATTTTCAGTTTTGTGAGGGAAAAAAACAACAACCCAAAACTTCCTGAAGGTGGAACTCCCACAGTGACTGCAGCCTTCAGGCTGCCTTCACAGGACAAATCTTGCTGAGCTGCCCTTTAAACTGACTTATTGCTTTACTGCTTCCTATAAAAGTGACTCCCACATGTAAGCAGCACTGACAGGTGACAGGCAGAACCACAAGCAGCGAGCTGCTCCTTGCACAGCTCTGTCCTGCTCAGAGTAAGGGGAAGAGCGCAGCAGAAATGGGCCGCTACTCAGGCAGGAGCAGCAGGCTTATCTTCATGAGTGTGGTGAGCCTTGTGCTTTTTGCTGTTGAGATCTCAATATCCTACATTGGCAATTCTCTTTCCTTAGCCTCAGATGCCTTTGCTGTTCTCTCTCACTTCATCTCCATGATCATCGGGCTGTTTGGTGTCAGGTTCAGTCGCATCAGATGGCACAAGTCTAGCACTTTTGGCTTCAGCCGGGCAGATGTGCTGGGAGCTTTTGGCAACACTGTTTTTGCCACTGCCCTGATGTTCAGTATCTTTGTTGAAGCGATCAAGAGGTTTATCAACCCTCAGAAGACTGAGCAACCACTGCTTGTCCTCGTTATTGGAATTGTTGGTCTGTTCTTCAATGTGCTCAACTATGTCGTCTTCCTGGACTGCTGTTATTGTCGTGCACCCCAACAAGACATTGAAACAGGTAAACAACCTAATGTAAGTTGCTCAACATTCCAAGCCCTCTGCACTTCTGCTTAATAACTTTTCTAGAGACTATTTACTGCTGTTGTCGTCTTCGTTCTTTTGTTAGCAAGGGTAATGGATTTGATGCCTGAACCCATATAAGCTTCCAGCTGTCACACATGTGTTTCTCAGTAAGCAACACATTAAGTAGTGCATGCATTGACTTTCTAAAGTATACCTATCTACAAGAGAAACTTTCTCCCTAATCCACTGCCTGGCTAAACATGGGACAAAGTGTGCTACCACCCTAAGGAGATATTTACTAAGAAATAACTAATCCTGAAATACCAATCATCCACAATCCCCACTCTCAATGCTTCAGTAATTCTGCTGTAGATTTTGTCTAGGAGGTGGTTATCTTTTGAGAAGCGTTCACAGGTTTTATGAGACAAAAGGATATGGACAAAAGGAGAGCCTCAGCCTTCCTTGATTTGGGGGGAAAACCGTTTTGAGAATGTTTGGGCGCTGAACAAAACACCTGTGGATGCAGAGCTGAAGTATTCTTTGAAGATGTTTGTTAATCTGTGCTTGGGACAGTGTGAAGGGGAGAAGCAGGGACACTGTTGCTTTAATCTTTTGCAGGAGATTCTGTTGTGTGCTCAGAGCTTTAACCTTTTAGTTTGTTTCTCTTAGCATACAATTTTAAACTTACATCATTTGGGAGGAGGAGGGATGTGGAGTAGTTTTTTATTACTGCAGACACCATCTCACAGAAACATCCAGGTAGGAAAAGACTCTCAGGATCACCCTAAACCATATTCCCAAGCACCACATCCAAAGGACCTTTAAACACATCCAGGGTTGGTGACTCACTTGATTAGACGTAAGACACATGTGAGTTGTCTTTCCCTCTCTGTACACACACACACACACATATATATATAACATCTTAAAAATAGTAATATTTCAGCTGGGATAGGAACCAGACATTTGCAAAGAATTAAGGGGACACCCTGGGAGGGACAGCTGAGAGAACTTTAATAAAGCAGCTTCTGCTTTGCACTGCCTTAGGTGAGGTAAGGTAAGTCTGACATCTGACTTTAAGGCTGGATAAGTCTTTGGGACTAGAAATTAAAAGTTTGTTAGTTTACATTTCAGTGTTGAATGGGTTTTCTGTAGGACTTAAAGTGGAAAATATTTTTGTTCATTATTGAATGTATCACCAGATGATACTGAAGCTTACTGAAGTTTAGTGTATAACACTAAACTTACTTCACTGCCTGTTTTTCAGATGCTCAGCTATTTGAAATTTGGGCTGCTCTTAGACTAATTACATACATAATGGTGTATATTTAACAGAGGGATTTAAAGGGGGTTTATGTTGGGAACTGTCAGCAATTCCTGACAAAGTCTGTTTGAGGGCTTCTTCAAAGGCTGCATCCAAAACTGTGCCTCTGGGTGAAGTCAGGGGGAAGGAACACATCAGCATGTAAACCCAAAGGCAGAGAGTGTCAGGCAGTTAGGGAATTAACTGCAATGAACAGCAGTTTGGAGGTAAATGTCACTCTCCCTGAATTTCCAGGATCTTTGGGACCACACAGATATCCCTCTTCCCCTGACAGACTCACATCGAAGTTCCTGGCAACTCCACTTTGTTTTCAACTGAATTTCAGTTGCTTAAGCCAGGGATGAATTGTGTAACATTCCATGAAGACAGTGTGTAGATTTGTTGGTGGTTTTCCATTCTGTTTCTGGTATGGCAAGTCTTCTCTCCTTATGGTAATGTCTACAGAGAAGACAATACCAATTTACCCTGTAAAGGGAATGTTGCTGTCTTTTGGACTTGATTTTATAATTCCCCCTTGGGTAAAATGTCACATTATTTCCTCTAACTCACTCTGCAGCCAACCTGAGTGGGGATTTTATTGCATTTCTTTAAAAAGAGACATTATTCACCAAATACTATACTCTGAAAAGTATAGTTGTATTCTGTCTGTATTTTTATGTATCTATATAAACGTGAAGGAAAAAAAAAGAGGGATTCCATCTATGTCTCTTGTCATCCTGTGCATTAAAAAACAGATACTCCTTCCTGGAGATGGAAGTCAAGGCAAATTTTCTTGTGTCAGCACCACTAGCAGAAATCCAAGTGGATTTTCATGCTCTTTTGAATCCTGCTGGTGCAATCCAGCTGCTCACAGGCAATACCCTCAGTGACACCTGAGCAATCTCCTGACATCAGTGGTGGTTCGCTGGAGGGTAAAGGTTTGTAGAGCAGCCCTCTAGCTTTTATGCTGTGTGGGAAAGTGGGAAGGCTGCCTTCAAATCTCTGTTCCCCAAGAAGACAACCCTATTCTCTCTTGTGATTGTTTGGCTCACTTCAAAAAAACACAAAGCACAAACTAGAGAGAGCAGTTCAGTCATCCATTGACGTATTGTGGATGTTGAGGGCAGTGCGAACAACAAAATCCTCCAAATCAAATCCTTCCACATGTTTCTACATGTATTAATGCCACAAGTGATTGCAACAGCCAGTAGTTCATCTGAATTCTCTGTTGCATGGGCTGTCAAGAACAGGAAAAAGTAGCTGGTGGGTTCCTGGTTGGTGCTGTCAGCAGAGGCAGAGCAAGCCATGCCTGCAACAAGCATCCAGTGAATACAATGTAGTATTTATGGGTGTCAACCCAGCTCTCCATCTTTTTCCCTTGTTCTACTCCTATGCTCTACATTTATCTCATTGCAACATCCATGCCTTAGGTTCTCATCTTCATACACATATTCCTGCTGAGCAGGTATAAATGTGTTTTTCCAAGCTGCCATCCCTGTTTACCCAGGCAGACTAAATTTCATTCCTCTACCCATCAGCTGGGTTGTTTTGTTTCACCCCTTACTCTTCTATCCCTTTCCCTTCTTCTTTCTGTTTCTTGCTACTCTTTTGCTCTGTGTCTTACTCCTTAAGTCTTCATCTACTGACATCTCCCTTTGCCTCTCCCTTCCCTATTCAGATTCCTGTCTGTCCCCTTTGCTAGCTGCAAGCACTCATCTCCTCCCACCAGGATAAATTAGAGTCTCTCTGCTCTCTAGGTCCATCTTTGCACTTGATTCAATCAGTAGTACCTACCCCACACTATGCTAGGACTAAGAGGGGAGAGGTCAGCAAGAGTATAGGCACAACATACCCTTGACCTTTCTTTTAGTGCTGGCCCAGAACAGCAATTGCACTTATGCTGTAATAGCTCTCTAAGGGACCTGCCACATAGAGGTACTTGGGCCAGCTGTGCCATCCATAGCAGTGTGGAGGGCAGAACAGTCTGGTTATTGCTTTGATGTAAAAACCCAGGAAATACTTGTTAAAGCATGGAAATGTTAAAACTTCCCTAAGAAACATTTGCCAGGAGTTAACCTTCACAAAACACTTTTCATACTGTTGCTGTTGGAAATGAGTGACAGAACAGCTTTAGCCAGTTTCCTGATAGTTTTGAGGTCTTGTATGATAAGCAGAATGTTTTGACACCAAAAAAAAAAAGAAGAAGGTGGCAAAATAATAAGCAGCTGAACTGAAAAAAAAAATAATAATAGGAAATAAATAAGAAAATAAATAAGAAAAAAAAAAAATCAGGCTCTTAAAATAAATACCAGACAACTTTAATACTGGCCATGCCCTTTACAGTCAGCCATAAAAATACAGAAGCCTGTTTTATTGCCCACAGACATTAGTTTCCTCTTGTTTGTACAGTTTGGTGTAATTGTCTTTTCTGCTAATTTACATGCAGCCTTAAACTGTTCACAGCTTCAAAAGCACCACATTAGTCTGATTACAGTAATTCTCTGTTGTTTGTCTTGAGAAAATTAATAAAGATTCAACGTGGAGAAAACATTTGTCCTGTTGTCTTGTGATCTGTACAGAGACATGGGGGGGAAGCAGGAAGCAAAGACATCACCCATCTTAACCTGTCTGATACTGAGCCACCCATAAAAAGGCTGGGGCTATGAGAAGCAGCTCTAACCTTCTCAAAAGAGACTTCATGGTCTCTGCACACTGCACAACTCATTAAACAAAACATGTTGTGTGTCAGCAGCCAAGTGCCTTGCATTTATACTCTGGTAAGTGCAATTTAGCAAGCATGTGTGAGCTTTTTACTTGGAAACACTGCTGGGTCTTGATTCTACTATCTCATTGTTCACCAGCAGCCTGCCTCTCAGATAAGAGGTAGCAGTCACATACATGGAAAACATACCTTCATTCTCCTCCTGAACCTTATGCAGAGCAAGTTTATTTATTCTGAGTCTTGCTGTGAAGCATATGCTTTCTTTTCCTGGCTTTTTTAAGTAGGAGAGATTTGGGGGCATACATCTGTAAATGAAAGAAAACTAACTCTCTGGGTGACTCAGGAAGGCTTTGTTGCTACAGTATTCTGAACTCAGTTTTCACATCTTTTGCTGCATGCATACTGTCCCCAAGGAAGTGAGAATATTTATAGGCCAAAATAAGTGGATAAGTGACAGCTTGACCCATATTTTGATATCACTGACCTTTCCAGTGGACACTTGGTAAGCAGAAATGTGCAGCTATTGAACAGCAATTGTATTTGTAGCGGCATGCTCTGATTCAACAGACCAAACAATCTATACTTGCAGGAGAAAAAAGTGCTCAGGAGATTAGAGATCCGGAACAGAGGATTTCAGTTTCTTAGGTTGACAGTATGAAGAACTTAATGATAACTTAATTCACCTGCATTTAAGAGGAGAAGAATACATTCCCTCTTCTGAACAGGTTTCTCTCTCAGATGTGTTGCTGAAAGGGTACCAGACTATGCCAGTTTGATGGCTTGGAGACCTTTTTAAAGAATGGGAAGGAAAGAACCCTGGATACAAGACCTGTAACAACAAACATCTGGCTAACCGTGCTTTTCAAACCTGAAAAGCATGAAAGTACTTCCCTCAAGATCAGTATCAATGTCTCTGTTTTACCTCAGAGTTGATACTATTGATACTAGTTGATAATACTTTTCCCCCAAAGCATTAGCCCTTCAGGAAACACTTCATGCCAGTTTATCCCATGGCTACATTCATAGATGACTGTCAAATGTACAACACCAGGGTTTACCAGCAGACTTCATTCACCTCATGGATTTATGCTACCTGTGTAGTGCACTGGGGCACCTAACTCCTGTGCTTGCCGAGGCAGTATGTATAAATGGAGACATATGCCTGATGCATTTATTTCCATAAATCCCCAAAGTGTTAGTGTTTCAGCATGCAGGTAACCAAAGTCTACTCTAATCAAATATTTAGCTTTTCTGGCTTTCCTTTCCACAGCATTATTGGATGTAATCCTCTCAAAAGGAATAAAAAGGCCAAGAGAAACTCTGAAAGTAATTTTAAGTGCTTATCAGATACCTCAGACTGAAGGTCTGTTTCACAGAGTGCCAAATAAACCTCATGAAATTCTTGCAAAGCTTTCCTGGTTGATGTTAACTTCTGTTAGCCGAGGCTCTAATCTGGTCCTTCTAAGACCAAGCCAGATGGAAAGACACTGTGGAAGTTTATTTAGCAACATGCTTCACTAAATTTTCTTCAGATCTGTTTTGAATGCTTTGACCTCTTCTAAGAAATCTCAGAAGATAATCTAAGGGAGAGAGATTTGACCTTCTCCAGCCATTTTCAGTGAGAACATTTGGCATCAAAACAAATAAAAGCAACTGATTTGGGTCTACTTTTTGGCCAAATTGGAATGTGTGGGGTGAAAAAAAAAAACATAGAAAGAAAAGTAATGATTTATGTAACATCATAAAGGTGAGATCAAAACTTGTGAACCTAGATTCCAACAGTGTCACTGAACTTTGAGTAACTGCATAGACTCTCAACTTTGAACCAATTTCATAGTAAAGGCATAGACAGGCTGTCTGAGTTGCATCACCATATCCATAGTGAGCTGTAAGGAAATAGAAGGACTGTAAGATAACTGAGTCCAAAGTCATAAACAGTTTCAATACAATGGTTTGTTTTGTTTTGTTTTGTTTTTTAAGGCTGACATGTTGTATATGTTAACTGTGATTGTTTTATTTAGATGCTTATTCTGCAGAGAGTTGGCTAGGCACAGGTTTGGTATCAGCTTCAGTCTAGAAATACTGCTCGGACAGAAAAGTTTGTTGTGGTAGGACTCAGTGCAATTTACAACGAAGAAATCAGTGAGTGGCTTTATCTTCTTCATGTTTTGCCACATGCTTCTGATAGGAGAAGGTTACACACCCACCCCCACACACACATTTACAGGGGAAACTTAACAGAACTATCCTTTTAAAAAGTGCATTATCAAGTAGTCAAAATATTGAAGGAAGCACTATCCAAATGCTAGAGCAGGTACTGACTGGGTATTTCTTAAAGTATGTGGCTGGTTTCTTAATGATAGCTACTATGAGCACAGAAAAGTGGTTTGTTACTAACAAACTGAGCAACCATTTTAAAATAGAAAAAGAAAAATAAATCCAAAGGAAGACATTCCAGACTAGGACCTAAATAAACCCTCAGGTTCATCATTGCAGTTTGAGTTACCAGTGTACTCAAGTCCTCTTTGGAAGAACATGAAAAATCCATTCTCTTTCTCCAGCTAGCCCATGGTCTATCCCCAGGGTAGTTTCAGGACTGTCATAGCTGTGGGTAAAAAAGCCAAGGACATTCACCTCTGTACTCTGCTGAGGATGCTGAAGGTATCATGCTGAGCAGAATGAGAGGAAGGTACAAATAAAATGAACAAACGAGGAGGTACCAAGCACCTTCCACAACAAGGTGCCTTGGTCAATGTTTATTATGTGATTCATTTTGTGGGACTCTGCAAAACCAAAAGTGGCATAGGGAAGGTCACTAGTCATTGAGTGGGTATTTTTTCTGTCCCCTGAAATGAGAACAAGGGTATGTTAAATGAAACTAGCAGAGAGCAGAGGCCCTGGCTAGATTAGGGGACACAGTCTCAAGCTGCGCCAGGGGAGGTTTAGACTCGAAGTGAGGAGAAAGTTCTTCACCGAGCGAGTCGTTCGTCATTGGAATGTGCTGCCCAGGGAGGTGGTGGAGTCGCCATCCCTGGAGGTGTTCAAGAGGAGATTGGACATGGCACTTGGTGCCATGGTCTAGTTGTGAGGTCTGTCGAGACAGGTTGGACTTGATGATCCTTGGGGTCTCTTCCAACCTTAGTTATACTGTGGTACTGTGATACTGTGTGATTCTTCATACCATGAGGAGGTGTGTGGAGCTTGTTGCCAAGCAATCACAGAGTCATAGAATGCATTGGGTTGGAAGGGACCTGTAAAGGTCATCTAGTCCAACCCTCCTGCAGGGTTGAAAAGCTGGAAGAGAAATCCATTGAAGGCAACTAAATACACATATCTAGCATAGAAACTCAGTTGAGCTGAAAATACTTAAAGGATGGCAGAGTGTTATGGGAAAGTATCATACCTAATTACCATGCCTTTACTTCACCTAAGCATCCCCTTAAGGCCACGGCTTGGAATACCCTGTTGGGTACAAGGTTTGACTTCCAGCGGCTAAGTGTTAAAAATTGGTGTTGAGAACTTTAATATCTTGGTACACAGAAATCTTGAAGCTTACAGGAGTGCTTTGCTCCTTGGGATTCAGAAAGTAAGTTGTCGTGTCTGTGATAATTTTACCAGTTCATAAGAAAGTTACAAATTCCTGCTCCTGATTAAGATGAGGAAACTGCAACAATAGCTTTACTAGCAGTATTGTAGCTGAAACTAAAGTTGGCAAATAATTCAGGAAACCAAGGTGTTGGACAACCTTTTCTGAACCTCCTAAGAGAGACTTGTTCAATTCAGCACAGTTACAAGCAGAGACTGGGATAGGGCTCTGGGCAACTGGATCTAGTTGAGGATGCTCCTGCTTACTGCAGAGGAGGTTGGACTAGATGAGCTTCAGATGTCCCTTCCAACCCAGATCATTCTATGATTCTATGTCTATGAGTCTATGATTCTATGATATTTAGGTTGGAAGAATAAGTTAACATTGTACTGTTGAATGTCTGCAGTCAATATAAAACATAAAAGGATTTTAAGCATGCTGCAGAACAATCAAAACCAAAGTTCTTTTCCAAAAGGAGTTGAGGTCAAGCATTCCAATACTGCAGGTGGATCACTGGAAGCAGGATAGTAATGCCCACAAGGGGGGAAAAGCCTGAGAGAAAACCCTGCTAATGGAATCAGTGCCTCCTACATCTAGGAACAAGACTCTGTTATGGACTAGGTGGAAGATCAAAGTGCAAGATGATCAAGGTGCAGCAGTTACTGGGTATAACACATACTTTATTCTGAAGATTAAGATAAATGAATTATTCTTGTTAATAATAAGTAACAACTTGTGTGTGAAGTGGTGACTTACTGAACAAGAAAGATTAGTGTAGCTTTGTTCAGTTGGCAGTTTTAGGAGTTGTTTATCTTGAAGTGATAGTGGTATCTGGATGAAGAGAGACAGGGAGGCTTGTATGCATAGTGAGCAAAAGCTTGGATTCCCAAGAGGCTTTCTAAGCAGCTGTAGTGTGAAGGGACAGGCACTTGCGTGAATGAATAACTGGTCAGAAGATGAGAAACAGAAAGCAGGAGACAAGGATACACTCCATAAAGAGATCTGCTAAATATTCAGAAGACAAAAGCAAACCAAATGTGAGGCAGAACTGGGAAAAGGGGAAAGGAGATAGCTGGGAACCTCTTCTCTGCCTCTGTATGAATCAGTTGCTGAGCTGTGTTTTGAATGCTGTGAAGGTATTCAGCTCCTCATCTTCTGAAGGTGTAGATGAGAACTGGAAATAGTTCAGAGATGAGCCACTGATCTAATGCAGCACAAACATTGCTCTGTTTCCATGTCAGTGTGTACCTTTCAGACTGATGATGTTCTGTGAGAGGAAGATTGAGATGTGTGAGCTTGACAGACAGAAGGCGGCAGTGGAAGAGAAGTGGTACAGCAGGCACAGCTTCTGAGCTGAGGCTCTGAACATGTACTGCTTCTGACAGCTTCTTCAGTGACTCATCTGTAATTGTGCTCCATGTCAGAGGACCTAGTCACAGCCTTATTTGCTGAAAATAATATCTTTAGCACAATTTCTTCAAAGGAACTGTGATATTTTTATGGTTTTGAAGTGAATTAAGGGCTATGACATGTTTGAGGTTTTGTTGTTGTTGTTGTTTGGTTTTCCCTGAAGAGAATTAATGTCTGTTTTGCACAGGAGGATTGATGATGTTCCAGCTACTGTATTATACATCTTCCTAAAATAAGAATCACTGCAAATTCTTTTCAGTTCTGTGCAGGTGCAATGAGCTGGGCTTCAGTGAATGTTTGGGTTTGGCTGTAAGTGAAGTGCCAGAGGCAGATTTTTCTTCCATTAATTTCAGCAAAGAAGGTGTAATCTGTCATTTTACAATTTAGATCTGATAGACTATTACTTCCTATAAGTCTTAGATCTTTCTGCTTTTTGTTCCACCTGTGCCCTGCACAAATATTTGAAATCTCTCATCTTCTGTTGGCAGATGTAATTATAGAGCTGAAGTCTGAGTGGATGTAAATTATGCTGTCTGCTCCCACTGTTGAGTTTGCCCTTATGGTTCTTTTCAATGTATTTATGTTGATGCATTTGTTACTTTGAATATGGCAGGGTACATTCATTGCTTGGGCACAGCATGTAAAAAGGACACCGGGAGGTGTGTGTGTGTGTTAATCCTTGCAGGCACGTGGGATGTGCTTGAATAGCTGCTCCTGAGGTTAAGATACATCTTGGGGCATAGGGGGGTGGGGGGGAAGGCAAGGCTTTGGTTGTGTAGACAGAATTTAGGTGGAATTGAGAGGCCTTGTTTGAAAGATGTATTGAAGCAAAGGATCAAACACAATTAACAGCAGTAACAATGAAACTGCTTCAGTTAGAAAAAAGAGGACTTTCCAGAGACCTTTGCTGAATTTCTAGCTGCAGAGAATAGCTTTGGTAGGACAGCATTCCCTGGCCATGCTGGTTTGTTTTCTTTGTCAAGTGTGGTGAAATGCTTGATATGTCACTTCAGTGTGAACTGTAGCTGCTGAAGCAGTCACTCCAGCACCAGTGTGCCTCTTGCATACTTTAAATACTCCAGGATCTCGCAGGATAGAATTTTAAGGACATTATTTTCTCTACGTTTTACATCTTTTATCCTAGTTTATTATTTTGGGGCCCAGTTTTGTTACTGACAACCCCAGTTGAAGACGACCTACTTTCCCAGCACCTCCTTTAAGTATTCAGTTGCTCCCCTCATCTTGAAATGCTGTATGAGGAGCCCAGCTTTGTCCTTTTTTCCCATTCCCATGTCCCAAGAACTGTCATAATAATGGAAAAATCCATCTACAAACACAATGCAGAGGTTTACTCACTTGTTACACTTACACATTATTCTGTGGGTTAAAAAATATGTGTGAAATTGTTTTTGTCCTATAATGATGATTGATTCATGCCCACTAAAGTCACATACCTTTTCAGAGACTAGAAGCAGTCAGTTACCTGGTTCAGTAGATGGCACTCTATCCTTTGATTTGTCACTTAAGCTAACAATAAAGCACCAAAGGAGCAGAATTATTGGATCCATCACTGAAACTTCGGTGTATTTGGACAGTGCAGTGGTACCCAGCACCCTGGAGAGCAATGCTGGACAGCCTTTTAGTTTTGGCTGGCTGGTTCTGTTCTGCCTACCCAAGTGAGATCTTTCCAGCTCTGTGTCTCCTCTCTGCTGTTTTATTTCCTGTTTTATTTATTTCATATCACCAATGGTCGTTTCTAACAACCCGAGAGCCCTGGGGCTGTGGAGCCGCTGGACGGGCAGGCAGTGGGGGTCCCCCGTAGTTCCCCACTCGGGCTGGCGGCACCGGTGGCAGTGCCGGTGGGGATGCCAGTACAGGTGGCGATGCCAGTGGTGTTATCATTGCTGGTGGCTATGCCCGTGGCGGTGCAGGGCGAGTGGGACGCAAGGGTTCCCCGCAGCCACCCACCCGGGGTCACGGCGCCTGTACCGGCTCCGGAGCGGGGCAGGCGGGCAGGCAGTGGGTTTCTCCAGTAGCCTCCCACCGCCGTGTCGCGTCGACGGTACTGATGGCGGTGGGGCGGTGCCGGTGGGGCGGTGCGGGGCGGTGCGGGCTGCGGGCGGGCGGCCGGCGCCTTCCCCGCGGGGCAGGACGTCGGGCGGGGCTTGGTGCGGGCGGGCGGGTGGCAGCGTTAAGGGCAGGGGTGACCGCACTTGTTGCGGGTTTGGTGGCGCTGCCTGCTCGGTGACTGAGCATGGTCGGGCAGTAGCGCGGAGAGAGGCACCGGTGGGCCTGTCCGCCATCGCCGTCGCCATGGGGCGGTACTCGGGGAAGACGTGTCGCCTCATCTTCATGCTGGTGCTCACGGCCGGCTTCTTCGTGGCCGAATTGGTGTCGGGCTACCTGGGCAACTCCATCGCGCTCGTGTCCGACTCCTTCAACATGCTCTCGGACCTCATCTCCCTCTGCGTGGGGCTCTCCACGGGGCGCATCGCCCGCCGCAGCCGCCGGGGCCCCCGCGCTACCTACGGCTACAGCCGCGCCGAGGCAGTGGGGGCCCTGAGCAACGCTGTCTTCCTCACCGCCCTCTGCTTCACCATCTTCGTGGAGGCCATCCTCCGCCTTGCCCGGCCCGAGCGCATCGACGATGCCCAGCTGGTGCTCATCGTTGGTACCCTCGGCCTCGCCGTCAACCTGGTGGGGCTGCTCGTCTTCCAGGACTGGGGTGCCTGCTGTCGCCGTCGCCGCCGCCCGTCCGTCCCACCGCCTCCTGCCGCCGCGCTGCGGGCTGTGCCGGGCAGCACCCCGGCTGGGGAGGCGGATCAAGCAGGTGCCTTTCGGCTGCATCCTCGCCGCCTCGCCCTTTTGCCTTCCCCTCGTGTCCCCGCACCTCTCCCCACCCTCCACATCCTTCCCCTCGTGTCCCCGCACCTCTCCCCACCCTCCGCATCCTTCCCCGTCCCTCTCTGTCCTCCTGTGTGACCCCAGAACCCGCCGAGCTGCTGAACCCATCCTCTGAGCCCCAAACCCACGCGTGGGCAGCGAGGCACTGCGCTAACCTCGCTTAGACACCCGCCGCCTCCTTCACCTTGTACTTCACACCGGGCTGCTGGGCGGGCCCTGGGATGGGGGAGGGAGGCGTTGCTCAGAGCGCTGCATGGAAAATGTTTTGGCTTGGGTTTTGGAGGTCTTTTTTTACTGTCACCTTTGAAATAAGTTGGTTTTGAGAAGGTTGGTGTTTTTTCTGTTTGTAGAACTTATACACAACACAGCGTTTCTTCTTTGAATGCAGGTGATTCACCAAATGACCAAAAGAGCCCTGAGGAGGGGCCTGAGAAGAAGAAAGAGAAAAAATCTGAAGCCTTGAACATCAGAGGTATAGCATGGAAGTATACTGCTCATTTTTATTTTAACTTCAAAAACTTTCTGCTTGGTTTGGTTTGTTTATTTGTTTGTTTCTAATATCAGTAAGAATGGAGCCAAAGCCCAGGGCTCTCCTGTGTATATGGACCCAGTTATCTTTAGCAGAAACATTCTGGTATGAAATAGCATAGATGATAACAAAATAGCATGATGCTGTTTTGTCTCTGAGTGTGCTCACTTTTGATTTCAATTCTGTAGAAGAGTACAGCTAAATTTTTTGGAGAGGAGGCACCTACTGCATTAAGCTGAAGTCACTAGAGGCCTTATAGGAATGGAAAGGAGGTAGCTATGAGTTGCTTCTTTGGATGTCACTGCTCCAATAATTGAGTAGTTCTCAACTTGCACATGCTTTGGGGCAGAAAACAGAATTTCTTTAAATCCCAAGGCTGGTAATGTTTTGTCAGCATGAGGAAAAAGGTGCTGAAACTGGTGCTTCAGCACCGTGTTTTTCCAGGTCCTTGAACTGTGACCCTGTTCCTGAGAGAGTCTGTGACAGGATTTGTCCTTCTGGCATTGCAATCTACGAGGTCTCTGAGTAGCTGTGAAGTGAAACAATATAGCTGCTTCTAGGAATAAATTAACCAAGCCTCTGTATAGGTATTTATGGGCATGCAACTGTTCTGAGCAGAGACAAAAGCAGGTATCTTTGAGTATATTAATCATTGAATTTGTCCCCAAGACTGTCAGAAAGCTGAAACAGAATAGTAGTTTCAGACTTTTCTGTGGTCACCTCTGAGTATCACATATTCCTCCAAGTCATGAAAGTTGGCATCACATGAGATCAGTTTCAGAAGCTGACATGGCAACTTGGGTTGTTTTGTTGTTGATTTTGTTGTGGGGGTTTTGGTTTGGTTTTGTTTGGTTTGTTTTCATGGTTTTATTTTCCTGCTGTGAGCCTGCCTTTCAAAGAAAAGTGTTTTCAGAGTTACACAAATGTGTCTATGAGGAAAGACACTTTGGAAATCAAACCACATGCTCTAGCATGCCACAAGACTTTGCTGAATGTCTGGAAACTGGTGTCACTGGATGTCATGGCATTATAGTGGTGAGGTGATTGGGACAGGAAAAGCAAACTGTCACTTTCAGGGTTGGAGGAGAGAAGAATAAGAAACTGTGTACTTTAGGGAAGACCTCACTTGCCTGAATGACAGTGCTTAAGCTTTATGATGCTGGAAGCTTACAAGGAGTTTTGTGTCAGTTATTTTAAGGCATTTGTTGTCAATTTCCAAGAAGATTTTTTTATTGAAGTGTTACTCTGGTATGTCATCTTTGCAAAAATCTATCTTCATTGGCCTTGCAAATACTCCTTGCTTCTCTAGCCAGTGCTACAGATACATGGCTTTAAAATTCTGACCCCCTATGTTTTTCCTTCAAAGCTAGTTACAGAGCTAGAATTCCTTCATAATCACTTGGCAAGAGATTCTGTACATTGTAGAATTGGAGCCCCCTTGAGAAAAACATGGCTGGACCAAATGGATTTGCTGAGGAACTGCTTCCTTGATTTTAAAAGTAGTAGGAACAGGAAGCCATATTGATTATTGTGCTGTACAATTATTTTTGAGCATATGAGGAGTAGTTCAGACTTCCCAGCACAAGCTGTTGGAAACTAAACATTGCCTATGGTCTTGCAATACTGGCTGTATTTAATTAAAAATTATTTTCGGTTCTTATAACTGCAGCTTTTGGGGATCAGTAGGGAAATGTAACCAAGAGGTACATATTGGTGGTGTTAGTAAAGTAAAATAAGCATTTTCCAACCCCCATATTCTTAATTCATGATTTACCAAAATTCTGACATGCCTACTCTTTTCTTAATTCAAAAGAGGGCTTTATGAAACCCTCTCCTGTCCCTTTTAAGCTGTGTTCTCTTGTTAGTTGCCTTGGCAATTGCATCCTGCCTGTCCCTCTTGTTAGTGCAATAGCTGATAGCCTATGGTGAATTGGGATTATTTGGAACTGAAAAGGAAACACTGCCACACTGTTAGGAGGAGTAAAACCCTGTGGGAGTCTGCCAAATGGGGCAGAACATGCCTGACTCCAGCAGAAAGGGCTGGACTCACTGAAAGCCTGTACTTTCTTATCTGACCCAAGTGATTCAAAGGAACTCAAGTGGCTGTTTTCTTCATTTCTCACACAGAAGATCAATATTAATGCATAGAGCTGGGAAAAAACAGCAGCAGAGGCACAGCTCTACATGTAATTCAGTGTTCAGCATCCCCAAAGAGTCAAAACTCTTTGCTGTGTTGTTGAATGTGTTTCAGAGGGAGTCTTTTTTACAGCTTCTCCAGCCCAGAAGTGATTAAATTGTAGTGAAGCTCTTGATAGTGCCCATTATAGGGACATTAAAAGGAGATGGTCCATTTTATTCGTTCACAGGTTCTGAATGAAAAGTGTTGACAAAGAAATTGACTTCTTGTATTTAGAGATGTAATGAATTAGACATCAGTTGGAAAGGAATCTGTGTCTGAACAGTAAAGGTTGACAATACTGCATTCGAGCAGGTGAAAGAAAAGGGAAGCGGTACAGAAAAAAAGTAAAAATTAGTTCTTAGATTATTGTAACTTTATAGCAAGATGGCAGCTTTGGTCACTGTAGCTGTAAGGGCATTGCAGTTGAAAGAGGTGTTGTAACAAGGGCCTGGTTTTTGTCTTTAACTTTTGTACAAAAACATATCTATAGATGTGAAAAGTGGTAGCCAGTGTTCCTCTCAATTTAGAGTAGTCTAAGGACATATTAAACTGTGGTCTCCTTGTGACTGACCCCCACACCTGGTTCTGTTATTTTGTGGAGGTCTTAGGGCTAGTAGTGTTGGTGGGACAAGTGTTAATATCACTAGTGATCAAGCTGGATCTGCAAATTGGAGTTTGATGGCATTGGTAACCATAGGAATGGTCTTAGGCTTAGGAATGGTCTTAGGCTTCACTTAGGTAAGTTTTCGGATCTCAGCAGTGTCATGGGAGCTGATGGATGGTTACTAGGGCTGGTCTGTGGCTCTCTCAGCTTCCAGAGTAGAACACACAGATCTAGTCATCAATTTTTAATTGAGATTCAATGTGTCAAGATCTTTTAATAATCTGTGGGCATTTAAATGAACACATTTTATGTTGCCATGGCATTGCAGTTGGACTGCAGTTGCCAGCATATCCTACATGTTTAATAATGCATCCCACTTAAGCAGCTGGGGTTCAGAGTCAGTATTTCCTTTACTGTTTTGTTCTGAAAGCTGTTTTTGAGGACTTTGGTTATGATGCTACTGCCTGGAGTATTGTGTTTTTCATGTGAAGTAGAAGAGACTTGAAAAATGCAGCACTACTCCCTCCCCTTCCTCCCCTCAAAAACCCCCCAAACCTCAACCAACAACCAAACCCACTAATGGAAACTGTGCCATTTGTTTCAGGTGTTCTTTTGCATGTTATGGGAGATGCACTTGGATCTGTGGTCGTGGTAATTGCTGCTACAATCTTCCACGTACTTCCTCTGGAGAATGCTCCATGTAATTGGCAGTGTTACATCGATCCAAGCCTGACAATAATTATGGTGTTCATCATCTTGTCTTCTGCATTCCCACTTATCAAGGAGACCTCAGTTATTTTGTTGCAGATGGTTCCCAAAGGTGTCAACATGCAACTACTGAGTAAGTCAGCTTTGTCACTGAAATGCTATCAGTTTTACTGATGTGTTTCAATGCATGTTATTTCTGGACTAACATGTTTGGATTATTTACTCATAATAGCTCTAAATTCTCAAGAACTGTGAGAAATAGTCACATGCCTGTGTCCTAGCAACATGACTCAAATCTCTCTGGATTAGTTAGAGCATGCATCTTGAGAATGTGGTACTCCAACAATACATCAAAAATACCAGGCCTGTGAGCTGTTAATGCTTTGTGTGGGCTGTTTGTGAAAGAAACAACACTGAATTATGATATTTTCTGGCTCTGCAGTGGCTTCTTCTGAAAGGCTTCCAAATCAGCTCAGAACTTCCATTGAGACTATTTAATTTTGT
This sequence comes from Dryobates pubescens, assembly GCF_014839835.1. NCBI lineage: Eukaryota > Metazoa > Chordata > Aves > Piciformes > Picidae > Dryobates > Dryobates pubescens. The sequence continues at coordinate 12,409,038 of NC_071613.1, read as the reverse complement.
AGCTCTCTGGTGTTGCTCACACTGGTTAATTTTAGCTAGTGCTAGTTATTTCTGAAATTGCACCCTGTTTGGGGCTAGAGAAACCAGAAGATGTGGGGCCTTGGCCAAGGAAGTGGTCTCTAATATTGCTTTTATGCAAAACTGGTTAATTGCCATTAGGGAGCCTGAGGGATGCATGAACCTAGAAGGAAAGGTGGCTTGCTCATGTCCTCTGGAGGCTGAACTAGAGGCAGCTGGGATTAGACAACTTCTACTAAGTATAACTCTTTTACAAGATAGTTTGGGGACTGCTGCTTTCAGGTAGGGCTCTTCATGAGAAAGCTACTACTTAGCCAGTACACCAAAGCCTCTAATATCTTTCTCTCGTGTCTTCCAGCTGACAGACTAGGTCGTGTACCAGGGGTTATCAGCCTTCATGAGGTGCATGTCTGGGAGCTTGCAGGTGGGAAGAATATTGCTACTCTTCATATCAAGTGCCAAACACCTACCGATTACCAAGATGCTGCTTATAAAATACGGAAGGTTTTCCATGACGCAGGGATCCATTCTGTGACCATCCAGCCTGAGTACATTGACCACAAGACCTCCCAGCTCCTGTGCAGCTCACCCTGCATCTCAAAATCTTGTGACTCTCAGCTGTGCTGCAGCCAACGGGAGCTTTCCGTGGCTAAAACTAATGGCTGCACTGAGAAAAATGATAGTTCCCTTTCTGTGCTGCATAGAGACAATGGTTCAAGTAAAAATCATATTGAAATACCTGTTGAGTACCCACTGGCAGAGGATAGCATTAAAAATGTGAAAAATGGTGACAGGCCCAATGACAAACCACAGTTAGGCAGCACACGACTCTAGGCTCTGTTCCACATGGTGTTTTCACAGAACAAACATCCTGGCTGGGGAGAGGGGGTCATGGGTGGTTGTGGCTGAAGTTGTTGTGGCAACAAGATATCTGTGCTTTAGCTGTAAACCAAAATACACCTAAACCCCCCTTGTATCTGAAATAAGGATTAATATTTCCATGAAGGACAGTGTGTTCATCTAAGGTTTTTCTGATACAGCCTAACCCAGTTCCTTACCAAACTGTGTGTGAATCTCTGTTGATAGAGTGGATGGGGCATGTTGCTGTCTGCACTGATGCTTGCAGTTAATGGCCAGTGGCACTGGGAATAAAACTCTGGCCTTTTCTGCTGAAGTGAGCCGTTTCCTGAAAGCCCTGTGGCCAGTTAACCATTGTACTGGGCTGAAGTACTGTATGTTTATAAAGGACTTCAGTAGAGATGCTTTACTGATCCTGAAACCCCATTTTTGCATAGACAGTTCATGTTTAACAGTAACTCTGGTGCTTCTGGCCAGTGGGGTTTGTGAGTGAAATGAAGAGTGTCTAAGGAAGAGGGGAAGCACTCAAGAATTTTGACTTGCATTGATTTCTTGATTGACTCCTGTATTTATGGACAGAACCTAATCACAGATAATTATGCTGAAGAACAGAATTCTTGTCATGAAAGCAAAGAAATACTAACATTGTCTGTACAGATCCTAGCAAATGGAAATGCAGGGAGTCATCCAATTAACTTTTACCTTGTTCTCTGTTGTGATTGTACAACTCAAGTCTTTTCAGTTTTAATCTTTTGTCTCCTCACAACAGAAGTTATGAACTCCACGATCTAAATTCATCATTGTGCAGGATGATTGCAGCATCTTTAACCCCCAGCATCTGTCATTTTTCATGCTGAATAAATAAGCTGATGTCTTTATTATGAGCAGTTAAAATTCTGCAGTTCTCTTGTTAAGGCATTATTAATTAAGAAAGTCCCTTTGAAATTTTATATGCAGTATTATCACTTAGAGGGAGCTTTAAAAACACCCAAACCAACAAAACACAGGGATTTTTTTTCCCCAGGTTTAGTCTCAGTTATTTCTCGTTTGTTTGTTACAAAGGTCTAAGCCCTCCTCTCTGCCCTGCCCCTCCTCCCCCTGCCCAAAGGTGTATTTCAAAGTCTGTTTAGTGAAGCAGTTCCATTATCTTTTTGCTGCTTGCTCTTTTTTGAAGGCATGCAAGGAAGGGTACCTTAAGGAAAACAGGACGACGTGCCCTGTCACCAGTGCTGGATTTGGCTTAGGTGTGTTCTCTAGGTTGCTGGGAGAGGAGATCTATTATCTAATCAACACTGGGTGTAGTGCTTAGCCTCGCTGGCTGTGCAGATCAGATCCAGAAGTGTTCAAATACATTTTGCTGTCAAAAGCAGAATGGTTTGTGTGGCCTGGCCAGGCTATTTAATTCATTTATTCATGGGGACATCTATATAGAATAGTAGTGTCTTTGCCTCAGTAATGTCTGAACAGAAAAGGCAAATTGATTTCCTGCCTGGGCTGGGAAAAAAATAGGACCTCCTTGTAAGGCTAACTTGAAAGCAGCAAGCTCCTTATTAGCATGGATGATGACATTAAGTTAATGAGTATTGACAGGACGAGGGATAGTGGCTTTAAAGTGAAAGGGAGTAGGTAGAGATTAGATGTAAGGAAGAACTTCTCCATGAGGGTGGTGAGGCACTGGAACAGGTTGCCCAGAAAGATTGTGGATACCCCCTCCCTGAAAGTGTTCATGGTCAGTTTGGATAGGGCTTTGAGCAACCTGATCTAGTGGAAGATGTCCCTGCCCATGTCAGGGGGGGGTTGATGATCTTTAAGGTCTTTTTCAATCCAAACCATGCTATGATTCTATGAATATTAAAACACTCAGCAGGGTATTTTGCTGCTTGGAAAATTATATTTACTGAAGCAGCAATTGCAGTCTAAATAGCACATTTCTAGATTTGGAGTTCCCTTTTTTTTTTTTTTTTTGCACACATTCATAGGTGAATTAATATATTTGATGGCCTCCCATTGTAGGTTTGTACTATAGAAATTGAAATATGTGTTAGCATAATTAAAAGCTCGATCCTCCAGTCTTTTGATTCTGTTGGCAGCAGGAGAGGTGAAAGCAGCAGGATCTTGCTCGGCAGTTATTGCACGAATTAATGTAAATCAGGAAACATTTTAAGGCTTGTTCTGTCTTTTAAAAGCCTGTGGCACAAAGTAAGACAGCCCTTTCTTCTTTTTGTCCTTATTTTCATTGATGATGGTGTTTTAAGTGTCGCTGTTCAGGTGTAAATAAAAAGCATATCTATAGGGTTTTTGTTAAGAACTGGAACAGAAGGCTCCCAAAATAACAACAAAGTCTACAGGAGAGCTCGGTTTCTAGATAGCCTGTAAAGGAAGCACCCTTGCATAACTATGCTTTTGTGTCTTACATCAGGGAAAATGTTTTGGTTTGGTTTGGTTTTTAATGTATAAATTATATTAAATGGTTGAAAGATGGAATGGCAGTATTGTTTACTCTGGAATTACGGAGAGCTAGTGCGTGTAACGTTTGGGCATTTGATGAAAGGGACCATCTTCTTCTTTTGTCCTTCCAGTGTTTAAAACTGTGGCTATTTTTCAAGCTTTTAGAAGTGTTGTCACCTGAAAATACAATGAAGCAACATTCTGAAACTGTTTGTTTTTTTTTTTTTTCTTTTCTTGTCTGGCTGAATGGCTGGGAATAAATGGGAAAATACCAGGGGTTATAGAAATCTTCAGGTCTAGAAAACCAAGCAGATTTAAATTGTGCTTTATTACTTCAGCAAGCAAAACCAGCAGAGCTATGTTATTGATGAGATGAACCTTGATTTTATTTTTTCCATGTAGGGACTTTCAGGGTATTCACCTAAGGATTCTGACTCAATATCCTTGCCTTCCTTTGATATTTTTCTCCACCATGGCTAGGCTGTACTGGGTGTCTTCTCTCTGGTTCTGTAGAAGACTTCACTCTAATCAGTCTGTGTATGAGCTTATTTCCCCTCAATTCTTGGCATTTATCTTCTAATTTTTCTTGGAAGTGGGCTTAATTCATGTGGAAATACAGTATAATTCAGTATTTGCCTTTAACCATGGGCGCTTGTTCTGAATGCAGCTTTGTAGCATATTGCACTGTCATATCTCTTTTCTGGCCTCTTTACCTTAATTACCTTTCCCCCCCCCTGCTTCCAGTTCAGTATCATAAATTTTCTGATCATTGCAGGTTGATTGTCCTTTAAAAGTACTCCCTTATGACTGCATCATCATGGCATTTGGATTTGTTCCCATTGATTGCCCCTATCTCTTCCTCCTTCTCTGAGGAGGAACTTTTTTAATTTGAGGGTTGTGGAGCACTGGAGCAGGCTGCTCAGAGAGGTGGTGGAGTCTCTGTCTCTGGAGGCATCCAAAACCTGCCATGGCAGGAAGGTCCCATCCAAGCCCTACCATTCTGTGATTCTGTGAAATACAGGTGACTGTCAGCTGGTTATCCAGCTAATGTGGCTCTCTGCTCCATAACCAGTCCTACATGTCACGTAGCTGTAGAGCAACAAAACACTTGCAAGCCTTGCCTGACAGTTCTGGAGTAAAAGTGAAATCTGGAATGAATGAACATGGCATTTAAATGCAACAGCAATTTACTGGACCTTTTCTTAAAGTGAATATTTTTTTTTGTCACCTTTTCAAGTGTGCCAAACATGCCAGTTTGACTGTTATTTCCCCCTTCTTCTGTAACTCTCTAAATGCAAGCCTTAGCTTTGCTCTTCTATGTAAAGAAAAACAACTGATGCTATTTTTAGGAGTTTTGCCTTTGTTTTAGCAGATTTTCAGCTGACTTCCTTATGGTCTTTTTGCCACTTATTTTGGCTTGTAGTGCAGCTGCCTTTTTTCCCCCTCTTTGTTTTCCATATTGTCTCTTCAATAAAAGCAGTATGGTTTTGCTACCCTTCTGATTGTAGTGGTGTACCCATGATACAGTTTAGAAATACCTCTGTTATGCACTGGTTAATTTTTTTTGCACTGTATTTTAGTAAAATTTTGCCACTTTCTGGTTTTTATTATGTGATGCACCTTACCATTGTAAACCACTTTGGGACCTTGTTTAATTCCTCCTATTCTTTCCCCCTGTGCTACCTGATGTGTAACACTTACTGTCCTGAACGCTCCTTTTCATTCTGAGCTTTGAAGGGAATATGCCAGCATCTGAATCACCCCCAAAGTGAAGTTTACCACCCAAGGTCTATGGATGGCTTGATGTGAGCTGCTCCAAGGACTATTTTATGTCCTGTGGTCTGTGTAGAAGTGTCATCTTCAGTGGTCATCCTGAGATATAACTATAAATTTCCATGTACACTTAAATTCTTTATAAACACTCCACCTGAACCAACTTCTTAAAGACTGTTGGTTCCTAAACCTAAGCAGGTACCATGAAATCAGTAGGGTTCATTGGCCATTTATTCACACCTTTGGGGAAAGCTTGAACCAGCTAATTGCAGAGCAGGCAAAAGGGATGTTTCTGAAAAGATAATTCAAAAGCTATGAAGATTTCTATAGGTTCTGCTACTTACTCTGCTATGCAGTGGAAACACTTTCTGTGTTTGAAGAGTGATACCTTGCCATGAGGATGTCACTGGATGAGAATGTTACATTATGGAGTTGTGTTGCTGAAAAGTTTCCTCCAGTTTTTCTGTTCCTTATGTGATTTAGATAAGGTGCCAAAATGTAATTTCCACGATTGCTGAATCAATGAATTGTAAATCTCACTGTGGGTTTAGTATCTACTGGTGAAAAATTACTTCAAGTTTTATGTACAGCTATATATATATATATATATATTATTATTTTTTTTTCCAAAATGAAGTTTTAATGTCTTGTAAATAAAGTGTATTTTTAAATAAGCCTGTTGTTCTGAGCTTGATGTGTGATGGCAATAAGGAGCTTGTGCTGATTTGGACAATTTTAAGTCTTTTGTGTTGCTCTTAACCTGTGAGCTTCTAAATGCTGCAAAATTTTATGATATATTTGGAAGAAAAATGGACAGACACTTGAAAGCTTTGCCTCTGCAAGAAGCTTAGTGCCCCCTAAACCATAGAATCATGGAATCAGTAAGGTTGGAAAAGACCTCAAAGACCATCAAGTCCAACCTGTCAACCAAGACCTCATGACTACTAAACCATGGCACCAAGTGCCATGTCCAATCCCCTGTTGAACACCTCCAGGAATGGTGACTCCACCACCTCCCTGGGCTGCACATTCCAACAGGCCAGGTGTGAGTTTAGAGTCTGTAGCTCTGGAGCACACTTTTGTCAATGCACACCAGATTACTATTGGCTCTCTTGGCCACAAGGACACATTGCTGCCCCATGAAGAGCTTGCTGTCCACCAGCACTCCAAGGTCTTTCTCTGTGGAGCTGCTTTCCAGCAGCACAGCCCCTAATCTGTACTGGTGCCTGTACTGGACCCTGCACTTGTCCTTATTGAACTTCATGAGGTTTGCCTGCACCCAGCTCTCCAGCCTGTCCAGATCTCACTGGATGGCAGCACAGCCTGACAGGGTGTCAGCTACACTCCCAGTATTGTATCATCAGCGAACTTGCTCAGGGTACTCTCAGTCCCCTCATCCAGGTTGGTGATAAAGATATTGAAGAAAACTGGACCCAGTACTGATCCCTGGGGAACACCACTGGCCACAGGCCTCTGAGTTGACTCTGTCCCACTGATAACGACCCTCTGAACTCTGTTGTCAAGCCAGTTTCCAATCCACCTCCTGGACCAGCCATCTATGCCACATTACTTGAGCCTTTCTATGAGGATGTTATGGGAAACAGTATCAAAAACCTTAGGCCAAACACTGCAAGTTCAGGTGCTATTTTTGGAGCAGCAGTAATGGGGATATCCTCATATATTCCTCTCTCCTTAAGATCAATATCAAGTCATCTGCCACCTGGGTCCTACCTCATTGTGTCTCTTTCTCCAATTGTCCATATACCTACACATTTTTGGTAATAATGATCAGTATGGAGGCAGTAGTAGTTGTGCATGGCTGTTTAAAAATAGTTTGTCTATGTCCAAACTACAGGAACTATATAAATGCTCCATAAGGGATTAATTTCAGTTTTGTCCAATATGTTGCCCATGGTCATGTGTCTGGTTGATGTTCCTCAGCCTGTGGCTGGTGAATCATTAGTGATTTCGGAGACAGAAATGAAAAATCTATAAAGCCATTCCTGACAAAATTAAAACAGTACATATGCTCAAGGGAAAACAAAACAGAACAAAGCAAAAGGACCATAAATAAATGTTGAGGGTTTAACCTAGCTCTTATTGGTTGTACATGAAAATGATAGCAACAATGCTTCCCAAGTGATCCTGGGTTTGATTTTCAAAGAGTTAAGATCATGCTTCAATCAATGAATGTTGAAACCCACCATTTTAGGACAAGAAGAACATGGGCTGATAGGTTTGGAGCACGCAGTTTTAATCCTGACACATAATGAACAGTTTCCGCACTGCACAGACTGGTATAAGGCACTTAAAATTCAAGGACTTCTCTATGCAGAGGCCCTTATTTTGTGCCTGGGTACTTCTGGAGCAGAAGGTATTTTCCACATTAGATTTCTGCTGCTGTTTTGATCCTTACCTACCCTCTAAGAAGCCACAGAAGTAGGATGAGTTTGGGCTGGATAAAGTAGTTACATTAAAAAAACCCAGTTGCTAGAAAATAAAAGTCCACGATCTCAGTGGTTTCTTTTGCATCCAATATTTCTGTATACAAAATATTTATGCATTGAAATTGTAATATATATAATCAATTAGAATTTGCTGGGCTTTCAGATGTGATGCTTTTCAACTCATATCCTTGCGTAAGAATATTTTAGGAGGCTGCTATGGATTCCCCACAGGTGGGTGCAGAACATCTATCTACTGAGGGCAAATACTTTCCCATCTGGTAGAGATTTTGTACTGACTTAAAGTTTCAGTAAGAAGTAGGGCAATAATAGTGGTCACAAGTGGGGAATGAAGGGTCAGTTAAATTCTTTGTCAAGTTTAGAATATAGTTGGGATTAGGTTAGTGAATATTCCAGTTAGGACAAAGTGGAGGTTCAGTAAAATTGAGAGTAGGAGCTGTGTAATGAGATATCAAGGGGAGTTAATGCTGAGGGAAGTTCAGTGGGGACAAGTAAACCTCTGTCTTTCCGGGAACACAAGCTTTGCCCTCTGATACAAAGATGGAATTTATTGTCAAGTCCTAGCTATACTTCACAGGCTGCTATTTTGCTATGAAATTCTAGCTGGAGAGGCATAATTGTAATGCTTGCCATCAACTCCCTAGAGAAGTCACTAGAGCAGCCCTGTAGCTTTGTGGCTGAACTTTTCTTTCCTAAAGTGGCATTGAATGTCTGATGAAAGAAGCACATATCTTGGCCATTAAAGATAGCAGGCATTTGAATGGCTGTGAAGTGTTATCAATTGCCTGTTATTAGGAAATGAATTATATCTGGGAATACTCCCAAGCACAGAGACCAGCCAGCACAGAAGATCTTGCATCTATTCTGGTACAATACCATCCACTTCAAAGGAAAGTGGTTCTGTGCTGATTTCCACCTGGGATTAGGTTTGACTCTGGACTGTGCCCCGAAATGGCTGTGAAGTGCAGTAATTGCCACAGGCCACGTCATGCTCGAACAGCTCACTAATACACATGAACGTGGTTCATCCTCAGTCACTGTTTGATTTGATAGTACTGATGAGGCCCATGGTCCCTGGGTCTCTGTGCTGTCATGAAAGATAATGGTACCTGCTGAGAGAAAAAGAGGTGAAGCTGGTTTAGTGGGATCTGGGCTTGAAAGGTTTCCTCTTTTTCCACATATACATGGCGCTGTATCAGTGCACAGTGGGAGCTGGGAGGGGAAGGGCTGCCAGCAGTGCAGGCAGCAGATAACACTATCACTGTGGCTGCTTGAATGGCTCTGGAAGCAAAAGGCACAAGGCAAGTGGCACGTTTAATATAGTATTGCACTTTGCTTTACCTCCTTCCAGTCTAAGTACATGTAAAAATTATTTTGCCTTCAGCCTTGAGCCATGTTTAATAAAGCTCTGTGTCCATTTAACTACATTTTGCCGACCGCTCTGTGGTGAGGAGATGGAAACTAATCTACTGCAAGAGGCTTCAGGGTGTGTATGAGAAAATAAACCTGTGAAGACAACATAGAATCATAGAATGGTTTAGGTTGGAAGGGACTTTCAAGAGAATCTAGCTCCAAGCCCCCCACCATGAGCAGGGACACCTTCCGCTAGACCACGCAGCTCAAGGCCTTGTCCAACCTGGGCTTGAACATCTCCAGGTGAGGGCATCCAGAAGTTCTCTGGGAAACCTGTTCCACTGTCTTACCACCCTTACTGTGAAGAGTTTGTTTCCAATATCCAGCCCAAATCTACCCTCCTCCAGCTTGAAGCCATTCTCTCTCATCCTGTCACAAGCCCTCATCAAAAGTCCCTCCCTGGCATTCTCGTAGGCCCCCTTCACATGCTGGAAGGCCACTATAAGGTCTCCCTGGAGCCATCTTTTCTCCAGGCTGAACATCTCAAAGTGTCACAGCCATTGAAATTGGCACAGGAGGCCCACAGCTTACTGTAAAGCCTACTGTAAAAATAAAGAAAGCTTTGTAAGTAAAGAATTGCATAATTGAAGAGGCAGAAGACAACCCATTTTTCAATATATACCTTAGAAACCAATCACATAAAAAACAGCTGATGCAGATGAGCCAATTGCCCATGTTTAAACTAGGAATTACAACAGGTGGTAGGAATTCAGCACAGTGAATGCCATGACCTCTTGCAGAACAGCATTTGCTTTAATTATCTATTTCTTCTTAAAACTGCCATGTGAAGTAGAGCTGGTAGCCTTTCTGCATGCCCTGGTTTCCTTTGCCCGGATTGTCCACAGGAAGTTGGACAGGGTCTACCCTGCAGCCAGTCACCAGCAGCACAGTACCTGCAGTTGCTGTGCTGGCTGCTGCATGCTTCAAACATTTGCACCCAAGGGAATTTGGGGGCAGTGCCACCTTTCTACTTGTGAATGTCTCTGGTGGTGTGTAATTTCTAACAGTGTAAGTGGGTGTTTGTTCAGACCTAAACTTTCCACGTGTAGCTTGATAAGTCACTGCAGAGGGAGATAATCAGGGCCCCTCCAATAATTGTGACCCTTTGCATGGTGCCAAGAGGAGCTGCTCCTCAAGCCTTGCTAAGGAGGAAGAGTGTCCTGCTTCTCTCCCAGAACCACACCAGCTCCTGGGGAGATCCGGGGTGGAGCATGCTTGCGCTGCAGCAAAGGGACATCGTGGAACACCCAGGACAAAGCACCTTAGCTGCTGTGGGAGAAGGATCTTTGCTGAATCTTTCAGAAGACTGGAACCTGCACAGCTCCCACTGTGGCCCCCAAAGTCCTGTTCTTTGAGTGCCAGCTGTGCTTTCAAGCACAGTTTCTGAGGCCATCCAGTAGCAGGCAGCGGTGCATAGATCTTCTTTCTGCCTCCTACTCCTGAATGCTTTCTGTGTGAAGGGAAGGAACTCGGATATGTAATGAGCCTTTTTTGGTGATTTCCTCTAATTCCCATTGCCTCCAGATGTGAGCTTTGGCTGTTTGTTTTCAGTAACTCTAATTTACCTGTGAACTTTAGTATCTGAAACATGACATTTGTCCTCAACTAACCCACTCTTTACAATCACAGCCACGGAAAGTCCATCTACCCCTGAAAGAAACCCTGGCTTGTCTTCTCTGCTAATATGCCGGTGCTGCATGTCTGCAAAGAGAAGAAAAGCAGCAAAGGCAGAGATCCCAAGAGAGAGTTCTCCTGAGGGCTGTGAAGTTTTATAAACCACAAAATGGATTATGCTTCCTCCTGCTTGTAAGGAAGGGTACTGCTCCTTCAGGAAGCAAACTGATCATTTTTGTATTAGTGGTTGGGCTGCTGTGAAGGCTGTCCTCAAAGCCTGTCCAAAGCTAGCCAAGTGTGTTGGCTAGAGGTTGTGGCTATTTTAATCAGTTGAAAATTTGGCCCTGTGCTCTGCTCTTCGCCATGTAGCAGGGATCTGGGCTGCCAGCACAGCAAGGTGGGGATACACAGTAGATCACAGTCACCTTAAGCAGATGAAAATTTATTTTTCTGGCTACAATGAGGATTTTGTATGGAGCAGTAAGGCAATGCCCCCTATCCTGCTGACGTTCACACTTGCTCCTGCACATATATATACACACACACACACATATATGTATATACATACATATACATATAATTTCTGTCAGGCTTCTGCTAATTATGTCATATTTGCAATGAACACTGATGTTACATTTCCTTCTGAAAGACAAACACCGTCTCTCAAAAGCACTCTGTTTCCTGGCCAAAGAATAATCATGTGAGGCAGCAGCAATGGGAGACTGAGGGGAACAAAGAGGAGCCTGGTTCACAGAGCTCTTTCAAACTAGTTGTTCACTTGGCCAAGCAGTTCGGCAGCTTGCCTGTGCCTTCTTTGAATCCAGCATCACTCGTGAAGCCCCATGCTCGCTGCTGCATGGGTAAGGGTAACCTTCTTTGTATGAGATGCACACAAAGCAAGAAGTCTGGGCAAATGTGGCCTCAGGACAAGGAACTATAATGATGAGTGGGACTGAGTATGTCTCTCTTGTAGGATGGAGGTTGTTTCCACATCATGTGCCAGCAGCAGCTTGGCTGCCTGAAAGGCATTCAGCGGAGGGGGTCTGGGTGAAACAGAGGGATGTCTTATGTTTAACAGACACACATGCACATATACTTGTATACATTTATCTATTTTTGCATGCAAACATGTATACACCCACATACACACACATAAGAGTGTATGACACTGTATATGACTGCATCTACTGCCATTCAGCAAATGTGAGTGTTGGCCATAATGCCATAGGAAAGACTGCTTGTTGGGTATCCCCAATATCTTCTGCCTGGTGTATCCTTCCTGCTTATCACTTCAAAGTTGGACCAATCCACTATGTCAGGATTGCATAGCTGCCCTTGAAGTAGTCATGCATCTGTTTGGCTGAAACTGCCAGGGTCTAGCAGCAGGGTTTTGTGTGTATTTGGTGTAATCTCTGTACCATTAGCAAGCACTGGTACGTGGATGATATGTCTGTGAGGCAGCTATCTGCTAGGTACTGGGAGCTCTGCAAAGGGCAGAGGCACAGAAGTGGTCTGTAGAAGTTAGCTAGACACACACACAAAGAGAAGAAGAGTGCATGGATATCCGTATACAGACAATACCCTGGGGAAAGTCTTCCTGCTGCTTTGTTCAGTGGGTAGCTGCTACTGCAGCATGTTTTGGCTGGCAATAACAGTCATAACCTGACCTGCTTTTATCATCCTTCCTCAAGCATACTGGGCCCTGCTCCACCCTGATTCTATCTGGGGGCCCCAAACCCTGGCCCCTCTGAACTCTTTGATTATTTTCCTTCCACTTGCTCTTCTCAAATGTTTTCTTCCCTGTCACCCAGTGCTTCCTTAATCTCCTTTCTTCCTTGCCCATCCGTTCAGGTCTGACAATCTCTCCCTCACCAGCATGCTGCTGGCCACCTTATACTTGTTGGCTTTCTGCTTGGGATCCTCTTTAGAACAGTCCTGAAAGAAAAAAAGTCAAAAAAGGCAGCCAGGTTTAGAGCTTGAAAGAGCAGACATCTCAACCCCAAACTTCTTTACAGAACTGCTGCTTAGTTTTATGTCTAGACCTGGAAATTCAAAATACAGTGTTGGCCAATTTTACATTTATTTTTTTCTTGAAAAGTATGAAGTAGTGTGTTAGGAGTTAGAAAGTCTGAAGATGGGAAAACTCAGCTCAGTTGCAGCAGCTAAGTAGGGGTGGGTTTTTGATACTACTACTACCACAACCAACATGATGCCAGCCAAGCTGGAGGCAGGAACCCAGATAGAGCTCCCAAAAAAGCATGTGATGATGCAGGACACAGGCTTCAGGGAATGCCTCAGCCTCTCCCTGGTAGCAGGGGGTTGTGCACATGTGAGCAGGTGGAAGATCTGCTCTGCTGAGCAGCACAGCTACAAGGCGAGGTTGAAAGACTTCAAGATGAAGTCAAAAGGCTTAGGAGCATTAGGGAAAATGAGGATGAAATTGACTGGTGGAGCCAGGCTCTGCCAGCCCTAAAGAAGAGTCGGGAACACCCATTAAAAAACACTGAAGGTCAAGTACTCCCTGTATCCTTTCCCTGCCGTGCTGAAGGCAGTAACCTACAGGAAAAGAGGGAGCAGAGGAAAATCCAAGGTCAAGGCAAGCAAGCAAACTCCTGTCTTGCCCACCTCCTCCCATCCCCTCAACAGAGGGCAGTGACAAGAAGTTCCTGCCCAGTGTGGTTATTCCTCTAACCTTCCAGGTGTCCTTATAAAACAGGTATGACGCCCTGCAAGTGCAGCAAGCCAGGGAAGAAGATGAATCATCTGGCTTGGAAGTGTTCCCAAGATTAAGGAAGCCCAACCCCAGCATCCAAACATCTTCTATCAAAAAAAGAGAAGAGTTGTTGTTATAGGTGGCTCCCTTCTGAAGGGAACAGAAGGCTCAATATGCAGACCTGACCCACTTCAAAGGGAAGTCCGCTGTCTCCCCGGGGTCTGAGTTAAGGATGTGGTGAGAAAGCTTCCTACCCTGGTATAGTCCACAGGTTATTACCCATTATTAACCTTCTAGATAGGCAACCACAACCTTGAAAGTAGAAAACCCAGGGCTGTCATGTCAAGAGAGACTTCAGGGCATTGGGTCAACTGGTCAAGGGACTGGGAGCACAGGTAGTGTTCTCTTCTATCCCCCAAGTTGCAGGGACCAACCCAGACAGACTGGGAAGGACTCAGTAAATCAATTCCTGTCTTCAAGCCTGGTGCCACCAGCAGGACTTGGGGTTTTTTGAACATGGGTCAACTCACATGATGTCAGATCTGCTGGCAGCACACGGGGTGCATCTCTTTCGATGGGGGAGAAGGTTTATATTGCAGGTGTTGGCTGGGCTGCTTAATTGAGCTTTAAACTAGATTCAAAGGGGGAAAGGGGGAAAACCATGCTCGCTGGGCACAAGCCAAGGACATCTGTGGGGTAGTGTGCCAGCTTCACTGCTATCTCAGGAGAGGTAGGGGCCAATGAGCCATATGTTGGGGAAGATGCAAGGGCTATCAATGATCTAGGAACCTGATAATGCTCTCCCTTTGGCAAAGATGACAGACACCCTCAAGACCATCCTTGAGGTCTTCCCATCTGCAATACAAATATACTACCCCTTCTTTAAACCTGATTTTCTTCTTATTTAAAACAAGGCTGGCTAGACTGGGAGCTGGGATTGTTTAGCCTGGAGAAGAGGAAGCTCAGGGGAGACTTAATTGATGTCTACAACTACCTGAAGGGAGGTTGTAGGCAGGAGGGGGTTGGTGTCTTCTCCCAGGCAACCAGCACCAGAACAAGAGGACACAGTCTCAAGCTGTGCCAGGGGAAGTTTAAGCTAGAGGTGAGGAGAAAGTTCTTCACAGAGAGAGTTGTTAGCCGCTAGCCATTGGAATGGGCTGCTCAGGGAGGTGGTGGAGTCACCATCCCTGGAGGTGTTCAAGAGGGGATTGGACGTGGCACTTGGTGCCATGGTTTAGTAGTCATGAGGTTTGTGGTGACAGGCTAGACTTGATGATCTTTGAGGTCTTTTCCAGCCTTATTGATTCTATGATTCTATGACTGCAGTTGGGCAGAGCTGTTGTGAGGCAGATCTGTGCTCATCCTGTTCCTTTCTGCCTTTTCCACCCTGGTCACAGCAGCACCCAGAAAAACTCAGAGCATCCTTCTGATGCATGATTTTTCATTAAGACATCAAAAGCATTTTAGAGAGCTTGGGGTGAATACAGAGTCAAGAGGATGAGCCTGCATGTGTCTCTTGTTCATAGGTTATATTTTGGGGATGGGAAAGGAAAGAGGGCATTTTGGGTTCACCTACAATAGAGAGTTCTACGTGCTCTTTACTGCGCACTATGTGGCTTTGCATAAACCTCCTGACCCCTGCTGCTATCATGATAACAAGCAGACATTGTAAATTAGTGCTTATAATAGCATTTCCCATGGTAAAAGATTTCCAGGGTTTACAGCTTTGAACCTGTTAGCCTATGGCAGATGAATACAATTGTATTTACAAAAGTGATTACAAGGGCACTTGTCTTGAGATAGGCAACTTTTCTTGTATGAATGATTAAACAATTCTGACTAATTTGACTGCCATTAGACTTTTTAAGGAAAGAAGTTTAACAGATCTTGAGCAAAGATTCCAGGCCTTTAACCTTTTAATCTGGCTAATTAAAAATGAAGTTCTGCTGATTTGATTCTACCTTCACTGAGACCATGGGTATTGCAAGAGCTGTGGGGCTGAACCTCTTGAACCTGCACTGAGACACTCCTCCCTGCTACTAGTTTGGCCTGGCTGAACCAACGTCTCTGTCCTCTCAGGTGATTTGATTTTAGTCCTCCCTTTACTCCGGGCTTTCCATGATAAGACTATGTTAATAAGGCTGAATTTAGTTTGCCCAGCTGAGCATTGTAAAGAGACCTTCTGAAGTCTTGTTTGATTGTATACTAAAGAGTAAATGTTTAAAAGTGTTACGGCTGTATAGAAATGACCTAAAGTTTATATTACTAATTGACCCTTTATTAAGAGAGCAGCAGAGAAGAGGTGAAGGTTCGTTTTGCCAGACGTGCTATAAACATAAAATGAGCAGCACTTCTGTACCTGAGGAGTTTCAAATGTAGGCCAGATGCTCAAACTTCCTGCTAATCTGGGGATTATTTTGATGCAGATTTTGTCTTAGTGGGGTTTGGTATGATTAGCCAGTCTAGCTATGGTGAAATGGGTGTCAGGAGCATGTGTAACTTTTGCTACTCGGTTGCTTTGTAAACATGAGGAAAACTTTTTTTCACTGTGAGTGTGACAGAATGCTGGAACAGGGTGCCCAGAGGGTTTGTGGAGTCACCCTCTCTGGAGATATTCAAAACCTACCTGGATGCATTTCCATGTGATCTACTCCAGGTGATCCTGCTCTGGCAGGGGCGTTGGACTAGCTGATCTTTCAAGGTGCCTCCCAGCCCCTAATGTTCTCTGATTCTGTGATTTAGTGATGTTGAGTCCTGCTACATCAGGATTTGTGAGTGTAGATGTATTTTAAGCCATGAACTCATTGATTTCAGTTGTTTTATAAATAGTTGAGACTTAGTAAAGAGATTAAGAAGTTAATGAGTCCATCTTTAGTTCTGACAGCAGTGTTCAGATTAGTTTCCAGTCCTGGTATCAATGAAGCTTCATGCTTCACCTTTTGTTTCAAAAAGGAAGTTATTTGGGCCCAGGCAGCCAAAGGATGATAACCTTCTGTAGATTTTGAGTCATCAATATAATTCAATTACTGCTTTTCAAGACATATTTCATGAAGTCCTATGTAGTCCTGGCTTCATATGGGTATTGCAAATGGAATTAATCCTGGTTCATGCTGGAACAAATCCGGGGAGAGTTCATGCCATGGCATCTCATTATCTGAAGCACAAGAGCTTCAAGATCCTGGTCATCTTACTAGGTGGTGGTCAAAGTTGAAGTTTATGGTGACTCATGTACCTTTGGTATCAATAGGAGGTTGGTTCTTGAGTCACTAATAATTAGTAATAATGATTAATAGAAGAAACAGAAAGCAGTGGTCAAAGGTGAGGTGAATCACGATGCCAGTGAAGCTCTGTTTTGCTACTGATTTGTGTCTTCCTAAGCCTCAGGGCTTTCCTCTCTTCTAAGAAATAGCAATTCTCTGAAAGCAGCTGTAGGAATGGCTTCAGGAGAGCCTATGCTTTTTAACTACCAACGTTTTGTGAACAAACCCATCCTGCTCTTGTTTAAAACCAATGTTTTCTCTCCTTGTTGCCAATCCATATACTCATGGTTCTATGACTTCATACATTAACATCACACATGCTCTGTATAGTGCCATACTGTTGACTACCAGGGCAGTTCCTCCAGCAGTGCACAGGAGGAGCTGCAGTGTGGAGTAGGTTGTGAGCTACTTGGGACCATGCTGGCCCATCTCCTACTGCCAGGAGGGGCATGACCTCATAACATTTCCCCCCTGCTCTTTATTTTCATCTCTTTATTAAGGGTGGTGCAGTCCAAATTGTCACTGCCATCTGCAGTGCTTTAGGTAACCTCCATCTGAAAAGACAAGGTCAGGGCTTCACTACCATTAGTTGATTCAAAGTCTAAGACCCAAGTTCCCTGAAATCTTCACAGGGAATGATATGTCACTGCTCTTGGGATTTGGGTTTTGGATGTGGGAAGGACCTCTTGCTGGACTCCTCTCTCATTCTTTAGTTAGGCCAGTATTTGAGGGTGAAGATACATTTGTTCAAAGCACAGGCAGGCTAATGTATGCTAAGACCCCTTCCCCAAACAGCGGCACTTATGCATGATCAATACAAACAACTCCAAAGTAGTGAATACAAGTGTTTCCAGATGTGAATGCATAAAAGCAGATGAAACAGCATAGCAGGGCAGATGTGCTGTGCTGGTTGACTGTAAACTGACAGGCACATTATCTCCTAGTATTCCTCATACAAGCCTTCCTCATACAGGTCTTCCTCATACAAGGAAATGATAATGAATAAATCAGTGACTTTATGCCCAGCCTTCAGGTGAAGTACTTGAAGAAATTTATAAAGGAAGATCTTTACACTGATCTTTCTTAACTTCCCTTTCCAACAAAATACGAGTCACAAACCTATTCAGTGAAAGATTTCTTGCTGAAAGAACATGCTTTAGGCAGTTTGTTAGCATACTCACATGGCAAGCAGTAAAACACAAGCTTACTTAATAAAATATTGAATAAGCCACTGTGATTATTAGTGGGCAATACTGAAAACAGGTGGTGTTAAAACGTTTCTTATTGAAAGGAAAGCAATGCTGCAACTATCTCAGAACACAACTAATTCTGGGTCTGAAAAACTGATCAGCAGGAATAGAGTTAAAAGCCTTTTCCCAATGCATTTCTGCGTGGTGTCATTAAAGTTTGGGAGACATAAACAGGAAGGTTATTTTGAATTCAGTTGCACAGACTAATGTCCCTTGTTGACAGATGAAGCTTTTTATTTATAGCAATTGTTTTCCTCACTGTAATTTCTGAGAAGTCAGGAGGTTTTTAATTCAATCTGTACCTTGGAATGCTAACAAGCTTCCCAAGATGACTTGTTTAGTAAAGCATTAAACATACCTGGTGGGAAATAGTTTGTGATGATGGAGATGAGACCAGTGTGCAGGAAAGACTGGATTTTAGGAAGGAGCTTCCAGAGGATGTTAGAGCTCTTTCACAGTAAAAGTGGGAATGTATTCCAAATATAGGAGTAATTATTAGAAAGCTACACAGAGTGAATTTCAGAGTGTGGGAACCAAGGAAAGAGGTCTAAGAAATATTCAAGTCTATCCTATCTCCTTTCATCTGAAACCTTTCCTCTAGAAACTTTCTGATTTTTTTTTTTCTTCCTTTTAACATTCATCTTCCTTTGGACTGTTTGCCTCTGACCCAGGGGAAAATGTGGCTGTTTCAAAAGGCCCAACACAATCACGAGTTAAAAAGTAAACCAGACCCGTCCACCAACCCAAACCCAGTCCCTTTAATTAAAGTCACTTTTAAAAATAAATAAATAAAAATCTTTTACAGTCTGTTGGAATTAATTTTTAACCATTTCTTCCCCAATGTGCATGGCAGTGTTTGCTTCTTCTCTGTTCTGAAAACCAGGAGATGTCACCATCGCATGCCACCGACGGTTGGCACAGAGGTAGCAATGCCTGTGAGGCAGCAATGCCTGTGAGGCAGGCAGCCACATGCATGTCTGGCATTTGAGGTATTTTAAATGAAAAAAAAAATAAAGAGATATGGCAACTAAAGAGAAGCTCACCTAGGGTAATTAACATAGTTTGAACCCGATAACTCTCATAACTGTGATATGTAAGAATTTTCCGTTGCACTTTCTCCTCTCCAGTCGACGTATCTGGTTTTTTTCACTAGAGATAGTTGAAGTATTGCTGGCCAGATGTAAGAGATGACCTTCTCTTCAAGAAGTAGGGTGTCCTGGAAAAAATTATGTGTGTCATCTGATTGCAGGATGAGACAGCGCTGCTGAGTCTTGTGGGGAGGCCAGAAGGTCAATCATAGAGGTCCTCTGCCTGCCATGGCATGATATTTTCCCTACATTTAATTTCTTTAGTATGGTACCAAGGTTAGTTTCAGGTGGAAGGGATTTTCCTTGCAGAAAGCATTACCTACTTGACTAGGTAAGGGCAGAGAGAGGATGGAAAAGTGCTTTTCTCTAGCTAGGTACAGGAACCTGCAGCTGGAAGTTGATGTTACAGAGTCTTTAAAAAAAAAAAGTTACTGTTTGCTAACAGCAATAAAAGAGAAGAAGAATGAGAAGCTTTCTACCAAGTAGCAAGACACCATGACAAAACCTCTGCCTACACAGCAGTTTTCAGATTCAGTTGACGTAGATCCTGGAGCCAATTTGTGCAAGTTATGAGAGCTGCATGATGACAATGAGTTTGCTCCTCTGCGTTCATCAGCCTTGCCTAGTAGCCATTGGGTTCACTTTATGGTTTCAGTTCAGATATGAGGTGGCTAACAGCCTTTTGGGAATTTGCTCTTTGTCTGTAAAGATGACTTGTATACCCTGTAGCCTTTTAATCTCTGGACGTTGTAAATGCTTGTATGTCCTTGGTGCACTTGTTGCGCTGGCAAACAAGGCTCATTCAGTGCTCACCTTGATCCAAGGCAGTAGCCTCTGGACTATCTGCATCCACAGGCTCTTCTTTTCATTCTCTTAGGATGGAGGTCACCTCTGGACACTGTCAGCATCCACTCAATTTATTTCCACCTCCCATTTGTGCCATTTTCCAGCGCCCTGAATGAGATCAACCTCCCACTGCATGGACAAGCAAGAAATTATTTGTCAGTCTCAGTCCTTATAACTCATCTATTTGTCTTACTTTACAGCTATTTTCCATCAAAGTTTCTTAGCATAGTTCCTGAAAAATCAGTAACAAAAGTCACTAGAAGATTTTTTGGCATGTCTGGCATTTCACACCTCTTGGAGAAGACACATCCAATGGGCAGAGATTTTACCTGCCTTTAATGCCTTTTTCTTTCATTGGTATCTTCTTTTCTTCATCTAATTTTGGTTTTGAGTATTTTTTATTTGTTTGTCTGTTTTGAGATGATTCATACTTCTTTGCTAGCAGTTTGGAGTGCTGTGTGCTGTGTATATCCCTAGTGTGGTTCTTAAGGCACAACCCTTATTATGTTAGAGCAAATGGAGTGGAGGAGATATATAGGGTTTCTATCTACCTCAGGGATCAATGAGAAAACTAGTGTCCAGTAATCTTGTGCTTTGCTAAAGACCCCAGTGTACTGCTGGTGGCAGGGGTTATCAGCTCCTTCTCCTGCCTGGGACCTCTTAGGTTGGGCTGTGGGCAGGGAAGGGATGCATGGGATGTACAACACTTGTAAAGAAGGACCATTGCCTCTTGGCATGGGTACATGTTCACAGGGGAGAGGGAAAGGATCCTTCACCCTCCAAGAAATGTTTGCTTCAGCTTTTTAAGTTGATCTTGTCCCTCTTTTCTTCCAAATGAAAGCTGGAGTCACCCACATTTTCATCAGCTGGGTGACTTGACAAACCCATACAATGTCATGAGACTTGCCATGATTTTGTACTTTCCAGTATCACAATGGCTTGCACAAGCTCACAAGCCAGCCCAGTTCCCTCAGCAGAATTGCATGGGATGTGTGATGGGTGCATGCTCAGAGGGTGCAATGTTGCCTGCTGTAATGCCAGCACCTGGTCCTGCTCTGGCCTTTCTTGGGTGTCTCCTACCAAGGCAAGCAGCAGCTTGTGTGATTTAGGTGGGATTCATTTCAAATTACCACGGCTGCCAGGTGGATTAAGAATCTTAAGGGTGTTTTAACTTCCACAAAGCAGAACCTCTAAGCCTTTGTGAGATGGACAATCAGGCAGAGAGACTAATTCCTGTGTTTTGCACTTCTGAAAGGCAACTGGGAGTTTTAGAAGATGAAGAACTGCTGCCTGTTTAGTGAATTTTCACTACTGCCCCAATCTTAACCAAGTCCCCTTTCACCAGAGAAACATTCACAGAATCACCAAGGTTGGAAGAGACCTCAAAGATCATCAAGTCCAACCTGTCACCACATTCCATTTATTTCAGTGGGCTTTAGACATATACATCTACATCCTATTTCTTTTTTGCAATGTTCTCATTTAACTGCCCTTTGTTGTTGGTTTGTATCAATCTTTTAATGTGACATTAATTTTAATCACAGATGTAAAAGCAGCTTGAAGAACTGAGTGAAATAATTCACTCTCATAAATGAGGCAAAAGAAGATGCATCGGGTAACTGAGCTGTTGCTGAATCATTAATCCTCCTCAACACTACAGAGGTGTGTGTGCTGGTAATGGCATGGTTTGATTGACGTGGATTTGGGTGCTTATAGAGCCATGCAGCTGTAGCCTTGTGAAAATGGCTCTCTCCTCTCTCCTCTCTCCTCTCTCCTCTCTCCTCTCTCCTCTCTCCTCTCTCCTCTCTCCTCTCTCCTCTCTCCTCTCTCCTCTCTCCTCTCTCCTCTCTCCTCTCTCCTCTCTCCTCTCTCCTCTCTCCTCTCTCCTCTCTCCCATGGACAGATTGACGTGGATTTGGGTGCTTACAGAGCCATGCAGCTGTAGCCTTGTGGAAACGGGCCCTCTCGTGGGCACTGGGAAAACTGACTGGTGCTGCTGTTGGCCAGTGCAGGAAACCCAGCGAAAAAATGTCTCAGTGCTGGGGGAAAGAAAGGAAAAGGAAGAAAAAAGAACAAGAAAAAGAAAAGATGCCAAATACTGGGGAACAGGAAAAGAAAAGGAAAAGAAAAGAGAAAAAAATTGCCCAAAACTGGCGAAAAGAAAAGAGAAAATAGAAAGCATGAGATAGCTACATTTTTCTTAAGATTTACCACTGGAAATGTATTTGAAGATAATCATTATGAAAAGTGCTGAACATCACCAAAACGCTCATTTGATGACTTCTGCAAAGCTCTTTAAAGCACTTTTATTTAGATTATTTTTTCCCCTTTTGTAATTGAAATAATGAGATTGTTTTGTGTATTGTCATCAGTGCCATCTCCTTGGGAGAGAAAAAAGATTTGTACATTTATGAAGTACCTTCTGAGTTTTGAGAAAGCCAGAAAACATTGTGATGTCTTCCTCAGGGAGAAAGCATAAATATTTCATTACAATGACTTCTTATTTGTTCAAGAGATTTCCAGGCATGTTTTATGATTCAAACCATTTACCACCAACAAGCAATGTGAGGCTTTCTCCTCTAACAAGCATTACCAGCACCACCTGCTTCTGGGGCAGAGACATCATGTGTCTTTCATTGGTGTCATTACTCATTGTTAGCACATCTTTTTAAGAGCAAAGCTTAGGTTTTTCTGGCCCATCTAACATAGAGGTGTGTACTGAAGTCATTGCATGGTCAGTTTGTGGATGAAAACGTGTGAAGTGCTCAGGCAGTGTCTGATGGATATCTGAGGTGCCCTGAAGAAATAATTTGTAGTTAATGTTTTCTTGTTCCTGCAGAGCAGTCTGTGGTAGCCTCTGCAGCAAGCTCCTCTTTGTGTGACCTGGTGTGACTCTTTTCTGTAGGATCAAGAGTGCAATCCTGAGCTGCAAGAAGTATTCCCTTGTGTAAGTATAAACCTGACAGTGTTTGGGTAAACCTCCAGGTGATCCTATGCCACCACTGGAGTGCAGGTCCTATCACTAGCCCTTTGCTGGTAGCAGGGGTGGCCACAGACAGAAGTTAAGCTACTGAAATCTGGTTCTTCATGGGTTTGTGCTCTTGTCTCCTTTCATGCTCTTCTGTGTTTAACTGTGGCAATTCCCTCCCCAGGTCCTCCATCCCATGGCTGCTCTGTGCCTCTCACTCACTGTTACTCCCAGGAAACACTAGAGTCTGTTCCATGAAAACCCACTCCATTCTGGGCTTGGTGTAAGCTCCTGCTTCAGCCTGTCTGAGAACCTGACCTGTGGCAGACCTCATAGAGCTCTTATTCTTCAAGCCATGCAGACACATCACCAGCAGCTCTTCTCAAGGTAAGTGTTTCACATGTTTTTAATTTCAAATGTCTCTGTTTTCAGCTTTTCTTGGATGTGATAAGAAAAGGCAGGGCCTCAAAAAGAGATATACACACACTGGTCAGGCAGACAGTGACAATTCTGTTTGCTTTTGTGTGGTTACACAGAAGGTCTGTGCTGATAAGCTGTGCTACTAATGAATCATGCTTGTCCATGCTGCTATCTAAGGAGCTTTAGTAGAGGGGATCCATCCTCAGATCTATATTGCAGCTTCCCTATGACCTACATATTGTCAAGATATGTCCTTGTGCTTTGTCATCGGAGGGTCTTCTCTTTACCTTGTGAGTCTAAACCTGTCTGATTTAGAGGCTAAGCCAGCAATGCTTTTTATATTCCCCAAACACAAACTCTAGATGATTCCTGCATGTTAGAGGCAGGAAGAGAGAGGGAAAAGCAAGATGGGGAAAAGAAAGGCAATGCCTTGACACCAGCCTGAGGCTGAATGTTGACTTTGTGTCACCAGAGAGTCTCATGTTCCCTGGAATTATAAAGCAGTTTCAAAGAGGGGTATAACATGGGTTTAAATCCCTGTGAAACTGGTACAACCCTTGTCAGATACTGGCTAATTCCACTGTTAGGCATTGTGCATGAACTGCTTCAGACTAGAGATATCTGAAGCTTTGACAATAGTTGTAACTTTCCTTGATGTCACAGAGTAAGTTATTGTCTTGTGCTGTTTTGGTTTGGATTTAAATTGTGACTGAATTAAAGGAGTTTGTTGTGTTCATGGTTTGCTTAATGAAAGTATGAAGCCACTGAAATATATGGAATTAGCTCTTTCTGGATATTCATCACAGAATAAAAGTTTTGATCACCTATCCACAGCAGTCTTGCATCAGATAAGTGTCTGTGGAAAGCTACTCATCATGCAAAGAAATTTCATCAAGCTCTGACTTCAGCACACCATTAAGACTCATGAGTGTAGTTCCAGTAAGTGGTGCTGGTGGAGCTCACTTGTGGAGCTCACTTGTGGACAGCTTTTAATAGGGGAGGGGGTGTTTAAAAAAAAAAAAAAAAGTTATAATTTCTTCATTCCTAGTCTGTGGATTTTCACAAGTTTCAACGGAGACAAAGGGCTTTTCATGACTGCACTTTATGACAACCATGTTTCCAGAAGTTGTGCTGAGCTCTGCTGCTCAGAGAATTCCCATAGATGTGTGAAAGATACCCCAGGTCTTGGAGAGCAAAACATGAGTTCAGGCAGCAGTGAGTCATAGAATCAATAAGGTTGGAAAAGACCTCAAAGATCATCAAGTCCAACCTGTCACCCAACACCTCATGACTACAAAACCACTGCACCAAGTGCCACGTCCAATCCCCTCTTGAACACCTCCAGGGATGGTGACTCCACCACCTCCCTGGGCAGCACATTCCAATGGCTAACAACTCTCTCTGTGAAGAACTTTCTCTTCACCTTGAGTCTAAACTTCCCCTGGCACAGCCTGAGACAGTGAGTCTTCCAGTTGGGCAGTTCACTGGTCAGAGGCATCTTGCAGTGATTCTTCCAAACAGAACAGGGCTTGCAGATGGGGCAGGTTGTTGGTTCTGTGGAGGCTCCTTTGCTGTGTGTGGAGACACTATGGTTTTCTCTGTATTTGGTTGTTCTATGAATAAATATACAGATTTAGTAGCAACTTTTTCACCTTTGCTAGAAAGACCTGGATTATTTTTTTTACAGAATTGGCCCCATCTGTTGAAGCTCTCTGCAGGTAACTTATTTTCCTTACAATGAGTATTGTTTGCAGAAATTGTTTGCAGCTGAGGGAGCTGGGGTTGCTTAGCCTGGAGAAGAGGAGGCTCAGGGGAGACCTTATTGCTGTCTACAACTACCTGAAGGGAGGTTGTAGCCAGGTGTGGGTTGGTCTCTTCTCCCAGGCAACCAGCACCGGAATAAGAGGACACAGTCTCAAGCTGCACCAGGGGAGGTTTAGTATGGAGGTTAGGAAGAAATTCTACACAGAGAGAGATTGCCCATTGGAATGGGCTGCCCAGGGAGGTGGTGGAGTCACCATCATTGGAGGTGTTTAGGAAGAGACTTGATAAGGTGCTTGGTGCCATGGTTTAGTTGATTAGGTGGGGTTGGATAATAGGTTGGACACGATGATCTTGATGGTCTCTTCCAACCTGGTTTATTCTATTCAATTTATTCTAAATTAATTTTGCATTTGGGACACACATTCAGGGAAATTAAACCCTTTCTTTCTCTTGTCAATGAAGTTTACCATACATTGCCTGCCTGTCTCGAGCCCTGCAAAATTTGACTTCCCTGCAATCTGTTTTTGCAAACTTCTGTAGCAGTATTAATTGCCCTACTGCACTCTGCAACCCTGAGTAATCAACATTAATATGTTAATTAACAGAATGATATGTTTGCACTGAGGAATAGGGTAGCTGGGCTAATGATGTCTGATCTCTGTGCTTTCAGCATTTGAGTTGTATGCAGTGTACAGGAAGTGAAAGCAATTTATGCAATTATGTAGATCGTCGAAGCGATCAGACCTGACAGACCATGGGTTCCAGGGGAGCTCTGCTATATGCCTTGGATGTACTCTTAGGCAGGCAGTTGATTCCAGCCAGCCAAAGAATCCACAGACCACCCAAAAGTACATCACCCACGGGGTTCCCCTGCTCTTTAGAGCTTTTGTTGTGTTGTTGTGGTAGGGGTTTTGTTTGGTTTGTGTGCTTCGCAATTATTTTGTGTTATACCCTTGCAGTGAACTAGGACTGCAATGCAACCTTGTAATTGGCAATCACAAAACTTGGTGTCCTGCCTTCTAAAATCATATCAATAATGTAAACATTAAATGCTCCTGAGGTTGTCATAAAGCGGACCTGACATAAACGTTTTTGAAGCGGTGGTAAAGTTTTGGCTATAAGCACAGAAATTGGGTTAGTTCCATGTTATTTTCTCTTGGAAATCTTGGCACACAGAATCATGGAATTGTTTCAGTTGGAAAAGGCATCCAAGATCGTTGAGGTCAGCTTGTCATCCTAACACCATCATGGCCATTAAACTGTGTCCCCAAGTCCACGTGCTTCTTGAATGCTAGGGACGGTGACTCCACCGCCTCCTTGGGCAGCCTGTTCCAATGCTTGACTACTCTTTCAGTAAAGACATTTTTCCTAATGTCCAATATCGACCTCCCCCACCACAATTTCAGGCCATTTGAACCCACACAGGGAGAAGAGACCAATCCCCACCTAGCTACAACTTCCTTTCAGGTGACAATGATTAAGGACAATTAAAGGAGTGGAACATCTTCCCTGTGAAGAGAGAGTGAGGGAGCTGGGGCTCTTTAGCTTAGAGGAGAGAGAGGTGACCTCATCAGTGTTTATAAATATGTAAAAGGTGAGTGCCAGGAGGATGGAGCCAGACTCTGCTAGGTGATGCCCAATGACAGGACAAGGGGCAATGGGTGGAAGTTGAGGCATAGGAAGTTTCACGTAAATATGAGGAGAAATGTTTTCCCTGTGAGGCTGACAGAGCCCTGGAACAGGCTGCCCAGGGAGGCTGTGGAGTGTCCCTCTCTGCAGATGTTCAAAGCTCACCCGGATGTGTTCCTGCGTGATCTGGTGTAGGTGATACTGCTCTGGCATGGGGGTTGAACTGGATGAGCTTTTGAGGTCCCTTCCAGCCCCTGAAATTCTGTGATTATGTGACAATTCAGTCTTTGAAAGGATCACATCACTCAGATCACTGATGTTTTGGAAGAACTAGATTTGAAAACAGCAGGCTGAGGAGAAGGCAGCTATCTGGGTAACTGAAAGAACTCCAGGAAACAGATTCAATTCAGTTTCAGCTGAATAAGGCATGACTAACAGGATTTTTAACAAAGCATTTTTAGAGTCTTGAAAACATCTATTTCTCTTGAAGGAAACCAAACCCTTGAAGGAAATAACACTTGCAAGTTTTTCACTAATTCTAAACTAATGCTCACTCCCTTGCAATTAGCTTGTGTGGTGGGAAACTGCATGAAATTCACTTTGGAAACTCTGCTAGGATTTAATCATCAGTGAATGGAACTACATAGGTCATTAAGCATTCAGCCAGTCTGCCATCTCTGTGCAAAACTGGGTGCCTGCTTTTCACGTCAGCTGGGGTGAGAATGTTGGAGAGCAGAATGGAGAATTAATTGGAAAATTAGCATAGATTGAATTACACTTGTGGGAGGCTGGAAGTGCTTGCTGGTGGATGTAGCAGTGTGGAGGGTGGGCATGGGGTGACAGGAGGATGTTTCGGAATGCAGTAGCTTTTTGAGCTGGACATCAGGTGGAATTCGTGCCACTGTGTTACGTGGCATTACTAAAAGTGTGTAATACCCCTGACTTTTTCTCCCAGTGGCTTGTGTTTTGTGGCTAGGCATAACATAGGGAATAACTTTTGGTGCTTGCAAGTGTGTCTTAGCAGGCTATTAATTAAGGGTGTGATTGTATTGGTTTACTTTGGGACAGACTTCAGCAGGACCTCCTGTGACAGAAGAAAAACTATAAAAGAGGGCAGATTTAGACTACATACAAGGAAGAAATGTTTTACAGTGAGGGTGGTGAAACATGGAACACATTGCCCTGAGAAGTGGTGGATGCCCCATCCCTTAAAACATTCAAGATTGGGTTAGACAGGGGTCTGATGCCCCTGCTCACTGCAGGGGAGTTCAACTACATGACCATTATTGATCTCTTCCACTACAAATCATTCTATGATTTTACTTAAGAATCATTTTGTGGAGAAAGGTCTTACTGAGCTCCTGCAGAGTTAGGAGGTGCCACTCAAAAGATGGTGGCTGAAGAATGAACAAAGTTTGTGATTTCTTAGTCCCAAGGTTTATTTTGAGTATTGGTATGAAAACATGGGTATTTTCCTTTCAAGTCTGCATGTCTACCCCCCACCAAAATACAGGAATATCTCTGCCTATTGCCCATGGAGACTGTTACTCTGCACTTGCTCTTTGCCAGAAGAGATAAGTGGAGAGCATTTGCAGGTCATTTAGGAATCATTTAAGCCACAAACATGTAACTCTGTAAGGTGATGGGCACTAAAATGATTGCATGTTAGGAAATTTACTGGTTTTGGAACAGTCTAAGTATGAATGAGTTTTAGAAATACTGAATATTGTTTGTAAAGTTAGACCCTGGGTCACGTGAGCTCTGTTTATGAACTTGGTTGCGTATGATGGATACAAGTAGACTTGTACTGGAGATGGGTTACATTTCTGATGTCAAACCTGTTTTCTTTTCATGTAAAGTTTGCTTGAGGTGACTCTAAGTATGTTTCTTGGATACAGCTCCACGTCTGTTTTCTCTTTGAGCTCCTGGAAAGTTTTGTGCTGCATTGGTCGCATCAGATTGTATGCACTTCAGTTATTCTGGGGAGATAACATCAACCTCTTAGCTGACTTATTACCTCCACATTTTGGACATGGATCTGTGATTGCAGCTGCTTCAAGGATTCATCATCAAAATTGAAAACTAAATTTCTGCCCTAAAAGATTTGAATGAACTAGCTGCTGTTTATGTAGTCTGGTGTTGCCAAGTTGGCTTAATTTCTCAGTGGGTAGCATCCAAGAAGATGAGGATTGTTTTGAAGCAGGAGAATGGTTTAGGAGCTGCACTCTAGGTATGTCTATGTGACTATGAGTGATTAATTTTTATACCTCTCTTTTCTTGAGTGATTTTCATCTATGGATAAGTTCAGGAGGTGTGAGAATGGTAAAACGTTTGAAGACTTCACGTGCCTTTTTATTTTGAACACTGCTGAATTTGGTGTGTAGCAGGAGAGATGATACTGACTGAAACAGAGTAGATGACCATGTTGCTGGGGTGGTATTTCAGGATCCTCACTCACAGTAGATCCTTACAGTACTTCACAGTGCTTCCCAGCATGGATGTGCCAGAAAACTTTGTCAGGAAGCTTTGAGAACAGTGTCAGGTCTTCCCGAGTTTAGCTGGAAACCATCACTATACTTGCTCTCCAAGTGAATAAACAAAACTATTTCTGCTGAGCTGAACTTGACTTCTGGCAGTGTTTTAGGCTGGGGGACCCATCTTAAGTAGCTCTCCTTTGTGGTTCTTAGAGGAATGAGAGAGAAGAAAAAGGGCTTTAATTTTCACAGATATTTATATGTATGTGCATAGATACTGAGAAATCCTTTTCTTTAGGAAAAAAACTCTTTCAAATAGTTGAACTTCCATTCCACATGGGCATTGGGTTATCTCCAAGGTAAACTGTTTTCCAGTGGCTTCCAACTGATAGAAGGGCTGGGAAAAATTCAGGTTACCTGTGGTATGGGTTCATAAGATTTTTTTGCTGCTATTTTTTTTTCCCCCTTGTTTTCTCTCTGTGTGAAATGAAACCCCTCATATGTTAAAATGGATCAAGAAAAAGAATGCTTTATTACATGAGTGATCTCTCTGGTCTCGCTATGTGGCAAGGTAATGCGGACGTCCAGCTCGGTGCTAGTGACCGCACAACATGAGGTGCCTGCATTCCAAGAGACACAGGATGGTATTTTAATGGAAAGAAGTTAATTGCCAGTTGAAGTGTGAACATAGCTTTCCTAGAAATATGACTGGATGGAGCACAGTTCAGGAAACTGGGATGCCTTGTATATTTTTAATAGGACGATTGGGTGCTGTTGTGACTAACATCAAGTTAAAGATTCAGTCTTCTTGGCCCTTGCATGGGAAGTTGTACGTGACTCCCTGTCTTCTTTCACTTCAGTTCTGCAGCTTCATCCACACTGCAGCTGAGCAATGTTATTTATGCTGCTCACTATTAAATAAATAGAATAGAATAAATAGAATAAACCAAGTTGGAAGAGACCTTCAAGACCATTACGAATTTGCCTATGTAATGCAGAAAGGGTCAGTAATGCAGTCTTGGTAGAAGCAGGCTTTGGATGTGTTTTATGTAGGTGATGCAGCCTGGAGAAGAGGAGGCTCAGGGGAGACCTTATTGCTGTCTACAACTACCTGAAGGGAGGTTGTAGGCAGGTGAGGGAGAGTCTCTTCTCCCAGGCACCCAGCACCAGAACAAGAGGAAACAGTCTCAAGCTGTGCCAGGGGAGGTTCAGGCTGGATGTTAGGAAGAAATTTTGCACAGAAAGAGAGATTGCCCATTGGAATGGGCTGCCCAGGGAGGTGGTGAAGTCACCATCCCTGGAGGTATTTAGAAAGAGACTGGATGGGGTGCTTGGTGCCATGGTTTAGTTGATTAGATGGTGTTGGATGATGGGTTGGACGTGATGATCTCAAAGGTCTTTTCCAACCTGGTTAATTATGTGATTCTGTGATATCATGCCAATTTAAGTTGAGAGATGCAGTGCATCATGCTGTCTGCTGTTGTACCAAAGAACAGGTATTGCCATTCTTATTGTCCTCATTATAGGTAAAGGAATGTTCAGTTTTGATTTGAGCAATAAGGATTGTATTTTGAACATTCTGCCTGGCATTCTTTAGTGCAAAGAAAAGGGGTTTAAAAAGAAAAATAGGGTAATAAATTGTTAATGGGATGTGACCACTATGGAAAGCTACTGTGAAGCTGGAGAAAATGTCTGTAAGGGATTCTGCTGTTGGGATTTGGAGAAAGCCAGTACCTGAAGGAGGTCTACATGAAAGCTGGAGAGGGACTTTTTACAAGGGCTTGTGGTGATAGGAAGAGGGGAAATGGCTTTAAGTTGGAGGAGGGTATGTTTAGTCCAGATATTATGAAGAAATTCTTTGCAGTAAGGGTAGTGAGACACTGAAACAGGTTGCCCAGGGAAGTTCTGGATGCCCCCTCCCTGGAGGTGTTCAAGCCCAGGCTGGGCAGGGTCTTGAGGAATCTGGTGTAGTGGAAGGTATCCTTGCCCATGGCAGGGGGTTGGAACTAGATGGTTTTTAAGGTCCCTTCCAAGCCAAACCATTCTGTAAGTTCAGGAGTACAGTAATTACATATGTGTTTGTATTTATTTATATTTGCACAGTCTTGAGGGGAGGAAGTAAAAGAAAATCAAACTAAACCAGAAATGGATAGAATTGTTACAGAAGTGAGAACTTTCCTCTGCTGGTTTGTTCTGAGCAAGTGAAATGTATTTTCATGCTTTTGTGTGAGTTTGGAACAGCTTGTATCTTCTCCACACACTTGATTTTTAAGCAGCTGATATTTATGATGTGATTCTGTGATGAATTTTAGCAAACATACACTTAAAATATACCTCAGTAAAAATGAGAGGGGGGAGGGGGGTGGAGGAAAGTGTTTTAAAAGCATAGGCATGCTTATAAAGCCTATTAAAAGGTAGCTGTGGAATATGTTATTTAGGTTACTGGTTTTGTCCATGTGTATACATACATATGTAAAAGGTTAATGGTTAGTCTGGATTTTCCAATATCACACTGTACATTTTCAAGCATATTTTAAGGCTCAGCACGTCTCTCACATTCTGTCCCAAAGCCATAGAGACGTCTTTGTCCAAGGATGTGTATGTGTTTTATGGAGGGTGTGAAGTTTTTACAATTTCCTTGGCAACCCTAACAATATTTACACCATCACCATTTTCTTATGCAATAAACATTTGCTGCTCAGCTGGCCGGGGCATCCCTGCGCTTCTCTTCCTTTGAGCTGTGTGGCTGGGTTATCCCAGATAACATTT
Organism: Dryobates pubescens; assembly: GCF_014839835.1. Lineage (NCBI taxonomy): Eukaryota > Metazoa > Chordata > Aves > Piciformes > Picidae > Dryobates > Dryobates pubescens. The sequence goes on along the minus strand of NC_071613.1, from coordinate 12,377,268 downwards.
TTGAGCTGTTGTTCACTGGGCACACACGTGGACAAAAGGCTTGTTTGACCTCTAATTTTTCATTTTGTTTCATGCAAATGGTAGCAAGAATCCTTTGTGGCCTCATTAATGTTTTCAGGGGTGCTTACAGGGAAACAGTGAAGATTTCCCTGGCAAAATACTAATTCTATGTGTTTTTCTTGCTAGTATTTCACATTTCCCATGAGAAGGCTTCCCAAGGAATTTTTCCTTGAAGAGCTCTTTCAGTTCTTCATTCGTGCTGTTTTTCTGCTTTTCAGAATAAACCCTTTCAGAACATTTCAGAAGATGCTCTTGGCATTTGTACCTAAGTACACAATCCAAGGATAGATTCAATTAAATAGAATGGAATAGAATTAACCAGGTTGGAAAAGACCTTTTAGATCGTCAGTTCCAACCTATCACCCAACACCATCTAATCAACTAAACCATAACACCAAGCACCCCATCCAGGCTCTTCCTAGACACCTCCACTGATGGTGACTCCACCACCTCCCTGGGCAGCACATTCCAGTGGCCAATCTCTCTTTCTGTGAAGAACTTCTTTCTAACATCCAGCCTAAACCTCCCCTGGTGCAGCTTGAGAGCATTCTTGTTCAGCTCACACATTCTATGGATTCAGAAGAGCTATTGTGCAGTGGATGTGTCAAAGTTGTGAAGGTTTCTATTTTGGGACCTCTTCTGCAGGGTGGTATTTCAGTTTCTAGTCCTCAGTAGTCCCTGGAGACACTAGGCAGGCCTGGAAATGTAAATAAATAATAATAAAGAGGGACTGTAATTCTTACCAAAATAAATGGTTTAGAAATTGGAAGATTGTTAGTTAGTGGATAATTTGCTTTTCTGTTTTCCAATAGCTAGGGCTCCTCCTCATGCATGGGAATGTTGCTTGTTTTCTTTTAAATGGTTAATGTAAGCATTGTAATGGAGCTAGCAGCTCCATAAGCTCTTGGTTCTACTATGGGTGCAGGTTTGTCCCTGTGTCAATATGTATTATTGAGCACATGGTATTAATTTGGGTTGAACTTCTCTACCAGTTTCTTGATGATCAGCTTCGGCTGATTTGCCATTGGAATGGGCTGCCCAGGGAGGTGGTGGAGTTACCATCACAGGAGGTTTTTAGGAAGAGACTGGATGGGGCACTTGGTGCCATGGTTTAATTGATTAGATCGTTCTGGATGATAGGTTGGACTTGATGATCTCAAAGTTCTTTAATTCTGTTCTGTGAAGGAAATAGCAGAGACATGCGATAGAAAAAAGCTATCTCGGCTGGCAAAGGAATGATCATAGGGATTGCAGGCTGCCACATAAAAATAAATATTGAATAACATTCATGAACGTTTGTCAAGGCCACATGCACTACAGCGAGTGGCCACAGGAGGGCACCAGAGCCTCAGTGATGGAGATGAGCTCCTGCCTCCCTCCTCGCAGGCGGCGAGAGCTGCTGAGAAAGCCACCTCCGAAAAGCAAATCTGCCGCTAACATTAGGTAGTCAGAGGGGTAAACATGTCCCACAGTCATAATAGTAGATGAACTCCAATTCAAATCGCTCCTGCTCTTGCTTTTGTGGGTCAGTCTTTAATTATCTGTACTACGTCCATCCAGATTAGACTGTAAGTTCCTCTGGGGTAGGGACTTGTCTAAACAATGTATTGCTGTGCACACCTATGACACTGTGCAAATAATTAACTGTTGTAATTATCATGCCTGCAAACCACCCTTTCCTGACATTGCTACTGGGAAGTTACATCCAAATGTGACTCCGTCAGCTAGACTAAGCCCTTGAATCTGAACCTGGAAGAGGTTAAGCTCTCATTCACTGATGTTCTGTTGCTTTTAAACATTTGTAAGAAGAAAACAAAATTTTACCTATAAAGTTGTCTGATATGATTCTTGGTGAGAAAGGCCAAACAGCCTTGGGAGCAATGCTTCTCAATGCCCAGGTTCTAGCTCATGCTTCACCAAATATTAAAAACACTACAAAAGAGAAGAAAATCATAGAATCATTAAGGTTGGAAAAGACCTCTAAGACTAAGTCCAACCACCATGGCCACTAAGCCATGTCCCAAAGCGCCATGTCTACACATTTCTTGAACACCTCTGGTGTAGTGACTTCTTCACCTCTCTGGGCAGCCTGTTGCAATGCCTGTCCTCTCTTTCAGTAAAGAAATTTTCCCTAACTTCCAATCCAAACCTTCCCTGGTGCAACTCGAGGCCATTTCCTCTCGTACTGTCACTTGACACTATGGAGGAGATGAACACCCAGGAGGGGTAAAACAGTCAAAAAGCACTACCAAAGCTCTCTTTCCTATATATGAACTTTTGGGTTACACTTGGGAGCTTCATCATTACATTTCCTTCCTAGCAGCTCTGCAGGAGGAGGCAGCCCTTGTGCAAGGGCCTTCTTTTTGCAGAAGTCTTGAGCTCTTGCAGAGAGGTGGATGGCAGACTGCTGTTTAGTAAAGGCAGCTGTCACCAGAGGAGATGATCAAAAGTAACTTTACACCTAGAATGTGCAGAGATCAAACAGGATTAATGCTGCAGAAAACTGACACAGGTGTGTGTTAGAAGCTTTGTCCCGTGATTTCAGAGTAAGGGTGGTGTTTGCTGCAGAGAGAGCACACTGGCCTGGCTATATCAGGGCTGTAGTTAGAAACAATCATCTAGAGCAGTGATCAAACTATTTGAGTGGAAGGAGTAATTTGGGGCTGCTGGTCATTGCTGTCATTTCCTTCCTTTATCACCAGTGGCCAGTCAAACACCTCAAAAGCCCCTTAAAAGGAGGAGATGGCTCAGGTAGTCCTTTCCCAGCTGATCACTGCAACTACAGAATCAGGCTACTTTCACTTATTTCCCTTATGACTTTTACCACCTTGGCTATCCCCTGAGGTACCCTCAAGAGGGAAAATATTCTGATTTATTCACTCCTTGGTGTTGGCTTGCAGCTTGGGATTGGTGATGCTGCAGATTCACACCCCTCCTGGGCTGAAGAAATCCTAGACATACCTTACAGTGCCCTTTCACTGTTAAGGTTTGGCATGGACATTTTTTGCACCACATGTGCAGGCAAAGGGGTCTATTCTGACACCAAAGTGACTGTGCCCTACCCGTCAGCTATGGACTCAGATGCTATATCTCATCAAATGTCCTGAAACTGCATGACACTGGCTGAAGAGGCTATGTGTGTGTTATATGTAAGTACCTGATTAAAAGGGGCTCGTGAGCCTGATGTTGCAAATTCATATAAACCAGGCTTCATCACATGCATGTATTTTAGCTTTTCAGCTCTTCTGGGAAGCAGGTTGGTGTTACTCACATTTTAAAACAGAGGGCTAATTGACTTTCTCCTGAGGGCTGCAGCAAATCAGAGCTATGCAGAGAACAGAGCTGTGTGCTGTCCTCAGGCTGTACTGCCCTATTTTGGCAGCCCCTCTGTGTTGAGGCCAGAGGCCAAGCTCTGCCCCTCTCCCAGGCACATCTGCAGCTCTGTCGAGCTCCACGGGATCAAACACTTAGGAGAGCACAATGATTTGGTTCTAAATATGCAGAAGATTTAAATGGGTGATTTGAGACACCAGGACAAGAGGGGGATTTCTGAAAAGTAACAAAAGGTTGTGAAATTGCGAAGGGATTAAGTTGTTTGACTCATTGTTCCAGCTCTATTAAAAAAGGTATAAATTCATTTCAATTCTTAGCGGATTCCAAGCTGCCAATTTCTGAGCTTTCACAGCCTTTGATGTGATTCCAGCTTTCTATGATGTAAGTGGATTATTTTTTCCTTAATTCTGAAGAGGCCATTTCCCTCCCAGCCCCCTCCAGGAAAACATTGCTGCAAAATCAAACTCTCACCCAACGCTGATTTTTGTCTAGTTGTGAATATTAACCCACTCTCCACAGTGGAGTATGTTTTTTATATACTTCTCTTAGGATTTGAGTATAAGATAAAGACATCAGTTGTAAACTACTATTTTAAAGAACAATGATCCTAAAGCACACAATGGACCATGCACTCCAGTTCCAAACTGCATACATAAAGAACAGTTAATCCATCCTTTAAATACAGCCAAGTTTGGGGTGGAATATGGCAGCTTTTTAGCATGCAGAGCAGCAAAACACAATTTAGGCTGAAGCATGAGGAATAGTTTATCCAACTGAAAGCAAAAGGGAAATGTAGACAGGAAGAATGCAATTATGTACCTGGACTTAATCCAAGATACCTGATCTGACATTTCTGCTCCAGCTGAAACAGCCTCAGAAACTTTAAAGCAGGGCAAATGGTCAAGAGCCTCCACCTTGTGCAGTGTCAAGGACCTACAGTGGTACCAAGGCCCAGATGTGGATGAGCTGGATCACTTCAGGTTCAGAGGAAGACAGCTGTGTATTGAATTATCAGTATTATGGTCTTTACTAGCATAGCAGTGCTTCTGACAAGAATAATACATTGTATGGGAATTGCTGAAATCACAGCTCAGACCCACGTGGCTGAAGACACTAATTCATTATTTTTGGTCCCAAACATACAACTTTTATTGGACAGCTGCTAGGACTAACTTTGCTTTCTCCATTTTTTTATATGAAAAGCACCCATCACCTTTTAAATGGCACTGGCAACCAATGTCCTGAAGGGTCTGGTGGAGCATCCAGGAGCTGGGATATGCAGAAAGTGTCTTATAGGCACTAAGGAGGAATGGCTAGCCTGTGATGGGGCAAGGGAGGGGTGCACCTCTGTTTTCAGTGACTGGGACACACTGCAAAGTGTTGTACCTTGAGAAGGAAGTTGGCTATTACCCAACATAAAAAGTGGTTTAATTTTGCAGTGGAGCACACATCTGGGATAGTCCCAAGTGTGTGCTATCACAGCAGAGATATGGAGATGTAGCTGTTTGAGCCTAGGTGCCTTTAAGAGGGCCACAGACTTGAGACCTCCAGGAGTTGGAGTGTTCAGGGGGTGTACCAGAAGGTGTAATCGTTGTATTTCTTCCCCTAAATCCTGCAACCCTTATAAATCTGGCTGAAAAGTTATTTTCTCTCTCTTTCTTCCCTCTCTGCTCCTGTAGGAGGCACATCTCTTATCTTCTGGTATTTTTACTGTGTAGTTATGGCCTTGGCATGGGGGTGTAGTATGGCCTCGATGGGTCTCGAGAGAGAGAAATGAAGGGGGTTAGTTTGGGCCTGGCCAGCCTGAAACCAGCCCTAGCAATGGTGTGAAAGAGAGAGCTCTGGGACCTATGGGTGGGGGAAGAAAAGGGGTACTGGGGTCTTGGTCTGATTTGGTAGGAGGTTTTGTATACCTGCTTTGCTTAATGGGCTTGTGTGTTAAACCTAGACTATGTGTATCCTCTATGCTTTACTGTGCTCACCACTATGCAACTGTAGCATTGTAGCTTGTGAATAGCCTTTTCATTCAAACTTGCCATCACCATCCAATCCAATGGTGTGAACGTTATTCTTTTGCCATTTTGGAGCAATAGAGCAGTCTGTCCAGTCATTAAACCACAACAGGAGGATTTGGGCCAATGCTCCTCTGGCTTCTCTGATATGAGCTTGCTCACAGATGTGTTGAAAAATCACCTGGTACTGCTTTGGCAGCTTCTATTTTCAGTCTTCTGTGCCCAAGCTGTGGCTGGGCAATGTGTTTAGGCTTTTAGTATTAATTGCAAATGTTGCTCTCATAAACAAAACAGTGGTGTGTAAATTTAGATGTTTAGCTCATGTAAGTACCTTATCAGAAGGTTTTAATGAGCAATCATAACCACTCTTATTACCTGAGCCTCACTAGTGATTCTTCTTTGATTGCTTCACTCTTCCTCTAGGAAAATTCAGTATGCAGACCACGTAACTGATACTGCCGTGACACATCGATGGAGGGTGGCTAGGAATTTGTTGGTGTTACAAGAAAAACCTTTTCTCTGCATAAGCATTTAATAAGAACTTGAATGTTGAACAGAGATAGCTAATTTCAGAGAACCATAGAATTATTTTGGTTGGAAAAGATGTTTGAGACCATTGAGTCCAACTGTCAAACGAAGCCTTCCACAGCCATCAAACCACATCCAGAAATGTCATGTCCACAAGTTTCTTGAACACCCCCAGGGATGGTGACTCCACCACCTCCCTGGACACCCTGTTCCAAAGCCTGACCCACTAGTTTAGAGAAATCTGAAATAATTGTGTGCTAAAGAGGTGCCCAGGTGTTTACCTTCAGGATGTTGTTGTTCCTTGGGTAAAAAGATTGTTAATCAACACTCAGTATGCACTAGATGGCACCGTTTCATAGCACATGTAGCTGTTTGTCCTGCAGTTGAGTTTGTTGTTTGCTCAGATAGTTAACTTTGAAATACAGGTAAGCAAACCCAACAGCTTACACAGCATATGATTACTAAAAATGATTATTTGTTTGTTTTGTCATTTAACATGCTAATTGGCTCAATGGGAAACCCTGAAACCATGCTTGGTTAGGCATATTGGCCTGGAATCTGGAGACTAAAGCTTTAAATCACATCATCTAAACCAAAAGCAATTGATGGGGCTGTTTTTTGAGGTTTATACTAACTTTGAACCCTCAAACCCTCCTTAGCCCATGGTCAGAGCAGTCCTGGAAGCCATGCAGGAGCACGCCACCAGAAGCAAAGTAACCCTAAAAGACAGGCATCTCAGACGCAAACTTGCTGTCATCATGGGGACCTGGATTTGGTCTTAAATATGCAGCATAAATATACTCTGCCTGGTTCAGTAACTTCACCACTGTCATCTGAAAAATGAGGATTTCTCTTTAGTTTCCCTCTGTTGGCTTAGGCTATAATTTGTAGCTACACTCAAGTTTCCCTTTTCTTTCTGACTGGGGCCTCAGGATTGCTATTGCTATGAATAATGCTACGTCTTCAGAGTGTGTTATGGTCCCAAAATAGCAATGAGCTGTGTAAGAAACTGTGTCCCAAGATAACACTACTGTGGTTTTTACAGTCCAAGTAAATATTAATTTGAATAATATAAAGATTCTCCTTGCAGAATAGCAGATGCTAGTTGTCTAAATCCAGATGTTACAACCTGTACACCTGAACACAATGACTTTGAGTTGCTCATTACTCCATTGCACAGACATACTGATAACATCACTTACAGGGCTGTGAGGGAATGAGAGGGAGACTTGGCTATTTGTTTTTTTTTTTTTTTGCTTCCTGTGACACAGAAAAGCTTTGGATGGCTCTGGATTACGAGGTCACAGTAATTTACAGTCCTTCTAGGATTTGAAACTGGCAATCCATCAGTGATGAACAAAAGTAACCTAATAAGCCACCAAAGCACTCTTGAGAGCCAGTTTCAAGTGTTTCTGAGGAGTCCAAGGTCTGTCAATTCTCACAGAAGTATTTCAACTTGGTTTTGTTCACTAGGTGGCAGAAACACATAAGAAATGGATATGGAAAAGCTTTCTCTGCAGTCTTGGAGTTGATGTTGCAAATGAGTCCGGGGAAGTTTTGAATGTGTTTCAAGAATTAGATGAGCTACAAAGCTCATTTTTGAAGAAAGACCTGTGCTGATATGCTCACTGTGCCAGGCCTTAGTCATCTGAGCAATACTTTTCCCAGTGAGTTGATATGACCAGCTGCATTCACATCCTTTCTGTTCATCACCTCTCTTCTTTCCTTCTTGGGCTTCTCCAGGGTCCTAGAACCAGGGACAGACAAATTTTCACCACAACACCACTAGCATAAAGATGACACTGCAGAGTTTTCCATAATTGGAGAGGCAAAATGCTTGGGGAAAAAAACCCACATTTTCTCAGCTTTTTATTCTCCTTATATATATTAAAAAAGAGTAAAAAAGAAATAATAACAAAAAAACTCACCTATACATAATTAGTTATTGGGGCTTTGTCTCCCACTCCTGTGACATTCAGAAGCAGAACTGATTGTCAGCCCCACCCCTCCCCAAACAACCCCAAACAAACAAAACCACCCCAAAACAAACAGGTAAACTTCCCTCCCCCCCCCCAAGATTTACCAGGAATCTGTAATTCTTCACCCTGCTTTTCTTGCATACATTTGCTAAGGAAAGCTTCACAATAGAAAATTACCAGACCAGGTTGGAAGAGATCTTCAAGATCATCGAGTCCAACCCATCATCCAACACTATCTAATCAACTAAACCATGGCGCCAAGCACCCATCAAGTTTCCCCCTAAACACCTCCAATGATGGTGACTCCACCACCTCCCTGGGCAGCCCATTCCAATGGCCAATCACTCTTTCTATGAAGAATTTCTTCCTAACATCCAGCCTAAACCTCTCCTGAGACTGTGTCCTCTTGTTCTGGTGCTGGTTGTTTCTGCTGACAGAGAGGGACAAGCAAAAGCCAATGAGGAAGCTAGATGTGTCAGGGAGCCAAATTTGTGTGTAGAACTTATAAATAAATTAAAAAAATTGAGTACTGAAAAAAAAATTATATAAAAATCCCATCTATTTCTTAGTGGAGGAGAAAAGTTAAGAAAGCTTCTAACTGGGTAGCAGGAACAATATCAACTGGACAACACTGTAAGAAATATGAGCAGACACACCAGATAGTCACGTCCTTCCACATCTAAAATTTGGCTAGAAAGTAGGAGTGATGGTAAAGCCAGTGGCACAACAATGGGGGCTGACCTGCCTCCTTCCTGCCCACCAGGCATGCTGCTTCTCTCAGAGCTGGAAGAACTGGGCTGGAGATGTGCCCTTCAACTACTTAATTTATTGTTTGAGGCTCCTTTTCTGGCTTGACAATAGAGGTTGTCTTTGTACATGCGCTTTTAGAAACTACTAACATAAATCCCCAAAGATCTGTGTCCTCTGCTCCTTTCTGTAAGGATTAAATTTGATGCTTAAGATTTCCACAATTCACCAGAATTGTGTTTTCCAAACATAACGTTTTTGTTTGACATATATATACGTACATACATATATTTTATTTTATGTTTTGATAAATCCTTCCTCTCAACAGCTTAACTCTGAGGATAATAGAAATGATGTGATTTCAAAATGGGTGCAAGATCTGCCAGCTGGTGAAGTTTGTGCTATAGATAAGGAAGGAGCAGGTGGTGGCAGAAAGCCACCACAGCCATTAAAATGAAGGTGGAATAGTGAAGGTAAGGAGGGCTCAGGCTTTGGAAGTGAGCAACTTACGCATTTACTTTCCAAACATCTGTAAAGAGTTAGTCTGATTTATTTTGAATTAAAATCTGTGTCTATTTTTTTTTGTATTTCTGTTTTTGTTTTGCTTTTTTGTTTTTAGCAGACTGACAGATTTTAGCAGACTGAGTTTCAGCCTTTAGAACTTTCCTCTATTTCAATTAGATTCTGTGCCATTGTCTTTGGAGAAAGATGCTCATCAGGTATATTTAGACCTTTACAAGTGATTATACTATTTTACCAGTTTGTAATTCCTTCTGATCAAGTCCTTGAATCTGTCTGCTAGCCCTCTTGAGACTCTGATAAAGTTTTTGGTCCTCCTAAAAGCTTGCTTCTTGGTTCAGTCAGATGAAGCAGTATCTTGGTTTAAAAGTGATTTTGCCAAGCTAACAAATGTGGGATATCTGTCTATATGGGAGCAGAGGAAAAAAAATGAATAATAGAATCATAGGATGGCTTGAGCTGCAAGGGACCTTAAAGACCATCAAGTTTCAAACCCCTGGCGTGGGCAGAGACACCTTCCCACGGCGCAAATCGCTCAAAGCCTGGCCTTGAACACTTCCAGGGATGAGGGATCCACAACTTCTCTGGGTAGCCTGTTCCAGTGTCTCACCACCCTCACTGTAAATAACTTCTTCCTGATGTCTAATCTAAGTTTACCTTGCTCTAGTTTAAACCCATCGCCCCTTGTCCTCTCACCACATGTCCTTATTTCGGGACTTAAAGTGTCCCTTTTGCATTGCTTCCCCTCCACCACTGGTATTTTGCTTTTGTTACTGCAATCGTTGTTTGCTCAGTGCAATTACTCTATTTTTCTTCAATCCCAGCCTCAGCTGGTGTAAACATTTTCACCTTTCATTTCAAAAAGATTTGTAGAAGAAAGGGCAGGTGTTGGACTACATCACTACCACTTTGATAGCAAATACTGGTGGAATTCAAATAGTGCCTGTGTTACTGGGTTTGGTGCTTTGACAGCTGCAATAGTTGGAATTAATTTATGTATTTATCTGTTTTTAACCTACAACTAAGTGAGAACTTCCAGGTAGGTAGTTCAGACCTGTGCCTTGCTGTGATCTCTTTTTTGCAAATACATCTCACCCATAAATGTGATAAAAAGTTAATTCTGAATGCAGTTAGACTAACTTTTACCTGAAATAATGAGGTAACAGTGAAGTATTTCGATGGATGATCACGTTCAGCATCAGACAATCCACCTGCATCTAGATGTCAAGTCATCTGAAACTGCTGGATGATTATTGTTTTCAGATTCATGCCTGTGGTGGGCTGAAAACTCCCCCCAGCATTAAATTGCCAGACCAGCTCAGTTGGAAGCAAATGAAGCTGTAGTTACAAGCAAAACTACAATCTAAAATGAAATTTAATGGATGGGTACAAAATATACAATATTTACAGGTATTTGCAATTTATAAGCAGCACAAGACCCCCCCCTGGACAAAACCAGGGGGCTAATAATGGCTTCCCCCTTCCCTACCCCCTTTCCCCTACCCTACAAGGGACAAGAGAAAGAGCAGAGTTGTTTGTTAGTACTCAGCCACAATAAGAACACATTCAAGGTCAGCAAAGCCAGCAGAAGCACAAGTTAGTATCTGCTGGAGAGAGGAAGCTGAAAAGAGAGAAAGTTAATCTAAACCAACTTTCTTAGTAGCCTATCCAAAGGGATTTTCCTTTTTACATCCAATGGTGATTTATTTACATTCTGCCACTTTGTGTGATACCTGTGGAAAATTTCCCAGGCACAGCCTGAAACTACCACAACACCATAGGATTTAACACTGTTTTTATTCCAACCTATGCAATTCTTCCTTGGTGTCTGAAAATATTCCTGTTTTGATTGAAAGTAGTAGCAAGCTCAGCAGAGCTTTGCATCTGTGAGTTATTTTGTCAGGTCCTAGAATTTACTTGTCTCTGAAAGCCTGATCACCCTACAACTGAACCCAATACAGGGTGTGCAAAGTACACCACAGTCTCAGGCTGTGCCAGGGGAGGTTCAGGCTAGATGTTAGGAAAAAGTTCTATACAGAAAGAGTGATTGCACATTGGAATGGGCTGCCTGGGGAGGTGGTGGAGTCGCCATCACTGGAGGTTTTCAGGAGAAGACTTGATGGGGTGCTTGGTGCCGTGGGTTAGTTGTTTGGGTGGTGTTGGATTGGTTGATGGGTTGGACACGATGATCTTGAAGGTCTCTTCCAACCTGGTTTATTCTATGTATTCTGTGTGTTTCACTTCTTATGATTCCTCTTCTTAGTATCACAAAAGTCTTGTGGCTAAGACAAGTTCTCTGTTGACCACATCCAGTAGGTAGTTAACATATCTTCCCATAGATGACTTGATCTCAGAGTGTTGTGAGGTTTGAAATTTCATAGTAACCACTCAAGCATGTGTTAATATTTCTAGACTCAAGCCTCCATTCTGCAGACTTCCCTATGTGCTTGAAGTAGCAAGCAATATAGGGACCATGATTACATGGGTTTCATCAGGGATAGTATGATGAGTGTCTGCTGGGTCTGGGGAAGTACTTGTTTAATATGTAAAGGAGAAAAAAATATCCTTCCATTTTATGTCCAGCGGGGTTGGAGCACCTCTGCTACAAGGACAGTCTGAGGGAGCTGGGATTGTTCAGCCTGAGTGAGAGGAGGAGGCTCTGGGGAGACCTAATAACAGCCTTCCAGTACCTGAAGGGGGCTACAAGAAAGGTGGAGGGAGTCTGTTTACAAAGACCTGTGGTGATAGGCCAATGGACAATGGCTTCAAACTGGAGAGGGGCAGATTTAGATCGGATGTCAGAAATAAGGTCTTTGCTGTGAGGATGGTGGAATGTTGGAACAGATTGCCCAGGGAGGTGGTTGGGGCTCCATCCCTGGAGATATTCAAGGTGAGGCTTGACAGGGTCTAGTTGAGGATGTCCCTGGGGATGTCAGACCTTTGGAGGTGCATTCCAGCCCAGACCATTCCATGGTTCTATGGTTTTCTTTGAACATTTGACAAAATATACACTAACAGATTCCTGAGCAATCCTCCAAGGCAATGGGCATCTCATCACTTTCCCAGACCTCCCCTGTTCTACCTTCTTGTGACAGATCCTGAGCAGTAGAACTAAGGAAATTCCACTTAATACAAACATCACAAGTACAGGATAAACTTTATGGGAATCCATGCAAAACAGACAAAAGCAGGAAACCAAACATACAAAAAACCATTAGTGACAGAAGCATGCAAACATAGAGTGAAAAAGTGCCTACCTGTTTAAACTTCTAATATGCTACCCTTAGTACAGTGTTTTGAAAGTCCTCACCATTGAGGGCTTCTGACAAATTACTTTCCATGGAAAGGATTTAATGATGAGACATAAAACAAACACATCAGAAGCACTAGTCCAGCCTGGAAAAGTTTAGGTTTGGATAACTTTAGTCACCTCTTTTATACAGAAATTGGACTCAGTGTTTTGCAAGATCAGATTTTACTGTGTTGTTTCTATTATTTTCTTTTCATTCTACTCTTTCACAATCATGGGTGAAATGTGATATGGACCTGAATCAGGTAATGCAGCTCTGGTAGCTACCAAGTGTTTTATGACGTTATACTAAGAAACTGTATCTCTGCAATAAGTGATGGATGAAAAGCACCTCATCAAATCAAAAGGAATCATAGAAGCTTTGCAAGGAGAGTGAGTAATTTTCCCACATCTTAAGTGGCTGGCTCTTTCTTCCTATCAACCTCTCATTAGCCATTCCAGCAGTAATGGTTTCACTGCCTTCTGATGCACAGACAAGACTGGGTAACTTAAGAGCTTAGGGGAAACCCACAGTAGTCATTGCAATTTGTTCCTCCAGGTTAATTAATGGCTGGTGAAGTTGGAAATCCATGCCCTGAGTGTGATGGATTTTGTTAGGGAATTGATCCCAGTGGATAGTTCATTTTAAAGAGATCCTAGAGATCAGACATGTTCAGGGAAGCCTCTTTAAAGAAGGGCTTATCTCAACGTATGGGGCCAGCGCAGAGACACAAGAAAGAATCCTTACATGACAAAAAGACTCATGTGTATATAGTGTGTGCACAGTCATGCTGAATGATTTTCAAAGCTGCCTTCTTCCTCCTTTTTTCTTTTCTTTTTTTTTTTTTTTTTCCCCCCCTTCTTCTTTTAAATTCATACATCATTCTTTGAGCTGTCTTTGCACACTATCTTTCCCATGGCACTTGTCCAGGAAAGAAGACACTGGGCTACCCTATAATGGGAATCCAGGAGGAAAAGGTCAGTCATTCTCAGCCCACAAAAGAAGGCTTATCAATCAGCTGTCAGACCATGAGGCCAGAGTGTCCAATGTTAAAGAAGTCTGAAATAGATCATCCTAAGCACCTCGCAGCTCTTCTGTAGCAAGTGTGTGGAGGACATGGGAGGGAACTGAGCTAGCTGTTCTTTAGGTCTGAGAGAAAATGTCATAGTTCAAAAACCTTTTGATTAACTGTCTTGCAGTTCCAGCAAAAACAGTACACAAAGACAACTGTCTGCAGGGTTAGGAATTTCAGATCAGCAAAGGGCAGGGATGTATGGGGATGGTACAGCATATGGAGGGTAAGGAATGCAGCTAAAGGATTTTAGAAGAGCTATTCTTAGTCTCCTCTGTGATACTATTTTTTAAAGTAGCTGCTCTGTTGGTAGAATTTCCCCCCCCACTCCCCATGTATATGTTCACAATCTCACCACTGAGCACACAAACTAAAAGTGTCTAGGAATCTAAGTATGAAGCAGTGGCTGCAGCCAGCAATTGTCAAAAGATGTTGGTGCACCAAAGTGAGTGAGTGCATAGTATGTGGGATTTTAGTACAAGCTGGATAACTCAAATTGAAGATGCAAACAACAATGTGAATAATTAACTCTGGGGAGGTTCACATCTGTATCTGAAATGTTCCAGCTGCCCTCTCCATGTGTACAAAAGGCTGAACCATAATGCTGGATCCAAGCAAACATAATCTGGGAAAATTCAAGGCAACATGTAATCTTCTTTACTGGCAGCCATCTCCTTAAAGAGAACAAAGAAAGCTGCAGATGTGAACTCTAGAAGCATTATGGATGTTTGTGATTTTAAAATGGATGCTATGTGTACAGCCCCTTTTAAAGAAAATAATTAGCTGAAAGAAATGTTAAACTTGTCAGAGGAAGATGTGGAATTCACTTAAGCAGATACCAAAATACAGATTGCCTTATTAAGGATATTTGGACCTTAATGTACTTATATATTTATTTACATTTAGAGTGGAGGCCAGTTGGCCTCCACTGGAGCTGGGCCTTGCATGACTTCATCCAGAATGCCCTTTCCTGAGTTCATTAAGCATCATTTTAGTTTTGCAACACCTAATATTAATTTGGGGTTTAGGCAGCAAACACAAAGCTGAGGCTAGCATAGATTTTGGGTTTATTTTCTTAAAGTATCTGCTAATGGTTTAAGGAGAAAGGTTTTTGTTAGTCCGGAGATGGACTCAAGATGCTGCCAGTCTTGAATCTGGACACACATTTAAAAGCAGAGTGGGTGGAGAACTGCTTGGACCATTATAAATATTTCAAGATGATGAATAAACAAAAGATAGATATTTTGAGTTCATTCCATTTCTGTTATCAGCTGCCAAATCTTTACAGTTCCCCACCCTAAATCTTCAGGCTAGAGCCAGACTGCAGAAGTATTGTAAACCTCCTCCTGACACTCTCAGCTATGACAATTATTAAACTGCATTGCTGAGCCATGTCTCTTTGGCTGCAGCTGATAGCATTCATGAGTCACTTGCTTATGCAGGTAACATCTTTTACGTACTCTTGACTCAAACAACAGATCTGGTTGCTATTCCATCTTATAGACATTGTCCTGCACAGGAAAAATTGGTGATGGAGAAGAAAATGCACTTGAGGGTCAAGCTGTGCTGAGTTGCAGTGGATTGAGCTGTGCTTCTTGCTCATGTCCAGTGCTGCTTTGGGATGAACAACCGTGGCCAACGTGGCTGCGTTCTCAAAGGAAATCTTGTATAATGTTTCTTTCTAGTATTGTCACTATGCTGCCAGTGAAATTGTAGGCAGTGGTTCTTGTTAACAGGCCATTCAGGTGCCCTGTTGCAGAGGAACCACACAAGAAGTTAGTGAAAAGGCTTAAAAAAAAAAAAAAAAAAGTGTGGGGGAGGTGTTGAAAAATAGGAAGGAAATTGTGGGGAATTTGAGAAGTTTTAATGAGAGTTTTGGGTTTCAGAACTGTATCTTCAAGGACACCTCCAAGCTGATTTCCAGGTAGAGAGAAGCCTGTGGTCTGAAGCAGCCAGATGTGAGCAAGCTGTAAACTGAGAATGTTGTGGCTGTTTTAGGATAGTGTTGAACCTGGGGCACACAAAACCTCACTCTCATAGACTCACAGAATGGTTTGGATTAGAAGGGACCTCCACAGGTCATCCAGTCCAACCCCCCTGCAGTGAAAAGGGACATCCTCCATTACATCAGGTTGCCTAGAGCCCTGTCGAGCCTGCCTGAACATCTCCAAGGAGTAGTTGTGTTCACTGTTGGCCTAACCTTAGTGGTATGACTTTACATTTGGAGCTGACAGGCTTGGAGAGCACAAGTAGAGTTGCCTCACTTCATCCCACAAAACATGATGCAGATAGGCCCTTGTGTTGGTATGAAATGTTGACAATCTTTCTCTCTGGAAATGCCGAGTTTACTGCTCAGAGTCATCCACTGATGTGCTTTCCTCTCTTCAGCCCTGGGGCTCCAGGGCATGTAGGAAGACCTGCCACTTAAAACTTTGATCTGCAGGAAGAAAACACATCTTGTACATAGTGCCAAATAATATTTGTGTGATTGAGTTGCTTTGGGTGTAGTTAATAAATAACTATTACACCAGATCCAAATATTAGAGAAAAGGAAATCAGAGTACAATTCCAGAAACTATGCCAGAAATTTTAACTGAATCATTATTGCATGTGCACCCCCTTGTACCTACCCTTTCCCTGCCATTACTCATACTTTTCCACTGCCTTTTTGGTCCTGAAGTGTCATTGTCATTCACTACTGCCATTGCCCTTCTCTAGACATGCTCCAAGAACTCAGTGCCCTGTTTGTTGCAAGGAGCACAGTGAACACAGTACTCAAGGTGTGGTCACACCGGTGCTGAGTATAAGGGGCACCATCACTACCCTGCTTCTGCTGACCATGCTGTTCCTGATACAGGCCAGGATGCTGTGGCTTTCTTGGCCACCTGAGCACACTGCTGGCTCATGTTCAGGTGGCTGTTGACCAGCACCCCCAGGTCCTTTTCTGCTGGGCAGCTTTCCAGCCACATTGTCTCAAGCTTGTAGTCTTGCATGGGTCTGTGACCCCAGCACAAGGCCTGCACTTGGCCTTGTTAAGCCTCATAAAACTGATCTTGACTCCATCAGGAGCTTCATCTACCTGACAGTAGTACCTGACCCTTCTGCTTTCTTCTGAAGGATCCCTGCATTTCTAGGAGTAATCTGCAGCCTTCTGTAACCCCATAGGTTATAAAGCATGAGGTGGTGCTGCTCACTGTTGTGACTCAGAGGAATATGAGAATTTAGGTTTTCTTGCTCCAAAACTTTACCTTGTTGTGAATGGTGATGAATCAGTTAACATTTGCTATTAGTGGCAAAAGACTTTGAAAGACTCCTTATTGTAGAAATTAAAGGACATTTTTCAGACACAGGCACATAAATAATTGACACAAAGCACTTGAGGAATCGTGTTCAGTGTGTGCACACATCTGTGAATGTGCAGGAATCAGGGTTTCCATCTTCAAGCACATTCTATTTCATCATGTAGAAAAAAAAAGCAGAACCTGTGTGTTGGTGTTTTGTTGTTTGTGCATTTGGTGGTGGTGGTTTGGTGGTGTGGTTTGTGGTGTGTTCCTCCCCTCCTTCTTCATTTTCAAGATGTTTTGAGAGGACCATTAACTAATTTGCACAATCCCTAGGAAATGTCCCTCTTGCACAAGGAAAGGATAATGTGTAACAGCCTCTGCATGCTCCAGTTGGAAAGGCAAAGCTTTTCTTCTTTCTTTCTTTCTCAGGTGTGTGGCTATTTTTCACATGCAGGACAGTTCCATTTCTCTGCTCAGTCAGGCACTCAACCATTTTGCCTAATTATATCTATGTTTTACTCGTAGTATTATGCTCTTCTTCAGAGGAAATGAAAACCAGATTGTCTCCTTGGCAGCAAAGAATAACAAATGTGCTGCACTGAATAGCTGCTAGATGAAAAAGGGCCACAATCTGCCTCCCTGCCAACTGGTGCTAAAGACACTCTGACAGACAGGAGGCTGCTCTTAAAGCTAATCCCTACTCCCCTGATGTCTAAAAATGCTCTGAAGGAAAGTTAAGGTTGCTTCTCTGAGATGACATTGTGAATATCTAACTGGGCAGAGGGCATTAGAAAAAACTTCCAGTGGACTGCAAAAACCTATTTCAGTGCAGTTTCAATAAAAATAAGGATAAAAAGCTGCACTTTGATTCTATTGAAATGCAGCATTTCCTTATCTGGACACACATTAATATTTTGGCTATTTATTTCTTTTTTTTTTTGAGGAATATTATATTTATGCTGTAATTAAAAAAAAAAAAGGAATAATTTCTTCTGAATGACAAAAAAAAAGCACGAAAATGTATTTAAAAAGCCAAATCAAATGAAATAATTTTTGCCTTTCAAAGCAGGGTACTTTAGTGGACTGAAGTGAATTATTTTTGTTGTTGCTGTTGAAAATTTTGCCACAGAAATATTGTGGGTTTTTTTTGTTTGTTTGCTTTTAAATGCTTGGTACAAGTCTCTCTATCCTACTGAACTGAGACTCCAGAATTTGGCTAGTTGTGTTGTTGTTGTTGTGGGGCCTATGTCATCCATGTGCATTACATGTCTCAGATTCCTCTTATCCATGCTACCAAGAAGCTATTTATGAGGAGTGTCAATTAAATCAGGTGAATGTTCATTACTTTTTATGGAGAAGACACAGGTCTCCAATGTTTGATTTGCCTCCTTTAACATTTGCACATAGTGACTATTAGGTCAGAGCCACAAAGATGGAAAATGAGCAGAAAAACTGTCATAAAAAGTACTTACCTCTACTTTGTGTAACTCCATACTATTCCATTCCATCCTTTACTGACTGTCAGGCTGTTTTCCAGGAATGGTGTCTGAGTGCCTCTGGAGACTTCCAATGCTTTTTCCTAGGGGGAATCAAACAATGGGAATCCAGAAGTCCTTCAGTGTGCCTAGTACAGACACTTCTGCTGTAAAAATCCTCTGGATTTGACAAAATCTTTTGTCTAACCCTCGTTACGTTGTGCATTATGCAACCTATCTTTTCTGGCATCACTACTTTTTCTTCTGCCACTGTTACCTCATTTCAGTGAGCAATGTGAAATGTGAAACTCCTGTTCTGCTAGTTATGCTGTTGAAATGGATGGTTTTCATGTGACTTGTCATGCAATTCTGCTTGCAGCAGGCTGTGTTTGATACCTTCATAGCATATGTTGGGAAACACACTTGGTATTTCCAGGAATCCACAGTGATGGCCTATGGTGAACAAGCCCAAACAGAAGGTCTTGTGAAATTAGTCTCATCCCCCAAGGAAGTGGTAGTGTAGGAGATCTCTACTCCATCCCATTACAAATGATTTCTCCTGAACAGGATGAAAGAGAGCAGAAAGTAATGAATTTTCCTGTCGTGATCCCCAAGTATTTTGTTACAAGTTAGAGTCTGAATGTCATCACTCCAACCATGCTGAGTTTCAGCAGTGTATAGCTCATAGTTGCTTAATCTGTGATGTGTGGGGTTCTTTTGTGTGTGTGGTTTTTAGTTTGGTTGGGGTTTTTTGTTTGTGTGTGTGTGTGTGTTTTGCTTTTTTTTCTTTCTTGTGTTAAACATCATCACTAGTTTTACTTGCTGTGCCAGCTCACTACTCAGGTAAGATTGTTCATATCTATCTGATTTTTCTCATCCAATTTCCTAACCAAAAATGTCTGCTGTTCTCCTGAGGGGTCTTTTGTTGCTTATTATTTGTTGGTTCTTTTGTTTATTGACTACTGAGCTGTTTTGTTACTGTGTCTCTGTAGATAGACTTCCTTCTGCCTTTTCACTGGAGGTCAGACATAGCACTATCTTGTATCTTGCCTTTCACTTAGACAAGTCCTAGCCTTCCATCATTACATTATAGCACTGTGCAAATGAGAGGCTTAAAATCATTGCCTATCCTTCCCTTAGCCAGAAAGTCTCACTACATATATCTTGGTCATGTTACTGCTACCAGTCAGGGAGGTTAGCCTCCAGCTAAGTCATGAATTTGAGCTACTACCCAGTCTTGTTAGAAACATGAGGGAGAAACACGGTTTTGTTTGTATGTGCAAAAATGATGGGGTTTTGGCTCAAAATAGGCAGCAGAAATCAAGACAGGAAACATATTCCCTTGCAGATTTTGAAAGCCTCACATCAGTCTCTTAGTTGTAGCATACTGTTGCACAACTTGGGTTATCTCTGAGCCAGACTTCTCTGATCTGGGGTATCTCATTGAGACAAACTGTCTCAATGTTGAGAGTGCCTTGTGACTGCCCACCTCACCTCTGAAAGATGGACACCAAGATGCATCATGGCAAGGTAAAGTCTGGCTTGAAGTCTGTCCTGGAGGAGGATGGATGTCTATGACTACTTGGCCCTTGAAGCTCTGAGAGAATAATTCAGAATTGGGATATTTATTGTTCCTAATGGTTCTCCTGAAATGTTGCCTTATATGGCATTCTTTTTCCTGCCTGGTTCTGCTTTTGATGTTACCACTTTGGAGAACTAGTAGGTTGCCCTTGCAGAATAAGGGGCTTATGTTCCTGTATCTTCATACATACTTTCTAGGTGAGTTGTCAAGTTATGCAAAGAGACCTGAGACTGTGGCAATGATGTTAGTTCATGTTCTTCTTCAGCTTCTCTGCTTTCTCTCTGGTTCCTGAGTAGCAGGACCAAATCTGCTGCTGCAAAGGTAAGGATCTATGAGCACTGAAAGGACACAAGAGTGTAGGGACCTGCCAGGACAGTTAACTTTCACCATTACTCTATAGTATGGTAAAGGTAAGAATAGTGTCTTGTAATGCAGGAGAAAGTAGCTATGTTGTGGAAATAAAAGAAATATTGATTGGATCTGGAGATTTTATAGTGTAGAGATTGTATCCAGTCATCAATGCTCATTCTCCTCCACAAACTCAAAGACTAGCTTGGGATAGCTGGTGAGACTTTCCAGCTTGCAAGCAAAGGACATAGAATGAAAAGAAGATTTTAGATAACATTGAAAAGATACACTTTGCTCATTTCTGATTAAGTGTTATGACATTCCAGATTGTAATGGTGGTTAGTAGGTCAAGAGAGGTTCTCCTTCCCCTCTGCTCTGCCCTGGTGAAGCTGCATCTGGAATATTGTGTCCAATTCTGGGCCCCTCAGTTTAAGAAGGACCTCAGGGAACTGCTTGAAAGAGTCCAGCGCAGAGCACAAAAATGATTAAGGGAGCAGAACATCTTCCTTATGAGGATAGACTGAGGGAGCTGGAGCTCCTTAGTTTGGAGAAGGGGAGACAAGGGGTGACTTTGTTAATGTTTATAAACATGTAAAGGGCGAGTGCCAAGAGGATGCAGTTGGTGATGCCCAGTAACAGGACAAGGGGCATACAAAGTTCCACATAAACATGAGGAAAATTTTTTTTCACTGGGAGAGTGATGGATCACTGGAACAGGCTGCCCAGGGCGGGTTGTAGAGTCTCCTTCTCTGGAGATATTCAAAACCTACTTGGATGTGTTCTTGTGTGATCTACTCTAGAGAAACCTGCTCTGGCAGGAAGGATTGGACTAGATGATCTTTTGAGGTCTCTTCCAACCCCTAACATTCTGTGATTCTCTAATTACTTGTATGTAATTACTAACCTTGTTAAAAAGAGCAGCAGTAGGGACTCATTCTTAATTTCTGCTTCAGCTTTACTTTTGATGTGTATTTTGTTTGGGTTTTTTTTGTGTGTGGTGTGTTATCTTTTTATTTATTTATTTTTTAAATGCAGTTAATCCATCTTAGAGGAGAGCCTTTGAAAAAAATGATTTTTATTGTTCCATGCAGCCCCTGCCTTCCTACCATCTCAAACCACGCTGACACATTCACACAGCGAAAGCTGGCGTTTTGACGCGTGTACACATCGTTTTCATCTGCTTCCTGTGGATGACTCCAACGCCTGAGGCATCCTTTAATGCTGTGAAAAGCCTCTGGCTTTGTGCAAGGCTGCATTCCTAAACACTATACCAACGTGGAGGTTCAGCCAATGTTTATTTTGTAAGAGAACTTTTTAATATCAAAAGGCAAATTGTCCCCCTACGTTCCACGTAGATAGATGTTGCTTGCCCTTCAAAAAGCCAACAAAACAAACCCAGCAGTAATAATTATAATAATGATAGATAAATTGCTGGTTCAGGGGGAAGAGTCATAATTACAGTTGAATTGTGGCTGTGGGTTGATGAAGAGATAAGCACAGCTTGGTTTGTTGAGTTAGGCTTATGATTAAGAGTACATCTTCTTGCTTTGCTCTATATGAAAACAGGAATGACTAGGGGGGAGGACATCTTTAGTTTTTATTGGAGAACTACTTCATATATTCGGTTTCAGGGGAGATTGGCTGTAATAGGACAATTTGTTAGCTGGTTTAAGTTCAGACCTTTATAGTGATGACCTAAGTTTATTGACTTGCAGAATCATAGAATAGTTTGGGTTGGAAGAGACATCCAAAGGTCATCTCGTCCAACTTCCTCACAGGGGAATCCTCCATTAGATCAGGTTGCTCACAGCCTTGTTGAGCCTGACCTTGAATATTTCCAGGGATGGGGCCTCAAACACCTCATGTTCAAGAACTCTAATTTAAAACCATTGTGCCTTATCATTACAGGCCTTTTAAACAGACCCTCTGCAGCCTTCTTGTAGGCTCCCTTCAGGCAAGCTGTTAGGTTTCCCTGGAACATTCTCTTCTGCAGGCTGAACAGCCCCAGCTCCCTCAGCCTGTCCTCACAGCAGAGGAGTTCCAGCCCTAAAATCATTTTTGTGGCCCTCTTCTGGACCCGCTTATCAGCAAAGGATGTGGCCTAGTACATCTGAAATATATATTTATTTTTAATGATCCGTGAAGGCTGAGCTGACTTCAAACCATAAGAAGAGTGGCTATTCCACTTTTGTCACTGAATCTAGCTAAGTGCTTGTGCCCATGGCTTGCTTTAGCAACAGCAGACATGCAACAAGCCGATGCGGCTAAAAAACTACTGGGTTTTGTGTTTGTTTTTGATAGAGTTCCTATTATTGTAGCTCCACTGATTGATATGGCTGATTACAGAATCACACTGTTGCTGGAATTTGCACAGGAAAGAAAACAAGAATGCACATGGGGTGAAGGCAAGGCATGCCTTTCAAAGACACCTCACAGACTGGGTGCAAACTGGGACCTTGCTCTTGCTGAAGGGAGCAGTGAAACTCCATTTTCACAGAGTCACCAAGGTTGGAAGAGACCTCAAAGATCATCAAGTCCAACCTGTCACCACAGACATCATGACTAAACCATGGCACCAAGTACCACATCCAATCTCCTCTTGAACACCTCCAGGGATGGTGACTCCACCACCTCCCTGGGCAGCACATTCCAATGGCTAACAACTCTCTCTGGGAAGAACTTTCTCCTCACCTCAAGCCTAAACTTCCCCTGGCACAGCTTGAGACTGTGTCTTCTTGTTCTGGTGCTGGTTGCCTGGGAGAAGAGACCAACCCCCACCTGGCTAAAACCTCCCTTCACGTAGTTGTAGACAGTAAGGAGGTCTCCCCCGAGCCTCCATATCTCCAGGCTAAACAATCCCAGCTCCCTCAGCCTCTTCTCGTAGGGCTTGTGCTCGAGGCCTCTCCCCAGCCTCATTGCCCTTCTCTGGACATGTTCAAGTGTCTCAATGTCCTTCTTAAACTGAGGGGCCCAGAACTGGGCACAGTACTCAAGGTGTGACATAACCAGTGCTGAGTGTTGGGGTAGAATGACTTCCCTGCTCCTGCTGGCCACATTATTCTTGATGCATGCCAGGATGCCATTGGCCTTCTTGGCCACCTGGGCACGCTGCTGGCTCACATTCAGCTGCCTGTCAGTCAGCAATTTTGACTGATTTTTGATTGAAATTTTGATAGGCCTGGGCTCTTACTGACCAGATGCGACAATGCTACAGAAGAAAAAGTCTTTCTTCTCTGCATAAAGCACATGTATTGCAGGGGTGAGAATAAGAAACAGACACAATAATTTTTTTTTTTTTTAAGTACTTTTATGGTTCTCAGTGCTGAGAGATTAAATCAATTATGGATAATATGCATTCTGGAAATTGAAGCAGGTGGCATACGAAGCATGTGGAACACCTTCATGAGCTGGGGAGCCAAGGAGTCAGGAGGGAATGGGGGTAATGTCTTTCAGACTCAGATCTTCAAAAGCATGTGTTATTGTAAGTGGCATGCTCTAGCAAGAACAATTATCACTTGAAAAATAGTGCCATTGAAGATGACTTTAAGTTCAGGGTTCAATGTGCTATTTTTCCTAAACTTAGAAATGTGCTTTTGTTTTCCAAGATTGCCCTCGTGGACTGTCAACTGGTCAGCTTAGGAACTACTAAGAAATCTTTCCAAAGCCTTATGAGGATGTATTAGTTTTACCCAGGGTGAACGTGACGTGAGCACTTTCCTGGAAGACTGACCCCGCTGCTTTGCCTTCTGCTCGGCACTTTATCTGCTTTTACCATGATCCAAGTAGATTCAAAGGGCAGGAGGATTGATCCATTTGGGTTTTGTCCCGCACAAGATGCCTTTCCAATGTTTTGCACTTTTGCAAATGTTGTGCAATCAATCTCACACAGTGACAGGCAGTCCACAGTACTTAGTTCTGACAACTGTGCCGACACGAAGAAAGAAGGTGCAGCTTTGTTGTTCTGAATCACTTCATGAAGTCCAGCCAATCCAAACAGATTTTACTTGGGTGTAAGGCTTTTTTTTTTCTATTATTGCCAAGACAGCTTCATGCTCAATTAAAACCAAAACATGCTGAAGCCCTAAACCTTTTAGCAATTCCAGATCTGCTAATGATGTCAGATTGGGCAGTTCCCCACCAAGGAGGCATTATTTATTACAGAGGCTGACATCAGCGGGAGACGATGGTCTGCTGTCAAGGTCTTTACTGGGACACAGGAGAACTAAACTCAGTTTGCACCTTCTCTGTGCAACCTTTGTGTGACCTTGATGAAACCACTCCTCTCTCTGTCTTGTCTCCACAACTACCTGAAAGGCATTTGTAGCCAGGAAGGGGTTGGTCTCTTCTCCCAGGCAACCAGCACCAGAACAAGAGGACGCAGACTCAAGCTGCACCAGGGAAAATTTAGGGTTGAGGTGAGGAGAAAGTTCTTCCCAGAGAGAGTTGTTAGCCATTGGAATCTGCTGTCCAGGGAAGTGGTGGAGTCACCATCCCTGGAGGTGTTCAAGAGGGGATTGGATGTGGCACTTGGTGCCATGATTTAGTCGTGAGGTCTGTGGTGACAGGTTGGACTCGATGATCTTTGAGGTCTCTTCCAACCTTAGTGATACTGTGATACATCATGGTACTTAGAAAGTTTATGATATATTCATATGCTGGATGGTAGCTTCTGGGAAGAGTGGCTGAAGTGATGCACAGGAAGCTTGTCATTGTTAGTAACCTGCTTTTTTCAGTTTAGGAGATAGTTTAATTCTAACATGTTTGGGTAACATTTCACTGGCTGTGAGGCACTGAAATATATCAAGTTCCACACAACACAGTAAATGTGGAAGACCACTAGGACCAATCAGACACATGCCCCTTTCTTGGAGTCTTCCATGTAATCTCTAGTCCTAGTTTGCCTTCATTTACCCAATTTGAACAGGAGGTACCAAAACTGTGTCTTCATGCCAATTGTCATGCTGACTCTCCTCTAATAATGCTCTCTGACTGTCATTAAGTACAACTTTTCAGATGCTGTAAATGATAAAATATGGAAAATTAAGTTGATGGCAACCAAATCAGGACAAAGGACAGACTGTACCTTTTTCTGGACCTCTTAGGTCATCCTGGAAAGTGGAGCTCCTACCAAATTCCATTATTTTAAGATACCAATTATCTCAGTGGTTGTCTGCCCTAACAGAAGTGTTTACTTCCACAGCATAGTGGATAGCAAAGTGAATTATTTCATTAGAAATGGTAAAATCTTTTGCCAAATGGCTGTCTGAACAATTACTTTTGAACCAAAAAATGGAAGGAAAAAAACCCCATCGTGTCAGGTCAACCTGAAATGAATGACTTGCAGTTTTCTCAGCTCAGTTCTCATCCATCACATTTTTGTAGTTAAGTATCTGTTCCATTCAAAACAAAATGTATCAAAAGAAATAATATTCCAGTGGAAAGAAAAAAAGGAAGGTCAATCTGGTCTCAAGGTGGACTGATGGATTAGTTCAATGTTTGTCTTTTCAAATATAACTACATTTTTTACTGTTGTCTCTTGACTGTTCTGGTAGTGCAGAAAATTCAGACATTGCAGGAGATGGCCCCCTGTGAAATCAGTCTAATTTCCCAAGAAGGGGAGAAAGAGCAGAAGCACAAGATGATAGCAGGGAAGTTATGGTCTCCCAGAGTTTACTGGCATCATGCACGAGGTGAATATCTCTCTTCATGCTCAGCAGTAGCTTTTCTACAGAGCAAGTCCACTGAAACCAGTGGGAGCGAGCAGTATTTTACCTAAGAATAAGAACTAATGAAGGCTAAGAAATATGGGGAGCTAGTCCTAGATCCAGGGAAATATGGATGCCTTTTGCTTAATGGCAGATTTAGTTGGAACTTTCTGGACTTCCTTGTTTCAAACTGTTTATGTTTTTTCCCCTTTTTGAAAAATTTCTACTAGATTTCCAGATTGCTGTCAGCATCTGGCACTGGTCAACCTACTGCAGCTGGTGACTGCAGTGCATGCAAGCCTTGATGTTTGTGCCATGCACCAGTGGGTGCGTGCTTTTTTGTCCATAGAATCAGTAAGGTTGGAAAAGACCTCAAAGATCATCAGGTCCAACCTGTCACCCAAGACCTCATGACTACTAAACCATGGCACCAAGTTCCATGTCCAATCCCCTCTAAACATCTCCAGGGACGATGATTCCACCACCTCCCTGGACAGCCCATTCTAATGGCTAATAACTCCCTCTGCGAAGAACTTTCTTGTGAGCAAGCTGCACCCTACTATGAGTAGAGTCCCTTCATTGCCACTGAATGAACTGGTCTTCTCACCATTTCAGATGATACTGTCATGCTCCTGCCAGAATGAATTATTGAAGTCACTAGACAGCAGGTCTAAAACCAAACCAAACCATTAAGACTCTTAATGATCTTGATGGCTTTTTCCAACCACAGTGATTCTGTGCGTCTGGGACCCCCATTTGTAATTTCTGCTTTAGATTAAAGCATTCAGAGTTATCTGCAATAGTGATAAAAGGAAATATTGTCTTCCTGTTAGACAACAGAGCTGTTTTTGTTGTAGGATTTTTTTCTTTAAGGGATTACTTCTGTCATTGTTTTGATAAGATATATTGAAACTAACAAGTTGTATAAACATTGATTGTCTTTCCAAGACAGGTGCCTGATGGTAGAATAGCCTGCTTATCCACTGTGCTTGCTCAGCACAACACTGACTGAATGATTAGTTCCACCTGGGGAGGAAGTAATAGTGTCTCAGAGCTTCATAGTGGGTTATAGACTCTTTCACTTCATATATTAGATATTAAACTACATTAGCATTGATTGTTTCACAGACTTGTCAAATGGATTTAATGAGCTCTGTTTAGCTATCAACATTTGTGTGCTACAAATCATGTCTAGGATAGGCAGTGAGAGTCATGCTTGCTAGCAGTGCTGAGGTGTGGCCAAAGGGCAGACAATGCACCACACTCTGCTTTAGAGGGTATTCATGGACATGCAACACTGACTAAACAAGTGAGTGATGCTTGCAGAGACACAACTTATTGTAACTACACTGTATTTCACCACGCAGAATGATTGTTCTGGCACCCTTTCTTAGTCAAGCACTTCTGTACTGGTGTTACAGTTCAGATCAGAAGAGTGTTACCAGCCACCACCTCTTAACTGATCTTTGATTTGCAGCAGCACAAAATTGTGATGCTCATGAGTATCTTGCATGAAATCAAGCTGGAAGGTGTGCACATAAAACTCAGTGCCTGGGATCAGACTAGGCTCAGCATGAGGAAATTGTTGATGCCAGATCCTGAACGTTCAGCCGTACAGAGCTGCTTCTATTGATTTGCATTGCTTGCTCTGAAGGCTGGCTACACAACTCCAGTTGAATTGACATGGAGCTAGAAAAAACTGAGTTCTTGTGTATGAGTTACCCTTATGCAGCCTCTGATGGTGAGGAGGGAAAGAGTAGAACTGGAAGACTCAGTACTGCAGGTGTAAATGAACAAGATAAAGAAACCACAACATGTGCTTGCTTAGTCTCATTCAGCACAATATTTGCCACAGGTTCTGCTTCAGCTCCAGTAAAATCAGATTTGCAAAAGCTAATGTGGGTCAGAGGATGAGAAAGATAAGTGAACTTAATGACACATGGTAGGGAAGAAGTTGGATGCAAAGCACGAATCCACTGTTTGAACAAGAAATGTGACTGTGCTGAGCCAAAGGAAAAGGCTCAAGATCAATCAGCCAGAAGACGAAAAGCTTTAAAGGCAGAAGAAATGCTAAAGTTAGCATGTGTGGCTTACTATAAATTGGGGTAATCTGAAACAGATATTCTCTGAAGAATACTTCCAATGTTTCCTGGCTCTGCTCCAGCTACTTCAAAGTCCTGTTATCAGTGAGTTGTAGTCCCAGTGTTAGGAAGGCTGGGCGATGTTCTAGGGAAATGTCAGCTTCAGATCACAGTTTCCTCTCATTTCTGTGAGAAGAGGTCAAATTAGCAAAAGTACTGCCCACACGCCGACTCTGTCACAGCCCTCTGTGGCCCACTCTGCTAATGCTTGAGCTAATCTGTAGGATAGGGAATGGAATTGCTTTGAAACAGTAGGCTATTTGATTTAGGAAGCAAAGTTTAAAATAATACCCCAGCAGTATGTGTTGCCAAAAATGTAATAGGCTGTAACATTCATTAGAGACATGCAGAACAATTAATGGAAGCTTTTCATTCCTCTCCTCCGCTTCCAGATCCTTCCCACCTTATGTGATCTCTTGGGCTACTGGGTAAACCTGTAACTTGTAATCTGTATGCTAATTAGTACAAGGTTTAATCAGGTAATTGGCGTGAATGGAAACTGAGGTGCTGGAACATGGCCAGAGAAGGGCAACAAGGCTTATGAAGAGCCTGGAGCACACGATCTGAGGGAGCTGGAGTGGTTCAGTCTGGAGAAGAGGAGGCTCAGGGGAGACCTCATTGCTCCCTACAACTACCTGAAGGGAGGTTGGAGTGAGGAGGGGGCCAGACTCTTCTCCTTGCTGTCAAGGCACAGCACTGGAAGAAATGGTTTCAAGTTACACCAGAGGAGGTTTATGCTGGATAACAGGAAATATTTCTTCACTGAAAGGCTTCTCAAATGCTGGAATGGTCTGCCCAGGGCAGTGGTGGAGTCACCATCCCTGGAGGTGTTCAAGCAGTGTGTGGACCTGACACTTAGGGACATGGTTTAGTGTTGACCTTTCAGTGTGGGTTGAGGGTTGGAATAGATGATCTTTGAGGTCTCTTCCAACCATATGTATTCTGTGATTCTGTGAAATCTTACTACTGTGGTGTTCTCTACAGGCACAAACATGGGATTTCATCTTTTATCTAAACACTACCTATGCTACTCTTCCTTGCTTGGTTTTCAGAGGTCTGAAGGGTGGAGAATAGGAAAGGTTTACTTTTATCTTTCATGTAATGTGTCTGTTTCCAGGTGTTGCTCACATTAAAATACTGAGGTTGCTTGGTCTGTCAGGATTCAGTCTTGTTACTTTAAAAATGACTTTGCTATCAGTTCCCACATAGGAGACCTTTTAGAGGTTGGATATTGTCATCAGCAAACTGTCTGAGACCATCAAACCAAACCACTTTAGTTTGGTGGTTGCATTTCAGCAGAATTTGGTTCAAAGTTAGTAGTGAAGATGGTTTACATAGTAAGACTTCAGACTTATTCCTGATCGCCCTCATGCTTCTCATGTCCTGTCCAGACAGGAATCATCTGAATGTACATTGACATGGCACAACTCAGTGTATCGGCCAAGGATCCACAGAGGCATCGGTGTAGCTTATTTGTAGCCTTCTAAATAAGGAGTTCCCTGCTCATCACTGCAGAGTATGGATTCTTCTTGACCAAGTGAATCTTTGAATGCATTCCCTCTCTACAAAGGCTTTGCAATCTTGGACAGGCTAATGCAATGCCGTGCGCAGAGCTGAGTCAGATTGGAAGTGGATTTACATGACTCCACTTATTATGAAAGCAGGCAAAAGCAAAGCTAAGCCTAGCTATAAACCTAGATATATATATATAATCCCAATGATTTTTTTTTAAATGCTATATCCTGTGGCAGAAGCAGAAGGAAATACATTATTAAAATCCATTCAATATGTTGGTCTAAAACCAGCTCCAAAGACACAGGCTTTTAAGATGTGATGAAAGGAAATCAAAAGATGACAGTGTTTTGGATGTGCTTGTTTTTGTTAACTCTGGGAGTACTAATAACTGACAGAGAGAATCATTCGCTTCACTGATCATGGATATAGCTGTAGTAATAATACAGCTGACCCTTACAAAACCCTCACTGAAATCCCACCCTAACAACCATCTGTATTTTCACTGGTGTCTTCCTCCATGCTGCCAGGTGAGTAGAGGCCCTCCTTGGGCAGGCATGCACATATATTATAGAATCATGGTAGAATTGACCACGTTAGAAGAGACCTCCAAGATTATCCAGTCCAACCTATCACCCTGCCCTATCCAATCAACAAGACCATGGCACTAAGTGCCTCATCCATTCTTTCCTTGAAGATCTCCAGGGACAGCGACTCCGCCGCCTCCCACTGTCTAATCAACTAAACCATGGCACCAAGCACTCCATCAAGTCCCCTCCTAAATAACTCCAGTGATGATCCAGCCTAAATCTCCCCTGGTGCAGCTTGAGACTGTGTCCTCTTGTTCTGGTGCTGGTTGCCTGGGAGAAGAGACCAACCCCCACCTGTCTACAACCTCCCTTCAGGTAGTTGTAGACAGCAATAAGGTCTCCCCCGAGCCTCCTCTTCTCCAGGCTAAGCAACCCCAGCTCCCTCAGCCTCTCCTCATAGGGCTTGTGCTCCAATTCCCTCCCCAGCTTTCTTGGCCTTCTCTGTATGCATTCCAGCAAGTCAACATCTTTCCTAAACTGAGGGTCCCAGAACTGGATACAGTACTCAAGGTGTGGCCTAACCAGTGCTGTGTCCAGTTCTGAGCCTTTCAATTCAAGAAAGATATTGAGTTGCTCGAATGTGTCCAGAGATTGGCCATTGGAATGGGCTGCCCAGGGAGGTGGTGGAGTCATCATCACTGCAAATGTTTAAAAAGAGATTGGATGATGTGCCATGGCATAGTTGATTAGATGGTGTGGGGTGATAGGTTGGACTTGATGATCTCAAAGCTCTTCTCCAACCTGGTCTATTCTGTATTGTGTGCTGAGCTGGAATCATGAGTCATGCTCAAGAGAGACTCAAATATTTGATTCACACATGCTCATTTTCTAAAAGAAAGGACAGATGAAATAAAATATTACAAGAGAGAGGTGTTAGACACTTTGTTTACTGCAGTAATAAAACAGGCTCAGATGCTTAGCTGATTATGCCATAAAGAGCTCTACAGAGCCAGGTAGAGTAAGTGTAAGAGAGCTAAAGTAATTGACAGATAGAGAACTCTGTTAATGGGCCCAGTTAAAGCAGGCTCATTACATTTTTTACTGCTAGGGGCAAGTTGGTGCTGGCTCTGGCTTTGTTTCTTGCTTTTGGCTCATGGCTCCCACCCCTCAAAGAACTGCACAAAATAACTGCTGTGCTGAGCCAGCGTTGGTGTTTCAAGTGTGATCTAAAGATTCATCTCTCTGAGATTAGGTTGCTTGTCTTTCAAGGCTTGTTTTACTTTTTTTGATCATTCTTGTTGTTTTAAAAGGCAAAAAAAAAAAGGAGATCATGGCCAACTGTGAGTACTAAATGACTTTCCAAAGATTAACTTTTATTCTCTTGGTAAGTCATTTATGAATAGCCAACTATTCAGTATGTTCAGTTATTGTGAGTCACTTCATTTCAGATTTGGGAGTTTGTCATGAACTATTTGCTTGGTGTTCAGAGAGTCTGACTAGCAGGGTATGAGCAGTCTGCAGTTTTGCTGACTAGAATGCTAATAAACGAGAGGAAAGAATTCAGCATTTTGGGGCTGACTGCTTTAACTTTTGTACTTGAAACCTTTTCTAAGCAAACTGCCACAAAAGTATTCACTGACTTTTCCCTCAGTCTAATGCATTACATGTCGCACATACATAGATACAGAAAACTACTAAAATGCTTCCTGAGCGATGTAGATGTAGTTTAACTTGAAACAATGTTCAAATAGCTCATTTGGTGAGAGTCAGTGAGCCATCATCGCATTTCATGGAATCATTTTGGTTGGAAAAGACCTCATGTCCAGCCTTTGCCTAGCTCTACAAAGTCTGGTGTTAAATCATATCCCTCAGCACCACATCTCTGTGTCTTTTAAACACCTCTAGGGATGGAGATTCAGCCACCTCCCCGTGGAGCCTATTGGAATGTTTGATAACCTTTTCAGTAAAGAAGTTTCTTCTAACATCTTATCTATAACCTTTTCAGTAAAGAAGTTTCTTCTAACATCTTATCTAAACCTTCCCCCGTGCAACTTGAAGCCATTTCTTGTTACTAGGGAGAGGAGACCAACAATCTCCTTTCAGGTAGCTGCAGAGAGCAATAAGGTCAAATTTCACTGGGGTTGAAGATTTTACCCTCCATTTCACTGAGTATAGAATGCATTCCTTTTGCTTAACATATAGAGGTTGCAGTCTTATGAATAGCTGATCCCTAGGGATTTGAGCTTCTTAGAAATAGAACTTCCTCCAAATCTGCACTCTCCTATTCCCAGAAACTCATCCAAAGAAGTAGAGCTCATGTAATTGAATAAATGACTGTGTCTATGGAACAGATTCATCTCTGGCCAGGTTTCAAGTTTATCATAACAGTTCTCCCCCTTAGGTGCAGGAGCAGTGAAGAAAATCCAAGGCTCCACTAATGGAAACAATTTTTGAAAAGGAGATGTGAGTCACAATGAGTTGAAGGCAGACTAGTTGTTAAAGTATATGAAGAGGGTAGCCTCATGACTTTTCTTCGTGGTTCTTTACTATTTAATGCCAACAGTGTGGCAGACAACAGGCTGTTCTTTTGTTTCCTAGGTTTGATATGAAAATAGATAAAAAGACTTTTTGTTTCTGTAAGAATTCAGATTTCAGGAGTGGCAGAGCTGTGTCTTTTGTTGGGACTTTGCAGTGGGCTTGCTCCTTCCCCAGGGCAACCTTGTTTGGTCTCACTTGAATTTTTTGAAGGCTCACTTCTGTTTTTTACAACGCTGCTTTGTTACAATGTTAAGGGGCTTAGCACCTTCCTTGTCAGGGAGGAGAACTGGGAATAGAGTTGCTATGTGATACATGTGAAGTACTCTCTGTAACTGCAGTAAAGACAAAAAAACTGAGATTGTGAGACTGTGCAGCAGGACTGTTTCCTTAGGCTGACCCAGGAATTGTTGGACATAGACTGAGTGCTGTTCCCAGTTCCAGCAGGACCAGCTGTATGGTAACTGAGTAAGGACTGTGATGATTACCATTTAGTTCTTAACAGTAATAAAGTACATCTTTCCTCATTGTTACTGTAAAGGAGGCCCTGCATTAAATTTTGCTGCTGCAGGCAGTTATTGGAAAAACAAAGTTTGAGAAGCAATGGATATGCTATCTTCTCAAGAAGCAGGGGCATCTCCCCTTGCCTCTCCTATCATAGCGTCTGACCTTCCTTCCTCAGACCTGTCTTTCGTGTCACTTACTGAGAGTTACAAAGTACAGCACTGTTCAGAAAGGTCTGGATAGTGGAGCCTGTCTTTCATCAAGGATGGGTTCTGAAAGCCTCTAAAGGACTCTGGCTTCCTCTCTAATCTTTCAAAAAAGATTACATGAAGAGGAGAGGGTGACTCTGTGTATGTGTTTAGGGAGGGGAGAGGAAGAACATTTCCAAGAAAAAATGTTAAGTAATTCTTTCTCTTAGCCTCATGCATCCTTCCACTAACTGACTGGTTAGCTGGGAAGATCCCTGCACACCCTGTAAGACAGTTTCCAAAGAAAGAAAGTTTCCAAAATAATTCTTGCAACCTTGCAACTTTCTCTTTTTCTTTGTCTTGATATTTAGGGAAATTTGTACAAAGCCAGTTTGTCCCAGATGTCTCAAACCTAAAGTTGTGAAGGAAAATAAAAAAGCTTGAACTTGGGAAAATTTTCAACACTGAAGTGATCTCAGCAAGTAGAACTCTGCAGTCTTTGATTTCCTACATACTTCATGGTTTGTATCAGCAACAAAAAATTATCTTTATATTCACAGATAAGCAGAGAGAAGTAAGTTTGAATAAATATACCATCCTAGTTTTATCTTAAGATCATGAGAGATTCTGTTTGCCAGAGAGAGCAAGTGGGGCCAAATCAGCAAGAGATGTGAATTTTTAAGCAACAGTAATGCAAGGAATTCTCATGGCTTCTTTTATTGCTAAATCATCAATATTCATAGAATCAGTCAGGATTTGAAGGGACCACAAGGATCATCTAGTTCCAACCCCCCTGCCTTGGGCAGGGACACCTCACACTACATCAGGTTGTCCACAGCCACATCCAACCTGGCCTTAAAAACCTCCAGGGATGAGGCTTCCACCACCTCCCCCAGCAACCTGTTCCAGTGTCTCACCATCCTCGTGGGGAAGAACTTCTTCCTAACATCCAATCTGAATCTACCCATTTCTACTTTTTTTCCCCATTCCCCCTACTCTTATCATTACCTGACACCCTAAAAAGTCCCTCCCCAGCTTTCTTGTAGCCCACTTCAGATACTGGAAGGCCACAAGAAGGTCACCTCAGAGCCTTCTCTTCTCTGGACTGCATAACCCCAGCTCCCTCAGTCTGTCCTCACAGGAGAGGAGCTCCAGCCCTCTGCTCATCCTCGTGGCCCTTCTCTGGACACCTTCCAGCACCTCTAGATCCTTCCTGTAATAAGGGCTCCAGAACTGGATGCAGTACTCCAGGTGGGGTCTCAGCAGAGTGGAGCAGAGGGGGAGAATCACCTCCCTTGCCCTGCTGGCTATGCTTCTCTTGATGCAGCCCAGGATATGGTTGGCTTTCTGGGCTGCAAGTGCTCACTGCTGGCTCATGTTGAGTATCTCATCCACCAGCACCCCCAAGTTCTTTTCTTCAGGGCTGCTCTCAAGCCAGTCACTGCCCAGCCTGTATCGGTGCCTGGGATTGCCCTGACCCAGATGCAGGATCATGCATTTGGTCTTGTTGAACCTCATGAGGTTGTCATGGGCTCACATCTCCAGCCAGTCAAAGTCCCTCTGGATGGCATGTCTTCCCTCCAGCGTGTCTGCTGCACCACATAGCTTGGTACTTATCCTTATAGACACAATTTTCTTTGGATATCCCCTTGGTGTTGGGAGACAAGTGTTTCACAGTGGACATGGTATTGCCAGGTAGTCTGTGGAAGGTAGAAGCTCTCACTGCTAGCATTGCTGTTCTTGTGAACTTCTGCAGACAGCTCCTTTCCGTAGCTTCCTTCATATTCCCTTTCCTGAAATCAGAGGAAGCAGCTTTTAATCTGACTTTAAAAGCACTTTGAAACTTAATATGAGATGACAGTTTTGCTCATAGGCTTATTTGATCTAGGGAAAAAAAATAAAAGGCAGGAAGCCACTTTGTCCCTAAAACCCTCATAGTTTTTGCCCTCTTTTCTGAGAATGCCAACAGCTAAGACCAGCTGTGACAATGCTTTCTGAAGTAAGAAGCCTCATGTCTGTCATATCAGCTGAGAATCCCAAACACACTTAATATGCTTTGGACTCCTGAGTAACCCAATGAAGCCAAGCACAATGTTGCTGTTATGGCACGGCCAAGATTTTTGTGCACACTTTTTTCTTTAAATAGGATTGGAAAAACTCCTTTGTCAGTTCCAGACTAAGCCAGAGTCAGACCTTTGTGAAAGTCCAGACACTTTTTAAAAAGTAATTGTTTGATTCTGTGTATATTTTTGTGTGGAGGTTACAGTGCATACAATTAATGTGACTCAGACTTGGGGTCAAGAGTCTGGGTTAACTATGACTGGACTTCTAATTTCCTCCATTCTAAGTCACCCATCCTTTCTCTGAGTCATTCCTCAGCAGACAACTTCAAATTTAAAATTAGAAAGTAGAATCATATACCAAGAGAAATAACTGGTGAGAATGCTGCAGGCACAGCTTGTTGAAGTTTCATAAGCTGATGTAGCAGCAGCCATCTCAAGGGGACCCTGTTCTAACATCTACACTAGTTGCCCCTTAGGTTGAGATGTTAATAAATAATTCAGGCTGTAGAACATCTGCAAACATATATGGCATGAATGTGTCATGAACTAGTAATCATACCCATTGCTGGTGGCAAACAATTCCTTTGTGCACACATGCTACAGCATTTTTTTTACAGAAAGACTCCTCCACAGTGCATTCTAGTTGTGCAAGGCCCTGAGAGTACGAGAAAGGGCTTCCAAGCAACAGCAGTGGCATCTGTTATGCACACAGACCTTTTCAGAGTGTATGGCTCCCTTGCTAGATGTCTTTGGCACTCACTAGTAGGCAAAGGTTGCAAATGAAGCTCTCACCAGAAGCCTTTAAAAAGAAAGGCTTGAAGCCTACAGAAGTGGTAGAATAAGGTTACTTGTTCTCCTGTCTAGAGAGTCCCTATGGTGGTACCCTTTCAAAGAGTTTAGGCAGG
Source organism: Dryobates pubescens (assembly GCF_014839835.1). Taxonomy (NCBI): domain Eukaryota; kingdom Metazoa; phylum Chordata; class Aves; order Piciformes; family Picidae; genus Dryobates; species Dryobates pubescens. The sequence goes on along the minus strand of NC_071613.1, from coordinate 12,340,956 downwards.
TTTTTTATTAAAAACTAGATAATTTACCAGAAGAGTGAGCTACCCACTCTTGGTGATTTAAAATCTATTCAGTTAAAATGCTGGCACTCAAAAGGCAAGAGTGAATAAAACGGAGATCACCGTGTACCTGAATGCAAAGAGCACACAATCTATCATCAATTCATGTGGAAGGAGTTGAGAGAGTCTATTCTGACTGCATAGATTTCTCTCTTTTGTAATTCCCTTTGCACTCCTGTCTGAATCACCCTACACTCTTTAATGGTCACCACACTCACAAGTATTTTTAATACTGTTTATGTTATTGTAGTGTAGGAGCGACTAAGTAATAGAAAGGGGCAAACATAGAAAGAAATAAGATGATTGTCCATTGAAGTTAATATGGAATCTCAGACTGAGTCTTTCACCTTTTCTGTTGACTTCAGTTTTAAGGAAAATCTTTAGAATAGAATAAACCAGGTTGGAAGAGACCTTCATGATCATCATGTCCAACCCATCATCCAACAGCATCTAATCAACTAAACCATGGCACCAAGCACCCAATCAAGTCTCCTCCTAAACACCCCCAAGTCAAATATGAGTTCATAAAGATGTCTAGCAGTGACAGTTGTGGAACTCACTTCTATCATCCAGCATATATGGGGAAATTATTGCCATGAGAACAGAAATTCCTTTTTTTCCTGAAAGGCAGGGAATATCAATTCACTAAAACCCAAAAGAAGACAAAAACATGTAAAATGTATATGTTAAATATTTCAGTCCTTAACATTTAAAACTGAAGACACAGCCTATATATATACACTTTGTATATATCAGTTTCCATGTCTAAAAAAGAGTGACATTAACACCAGACCATGGGAGATAGAATAGTTGCTTCTGTCATAGTAATAGGCACAAGAGAAGATCCTCAAGTATGCAGTTGAAGTCAGCTAGTAGTGCTCATCTTCATGAAGACAAGAGTTCTCTGAGGGCAAGAGGCTGATTGAAAGCATTCTTTCTATGCTACATATCACCATAAAAGTTCAAAACATTAAGCCAACGTAGCCTGTGTTACTTAATAAGTGAAAAGGAAAATGAGTAATACTTTCTGACAAGGCTAGGTAACAAAAAAATTGTGTTTTCCATTTAAAGATAGTTCTCCCTCAGCCACCAATCAGTCTAATTTATGTGCCTGAGAATAGCTTGCATTTTCTTGAGGAAGAATGTGTGAAAGCTAAAGAGGACACCCCTCACCCCCAAATCACCACTACGTGTAACTGATTTTTGTACCTGTCAGCACTGGGGTTTGCTCCTACTAAGTGTCCCAACTGAGGATGGTCTGCTGAAATCTTATGACTTGGCTTAAAATGCCAGAGTCTGAAAAAGTGGTTTAGACTACCTGTGCTAGGCTAGGAAAGGAGATAAATCCTGGATTAGGCAGAACCAGGTCAAACTGATGAATTGGTGCTTTGACAGAGGAATAGAATTATGCTGAAAAGCTTTAGTCTTTTGTTAGTTAGTTAGTTTGGTTGTCATTGGTTTTGGTGTGGGGTTTTTGTTTGTTTTTATTTTGGTTGGTTGTTTTTTTTCCTATTTGAATTGCAAATGAAACACACTTCCCCCTCCCCCCCAATTTTCCTATTGCTCTTTCACATTTAAAGAGCCAATTGGTGTACAGAATGTTTTCTAATGATGACAACCATCAGCTGGCCTACATGATAACTTGGAAGATAAAGGAATGTACCTACCTTATTTGCTTTGAAAATCTTCACAGTTGTGTTGTAAAGTTTCTGGAGATGTTTGGCAGAGTGAATTGATTGTGGGAGAACCAGTGCAACAGAAGGAAATACAGAGGAATGAGATGTGTAACTTTCACACTTAAAAAGCGGTGGCTAGATTATTCCTCCTAAGGAGGATTGATGTTTTGTGTTTCTCTCTCTGAGGTCAAATTGCTCATACAGCATACACAATAACAAAGCCAAAAATGATTTAATTTTCTTTTTTGCTGTTTTTTTTTCCCCAATGGTAACTAAGATGGAATACTGGAGCCAAGTAAGAAATTCTCAAGCCCTAATAATTCATTAAATTAATGGTGGTTTGGAAGAACATTAGGTACTATCCAGAGTATCTTTCTGTCTCTTTCTGATAAAGATCGACTGTTCATGTTTCATTGAGCAGAAAAATCTTTTTTAGAGGAAAGAAAAATATGACAAAGAAATGAAAATATGCTTCTAAACACCACAGCTTCTAAGGCATCTCAGTGACAATCTTGGTATCAAAACCTGACAGAGCAGCCTTTCAAGTAAGGGTAATTTTTACTTCTAGAAGTGTATTTTTTATACAGGGTGCTTACACTTAAGGTTCCTGCAACAATATTTGCTGACTTCACTCAAAAGTGACAGGTTAACTTTCATCACCATGATTCTTTTATATACAGCATAATAATACAAATTAAGTTTTAAAGCACTATGATGGAACAGGGAATTAGGCAGTGACAACTTCCCTAACTCACCAGTTGGAGACACTTGGCATGACGAGAAAGCAGTTTCACAGAGAAAAGCAATTTGTGCAGAAAAAGGAGATTTCCAGCCAAAACTCTGTGAAAAGGGAGGTTTTGTGTTATCCAGCCTGGAACTGCTAGAATACCCTGAAATTAAAATCCTGTCATTTTCTAGAAAGGCATGTAGTGGTTTTAATGACCAGGGGAACAACCTCTATTTTGCTCTTTCTTTGGGAAAAAAAAAAGAGCCTATGCTCTCTGTACAACAATGCCTCCCAACACTCATTTAAAAAAAGCTTGTATGAAAGCCTGCTGTTCACTTAATTTACCTCCCTCCTTCCTACAACATTGAGATATTCCTTGGAAGTACCAGAGAAAAACCTTAGAAAAAAATCATAGAATCATAGAAGTGGTTGGAAAAGACCTCTAAGATCATTAAGTCTAACCATCAACCTAACACCACTATGGCCATTAAACCATGTGCCAAAGTGCCATGTCCACGTGTTTCTCGAACACCTTCAGGGACAGTGACTCCACCACCTCCCTTGACTGTTGTTTTGTAAAATCCAATGGTGAGCATCTTTGAAAGGTATACAATGAGATTTCTAATGACATTCACTGCTGCACTGCACTTGCCTCACTGTGCATGGATGCAGTTCTGTGGGGCAGGTGCTGCCTGCACCTCTGGAGTGATGTGGAGGTAGACTTGGAGCCTTGCAAGACTCCAGAAGGGCATTTGTTGTAGCTGCTGATGCTCAGGAATGTCCACTCTTCTTAGTTGTATCTACTCCTGTATCTGAGGTTCCATGATACTGATGCCTCTTGTATCTTGCTGTACAAGCTTGTAAACATGTTCAGGACTTAATTGGTGTTTTGCCTCATATGAGAAGAAGGGCCATGAGGATGGTCAGAGGGCTGGAGCAACTCTCCTATGGAGACATGCTGAGAGAGTTGGGGCTGTTCTGTCTGGAGAAGAGAAGTCGCCGAGGAGACCTTATTGTGGCCTTCCAGTATCTGAAGGGGACCCACAAGAAAGCTGGGGAGGGGCTTTTTAGGATGTTGGGTAGTGATAGGACTAAGGGGAATGGAGCAAAACTAGAAGTAAATAGATTCAAATTGGATGCTAGGAAGAAGGTCTTCACCACGAGGGTTGTCCAGGAAGGTGGCAGAAACCCCATCCCTGGAGGTTTTTAAAGCCAGGCTGGATGTGGCTCTGATCAGCCTGATGTAGTGTGAGGTGTTCCTGCCCATGGCAGCGGGGTTGGAACTAGATGATCCTTGAGGTTCCTTCCAATCTTGACAGTTCTATGATTCTATGAGTTTGTACTTGCTTTTTGTAATGCAACGTGTTTCATTAAGCTTTTCTATCTCATCTAAGAAGTTCAAGCCTTACAAGAACCTCACTCTAGATAGCTTCATCTGTTCCTTTTGCTCATCTAAAGAGTATGGGTTTTTTTTTGCCTGCATGTTGCTGGAATGGAATCACAGAACCTGTTCTGAACTGAAACAATTACTGTAGAAGGCAAAATTTTCAACATATGTTATTGTACTGAAGTTAAGCATGAATAATATATGACCCACAATACTGTTTAAATAAGCTTAGGTAGCATTCTTATTTTTCTTACTTGGTTTTATCTAGTGGCAGAGGAACTATAAGCTGGTTTACACTACAGGTCTAGCTTCTTCTATTTCCTTTTGTTCATTTCACTAGAGGAAGAACTTGTTAAGCTAACGTGAAACAAAATTGTAGTAAAGTCAGTTAGGATTGATATACATGTGGGTTTTTTTAGTTGTCTGATGAAAAAAGCTTTCTCATTATTTGTGTGTTACCTGCTGTTTTGGGTTTTATAGTGTTATGTCTTTCCCCCTATGAAACAGCATTCTTTGAGCAGTCACAGGATCACAGGATGTTAGGGGTTGGAAGGGACCTCCAGAGATCATTGAGTCCAACCCTAGTCGGGAGAAGGTACAAGAATCTTCATCCTGGACAAGTCCATGGACAAGTTTCTTCTGATCTTTTGCTAAAGTGTTGGTGTAGACAGATGAATACACAAATTGTAATAGATTACTTCCTTTTTTTTTTTAACTGTCCATGTAGACTTAACTCAGACTTGGACATTCTTGCTCCCAGCTCTTGTGCAGTGTAAAAAATGTGTTTAACCAGAACTAAAGTTATGAGATCATCTAAACATAAAAAGAAAAGAGACAGCTTTTGGATACAGGTAAGTAATTTCTACTGACTGTTCTGCTGTCAGTAGTCTCAATGTGAGTTGTTATGATATCTCAAATGCATCTTGCGCTCCAACTAAATACTACAGGAATCTGAGGCTTCTATACTGTGGATAGTGAGACCCAAGATAGAAGTGTGAGGAAGGCTTCTTTGCACTAATTTTCTGAACTCTTAGTAAGATAGGCCTAATGTAAATATTTGGAGGTGTTTAGGAAGAGACTGGATGGGGTGCTCGGTGCCATGGTTTAGTTGATGATTAAATAGTGTCAGATGATAGGCTGGACTCGATAATCTCAAAGGTCTCTTCCAACCTGGTCTGGTCTATTCTATTCTATTCTATTCTATTCTATTCTATTCTATCTCTAGCCAGTCTCATCTTGAGGCTCTGGCTGGCCTGATCTGGCCCATGGCAGGGGCATTGGAACTAGATGATCCATGTGGTCCCTTCCAACCCTGACTCCTATTCTATTCTATTCTATTCTATTCTATTCTATTCTATTCTATTCTATTCTATTCTATTCTATTCTATTCTAGTATGTACTTGATAAATGTTCATTTCAAATTGGAGATACAGACATATGTATTTCTTCAGCAAAGAGAAAAAAAAACCCCAAGGAGAACCCTTTCTGAAAAGCATTTCGTGCTGCTGTTTCCAGCAGTACATCTAGGGACATGCTGAAGATAATTTTTATGTATGATCTTTTGAAAAATGAATGAATAATCTATGTCATATATCTGTGCAACAAAACAAGAAAAGACAACTTTGTGTAATTCAGCGCCAAAAAAATGATTGGAAGATGCAGTCAGTACAGTTTTATGGCTCTTAGGCCACAGTGCTTCTTTCAGTTCATTCTGTTCCAACGACTCAAAGCAAGTGCTGGCCATGCCCCGGATGGCTTTATTCAATTAAAGCTACTTCTCAAGGTCTTGGGTCCCTGTGGTGGAATCACGCATGCAGACACGTGCATCCGCTGAACTTGAGCCTTATTTGCTGCCAGCTCAGCAGCTTGAGGTCACTTGAGTGCTTTCTAAGAGGAAGGAATCACTCCAAAGAATTATCTGCTGGCCTGGCTCCTTCAGACAGAAAAGCTGCTAACTTTCTCAACACCCATGCTTCTGCCAGCGCTTTTATAGGCATTGCTTTATCTTCTATTTACAAGTTGCTTTCCACTGGGTGAAACTGCAACTTCCATCTGTGATCTGCTAGCAGATCTTAAGATGGCAAGGCTCTAAATCTGAGAGTCTCACCTCAGCAGTATGAGCATTAGTTGTGTGATAAAGCTGTGAAGTTATAGGTGCTTCTCACAAAGCAAGAGAGCTTACAAAACCACAGTTCTTCCCATTTAATGTTTGGTTCTCTGAACATGTATGGTTTTGGTTTCCATGTAGAACATCAGAAGACATGAGCTAAGAAGAAGATTGGATAATACCTGAAAAAAAGAGCTGAAGAAGGACTGTGTTGGTAAAATTGCTGTAGTTAGCTTCTTTTTGAGAAGTAAAAACACTTTTAATTTGATTAATCATAGAATGGTTTGGATTGGAAGGGACCTCCAAAGATCATCTAGTCCAACCCCTCTGCAGTGAGCAGGAACATCCCCTATTAGATCAGGTTGATCAGAGCCTTGTTGATCCTTGAATATCTCAAGGGATGGGACCGCAACTTCCTCTCCAGGCAACCTGTTCCAGCCTGATGGTAAAGAACTTGTTCCTAACATTCAATGTAAATCTACTCTGAATCTTGGCTTAAAGAAATTTCAACCCTAAATCATCAATCCAAGATTTTAGCATACCTTGAATTTACACACTTTGTAAGCCTTTATTTTCCTGAGTGATCTTATCTAGACAGCAATAAAACCCATACACTCTACTACCCAGGAGTTTCTAAGTTTTGCCATGTGAAAATCCAGAGTGGAGCTAGTTAAGAACAGCTGCATGGCCTTAGGTCTCACTAACACAAGGGAAAACTGAATGACCCACTGGTCAGTTGACCAACTGTATGCTACTCAAGCTCTGTGTCTTGCAGACTTGGTGAGAGAAGAGCAGATTTTCACTGGATCATCAAAAAACTTTTTTGACCTGGGGTCAAACTTTAACTCTCTTCCACTTCCTGCTGAGATGCTGAGCTGTTCAAAACCAAAAAAAAAGGTTGGCAACATAAAAAAAGGAAATTTATACTTGCAATTTCTGTCACCATTCTCAGAAATGGCTTAACTGTTTGCAGTGAAACTTAGCATAAACCATTGTCTCCAGTGAAAGCCAGGTGGAGAAACCCAAATCATACAATAAGGAGGAAACTGAGTAACGGGGGAAAGCCAACCCTTTGAAATGGAAATACTTAGATAGTGTCATTTCTGCTTTATCCCATATAAAAATCATAATTTTATCTGTTCCCTCAGGTAACAACAGTAATGGTGTCTACTCTGCTTCGGGGGAGACAGAGCTGGGACTGTGTAGGCTACTGGAGGGCCAGCAGATTTAAGACTTGGTAAAAACCCATTCGTAGTCAGACCTCAGTGTCATCCACCAATGGTTAACCCTAACTCCAGCCCTGAGTAAGGGCTTGTCTGTGGCTTCATGTCCAAATTGCTGCAAGGAGAGGAGAGATTTTTGAGTGTTGGCCTGCTGAAAGACTCTGTTTTGCTTCTGTCCAGTGGCAGAGTGACTCTGTTTTTCCAGCCTGTGATGTTTTTGTCTTTCTATTTAAGGTGAAAAACCTCAGAAACTGTATGTTTTCTTTAACGTCTTCTTCAGTCTGAGAGGATGCAGTTATTATTTATATACACCAGCTCTTTGTTCTTGTTTAGGCTGCTCTAGCTGGTCTGAAATTACTCATTGGGTTCACATCCCTGAAACTGGAGTAAGCTTTGTGGTGTAGTATCCATACTGTAACACATCCCCAGCTGGAGTTCACTCTGGCAGAGTTTCCAAAAACTCGAGTCCTCCTGAGGGAAAGAGGTCGTGTTAGGAAAGACTCTGTAATCTTATGATCTCTACCATGACCCAGACTCCAAGACAGGCACCTCAAAGTATCAAAGTCTACTTCTGCCCTGCAATCCTCAGGGAAATGGCTTGATTAAATGTGAGCAATTCTCATCTTACAGAATGTGAACCGATTTGAGTAGAGCCAAGCTGCATTACACAACTTCATTATAGCACGTGGTAAACACTTTCAGGCTCCAGGCAGGCATTGGTGGTAGGGTGCTATTACCAGTTACAGACTTTTTGAAGGCACTTTGCAAAACTGGTTAAGCTTCTTATGCTGTGCACTATTTGAAGTAAAAAATGTGATGATACCAGCTGCAGGTGCTGCAGGGAAGGATCAGTGGGGGTGATAAAAGACAGTGAGGCAGAGCAGCCATCCTGGTTCATCAGAGCTGCTGGTTGCTGGGAGCCTGTTTGAAGAAAAATGCACAGCTGGGTGCATTTGGGATTGCTGGCTGTTCTTGCAGGAGGAACAACCACTTCTCTGAGAGAAGGGCTCAAAAAAAATGTGAGTGGTCATAGTGGCATGAAGCAACTCAAACAGAGCATTTGCATGGCTGACTGGGGAGGAACAGAGAGGTAGGGGTGGTGATGCCACTCTTTGGATGCTTGCTGGGCCAGTGTTAGTCTGTTCATATTCACAAAGGCTGTATCCTTTTCACAAAGGATAGGGAAAATGGTAGATAAACTTTATGCTAAGGCCTGGCAAAAATGTTTTAGAGTGGAATATTAGAAATACTTGATTTCTCTGGTATAATGACAAGACCCTGCTGCTGTAATTGAGTTAGGGGTCAAAACTACCTCAATCAGGAGGAAATAACAAGATCTCTTCAACCAACAAGACAAAAACTTTACAGAAACCAATCTCTTGATGTTAATCACTCTGGACAAATTCACCTTCTAGAATTAAAGTTCCTGCTTTTGAAGCAATGGTGATTAATCTCTGGTGTTTGGAGCTAAATGGAGACATAATTTATTTGTATCTTTCTCTTTTCTGCGGCATCATTACAGAATTGGGTCCATTGCTACTACAGCTCTGCATAGACTGCAGGAGCTCTGTCACTTCCAAAATTGTTATTAATGATTTGGGAAGAAGTGCCAACGTCTAGATAAAAATCTGTGTTGACACAGTGGTTGTTGGAGTAGTTGTTCCTGGGGCTGTCAGACTGAGAAGATTAAATGCAAGAAGGGTTGGGGGTTTTTTTCCCCCCAAGTAACATTGAGCTCTCTACAAGAGCAAGGAGAATTCCCTGCCTTGTTTTATACAGGATGCAGATTGAATGACCTAACGGGACTGATTGACCTTAAAATAGTATTAGTCATATTGCTTGTGTGAGTAAAATAAGCAAGAGCAGACACACCCTTGGGTATCTGCATAATTTATTTTAAATTGCTTCAGACAGACAAAGAACATGAGATTGAGGAACACTGAGGTTTAGGGGGATAGTTTTCCTTAGATTGTGTTCTCATGCCCCTGGAGGCGCTGCAGAGTACCTAGGTGAGTTGGCTAGAAACACCAACATTACACGAAGCCAAGGAACACCCTTGTACAGCATGTTGTTTCATAAACTACCAAAAGAATAGTATTTTTACATTTCATAGAATCATAGAATCAGTCAGGGTTGGAAGGGACCATGAGGATCGTCTAGTTCCAAACCCCCTGCCATGGGCAGGGACATCTCATGCTAGATCAGGCTGGCCAGAGCCTCATCCAGCTTGGTCTTAAACACCTCCTGGGATGGGGCCTCAACCACCTCCCTGGACAACCCATTCCAGGGCTACACCACTCTCACGGTGAAGAACTTCTTCCTCACGTCCAGTCTGAATCTCCCCACCTCCAGCTTCATTCCATTCCCCCTAGTCCTATCACTACCTGAGAGCCTGAGAAGTCCCTCCCCAGCCTTCTTGTAGGCCCCCTTCAGATACTGGAAGGCCACAAGAAGGTCACCTCGGAGCCTTCTTTTCTCCAGATTGAACAGCCCCAACTCTTTCAGTCTGTCCTCACAGGAGAGGTGCTTCTGATGCTCTGATCATCCTCGTGGCCCTTCTCTGGACATGTTCCAGCATGTCCATATCCCTCTTGTAATAGGGGCTGCAGAACTGGACGCAGTACTCCAGGTGGGGTCTCACCAGAGCTGAGTAGAGGGGGAAAATCACCTCCCTTGACCTGCTGGCCACACTTCTCTTGATGCAGCCCAGGATCTGATTGGCCTTCTGGGCTGCAAGTGCAAGTGTGTTTTGTTTTGTTTTGTGGCTGTATACAGCTTTCTTATTGAGAGGGTAATAAATGATAGGAATCCTTATTTGGATTTTTCTCTTGATGTTTTGAGTGAACATTGTAGGAATGGTAAACCTCACACCTGACATTTAATTTTGTCCTAATTGTAAGGGAAGAGGTGCTGCTGTAGTCAGCAAGAATACAATGCAAACTAGAATACTGCCAAGACTTGGGATTTAAAAATATGAAATGTTCATGTTCTATGAAATTAAAGATTTGAGCCAACTGTGGAGCACAGAAATCTTGGGGATTTTTTTTACACAAAGATACAGTGTGTCTGATTCAGTCTCTAATTACATTCTGTGCGTTGGGCTGTCAGCACTACCATAAAACCTCTCCCCAAAAGGGCAAATCCACAGGGAAAAATAAATAAATAATTAAACACCACAGACCTACAACAGCAAATCAAGCTAAATATCAGACAGTAACTCTTTCTCCTAACCCTTTACTCAGTCCTTCAATCTGTTAAAACATGAGATATGTAAAGAATCATCTTGTAGTCTAGAACACAACCTTTTTAAAATTCTTTTTCTTTGTGTAACAGCAAAAGTTAGTGGTAATGACTCATGAAGTTATTCAGTCCTTCATAAAAGACCAACTTTTCTTTGACTTCATGACCTCCCTTACTAGCAAATTCCACAAGATGATTCCAGCCTATGGCCATAAAGTAGCTGTGTCAGAATTTATTGCCTTGAATTTCAGCAATCATGTCTTTTGATTCTAGTGAGTGAAAAATAAGGATGAGGAAGATGGACCAGGATTTTTCTTCCTTTTAATCTATAGACCTTATTTAAAACCTGAAAGCCAGATTGGTTTTTTGTTTGTGTTTTGTTTTTTTAATGTAGATCTAATTTCATGGCTAACAAAATGGTTACAATTCAAATTGCCTTGCCACCTTAAAGCTTTGAATGTTCCAAATACGAACTTTGTTCCAAAATGTGAATCAACATCCTTCCACGCAGTCTATATTTGTCTTTTGATCTTTCTTTTATACCTTCATGAAAGAAGTGTGATTTTTCCAGAGCTTTTGAAGGAGCAGCAGTATGTGCAGAGTTATAAGCAATAGGCTTGTAGCATATATACTGCCTGGCTTCGAGCTAGAGCATGAGTTAGTGGTGGGGACACTCACTCTGAAAGGCAGAAGCCATGACTGTCTCCAGCTCTTTCCCTGACTTCTTGTCTAACTGCTGCCAAGTCCTTCCATCTCTGTGTCTTTGTTTCTTCTCTCTCTGTTTTGTGTTTTTGATTAGATTTCAAATTATTTTCAGATGGGGGATTATCTCTCACTGTGTTTGTGGAACGTCTAGCACAACAGAGCTTTAGTGCTGACTGCAGTCTCTAGGCACACCTTAACATAAATAAGAGGGAGGGAGAGAGCTTCATTCTTTCCAAGGTACTCTGTTTTTGCTGCCTACACACCAAACACAGAATGCAAAGTCACAGTCTTTGATTGCTAATGACCCACTTCTTCCTTGATACTTTCATCTAGTTGCTATTATGGCATCTTTTTTCCTTTTCTTCTATTTTTTAGATCCTACTGAAAAGATTTGAATGTGCAGGTCAGGTATTCAAGACAAAGATATAGTATGAATAGAGGTACAATGTAGGGCGTGTCAAGCCTGTACCATACAGCATGGTGCTGAGAACTCAACAGCAAAGAGCAGAGCCACATGGGGAACAGTGAAGTAATAACCTCTAGGATTATTACTCAGCACTAGCTCTGAGGTTTGTGCAGGCTGCAGTGTACATGCACCTTTACTGTCCCTGGAATAAACTGGCTACTGCAGGGATGATAAAATCCCTGTGCTTTCACGATGGAGAGTTTATACCATTCAGTTTCTGTTGCCCAGCCTTGCCTCTCTGTAGTAATTTCTATGCCACCTGGCTGCCTTTCAAGTTCTGCTGTGTCTGTTTAGTTTGAAAAACTCTGAGATTTTGTTCTCTGTTGTCAGCTAAACCAGTAGAAAATCTTTGGGTTTTTCGTAAGAATTTTTTTCTGTTGTGTTGAGCAGATAATTTTTTTTCCTCTCTCTCTCAAATGGAGACCCACTGGAGCCTCCAGCTGTATTAGAAATGAGATCTTGTGAGAAAAGAATGGATAATATATAATTATTTACTGATATAAATACAGTCATTGGGTTATACTGGAAAACTGTCCTCTGTGTCTAGGACCTAAGTCTTTCTGGTCTACCCTGCAATGGACAATGTTGCTTAGTGTTTCCACAGGAGCTGATATTGGTGCTCTATGGTCTCTTCTCTACCACTCTCATTGTAAGTCCCAGAGCTTCAGTAGTTTCTGTCTTGCTTGTATGGTGGGAATGACTTTGAGACAACATTTTTTCATGGTCTTTCACCTGGCACAAAGGATTCAGGTTGTTGACTTTTTTGTGGGTGAATTATACTTTCCCATACATCTTCTGTTTCTCAGAACCAATGTCCTTCTGCAGAGTCCAACCAAATAATCAGCCTTTATCCAAAAGACAAAGCCCCAGGGGGTCTCAGAGGAAACAGGTCCTGTGACACAACTTAGTAACAAAACCAAAGGAACAGTCATCCTTTGCCTTTCTTTAGTTTATTTTTCTTTTATTTAGTTACCAGAGTTTAACAAGGGAGTGATTTTGGCTGGAATATGAAAGTAGCTGAACTCCACTGTACTAATTGTGCTGGCTTTGAGGTTGGTGGAAGATTTGGTCCACCCTGAATAGCAGTCTTCCCCAATTTGTACTGTCCTGCCTACTCCACAGGAACAAACCGGAGAGCTGTACACTGTTTATCCTGAGCCCTTTGAAATGTGAATCACTCCAGGACAGCCTCTCCCAGGCTAGACTAGGAAAGCTTATTATCACTGATTTACAAGCCTTTAGAGATCAAAATGGGCCAAACCAACATTTCCTCCCTTCTTCTTTAAAACCACAACAGAGTGTCTGTCTGGTTTTGAAAGTAAAAATTCTTTCCATAGTGATTTTATTCTTTTGCACTTCTACTGACAAATAATTTACTAATTTCTCCCCATTGTTTCAAAACAGCTTGCAATTACTGAGGGGGATTTTTTTCCCCCCCAAATAATTTATTTTTTTTGTTCCTTGTACAGCAGCATCCACAGTGACTTCAGCTGAGCTCTGGCAGTAACAGACATAAATCTTAGGCTGCTCTGTAACGTGTATGCTGAAGGCAAAAGGGACAAGCTTCATGTTTACAGGGAAATGAGGACAGCCACCAACAGCCACCAGAACTCTGTACCATGGGCCACTTCAATGGCCTGGCAGTGGTGCCATAATACCTTTATTTTCAGAGCATGCTCATTTTCTTCTTATTAGGTTAAGAAAGTAATCTACTGTTTCATAGATTAATAAAAAGACTGGGAAAGAGCTTATATGCAAGTTACTGGGCTGACAGGATTGCTGGGTTGTAGTACTTGTAAAACAGATTGCATCTTTCTGCTGCTAGTGGAAAAGTGTTTTGCCACAGCTCTGGAATTTCACACAATGATTTCTAGGGACATGTAGTGTGACAGATGCCAAGCACTGGCTGACAGCACTGCAAATGTGGGGGCTTGGTGCAGAGCTCTCTGCTGCTTGCTGTTTGGTTCTTGCGATGCCAGTCCCTACACCTGTGTGCCTTGGATGCAACAGGAGCTTTTGTTTCTTGGGGAAATCCTTGGCCTAAAAATCCTCCTCTCTTAAAACCTAAGCATTATTGATGACACAATGCCAGTATAAAGGAGGATTAGTCAGCCAAACACTGACTCTAAACTCTAGGGTCCACGGTAAAAGAATTTTATGAAAGCATAGAAATCACTGTAAAATAAGATAAAATGAGATAACCTTTCTGGATTAGCAAAGGACCCCCTTTCTGTTTTGGTGGCAACCTGCACGTGAATTATGAGATTGCTCTTGTTTTAACTTACTGGAACTGTCAAACCCCTGCCAGATGAGTTGTTACGCTTTCTCAGACAGCAGTGGCACTTCTTCATTATATGAAAGAGTCAGGTTTGGATTCATGTTACCATTACTGTGTGTCTGTTGGGGCAGGAGATAATTTCATATGGTCAGAGCTTCTCCTGTGAGCCATTCCAGGGAACAACCACAATTATTATTTGAGCTTAATTACACAATGGCTCTCAGTGTATGCAAGGCTTCAGATAGTACAATACAAGACATGGATCTTGAATAGACCTGTTAGTATAAACAAGACCTCAGGGCCATCAGAAACTCTATGATTATCTGCTGTAAATGAAAGGCATCATTCTTTCTTGTCTTGAATAATGCAACCAAAACCACAGTCATGTAAGTGTGATTGTATCCTGAGGGGAAAGTGATAGAAGAAGCTTATGGCAACTCTCAGTTGTGTTGCTTGGTACCCTGTTAATGATGAGAAGAACCTGCAAGTAATGGGGAACAGCATCTACATCAGAAAGCTAGAATCTGGGCTTCAGGCTGTGGAAAGTGATTGAAATTAAGCATTTATCTAAAAAAGTAACTTGGATCAGAATGGCACCTTTGTGGTTCAGTTATAAACTTATGTATACAGCACACTGTGCAAAGCCACATATCCACAATGTGTGTATGAACAAGCTACCTTCTGGCTGGTTGTCCAGTTTTTCTGCAGAATCAAAGAGTTCATTCTGGCACTCTCAGCCATTTTTCTTCCCCCTCCTAACCACATCAAGAACATTCCTAGCATTTTCCTTAGGAGGTTACAATCATTTCAGTCATAACTTGAATAAAAAAAGGTTGGCATTTGTCAACACATTTATAAAATCTTCACCTGGAATCTCTCTTTTCTTACTAATGAAGAACACCTGACTGCAGAAAAATGTTAATTGACATGAAAGTACTGGCAATGCAGCATGTAAACAACAGATTTGATCTTGAGAACTGTGCTCCTCCCCCACCGGCTTTACTACTTTGGCTTTTGCAGCTAAACTGTGATTCTGTGTAAACACAGTAGGCTACTAGAATCATAGAATCAATAAGGTTGGAAGAGACCTCAAAGATCATCAAGTCCAACTTGTCACCCAAGACCTCATGACTACTAAACCATGGCACCAAGTGCCACGTCCAATCCCCTCTTGAACACCTTCAGGGACGGTGACTCCACCACCTCCCTGGGCAGCACATTCCAATGGCTAACAACTCTGTGAGTTGCCCCTTCTGCTGGTGAGCTGCAAGGAGGAAGGATGTGAAGGAAATAAAGGAAAAGGAGCATTGAATGGAAAAGAAAAAGAATGAGCTGGGAGGAAAAAAAGAGAAGATGAAGACATGTGGACATTGCCTCAACACAAAGCATGAGACAATGGCATTTTCTTTTTTTGTTTTTATTGGAGATTACTATTCCCCACCTGCTAAGAACAGGAAGCTTTAGCAAAATGTATTCTGCATTTCAAGAAATACAAGCAGGAACTGCAGTGGTGATGTCAGTGTGTATAACTTTATTACCCTGTGCTACCATCCAAAGAGTAACTGCTGAATGTTGTCACAGAGTTTGTTTCTGGAAGCAGAACATTCCATCTTTGTGGAGAGGTATTCATACATTTCCATTGTTGAACACCCCTCTTCATGTAAATGCACTGATCACACCTCAGGGAAGTCTTAGTTAAGCCCCTTTGCTAATTTCTAGCTGCCACTTCATCATCTGTGACACCTTAATTTCTGAAGAAGCAGACCGGGAATCCTTGGCTTGTTATTGCATCAACATTCAGAGATATTAATGGAGAGGTGCAGAGATGTTTGACTAACTGCACCAGGAAGTTTTCTTTAACGTCCTTCAATCATGCAAACATTTCAGGTTAAGACTGCAAAAGTCAGTGAAGAGATTTAGGCCTATCAGCAAAGCTAACAGCTGGAAACCCTCAGATACAGTCAGTTTCTAATGCATTGGTGAGACAGGATAAGACAGGAGGGAACTCAGGAGAAGTAATCTGCTGTTACTTAAACAAAAAACCCCGGAAAAATCCAGGCAGCAGAATGTGATTTGGGACAATAGCTGCTTCCTGAGATGTGTGCTGTGTGGAGCCCCTGTCTGTGGTGTCTTGACCTGCTCTTCCTGAACTGTAAGCATTCAAGCAGGGCTGCAGAAGTGAGGTCATATTTCAAAAGGATTTGTGGTAGCAAGCAAGCACAAGTTCGTGTGCCCACCCAAAGTGAACTGCACTTCAGAAGCAACCTCTGAGGGGTGAAAAAAGTGTCAGATTGTCCAGCACTCAAGGTCATGCAGAGAAATGTGAAGAGGGTTTTGAATACAGCACTAGGTCTGTTACAGAGGCTTGCAAAGCGGGGGGGCCATGAGCTTTGCAATGCAGAATATGCCCAGCCCAATCCCATTCCCCCACTTTCCTTCCTGTATGGCCCCTTTCCCAAGAAAAAAAACAAAACAACCACAACATCAATCAGTCCACCTGTAGCTGGCAAAACATAACCCAAACACCTGCATGCCAGGGCACAGCTGGATGCTTGCTACTCTTGACCCAACGTAGTGCAAGCTGCATACTGATTATTTGATCAGGGTGGTTTGGAAGAAGGGAGCTTTGAAGAATAATTTGCAGCAAAATTAAGAGGCTGTGTTTTCCCTGGCTGCCCTCATTTCCCTCCTCTCCTAAAAACTCTCCATGCTTTTTAATGATGCTTGCTTTGAGCGTGTGCTCATGTTGAACCTGGGAAATTTGTTTTGTTAAAAGAAGGCATGTTGTACCTGCCAGCTAAACTTTTATCTGATACTGTTAAGATCAGATGTATAGTACAATCTCTTCCAGATAAAGAAGAGCTTTTGGAAGTGGAGTGTGATTAAGAGTAACAGGAATATATTTCCATGCAAACAAAAAAATGGCATATAAGGAAATCAGAGAAAGGCAATAGAACAGTGAAGATAGGCAAAGGAAATGAGTCCTTCAGTAGTGCCTTGGAGGTGTGAATGTAGATGAAAAAGACAGGAAATCTGAGAAATGGGATGTGACTATCAATGCAGTAGAGATATGAATGAAAAGAGTAACAGGCCAGGCCATATTGAGGGGTTTCTGCAGGAGAGAAAATTGCAACAATGAAAAGAGAAAGAAGGGCATAAGGGTATGTGTAAAGTAAAAGCTGTGTTAGCATGGTGTGGAAAGGATACTCTGAGGAAACAATTGGACTAAATAACCTTCTGAGGTCTCTTCTTATGTGAATGATTCTCTGGAAACAAGAAAACCTACAAGCACCGAACACATTAGTGGGTTATTTTAGCTGTCTTTGTGTTTTCGTAATACTTGGAAGCTTCACAGTGTTGAACACCACTGTTTCAGGGTGCAGGATATGCTTATGCCCTATGCAGAACACAGAATCATACCTATGTAATTCTTCTTACCTCTTGTTTTATACTTCTACTTTGCCTCACTAAGTTTGAAGGACATAAATATATTTGGCTGTTTGTGATATGGTAGTCAAGTAAACAGAGAATGACAAAAATAGTATAAAGTCTGTTCCTAACACAGTAAGAGAAGTAATCAACTTTCCATTGAGTAAGAAACTTGGTGGACAACCCAGTGGACAGTTTTCCAAAGTGTCAGGGACAAAGTTGTTCCTGTCAGGGAAAATATTGTCAAAGTTCAGCAAAATGTCACCTAAATAAGTAGTCAGACATTTAAGTTTGCACCTTCCTGGCAATTTCATTTAGCTATGCAAACAAGAAAGCCTGTTTATTAAAGCCTGTCCCCTCATGGTTGCTGAGCATTGCTTTATCTGAATTAAAAAAGTCCCTTGAAAAAAGTGTGGTGTGTGTGTGTGTTCAAATCTGGACAGTACAAAACACCCCACAAACACCCCAGCAAACCAACCTTGCTGGGTGTTATTTCTTCTGCAGCAGAAAAACTTGTAGTAAACTCTTAACTCCCTCAGTCTTGTGGAAGGAGTACTTCTGTTGGACAGGATGAAGCAGTTGGCATTTATTTTGTAGTATCATACTTACATTTCTCTGGCATGAAGAAATATGGCATGTGGACCTTTGCCTGTGGAAAACCCAGCCTCCTGATCTCCTCTCTCGTTTCCCCAACTTTTAGTAGGGCAGCCAGTGAACTGGTGTAAATAGTGAAGGCTGTGTTCAGGGCACTAAACATTGATTGCACCTTGCAGCTGTGGATCTGCTCCTAACTATGTTTGTGAAAGCTCCTCCTCACAGCTAGTCATGAGCAGTGTCTTTGTGGATTCAGGAGTGACAAACGCCCTCTCTCTGAGTACTTCAGTTCACATTTGAACTGCATTGTAGTTTTATAGCTGCTTTTCTGGTCTGAGTGGTGTCTTTAACTGTTCTTTCCTAGAAACAAAAATCACAGAACTCCTATGGGAAAAGGTTCATTGGGAGCTTTGAGATGCTTAAGACTTCAGCATTCCCAAAGATTAATGGCTATTTCTGTGGTTTTCAGCATACTTCCAAAGCAATGGGAATTGAATCATCTAGAAAGTGCCCAGCCAAAAAGTCTAGAGCATAGCAGAAAGGTCCTTAAAATATCTGGTGTTGAGAGTAGATGCTTGGTTTTTCTGGCATCACTTTAATAAGATGGTTCTCATTATAATCTCTTTCTACTCTGATATTAGATGGTTGCTTTTCACATGGACCCTACCAACTTACCGCATTTTGAACCCCAAGATACTTGGTGATTTGTTCAGATTCCCTGTTGCAGTATAAGAGATGATAATCTTAAAATTAGTGTTGCTTGTTTTTAATGTAAGTTTCTAGATTTTGTGTGAAAGAAAAGCTTCCAAATGCGGTGCAGGTATTCCTGAGAGGCTCAGAAACCAATGAGCAAAGGAAAAGAATCACTTGCTTTTGTATGTGGTCACATAATTTTGAAGTTAAACACACGTGAAGTTCCCCCTTTTTCTTTTTCCTCTTGCTTTTGCTCACTCTCTAAATTACTGCATGTTCAACTGATGTATCTATATTCACCTTTCCAGCACACGTTGCTCACAAACATGTTAGAGGTTCCCGTTAGAGAAATGAGAACTACAAAACATGTTATTGCTGTTGATTATCACCTGAAAAGGATGACCAGAAATTGTTCTGTGGTCATTTGGATATTATGCAATGGGAGCTGAATGCATCTTTGTTCCAATTACCAAATGCACTAAAATACTACTTTCTGAGAGCTGAAGAACAAAATACTGCCCTTGGAAACACACATTTGTCTGAATCTTGAAGCCTTTTTCATTGCATCCAATTCTGGAGGAATATTTTTAGCTGTTGAATTTAGCCCTTCAGAACGTCTTGTGGTTTCCTCCAGGACAGAGTTCAATAAATTACTCTCTTCACAAACAACCCAAGTGTGGTTCGGTGGTTCGGGTCTCCTGCAGGGTTCAGAAGTTCAAAACAAAAAAGCCCATCTCGGTGTCCATCTTTCTCATGCACAACCAGCAGCAGCTTCCCTGGACGGGGTCTAGGCCACAAGTGCTTGTAAAGGGGTCCACATGCCAGTGCTGGTCTCTGCAGCATCTTTAGAGCAGAGGAGGTGATTACATCCCTTGTGTCTCTGACACCTCTGCTGGGACTCAAGCAGAAGCCAGTGTCAAGAGGAGCATGTGTACTTACACACACACCCACATGCCCCCCTGCCCATACACACATCAGGGGCATCCAAGCTTGTGAACATTTTTCTCTGCTGCCTTAATGAAATCAGTATTGTTTATTAGATGGGTCTGTGTTCTTTCTTTCAACACCTCTGTTTTTGGGTTATAATTCCTTTATATCTTCATTGTTTTTTAGTAATTGGACAAAGTGTTTCCCAGCTTAACATTTTAGCGAGTGGCAAGAATCCCAGCAGCCGTGTCACGGGGCCAGGATTTCAGTATTTCCAGAGCCACACATTTGTCCAGGATATTTATGTCATATTTAGCTTGGTTACTAGAAGCAGAATTTTAAGAGTGGAAAAAAAAATATTAATTTTTTTTTTTTCTTTTAAGCAGAGATTTACTTCTTATAAATCTGGGATTAGTACCTCAGCAGCTATGGGTTTGAATCTGCAGCTAAGGGCTTAGGCTGAGGCTCTGAGCCCAGCTTCGTCAGCTGAACCTCAGCTACAGCCAGTAGGTCTGACCCAGGTGCAGTTTCTCATACATGGCAGTAGCAGTTCAGCATCAAATTCTTCTCCACAAAATCCCTGGTGTAGGAACAGTGACTGAACCAGATGTGACACAGCTGGGAGAAGCCCCCAGAACACTTAGAACATTAGAGGACACAGTCTCAGGCTGCGCCAGGGGAGGTTTAGGTTGGATGTTAGGAAAAAGTTCTATACAGAGAGAGTGATTGCCCATTGGAATGGGAGGTGGTGGAGTCACCATCATTGGAGGTTTTCAGGAGAAGACTTGATGGGGTGCTTGGTGCCATGGGTTAGTTGATTAGGTGGTGTTGGATTGGTTGATGGGTTGGACACAATGATCTTGAAGGTCTCTTCCAACCTGGTTTATTCTATGTATTCTATGTATTTCATTGAACCCATCTGGCCAAGATGAGCCAAGCGCTATAATCCAGCCCTTGCACTGCATAGCTCTGCAGCCTCTTGGTACAAAAAAAGGAAGAGGGTCCTTTTGGCTCCCCTTTATTTTTGAACCCAGGCAAAACCAGATCAAGCCTGTGTAATAATTTCCCCCCATCACTTTATTTGGGGATGGGCAAACAGTTTAAAGAGACAAGTGGCTTCCTACTACATTTTAAATGGAGGTTGTAAAATCAGTTGGGGAAGCAGGCCTCCTGCGCATCTTTGCAGACACCCAGCACGAAGGCTAATTGAATCCTGAACATTTCTGACTGCACTTGCTGCTCATACACAGGACTGGAAATCTGCTTCATGGGATCAGACACCAAAAATGCTCTGTACAGCCATTTTAGTCCATATTCAGTAAGTGTGTGCCTTCAGATCCTTGTCATCCCTTTGTTGCTTTGACAAGATGAATCCTTTGTACAAAACCAGCTATACTTTGCTGATGTTTCTTATGAGTCTAGATAACCCCTGTGTATTTGGATGATTCTCAGTGGAACTTTACCTATAAGACTACATACAATTTTATGTCACAGGGTTTTATACCTGCTAGCATCACATATTACGACAATTTAAAGATACTGCCTTGCCAAGAAGGAGCTCTGGGTGCGTTCATGGTCAACCCACAAAACATATCTTGAATTAAATGTGATTTTTGTATGTGGAGTGCTTGAAGGATCAGCTCTAGGTCAGTATTCATCTTTGCACATACATTTCTTTTTATATGCAATAAATGTATTTGAAAAGTACTTCTTAACCTTTTTATCAAGAATAAATACTGCTGAAATGCATGTATTCCTGATATCAAAATAATGATCACCTGCAAGGTGGTGAAGGTTTCACTCACTAAATGAAATCACAAAAGAGAAAAGGGTGTTCACAATAAGATTAAGGCTGTATCTGAGGAACTGGTGAGCTTGAGAGGGCTTCAGAGCTTCTTGGCTGGGTACATGCCCAGGTGGCATTCTGATTCTGTGCTGCACTGAAGCAGTGCTGTACACTAACTCCCCTCTCCCCTCCCACAATGTGCTTTCCAAGAAGGAAATCCTGGGCCTGTGAAGGAGTTGAGTCAAGCTTTGATCAGAAACATGGGCTGGACAATTTGGGACCTAGGATCTATACAGAATTTTCTCTTTAAAGGAAAATAGTACCAGAACAAGAGGACACAGTCTCAGGCTGCACCAGGGGAGGTTCAGGCTGGATGTTAGAAAAAAGTTCTATACAGAAAGAGTGATTGCACATTGGAGTGGGCTGCCTGGGGAGGTGGTGGAGTCGCCATCACTGGAGGTTTTTAGGAGAAGACTTGACGGGGTGCTTGGTGCCGTGGGTTAGTTGCTTGGGTGGTGTTGGATTGGTTGATGGGTTGGACGCGATGATCTGGAAGGTCTCTTCCAACCTGGTATATTCTATGTATTCTATGTATTCTATGTATTCTAAATCATACAGAAAGCAGCTTCTGCTCTCTCTACTCACAGGTTTTGAAATACGAGACTTGATGTTATCAGACTGTCTAAATACTTCTGCTGTGTGGATCTGGCTCTACCTGACTGTCTGGTTTTCCACTTTCTTGTGTTCATAAGTTTCCAGTCTCAAGAGGATGGTGCAGCTTATGTGTGCACCTTAACAGGACCCTCAAAACAGACAGTTCAGTTTTAATTCATTCAGCCTGCCTCCATCACAGAGCTGATGAAGGTATCTTACTGAGCAAGCCAAGCTGGACACAATTCCCTCATCTCAGTCTGAATCTGTGTCTATATAACAAAATTTCACTAGACCACTGTGACAGCATGATTTTGTGGCTTGAAATAGTCAAAAAGGTGGATGGAGCCATGGGCTTTTGTCTGGATTCCATGGACCTTTGGTGCATTTTATGCTAAATTGGTATTAGATAAAAGGCAGAAATCATCCAAGGGAGACTGATGAATAGTTTTAGGCAACTGCTAGCTGAGTGTATTGACATTGAACAGATCGCTACCTAAAGTACTTCAGTTTCTGACCCAATTTTAATTTGGCTTGCTCTGTGTTGTAAGTTGCTGTGTATTGCCCATCATTTAGGAACTTTGTTCTGGAGGCCATAAACCTGAAAAGCATCACATCTCCTAGGTTTTAAATACTCACCTCTTTTATTAGATACACTCTTTGATCCCTTCTGCCTAGCTTTGACAAAGTCATTGTCACTGGTGTATCTTCATGGGGGGACATTATTTGGACTAGTAGTATTTAAAACATGCAAAGCCTCAGCTGTTGTAAACTTGCAAAGCAGCACTGACATGAGAAGTGAGCCATGGAGATAAATGAGCAAATAAGTAGCTTAAGCAAGTAAGTAGCTTAAGCAAGTAGCTTTCAGCATAGTCCTACTTCTAGCTTTCCCCTAGGAAAACTATTTCTTTCTGGACTTTGCTTTACTCATCCATTAAAGATTAGAGGACACAGTTTCAAGCTGTGCCAGGGGAGGTTTAGGCTGGATGTTAGGAAGAAGTTCATCATAGAAAGAGTGATTTGCCATTGGAATAGGCTGCTCAGGGAGGTGGTGGAGTCACCATCACTAGAGGTGTTTAGGAAGAGACTGGATGGGGTGCTTGGTGCCATGGTTTAGTTGATTAGATAGTTTTGGGTGATAGGTTGGACTCAATGATCTCAAAGGTCTCTTCCAACCTGGTCTGGTCTATTCTGTTCTGTTCTGTTCTAGCCTATGAAAGACCTTTACTCCATAGATAGTTCATGTCCCCTTTCAATGTTTGCCATAGAGTTTAAGATAATATTGTCCCATGACTTTTCCATCTTTTTCCTCTACAATTTCCTGGTTACCTTTAACTCTGGTTCAGGCTCCAGAGGAAGCCAGTTAAGCCAGACGAAAACTAACATAATAAACAACACAAATAGCATCTGTGGGACTTCTGAGTTGAACTGGCATACTGGGGAGGTAAAGTAAGACAGGTGGGCTACTGGTGGGACTCTACAGCCAGGAGTCAGAGACAGGAGAGAACTGAGTTGGGAAAGGAAAGGGAAGGAGTTAAGGAAAAGTGGGGACTTCCCTATGTTATCTAAACTTATCCTTGTGATGTTAGACCCAGTCCAATTGTAGCAAAAAGCTATGTATAGCCTCAAACTTGCCTCCTCTCTGTTTCTTTTAACTGTCCACTGTCTTTCTATTTGGCCACTCTTGGAAAGCATGTATCACACTGGAAAGTATGGAGAGGTGTATAGACTACCAAACAAATGAAATAATCTTTTCTCATTACTGGTTAAACCCCAATGTCACACTTCAAAACAGATAAACCAGATAAAGTGGAAAGAAAGGCAAGGAGAATATTAGATGTACAGAACTGTAAATTAAGAGGGAACTTTGGAAGTGTTGGATTGGGTAATGTAGACACCTTATAAGAACCTCCAGAGACAAAAAGAAAGGGTACAATCTGGTCCATACCTGCTGTGGATAGGACCCATTATCTACCTCAACTTCAGGGAGGCCTTTGATATTGTCTCCTCATAGGTAATCTTAGGAGGTGTGGGTTACAATATTGGGCAGTGAGGTGGATTAAGAACTGGCTTAATGACAGAGGGCTCAGAGGGCTGTGAACAGTGGTGCAGAGTCTAGCTGGAGGCCTTTAGCTAATAGTGTTCCCCAGGGGTCAGCACTTGGTCCAGTCTTGTTCAAAATCTCCAACTACTGGATGAGTGACTCTGCCCTAGTGACTCTCCCTGAGGAGTATTATGTTCAGTCCTGGACTCCCCAGTTCAAGAGAGAGAAGGAACTACTGGAGAAAGTCCAGCAGAAGGCTACAAGGATGACTAGGGGACTGGAGCATCTCTCTTATGAGGAAAGGCTGAGAGACATGGCGCTGTTTAGCCTGGAGAAAAGACGACTAAAATGGATCTTATCAAGGGTTACCAATATCTGCAGGGAAGGTATCAAGAGGATGGGGTCAGACTCTTTTCACCAGTGCCTAGCCACAGGACAAGGGGCAATGGGCACAAAATGGAACACAGGAAGTTCCATCTGAACATAAAGAAAAACCACTTTTCTTTGAGGGTCACGGAGCCCTGGAACAGGATGCCCAGAGAGGTTGTGGAGTCTCCTTCTCTGGAGGTATTCAAAACCCTCCTGGACACAATCCTGTGCAACCTGTTCTAGGTGAACCTGTTTTAGCTGAGTTGGACTAGACAATCTCCAGAGGTCCCTTTTAATTCCCACCATTCAGTGACTCTGTGATGGCTGTTGGCCCTTCCCTCTAGCCTATTTCTGTCCTTCTATATTGTTAGCCCTGCCTTCAGGCCTATCGACTGTTTCTCCCACTTTAGTGTCACCTGCAAACTTGATGAGAGTGCACAGCTCCAAGTCATTGGCAGAGATGTTAAACAGAACTCAACTCCCAAACATTATATTCCTTCTAGTTTCCTGTAATCAGGACCACCTTGTAGTCAGTGCATTCATTTCCAGTAAGAAGAGGTGCTAGTTAAGAAGTGTCTGTTGTACTTCAGGCAGGTGGCGGCTGTGGAAAAACGAGACTCTTTTACTACTTAACCAGCTATATTAAACTATGGAAAAACAGCTCACCAAAGTAATCAGCCTGCCTGGTGGCCTAGTAAATACAACATGTAGAGTCTGAATTGTGTCTACACTGTGCATTATTCTTGTCATGTTACTCACCATTGCCAATCAGGAGGTTGTTTTCTCATATTACATCACTAAAGAACGCACTGCTTGATCAATTATCCCCAAGTGAACCAAAATGCAATAGGTGATAGCCCAGATTTTTACGTTGTGACATTTGTTTCATTTTGTGTGCATGTGTCTGTAGACACATTATGGGTAGAAAGCCTTTAATGAGAACAGTTTGTTGATCCTCTGAATTCTGCATGTAGTTGCTTGTTCTTATTAAGCAGGCATTCTGGTTTTTACAGAAACAATCAAAACCACCTGCCTTTCCTTTGAACCAGAGCCTTGCTTTCAGCTGAACATCCTAGTGTTGTAATACCTCATCAGACACACAGTAGGAGAAAGCGCTTACACATTTCTCTCCCTCTGTGTGTATCCAGTGAAAATTTGCCAGGCACGTAATCATGCATATGTCATTACAAGAAAGCAAACCCCATTTAATCAGTCTTCATTTCATTTTTAAACAAGGTGCTCACAATTGCAGGCAGGGCCTGGGCAAGGGACAAAAAAGCAGTGTGATCGTGTGAGTGACATGTAGATGTCTGTGTTGGGCAGTAAGTAAAGTCCCCCTGGCATGGGTCAGCCCTGGTCAGAAATATGTGATGCTCTGGAAGCTAGACAGGCATACTGCACTGGTGCAGCACTCATAGAATCATAGGATGGTTTGTGTTGGAAGGGACCTTAAAGATCATCTGGTTCCAACTACCCTGCCATGGTCAGGAACCTAGACCAGGTTGCTTAAGGCCCTGTCCAACCTGACCTTGAACACCTCCAGGGATAATGGTTAGCCCTGGTGAAATCTAAGCCCTGCCAGAATTGAGTTGAGCTCAGCACCATGTCCATTCTGCAGCAAAAGTATGCCCTGAGAAGCCTCAGCATCCAGCAACTGTTTTGGAGCCTCAAATGTTTCCAGGATCTTGGGATGCTTAGTGCCAAACAGGGAGTTACTATCTCATGGAAGCTCTTAAGATACCAGAGAAAGTGCTTCATCCTTGTGCTCTGCCTATTGAATGGATCCCAAACATTTACTCTCTTGCTCCTCCCTGCCCTAAAAAAAATCATTTCTGTGTATTTAAAAGAATATTTTCAATCTCCTTTCAAAGGCATAAAAAACTCAAGGACTTTGCTCCTCCTTGTCTGAGCAGTCCAACAGGAATATATAATGTACTGGGATTTGAGACAATAAATATTTGTGTCATTGGGAGCTAGAAGCCATGTTTGGTGGCAATGAATAGTTTCACATGGTGATGCAAATAAATGGGAACTAAAATACAGATGAATTAATTCAAAGATTGTATAAAAAAATGTAGGCCTGATTCTGACCTCACTCTCAGTTTACTCTGGTGTGTTATGACAGCCTGAAGTGAAAAAAAAAAAGGGCAAACCAGTGTTTTACCAGTGCCATGGGGTGCCCTTGACCTCGTTACTCACATAGGGGATTGTGGAAGTGCGAGTCAGTTTAAATACCACTTTTGTTCTGCAGGCTCACTGCTGACTATTTTCCAAATTAGTTTTTGTCTCTTTACTTTCAGGGACCAGCAGGGTTCTGTGGTGTCTTGTCTTCCAGGACACAAGGGAATTATTTACTTCCATGGAAAGAGTTTTCTGCAAAGCCAGTCAGATAAGATATAAAAAAAGAAGTGATTAAGATACCATTCAAACCCAAGTTTTTAACTGCTCTATACTTGAATCTACCTCAACTATTTAAAATACCTGTTTGCATAGAACTTCTGACAAAGATGGTAGTGGCACCCTCCTAGTGGGTCTTACCTGCTTGAAGCTGATACTTGTGTGCACTGAAGGATCAGCTCCACCACTGCATTGCACCTTGAATAATCATTTATGCTGGAGCACAAATGACTCAATGCACTTGAAGCTTTCACTTGGTCAAGTTGGAGGTTTCTCACACACTTACACACTGTTGTCCCTTTCTCCAGGTGTGACTACAAGCTCTAGAGACAACATCCTTGGTATCAGGAATTCTGTCTTGGCCAACCTTACTGGCATAGTTGAGAGTATAATCAGGTAATGAGCAATGGTTTTAGACTAGAGCGGGTTAGGTTTAAGATGGACATAAGGAGGAAGTTCTTCACAATGAGGGTGGTGAAATATTGGAACAGGTTACCCAGAGAGGTTGTGAAGGCCCCATCACTGGCCACATTCAAGGTCAAATTTGATGGGGCCCTGAGCAACCTGATCTAATTGGAAATGTCCCGGCTTCCTGCAGGGGGGGTGGACAAGATGAACTTCCGGGGTCCTTTCCAACTAGATGCATTCTATGATTCCATGGTTCTAATACAGAGTTATTGTGGTTTTCATTATTCAGACTCACATCAGGGAGAATTTGTTCATTTCTTTGTTTATGACTAGGCTGACCCCTACTTAATCTTTGACCCACGATTCCTGAAGTCTCTAATCTTTCATGTTCTTGGTGCTTAGCTCTGTTATCATGAGGTCTTTGAAACCCTGACTCTGAATTCATCTGGGCTGCACTGGCAGCCCTGGGTGATGATGGTGGTAGTGGTGTCATTGATTAGCTGCAGGCTTCTATAATCTGAACTCAGCTAATAAGAATTTCTCAATTTCAGCAGATGTCTCTTCTCCTTTGCCAAATGGGGAGTTTTTGGACTAGTGATGAGAAAGTCTAGAAACTTGCCACTTAGTCTACCACCTGGGGAGCTTCTTTGAGTGTGTAAAAGCAGTTCACCAGAGTGCAATCTTATAAAATGTTATTTTCGATGTTCTTTTGCTTGTCCTGTCAGCCAGAAAAGTGTTTTAAACCTCATTAAAGAAAAACCCAAAAGGATAGCTGTAAAAATACAGGCATTATGAATGTCATATCATATATGTTCACATACATTCCCACTAATACAGAAGCAGTCTTGTTACTACATATTTTCTGGATGATGTACAGGCTCCTGATCCTGAGTCATCTAGATAAGGTGACCCAGTGGAGTCTTTTACCTTCCCTGGAGACCTCAGTTCAGTGCCTTGCTCTTGAGACAGATTTGCTTGTAAGCTGGCTCAAGTGAATTGAGTTTCAATTCTTCAGCTGTCATTGCTGAAAAAATGAGGGTCATGGCACTTAACAGGGGAAATGGATGTAAGAGCTCATTAAAGATGCTCTCAGACATAGTGTTAAGGGCACTAAGGGAGGGGCCCAAATGAAGAATATCTTGGAAAATACAGGCCAGAGAGGAAGAAGAGCTATGCTGTTTCCTCTATCAGTCTTTGCTTATTCTTATTCAGAGAGGAATGGATTTAAGCACAAACTTTAAATGAAATAAAAATAAGTAGATTAAATCTGTAACAAATCATGGCTCTTACAGATAAATAACACTATTCTCAGCAGGGTCAAAGCCAGAGCCTGCAGAAATAGAAGGGATGCTGCTATTGCCCTGAAGCAAATAAAACTGCAGGAAGTGGTACTGCCACAGAGATCAGACATAGAGAGGAGGTCTGGATTTAGATACTGCTGAACACTTTCTGTGGTGAGACTGCTCAACACTTCATGTTATTAGAATTGTTAAAAGCTTGTCTTCATCCTGAGACAAAGAAATCCAGTCTAGAGGTCTTCTCTGGAATGCTGTATCAAATTCAGTTCAAAAGATGAGGTACAATAAGGGCACGATTTAGAGGACTGTGTGACAAAACTAAGCTACACACAATGCAGACTTCTAAAGTTAAAGGAGATTTGTCCTGCCTTGAGATTCAAGGTATAATGTAGCTTTCTGACATGTTTTTAAGAAGGTCTGGCATAGGGATTCCTACATCAAGACAAGCAAATAGGAGAAGAACATGTGGTACAATACGGTGGGCATTCACTTAACTTTTGAGTACTCTTCTAAGGCAATAAGAGGCAATGTGCTGAAAATGTGGCCTGACATAAGGATCCTTCCATTTTACAAGACCACTTAAAGTTTCCATCTTTATAGTGTACTTTGAACAAGGCAGTAATCGTAATCCCTACAATCTTGACCTCAAATTACATTTTAGTGCTTTCTCCACAGCAAGAGAGATGTGATGCAGATGGCATTACCTCATGTAAATCCTGATGGCAAATTCTGTTCCGTTGCTACACACATGGCATTATTGCATGCTAACTCTGGAAAGTGCACAATGCTTCTTTTAGTGGAAACCTCTCTTCTTGAAAAAATGAATCTGAAATCTGATATAGGAAGCCAGATAGGCCAAGAACCCCTAGATTTTATGGAAGCCTCACAGTAAGTGTGTATTGCTCCAGATCTTTAGACAGAATAAAACTGGCAAAACAGAGATAGCTTTCTCAATCAGAGAATCTGGACCATTATATTGTCTTTTCTTTTGTGATTAACAGCACTGCATTATTACTCAGGAAATGTGGGTTCAGCTGTGAATTCTACTGCAAGCACAGTGCAGTCCTGGGCAATGTGGAGTTGTGTTTGCTTTCACATGTGAAATGCAGCCAAAGTACTTCCCTCCCTTACCTGAGCACCTCTGGGTGTGCTGCTACCATGGTAGGATCAGTGTGGGTGTCCATAAAAATCACACACATCTGGTCAAGGGTTGGTATTTTTATTTGCTGACATTGTAAATATCTTTGCTTTGTAGTTTTCACTTTGATCTAGTAGGGTCTTAGCATAAATGCCTAGGAACTCCTGGTTATCTGGGTGGAAACAAATGGTTTGGAGGCAAAAAGTTCTAATGATGGAAAACACCAAACTTTGGTTAAATAAGAAAAATAGCCTCTTTGAGGCAAGCCTCTTTCCCATAAACTGAAACCTCTGAATGAAGTGCCTGCCAAAGAATGCTCTCTTCCTGGAACACAGGGAGCAGAAAGCCAGCAACTTGGTTTGAATGTGTTGAACCCAATTTTACAGCTATATCTGACTTCTAGACTGACCCTGAGCCTGCCTTTTTTTTCCTTTCCTCACAAACACTCCTAGTGCTTCTTCCAATTCATTGATCTATTCCTTAAGGATTACAAATAAACGTGGTGATTTCTGGAAGAAAACATCTTGAATATGAAGCTGATCATAAAGCTACCAAACCCCTAATAATACACCCTGCCTGCTCTTGTGGTATAAAAATATCACTAACGTTAGTCCAGTGAGCAGCAAGCAAGACTCTGGAGGGCTCTTTGGAAGTCTGTTTTGGCTATAGAATGACTTTTCCCTGTTTAACTTTGTAAACCTGTAATTGGCAATAAAAGAGACCACACTTTTGCTTTTTTAACTAATATTTATTTAAACCTTACCATAAGGTGCACATAGTGGTTTCTTTTGTTTCCAGCAGGATAAAATTCATAAGCAGAGACCAATTTATCATTTAAAAAACTGTTTTGTATTTTTAACCTAAAATGTCCAGCTTCACAACGTGTTTTTAAGAGACCCAGTCAGCTTTTTATCACACAGTCTTTCAATGTTCTCTTGTGCATGTGAGCTACTGTGCAAGATCTCACACTGGAAATCAGAGACCCCTTCAGATGAAGACAGGAGACCTGCTCTCATGGTGTGCATCTGTGTTGAGGGTCAGCTAGGCAAAGGTGACTTCTCCTGATTATGTTGACACAAATCTGGGATTACTTAATATGGTTATTACAAACATGCAGCTACTTCCATACAAATACAGACCAAGAAGACCATAATATTTGGATCAATGTATCTATATAGCCTGCTCATGCCTGTTTGTTAGAGTGGTTGTTTTCCCTTTGAGGTTAAGAGGGATTTTGCCTTTTATTTTTAGAGAAGTGGCAAGAATATACCTCTCCTCAGGTGAAACACATAGAAAACCAGACACAGTTCAAATATTTTTGTGGAGATGTGAACATTTGTGGTGAAAGAGCAGTACTTGTGAAAGCTCTTAACATTTCAAGTACTGTATTTTTTGTTGGACAATGATCTTGCTTGCCTGCTTC
This sequence comes from Dryobates pubescens, assembly GCF_014839835.1. NCBI lineage: Eukaryota > Metazoa > Chordata > Aves > Piciformes > Picidae > Dryobates > Dryobates pubescens. The sequence continues at coordinate 12,309,933 of NC_071613.1, read as the reverse complement.
AGTTTTAGTTAAAAAAGGAAAAACAAGGTGTTTTGTTTTCTTCCAGAAGATGTTCATATACAAGAAATCTATGTTTGCATGTGTTTTAAATGTTCACAGAAAATAATTTTCACTCAACCCACCCATCCAATATGCCTAATTTTATAATTACTTTGTATCTTACCTAGTGTGCAGGGCTAATGCTATTGAAAAAGGGCAGTAAGTTTAAGTAGAAACATCAGAAACCAGGAGGCTAGAACAGGAAAAGTGCCATGGTGTACTTGCTATATTCTCTATACACTTTCTGGAACGCTCTCTACTGTTTGTGGTTGAAGTTAGGACACTAGGCTAGATGCATCTTTATCCTGACCTCATTATGAGAGTTCTTATGTTTCATGTTATGAAGAGAAGAACATCTGGAAATAAAAGCTTTGTTTGAGGCTGGGCCGAGGTTCTCAGTTGCCTTTAAAAAAAAAAAAAAAGTTGATTGTTTTCATCATGTGAACAACAGGGAAAATCTGTCAGGGTTTGATGAGATGTTGTGTCATAGCAGATAAAGCTTTTCTCAACTCTGATTTCAGGCTTTAATAGTGAAACCATCTGTTGGGGAGCTCATTTGTTTCATTTTATTTATCATAGCGGATTATCTCTTCAGATAATATTTCACAAGATCCAAGGGAAAAGCAGTGCTAGATTTGGCTGTTGAATTCATCACCCAAAACTAAGCACAGGCTCATTTGCTGTCTTACAAGTGTCATTTAGGAGGCTTGGATCACCAGGGGAGCAGAAACCCAAGGGAGCATAATGACTATCTTCTTTGCTGGCACTCAAGGACACAACTAAAGGCTTCCAGCAGCAAAATATGAGGTTAGCATGAGCCAAGGCACTGTAGATGAGCAGACTCCCACTGGCTGTGGGTAGCACACTGTGAAAGACTTATAATGTATGTGCCATGGCATTACATAATGGGAAGTGCTTTGGTTTACACGCAGAATATTACTGCCATCTGTAATCATCCTCTTTTTGTCTAAGTTCAGTGACAGTTTTGAACTTGCTGATTGCTTTGGCAGCAGAAAATAAGAGAGAAAAGAAAGGATTACAAAGCAACTCTGCCATTATCATGGTAAGCACCTTTCCCACTTGTGGAAGGCTGACATTCCCCCAACATCTGGAGATCAGCCTTCACATCTGGTGGTTGCTTGTTCTCCTTTGCTGTAGCAGCTCCTCAGCTCCTTGGCACAGCAGGTGCTCACAGTGGGAGTCTGTCTCTCTTCTTGCTGTGTCCCACCAGCTTTCTGCCTGCTGCCCTCATCCTATCACTGGAGGGATAGGGCAGAGTGAAAGGGTCTGCTGATACAAATGCTGTGGGTGTGAGGCTTGGGACAGTGAGCATGCAAGGGTTGGCAGGTCAGTGCTGGCTCAGAGGTCTGTTCCTCCAAGATGCTGTATGTGCAACAGTCAGCACATCGCCTTTGCCATTAAGGGACAGCATGGGATTGAGCCCCCTGGTTCTGTGGTGTGGATCTGGGAGGCAATTTTCTGTTACTTTTGCAGTGAGTGCACATGCAGCATAGATGCAGGCTTTTAGGGTGTGAGCACAGACCCAGCTCAGGGGCTGCACTGGGTTGGTAACCCCTTGTGTCAGGCAAAGCCAAGAGGGATAGGAGAACCCAGAGAAGCACATCTTTCTGCCTCACAGAAGCACATGTAGGGAAAGGACCTCTGGCCCTCGGGGGGCTTTTTCTGTTGAGTTGTTCACCAGTTTCACGAAGTATGGGGCCAGGTTTCTGAGAAGCAGCTGCTTCCTAGCTGAAGTGCTTTTTTCGCGTCCTCAACATTTTTGTGTCGCTTGCTAAGAATCTCTTCTGACTTAGATGTGCAAGTGTGAATTCTCTTTTAATCCATGCTTGCCCAGCATGGAGTTTTTTTTATTAACATCTGCCTCTTTAACCAACATAGTCTTTGTTCCAAGTCTTTAGATGATATCTTAGAGAATTTCAGTGTTTTGGACAAGATCTTTTTCATACTCTTTATCTGTCTTTTCTGTTTCTTCACTTGTGTGCCATTCTTTTCTATTTATTTTAGCCATCCTCAGGCACCATAATTTTTGTATAACTGATATTCAGTAGTTTTCTGATCCAAGGTTTTAAGTCATATATTACTCCAAGGGATTAGTCCTGCATGAAACCGCACAGTCCTGGATTAGACATTAAGAATATGGATCATGTTTTAAAAATTCATTTATGCAACTATTGGGTAAAATTAGACTCAGACAAGTTGTTCTTGTCACAAACCCACGAAACTTCTCAAGCCCTTCCTCCCTTAACCAAAGCTATTTGCCTGCAGGGCATGAAGCATTCACAATACTACAATGGGAAATACTGCATTTCGTGGTCCGTTAGCAAGACGTAGTTTTGCAAGTGGATTATGAGGTTGGTTATCACCATGTTATGATACTAACAGCACTGAGAAATATCTGAGTAATTTGAAATAAGTTTTAGTGATGTCATAATTCTGCATTGACAATAAATTTCTGGGCTCAAGCATCAGGTATCTTCTGTCCCCAGAGGGCCCCAGACAGTAAGTCACAGACATCTGGACAGCATCGTCATGGAAGAGGTAGACTCTACTGGCGTGTAATGGAGCCTGTGTAGGACATGAAAGTGGTTCCAGATTCAAGGATGAGAAATGCATTTTCCTGAGAAATGATACCTCATGGCTTAAGTGCACAGAGACAGCAGAAAGGGACCATAATTTTACAGTGCTGTCAGTTGTAATTCAGAGCATGTTGCACAATGTCACACACATAAACAGGCTCAATGGCTCCTGAGAGGCTACAGTTTCATGCCGCTTGAAGCAAGTCTTTCCTTCTCCTTACTCCAGGAATTGTTTGCCTTTGGAAAGACTATAAACATGTCAATATTTGCAGGATTAAAAAATGAAGGGTTTTGCACCTGAATGACTGAAGTCTCTAAACAGACACGGATCCTTCTACAGCTCTGCTGCAGAAATAGCTGCTGTGATGTGGGCTTCCTCAGCTGAATAATCCTGTGGCAGCAGAGAGGTTGTGAGAAAGGTTTAGCTGCATGAGGAATTGTATAGTCAATTGGCCTAAGCTCAGACATGCATGACAAGTCCCTTTCTTGGTGGCTTCTTCAGCTGAAATTTCATGTGTGCTAGGATGCCAGCTGTGCATCCTCTGCAGCTTTGTCTCTTTCTGACCAGGGCTGTTTTAGAATGAGCCTATTCAGGACTTTTTTTTTTACTCTATTTAAATTATATGTGTATGTTGAATTCAGTGGCTGTAAAACGTGTCTGAATCACAGTCCCAGAGACTGAAACCCTCTGCCTTTCCACAGAACTGCTCCAGTTCTCCCACAGTGCCCTACAGAGGTGTAGTAAACCAAACCTGGAAGGAAAAACACTGGAGAAGTTGAATGGTGCAGTGTGTATGTCTGTTTCATCATCATTTGCATCCCTGGTGAGACTCCCAGCAAAGCACCACATTAATACCACTCTGGGTATCATGCTTTTTTGTTCCTGTAGTTATTCACTGCACAGGAAACAAGGCCACTAAACCTATACTTATGTCATCAAAGTGCATTCAGTGATAACCATTATCAGGTCTATTTCAACATCTTTCAAAGCTAATCTTGCAATATGACAAGAAACAGTTATGGAAGGAAGCACTGGCTTTGGTTCCATTCAAGGGCAATCTCTTCACATACCTGCTATTTAAACAGGGTGTCTCCTAAGGGTCTCCAACTTTCAAACTAATAGAGAGAATAAACTTTGATGGTTCTTATTTTAAGGCAATATTTAGAGGAAATGGTCAAAGACACATGGGTCTCATTTTCCTCTGGGCTGTGAAAATCAGTCACAAAACCACCCCCCAACTTTTCTGCTCAGCTTTCAATGCTCTATGCCTGTATCTGTTACAGGTTCTGCTGAAGGAGACTCTACAGTGCTACTGTCCCTCTTATTCCACTCTGCATCTTAAGTTTTCTCATAACTGTGAATTACAATCTTTCATTTATAAGGACAGTAACTTGTTGATGTGGAAAGTAAAAATAATGGCTTGAGCTCAACATGCTGTCTTAATTTTTGAGGAAATATAATCTGCAAGAAACCAAGAAATAAGTAATGCATGTTAATAGGATAATTAGAAAAGACTGTAAGAATAGAAGTGAGGAACATCTGAAATATTAGTAGAATTTAGCATTCACTTGGCAAAAGTTTTTTCCCATAAAATTCCCTCATTAAAAGACACAGTTTCAAAACTGAAAGGCAAACAAATTTTCTGTCCCTGAAACGACTTCTGTGATACTTTTGTAACATAAAATAAATTGCATGTTTAACTAATTGCAATTCAATAAAAAAGAGCTGAGATACTAATTAATATTTACTTAATATTTGTCCATTAATTTTGCATAATGGTAATCTGTGGAGTATGGCCTTGTAATGTAGCTTTTCTGGTGAGTGTTAACATTTATAGACCTTCCTCTCTTCTTATTTGCATCACTGTATGTAGGCTTACTTCCTGGTTTGTGTTGCTGGCCAAGAAGTGTAAAGCTAGTAGTGCTTACCATGCCATGAAGGTTGATTTCCCTAAGTAAGGGAGAGCAGCTTTGTATCCACAGTCTGTCTTTGTTGCAAAGTGAAATAACTCTACTATGTAATATATCATAGAATCAACAAGGTTGGAAAAGACCTCAAAGATCATGAAGTCCAACCTGTCACCCAACACCTCATGACTACTAAACCATGGCACCAAGTGCCATGTCCAGTCCCCTCTTGAACACCTCCAGGGATGGTGACTCCACCACCTCCCTGGGCAGCACATTCCAATGGCTAACAACTCTCTCAGTGAAGAATTTTCTCCTCACCTCGAGCCTAAACTTCCCTTGGTGCAGCTTAAGACTGTGTCCTCCTGTTCTGGTGCTGGTTGCCTGGGAGAAGAGACCAACCCCCTCCTGGCTACAACCACCTTTCAAGTAGTTGTAGACAGCAATAAGGTCTCCCCTGAGCCTCTTCTTCTCCAGGCTAAATAACCCCAGCTCCCTCAGCTTCTCATCATAGGGCTGTGCTCAAGGCCTCTCCCCAGCCTCATTGCCCTTCTCTGGACACATTCAAGTATCTCAATGTCCTTCTTAAATTGAGGGGCCCAGAACTGGACACAGTACTCAAGGTGTGGCCATGGAAATCAAAGAGAATCTTCTCACCAACTCCAATCAAAACTGGACTGATTTTGGAGTGACAAGGGGACCAATGAATTTCAGTGTGTCTGAAAAATCCCTTTGTTGGCAGAGTAGTATTGGATCAGTTGTAGGAAAGGTAGGTGTTTGATGGAAAACCTTCAATAAAGAAAGTGTAGAAACTTAGTGTTGCTTTTATTGTACAAAACTGCTCAAAATTCTCTTCAAATGCAAGACAGATAAACAGTGTTAAAATGCATATATTTTCCTAAGAATTCATAGAATCATTAAGGTTGGAAAAGGCCTTTAGGATCATTGAGTCCAACTGTAACCCAACTACCATTACCACTATAGTATATCATGAAACACCACATCTACATGCTTCTTGAACACCTTCAGGGATGGCAACTCTACCACCTCCCTGGGTAGCCTGTTCCAACAGTGGACTTGTTTGATTTGGTACATATGTGCGTTAGAAATTTGTTTTCCTTAATGTGGTTTAAAAACATCTGCTGGGATTAAATTCAGTAGCAGTGTCTCTTCCTGCTAGGCATGTACATCAGAATGGGAAATTACTCTTTGTGTCTATAGCAATGAGCTTGAAGAGATGTTTGGAGCTTCCTTCAGGATTTTTTGGGTTTTTTTTTGGGTCCTGGGAGACTGATTCCCCAAACTTTTTATCATAGAACCACTGTTAGACTTGACAAATTTCACCCTGACTTTTTTGATTTCCTGAATTCTTTTGTGTTGACAAAACCCCCTCAGATTTGTCAATATTTCCAAATGTTTTACTACCCCATCCAGCACAGATACTCTGTTCTCTGTGAAAGACTACCTCCCTCTTCCACCAAATTCAGTTCTTTGTATCATGCAAAAACACTCATTGCCCCAGAAGAGCTGAACATGCCAAGGTGACTGGAGAGCATCTATATGGTGTTAGCTGAAATGACTTGAAATAGCTAAAATATCTCCTCAGTAAGCCTTTGTTAAACTAATTCAGAATAGAATAGAAGAGAATAAACCAGGTTGGAAGAGACCTTCAAGATCATCGTGTTCAACCTATCATCTAACACCACCCAACCAACTAAACCATGCAACCAAGCACCCTATCAAGTCTCCTCCTGAACACCTCCAGTGATGGTGACTCCACCACCTCCTCGGGCAGCACGTTCCAATGGGCAATCACTCTCTCTGTGTAAAACTTCCTATTAACCTCCAGCCTAAACCTCCCCTGGCACAGCTTGAAACTGTGTCCTCTTGTTCTGGTACTGGTTGCCTGGGAGAAGAGACCAACCTCTGCCTGTCTACAACCCCCCTTCAGGTAGTTTTAGAGAGCAATAAGGTCACCCCTGAGTCTCCTCTTCTCCAGGCTAAGCAACCTCAGTTCACTCAGTCTCTCCTTACAGGGCTTGTGGTCCAAGCCCCTCACCAACTTTGTTGTCCTTCTCTGGACATGCTCCAGCAAGTCAACATCCTTCCTAAACTGAGGAGCCCAGAACTGGACACAGTACTCAAGGTGTGGCCTAACCAGTGCAGTGTACAGGGGCAGAATGACCTCCCTTTTCCTGCTGGCCATACTGTTCCTGATGCAGGCCAGGATGCCATTGGCCCTCCTGGCTGCCTGGGTACACTGCAGGCTCATGTTCAGCCTAACATCAACCAGCTCAGGCTTAAAAAAAGCTAAGGAACATTCACCATAAAAGAAATAGGAAATTTATGGAGTTACCCTTATTCATGTTAAAAATTACTTTTACGGTTGTTTGGATTTTTTGGTTGGCTGTTTTTTTCCTCACGCTCCCTTTTGGTTTCCCAAATTAGCTTTAAAGCAACACACAAGTGTGTTAGAACACTTGGGGAGGCTGATATATGAAGGGGATCAGGAGCTCAGTATGGCCTCTCTTTGTGCATGTCAAAAGATAGCTAAACAAAATTATAGACAACAAAGCCAATAAACTTTCCTGAACATTCCCATTTCCCCTTGGTGACTTCATTTCCCATCTTGTCTGTTGAGATTGCAAGACCTTTAGGGGACCAGTGACTCAATTTTCTGCCTGTAAAACTTGGAGCACACCTGCAGTACTAAAAGAAATGCAAGAGAAGAAAGTGATATGTGCAAGTCTTTCCAATATGTAAGCACTCTAATTCATATTGCAATGTTCAAAACTGATCCCACTGTATGGATGAATAATTTATCACATCTCAGTTTCAGTCATTTACAAGGCTTACAAGAATATCCAGATTTATAATCATCCTAGTCTTCTGGAGGAATTCCAGGTTAAACAATTATATTGTACCAATACTCTTCAGTTTTCTGATTTCAGCTGATGTACTCATTTTTGCTTCCTTTTTCAATATGCTGTTAAGTCTCTTTCAAGGACAATCCAAGAAGCAGCAGCCCTTCAAAGGTACACAGAAGGATTCCTTTGGTTACAATGCATAGCTAGCTAGTTCTTTAAGATCCTATGAGAAGAGCAGGCCTCTATAAACACATTGAGAATTTTAATTAAAGGTTCAGTCATAGGTGTAAATGGTTACAGGATCTCTGGCTGACAAAACATTACTGGGTTTGAACTGTATTCCAGACTGAAGCAGTAAAAGCATTGCAGTGAAGTCACAAATCACACTTTTCTCAAACGCTGAAAAATTAATCCAAGACAGTATTTTTTCTTTGATTTCCAGTGTGTTTTAGCTACAGTGTATCATCTTCAATGTAAACACAAAGATCAAAAGCTAGACTTGGTACTACCTACAGAAGTAAAAGAGACTCCATAAAAATACAGGAGCGAAGAACTTGCCAGAGCAGGGAGTAGGTTTGGACTGTTGCTATTTTTGTTTCCTTTTCAGTCAATAACTCTCATAACTTAGTAAAAGAGAAGCAGTTTATGAAGTATTATTTTCTCAAGAGCTTCCTTTTTTCCTTAGTCAGTAGGACTCTGCATAGGTAAGTAAGAATATTTCTGTAGGCTACACTCTGGTGTAGAGCTGCTGAAGGTCTGAAGGTGCTTTCTGGCTAAATGAACTGAAGAACTAAGTGGGAGCACAAAAAGGATAATCCAGCCCTTTGATAGTGTTAGCTTTGTACAATCCATAACCACTATCTGCACCTCATATTTCTGCTAATACATACTGATGAATGAGGAATTCAACAAGTTGGTCCATTTCTCATCTTCTTTTCACATACTGGAGTGGAGAGTTTCCCTCCTTCCCTTCCTTCTGGGATGGATTTGCCATTATGCGCTTGAACGCACGCCTGTAATTTTGCAGCACTGATATCTCTATTCTCTTGTTTTCTTTCACTAATGGGTAAATGATTTTTGTGCTGTTCTGCTTAGAGGAGGGACAGCCTTTGCACTTCAGAACAAACCTTACAAATGAAATAAACAGTGCATTTCTCGTGCCAAAGAATATGTTTAAGATTAAGCTTCTATTTAATTGCATTGGTGAACTGAATTCCTTTTGAATTATGAGGCAGTGCTACAGGAAGCAGGTTTAGAAACCTGATTTTGTGATTCCCATGCTCACCTACTTTATGACTATTCATCCAAGATGAGTGTGCAGAATTTCTACAGAGTCTTCATATAGAAACTTAGGATCACAGAAATACACCTTAGTGTCTACTGCACCAAAATGTTTATGGATACACTGTCTAGAAGATAGATAAATACATATTTGTGTATATGAACTGTCTTAAGTTGTACTACTTGCCTAGAATATGCATCCCAGGAATTCAGCATCAGAGTCTCTAGACACCTTAAACTTTGTCGTCCATTGAAGACCTCTATGATGGGGCCAATTCTCTTCAATATATTTGTCAGTGGTCAGGATGAAGGAATTGAGTGCACCCTCAGTAAGTGTGCAGATGATGCTAAATGGGGGTGGGAGTGTTGATCTGCTTGAACGTAGGAAGGCTCTGCAAAGAGATCTGGACAGTCTGGATTGATATGCTGAAGTCAGTTGTATAAGGTTTAACAAAGCCAGGTGCCGAGTCTTGCACTTGAGTCACACCGACCCCATGCAACGCTATAGGCTTGGGACTCAATGTCTGGAAAGCTGTCCAGTAGAAAAAGACCTGGGAGTGCTGGTTGATAGCCATCTGAACATGAGCCAGCAGTGTGATCAGTTGGCCAAGAAGGCCCACAGCATCCTGGCCTCTATCAGGAATAGTTTGGTCAGCAGGAGTTGGAAAGTGATCAGACCCCTGTACTCTGCACTGGTGAAGCCACACCTTGAATACTGGGTTCAGTTTTGGGCTAGTCACTACAAGGATACTGAAGTGCCAGGGTGTGTCTGGAGAAGGGCAACAAAGCTGGCAAAGGGTCTTAAGAAAAAGTCTTATGAGGAGTGGCTGAGGGAACTGGGATTGTTTAGTCTCAAGAAGAGGAGGCTGAGGGAGATCTCATTGCTCTCTAAAACTACCTGAAAGAAGGTTGTAATAAAATGGGGGGTTGATCTCTTCTTGTATCAGGTGATAGAATGAGAGCAAATGGCCTGAAATTGTGCCAGGGGAGATTTAGACAGGATATTAGGAAACATTTCTTTACTGAAAGAGTGGTCAGGCATTGGAATATGTTGGCTCAGGAGACGGTGGAGTCACCATCCCTGGAGGTTTCAAGAAATGTGTGGATATGGCACTTTGTGATGTGGTTTAATGGCTGTGGTGGTAGTAGGTTGAAGGTTGGACTCAATGATCTTAGAAATCTTTTCCAACCAAAAGAATTCTATGATTCCATGGCACCAAGAGTGTTTTAGGAGCTTTCTTGCCTGTCCTTGGCTGCTTTATGCCATGAAAGATGAAGCAGAGAGGGAATACATTTCTCCAAGAAGATTTTCACCATGTGATTTGTGAGGTGAGAAGGGGGCCCTGTAGATTGGTCCTCACCACCTTGCCTTGCTAGCACCTTGTCACCTATATAAATGTGTTCAATGCTCGATGCCTGTGTTGTGCTAGAGATTTCTGAAGCTTCATAACAGCATCTAGCAGTAGGGGGAGGTCTAAGCCAAGCAGCCCTGGTTGAGAGCTTGGCAAGGAAGCTAAGAGAAGCGGCCACACAATGTGAGAGAGACGTGGCCGGAAAAGCTTAAGCAAGTTTCTTAAAGAAAAAAAAACAGAAAGAAAAAAGAAGTGAGTAGATGCACAGAGAGATGCTGAGTAGCCAAAAAACAAAAGGAGCCAGAAAGCTAAATACATGCAGCTGAAGAACTTAAAAAATTCAAGAGGAAGACATGAGAGGTGGCCAGAACAGCATTAACAAAACAGACTCTCCCTTTCCCTTCCCTGATCATCTTTCATTACACTACATCCTTCTCTTTAGCTCTTGGCTCCTGGCCTTTCCTCCTCCCTCCTCCTAGCCATTGTGGAAAACGTCAGCTTCAAAAACTATCAACTCAGCCTTGCAGAGGAATAAGAGCCTGATACAATGGCCAGATTAATGGGTGGACTTACGAAAAAAAGTTAATACAATAAACCCAGAATTAAGACACTTACATAAGTGGAGGAATTTGCTCTTTAATATACTAATATTTTTCTCTTCCTATGGAAGGGACACTTGCAAATGCTTGTGACACTGTTGTGATTGTCTTGGCTTTTGAGTGTGCTGTTGTATGTCCTATTCTTGAGTAGCCAGTTTATGTGCCTAGGACAGCCCTCCTGAACAAAATAAGTTGGAATGTGATGTCTTGTAATTGTGCAGTGAGGAATGTGCCCTGATGGTGTTTCTGGTTGTGTGATGTTAAAAACCCAAGGAAAACACCTTTGTTCATCTGCGGCATTCAGAATTTTGGTTGTTTGCTCATTTTGGTGTTTCCTTACACATCCAGTTCAAAGAGTTTTGATGTTGTAGCAAGTAGGTGAATGATAAAAAGACATTTCAACAGTCAGCTCAGTTCTGAAGGAACCCTTTCCAAATTCAGTGGAACAGATTCTGGCAGGTAAGAGGAATTACTGGCAGTGGATAAATGATATTGGAGGCACTGCTAGTGAAGACATTGATTTAAGTAGAAACTGCATCATCTTAGTCATTTCAGTTATGTTACTGTTTCTGTTACAGCAGTGTGGAACAGGTTCTGTCGTGCCCTGCATAAGCACAGAAGATACTCTTTCTGTCCCTGGAGATCATGGTTCAGGTGATAGCCTTGTGTAAAAAACAGGGAAAGTAGTATGGAGTAAAAAGAGAAATTTTGTTCCTTGACTTCAAAACTAATGTGGTATTTGGGTCGTCCAAAGACACTAAACATTAGTGGAAGAGTTGAGAAATTAATACAGATCTCCAATCCTGGGAGCCAGGCTCATTCTATTAACCAAAAAGTTCCATTCTTCTTGTGTTGTTCTTAGGTACTATTGGCAAAGAGCTTTGAGGGATACAATGAGAGAAGAATAAACTCAAATACTGAATTTTATTTTATTCCTAAGGCTGCTAGGAAACTGAGAAGTTCCTTGTCCTGGTGAGCAGGTGAGCGTGTCACACTCAGCAGCATTAGGGCTTTGAATTGTTGGGAATTGTAAAAGTCCAATGGCTGCACTCTGTGTGTGTGCAGTTCTAACTCAGGTATTTTTATCTGCAGTGATGAGGACTCAAGTTTATGGATATATTTTAGATAAATACAAACACTAGTCTGTATCACACCCTTTCCAGATAACTTTGCTTGCCACAGCTATGCTTACATGGGTTCCTTTGAAGTCTTTTGGATTCCCTGATGTGCATTTGCCTCCAGGCTGCAGATTCACCTCTTCTCACTTGTCTTAATCTCTTTCTAGAATTGCCAGACAAGCCACACTATGTCATCTGTTAAGTTTTCCATGTTGTCTTATTTTCTTTGAAATGATACAGAGCTTGCATGTATCTGTTTCAGAAGGAGTGTGTCCCTTGATGATTGTTATCCTTAAGTTTCAGGTATAACCCCTTACAGTTAAACTAGTTTGGAAGTGTTCCAGAAACTGATGTTGCAAGAAAATAATGATATTCTATGTCTTCCTTCCATGGGTTTTCTTTATGTGCAGGCACAGAACAGAGCACTGACTAACATGCTTTTATTTCTGCTCCACAGTTCTGCAGAGCTTTAGTTCTGGTTGGGGATTTTCAGTATTTAGTTCTTTCACTCAGGGTATTTTGTAAGTTTTTGGTGTTTGTTTGGCTTTTGTTTTGTTTTGTTTTGGTTTGATTTGGTTTGGTTTGGTTTTCCTCCTGCCCTGGATCATATGCTGTTCAGAAATCTCTTCTTTGGATAGGACAAACTCAATCAATGCCTATATTCTTCTGACTCAGCCCTATGTGATAAGAACTAGTTCACCACATAAAAGCTTATGTCAGATCTTTCCCCCCCCCCCCTTCTCATTCCCTATTCCCAATAACAACGTCCTATAACAACCCACCAGTAACCTTGTGCCTGTTTGGACTTTCTGAAGCCATCAGGGATGACAAGTGAGAAGGCTGGCGGATACACTGGAGATAAGCAAGCCAAAACCACAACCTGGAAGTCAGAAGGAATCAAATATGAAAATGTCTAAGTAAAGAGCAGTGCTGTGCAAGGTGAGTGACACTGTTGGGCTGCAGATGTTACTATCTCATGAATGAAATGTAAAACCTGATACACACCATTTATGGTTGTAGAGGTCACATGGGAACTTTTGTAAGGGTGAGGATTAAGGTCTCAGAATGCCAGCCAAGTCCAACTCTGGTAGTTGAATTTTGCCTATCTAAATTTTACAACAGTTTAATTTGGAAGAGTTCACTTCCCCTTCCTCAAACACAGCTGTGCACTGCTGCTGGTGCAGAGTATCTGCTGCTTTCCACCTGAGAGATTGATTCAGCACTGCTCACACACAGCTTGGGAAGCATTTGCAGTGTATTAATGACTGCATTTGATACAAATGTGTTGTGAACATTGCGTGTGCACACACGCACACTAACATACACACAGGCATATTATTCTAGAGACTTCTCTGCAGGCTCACCCACACAGATAATTAATGTGTGAGTGTATGGAAGATATCCTGGTAGTGCCAAATATACTTTCATCCAGAGAGGTGTTTTATCTTTAAGTATATAGAATAGAATAGAACTGAATTGAATGGAATTGAATTGAATTGAATTGAATTAACCAGGTTGGAAGAGACCTTTGAGATCATTGAGTCCAACCTATCATCCAACACCATCTAATCAACTAAACCATATGCAGTGTGTAAGAATGTTTACCAACAAAAACATTCTTAGCCTGGAGAAGAGGAGGCTCAGGAGAGACCTTATTGCTGTCTACAACTACCTGAAGGGAGGTTGTAGCCAGGTGGGGGCTGGTCTCTTCTCCCAGGCAACCAGCACCAGAACAAGAGGACACAGTCTCAAGCTGTGCCAGGGGAGGTTTAGACTGGATGTTAGGAAGAAATTCTTCATAGAGTGATTGACCATTGGAATGTGCTGCCCATGGAGGTGGTGGAGTCCCCATCACTGGAGGTATTTAGGAGGAGACTTGATGGGGCACTTGATGCCATGGTTTAGTTGATTAGATAGTGTTGGATGATGGGTTGGGCTTGATGATCTTGAAGGTCTCTTCTCTTCTCTTCTCTTCTCTTCTCTTCTCTTCTCTTCTCTTCTCTTCTCTTCTCTTCTCTTCTCTTCTCTTCTCTTCTCTTCTCTTCTCTTCTCTTCTCTTCTCTTCTCTTCTCTTCTCTTCTCTTCTCTTCTCTTCTCTTCTCTTCTTTCTCTTCTCTTCTCTTCTCTTCTCTTCTCTCTTCTCTTCTCTTCTCTTCTCTTCTCTTCTCTTCTCTTCTCTTCTCTTCTCTTCTCTTCTCTTCTCTTCTCTTCTCTCTTCTCTTCTCTTCTCTTCTCTTCTCTTCTCTTCTCTTCTCTTCTCTTCTCTTCTCTTCTCTTCTCTTCTCTTCTCTTCTCTTCTCTTCTCTTCTCTTCTCTTCTCTTCTCTTCTCTTCTCTTCTCTTCTCTTCTCTTCTCTTCCATAACAACACAAAAATTAGGAGGGAAAGCCCCAACTGTATTTTTAGGTTTTTGTCTTTCAACTAATAGTAGACACTGCCAGGAATAGCAGGGGATTAATAAGTGTTAAATCATGAGAACAGGCAATGTTATTACAGGGCTTGAGCGTGAAATGTATGGGGTACTAAACAATTCCCAAGCACTGTGGAGTGAGCTGAGAAGAGGATTATAAATTGTAAGTCAATTGATTAGCCTTTAGTGAATCCAACCATGGTCTGGATGCCATGCATTTAAAAGTGCTCATATGTGTGTTAATGCTAATTACCATTTACTTCAGTGCATGAATTTTCATCACAAAGGCTCCCACAGCACCTTACCTCTCATGGTACAGTGTTGCTGACACATGGCTATCCCTACAGTGGATGACAGAAAACATGCAGCATAAAACCCAGCAGTGGATGAATGGGAAACTTTGGCCCACGATGCTGGGACAGGCTCATGGGCTCGTGAAAAGCAGCACGGGAGTTTTAATTTTCACATGAGCTCTGGGTTTTTAAGGGCACAGTTTAAAGACCCCTGTTCAATAAACTGCCTAGTAGTAAAACATAGCTACACAGAAAGATGAAGAACTTGCTCTGCTCTGCCAATATTCAAACCTTATGGTTCCAGGATGTCTGTTCAGACGTCAGGTTTAGACCACTAAAGTTATCCCCTCTGGCAGCAACTGTGCTGAACTGTAGCAGGCAGCTTAAAGGCTGAATAATTAAACAGTGGCATTGCAATCTTACCTTGTTTCATACCAGCAGAATTCAGTTCAAGAAAAACATACTTATTTCAGTAAGTGTTTTTATTCCAGTGGCTCATCATGCTACAGGCAATTGGTATAAGAGAGAGGAAACACTCTAGAAAATCAGAGCTCAAAGAATATTCAGGAATGAATTAACCTTCATTTTGCTAGTGTACCCTAACAGTGAAATGAATTCCTATACTCACCTAGGAAGTATTGAAAGATGGCTCATTATGATATTACTTTTTTTCCTCCCAAGACATACCATATAAGACAAAACCACACATATTTATGAAATTATTTATATAAACCAGCAAAAAAATTTCTTTGAACCCCAGCCACTATTTAACACAGAATCAGAAAAGACCTCTAACATCATCCTGTCCAGCCTTCTACCCAACAGCTCCATGACCACTAGATCATGTCCTGAATTGCTCTATCTACTCATTTATTGAACACTTCCAGGGGTGGTGACTCCCCCACCTCCCTATGCAGCCCGTTCTAATGTCTCACCATTCCTTCAGTAAAGAAATTCTTCCTAAAATCCACTCTAAACCTCCTCTGCTGCAGCTTAAGGCCATTACCTCTTGTCCTGTTGTTAGTTATCTGGGAGGAGGGGCCAACACTGGTCTCACTACAACCTCTTTTCAGGTAATTGTAGAAAGCAATAAAGTCTCCTCTCAGCCTCCTTCAGGTTAAACAACCCCATCTCTCCAGCTCTCCATGCTCTCCAACCCCCTCACCAGCTTCTTTGCCTTTGTCTTTCTCTGTACCTGCTCCAGCACTCAATGACAGCACCAGAACAAGAGGAACACTCTCAAGCTGTGCCAGGGGAGGTTTAGGCTGGATGTTAGGAAGACGTTCTTCTCAGAAAGAGTGATTTGCCATTGGAATGGGCTGCCCAGGTGGAGTCACCATCACTGGAGGTGGTAATAATAATAATAATAATAATAATAATAATAATAATAATAATAATAAAACAGGTTGGAAGAGACCTTCAAGATCATCATGTCCAACCCCTCAACCAATCCAACCCACCTAAACAACTAAATCATGGCACCAAGCACCCTATCAAGTCTCCTCCTGAACACCTCCAATGATGGTGACTCCACCACCTCCCTGGGCAGCCCATTCCAATGGGCAATCACTCTCTCTGTACAGAACTTCTTCCTAACATCCAGTCTAAACCTCCCCTGGTGCAGCCTGAGACTGTGTCCTCTTGTTCTGGTACTGGCTGCCTGGGAGAAGAGACCAACATCCGCCAGTCTACAACTTCCCTTCAGGTAGTTGTAGACAGCAATAAGGTCGCCCCTGAGCCTCCTCCTCTCCAGGCTAAGCAACCCCAGCTCCCTCAGTCTCTCCTCATAGGGCTTGTGTTCCAAACTCCTCACCAACTTTGTTGCCCTTCTCTGGACACATTCCAGCAAGTCAACATCCTTCCTAAACTGAGAGGCCCAGAACTGGACAGAGTAGAGACTGGATGGGGTGCTTGGTGCCATGGTTTAGTTGATTAGATGGTATTGGATGATAGGTTGGACTTGATGATCTCAAAGGTCTTTTCCAACCTGGTCTATTCTATTCTATTCTATTCTATTCTATTCTATTCTATTCTATTCTATTCTATTCTATTCTATTCTATTCTATTCTATTCTATTCTATTCTACTCTACTCTATTCTACTCTACTCTACTCTATTCTACTCTACTCTATTCTACTCTATTCTATTCTTCAATTTTAGTCTAGTCTATTCTAGTCTAGTCTGTCACTGAATGCTTAATTTTATTCTTTCATGCAGCGCTCTATACACCAATAAATACTAAAGAGACAGGTTTGTGTGTGGTGTAAGCAAAAAGACCACTGTACGTACTTAGTTGCTCAGTGATGACAGAGAAAACAGTCTGTGATGGCCTCGTCTCAGAAGACAATCCATGCACCCTGAACCATGCACATGAGTGGAGCCATCCTTTGCTACTGTAAATGCTGGTGAGCCCAGCAGATGTGCATGTTTGTGAAGCAAAATAATGATATCTGGACATCATCCTTAAATTCTCAAATAGTCTTTTGGTATTAAAAATGGTTTAGCCCTCACACTTGATGGCTCTTAATGAGCATGAGCCACACGCACCCAGGACCTGCTAAGTGAAAACATACTCCATGTGAAATTGCCTAGCCTTCTTACCTCATGCTCTACTGTCTTTTATCTCTGAAGCTGGTTTGTTCCTATTTTATATTCCTTGCCCAGCACTTTGTCTATCATTTCCTCCAGGTCTGCATTCTAATATCAATGACTTCATCTCTCCTCACATCTCTTTTTCCTCATTCACAGTCTCTTTTGCAATCTACACCTTCTAATAGCCACTCCCCTTCATCCCATTGCAACTCTCTCTGGGTCTGATTCTGTGCAGTGCCTTTTTATTGTTCTCTGTCCTCAGAAACGTAGAAATCTGAGATGGAAAAGGCTGATGAGGTCATCTTGTCCATTGCTCTTGCCAACACTGAATTGTTTCCTACAGTCTAATTTTAAAATTACTCATTCAGCTGGGCTTCTACCTCTTCTCTTAGAAGATTATTCCACAGTATTAGGTTGTATATCACACCATTAGGAAGTTTTTCCTGACAGTTATCTTGGATTTTCCTTCCTATGCTTTTGTTCCATAGTTCACAGCTACATCCCACTGGGCCACTCCAAACAATATGTTTCCCTCTTTTAGAACAGACATCCTTCAAGTCCTGCCTACTATTAAAATTAAATTAGATGCTATTAGTCTCTTCCCCACCCACAGCACTGCACAGTGACAGATCTGATTATCTCTTTTTCCTCTTGTTCTGCAAGGAAGAGAACAGTCCCCATCCCTTCCAGCTTGTAAGACAGCAGGTGCCATATGAGGACAAGAACTCAGCTCTGTTCTCCCCTGCCCGATCACAGTAACACCTTCCCTCGTACTCTGGAGACAAGATATGCTCTCTCTCACATTTATGATGTGACTAGAATGAAGGTTTTGCAGCAGTGAAGCCTTTTGCTGCACCTACCTCTTGCTTGAGGTAGGTGTGTTTAATCTGTCTAGCTCAGACTCAAGTACAGCACAGGCTCCTCTAGCTGTCTTAGTTGGAGGGGGATAAAGATTTTCATTAAAATTCATATGGCCATCAAAATGTTGGCGATGTCAGTTAATTCTACTTATGCCTGTCACAGGGACGAAATGCTGATGTTCTCCACCAAAAAAACATCTTTGGGGAAAATCCTGAACACAGATATATGGACTGCTTTGAATCAGACAGGCTTAGAATTATTTCCCTGGTGACCTCTGAACGTGTACTTGAAGGACCTCAGCCTCTTTCACCTTTTCATACCCAGTCCTCAAGTGCTCTGAAACAGCACATTTATGCTATGAGTTTTCAGAAGGATCTTGCACCTTCTTTTGGTATTTAAATGAGAGGCCAGGCTGTCAGGTGAGCTCAGAGGCTTCAGCTGCTGTTGTATAAAAGTACAGCCTGTTATTGAGAGACCTAGAAAACGTTTTGAAAACCTGGCTTCTGCAGTGGAAACGGAACTCTTGGAAATTTGGCCTTGAGCAGCTTTCACGATTTGTTCCCCCACTGTGTGTGCTGAGTACTTCTGGCCATGAAGGAACTTGCACTTGACTTTTAAGTCTTCTTAAGTTTACCTTCATGTCTGCTTGTCAGCTTTTGTCAGCCTGATATGGACTGAACCTAGCATGACCTCAGAGAGGTTAATGTGCCTACAGCTATATAAAAAGATGTCATAGGAGCTGAGGGCACATGTTGGCAAAAACAATCACCTGCTGTTCACAGGAATTTGAGAATCTCTTGGATTCTTTTAACTAAATAAATATTTTTGGGAAGAGCTTTTCTTAACCAGTCCTAAATCTGACAATTATCTCGGTAGGGTTGGCTCCACAAAGTCCTGTGGAGCATCAGCGATCTGGTCAGAATAGAAATAGACTGGTCATGAATAGTTTCTGTAGGAGTGAAATGAGAGGGATGATTTAGATGAGCTCACCACTTAAGAAGCATATGGGCAGGCTGGGAAGTACATATGCAGTATGGGCATGGCTCACTGGGATGCAATTACAGCAGGATATAAGATGTGGCAAGTGGAAGTATAGTTATACCAGAGCTAAGAGGTAGTGGGATTTCTCCCCCTCCGCAGAAAGCTGTGCAGTTTGCAGTCAACACTCACTGCTCTGTTTGAGATTCGTACATGTGGCCGTACGTGTAGAGCCCTGACTCTGTTTTATCAATCACTGCTTCTGCAGTTTGCAGAGGGTTATTTTTGGCAGTCTCTCCCTTGCCCCTTTCACTGCACTCTCGCTCTCACTGCAGCTGTAATTGTTGCTGCTCTCTCAGAGTACCTAGGGAGAGTGTGGAGGAATCAGACCTCTGAACTGTGCACCCAGGTTTCTTGCAATTCCTCTCTTTTCAAGTGCAATTATCTGAGTTTTGTGGTTTTTCCTCTGTGCTGTCAGGAGTGGTGTATTTATTCTGTGCTGAGCAAGGCGCCCCTCTGGGGCTCTGATCCCAGCCAAGATGAAATGGCTGACATAATGGTAGACAGTTTCCCTCCTTCCACTCCTAGCTGCATAAGCTGATATTGTCTGTCTTCATGTTGTCTCTCTCTATTGCATAGCAAACTGCTACACTGGAAGACCTCATCTATTAAAAATGTATCTTACTGTACACTGTTCACAGTTATCTGTTGTTGTAGTTTGAGCTGGGTGCCCCCCTGGTGCATTCACTTCCTGTGTCCAGAAGTCCAGCCCAGGGGGATGGACACAGGAAATTGTGTATTCCCTACCATAATTCTTTGCACCACTATAAGATCCAGTGCAGAGTCTGGCACTTCCTCTTTCCTTCCCTCTCCGAGACTTGGTAACTGGTGGAGAGATCTCCCGGCCATGGGCCTGACTGGGCCCAAGGCCACAGGGGGATGGGCAGTCTCAGGCCTGGCCAGCTGAGACTAGCCCAGCAGAGGGAGGGGGAAGAAGGAGCCCTGGGGGTTTTGCATGCACCCTCAGGTGGGGATGGGATCTTTCTTTGTCACTGCGCTTTGGGTTTTCTGTAACATTCACTGCTTTCTATTGAAACTTTCATCACTTTTGCAATCCGTTTGCCTGAGTCGTTATTTCTGCCTGTGGTGGGGAGGGGACCTGCCCCAAACCCATTACATTTTTGGCGCCCAACGTGGGGCCAACTGCAGCTCGGATTGCAAAAGATGGAGAGTTTAAATTTAGTTCTGGGCGTCGGTTTGGGTTTGGAAAGTTGGGGCTCAGGTTTTGTGTTACCGGGGCGACTGTGTGAACTCCCGTGGGCTGCAGAAGGATAGCTGGTGCGTGGCTGATGGCATGGAAGCCCCTACTGTTGCTTGGGAACAGCGAGGGGTGGTTCTTTCTGTGACTTTCTGCCCAGGGTAGCTTAAGAATGCTCGAGTAGCCTAAGAAGGCGAGACCTGCCTTCTCCTCGTTCTCTGCGGAGCGGCAGGGAGCGGAGGAGGGGCAGCGGCAAGCAGAGCGTGGTCGGCCCGCGGCCGCTGCGGGGAGCGGACACCCGCGGCCGCTGCGGGCAAGCGACTGCTGGAGGTGACTCGGACTCTGCATCGCGGCGACAGAGACGGCGGGGGCCGGGCCGGGCCGTGTTCAAGTGGCGGCGGCGGCACCGCCCGAGCCGGGCTGCGTTCAGGCGGCGGCGGCAGCTGTAAATCTTTCCCTGGTGTTTTCGGACGCGTTCCGAAAATGGCGCCGAGCACCTGGCTCCGCCTCCCTGCTTCTTCAGCGGGCTGTGGCGCAGCTCCTCCCTCTTCCGGGGGTGGAGGTTGTGCAGCCGGATGCTGTCCTGCCTCGGTACGCGAGCGCCCAGCCGGGGGGTGCGGCGTGCCTCTGACATGCATCCGTGTAGATTTGGTCCGCGTGAAAGCGGTTGGCTGCGGCACCCTGGATGGATTGAAAAAGGCAGTCGTGGAGCCGGATTGTTCCGACTGGCCTGCCCCAGGGGTGGAGAATTTGCCGCTGAATAGGAGAGTAAAGGCTTGGCTGAGAAGTTGTGAGGTATTTCCAGGTGACCAGGATGTCCCAAGGAGTCCACAAGGAATTCACGCTGCAGGAGAAGGACTGCGTCGCTGGGAGGTTCCATCACATGAGGAAGAACAACTGGAATGGATTGATGCTTGAGCCTGAATGAGAGACTGTTTGAGTGGACGCCCAGATGAAGATATGGACTCTGCCGGACATGTCATCAGAAGTTTTCTGATCTGATGATGTGTTTGGGTGCAAAGATTATGGTATGAAATACAGGGGTGGCATGTTGTAGTTTGAGCTGGGTGCCCCCCTGGTGCATTCACTTCCTGTGTCCAGAAGTCCAGCCCAGGGGGATGGACACAGGAAATTGTGTATTCCCTACCATAATTCTTTGCACCACTATAAGATCCAGTGCGGAGTCTGGCACTTCCTCTTTCCTTCCCTCTCCGAGACTTGGTAACTGGGGGAGAGATCTCCCGGCCATGGGCCTGACTGGGCCCAAGGCCACAGGGGGATGGGCAGTCTCAGGCCTGGCCAGCTGAGACTAGCCCAGCAGAGGGAGGGGGAAGAAGGAGCCCTGGGGGTTTTGCATGCACCCTCAGGTGGGGATGGGATCTTTCTTTGTCACTGCGCTTTGGGTTTTCTGTAACATTCACTGCTTTCTATTGAAACTTTCATCACTTTTGCAATCCGTTTGCCTGAGTCGTTATTTCTGCCTGTGGTGGGGAGGGGACCTGCCCCAAACCCATTACATCTGTCCATGGATTTTAGACTTAGAGAACAAAGAAACATTCTCCATGGGGGTAAGGAGACCATTTTCAGCCAGAGTACTACTTCTGTAAAAATGAATTCTGTTTCATGTTCAAGTGTCTTCAGCTAACCTATGAAATACCTACTATAGTGTCCTGGAGAGACCACACCTGGAATACTGTGTCCAGCTTAGGGCTCCTCAGTTCAAGGGAAACAGGATTTTGCTGGACAGAGTCCAATGGAGAGCTAGGAGGATGACTGTGGGACTTGGACATCTCTCTTATGAAGAAAGAGAGAACTGGGGCTGTTCAGTCTGGAGAAGAGAAGGTTGAGGAGGGATGTTATCAACATCTATAATTATCTGAAGGGTAGATGTCAAGATGAAGGTGAAGGTCTGGTTTTGGTGGTGCCCAGTGATAGGACAAGGAACAGAGGGCATAAGCTACAACACAGGAGGTTCCGTCTCAACACAAGGAGACACTTCTTTACTGTGAGGGTAATAGAGCACTGGAACAGGCTGTCCAGAGATGTTGTGGAGTCTGCTTCTATTGAGACTATCAAAACCTGCTGGATGTGTTCCTGCTCTAGGTGATCCTGCTGTGTCAGGAGGGTTGGATTCGATGATCTCTGGAGATCCCTTCCAACCCCTAACATTCTGTGACTCTGTAAATAGAGAACCTATGAGACAAGAATCATCTCTTAGAAACATCTTGTAAATCTTGCCTTTCCATAAGGAGAAATAACTTCCTAGCAAGCCTCCTGAAAAAAATATCCAATCATTGTGCTTCCTGCCCTCCCTCCAGTATTTTTGGATACTTGCCTTGGATAGCTTAATGCTGAGTGATAAGCATTGTAGGAGATCCCACAAATATTACCAGGATTCTTTTATGCTTTTGGTTGATGGCATTAATTTTGCTTCATGTTATCTCAGCTTGCTGTTTTCAGCAGAGCTGTGCTTTCTGCTAATTGAAATGTCTCCTCTGTACATCAAGTGATTATATTTAGGTATTTCTTAAATGTGTGGATTCTTTTCTGAGTTTTCTTCTTCTCTTTTTCCATGACTACCTCCCAGAGTAAGACTGTTCCTCATCTTTTTCTTTCTCCCATCCAGTTTCAGAGTTACTGTTCCACACTGCAAAAATGTGTTCCTGAAATAAGAGGGGAAATACATTAACAAATATGGTTTTCCACATATTTCCTATACATACTTTGTTTTTCTTGCTTGACTGAAGTAAGTTTTGGCTCAGGAAAGGGTAGCTTAAAAGCCTAAAGTGGAGTAAAATAGATTAATAGAAAGACAGTGAGCAGTGAGGACCTATGTTCTAATTTGACTGACTCCCTTGCATTGCTTAAAATCAGATAACTTCTTTTTCTCTTACATTTTCATATTGGAAATAGGCATTTCTTACCTCTCATAGAATGGAGGTGACTGTTAGCTGGCTAGGCAGGAATTAGCCATGAAGCACTGCAGGTGCTGGGATTC
This sequence comes from Dryobates pubescens, assembly GCF_014839835.1. Classification (NCBI taxonomy): domain Eukaryota; kingdom Metazoa; phylum Chordata; class Aves; order Piciformes; family Picidae; genus Dryobates; species Dryobates pubescens. Next base: position 12,286,784 of record NC_071613.1, on the reverse strand, counting down.
ACTAGCCAGCGCAGAAATGCTGGAAACCAGGTGCAGCAGACTCAGAGAGCACTTCTGATTCTGTTCACAGTGTTGGAGATGGAGTTTTACTCCTGAGCAGGTGTCTGCTGAATGACCTACTGGCTTATATACTTGTTGTCAGTTAAGCCTGGGAAGTACTCCACAGATTCATTTTGGCAACAGCTCTTAGCGTCCCTGTGTTGGCCCTCTACTTAGTGGTGGAAGAAGCTCATTTATACTTGGAAATGATTATTTCATATGGGATGTCTATGAGGGCTTTCACAGAAAGATGTGAGCTTGTCCTGACAATGCTTCTGAGCACTAGGAAAGCTGATCAGTGCAATCTCAGTTTATTTCCATGTCTCTTGCCTGTCTGCAGGGCCTGTAGGCTCTGTACCTACAGGATTTATAGGGTCTGGGTTGCCTTTAAATGGAGGCAAAGGCTCCCACCTCAGAGCATTTGCAGAAGATGTCTGTGTTGACTTGCAAAACACTGTGTGGCCACAATTCAGATGTCAAAGCTGACCCTGCTTAGAGCACCTGCTTTTAACCCAGGGTGTTTCACAAGTGACTAATGCCTGCCAGCGTCTTTGCTTTTTGGGCGACTGAGGAGAACCTCTTGAAAAGGGATGGATTTTCAGAAAGGGCTGAACATCTGAACTCAGGCTCACACCCTATCCTGGCTGTTTGAGGCTGGAACACACATAATCACCCATCATTGCTGAGGAAAAGCCATCCTGATGGGGGTGAGTCAGGTCTGTATGGCTGCATGAACTTCAGAAACAAAAATGAGGGAAGGGGTGACCCAGTAGCACCTCTTAAATGAATGAGTCAGGTCCACCTTCACTGGGACATGCAAACAAATGAGATGCTCCATGTCTTTATGTTCTCAGAAGTCTCACTGAGTAAAATGCTGCTCAGGCAGAGAGTACAGGGACTCTTCAGTTCTGGATTATTACTTCTGCAGGCATGAACGCTTTTCTCTTTGAAATATATATATGCTGGTTTAGTGCCCAGTGCCCACCTACTGAACCCCCAGGCTTTGATTTTCAGATTTCCTCACTCTGTCAAGGAATCCAGTAGTAATTCATGCAGCAGGATCATGAGCTGGGCTGCCTGTGCTAGTGTAGCTGCAACATTTTTTCACAGTAAAATATCTAATGGGTTTGAGTATAGATGTGAACTCTTATGGAGTACTCCCCGGGAACATGTTTGCTTTATTTTTGTTCATGTTAGTCATTTGGCCCCTCAGTTGGCCCCTCAGCTTAGGAAAGATGTTGACTTGCTGGAATGTGTCCAGAGAAGGGCAACAAAGTTGCTGAGGGATTTGGAGCACAAGCCCTATGAGGAGAGGCTGAGGGAGCTGGGGTTGCTTAGCCTGGAGAAGAGGAGGCTCAGGGGAGACCTTCTTGCTCTCTACAACTACCTGAAGGGAGGTTGTAGCCAGGTGGGGGTTGGTCTCTTCTCCCAGGCAACCAGCACCAAATCAAGAGGACACAGTCTCAAGCTGCACCAGGGGAGGTTTAGACTGGATGTTAGGAAGAAATTCTTCATAAAGAGAGTGATTGCCCATTGGAATGGGCTGCCTGGGGAGGTGGTGGAGTCACCATCCCTGGAGGTGTTTAGGAGGAGACTTGATGGGGTGCTTGGTGCCATGGTTTAGTTGATTAGATGATGTGGGATGATGGGTTGGACATGATGATCTTTGAGGTCTCTTCCAACCTGGTTGATTCTCTTCTTTTCTCTTCCTCTTCTCTTCTCTTCTCTTCTCTTCTCTTCTCTTCTCTTCTCTTCTCTTCTCTTCTCTTCTCTTCTCTTCTCTTCTCTTCTCTTCTCTTCTCTTCTCTTCTCTTCTCTTCTCTTCTCTTCTCTTCTCTTCTCTTCTCTTCCTTGTGATTCTTTTGCACATATAACTTTGCAGAATACAACTAAGATTAGAGACATTTATTCTGTGAACCTCAGGATCATTGTGGTATAAGGCTACACTATGATTAATGCAAGATACTGGAGTGAGGATTATACACTTATTTGAGGGACCCATGAGTAATCTGGCTTGCTGCCAATCACAAGGATAAAGAAGTTGCTACAACCTCTGACAAAACCAGTGGTTTAGGAAGGAACTGAGAACATGGGAGCACATGTGCAGAGTGGATTTTAAGAACATGGTGGGGAACTGTAGGGAGTGTGGGAATTTGAATGGTTGTTTTGGGGAACTGCAAGGTAAAGGATATGGAAACGGAGCTAAGGTTATCACAGCAGGGGATATAGGACAAAACCCCACAGGAAACAAGGTTTCATTAGCTCTGCTGCTTTCAGAACAACTTGTTTTAATTAAGCTTCCCCTTCCATTTCTAAAGGGAAAATGAAGGAAGAATTAAAAAAAAAAATTAAAAAAAAAGGAAAGGGAAAAACCTGAAAAAATAAAATAAAATGCATGAAAGAACCTTTTCAAATACATACATATATATATTAATCAGCTACTGTACCACTCCCTTTCAGCCTAGGAACTTCATTAATTACATTCTTTTCCTACTAAAACATTTTCTAAAAGACATCTGTGTGACCTACATGTTGCTCCCTCTTGTCACAGCTAGGCTCTTTTTATTTGTAAAGGTGTCTGTAGTAGAATCTCATGGTCATCTCTGATAACTAAGAAGTCTAGAGGTAAAGGCTTTTGCCTTCTGAACTCTGAGGGTTTTCCTATCTACCTCAGTAGGCCCAGGATTTCAGTCTATGCCTGTAAGAAAGTGCATTTTTGGTGGTATCTTTCTTGCAATTTAATGTCACAGCATTACATAATGATGAAACTCTCCTGCTCTGCGTTGTGCTTTTGTCTTTGAACGTGGGAGATTGCACTACCCCGAGGTGGACAATTGTTCAGTCATGACTGGGTTGCTGAAATGGATGCAGAGAAAGAAAGATGGATGCAGAGAAAGAAATATGGGCCCTGTGTTTGAGCATTTCACAGTACCCACTGATGGTTGGGAGCTGCATCTGAAAGTGGCTGTGACAGCACCTGCCAAGCCCATATAAAGACTGGCCCATATAAAGGTCTCTTGGAAGCCAGGGAGGTGACAGCCATGAGGCTGGGGAGAGGATTACAGAAGCACAGAATTTCAGGGGCTGGAAGGGAACTCAAAAGATCATCAGGTCCAACTCCCCTGCCAGAGCAGGATCACCCACACCAGATTACACTGGGATGCATCCAGGTGAGTTTTTAATATCTCCAGAGAGGGAGACTCCACAACCTCCCTGGGAAGTCTGTGCTGGGGCTCTGTAACCCTCACAGTGAAAACATTTTTCCTCATATTTGCATGAAACTTCCTATACCTCAACTTGAACCCATTGCCCCTTGTCCTGTCATTGGGCATCACCCAGCAGAGCCTGGCTTCATCCTCTGGGCACTCACCCTTTACATATTTATAAACATTGATGAGGTCACCTCTCAGTCTCCTCTTCTCCAAGCTAAAGAGCCCTCAACTCCTTCAGTCTCTCCTTGTATGGAAGATGTTCCACTGCCTTAATCATCCTTGTGGCTCTGCGCTGGACTCTTTCAAGTAGCTCACTGTCTTTCTCAAACTGAGGATACCTTTGAAGTGCTTAACTTCTACTCTGCCTTGCAGGGTTTCAATTGCCTTGTAATTGTATTGACTTCCAAAGAAAAGAATTTTCTGGTCTTGCACGCTTTCAGCTGCTCTGCTTGTACTTGTGATGTCCCAGGGCTTGATTGAATGTGCTGCAGCAGAGCTGTGGCCCCGTGGCTGGGCTGAGTAAGTCAGAGCTCTGGCACTGCAGGAGCTTTAGGAAAGGCAGCTATTTCCTCCTTTTTAAAGTGGGTGTATGAACACTTCACTCCCAGTGGTAAGACAAGGTTAACATAATAATACCTGTCCATGACTTGGAGTTACTTGGGTCAGAGAAAAACGAGCAGCAGAAAACTACCAAGTCTGTTCTTGTTTTTTCAAATGTCATTCAGCATGTTCAAGATAAGTGGAGGGAAAAAGCAAGGAAGGAATAAAAGAAGGAAAAATAGAAGGAGAAAGTGAGAAAAAGCAAGGAAGCAAGAAAGAAGGAAAGAGAAAGGAGGAGAGAGAAAGAAGGAGAGAGAAAGAAGGAAAGAGAAAGGAGAGAGAAAGAAGGAGAGAGAAAGGGAGAAAGAGAAAGGAGGAGAGAGAAGGAGAGAGAAAGAAGGAAAGAGAAAGGAGGAGAGAGAAGGAAGGAGAGAGAAAGAAGGAAAGAGAAAGAAGGAAAGAGAAAGTAGGAAGAAAGAAATAAAATAAAGGGCTTTGTACTGTAAGGAGCAACAAAACCATAAAACATAACAAACCCACATGGAAAAAGAATATAGCTGATTTCCTGCATCTCCCTGAATTATGTTTCAGAGAAATGTATAGCACACATACTGTGTTTAAAGCAGATTTGACAACATATAAAGCATTAGAAATATTATGACATTGGCCAATATTTATGATGTATATTTCCACACATAAAATATCTCGTGTCATGTCATGGATTTTAAAAAGCATGGAAATTGGCCATGTCATAATATTTTAGAGTTGTTTTATTTTTTTTTAATGCGTTGTCAGAGCTATTTTAAATGTACGTGCTCAGCATTTTATGAAACTTCCAACACATGGACATAAGGAAAATGTATTCTGGGTTCACAGGAGACCAGGATTTAAAACGTGAAGTTTAGCTAATGCACATTTTCTAACACAGAAACCTTTTCATTGTTGCTGCATTTCTTGAACTTCAACGTATTGCACTTTATTGCGTTCTGTATCGATTTACATCAGTGGCGCTCAGCGTTCAACAAAGGAGCTGAAGTTTTAATGTAAGTGAGATTCTCACTGAAGTGTTGAGGAGTGGGATCATCGGGCATCCTGCACAGCTACAGAAAGCCTCACAAAAAGAGAAGATATTCAGCTGGCAAAAAAAATCCCCAACCCTCTAGTATTACTAATTATTTGCACTCCCCACTGGAACATTTCAGTGCTAGCTCTCAAGGCACACTACCAGCACAGCTCAGGGACATTCAGCAATTCCTCTTGGAAGAGTGTGAGGACCCTGAAATGGTTCTGGTATTTTATCTGTGTGAAAATGGAAAGGTTAAGGGAGCTGAATGTTTAAAGAACTTGCTGAGGATCAGAGGAAGGTTCAGCATTTTCTAGAAACAAGAACACGATTCCCAATCCTGTGATACAGCAATAAGAACCCCCTTGGTTTCCAAATTTCTTGGGAAATGATGGCAACAATTCTGCCAGCAGATTAAGCTGTATTATTAAAGTTTGTGTTTGCAAATACAGCAACATGAATATGAATCTAACTATTTTCTTATCTTCTAACTTCTTTGTTCAGAGGTGACCTGGTGGTGCTGAGTTAAGGGTTGGATTCAATGATCTTAAAAGTCTCTTCCAATCAAAACTCTTCTATGATTCTCTGGTTCTCCCTCTTATTTTTCATCCAAATACAAACTCTGCTGCTGGAGACTTTGTATGATATGTCATATAATATCTGCATGGCATCATTTAGTGTTATCATGCACATTTAAGTAGACTGCACTTGCCAGCATCTCCGTGGGGTTACCACAGATGGTACTAGGGATTCTTGGCTTTGTTTTGCTAGGTTTATTTTTTTGGCATTTATTACTTTTTACAATGGCACATTAGCAGAAAGTGACTGGAGGCAATTGCTCCCAAGGGCACTACATAACTTATCTCCCAAGGTCTTAGAGGAAATAGAAGCAGCAGATGTGCCCCTTGTAGGGATAATGTGTATGACATCACCAAATACTTCAGAATAGTGTTAACTGTAGGTATCACTGTGAATAAGGATAGGTGGAGGTGGGGCAAAAGCCTGTGTTTGCTTTAGCAGAGATGTAGACCTACCTACATTAGACTGGGCTGTGTGACTGCTCTAATTTGCTATGTACATATTACTTCTCTTTTTGACTCTTAAATGTTGGTATGACAGTATCTTCAGCTAAATATGTGCCTGGTTGAAATAGCAGTAGTGCTTGAAAAATACAAGTCAGTTTGGAGGGTGTTTGAAACCCAGCCATGTTCTGTAAATGAGGTTACTTCAATGCCCCAATTAGATTTGGATATTTATTATTTTTTCTGTATTGCTGACTAATAGGGGAACGTATTTCAGCGTTTGCAGGAGCATTGGGCTTTTAGACTCTGTCCAACTGGTTTAATTTAGGTTGCATTATTTTTTGGACTGATTTATTAGAAACATTTTTGAGGGTAGCATAAAGACATCAATTTCTGGAGCAAGGTTTTTGCTTTCATGTATGCTCCATGTTGAGGTCTGTATTTTAGTGAAGGGTTTGCTTTTGGGGAAGGCTGCATCACAGCCTTTTCTTCTTCCTCTTCTTCCTTGTGTGTTTCTTTTTCTTTTTCCTTTTGTCATTCATTCTATGTCTTTTCCAACAGATCACCCTTGGAACACAGGCTTAATTATATGGCAAAAGAGCAGCTACTGCAAATTTGTACATACTTGAGATAAACATAGAAACACAAAAGATCTTCAGCTTCTTGGGGGCTAAGAGAACCTTATTTTCTCCTGCTGAGAAAGAGGGGAAACGACCTAAAGAGTGAAACGCATTGCCAAGTAAGAAAAACAATGTGAAAGCATGGTATGTATTTGCAATTACAAACAAAGACTCCAATTCTTTCTCTCTGTGGACAAACCTTGGTTAGAGACAGGAATTTAGAGCAAGCACTTTCCTTATTTCTTAGGAAAACATGCCAAACAGTGACAATGAAAAGTGGGAATTTTACATGTCTTACTGTTCAGAAGATGTCAGTCTCACTCCCCATTTGTTTCAGTAGTAGCATTAAGGGTAAATTTAAAGTTTAAGTCACTATAGTCAAAAGGAGGTACACACAAGACAAAAACCCCTTGGAAGTTAAAGCAACAGAGAAAAGATGGCTCACAGGGAAATGTTAAGGTATGGAGAGAGGTCATTTAGTGAACCCTGTCCAGCTGTTTAGGGGAAGCAATAAGACCATCACAACATGTTTTGAAATCTATATAGCAGAAGTGGTTCTGGGACCAGTTCTGGAACTGTACTTTTTAACTCTTCCTCTGGAGGTGTTAAAGAAGGGATTGGACGTGGCACTTGAAGCAATGGTTTAGTAGTCATGAGGTCTTGGGTGACAGGTTGGACTTGATGATCTTTGAGGTCTTTTCCAACCTTATTGATTCTATGATTCTGTGAAAGCAACGTGTTTGCCTTTACCCTGTAGAGTATCTTAAAACTTATGTTAAAACAAAATCAAGAAGATTGCTGCAAGTGAGCAGAAACCCAAGGAGTTCAAACACAAAATTCTGTTTAAGAGGTACTCTAGCTCCACGTCAGTGCTAGTTTGTAGCTTTATAAAGTGAGGAAGACTTCATAAACACTCTAAGATGTAAAATATTCCATACAAACCACAATAGCATTTCTCACTGTCCATGTGACCCCATGTAAGAAAGAAAAAGGATGATGAGGATGTGTATGCTGTACAGCAGGACCTCATCTTGCAATCTTTCCCATCCAGACTGACCCCACTTCTTCTCCAGATGTCCTTCCTTTGTGTGCAAAACCCCGATCTTCTGCTTCCATAGGGACAAAAAGCTTTGACTGCTTCAGCACTAAGCAGAGAGGGGAACCATTTCTGCACAAATCCTATGTTGCAGTGCTTCTGCTCAGCTCATATCACCTAACACCTTCTTGAATGTTATTTCTTACCTGGAAGAGTCAGCAGGTTTAGGTCTGAGAGGATCTGGCCATTAGCAGGAATCTTCAACAACACCATGGAAAGGACATGAAACACCTGGCACGGTCCCAGATATATGCAGCCTGGAACATTTAACAGCACTCAAGGGATAAAATGACTAAACTGTAAACCTCTCTCCCCTCACCCTCCTTCTCTAATTTTTTATAAATACACTTTTGAACATGCACAGCATAGATGCTTTCTAACTTCCTTTGTCTCTCTGTTTCTTACTTGTGAGTCCTTGGGGTCCAATTGAAAAAAAGTGTTCTGCACCATTTACTGAGGTTTTTGGCAGGATTATTCTAGGAAGGAGCAAGGAATGCGCTCTTTCAGTTTGCCCACAGGTCACTCCTTGTGCACTGCATGCAGTTTATGGATTAAAAATGCCAGGATTTCCAGTTTGTTTGTACTGAAAAGTCTGTGTGCACATTGCCGTCTCTATCTCACACATTCACACACATGCATCCACATAAGCATGCACCCACAGTCTCTGTAGTGACAGTTAGTGGGGCCATGCCTGTCAATGCCAATGCAGTGTCAGTGTCACCATGCAAATCTTAGATTGGTAAAAAACAAGTTCTTGATATCAAAGGCAAACAGAAATGTGCTCTTTCCCTAAGAACAAGGGAAAAGCACAGCTAGTAAATTAACACAAAATGCATGCTTGGGTCTGAAGGTTACTGATTAAATAACTCTTTACATATTATATAATATATAACTGGTTTCTTGTCTTCAGGCTTGCCCAGGCCTAGTGAACACTAGGAAATATATTAGTTGTTAGCAAGGTGATGAAGAAGGATACCAAAACCTGAGTGGTGTTGGTGCTTATTGTAAATGTCAGGGCTCAGCTATATTTCCATCTGATCACACTAAGAAATTGTTTCTGATGGAGCAGAATGTATGGGACTGATGTGGTTTAGTTAATCTAACAATTTGTGTGTTTACCAACTCTACAGGGTTTTTTTGGGGTTAACTTTAAAATTTGTCATAAAATGAATACTTTACAGTGGTAGCCCCAGTAACACTTCTGTATATTGTCCTTTGCATTTTTGTTGGCTTGCTGACATCAGCACTTTAATGCTTAATATCCTGTGAACATTTCTGTGTTTTATAGTTCTGTATGTACTGGAATAAGGAGGCAGGAGAGGACTGAGGCTCTCTAATAAGGAAACACACATTATTCTTTACTGATATGTTTTTCTTCTGCCCTAATCATTTTTTTTCCCCCCTCCCTTTCACACAGGCCTGAGGAAGAACTGCTGTTGGAACAGAAAAGGGCAGATGGTAATGTGCATGTGAAGTGTGGTTGTAATTATTTTATTACCTAGGCTCTGCATAAGGCTTGTTTATGTGAGGGAGGGAGATTAATTCCTTTGGGTTACTAGAGAAAAATCCCAGGCCTGTAACTGATTTCTCCAGAGAGCTACCGGATTCTTCAGATCTATCCTTTTGCCAGATTGTACCTTTCACATGCCACTTCTAAATAAAATAGACAAATTAAAAAATCAAATCAAATCAAATCAAATAGAAAGAAGTGAAGAAGTGGTGCTCCAAAGATGAGGCCTCACCGTCTTGTTAAACCAGGGCAAGGGAGGAAGGAACATGAGAGCGGGTGGTCTAAAACACAAAAGCTCTTGGAGGCAGCCTGGGAGAGTGTCACCTCTTAGGACCACACTGTGACTGTACAGGTCCTTCCCACTGGTCATACTCGCTGCAGCTTGTGCTCTTTGTGCTGCAAGATACTCACTTGGGGAATGTGTTTTAATCTGTTTTGGAGGCGGTTTTTATTTAGCCTGAAGAAGAGAAGGCTGAGAGGAGATGTTACTGCTCTGTACAGCTACCTGAAAAGAGGTTGTAGAGAGGCTGGTGTTGGCCTTTTCTCCCAGTTTACTAATGACAGAACAAGAGGAAATGGCCTCAAGCTGCGCCAGCAGAAGTTTAGATTGGATATTAGGAAGAATTTCTTTACTGAAAGAGTGGCAAGCTATGGGAACAGGCTGCTCAGGAAAGTGATGGAGTGACAAGCCCTGGAAGTGTTAAAGAAAAAGTAAGTAGATGTGGCACTTCAGGACCACTTCAGGGTGGGACTACCCACCTCTAAAACCTCTGGTTGCCATCAATTCAACTTAAAAAGTGAAATAGAAAACCTGAAAAAGAGGAAAGAGCTGTAGCTTAAATGTTTTATGTGAAACAGTGAGGGTTGAATGTGTAGAATATCATATGGATGAGATGGGGAAAACACTTCTTGAAAGAAGCAGTGATTTTTGCACAGCAGAGTGATTTTTGGAAGACACAAAAATTCTCATATTTATATGAGAATTTGGTTTTAAAACTGGCCTTTCAAAGTTACAGTTTGAGAACAAAATCTTCCCTACCTTTCTTCAGGTTGAGATGGTTCAGAGAAGAGGGGGGGGGAAGCAATTCGTAAACATCTCTTGACAATATTGATGATGCATTGTGGCAGGCAACTGTGATAATGTAGAACCAGGATGAAGTTAATACAGTCAGTCCTAAAGGGACTCTTTGAATTAAACAAGGAAAAACTTCTCTCTTTTCAGGGTGCCAGAGCATTGGAACAGGTTGCCTAGAAGGGTTGTGGAGTCGTGTTCTCTGGAGACTTTCAAAACCTTCCTGAAAGTGTTCCTATGTAACCCGATCTAAGTGAACCTGTGTTAGCAGTGGGATTTGACTAGATGATCTCTGGAAGTTCTTTCCAACCCACACCATTCTGTGATTCTGTACCTCAGTTCCTCCTATCTCAGTGCATACTGGAGCACTTACCCTATTCAGATGAATAGAACAGAATAGAATAAACCACATTGGAAGAGACCTTCGAGATCATTGTGTCCAAGCCATCATCCAACACCATCTAATCAACTAAACCATGCAACCAAGAACCCCATCAAGTCTCCTCCTAAACACCTCCAGTGATGGCAACTCTACCACCTCCCCATGCAGCCCATTCTAATGGGCAATCTCTCTCTATGAAGAATTTCTTCCTGACATCCAGCCTGAACTTCCCCTGGCACAGCTTGAGACTGTGTCCTCTTGTTCTGGTGCTGGTTGCCTGGGAGAAGAGACCAACCCCCTCCTGGCTACAACCTCCCTTCAGGTAGTGGTACTGGACACGGTACTCAAGGTGTGGCCTAACCAGTATGATGAAAGCCTACTGTCCTTGCTGGAAAGCCTCTTGGTGGCTTCAGTGGCCTTTGGATCACTTACATCAGAGATAACCACAAGAATGATGGAGATACATCCACCCACATGGCTTTCTGTGCCAGTGTCCTCCCAGACCTGACAAAGCAGAAGCGGTGTGGAGCCTTCACCCTAATGCTGGCAGAGGGAATTCATGTAAGAAATCCCCTTTAAGAACAAAAGCAAACAGCCCTTGCTGCAGATCTTTTGCTAGGCGTTGTTTATAACGTGAACAATTTGGACAGGGCTTGTTCCATATTTATGGCATTTTTAAAAATAGATCATACAGCTTAAATATGATACTGTTCCTCACTTCAGGCAAAGCAAAAGCTTTCCTCTGGGGTATAAAATATTTCCAAAACGGATGACTGTTAAAACAACCCAAAACACCCAACAGTTTATAAAAAGCATGCTGACATTGTAAAAAAAATTAATAGTATGCTTGGAACCCTTTGAGTTTCCAAAATGGTCAGCTCAACAGAAAAAAAAGAAAAAATTGAGTTGCCCGTCTTAGGTTTTTCCCTAATGAAAGAATTTTTGGAGAGAATAAAGCTCACATTGAGTGTTCACAGCCCATCTCCCCCTCGGTGCGTAATTTAACCACCCAACCCTGTGGCCTGGAACACTTTCGATTACAACTTTAATAGTTATTTTGGAAAAAATTGGTAGCCAAATATTCAACCTTTACAATATTATGTATGAGAGTTTTTCTTCTCTTAAATGTCATAGGAAATTATGATGGCCATGTGTGTGCGAGTGTGTGTGTGTGTGCCTAAGCAAAATAAATTTACTCTTTCGTGCTACTGCATTCCATTACTCGAAACCTTGACAGCTATAGCCCTGGGAGGGGCAAGGAAGTCGAGCCAAATTCTCAGTCACTCTAAAATGGATAATATTAATGCTGCTTTAAAGATCATCCCTATAAATAGGCTAGAAAATCAAGTGTTGGGCAGTACTGGGCTCACCCTGGCCTGGGTTCTGCTAGTCCAAGTAAAGGAGACATATTTATGTAGTGGGGTTGCCCTTAAAGATCTGCAAAGAAAAAAAGAAAAGGCACCAGCTAGTGGTATTATGCAGAAGTCATTTAATTCTATCATGCTTACAGTTAGACTGAGCAGAAATCACTGGTAAAATAAGAGCTGTACATTATTGGCTTGCAAGAGTTGAGATTACTCACAACTGTTTCATGTTTTATTATTTTATTGAATTAACAAACATATTCCAGCAGTAAAACACATGACATTCCTGATTAATTAGGACCAGGATTAGGTCTGTAAATGAAGTGATCTGGAGTTCACCATCAGCTTACAGAGATGGGTTTGAAAAAACCATCTGTTTGGTACATTTCCCACCCTGTGTTTAACGGAAAGGATCAGAGCTTTTAGTGGCTGCTTTTTATTTCCCCAGCTTATGTATCTAGCCTTGTGGAACTTAAATAGCTTATGCATCTATCTTACCTCAAATCCTAGGTAAAAGTGAAATGTCTATTTTAATGCCTTAAGTGCATTTTGATGGTTGTAAATGAAATCAGGTGCTGGTCATTAGAGACCTGAATGTCCTCTGTAGGCAACTGAATGGACTCCCTTTGATTAGTATCTTGCTGTATTTAGCTGTTGATAGATGAAACAGAAAAGGCCATTTTGTGATAATGCAGGCATTTTATGGTGCTGTCTTAGGCTGGATTATGTTCCACAGATCTTGCCCTTTAGAATACTAGAATCGAGCATTTATTAATGACAACTGTGCTAGTCTGTGAAATGTCATAGATTGGGAATAAAAGCCCAGAGGAATGGAGTTAAAAATATGTTTGAAAGAATTAGGGGAAAAAAAAGAAAAAAGAGGTGCCAAATGTATTCAGAATCCTAATTTCCTAAGCTCTAGTCTAAATTTTTCACAAAAAGTTATCCTAGGAAACTATCTCCTCTCTTTCTTTTAATTACCTCTGCAATTCAGAGGAATGAGAACATTCAAGCATCACAGACAAGTTTGTTGTGCTGAGTGCTGAACATGAACATATAAAGCATAATACAGCTAGAAGATGAAATTGGGGAAAAAATGAAGAGAAGTGATCAAAGTTCCCCTTTCACCTTTCTTTGGAAGCTCTTCACCTTATTTGCAGTGTGAGTTTCTTGTGTGTCCCCACTGCAAAGAACACTTTGCTGTGTAGATGAACTGGAGAATATGACTGCTGGGTGTAGCTATTAATATTTTCTATTAATATAATAACACCTTCAATTTTTCACATTTTAGGGTATTCAGTTTGCTCCCAAAGATCTGTATTTGTGATTATGAGTTACACTGACACTGCAAAACATTGAAAACTATAGAATAGAACAGAATAGAATAGAGTATAATGGAATGGAATGGAATGGAATGGAATGGAATGGAATGGAATAGAATAGAATAGAATAGCATAGAATAGAATAGAATAGACCAGACCAGACCAGACCAGACCAGACCAGGTTGGAAGAGAACTTCAAGATCATTGTGTCCAACCTATCATCCAACACCATCTAATCAACTAAACCATGCAACCAAGGACCCCATCCAGTCTCCTCCCAAACACCTCCAATGATGGCAACTCCACCACCTCCCCAGGCAGCCCATTCCAATGGCCAACCACTCTCTCCCTTGAGTAAGCAGTTAACCGTTTTTCTCATCCTCATTTGTGAAAAAAATAAAAAGCCTTACTGTGATTCTGAGAAGAGATATCAATTCTTGGATTTTTTTTCCTTTCATTTTATTTTTTATTCTTATTTTTCCCCCTCTTTTTCCCCCTTTTTTTAAACTTTTTTTTTTTCTTCCCTGCCCCCCACCTTTTTTTGTTTCCTTTCTGTCAGTGCCAGATCAGAACATAGCAGGAAACCACAGTAAGATCATGGTCAGTTAGCATAAAGAGATCTCTTTTACAAACCCCTGGAGTTTATTGAGGTTTTACTGATCATTACCATTTATACAACCACATTATCATCAAGTGAGAATAATAAGCTCTAACAACAAGAGCAAATACTAAAGAAAAATTATTTGTCCACAGTATTTATGAACTCCTTTTGGTACTGCAGGAGATCTGAAAACTGCTCTTTAGGAACTTTCTGCTGAAGAACGTGATGTTCACCCTTCAAGGCTTTAGGGGGAAAATGAACATGAATTGCAAACATAAGGCTTACATGAGAAAAGATTGTTAACGGGATGCTAACAATAGTTAGCAGTCAGCACTAACTAAAATATGTAGAGGATCCAAAGGAAGTACCTATGGAAGATTTATTATAACTATTTTAATCATTCTTAAAACCACATTATATTTTCCTGTACTTTTTGATAGTAAAGTTCAAATACAGGGAAAAAGTGTTCTTGACTGTTCCCCACCTATAAATCCTCTGTTGTTCACATCTCTGACTTCTGAAAACAGTGTAGTATGAACAGCTTACAGTACAGTAGAGTAGTATGAACAGCTTACTTAAAAATTTATAGGGTGCTTTCAGGAAAAAAGGAGCCTTGAAAACCCAAGTTGTGACACACATTGGTGGACAATCACCCTTCAGATTGCACTAGCAGGAATCCTGGATCCCTGGTACTCACAGGGAATAAAAGACTCACTAAAGAGGCCTGGCAAGATTGAGAATTGGAGAGGGTTAGCAAATGGCAGAAAACTTGAAGGCAGAGACTTTTTTGTTTTGAGGTCTGAAGTTGGTGGCAAGCATACATGTTTTTCCCTGCTAGTTGTCTTGGTGTAGTTTGATCGACTTTTTTCAGAGGTAAAAAATAGCAAGTACTAGCCTTCAACAGCCAACATGCCATCATGCTACATTTTATGAACATATGACTGAAAGAATCACAGAATCACCAAGGTTGGAAGAGACCTCAAAGATCATTAAGTCCAACCTGTCACCACAGACCTCATGACTAAACTATGGCACCAAGTGCCACGTCCAATCCCCTCTTGAACACTTCCAGGGATGGGGACTCCACCAGCAACCTGAGCAGCCCATTCCAATGTGCAGATTGATATATAGAAAACCCAGACCTGTCATCTAACATGTTTTAGCATGAAAGATAAGGAAATAAAAGATATAATACATCCATACTTCTTTTCTTGGGCTGTGAGATAAACTCTCTCTAGCTGTACCCCTGTTTAAAAAGCATATTCAACACAACACAAACAGTTTGACTCCTCTCTTTGAAAGCTTAGTGCCACGATGTTCTAGTTTAGTGACTTTCTGTGCAGAACAGAAATATTGCTGAGACAAAAATGCTGACAGCTAGACTTCTAAAATAGTTTTGGATGAACTCAGATTATGAGCAGTTCATATGCACTTTCCAAAAATGGACATAACAACTGGAGACTTTTTTCCCCTATCCAAGAGGCTACTGTGGTCTGTGGGTTCCTTTGTGTGGGAGCTTGCATCTTCATACACAGAACTATAAGAAAACAGCCTGCAATAAAGCACAAAAATAAACCAAAATGTAATATAGAAGTCTTCTGAGGTCTTGGGAATTATGGGCAAAGTTAGTCAATAGCATTATGGTGAAGGAACCTATAAAGTGTTCCCGGGGAGATGTTAGGCTCCAGAGAAGCAATCAATTTGAAGATTACGCATGACAAAATCAGATTAGAATCAGGACTTTAAATAGACCTTTGCAGTGAGCTGAGCTAAAATGAACAACTCGTTGAAGAGTGAGACTGAAATTCAAACCAGAGAGATTTGAAAGAAATCCTGTGGTTTACATTGTACAGGGTGGCAGATTAGATGAGCACAACTATCACTTTGTTTTTTGTAAATTATGAAGCCATAACCCCTCCTTTCCCTGCTCTTCCCCCCCTCCTTTCTCTTCAGTGATCAGAGAAGATGCATAGATTCTTATCCTGTGTAAACTCTCAGGAGCCACTCTGCCAATGTTGGAGTCAGCAGGATTATTTCCATTGCATTTGGTGCACATTAGTTCAGGTGGTGACCAGTAGCAAAAACCATCAGCACATGCACGTGCAGCTTCCACACAGAATGCTGTTCCTAGGAACATAATATGTGGACCAGCTGGGTCTGGTGTAGCACAAGCTAACCTATCCTGACTTCACCTCCCACATTAACACCCAGCAGCAAGTACTGTGTCCTGAAAAGCTGCACCAGTTCTCACCAGGGTTGTCATTAATTCAACTACTCTTTCACTCCAGAGGTTCTTTTTCTTCCAGTTTTGCTACTGGGTGTAAGAGAACTCGTCTCCAGCTCTCACTTAATTCATAGCAACATGCAAAATATCTCACCAGAATATAGTTTACATTTCAGATGAGCATATGTGACAGCATTTTAGTCAGTTTTTCAGGGGTATATGTAGCCACCTGAGAAAATCAGAGGTGAAACTTAAGATTGGTGCAACATATTCTCTCTGTGCAAGAAATGGAAGACCAAGACGATGTGCTTCTTCCAAGTCCATCTTGAATTGATTAAGAAATGGGATCACTGTGTGCCAACTTGCACTTTCAATCTCAAAACTGCAGAAGAAATTTATCATCCTGTCAACTCTGGTTCCTTTAAATACTCATCAGAGAGAAATTCAAAGGAAGCTAAAATACTTTTTCCATTGGCACCTTCTGAAGCAACATTTTAACATTTTGTGGGGTAGCATTTCTATCCAGCGCAATGCAATACCTCCCTGATAAATGAAGTGGTTGGGAAGAAGTGGTGGAACAGCAGGGAGCTCTCCTCTGCAGGTATCAAAACACCAATGTGCCTTTCCCTGCTTCATTGATTTCTTTTTCTTTTAAATTTTTTTGTTCCTCCCCCCCCCTATTTTGTGCTGAAAGGATTTTCCAAGGAGAAAAAAAAAAGAGAAAACACAAACAAAACCAAAAGCCATGGAATCAGAATGACTGTGACAACACATTTTACAGGGAATGGGACAAAAGGAGTGACACCCTGGCTGCTTTATGGCTCTATTTTTTGTTCTTGCCCACTCTGAGAAAAGAGGTTGAGCAAGCTGAGCTGGATTTTGTCTTGAGGCAGGAGCTAGAGATCTGGTGGAAATCTCAGAGCTGATTCAGAGCCTCAACATACTGCTCTGAACTCTGACTCTGTGATGGGTGAGAGCTATTTTGCCCCAGCATTTCTGCTCCAGTTGGTCATGCCTTTGTCCAGCACAGTGCATACTTATCTTTCAGCACAAGCTCTTCAGCAGGTTTCAGTGAGACGGCTCATATGCTGACAAGCATCGTGCAAGTGCTCTGCAGTGTTAGCACAGAAATCAAAACATGGGAAATGTAGCCAGGATCTTTGTCTTTGGGAAGGGAGTATGTTATGGAATATATTGAATTTATAAACAGTATGGCAAAGGAGGAGAAAGTTCTTCACACAGAGAGTTGTTAACCATTGGAATGTGCTGCCCAGGGAGATGATAGAGTCAGTGTTCCTGGAGGTGTTCAAGAGGGGACTGGACATGGTCCTTGGTGCCATGGTCTAGTAGTCATGAGGTCTTGGGTGACAGGTTGGACTTGATGATCTCTGAGGTCTTTTCCAACCTTATTGATTCTATGATTCTATGATAACCATAAGCCTGATCAGGAAGGAGCTGTGGCCAGTACATGTGCTCTTACCCCAGAAGCAGGGTTGCTTACTGGACACACATGGTCCTGTCCACTTTGTTCCTTTTCCCACGTTACCCTGACTTTCTGCAGGAAGGAAGGGGGAGAGGGGGACTATGTCTAGACACATGAAGGTCTGTCTAGGTTTTGTTCTGGGGCTCGTTTGGTTCTACCATGACAGGGTAGCAGGCAGGCACACACTGCTCTGCCAGCTGTTAGCTACCAACACAAGATGTTGCCTGTCTCTAAAGCACATTTATGCAATTCTTGCCCAAAGCCTTGTGGAGAGACCCAAGTACTATGGACAAAGAATAGTCTCTATATATCTTCACCAAAGTGACTGGTTATGAAAGTCTTTATACAAACCATAAAACCAAAAAACTGTTCAGCTCTCTCTTAACAAATACTATATGGATTTTTACTAGTAATTTGTTATCTTTTCTTTTTACATATAGAATATACTCACATTGAGAAACTTCATGTTCTCTTGACTCATCTAACTAAGATGGTTTTTATTCACCTAAAGAGATTTACTGATTTTAAACAGCTAAAAAAAAACCAACTTGCTGATGTTTATGTGCAGATAGATACTGGAGGGATAGGCTGGGTTTGAAAATACATTTTCTAGAGAATCCTTCTGTATCTTCAGCTTCCATCTTTTATTAGTTACTTGAGCTTGCTTACACAAGCAGAGAGGA
The DNA here is from genome assembly GCF_014839835.1 of Dryobates pubescens. Lineage (NCBI taxonomy): Eukaryota > Metazoa > Chordata > Aves > Piciformes > Picidae > Dryobates > Dryobates pubescens. The sequence continues at coordinate 12,268,551 of NC_071613.1, read as the reverse complement.
TGCACCAGATACATCAGCAGAAGATAAGCTATAAGATATTTTTCCCTTCTCAGCACTATCCCTGACTCTTCTTTGTTTGTTTTCCCTTCTTTCTGCTGGGAAAGAGAAAAACCTCTCCTCCACTGGGTTTCCTTTCTTCTTTATTTTTTGTGCCATGCTGAAATATACCAGAAAAATTAGACCTGTGTTTTCCAATTTGCCTGCTGCAACATCTCAACTCTCATGTGCTTCCACATCTTGTAGAGATTAATCCTTCTGTGATCAACAGTAAGGGGATGTCAAATGGGAACCTTCAAATTTTGTTGGGTTATTAATTTGTTTGTAATTTTCAAGGCATTTTAAACAGAATAGAGCTCCTGTGTGTGTCACAAAAGGGAAATTTAGTTTAGATGTGAAAAGCTAAATGTAAATGGGATTTGGACACTGCAGTGATAAGTGGTGTGGTGCCTCTTCTTTAGGTGCATTATCAGCTACATGCTTAAGCTGGGCTTACAGGAATGGTTGGAGATTTTAAGCAGGATTCACAAAGACAAGCACATTGAATTGTAGCTGTTTCAAATGCCCAACAGGACATGCTGCAAATAGAAGGAACTTGCACCCTAAGTGTCTTCTCACCTGATCTCCTACCTCTGGTTGCAGGAAGCATCACCCATTGCTTAGTATTTCTGTGTCTGATTCAGCTTTGGAATTTGGTGGCCAAATATATTTTTCTATTAATTCAATGGGGTTTGAGCAGTTTTTTCACTCCTCTTTTCACCAAAGGAGCATCCAGTGGGAGTTAGCAGGCTTTAGCTGGATGTATGTCAGTCATCTTAAGATACATCAAAAAAATGTTTGGAGAGCCACTTTTGTTTCTGGAGCATCAGGGGTGCTGACAACACCTCACAGTAACTCAAGCAAAGCAAACGCTGTCTTATCCAGGCAGTGCATTCAAAGTAGACCTTAAAGCAATTCTCAGGGTCTTCACTCAAAAGTAAATATCTTTCTAATCACTCAAAGAGGGATGCTGAAGAGAATGGGATAATTTTGCTTGTTTCTATTAACTGATATGGAATAAAATCTGTTCCTGCTCCAGGAGCTCTCTGGTTGCTCATCATCCATTACACAAACAAAAAGAAAAGAAAACATGCAATGTTTTTCTCAGCTGTTCCCTTGTCATCAGCACAACATGAAAAGAATATTCTAAAGTTCAGACCTTTCCCTGCCAATTTCTTTCTTCTTTACTCACAGCAATTATCTCAGAGGTACAAAGGTCTTTCTTTTTCTACCCAGAGTGTATCAGAACATACTGTATTCAGGATAAAACTATTAGGCAACTGCAGATGCATGCCTGAGTCACACATATGTCAAGAGCACTGCAAGAGCATTACAACATTACGAAGAGAGAAAAGTCTGGTTTTGATTACTGATAATTACAGATAAGCTGTAGCTGACAGTCATTTTCTGACCGCAAACTCAAATCAATCAATTAAAGACTGCATGCAGCAGCACCCGTGTTTAATCATTTCCAGGCTCTTTAAAATGATCCATTACTCTGATAGTATGTCAGAGCTGCTGTGTACCATTTGTTGTTGCTGCTGAGGGTCGAATATGCAGCTACTTTCAGGCTAATTTCAAGAAAGCTGTTCACAATCGAAAAAAAAAGAATCTCTATAGAAATATTAGCCATAACTCTTAAATGACATTCTCAGTTTAATTAAACAAAGGTCTAAATAGCTTCTGATCTCATGGCACAAAGATAAGTGCCTTTTTCTTTTCTTTAAATAGAACATACCAGTGTGGTACCAGGGAGAAAAAGATATATGCAAGTTCAACTCTGTTCCTCCCTGTTCCTACTTTCAAATTTCTTTCATGTGGTACTTCAAATACAGAAGGGAAATTTGTGATGGGACCTGGGCAAAGAACTCCTGTCAGACTGCAGGACTCTCTACGACTACCTGAAGGGAGGTTGTAGACAGGTGGGGGGCTGGTCTCTTCTCCCAGGCAACCAGCACCAGAACAAGAGGACACAGTCTCAAGCTGCACTGGGGGAGGTTCAGACTGGATGTTAGGAAGAAATTCTTCCTAGAGAGAGTGATTGCCTATTGGAATGGGCTGCCCAGAGAGGTGGTGGAGTCGCCATCACTGGAGATGTTTAGGAGGAGACTTGATGGGGTGCTTGGTGCCATGGTTTAGTTGATTAGATGATAGGTTTGACACGATGATCTCAAAGGTCTCTTCCAACCTGGTTAATTCCATTCCATTCCATTCCATTCCATTCCATTCCATTCCATTCCATGCCACTCCACTCCATTTCTCTGGAACCACTTCAACAAACCAGGTGGTTTTTGCTGAAATTTGTTCTTTTCCCATGCTTTGAAAAGAGGGGGGGGGGAAAAATGTTCTGATGGATTAGAAATGGTCAGTTAACATCTTCAGAATAAAATATTTCAGTCTTTGGTTTGAAACTAATTTAAAATAAGATGTTTTAATACAGTATTTCCTGTCACATCTACACAAACTGTGAGTGAAACAAGTTATTATTATTTTCTCAAAATGAAACACTTTTGATAATGTAAGGCTCCTATTCACAAGATTTTCCCCCAAGAGGAGATTTTTCCATTCTTATTCATAATCCATTTAAAGACTCCTGTTAAAACTGTGCTTTGATCAAATAAATACCATATATATAACATAAATCATTCTATCAGTATTTTTTCAGTCAAGTCTCCATTAATATTAGAAGTTATACCTTCCAGATGATGCTCACCACTGTAGCACCGGCTAGTGACTTGACTGAATTGACAATAAAGGCTGAGTCCCCCACCATGGAACAATAATGATAATTGTCATACAAGCATGTGGTGTAGTTACACACAGAAATCCTAAGAAATTAACTCTTAGAGAAAATCATTAGCTAATACAGCATAATGCTAAGATACAGGATTTTGGGTTTTTTTGAGACCCTGAAAGTGCTTACTTCTCACTATACTCAACAAGAGGAGCTGAGAGTTAGCAGCTTAGTTGTAGACATGCCATTGGCCACATAATCTTCCAATACAAACTACATCTTCCTGAAGAGTTACTGTCCCTGAAGGTGTTCAAGAGGGGATTTGATGTGGCACTTGGTGCCGTGGTCTAGTAGTCATGAGGTCTTGGGTGACAGGTTGGACTTGATGATCTTTGAGGTCTTTTCCAACCTTGTTGATTCTATGATTCTAAGAGCTGGGTTATCTGACATGAGAACCCTGAGATAATTTCCTGAGGATCACTGAAGAGGTCCTTGACATCAGCTTTGTCATCCTAGTAAATTTTGCACATGTGGTCTCAACTATATTCAGTTCACATATTTTTAATGTTTGGTAACTTCTGAGTGATTTCAGAGAATCACAGAATCACAGAATTAACCAGGTTGGAAAAGACCTTCAAGATCATCAAGTCCAACCTATCACCCCATACCATCTAATCAACTAAACCAGGGCACTATGTGCCTCATCCAATCTGTTTTTAAACACTTCCAGTGATTGTGACTCCACCACCTCCCTGGGCAACCTCTTCCAGTGTCTCTCCACCCTCATGGGGAAGAATTTCTTCCTAACATACAATCTGAATCTACCCATTTCTAGTTTTTTTGTTTGTTTGGTTGTTTTTTTCCATCTCCCCCAGTCCTATAATTTCCTAACACCCTAAAAGTCCCTCACCCACCTCATTTTCCCCCCCTTTTCCCCTCAAACCCAGAGCACCTGGGCTCTATTGGAGTCTCCTCCCACCCCAGGTGTGACTACTTTGCCCTCCCCACCCACTCCCCTTTTTAAAACCCTCCAGGAGAGGCAGAAGCCCCAAGCTTAGCCCTTCGGGGCTGGAGGATCCTCCTCTCATTACCGGTGAGTGCCCACGGTGCACACTGGGTGATGGTGGTGGTGACAACAAAGGCCGGGGGGCCTGGTGGCCCCCCGGCTGTTAGGAACATAATTGATGACTACTCCAGTAACATCCACGGGTGCTGGCTGGGGCTCCTTACTGGGGCTGAGCTCCTCTGTGTGGTATCTTGGCTGGTGAGGGCCTTGCTCCTGGCTCTGGGCTGGGTGCAGGAATGCTGGTGGTGGAGCAGGAGCTGTTTAGCCAGATGATGTGATGCTAGTTACACTGGTTTTACCTTCAGGTCCCTTGAATCTGCTCTTATAATTCAATAAATCTCTGCTTTTGTGCTCTTTTACAGACCATTTCTTCCCCTTCACTCCTTCTTTTCAGAAATGAGGAAGGAAAGGAACTAAAAAACCAATAGAATAGAATTAACCAGGTCTTTTGGGACACAGTTCATCTCATCCAAAGGATGAGACCCTGAAAGAGCCCACTTCTCACTATAGTCAACAAGAGGAGCTGAGAGTGAGCAGCTTAGCTGTAGACATGCCTGTGGCCACATAATCTTCCATCACAGAGCTACATCTTCCTGAAGAGCTGGGTTGTCTGACTTGAGAACCCTAAGAGCTTGCCTGAAGGTCATTGAAGAGGTCCTTGACACCAGCTTTGTCGTTCTACTAAATTTTGCACATGTGGTCTCAATTATATTCAGTTCACATATTTTTAATGTTTGGTAAATTCTGAGTGGTTTCAGAGAATCACAGAATTAACCAGGTTGGAAAAGACCTTCAAGATCATCAAGTCCAACCTATCACCCCATACCATCTAATCAACTAAACCAGGGCACTATGTGCCTCATCTAGTCTGTTTTTAAACACTTCCAGTGATGATGACTCCACCACCTCCCTGGGCAGCATATTCCAGTGGCCAATCTCTCTTTCTATGAAGAATTTCTTCCTAACATACAATCTGAATCTATCCATTTCTAGGGTTTTTTGAGTGAGTTTGTTTGTTTGTTTTTTCCATTCTCCCAGTCCTATAATTTTCTGATACCCTTAAAGTCCCTCACCTGCCTCATTTTCCCCTCCTTTTCCCCTCAAACCCAGAGCACCTGGGCTCTATTGGAGTCTCCTCCCACCCCAGGTGTGACCACTTTGCCCTCCCCACCCACTCCCCTTTTTAAAACCCTCCAGGAGAGGCAGAAGCCCCAAGCTTAGCCCTTCGGGGCTGGAGGATCCTCCTCTCATTACCGGTGAGTGCCCACGGTGCACTCTGGGTGATGGTGGTGGTGACAACAAAGGCCGGGGGGCCTGGTGGCCCCCCGGCTGTTAGGAACATAATTGATGACTACTCCGGTATCATCCACGGGTGCTGGCTGAGGCTCTTTACTGGGGCTAAGCTCCTCTGTGTAGTGTCTTGGCTGGTGAGAGTCTTGCTCTGGGCTGGGTGCAGGAATGCTGGTGGTGGAGCAGGAGCTGTTCAGCCAGATGATGTGATGCTAATTACACTGTTTTTACCTTCAGGTCCCTTGAATCTGCTCTCATAATTCAATAAGTCTCTGCTTTTGTGCTCTTTTACAGACCATTTCTTCCCCTTCACTCCTTCTTTTCAGAAATAAGGAAGGAAAGGAACTAAAAAACCAATAGAATAGAATTAACCAGGTCTTTTGGGACACAGTTCATCTCATCCAAAGGATGAGACCCTGAAAGAGCCCACTTCTCACTATAGTCAACAAGAGGAGCTGAGAGTGAGCAGCTTAGCTGTAGACATGCCTGTGGCCACATAATCTTCCATCACAGAGCTACATCTTCCTGAAGAGCTGGGTTATCTGACTTGAGAACCCTGAGTGCTTGCCTGAAGGTCATTGAAGAAGAGGTTCTTGACACCAGCTGCCTGACCCAGCCCTTTAAATGAGGGTTATTACACTGGGAAAGAGCAGCAAAAGCTAAAATGTTCTTCTTTCCCAATTGCTGACTTAAGGCTTGGTGCCCCCTAAATGAGACACAACCCCCTGCCTCTGCTTTGTAGGAATACTCTGGCAACCTGCCCACAGATCTACCTGTGCTTTCTGAAGAGCAAAGGCTTGGTATGAAAATGTCTTCCTTCTTTTCCAGGGAGTTTTAGGTAAGCTTTTGTTAGGAATTCACTGTCATTGTAGGAAGCAAAGCCCATCAAATGCTAGTTTTTACCACTTTTGTTGCTGTGGATAACCCTTCACCTGTCCTTGGGAACAGAAAGTGACTTCTGCACAGATACTGTTCCCTTACTGACACAGTTTACCCTGCTGTCATGCCTGACCACCTGTGCAGATACAGTGTATCAGAGCCTCTTTTATTAAAAGAAACAAAAAAGGGGCAGGGGCTGCATCTTAAATTCAGTAAAGATGCTTTGAACAGACTCTAATTTAGGTTAACATCCTGTTGATCTCCTGGGGGATTTTGCCTATCTAAGGCATTCCAGTGTGACCCAGTGCTGGGGTGCACAGCAGAAGCTCTTTGTCCCTTTGCTGGAATATTATCAGCTGATGCAAATACCCTCACCCTGCATGAAATTGTTTATTTATCATATTAATCTCAGAACATTTTCACTCCACTGATGATGTGAAATGTAAGTAGTTATTTATAATGGTGCTAAATAAGACCACATTTCTAGTCCCCTCTCAAGTGAAGTCAGTTATCAGATTACATGTCTGTTCCTTTCCTTTTATCTCTCATACAATGCACTGCTCTCAACAACAGCATCAAGTGAACTTAGATGTCCCACTATAAATCATGCACATGTCGAAACAATAATACTGAAAGGATTATCATCACCCTCTGTAATTACAATAATGAAAAACAGATACTGAAAGGACATTTTCCTGATCCCTGGAAAATCCCTAAAGAGGTCAATTTACTTTTCTCTGGGGAATATTTAACAAAAGGAAAGTTAGTGGTTTATATGACTGTTGAAAGAACTGAACTCACAATAAGCACGATGTCACAATATAAATTTAAAGTATATTTTATTGCACCGTTATGGTGGGGGTCTCCAGATGGTCCTGATATACATAGCTTTATAAGTAAGTGCTTTTTCAACTGAGAACACTGATCACTGTCTGATGAAATGCTCTGTCAAAGCTAAGGCACACTACTGTTTGTGGGAACCTGTTGCAAGTAGCGAGGGAGAATATAGAATAGAATAAACCAGGTTGGAGGAGACCTTCAAGATCGTTGTGTCCAACCTATCATCTAACACCATCTAATCAACTAAACCACGCAACCAAGCACCCCATCAAGTCAGCACAACTGGGGTTGTAATAACCTTCAGCTTGGGTACTGTTATGACAAGACAGGAGCTCAGATCCATATTTAAATAACCAGACTTTGCCCATCCATGACATTTTGATTTTTAACAGGGTAAAGTGTACTCATATGGGTAATTCAGCTGCCAGCTGGAGGAACAGCAGCCTACAGCAGGTAGAAGCAGTAACCTCTTGCACTGGCACAGCTAGAGCTAGAAGTCCACAGCCTAAGCCACAAAGCTTTAGTTGTGTAACTAGCAAACTTGTTGCTTAAAGAAGGTGGCTGCAACACAACCACACAACAAACATTCAAATGAGAGGTGTTATCCACCTACAGGGCTGTTTGCAGCACACCTCTTTTCTCTGGTCACTCTAGCGCATTCTGATAACTGTCCATCAGCATCTACAGTGGAGGGTACAGTTCTGGTCCCTGCATTTGCAGAGGGATACAGAGACTTAAGGCACGGGCAATGACAGTAATACATGAGATAAAACACATGCCTTATGAAGAAGCCCTGTCAGAGCAGCTTACTGGACCACATCAGATCTAACTCTCATGGTTTCTGTTTAGTATCTGAGGAGAATAGCTCACAGGAAAAAACTGAGCTAGTCAATAGCCTCAAAACAAATGTTTTATTGCAGAATTGTCCACCAATCTACTTTGCATCAAATTTCACCTGAATTTTTCCCCTTGGTAAGCCCATCTCACTCTCTAGCATACAACTGCTCCATGCTTGGGAGGCAGCACACACCACTACTTGTAGTTGGGAAAGAGCGCTGTCAAAATGAAGACAGGGCTTGCTTTTTCTCCTTGCTAGCTTGCTGCTTGTTTGTTTCCTGGTAGAGCCTGTGAGAGCTGTTGCCCAACGTGTGGGTTGACAGAAGAAAACATTGCTCTCCTGTTTACATAACCCAAGCTCCCCTAAAACAAACCCATAATGGTTAAAGTGAGTACCTTGTGTCTTTCTTCAAAGGACAGCCAGCAAATAGGTATTCTACCAAGGGTACAGGCTGAACGCTGCTTTTGAGAGGCATAGCTCGGTCTTTGCTTCTCACTTGGTTAAGGGAAGAATAAATTATATACCTTTTTTTCCTAGACTGGATAATTCTCTTTTAAATATGTTGGAATTGACAATGAAAGGTAGTCCTGCAAAGCCAAGGTGCTGACTGTGCTTTGTCCATGCACAGTTGTCCATATGAAGAGGAAATAAAGGCCCAGTGAAGTTTTTTTCTACAAATCCAGTCCAAATATGCTACTGAAGGGGCCTGAATATAAAATGGAGAAGCTAATGTTCAAAATCCATCCCTGAGTGCAGATCCTAATTTCTTTCTCCTGTTTTCTAATGACCTGATATGTTTTGTGAGACTATTGACTTTTGAAATGTGAATGTGTGGTCAGAGATTGGGATTCATCTTTGCTAATTTCAGAGATCAGCACAACAAGTTTGTGTATCAGCTCATCACTGAGACTCCTTTCACAGGCAGTAGAGAATCTCCTCAGCATAGTCAGTAGAGTCAGGGATCAGGTAAAACATACCTCAGAGTGCCATTGATAACTAACTGGGTATCAAATGACTATAAGGAGTGATTACCTGACTAGCTCAGATGTAGCCACCTATACTGTAGCCCACCAAAATTAGGAAAGATGAATCCCACTGAAAGAAATTACTATGATCAGATCTTGAAAGACTGCACTTGTACTATAGATGCTGAGCAGCAGATGGGTTAATTTTTCCTTCCTTTTCAGGAATACTCCAGATTAACCTTACTCCAGATAAGAGTTTGTCTGATGTAGGACTTCTTAGCAGCAGCTCCCTCTTGTCAACACAACAAAAAGTCCTGTTGGAGAGCCAGGGAGGTTGTTGTAAGAGCTGATAAGTGGCACAGTCCATCATGCCTTCATCACTAGGAGAGAATCCCTGCATAATTCATCCTATATCTAGAAGAGTCATAAATTAGCCTGACAGCCACTTCTCTGAGAAAGCAGAATATGGTGCTAGGAGATCCTCACAGGGACTGTAAACGTGCCTTCAAGTTAATAATATTTTGCTTAAATCCTGTGAAGGCCTATATAGACACAACATCCTTGGGCACTTTCCCTGTAATTTCTCCTGCCCCCACAAATACAAACAGGACCTTAGCAAAGAGCTTCTAGCCAGCTCTCAGGTCTCCCAGTCACCTCCCAGACCTCCACCCACTCATTTCCTTAATAGCACCTTTCAGCAGTTCTTTCCACACCACTGAAGGAGCAGGTGCTAATTCTAATTCTAAATAAATATTTCCTGTGTCCTTTACAGTCAAATCTAAACCATAGCAGCCTTCTTCAAATTTCCTGCCATCCCATCCTGGGGAAACAGAGTTCATGTTGTCTTTTTACATTTTCCTTCTAGATAACATCACTGTTACTACAATATGAACCTATATCCCACACTGCTCCTCCCCTAATTAGAATGAAGGCTAACTAAGAGCAGTGCTGGTGTTTGTGCTCAGGGTGCAGTGCCATGGACCCAAGCTCCCCTTCTCACACTATATAAAAAGAGAGGAAAAGGCCAATATATATCTGCTCCCCATCAGTCTTGTCTTTGAGATAGACTTTAAATCTGCTGTTGAGACAAGACTGAATATTGGTTGCCCTTCATCTGAGAACTAGACAGCTTGCAGTCACTCAAATCATAGAATCAATAAGGTTGAAAAGACCTCAGAGATCATAAAGTCCAACCTGTCACCCAACACCTCATGACTACTAAACCATGGCACCAAGTGCCACATCCAGTCCCCTCTTGAACACCTCCAGGGATGGTGATTCCACCACCTCCCTGGACAGCCCATTCCAACAGCTAACAACTCTCTCAGTGAAGAACTTTCTCCTCGCCTAAACTTCCCCTGGCACAGCTTGAGACTGTGTCCTCTTGTTCTGGTGCTGGTTGCCTGGGAGATGTAAATATATAAAACTACCAAAACCTATGGTTGCTCTATGCTGCATCAGCCTTATCCAAGTAAAACAATGTCCAGAATGCTGTTTGCTGGTCAGTCTGTCTTTGCTTCAGTAATACTGAGATGGGATACTGTGAGAGGAATGTTATGCAATGCACACTGCTACATCATGCTGACCCCAAACCTTAGAGAGCCTTAGATAATATTACTCAGTCCAATCATGCTCAGCTCAACACAGGCAGTTAAAATAGATGAACCTCAGAGAAGAAATGCTACCCTCAGACATTTCAAAGGCATTTGTGCAAAAATACGACTCAGGATTTTAGAAGAGCTCTTGTTTTCATTATTCTGTGCTGAATTATTGGCCCAGTATCAAAGCTCCTGAAAGCAGCAAGACAAGTTGGGATATTCACAAAAGGGAAAAGTGCCCTCACACTGTCCCTTGAAAGACAAAAAAATGTTTTAGTCTCTCCTGCAAAGTTTCATTTTTAGTATATTTTAAAATCAACCCACAGTGATTCTTTAATTACCCTGTTATCCTTATCAACAGTGTATCCTTAAAGCATTATAAATTCATACTGAAATTGATCTGCCTGGACCCCGTGGTTCAGACTACCATCTGCAGCCTCAACGTACAATGCTCCTTTGTTTTTGCCCTTCTCATTTAGCCTTTGGAAAGTCCTCTGTGACAGGCAAATCAAGTGGTTTCAGAGAGGGGCAATTCTTGCAGCTACTTTTCATCAATCATTTCCACTTTACTCCCTTTTAAAACAAGTGCACTCAATTTCAACTTCAATTAAAGAAGCTGAAAACATAAGACGAGAAATAAATGATACAAAGGCTGTGGAAAAATAAGTGTCACAGCCTGTAGTTTCTACTATCTTTAGAAATGTAATTTACTTTTCAGGTGATTGAAATGTCATTTGGTTTTTAACAGCCTCAAATGTTAACCACTCTGTGTTACAGTGATCCAAATAGAGCTGTATAAAACTTGGTCCTTATCATCAGTTGGATAAATAAATACAATAAAAATGCTACACCTCACTGTAAAGCTGTGCCAGTCTGATACTTAGAGCTGTGGAATAGCTTTGTGTGGGTTTTGGTATTTCAGTTTTTATTTTTCATATGAATACTCCAAAAGGAGGGGGGAAAAAAAAAATAGGATTTTATCAGTTGATAATTTTCGTGAGATTGTAAGGGATTTTTTTTTTCCCATTCTTCTATTTTTGTAGGACTTCATCCACTTGATTATTTTTCCCCTAGAATATTGGAAGACTAGAATCCTTCTTACCGAAATAAAAAGATATCAAAGAACCAACAATAGTGGAAATATGCCAACTTTCATATTTCTTTTCAATAGAAATGATGCATTTTTATTTTATTTCAGTGTCTGTAGCCCACAGAATGCCTGAGGTCTAGTGGGCCAGAGCCAGAAGCTCCTTCTGAGTGCTGTTTCCACCAGCTGCCCTGTTTCTCTTTTGCTGCATGTACGCCTTTTACAAAGCGTTCTGCTGAACAACATCCTTCCATTATATTTATTTATAGATTAACGTATGGTGTGGTTGCCTGTGTCAGCAAGGCACTGCAGTTGATGATTCAGGAGATCCAGTCCTGGGGTTTAGGTTTCTCAGATTTACAGCATCAGCCAAGAGGTACTTACCCCAGTTTCAGGTATCCTGGCACAGTTAAGGAAGCAGTAGTATCAACACCCGCAGTAGCCTTCTTCTCCCCACAGGTAGACTACTAGTTGAAGCAGAAACAATATTGCTTTCCTATGCATAGCACAAGCCCCTCACAGCCTCCCCACTCCCCCTAGGTTTATGGGGTGTGTGTGTGTGTGTGGTTGTTTTTGTTTATCAACCAACAGCCTCCTTTCCTTCACTTTTATGATTTCTATCTTTGGCGTTGATCTAAGTTTGGGCAGCACAACCTAGGGCATGACATATCATTTTAGGGCCTTGTAGAACAAGCCTGCTATCTTAGCTGTTTCAGGGATGCAGGCAGAGGAAGAGACTACATCAGCAGAGGAGAAGGGGAAAATTGGTTTTGCTTCTGGAGACTTTCAAAACCCACCTGGATGCATTCCTGTGCGGACAACCCTAAGTGATCCTGCTTTGGCAAGGAAGTTAGACCCAATGATCTCTGGAGGTTCCTTCCAACCTCTAATGTACTGTGATACTGTGACCAAACTGCTCTGCCAGGGAGGCATGAGCACATATTGATGGCAGGTTCAAGGGATGACTATTAGTTCACCAGGAAGTCTAGAAGGGCAATTACCCTAAGTCACTGGACAGTGGAGAGTTAGAGGTAGATTAAAACAACAGATGACTTGGCTTTGAATATCAGGTCTCCTCTATTAGCCTTGCTGTGCTAATTTCCTCACCTAAAACTCAGAAGCAATAATAATACTACTCATCTCACAGGGTCTTGTAGGCTTTTACCAAGCATTATATCAATGTTATTCATACAGCACTGGCTTCAGTGGTGCTGTTTAACATAAATAAGCACAGAAGAAGGAGGCTTGTAGCAAGTAGTGTCTGAACCTTCACAGTGCAGAGAGTAATTCTTGTGAAGAAAAATGCAATGATCTCTTCAGTGTATTTTAATCCTTCTGAGTGCATAGACTACATATTTTTGACCAGGGGACCTAGTGAAAGGGTAAGGTTCTGCTGAGATCCATACATCCTCTGCTCCATGTTAAGTTTCCTTCCTGGCAGTGCACAAGGTCCAAGTGGAGTCCCTGGCCACAAAACCTCTGCCTTGTGGATTTCCTGCTCAGACTGAGTGTGATGCAAAGGTCCCAAGTGGTGAAAAATCACATATAGAAATTAAAATTATTCTGATTTTAGTAACAAAAGTCAGGCAGATAGGGAGGTGTGTGTGTATGTGTGTTTGTCTTGAGGAGCTCCCTTTGCGTAGTGAAAGAAGCAAAAGTTACTCACATGGTTAGACTAGGAGAACACTGATACAGAGTGGCAGCTGTGAGTATCTGTTTGAGGTGTGACCCCCCTGATCAAGCAGTTAAAAACTTTCAAAATGTTATGTCTGAGATAATAAAGGTTTCTTTTAACCAATGCAGCATGCTATAGAAACAAAATTATGACTGGATCCTCCTGATGTTTGTTAGCAAGGCCATCTCATGAATTACTTGCATCACCCTGAGTACTGATGAAGCCTCTATTATTAAAACAAGAAGAGAAAGTAATCATATCTCTAAGCAGGTAAGACAACCAAACTTTTGTTTGCAGAACTGAAACATGAACCCCAAACACTACAGTTTTTCAGTTTATTCTTTCCAATTGCCTTCATAATTTCAAAGATGAAGTGAAACAGGAGTTAAAATCAACCTGCCCTGAAGCAAAGTACACCTTATTTTTTCAGGATCTTGCACAGAAAGAGAGGGTCAGAAACATTGTGCTGTGCCTGTTAAGAGCTCAGGTAAACCTGAGAAAACTTCTTATTTTTATAGCTACCTTGATTACATCCTGTTCCTAAGCCTGAGCTGTGTGCTCTGCCTCACCTTAGTATATGCTAGAAACAGCTGCCTCCTAAGGGGATGAATAGCAAGTGGAAGAATGTATCATCAGGCAATTAGTACTACTAAAACACACACACATGTATATATTATATGTATTCAAAAGCTACAAAAGCTTGGCAAGATACAGCATGGATCTGTGTCTGGCACATAAACATGAAAGTACAGCCTCACTCTTTATTGCAAAGTGTCTTGTAAAAACTGGTTAAACATGTTCTGTATCTATCACAGAATCACACAATCACCAAGGTTGGAAGAGACCTCAAAGATCATCAAGTCCAACCTGTCACCACAGACCTCATGACTAAACCATGACACCATGTGTCATGTCCAATCCCCTCTTGATCACTGCCAGGGATGATGACTCCACCACCTCCCTGGGCAGCACATTCCAATGGCGAATGACTCTCTCAGTGAAGAACTTTCTCCTCACCTCAAGCCTAAACTTCCCCTGGTGCAGCTTGAGACTGTGTCCTCTTGTTCTGGTGCTGGTTGCCTTAGAGAAGAGACCAACCTCCTCCTGCCTACAACCACCCTTCAGGTAGTTGCAGACAGCAATAAGGTCTCCCCTGAGTCTCCTCTTCTCCAGGCTAAATAATCCCAGCTCCCTCAGCCTCTCCTCATAGGGCTTATGCTCGAGGCCTCTCATCAGCCTCATTGCCCTGTGGGGACTGAGGGTGTTTCACAGCAACACACGCAAAGCTGAATGATTCTGTGATGTACCACAGTTGCTCTTGCAAAAGTTTTGGGTTTGGTGCTATAATTATTTCTGTAAGTTGACCTGAAACAGAAATGCGTTATAAAAATCATATTTTATTTATACAAACACACAAACAGGGAAACCTACAATTAAGTTGTGCTACCATAAGACATTTCAGAAATAAGGAGGAGGATTTCTGAGAAACAAGGGATTGCAAAGACTTTCCTACTTCATTATAGAGTGTGAAGCTGTGGCCAATCAGCATTTTAATTTGACTTCCCACTCTGGGAAGTACTTCTCATCTTGAAAAGTTTCATTTTCATGGCAGTTTTGGAAGTTGAATACCTATGGGCTTCCCGGATACAGTTTGCTTGCTTTTCCTGACAAACCATTACTGCATTTCCCAACATACCTTTTTGTTGTTGTTGTTTTGGTTTTGGTTTTGGTTTGGTTTTACTTTTGGTTTGGTTTTGTTTTTTTTGTGGTTTGGTTTGGTGTGTCCGTCCCCAACCCGTTTACAATCATGGGGATCAACTTTTCATAAGACTGTTACCCACAGGGAGGGAAAGAGCCAAGCAGCTCTTGGACCCCCCCCCCCCCCCCCCCCCCCCCTCAAAACTAAAGCTTCTCCTGAAGTTTTGGCCAATTATCAGAAAAACTAAAATAAAAATTAAAATAATAGAAAGGAAGCTCTCAAACCTCCTCTCTATAGTGTGTATTTGAGCAGCCACATGAGTTCTTCTATTAAAAAAAAAATAAACAGCTCTAATTTCATTTACCAGCTCACTTCAGGAGGAGGTTTCAAGTGACTGATAGACTTACAGCAACAAAATGGATGACTAAAACCCTTTGTCTCCCGTGGTAAACTCTCCTTTTTGGAAGGTTTTATGAAGATATATGAGAGAAAGTTCACAGTGTCCTCTATCCCGAATTTAGTTTCCCAATAAACTTAGAAGTAGTTTTGAAGTAGTTGCTGAAAAGTATAGATTAAAAAATTAATAATAATTAAAACAAACAAACAAACAAAAATGCAGTATTTTAAAGCATGGCTTAATGATCCCACAGCATGGTTGTGAGACGTGCTGAAGCACTCTGTGTGTGAGTCATCATTTTCAGCACATTTATCTCTGTGGATGCACACTTACACGCACTGCATAGTCACATATATATACACCTTGTCTTGTGTGGATTTAAGTGGCTCCAGGTACATAGTTCAGACCACACACATTCCTTTCTTGCTCTCCAGATTGACTGATTAATGATAGTGTTCTCCTGCCAGGCACAAACCAAGCCTCATTTTTTTTAACCAGCAGGATCTGTACGTGTTAGGAACCCAAGGCACTGAGCTGCCTGGGCATAGGAGCTGATCATAACTTGGCACTAGCTACAACTCTTTGACTGTGCACATTGAGGATCCCTAAGGATCCTCATTGCTCATGGAGGCTGAAACATATACACAAAATCAGACTTGAAGATTCTCTGTGAGTCAGTGGCAGAGAAGAATGAGCCTGCATCACTAAACTCTTGCCTTACCATTGTCCCTACATTTAGTGAAAGCAATGACAGCTGGACAGCTGATGGTTCACAGAGCAGCACAGAACACCCTGCAGTTTTGGTTTTCTATGAAGACCCTTAAGAATTCATCTGCCAGCACCTGGAAACATTCCCTATTTTCTTAAAAGTTTCTTAACTTCCAGAACCTAAGATCCAGCCATCCTCATCTACCTGACCAACCACAGGTTAATTGGCAGTCACACAAATGACCACAGATGTTTGCAAGATGTTGTTGAGTCCCCTCTGAGACTATCATTACCTGCCTAGCATCAGTGCAGCACTGATACGTAATTTATTCCTTTGGAAGAATTCCATCACCTTGTAACAAAATAACATAAATCTCCCCACGAATGTCATTGCCTTGGGATAAGCCCAGCATTGAAAGGCTGGAGGGATTGCTTTACGTCAACTGTGTTTGCTGCTTGCTCTTGCTGTGAGACAATAATTCTTGAAGTGTTTTCCTGGCACCTTTATTTGGGACAGTGCCTCAAAAGTAGCCAAATCGGTAAGCACTACTAATTTTCACATGTACAAGTACTAGTTAGCAATGTAAGCATGGAAGAAACCAGATATTTTTATTCCCCCTCCCTCTCCCCGTTAAGAGGCAACAGTGACGGATCTGTCTTTCCCTGGACACCGTCATTTTAGCATCTAGCCAAGAGGTGGCAGTACTCCTCCACCATTCCAGCCCAAGAGGTACCTCTTGACACCGCAAGGTTCATCTTTGTAGTATCAGTATCATCAGCACCTCCTTTGATTTATTCGTAGTTACCGTGAGGAGACAATAAACGTTCCTTATTTCTCCTGTGCTGGGATGGTTTCCCTTCACCAGCCTGGGAGCTAACTTAGTTTTTGGCATCCTTCAGCAACACCATGCGTCTCTGCCACCTCTGCGGCGGAATAGAGCCCACGGGGCTGCAGCAAGTCCCCAAGCGTGGAGAAGGTTTGAATTTTGCTGAGGAGTACGGTTCTTGAGATGTCATAAACTGTGAAGGCACAGCTGGAGCAGTTTATGAACTGCAGAGAAACTCTGAGTGTTTTAGCCCAAGTATTAATCTGAAGAGCATGCTTCGTTATTTCCTGTTTCATTGTTGTTTGTAAAATAGCTTAATGGGTAGTGAGCAGTAAACTGTTTAAAATCTGCTGCGCACATTGATGCGGTTTTATATTGCTAGAGAGGGAAGGATTTCACTGCTTTGGGTGTGAGGGAGAGGGGAAGATAATCCTGATAATGAAAACCACAACCAATGCATTTACTTTGGACCAATTGCTTCAATTACACTACCATGTAGATATTTTAATCAGAAATAAAAGTGATAATCCCCAAATGCAGGCCTGACAACAATCGGAACAGCTGCATACTTTAAAAGAAAAAGAAAAAGGGAAGCTTTGCTTTTAGTAATGAGATTTACATGCAGCCAAGGAGAGCATTCTCTGTAAAGCAAAAGTGACCCCATTTAAAATATAAAAGACAATGTTTATTGAGAACTGGTAATGACAGTGTTGGCATGGATTGCTACATCACAGCATCCAGGCTGTTATACCTGGGAAATTTTCTTATGGACGTTAAAAACCTCTACCACACAGCACAGGCAGGGTGAACAAGAGCAAATGGACTGGCTCACGTCCATATGGCTAAACTCTCTTTGTCTCTCCTCAGCATAATGGACTCATCTGTCCTGACTTTTGGGAACAGTTCCTGCCTTGTGCTCTCCCTTCAACAGTGTCCAGGAGCGCTAGCTGGCACAGGACAGCCTAACAACATAGATATAGAAGGGAGTGTGTTTACTGTGTGGGTTTACTGTGTGGCATGCTAGCAATGGATCAGCAGAGAGTGCCACAGTGCCCAAGTCTATGTGCTGGCCCTGGTTGGTTTACTAGTATGGGTGTAGCCAAAGAAGGTGTATGTGATCTGGAAGTCTGCTATGGAAATGTATTGAATTTATAAACGATATGGCAAAGTGATCCTAATAAAAATATTAATAACTTTTTATTAATATGAAAAAAAAAGCCCAAAACATGTAAAATAGGCTCAATGTATGGTTAGAATACATATTTACAGTGTGGATGGGCAGTATTTAGGCAAATATAACAAGTTTAACAATTCTATACAAACCAGGAGGAAATAAAGAGAGAATCCCTGGGAGCGACATGGTGCTCAACCACGGGGTGGGGTGGGGGGACACTCGACAAAAACCATTAAGCCAAAGGAGGCAATGAATTAATTACTCACAGCTGATTCCACCCAAGTGGGGAGTGCTGCTGCTGTGTATTAGCTGTTGAGGCTTTGGGGTGCTCTTTTGCAGCGCTAGCACAGCACGTTGCTGGCAAGAAAGGCCACACGGTCTCGGGGCTGGTCTGGCTCCAGTGGATGGCGGGCTGTACAATGTGTTCTTCACAAAGGGCACTCAGCTTTCCTGGGTAAACTGAGGCATGGCAAAATTCTAGTTGCAAGGGGAAGCAAGTCTTGGCTCCAGCTCCAAGGCTCATGGCTTCTCTAGCTTTCAGTGTGTAGGCTCGTGGCTTTTATCCCAGGCTCTGGACTGGACAACTCAAGGAGAGACAACTAGAGGCAACTTCAAGCCAGATAGGTCCAAGCAGGTTGAAGCAAGGCAAGGCTTAAGCAAGGCAAGGCAAAGGCAACTAGAAATGAGCCTGTATATATATCTTGCCCAAGATTCAATTGGGCAAATAGGGCAACTGAAGCCAGCACATAGTTACCCAATGAGAAGGGGTTCTGCCAGGCTATGCCCGTAAAAGGCACAACCATAGGCCCGGTCAGGCAAGAGCTGTGGCCAGTACACGTGCCCTTACCCCAGAAGCAGACTTGTTTACCAGACATGCATGGTCCTGTCCACTTTGTTCCTTTTCCCACGTTACCCTGACTTTCTGCAGGAAGGAGGGGGGAGAGTGGAACCATGTCTAGACACATGAGGGTCTGTCTGGGTTTTGTTCTGGGGCTCGTTTGGTCCTACCATGACAAAGTCCCTACCCACTAACCAGACAGCACCACTATAGGAGACCCTTTGTGTCTGGCAAAGTAGCTGTCGCAGTCTAAGCTATTGCAACATGTGGTCTCGTGTAGCTGGTTCTGCATACTCTTCATTAAGCTTCCCCTGGAAGGCTGAAGGCATTTTAAAAACTGTTTTCCACTCAGGACCTGATTTCAGACCTCACAGCAAGATCTATGACTTCTCAGTATACTGTGACTGGTGTGAATTAAATTTTGACCACATTTCTGGTGCTTCTCCATGAAGGCACTGTCTCTCTTCCTTGTGGCTCTCCTGATTTACCTTGGGGTCAGATAGATCAGAATCAGTCCCTAAGCCTGCTTTCAAAATAAACAAAAGGCGATAAGACCTCCAGCTCCTGCAAAAGGCCAAATACTGAAAGGGAAACTCAACAAGAAGAGATCCTCATGCAGCCTGAAATTCCTCTGATCTGAGTGGAGGAAACATAAACACTTTGCAGAAGAGTTGCAGAGATTCCTTGTCAAAGTGCCTGTGTATCTTACAATGGAACAAGGTGTCTTGGCAAAAAGAATCCTTGGAGCTAAATAGGGAAAATGCAAAAGGGTGATTCTAGTGTTTTGGAGAGGCATGGCAAAAAGCTTTTTCTTCAGCTTCTAAAGTATTCAGTCTTCAAAGATCATGGCAAACCTTGTTTTACTGTATTTTTAGAATGAGCATGATGGAAAAGGCTTTGATAGCAAGGCTAACTTCAAGTATAAATGGGGTTTTGTGAAGAGCTACATATATCCTTGTTCAGTTTCTATATATTTACATTTACTGTAAGACTTCAGGCATTGACAAAAGGGAGAACACAGTTTTCTCACAGGAGCTAGGAGCAGCGAGATTACTTCCCTGGGTTGGCAACAGAGAAATGTCTTCCGGGTTAGGCACATCCAAGGAGCTCTGGATTTTGATTCTGCATCATCACTGACCTGCCAAATGACTATGAGCTCTGTGTATTTGCTGTTTAAGATGCAAACTCTTGGAGCAGAAACTGTCATTGTTCCTTCTGTCCACTGCAGTGGAATGTTGGCTTCAGCTGAGGGGTGCAAATGCTAAGGTAAAGCAGATCACAGCACTGGCAGTCACAAAAGCCTCGTCAGCAACCCCAGTTTTTTTCCAGTATGTCAGGCAAGATCCAATGGAATCATGAGCTTATGTCTTGTTTATTGAGATACCTGAGACTCTTAGGGCTGAAGTTGTGTGTGAGTTCTCTCTGCTCTTTATGGACTTCTGTAATGATTTAGAGCCTGAAAAAGCATCCAGACATTCTCTTGAAATCAGAGGTGAATTTCAGGGAAGCTTCTCAAGACTTGTAACCATTCTAAATCAGGTAAAAATTCATCCGCAAACTTGTTACGGAAGACTGGTGGCAAATTTCCTCTCCAGATTTACTCACAAGCTTTCTACTACTCGTGGCTTCTCTCTCAGCCAGAAATTCTCCCAGGACCAGATGTCTTTCCTGCGACCTTTGCAATTTTTGCCCTCACTCAGGCTATAAATGCAGAAAGCTAATTAACTAATATAACCCCAAACCATAGTTGTAGTTGAGGCCAAAGCCACACCCTTGAACTTTACTGGTGTGTAGAGGCTACTGTAAGAGGATTAGTAAGATTTTGTTTTTTGAAAGGGAGACTGGTAAGGACAGGTCAGAGATGTGTTTGTGGTAGGACGGTGCTAAGGAGATGCTAAACAAATGCCTGGAGAAGAACCAACCCTCTTTTGTACCAAAGAGACCTCAGTCCATTCCCAGAGAAGTGGGGATTAACAAGGCAACCCTGAGAACCCTGAGAGTGACTGTCACCACAGTCCTCATGGGACCAATGTAGCAGATTCAGGCTCACAGGGGCCATAGTCTGTAAGAGTCTATTCAGGATTCAAATGCTCTCTTATCCAAACTCAGTCTTTGGCTTAGATTCATAGGAGCCAATCTGCCCACTTGGATATCCTTAGCCTGAAAGCTACAGTGATAAAAATGATCATCTGGAGCAGCACAGTGATTCAAAGTAGAAGAGATAGGTGTCCAAGCTTCCTAAAAAGTTAGCAGAGAGTCCTTGGTATCATTGCAGTGTGATTCAGATGCTCTACATATGGAAAGGACAACACCTAAAACTGGCAAATAGTAAAAGTTTCACAGAAGAGAGGACTACATCAGGATGGTGTCTGTCCTCCCTAGAGCTCAGATTGCTATCTGTGGGCTGCACTTCAACTATTAATTATTTGGCTGGGGCTAAATATATGTTAATGGAGATCACATTCTTCAGAAGAATAGCTGCTGGAGGGCACACTGGTGGTGAAGTGACTCCTGAGTAGCAGAGTGTCTTCAACGGCAAGTGTTTCCTGTTGAGTTTCCCAGTCAGGCTCATAACTCCCTCAGCAAAGGCAATGTGCACCAAAATAGTCCTAAAAGAGGTCAAAGCTTGCTTTATGGCTCTTTAGTAAAGCCCAAGGAGACCTTGAAATTCAAACCAAATATTTAAAGCCCTGCATGTACATATTTACAGATCAAAGGACAATTCTTCTGTTTTGATGCCAAACCTTCATTAAGATTGTAATGAAACATACAAGTGAATAGGGCCTGTCATCTAGCATTGGTCTCAGCATTAACATTATTTTTACAGTGACATGGACTCATGAAATGGACTTTCCTGACATAGCCAGGAAGAGTAACTCAGCTGTGGTAATAGCTGCATTCATTTCTTGTGGCTATGGTTTGCATAAAAGCAGCATCAAAAATGATGTCACTGCTTTTCTTCTCAAATCCCTGCAAGTATAAGATGCCACACCCTTTACACAGATGGGCTATAAGATGTTGTCTTGCCATAACAAGGCTCAGCAGACATGGTTCCAGAGCAAGTGAAGCAGATAAAATGGAGCTGCCTGTCACCATCTTCTCCCTGGGCCCCTTCCTTTCATTCTCCCTGTTACAAGGTGAAATTCTCTGTTCAGACTTGGTATGACATGGACTGACAGCTCTCTCTTACCCCCTCCTCACTAAGATTAATTTCTCCTCAACTTGTTTAGAATGAAACCAGGGCCACCTGTGCATGAGCTGTCAGGAAACTTTGTGCTTTCATTTAAACAGCAGGCAGCTATCAAAACAGCAATAAGAGAGGCTATCAGGCTTAATAATGGCATGCATTAAAAGCAAAATAACTCTCTGAGGTCCAGTAATGTTGCTTTTACCATTTATCAGGTGTATAATCACTCTGGAGAATAAGAATAGTGAGGTCTTTGTAAAATCATGAATCAACGTTCCCAACAATTCGACTGCTGTGAGTAGGTCAGGTCAATACCCTCACGTCTCAAAAAACTACTTAAGCCCTCCTGTCTCCTGAGACCATTACATCAATGGATACCTTCAGTACTACCGAAAATGACAGCTTGCAATGTAATACCAGGAGATCCCCTTTAATAGCTCCTCCATATTAACAGCTGTTGGGCTCTGCTCTGGGCGTTTGTCCCTCTTTCAGAAACGGTGCCATGTGCAATCCCTTGGTCCTGTGTGAGAAAGGCTTTTATCATTTTCAGGAGGAATGGTTTTTTTTTCCCTTTATGAATCTGAATAATGGAATGAAGCAGGTAAATCCTAGGAAAGAACAATCAGAGCAGGAGTCAAGAAATGGTTTAATAGGTTGTTTCCAAGAATTCAAGAGAATCTGGTTAATATATGAAACCATGCACTTTCATAGCATCATTGCATCACAGAATGGCTTGGGTTGGAAGAGACCATAAAGATCATCTAGATCCAACCCCCCTGCTATGGGCAGGGACACCTTCCACTAGATCAGGCTGATCAAGGCCCCAGCCAACATGGGCTTGAACACCTCCAGGGAGGTGACATCCACAACCTCCCTGGGCAACCTGTTCCAGTGTCTCACCACCCTCACTGTGAAGAATTTCTTCCTGATATTCAGTCTAAATCTACCCTCCTCAAGCTTAAACCCATTCTCTTTCATCCTTTCACAACAATCCCTTGCAAAAAGTCCCTCCCAGCTTTCTTGTAGGCTCCTTTCAGATAATCAAAGGCCACTATAAGGTCCCCCTGGAGCCATCTCTTCTCCAGGCTGAACAGATCCAATTCTTGCAGCCTATCCCCATAGGGGAGGTGCTACATTTTCATGTCTTCACATTCACTGAGTTTTTTTTCAGCTTTGCCATCTTTATATCAGGTAAAATCTTGAATGGTCATGGCAAAATCTACTTGACTTCAGTAGACCTAGATTTTAACTACAGAGTTTATATAATCATTTGTGTTCCCATACCTCCTAGAATCACATTTTGTTGTTGTACTTGCAGTTTGCCACCTCAGAAAAGACCACTCTTCTTTTCTCTGCTTTAAACCTTCCTAGAATGATTCCCCACCCAGTATTTTTTCTATAAATAGTCTCCCTTTCCAATAATCCAATCCCTGCTCTGATGTCCTTTGATACATCTCTAATTTAAAGACAACTACACTATAGTTAGTCTGGAAGTATATGCACAGTGACTATCTCCTGTCTGTTTAGGCAGAAATCACAACACCCGACCTTTGCATGATCATCTCTTTACAGGTGAGAAAAAGTCAGGGGAGGTTTAGGCTGGATGTTAGGAAGAAGTTCTTCACAGAAAGAGTGATTTGCCTTTGGAATGGGCTGCCCAGGGAGGTGGTGGAGTCACCATCACTGGAGGTGTTTAGGAAGAGACTGGATGGGGTGCTTGGTGTCACGGTTTAGTTGATTAGATGGTGTTGGGTGATAGGTTGGTCTTGATGATCTTGAAGGTCTTTTCCAACCTGGTCTGGTCTATTCTATTCCATTCCATTCCATTCCATTCCATTCCATTCCATTCCATTCCATTCCATATCAGATGATACATACTGAACTTCACAGAGAACTGAAGCACAGTGCTTTAGGACTTCTGAGTTCAGCAATGGCTCTTATTTAATAGGGGTGGAAAGATTAGCATCAGCACCTCAAGAACACAGTTTTGGAGACATTTTGGGAATGGTAGGAGATCAGTTAAGATCTCTCCAGGTTTGTCCTGAAAAAATCAGGGAATCTTTTAAATTCCCAGTTCAGATGCTGGGATGGATTTCACAGTATCTCTAAACAGGTGTGGGTTGTCCTGGTTTTGTTTTTGTTGGTTATTTTAAGTGCAGACTTGGTCCCCTCTCCAGTTAACTGGCAGTTTTCATGAAAACTCTTGAGTGTTTAGTTAGTGTTGAGCCTTTTACCACTTTTTAAACTTCATTTGGGATTCACTGGTGTAGGAGACAGGTTCAAACCCATAAACCCACCGAATTAAAATCATTCTGGTGTAATGCAAAAAATGGGTAGCTTTCACCTTACTCAACACAATGGAAAGCACTTGAAGGAGTCTTGGTGTAGCTGTGGTAGCACTGGGCATGAGACAGCTTGTTGTAATGCAATGTAACATCTGTTATGTAACATCGGGGGAATGGAATGAAGCTGAAAGTGGGGAGATTCAGGCTGGATGTGAGGAGGAAGTTCTTCCCCATGAGAGTGGTGAAGCCCTGGAATTGGTTGTCCAGGGAGATGGTTGGGGCGCCGTCCCTGGAGGTGTTTAAGACCAGGCTGGATGAGGCTCTGGCCAGCCTGATCTAGTGTGGGGTGTCCCAGCCCATGGCAGGGGGGTTGGAACCAGATGATCCTTGTGGTCCCTTCCAACCCTGACTGATTCTGTGGTACTATGATCTGTTTTCTGAGATGAATCTCAGGCTGCTGTACAAGCAAGAAGGGCAAGGTATATTTCAAGCTGACTTCCTTGTGATGCTTTCTACTATTGGTCATCTTTTCTTATGATTTAAGCCAGCAGAAGTAAGTATAAGGCTATAGGAAGCTATTTCTAGTGATTCTATGTCTTATGTATAATAACCATACAAGATAGTTCCTAGATTATATTGGGACGATGAAAAGAGAATAGTGGGTTGGAAATACCTTACTTCCATCTACAATTTCTTTGAATGCTCAAATATGTAAACTTCCTGTATATGAAGATATTTCTAGTGATGTCAAACAGGGAAACATGATTTTACTAGAAGTTCACTGTGAAAAATCACTCTGCCTGGTTCAGAAAAGCTCTGTTATAAAGGAAATACATGAGAATGGAGTTTGACTGATATGTCTTTAATGTATTTATGCTCATAATCACTTTGTTCTCTTCCTGACCTCTTGTTTTAGTTATTTATTTCTGATGTTAAAAGTTCAGGCTGTAAATGCTCCTTGCAAGCTGTAGTCACTTTTCTGAATGACGAAAGAGAACAATAAGATTTTGTAGCAACTGAGATGCATCTTAGCCCTTGCTGGTGAAGAATGTAAGCTATAGAAAGTCCTTTTCATCTTTTAGCAAGGGTCCATTATTTCTGTATATCTCTTTTCTGTGCCTTATGAAAAGGTTTGTACAGCAAAGAATGACTGACTATGTAGTAGTTCTTTCTTCTTTTGCCAAGCTCTTTTTAGCTTTGGCAGCAATTCTATTTTCCCTGTCATCATCTAATGTCTATTTATTTTACATTGCTACAAAGCCAGTGCAATTCCCTCATAAATCCCAGGTTGTGAAGATGAAGAAACAATTTAATTCTTTTTTTTAGAAGAAAATCTTCAGTGTCCTCTTTCTGATTCCTACTATCTAATTAGGTTTGGAAAGGTCATCACTTTTAAAAACTCTTGGAAAAGAATCAATTGAATTAAGAGATCAGAGTTGACCAAATGCCTTACATTTCAAGCTCTGAAATACCTGATCAATCTTGGTTGTCACAGGTGCCACAAGAGTGCTTGTCACTACTTGTTGATTGAGCTAACCTCATAACCTTACTCCTTTCTCTCACCTCTGCCCTCTTGTCCTCCCTTGCTCTCATCTGCACACAAACATGTGTATGCATAGATGTTCTCCACTTTAAACTCTGGGAAAAATTAAGATCTTTGCATGTTATTTGAACAATTCAACAGCTGGTGGGAATAATGACAATGGGAAGCTCCATTGACTCAAGGCTGTTCTGAAGGTAGAATTGTGACCATTAAATGGCATCTAGAACTATATTATAGTAATTAGAAAAATATCCTTATTTTGTTTGTCTTGTTTGTTTGGGTTTTGTTTATTTGTTTCTTTGTTTTTTTGGGGGGGGTTTGTGTGGGGTTTTTTTTTGGTTGTTGTTTTTAGATTTATAGACAGTTACAAATGCTAGAATTGTTAAACTATTGCCCTCACAGTGTGTGGAGAGGGAAAGTCATCTTTTGGATCCTATTCCTTCTCATAGAATGATAACAGATCTCACAGGTCCCTTAGGTGTAAGTCTTGGCTTCCTTTTTAGGCAAAAGTTTTAGAAGCAGACAGGCTCAGAGGAGGCTGTGATGTTTTCTAAACTTGTGTTGTGTAGACACTACTTAGCTACTTGGTCACTACTGAGCTCACTATTAATGTGCTGTCAGGCTGAACTTGGAGCTCCCAATTGACAAGAAGATTTCAAAGAGGCTGCACAATTAAACTGAGACATCAGAAGTGTTGCCTTGCAATGGCAGGAGGGAAAAAAAAAGCATCCTCCTGGAGTGCTTTGAAGTTTATGCCCTGTCTACAGGAGCCAAGCTCTTCTTCAGAAGTAATCCCACAGTCATGCCTCTTCTTGTACCTACAGCCATGCAGGAATGGGGGCTAGACTGTTTCACAGAATCACAGAAACATTCAGGTTGGAAAAGACCCTCAGGATCACCAAGTCCAACTCATAATCCTGCTCTACAAGGCTCACCCCTAAACCATGTCCCCAAGCACCACATCCAAATGACCTCTAAGCACTTCCAAGCCTGGTAATTCATCCACTTCACTGTCCATTCCAATTCCTGGCCACTCTTTCCATGAAATTTTTTTCCTAATGTCCAGTCTAAACCTACCCAGTTGCAGCTTGAGGCAATTCCCTCTTGTTCTATCACTAATTACCTGGGAGCAGAGATCAACACCAGCTGCTCTACAATGTCCTTTCAGGTAGCTGTAGACAACAATGAGATCTCCTCTCAGCAGCCTCATCTTTGAACTAAACAGCTCCAGCTCCTTCAGTTAGTCTTCAACAAATTTATTCCCCAGGCCTTTCAAAGCTTTATTGCCCTCCTCTGCACTTGCTCCAGCACCTCCACATCTCTTTTATATTGAGGTGCCCAAAACTGGACACAATACTCAAGGTGTGGCCTCACCAGAGCTGAGTACGAGGAGACAATCACTTCCCTACTCCTGCTGGACACAGCATTTCTAATACAGGCAGGATGTCACTGGCTTTCTTGGCCACCTGGGCACACTGCTTGCTCATATTCAGCTGCTTGTCAATTACAGCCCCCAGGTCCCTGTGGGAGAAGAGTTGGTTTTGGATAGCTTTGGAAGGCAATGAAGATTTGCCTTTGCTCGAACTAGAGAAAGCTATGTTTTGTCTTTGAGTCTTGTAACTGAAGGAGAGAAATTAGGCAGAATTTGGTTGGATGTGTTAAAATACTCTTTTGTTATTTTAGCCTATTGTATGCCTTAATTACACACATGCCAGTAGAAAATAACCAATTAAGATGTGACACATGTGTCTTCTGATAGACTAGATACCTTTGCTGTATAATGTAATAAGTCTTCGCCTGCTTACATCTTGTCCTGGAAACTGTGCTCAGGGTGAATCTACCATCTACATAACAACGAATGGAAGTTGTGCACAAGAATAAAAACATCTATAAAACAACAGGTCCCTTTCTGCCAGACAGCTTTCCAGACACACTTCAAGCCTGTAGCATTGCTTGGAGTTGTAACCCAAGTGCAGGACCTGGCCTTTTTGAAGCTCATCCCATGAACATTGGCTCATTGATCCAATCTATCCAAGTCCCTCTGTAGAGCCTCCCTACCCTCATGCAGATCAACACTCCCACCTTGCTTGGGAAAAGTATGGTCCAGGGAACATGGTGATAAGGTCTCACCTAAGCCTTCTTAAGTCTGAACAAAACCATTTCATTCAACCTTTCCTCACAGACAGGCTTCCAAGGCTTTTGAACTTCGTGGTCCTAAGATGGGATTTTGTTGTGTATACACTTTGTAGTATAGTTTAGGTTTTGCTGGTGATAAAAAGTCTGAAGTACCCTGGGTTTTTTTCAGTTTGTATTTTAGGGTGCACATGGAGGTTCTCCATTTAACAACCATTGTCCTGCCATTCTTCTTGAGCCCTGAATTTCAATTAAATTGATATATAATGTTTATATGTTTTACACTGAGTTTCAGGGTTAAATACTAGGCAAACCTTGCTGGAAAGCTGAAATATCTGAGTTTGTAATTTTTTTTTTTTGCTTCATCTCCCTCTTAGTCAGAAAAAAAACTGCTGAACTCTTCATGCCCTCCTTGTACTAGTGCACCATGTAAGAATATGTTGAAAGCACGAGGTCACTCAAAAGGAGGTTAGGAAGATGACTTTTAATGCAACTAAGATTTATGTATAATTAATTAAAACATGTAAAGATGGAGCAATTAAAAGTTCCAAAGCATGAGATGAAATCTTAACCAGTTATATTCTTCTTGGCTCTCCAGTTCAAGAGAGACAAGGAACTACTGGAGATAATCCAACAGAGGGCCAGGAAGATGATTAGGGGTCTGGAGCATCTCTCTTACGAGGAGCAGCTGAGAGGTTTGTGGCTGTTTAGCCTGGAAAAGAGAAGACAGAGGGAATCTTATCAATGCATATAAATATCTAAAGAGTGGAGGTCAAGAGAATGGAGCTGGGCTCTAGGCAGTGATTACCCATGACAGGACAAGGGGCAACAGTTACAGACTAGAACACAGGAGGGAAAACACCTTTATTCTCAGTGGTGGAGCACTGGAACAGGCTGCTCAGAGAGGTGGTGGAGTCTCCTCTGGAGACTTTCAAAACCTGCCTGGATACATTTTTGTGCAACCCGATCTAGGCAAACCTGCTTTTGCAGGGGATTGGACTAGGTGGTCTCCAGAGGTTCCTTTTGACCCCTCCCATGCTGTGATTCTGTGATCCTGTGTGATACATGCAGAATATTGTATTTTGCCTTTCCATATACTGACAGAGTAACTCTGAAATGGTAAACTGGGACCAAATACACTGGGACCTCACCCCCAAATACCTGTTGTGGGAAGTTGAAAGTGACAACATGACTGTTAGCTTTTGCCCTTTGCCTGCTTGCTGTCATATGAGAGTTCCATCTGTTTTAAGTCTGGCACAAGTTTAATCCATGCCTTGCCTGTGAAAAAACCCAAGTGGTTGTAGTTACAGAATGTTAAAGGTTGGAAGGACCTCTAGAGATCATCTTGTCCAACTCCCCTGCCAAAGCAGGATCACCTAGGGCAGGCCACACAGGCATGCATCCTGGTGCATTTTGAAAGTCTCCAGAGAAGGAGACTGAGAAGTTTCTTCTCATGATGAGGTGGAGCTTCCTGTGTTTCAGCTTATACCTGTGGTTCCTTGCCCTATTACTGGGCACCACAGAAAGAAGAGTGTCACTTTCATCTTAATACCCACCTCTCAGATATTTATAGCCATTGATAAGATCCCCTCTCAGATTTCTCAGGACCATACATCCCCAGTTCTCAGTCTTTCTTCACAGGAAAGATGTTTAGGCCCCTTAATCATCCTCATAGCTCTCCATTGGACTATTTTGAATGGTGCCTTTATTTAGCAGCTGGCATGAAACTGGATCAGATGCTGTGCTCTTCTTAGAGTGGATGAAAAATTCATCAGGTTCTTAGATTATCTTTTGCCAAGGAAGTGTTAAATAAAATAGGTCTTCTGCAACAGCAGTAGTGATACACCTATGTTCAGCACCTATGAAAACTGGCCTGAGTGCTTGCAGCAAGGCAGAGCAACGACTAGAAACTCATGGGCACATAAATGAAAGTGTATTTCTGAGCTCTTTGCCTTTCTGACAATTAAAGAACTAAGGAAAAAGCAATCAAATTTACGAGGCCTGAAAAGAATATTAAAGATTATCTACCTCATAAAATGAACTTTTAAACCTGAAGTCATATTTCTTCAAGCCTAATGCTTTAGTTTATCTTTGATATTATAAATCTTCCCCTGTAAAGAGCAGTGGTTGGGAAAGTAGTTGGCAGTATGTACCACTGGAGTTCATTCTGCTTTATTTATTGAAAAATACTGAAAAGTAAAACACTAAAGTGCTTCACATTAAAATGGTATGAACCCACCAAGATGACTGCTTGTAACTGTCTGTGTAAAATTATGGTCAGAGCAACCACCTCTGGCTCCAGAATAAACTTTCCATGTATGTGAGAGCCAAATGCATTTGCTTACTCAGATTTTCACTTGAATGATAATCTTTTTCCCTCCACTTTTTTCTTTCTTTTTCTTTTTCTTTCATATACATGAAAACCTTTAAAGGAGAGGGGTGGAAAAGAATCCACCAAATACCTGTCTCCTTAGGAGATGAAGCATCATAACAACGAAGAATCCAGACAAAGCTCACTGAACAGTTCATTCCTCTTCTCCACTGACATCAGTAGCATGTGAATGCACACATTATTACACAGTATAGATTAATTCCTAGGAGAGATATCATTCCTCCCAGAAAACTGTTTTCCAATGCCAAGACCTCAGTCTTCCAATCCTGGGATCATAATAACTAAATATTGGTATGCTCTCCCTCTGCACCGAGTTTTACACCACCAGGCTTTGCAGTGGTGTCCTGGCCTGCTGGCAGCCAGGATGGAGCTGTTCACTGGAGGCCAAAATCTCAGCTTGTGGTGTCTGACTACCTTTCAGTATGTTACATTAATATTATTGTTTATAATGTTAAATATTTCACAGGTAAGTAGATAACTTATTGTGTAGTCAGAGCAAAGCTTTTACATGTTGACTGTAACTCTGGTTTTCATCCCTTGCCAAAAGAAAAAAATCATTAGGAAAACTGCAAATTTTGAATTTCTGGCCATTTTTTCTCTAGGAACACAGCCATGCCTTGGGCTGGGATACTGTTACCTCCAGATTTGGGCACATTTCCAGAGGGTCTGGATTAGTTGGCCCTTAAAGACTGACTCACAGCAGTATGCAGGAAGCAATGGGGGAGCTCTGGGGAGCAGGGAGATGCTGCCCAAGGGCAGCAGGGTGGTGGATCCCTAAAGGAATGAGTTTACCCATCTTATGGAGATTTGGATGGAGTTGGAATCTGCTGCCATTGTGGAAGCAAGATTCCATCAGGAGCTGATCTTGCTTGTTGGCATCTTGCCTTGCTCTCCCTTTCCTGCAAGGCAGCAGGTTCTGCAGCTGACCCTTCCCTCTCATTTTGTTCTCTGCCCAGAGCTTCCAAGTCATACAGCTGAGACAATGGTAGGTAACACTGAAGGATGTATGAAATTCCTGTTTGAGACAGGAGGCAATTCTGGGAAGACACCTCTACTCCTACATCCCACATTTACTTTGGTAACCACCGAGAGAACGAAGCTGGGTGGCCTCACATCAGTACTTAGGCTCATTTTATTGGTTTACTTGTCCATTCCTAAAACTTTGCAGCTGTCTTTAAACTTTTGGAAATGATATTATAAATATTAGAAATAACTGAGTGCACAGGCTCTTGCAGCATTTTCATTGTAATACAATTTATTTTTAAATCCCTCATCATCTTGCTTATTTACTTGACCACTCCTCATTGAAGGGAGCTCCCAGGATATGAGTTAACCCATGCTTTGATGCTCTGAAGGACCCTTCCAGGATCACTTGGGTTCACCAGCTGCAGCTACTTTTGGATCCTTCATGTCATAGCCTATGAGCCAGGCTTCATTTTGAGCTGGATTGGGTGTTTTTGGGCAATATGTGTCCAAGTGTGGTGAGAAGAACAAGCAGTTCCGACAGCCATTACGTTAGACCCACTGGGAAGTTCTTTTCTTGCAAGCCTTTGCAAATCTCCAAGCTGACACAGAAGAGCCTTCCAGGGTTTAAGCACAGACTTCTCTACTTGCAAAGAGCCAGGGCAGACATTGTTTGGATTTCATTAGAAACTCATCAGACATGCTGGATCTGAAATCACTGCTGCCCTTGGCCAGCTGGAAAATACCCGCTTGTTGCAAGGAAACTCTAACCCACTAATTATCCTAAAAAATTCATGTAGGAACTCTCCTGACCCAATTTTGGGGTTTTTTTCCCTGTTCCTTTTTTTTTCCCTCTTTGTTTTTTTTTTTTTTTCCTTTCTGCTTGAAGACATGGATCAATTCCTTTCTCAGAAAAAAATTTAGTTGATTTTGATGGCATCTGTTTGGAGGTTTAACCATGGCAAAAGGCGTAGTGCTAAGTCATGTCACATAACCGCCACAAATTAACCAGAAGATACTGTTCTCAGAGTCTTTGTAGTAAGGAGAACCATGTGGGGCTTGGATAAAAAGCCCAAGAGGCAACCAATTCTTTTTTTCTTCTTTTCAAAATCTGAATGTGAATAAAATGTGGAGAAGATGAAACATTCAGCTTAGCTGCATTATTCACTATTTCTTGTTTTCACATAGATCTGCACTTTTTGTTTCCAGCTGGGGCAGAAACCAAGGGAAGCCAAAATACCTAGACAGGAACAGATAAAAGCCAAAATACTGAGACAGGAGCAGAGAAATGCCAAAATGTTAACCAGAAACAGGAAGTAATGGACATGTCACAAGACAGCCTCCATATTCTTGTGAGATGTCCAGCCAGGGGTGCTGACTGAAGAGGTTCAAACTGTTTGGGTCAGCTTTGAATAATTATCTAAATCTTTAGGTATTTAGTTGAAGCAAACTTAATGTCTGAGTCTCTCACAATCTGCCTGTCATTTGAATAAATGGCCATTTCTCAGATATTACAGCGAATTTGAATTGGGGAAAACATGCAGTTCAAATATTAAAGAATAGCTTAATAGTACATTCTCTTTACCTTCCTTCTAGGGTATTGGAGTGGCTCAGTCCAGAGAGGGAAAGGGACTCAGTTCTTGCCGTGCTATGAAATTAGAGGTACAAATGAGGCCAAAATATCAACAGTGAGGCTATTTATTAACAGAATAAAGTGGATGGAACAGAAGAAGGGAGGGAGAGAGGGAACAAATAGAGACAGGGAGAAGAGGGAGAGAGAAGAGCAAAGGAATTATATTAGCAAAGGAATTATATTACCACACCCCCCAACCCCCCAAGATGGTTTGGGTCTGTGGAGGCAGGCTGCTGCCGCTTTGGCTCGGAGGAGATGTCATCCTTTTTGGCTGTGCTGTCCTGCACTGGAGGAGGGGAGGGAGAGATTCTAAAGTCCAGGTCCAAGTCCTTTCTATGAGCAGCCTTTTCAGCCCCATGAGTTGCCGCAGCCAGAACTTAGGACACAGAGAGACGGTTCCTTGTGGTCTGCTGCTTGCAGGCTACATGGTGATGTCTTTTTCTCCTGTGTCTGTCCTTGTATTTTCTTCTCTGTTTTTCTTCTCTTGAGCAGCCATTGCTCAGGTCTTTTATACAGTTTTTAGTCATATTTTTTTTTGTTTAGGTATGTGTCCAGGTGGTGAATCCATTGTCCTTTTCACCACCCTCCCTTTCCCAGGTAGCTGATGGGTAGAGATATCTTGTCTGTGCACATTCCAGAGAGTCCTTATCCAGTGGCTCTGCTCACCATCCCCTCCCTTGGCAGCTATTGTCTGGGAGAGGAGCAGAGGTGATTTTATCTTTGTTGATTCACATCAAGAGAGACAAGATAAGTCTCTTGCATGGAGGAAGATGATTTGTCCAGAGCAATTAATTCAGTAATTGTGGTTTGTTGTACATGTATTGTTTGGATATTTTGGCAGTTTCTTTAGTTTAGAGCTCATTTTTAACAAGGAAGAGGAAGCAACGAGAGTTCAAAGAGAACTAGATGAGATTGGCCAATGGGCTGATAGGCTTCCTCCTGCTCTCACTGTCACCTGCTTCCATATGCTTTACAACTGGATAGGTCAGCACAATTCACCACAGTGTAATGTCTGCTCACTTGCTATTTGCTGCCTGCAGAGAGTCTAGTATTGTTTAGGATCAACAAATTAGAACCCTGTCTGCTATCTGATTATTTGCATGGCTATTATCACTACTACTGATGTTATATTTGTCTTGAAAAGAGAAGCCTCACTACATTCCTAAACTTACATATGTTCCAAATGAAATAGGAAATGGGTTTTCCTCCTCATCTACTCTGCCCTGGTGAGGGCACATCTGAAACATTGAGTCCAGTTCTGGGGCCCACTGTTCAAGAAAGACCTCAGGGAACTGCTTGAAAGAGCCCAGCGCGGAGCTACAAAAATGCAGAAGTGGAGTGGAACATCTTCCTTATGAGGAGAGACCGAGGGAGCTGAGGCTCTCTAATTTGGACAGAAGACTAGGAGGTGACCTCATTAATGTTTATAAATATGTAAATGGTGAGTGCCAAGAGGATGGAGCCAGGCTCTTCTCAGTGATGTCCAAGGACAGGACAAAGGGCAATGGGTGGAAGTTGAGGCATAGGAAGTTCCATGTGAACATGAGGAAACATTTTTTCACTGTGAGAGTGATGGAACCCTGGAATAGGCTGCCCAGTGGGGTTGTGGAGTTTCCTTCTCTGGAGATATTCAAAACCCACCTGGATGTATCCCAGTGTGATCTGGTATAGGTGATCCTGCTCTGGCAGGGGGTTAGACTGGAAGATCTTTTGAGGTCCTTTCCAGCCCCTAACGTTCTGTGATTCTGTGATAATGTAAATTCTACTACTGCTTTGAAAAGGATCTTAAGAGAAGAAACAACATTGGCAAAAGTAAGCTTTGATTATGTTGAGTTCCTGGTGACTGAAAAATTTTCAATGCATATGGAAAGAGCCACATTTGGAAATTCACTTTTCTAATAGCTCTTTCACCAGAAAAGGAGCAGCAGAAAATACTGCTTTGTGCTTTCTCAACTCTGACAAAACACAGGAAAGTTACAATGTTCACTTAGCTTAGCATCCATCAGTCCTTTCTTTTTTTCACTCTTTGAAAGTTTTATTGCAATGAAATGTAGTAAATGTCACTATAATGGGCCAATGTTGAGAAGATGATCATTTATTGCAAAAGAGGTTTTAAAAGAACTCAGCTTCTCCAGTAGATTAAAATCTTTAGATAACATACCACTTAAAATGGCAAAAATAAACATACCACAATCACTGTAGTAATGAAATGATCAGCTGGAGAACATATTTGCAAGTGAGTTGAGGGGTAAGAGGGCAAAGGAAACAGCTGGTGGAGTGGTTTTCCTTAAAAACATTTATGCTGTTACTACCAGAAAGTAAATTTCCTTGGTGGGTCTCAAATTTAGCAGCCAGAGATGGTGAAGGAATTTGTTTTTGCTCAGGTTTGGGACCAAACCTTATTTACAGGTTAGTCACTT
Source organism: Dryobates pubescens (assembly GCF_014839835.1). Taxonomy (NCBI): domain Eukaryota; kingdom Metazoa; phylum Chordata; class Aves; order Piciformes; family Picidae; genus Dryobates; species Dryobates pubescens. Next base: position 12,233,344 of record NC_071613.1, on the reverse strand, counting down.
CTCGTGCTAAAGTTTTGTGAGATCAAATGAGCAGATTATGGTCATGAACACAAAAAAAAATCTCAAAATAGTTCTTCCTCAGAGTCAAATGCTATACAAATAAGCCACACAAACATATTACTGAGGAGGAGCAGCTGCCTTGTGTAGCCTAGGAGAAGAGATCAAACAGAATACTGGTTTTGTAAGGGTATGTTGAAGGCAGAAACAGCACACTAGCAATATTCAAATTCAGAAAGGAAGGGGATTGGAAGTTTTCCATGCTGAAAGTGGGAAATAATGTACTTATAGGGTAACAGGGGGGATGTATGCTTCAATGTTATAAAAAGCTTATCATTATGAGGACACAACAAATATGTGGTATCAACACTGACATGTACTGAAGATTTGTGAAGATAGCTGGCTGTCTTTTCAGAGGGCACACACATTTTTATACAAGAATCCTCTTTGTTCAGTCTAATGAGATAGAGATCAGGAACAGTGCAACTGTGTCCTAGACATTTCTTTATAAGCACTTCATTCTCAGAATACAATTATAAAGCTTCAATCAAACCAACAGCTTGCCATTTGATAAGACTGTTTGATAGTGGCCAATGCCACAGACTAACTAGGAGTATGCAGCTAAGCATACAAGGCAGATCTAGGTCTACTTACTCAGGAGGAATTTCTCTTTCATCACTCTGAAAGGGTCTTATTTCTGGAAAAAAAGTTTTCTTTATGTGATTTTTCTTTCCCTACTTGTAACTCTAAATGATTGCATTACCCAAGCAAATTGCCTTGCATCATCCTATGAATTTCTGACCTCCATTATCATTTGTGGTGTTGAGTTTTCTAGGAGGAAACACTCACATTATAAAGGAAATATTTCCTTATTTAGCTTTATGTTTCCTGTTTTTCAATCAAGTTTACCAATGGATCAAGTCATCAGTGGCTCACTTTTACTGTGAAAAGAGAAAGAATGAAAAAGAAGTCCTAGGTCAGTCTCTAAATTGATGATTCTATCTTTTCCTTTTTATATTTCTTCGACAATTCAGTTAGATTGTTTTGCTCCTGTTCAGAAGAAGACTCAAACTTTCGCACATTTCTGTAGAATTAATGGGGGTCTAGGGTTTAGGCTAATCTACCCAGGTAGAAGACAGGTGATTTTGGAGTATTTGAGGTTATAACTGCTGTGTGCTACTAATTCCTGAACTAGGAAGCTTGTCTCTCAGGGGATCAAGCCTGCAAGCTGTAGCTGTCTTTCCTTTAAGTAGTATAGCCAAAAGTAATGAATTAATTTCAGTAATAAAATCAGTGATGTGATTGATACAGCTAATATGGGAGCCAAGAAATCATTCACCTGAAACTTTGAAGTTGTATTGATTTACATGAGTTTTACAGAGCATGATGATATAGAAAATGTAATACAACTCTACATTGCAGGTGGAAATGGTTTTATTTTCTTTACTATCAGGAAAGTTTTCAATCTACAGTTCACAGCATCATAGAATCACCAAGACTGGAAAAGACCTCAAAGATCATCAAGCCCAACCCCGTCACCACAGACCTCATGACTACTAGACCATGGCACCAAGTGCCATGTCCAATCCCCTCTTGAACACCTCCAGGGATGGTGACTCCACCACCTCCTTGAGCAGCCCATTCCAATGGCTAACAGCTCTCTCTGGGAAGAACTTTCTCCTCACCTCAAGCCTAAACTTCCCCTGGTGCATCTTGAGAGTGTGTCCTCTTGTTCTGGTGCTGGGTGCCTGGGAGAAGAGACTAACCCCCACCTGCCTACAGCCTCCCTTCAGGTAGTTGTAGACAGCAATAAGGTCTCCCCTGAGCCTCCTCTTCTCCAGGCTAACCAACCCCATCTCCCTCAGCAGTTCAGTGTAGGTATGCATTAAACAATTGATCCAAATTTCAGGAGTAAGTTTTCATCAGGTTCCACTCTAGAACAATGCCTTACAACACACATGAAACTGGTAAGTTTCAGTGGAAACACAAAAATAAACCAGATTAAACCCAAACCAAACAACAAAACCAGACCCTTACCCTACTGATTTTAGCTCTTTGGGCAAGAACTATGGATTGTGTTTTTTCAAGTTATCAGGATTATCGTCTTCTGGCATACAAAAGTCTCTCCCATGTTGCAAGTCTAAAAGCCAAGTATGTATTTTTGAGATGGGATGGATTCCCACCAGCTACAAATTCTGGTAAATACCCTTCACCTTGCTGCACATATGCAGTCCAAGACATTAGCAGGATAGGAGCATTGAGCTAAATATGGAGTCATGACAAAGTCTGCACACTTCAGGAAACTGCTCTCCTGATCCAAATGCAGAATTCAGTTAGACCCTTTGGGCCTTTGCTTTTATTGAACAAAACAACACAGAATAGGAAAACCTTTGCTCATTTCTTTGCATGAAAAGCCTACCATTGGTTGTACTTTGAAATAACACTATTGTAGTAAAAACTTGATGGCATTTTGGTTTCCAGTCAGAAAATATGTTTCTGTTTTATTTGTTTTTCACAGTGGTCTCTCCTGCTGAATCTCCAAGTGATCATGACATTTCCTCCCCAACACAAGAGAGACCAGAAATCCAAGTGATCACACCAAGAATTTGTGTGTCTTGGCAGCTGTGATCTGTACATTAATACACATTCTGCTCAAGCCAAGGTCCAATTTGCTGTGATGCATGTCATTCGCACTGTGGGCCCAAGCCATGCTGGGACCCTTCGAAGAATTCCTAAGTGAATCCTCAATCATGGTGTGTCCACCAGGACCAAAAAAAAAAAAAAAAAAGAAAAGACCATGCACCTAGAAAATGTCAATTTCCAGTGCCAGATAGCTAACTTTCCACAGCTATTTCTGCTCTCCAAAAATCAGCAGTGTCTTTGAACAGCTGACAACATTTTAAATGGTACATCTGGAGAAGCAAAACCACCAGAAAACATCTGTTTTTGTTGTTGAATAAAAATAAACAATGCAAAGCTGTAAGCTGAGCAGAGAAAAGCTTTTCAGATACAGCTGACATTTTGGTTGTTGCACAACTCTGTTCATATGAGCTGATCTCGTGCTGATGGGTGGGTCTGAGCATTGCTGCTATGTGCTGTAAATGCATGGCTCTTGCTGAGGGGGATGTACCAGTTCTCATGGCTACAGTTATGAAGCGTTAGGAGCAAGACTGGTGGAAGCCCAGCAAGCAAAATGAGCTTTTTGGCACAGGTGTGATTGCTGTGTGCGATCATCATACTCAGGAAAGGGATGTCTGGACCCATCTGTGCTGTGAATGAGATCCCTCAGAAAGGTAGAGCAGGGTCAACAGAGGCTGCATGTTGACTGGAGGGCTCCTATTCTGCTTGGCTTATGAGGAACGATGAAGACCAGGGTGGCCTCAGCATCTGGGTGTTCAGGTCATACTTTGAACTTCAGAATATATCCACCTACTCACCCCTCCACTTCACTTTCACTTCCATAGCATCCCCTCTTCATCAAATATGTGAATCTTTTAAATGAAAGTTGGACAGAGATACTGTGAAATCCATCCCGGCATCTGAACTGGGAATTTAAAAGATTCCCTGATTTTTTCAGGACAAACCTGGAGAGATCTTAACTGATCTCCTACCATTCCCAAAATGTCTCCAAAACTGTGTTCTTGAGGTGCTGATGCTGATCTTTCCACCCCCATTAAATAAGAGCTATTGCTAAACTCGGAAGTCCTAAAGCACTGTGCTTCAGTTCTCTGTGAAGTTCAGTATGTATCATCTGATATGGAATGGAATGGAATGGGATGGGATGGGATAGGATAGAACAGAATAGACTAGAATAGAATAGAAAAGAATAGAATAGAATAGAATTAACCAGGTTGGAAAAGACCTCAGAGATCATCGAGTCCAACCTATCATCCAACACCATCTAATCAACTAAACCGTGACACCAAGCACCCCATCCAGTCTCTTCCTAAACACCTCCAGTGATGGTGACTCCACCACCTCCCTGGGCAGCCCATTCCAAAGGCAAATCACTCTTTCTGTGAAGAACTTCTTCCTAACATCCAGCCTAAACCTCCCCTGGTGCAGCTTGAGACTGTGTTCTCTTGTTCTGGTGCTGGTTGCCTGGGAGAAGAGATCCAGCCCCTACCTGTCTACAACCTCCCTTCAGGTAGTTATAGAGAGCCATAAGGTCTCCTCTGAGCCTCCTCTTCTCCAGGCTAAGCAACCCCAGCTCCCTCAGCCTCTCCTCCAAACCCCTCCCCAGCTTTGTTGTCCTTCCCTGGACATGTTCCAGCAACTCAAAATCTTTCCTAAACTGCTGTGGTGGTATAATAGATAACATCAACTGTGCCAGAAATAATTTATGAGAAATCAGTTTTACTGTAGATTCATAATTACTCTAAAATGTCTTTATTTCTAACAGAACAGACTGTATTCACTGACCCAGGGTTCTTGTCAGTCTAGGAAGAAAATTAATTAAACTTCAAATGAAAGGGAGATTTTAATTACTTTCTTCCAGGTAACTTCTCCATCTTTGGAAACTGCCTATTGCAATGTTTTTACCACAATGTATTCAATAGATGAAACAAGAGTCAGAGAGAGGCATCTGAAGTATATTTATCCCAAACATATCATATTTATTTATTACTAGGACAAATCAATATTGTTGCCACCACCTTCTTTTATATTCATTGTCAGTCTTAAATGACCAGAGCATTTTCTTCTTGGGCAAATGGTTCAGGCTCCATGTCATATCAAACTACTCCCCATGGACCAGAGACTTTGTAGTTGTAAAGAATTCCCTTGCAGAAAGAGTCATTTGCCATTGGAATGGGCTGCCCGTGGAGGTGGTGGAGTCACTGTCCTTGGAGGTATTCAAAAAGGGACTGGACATGGCACTTGGTTTAGTAGTCATGAGGTGTTGGGTGACAGGTTGGACTTGATGATCTTTGAGGTCTTTTCCAACCTTATTGACTCTATGATTCTATAATTACAGTGAAAATAGGAGGTCTATTAATTAGTAGTACACTGTCCCTGGAAGATGCTGTAGTTGTGGATTATTTTTTGCTTCTATCTGAAGGGATATGAACTCATTGTCTATAGGACCTCTAGGAATTTCAGGAAAAAACCCACAATGCATTTTGTAAGGTATTCTCTGAGGAACAAATCCCACAGAGTTTCTGCACTGCTTTGATTGGATAGGCTAATGAATGAGGCAAGAATTTTTCTGGAAAGAAAAGTTTGTAAAGCCTAATAATATTAATTTTAGGTCACTGAAAGCAGTCCTGGGGTTTACTCCAGTAATCACAGTATCACAGTGTCATAGTATCACTAAGGTTGGAAGAGACCTCAAAGATCATCGAGTCCAACCTGTCACCACAGACCTCATGACTAGACCATGTAATCTATCATGCTGGTTTAGAAGATGCATTTTTTTTGGTGGCAGAAGAGTTTTCAGATTGCATATCTTCCAGTTATAAGAAAATCTGTCTGAATATTGAAAAAATTGAAAATTCTTCTGAAAAATACTTGCCATTTCTTGTGTGTTTTGTTTCATTTTGGTTTGTTTTCCCCCTGGTATTTTCTCTCCATTTTCCCAGTGTTTAATCTTGGTGTTCAGATTAGATTATTTCAAAGCACAGTAAAAAATTTGTGTTTTGAAAGTGATAGGGCACTTTGAAAAGTTCTTGCGTAGTTTTTTTTCCACCTCAGCTTTTTCCATATCAGAAACTTCCCCCCCTTTTTCAACTCCAGTTTTGGCAGCTTGATCTTTCTTTTTTTTTTTTTTTAAGTGAAAAAAATGCTTTAACATTATATCTGGTTCAAAAAAGCAGGGTTTTCTTTGTTTCTGTTTGTGGTATTTTTTTACAGCTGACAATGCAGAGTAGAAAGATTGTTTCTTGCAAAGGTCTCTCCCAATCTGGTCAACTCACTTCGCTTCACTTCACTTCACTTCACGTCACGTCACGTCACGTCACGTCACTTCACTTCAAATCAATTCAGTTCAATTCAGTTCAATTCAGTTCAATTCAATTGACTTCTATTCCTATTCTATTCTAGTCTAGTCTAGTCTAGTCTAGTCTATCCTATCAGTGTTACTCAAGGAATCAGGTTATGGGGATGAGCTGCAGCTGCTGGGGAGACGCACAGAGACAACAAGATGTTGAGTTATTTTACCTGTACAAGTGGCAGCTTTTGAAGCAAATTGTGGTAAAAAAGAAGTTACTAAGGTGACACTGAAGCTGGGAGAAGTATGTCTCTAGGAGATCCTGAGATAATTTTTCTATGTCAGCTCAGCTCTGGGTAGATCACAGCTTCCACAAGTTGCTGATTCAGAAGAGAAGATGGCTGATCTTGTTCTCCATCAAAGTAAATAAATAGAGCTCTCAATAATAATAATAATAAAACCCCCCAACTCCCTTCTGCTTTCCAGCAGTTCTGCAGGACTCCTGGGGTTATGGAGATGTTAATTCAAATGACTGAGAAAACATGATCCAGTTCACTGACAGGTTTTGAAAACAGGGTTGTTGGGTTATTTTTTTTTAAATGCAATGGAAACAAAGGCTGACATGAAAGATTCAAAATAGAAGAGAACAGCTTCTTCTTAAATCAGTATAAATTGTCTGTGTGTCATGGCAGCAAATCTATTTCTTTTTTTCCTCTCTCTCTCGTTTTTTTTTTTCTTTCAGGAACTACGTAACCACAGAGTTCCTGTTTACTGTATTTCTTAAGGATAAAGTTTTCTGTGGTAAGAGACACCTAAGACCATTAGGCACGCACACTACAGATCTAAAGAAAGTCTATTTACCAGAGCTTCCAGGAAAAATATTGACAGGGCAGTAAAAATACTTTCCTTGATTACTCAGGCTCATATTTTAAACCTAAAATTACAGGAACTTTTCTCTTTCACCAGTTTATTTTTAGCATCTTTATTTTTTCCCTTTTCTTTTTTCCCCTCTTCTCTCCCCCCCTCCCCCCTTACCTTTTAAAACCTAGCAAGTTTCCAGTGATTTTGTAAACCAGGGTCAAATTTGGTAAATGCTTCTAACACACCTCATTCCCTTTTTTTGCCCCCAATATTTTTACTGAGTTGGTGATAAATTATCCATAGAAGGTAAATTTACTTTTCTTCAGGAACTGACAGCTGAAGCTCCAGTGTATTTCAAAGAATATGGCCCCTCCTTCCATCTATTTTTTAATAACACATGAGTAGTGATATCTGTGTAATGAAGCTAAGCTGTCTACATATTTATGTAGTTCATATTACTGCAAAATCTGAACACCAAGCAAACACTGATGAATTATCCTGGAAAACCTTCAGGAAGAAAAATATTTCTTTTTTAAGCTATCAAGGTGCACAGATAAGTTAAAATAAATGTCAGGCTATTTGCTTTTTGTGGACACAGGATCCTTTGGCCTTAGATAGGAGAGGAACTCCAAACTTCTGGAAGCTCATTTCACTGCAGAAGTAGGCAAACACATCGAGTTGTGATCTTGCACACATGTACAGATATCGAAGGTCAGTATCTCAGGTATCTTTCTGCTCAGCTCAAAGACAGTAGAGTTTGAGGCCCTGCCTCTTGAGAGGGAAAATGAGTCTGACTTCTTCAGGCAGCTGTATGGTCTCTGAACCTTCAGATTTGCATTTCTCAATGGAGAACTCTATGGAAAGCTAAAAAAAGATAACAACATTTCGGGGTAAAATGGAGCAATTTTGAAGTCCACCAGGAGAAAAACTATCACTTTCAAAATGAAAAGGGCTGGCATCACTCTTGACTCTATCTGCTCAGCACTGTCTCCAAGTCTTGATGAAGTTATCTGGAGTGGAATATCCACTGTGCATCAGTATATTTTGTTCCCAGGAAAATGACCTACTGCTTTGATCAGGTGAAATTTTGGCATCTTGTTCAGAATAGGAACTTCCAAGGTTTTGAAGTATATATATATTTTTTTTTTTTTAATTCAATCCCCATATGGAATGATTAACACAAGAAAGAAATGGCCACTCAGGAGCTCATTTGATTTCCAGATGAATTGTTTGTCAGGAACTAGTGTGGCTCCTGATCAAACTCTCCCTGTAATTTCCCAGTGAATATTTACCTTTAACTTATTCCCTTTTCTGTATTTCATAAATGACACAGATTAGATAACTGTGGTGTGATCTTACAAGGGAAAGAATCTATGTGGATATCAACTTAAAACGTAACCAAATATGCAGATAAGCAGAGAAACAAAAAGGAGATAGAGTTTTATCACATAGCCAAAGCTCAGAGATAAATCACATCCACAGAAGGGATAATTTCCTTTTGGAAGGGTGGATGTAAAAACAAGTTTTCTATATTTTAATTCAGGGATGTATATGTTTGCTATGACTATTGAGGAGCTGCAATTGCAAAGGTAACTCATGATGTCTTTTAACTCTCCTGCTCACTTTCTGCAAAACACAGTTGAACCTTTCTGCCTTTTGCCAGAGATATTTGTCCTCATATGCATGTGTATGTACACACACACATTGCCCGTGTTATATTGTGATTTGTGTGGTGGTCTGTGACTGTGATGGCTGGAACATGTAAGAAATTAATGTTCTATGTGTCTGGAAGTGCAAACAGTTCCAAAAAGAGCAAGAGAAACATCATAAGCCTGCTGAAAGCTTCTAGGTGAAGTGGTGTCAAAAGAGAAACGTGAGTTGAATAAAAGTGATTATTAAATGCTTGAGTTTCATATTCTAAGAATGGTGAGCAAGTAGGAAAAGAGCTACAAACACAGGGATACAAGTGTTGCATGAGAGGTAGAAATTAAAGGCTCAGGTTGACAGTATCTGGACCATCTCATTTAAACTGTACTATTACCTAGAAAGGTTGGACCAGATGATCCTTGCAGTCCTGTCCAACCTGGCACTCTATGATTCAAGTGGCTGTTCTGAAAAGACACTTGCAAACTGTATCAGTGCAAAGAAGAAGGGGGAAGTCTGGTAAGAAACTGTTAGGGGAAAGGTTTTGATGATCTGAAGTCTCTAAACCAGAAGTCAGTCAGGCGCCTAATTCACACGCACGTTAAAGAACTGTCTACTAGGAGCAAAGCAGGGAAGATGAGATAGAAAAGGATCTTCAGCAGAAATTTCAAAATCAACAGAAAATATCTGAGTAGTCAGAAGACAGAAATACAGGTCCATTGCAAAATGGGAGAAGAATAGAGCTGAGTGGACTAAACTAGACCATCCTTTCCTGTCTACAATCTTCCCTCAGAAAGGGTAAATTTAGACATGAGAAACAATTTATTTTAAGGAGGGTTGCACAGGAAAGTGAGAGATGCCCCACTTCATTTTGAAGACATTTCACTCTACAAGTGCCCATGATCTTTCTGTGGGATCATAGCAACATCATTACTGGCTTTCAATTATCTCTTCCCAGATAGACTGTTTTGGGTTTTTTTGGTGGTTTGGTTTTTTTGGTTTTTTTTTGAGGGGTGGGGGTGGGGGGTGATGAGGGAGGAAGAAATGATCATAGATAGTCACTAGTCACACAGTTCCTGGAGTATCTTGGATTCAGGACAAACACAGACATGTAGTGCCAGGAAAGTCAGTCATAGACTGAGCTGTGGATGAATACAATTAGATACAAGGTCTCATCTCAGAAAAATGTTAACAGAAGGTGGCTATAATGGAAAACAAATGGTATCCCTGAAAGAAAAATAACTCTTGCTAAAGCCTGCTGGGAATTCTGAGTTCATACACAGGCATGCTTCACTGATTCAGAGTTAATATGATACCTTTATATCCAGAAATTCTAGGTCTTGCACATCTGGTGAAGAAGGAAGAATCAAATATTTTATTTTTCCCGGTTCAGTTGAGAAAATGTCACCAAAATAAAGAGCACAGCACCTCAGCTCTTGAGATGGGAATTTTTCCATGGTATCAATCCCATTCTGATCCTGACTGTCCAATATTTCTCGTAAAAGCTGGAAAACAATAGGCATAAGAAAATGTTTCTACAATGAGCACAGTGTATGTTCTGTCTAGAGATTCAGTGTCTAACAGGGGAGGGATAGGCATATGTCTTCTCAGTGAAGGTATATGAACCCGGTAATGTTCATACATATTCAGCTAACAGGCTGGATTAGGTATGACTCAGATAGTACTGCACCTTCAAGACCTATGCTCTTGCAAAATCTTTCCAGACAAACCTTGCCACTGGGCTGAAACACACCCTAAAGATACTCAAGCAAATAGGTTTTACTGTCTAGGGCAAACTCTGTAATTTAACTGCTATTTAAAACCAAACAGACTTGAGCTCTTCCCAGAAGACTTTATGATGGGCATCAAAGAATGTCCAAACTAGAAGGTTAGATTTTAGGATGTTGAAAGAAAAGTGGTTTTATGCAAACCCAGTACACTCTCTATTTGTTTGTTTGTTTGTTTTTAAGAGCATCAGTTATTCTAATTCAGGTATTCACAGAGTGTAGCCTTTCAGTCCTTAAAGCATTAGCCAGATTAAAACTTTTGAGGAAGCAGTGTTGTAATTACAATGTGTTTAGGATGGATGTTAGGAAGAAATTCTTCCCAGAAAGAGATATTTGCCATTGAAATGTGCTACCCAAAGGATTGGGTGTGGCACTTGAAGCCATGGTTTAGCTGTCATGAGGTGTTAGGTATCAGGTAATAGATTGGACTTGATGATCTCTGATGTCTTTTCCAACCTGGCTGATTCTATGATTCTATGATTCCTTACCCTTGCTAAGACTATCAAGGAGTATAATGGATATAAAGCTCAGGAGGTAGAGATGTATATCTAGATTTAGGCAGATGCAGACATAGAATTGAAGCACAACATACTTCTGCTCATCTGAGAATTTAATTGAAATTTTTTGTCCTGGGTGAAAATTATGATGCCTTACAGAAGTTCTACTTTTAATTCTTCAGATACTTCGTATTTGAATTATATATTTGAATATCATTAGTTTTAGACAACTCTGTTGAGGCATTCTGGCCATGCAAACTAGCTCAACAAGTGGGATCATAGGGAGGTTTTCTGAGTGGCTGAAACTTCTCTCTTTTGTTATTTTTTTTTTCACCCCAAACTGCAAGGATGATCTCAGCAGAACCTTTGTTACTTCACCAAAAGACATTGGAAGTGCTTTGAATACATTTTCTTTAAGTGCTCATTTTAGAGACGACATAAAAAGATTAAAGTGGAAATTCAGTCCCAGCTGAAGAATCCTCACCGATCCAAGCAGGAACAAGATATACTACTGAGACAATTCCCTTGAGAAGGTAACAAGAAAAAAACTTGAAATGATGATGAGGACAAAACCAGATCTTGAATTCCTGTCCAGAGCCATAACAGTGAACCTCTCCCAGGTAACCTATGAGAATTATTTAGGGGATAATATCACATCACTTTGCTCCCTTAAAAGATTCGTACTAATTAGTATCTACTGAAAGTCTACTTGATATCCTGCCTTTTTATTTTCTTCAGCAGATGTCATTAGGGAATCTGAAGCATCCTATATATCACTGCTTCCCATCTTCTTCGAATCTGGAATTTCTCATCACAATGTTATAGCCAAAATGGACAATATTTCATTTTGAGATAAACGATGTGTTTCAGATACTTATCTCACTGCTTGTCAGACTCAAAATGGAAGACTTGGAAAGCAATATTTCCCAGGTTTCCCACCTGACCTGCTCCTAGTTTAGGAGAGTCAGGGGAGAGAAAGCCTTAAAATCATGGCATTTTTATGTATAAGAAAGTGATTTGAGATCACTATACAAAGTTTTAATGGCTTTTACTGATTCCAAGTCAGCTGGAGCCAGTAGCTGAAGCACCTGGTCTCTAAAGCATAAAGCATATACAAGAAAAAGGTCTGAAATGTGTAAAATCTAAATATTTTATATAATGGTCTTCTGAAGTTGTATTTTCATTGAATTACTGCATGTATGACATCCAGTCTAAGAACAGGATTATATGATCTGAAATGCAGGGTTTAGAGGCATCATCCTGGGATGGGTGCATTATAAGTGGTGAAGACATGAGAGAATTACATACATCATCCCAAATGAGTGCCAATAAATCTTTTCTGCCTCTCATCAAGCATTCATGTTGGGTAGCTGGATGAACATATGGAAGTAAATTTTATTTATTTATTTATTAAGTCAATCCAGACCTTGTTTTTGGATCAGTTCTGAGCAGAATTTGATTTTAATTACTTTTGTTTGAAAAGTCTACATTTATCTAAAATAAATGTCCCGAAGGGTTGTTCCCCAGCATTTTACCATCAGTGCTCCCTTGAATGTACATAGACTGATTCAAAGATCTTGTGTAGGATAGCATTCTATCAGGTAATTAAATACCCTGATGTTTAAGGAGTTCCAGGAGGAAGAGAGAATAGAACAAAAGGAGAGCAAGGTAAATTGTTAGGAGCATCTCTTACCTAACATCTGACTTGGAAATTTAGGAATCTTTCTCCCTCCCTCCCTCCCTCCCTCCCTCCCTCCCTCCCTCCTTCCTTCCTTCCTTCCTTCCTTCCTTCCTTCCTTCCTTCCTTCCTTCCTTCCTTCCTTCCTTCCTTCCTTCCTTCCTTCCTTCCTTCCTTCCTTCCTATCTTCCTTCCTTCCTTCCTTCCTTCCTTCCTTCCTTCCTTCCTTCCTTCCTTCCTCCCTCCCTCCCTCCCTCCCTCCCTCCTTTCCTTCCTCTTTTCCCTCCCTTCCTCCCTTTCTTCTATACAAAATGATGCCATACTTTCATTCATATGGTTTATGGCATATGCACATATAAAAAAGATAAATCCTCATGTTTCAGCAGAAGTGCATGATATATGCACGTGTAAGTAACATTAGAAGTAGTTTCCCTAGAGGCCCCTGTTCATTCACTAACTCCAATGCCTCTGCTTTCTCCCTGGTTTTGCCTCCCTGTTTTGTGGGTTATCTGAAGATTTATTTTCAACAGTGAACTCATATGGTGAATGCAAATGGAGCATTATATCTGCTTTGAGAGGTATCTGCTGCTCTTGATAATGCTGTACATCATGAGATAATGCTCTTATCTAAAAATATTGCTTCACTTCAGCCTCCAAGAGAGCTGAAATATAAACAAAACTAAGGAATGCAGTGAAGAATAGTTCTGATGAAAACATATTTTTGTGGGTTGCTAAAGTGATAATATAATTAGGAAAATCTCTGCACTTATATATACTGAATACCTTTTATCCTCAAAAGATTTGTCTTAATAAAACCTATCTTATTGTGTGCTGATGGTTCACATGGGGTTCAGTTTCTAGTCATAAGGATGGTACTTCCTTACACATATATGACCTTATCTTTATTAGCAACAGGTGTACAAGGCTGTCGTGAGAGAATCATCACATTTACAAACATGTTAGAGATAGACACAAAGCAAACAGGCAGCTCTAAACAACTGCTTCAAGTTCACAGTAGAATCATAGAATATAATCATAGAATCAATAAGGTTGGAAAAAACCTCAAAGATCATCAAGTCCAACCTGTCACCCAAGACCTCATGACTACTAGACCATGGCACCAAGTGGAATCATAGAATGGCTTAAGCTGGAACTGATCTTAGAGATCTTCTACTCCAACCTCCCTGCCACTGGCAGGGACGCCTATCAATTAGATTTGGTTGGTCAAGGCCTCATACAACCTGGCCTTAAACACCCCCAGGGAACAGTCATCCACAGCTTCCCTGGGCAGCTTATTCCAGAATCTCACCACACTTGTACTGAAGAATTTCTTCTTAAGATCCAGCCTGACCCTGCTCTCCCTCAGCTTAAAATCATTCCTTCTTCTCCTGTCACTAGACACCCTTATGAAAAGTCCCTCTGAAGCCTTCCTGTAGGATCCCTTCAGGTACTGGAAAGCATCTGTAAGTCTTCTCAAGGATGAACAACCCCAGTTCCTTCAGCCTATTACAGAGGTGTTCCAGCCCTTGGATCATCTTTGTGGCTTTCCTTTGGACTCATTCCAACTGCATGATGTCCTTCTTATGATGGGGACACCAGAACTGAATGCAGTATTTGAGTAGTAAAAAACCTTTGTGCCTTTGTGTCAGTAAAGTTGCTTCTTGTTTCCCACTCTTTTGATCTTGTATGCAGACTATCTTAGATTTTTGAACCTTGTCTTTGTACTCATCTGCAAGGTATCTTATCCTGCAGTGCTATCCAAATAACATATGTTGACTTTTGTTGCATATGTTGATGGTTGGACTCAATCATCTTGATTGTGGAGGCCTTTTCCAACCAAAACAAATTAAATGGTTCTATTCTATATATCTTCTCTATACCACCTTGGTGCATTTGGGTCCCCAAAACCATTACAAGATGTGGGAATTCTCTCCATCCTTCGTAGAGAGTTGTAGTAGTAGATTTTGAGTTAGGTACTGTGGCAGTTCTAGGCTATGCCTCTAAAAAGTTCGTTGCAGATTTTTGAGTGGAAGAGTGGAGAAATATAAACAATTCATGGTTGGGTGTAAAAAGGACAATAAAAGATTATTCTAGATGAATTTCATTGGCCAGATGTGTGAAGGGTACCATTAGCAATCTCTCACATCCCACTTCATTCCTTTCTTTCTTCTCTGGCTGCTGCTTCTGCTCTGCTCGGCTGGAGAATCTTATTGTCACTGACCTTGAAATAAGAATACTAACAATGCTTTGAGCTAATGGAAAAAGGTCTGAAATGTGTAAAATCTAAATATTTTATATAATGGCCTTCTTAAGTTGTATTTTCATTGAATTACTGCATGTATGACATCCAGTCTAAGAACAGGATTATATGATCTGAAATGCAGGGTTTAGAGACATCATCCTGGGATGGGTGCATTATAAGTGGTGAAGACATGAGAGAATTACATACATCATCCCACATGAGAGCCAATAAATCTTTTCTGCCTCTCATCAAGCATTCATGTTGGGTAGCTGGATGAACACATGGAGGTTCTCCTAACATCTTTTCTCTACTTCTATTTAAACAGAGAAAGCTGAGGGGGTTAGGGGAGAGTGGAACAGTTTCCCTGCTCCTTTTGGGATAGCAGAAGGGCTTCAGGGGTTTTTCTGTGCTGTTTTCTGATTGTAAATACTGTGTATTTGTACGTATTCACTGCATTCTATTGTAGAGTGTAGTTATTGCTTGCAAATATAGCTTCTATTTGCTTTCCCAACTGAGTGAGCTGTGCTTTTTAGTTAGTGTGGTGGTAAATTCCAAACCACTACAGGTACTGTGGCATGGCAACATAATCATCTGGGGACCATACTCCCAGCTGCATGAGCTATGGGACTCCTGAAAACACTGTATTTAGGACAGTGCCTTGACACTTCTGGGGTGCCTCTTCACAATTTCTTTGCTACTTTAATAGTGTTTTAAGACACACTGACATATAGAAAACTTAGAGTAGATGCCTGGGCAGAAGAAGAGATGGGCAACCTAAATGGGAACTTCTTGACACCTAAGTTTTGAGGTGCAGAATGGTTTTGTATAAAATTGGAACCTGACATAATAAACAATTATTTTGCAGAAATGTCATAATATTTAGTGAAAGATTCCTTTCAGACTGGCTTACACTTAATGGGAATGCTAAGAATTTGTTGTGCTGAACTGAAATGTGAATTCCCTGTGACTTCAACACCCTTTGAATTCAACTTTATGCCCAAAATGTATAAAAAGCAAATTGTAACATTTGGCCTTTCCAAACTGCAGGTCTGCTATATGCTCTGTGCACATTTCTCAGAGCACATAAACACCAGATATGTGGGAAACATTAAGTTTTGGGCCCAACGCTACAAGGATTTTGAGTTGCTAGTGTGTGTCCAGAGAAGGGCACCAAAGCTGGTGAAGGGTCTGCAGAACAGGTCTGGTGAGGAGTGGCTAAGGGAACTTGGGTTGTTCAGTCTGGAGAAAAGGAGGCTGAGGGGAGACCTCATTACTCTCTACATTTGCCTGAAAGGAGGTTGTAGTGAGGTAGGGGCTGGTCTTTTCTCCCTCCTATCAGGTGATAGAGCTAGAGAAAATGGCCTGAAATTGTGCCAGGGGAGGTTTAGATTGAATATTAGGAAAAATTTCTTTACTGAAAGAGTGGTCAGGCATTGGAATAGGTTACCTAGAGAGGTGGTGGAGTTCCCATCCCTGGAGGTGGTCAAGAACTGTGTGGACATGAAACTTCAGGACATGGTGGTCTTAGATTGATGGTTGGACTGAACGATCTTAATGTTTTTTTCCAACTGAAACAATTCTATGATTTTATGCTTTTGTGCTAGACCAAGAAAAAGATTATACCAGGGAGAAAAACAGCATAAAAAATGATACCCTTTCTTCGAGATTGGAGACTAGATCTGGCTCTTAGACCTGAAGACTTCCTGACCAATTTCCCTTAAGGGAGCACTGCTAGTGTGCATAAAGCTCCAATGCTTGTTGGAAGGAGAATGAATCCCCAACATACAGTGGGGACTTGAAGGCAGAGCTCCACTCCTCATGTCTAAACAACTAAACTGTGTTTTTCTCAGCAATCATTGAAAAAAAGTTGGTCATGAAGGTGAGAAGAAATGGCTGCTACCCACTTCCATTTGTCTTGCTGTAACTTAGGGGATTAGAAACCTCATAGGAGATGGCCTTTTAAGATGATTCATAAAAATGCAAGCTTATCAGCCCAGAAAAAGATAATTAGACCTATGCAAGACTACTAAGCATTGAGCAGAGTGTGCAAAACAGTGAAAGAGAGCAATGAGGGTTCCACATGCCTGGTCTCATTGTCACATGAATTTTCTTGCCAGTAAGCTTGTGTTTTAGTAAGCTACAGACTTTCCAGGGAGGAGAGACTGGAGAAATAGCAGACTGAAGGGCACCAGGTAAAGGTGTATTGGAGCCACATAAAAAAAGCTTCTTGTTTTTTTGCAGGTTTCCAAATAGGTTGAGACTCTAAAGAAAGGGGGTGTGTGGGGGGATCTGATTATTGAATGTAATATTCACAGAGGGTTTTAGAGTTCAGTCTGATCGATGGGTGTATACAGAGATTCAGTGTTCCTTAATAAATTACCTTTCCTTGTACCAATTAACCCCCTTCTGTGAGTGTTCAGTGTTTGCTTGGGGCTGTGCCAGTGCTAACAGCTATGGTTTAACATTCTTTTTAATGGCTTGCAATTACTACTGAGAGCGAAGGCTACATAAAACATTAACGCTTAAGCATCTTTTACACTGCTTTGAACATTAGATTGTGTGCATAATATAAATGCCTTTTCATTCTTACAAACCTGTTATTTGCTTAGAATTCCACTGGACCCATGAAAATGCTGCAGTTAAGCAGTTTCTGTTGATTTATGAACTTCCCTCAAAGTCTGAGGGAAGTCACTCCATGCAAAATATTGAAGACACTTTGTTGCACAAAAAAGCCAGAAGAATAAGGATTTCCCCATTTTAAAGAGGTAAAGGAACATTGATAGTCACTTTTACAGTATATTTGATTTCCCCCCACCCCCACTCCTTCTGTGCCACCACCAGGAGAAAATTACCCAGAGAGAGCAGCTATTGCATTTGCAGAATCAGAATCGATCCTGTGACTGCTGATTGTATCAAAAAAAATAAGAGAGGAGGAATGTTACAGATCCAACTGCTTCTTTGGATCTCAGCTTCACAGCAGGTTCCCACCTTGAGAATTAAATCAGTAGAAGTTGGGGACATAGGTATCCTCCTCATGCTCAGATTCTGTTGTGTGGGGGTTGTCCCTACAGATAAGCAATGGTTTGCCTGGGTCTCTGGTTGAAAAGCAGATCCAAGCAAGAATCCTCTCTTGGCTCTCCCATTGGTCTCATCAGCTGTTCTACATTTTAAGGGAAAACAGACTTACTTCATCATTTCAGGTTCAGTGGGCCATTAAGACAAGTGATAGAAAATTTTGAAAACCTTGGAACTGATTCTGGATAAGCCCTCAGATTTTTGTAGCTTTCATAAATCACTAAAACATCTGGGATCTACAAAATCATCAATAAATTTCAAGCAGTATGGATTTCTCATGATTTTTTTTCCATGTCCAGCTTCTGTTGGGTCCAGCAACATTTGAAATTAATCTTTCTCACAGTATTTTGGCACATCTACTTTTATCCCTGGCTGGACTTTAGAAATGTACAATACTGGAATTATAAAAAGAAAAAAAAAAAGGGGGGGGGGGGGGGGGGGAAAGGGGAAAAAAGAAAGAAAAAAGCAAAGACAAAGGATATAACTACATGCTGCTGAACCTTGAAAGACTTTCACTAGTGATTTCCATTCTTCCTCAAAATGGTAATGTCTCCAGTTTTCTGGAAGAGGTTAACAGGGACACTCCATATAGATTCTCTTGTTTTTATTCTCTCTCTCTCTCTGTTTGGTTTGTTTTGATTCTTTTGTTTGCATATTTCCCCCACAATGCACATTGTCCTTCTCTATTCTGTTATCCTGCTTCAGTCACAGTATCATAGTATCACAGTATCAACAAGGTTGGAAGAGACCTCAAAGATCATCAAGTCCAATCTGTCACCACAGACCTCATGACTAGACCATGG
The DNA here is from genome assembly GCF_014839835.1 of Dryobates pubescens. Taxonomy (NCBI): domain Eukaryota; kingdom Metazoa; phylum Chordata; class Aves; order Piciformes; family Picidae; genus Dryobates; species Dryobates pubescens. The sequence goes on along the minus strand of NC_071613.1, from coordinate 12,214,834 downwards.
CACCAAGTGCTACGTCCAATCCCTTCTTGAACACCTCCAGGGATGGTGACTCCACCACCTCCCTGGGCAGCACATTCCAATGGCTAACAACTGTCTCTGGGAAGAACTTTCTCCTCACCTCGAGCCTAAACTTCCCCTGGGGCTGCTTGAGACTGTGTCCTCTCGTTCTGGTGCTGGCTGCCTGAGAGGAGACCAACCCCCTCCTGGCTCCAATCCACCTTCAGGTAGTTGTAGAGGGCAATGAGGTCTTCCCTGAACCTCCTCTTCTCCAGGTTAAACCATCTCAGCTCCCTCAGTCTGTTCATTTAAATTCATCTAAACAATCTCCTCTTTTCATAGGTAGCCCTTGCACTTCAAGATGTGAGTAATTTAAATGAAGTAGCTATGTGCAAGCAAAATATTTCAGAGTGTGGCTGAATTAAAACATCTGAATATTCTGAGTCTTGCTAAGTCTGAAATAGCTGCTAGATATATCTTACATCTTTTAGATTAACAGAGAAGAAGGGTTACTTCATGATGCCTGAAGAAATTCTTGGCACTTAAAGTAACAAAATAAAAGAAAACAGCAGTAGCATCTTGTGGTTCAAGCATTGTAGTCAAGATAGAAGAATTGGGTCTGTTCCTCAGAAGTTTAAGGAAAGTTTTCAACGAAATCACTGTTTTAAGTGTTTAAAAGTGCTCAGAGTTTGATTCTTGTATTGTGACATATAAGCATTATTTTCCTACCACTCTTTTATAGAATAGAACAGATTCCCTCCTAAAGTTGTGGGGGTTTTGTTTTGTTTTGATTTAATTTTTAAGTTGGAATCTCCAAAGTAAACAATTTTTGTCTATAGAAGTGTCAGTTTCTACTAATAATATTTTCCAAAGGCCTTGATGTACCATCAACACCATTTTAAGGTCATAATTCTTACAAGCAATTGAATCTGTAATTCATTTTTGAGCACATATCTATCCATCTTTATAGTGCCTGCAGTGTAGGCACCTTCATAATAGTACAAGTGTGTGATTAGGCATGGGGCTAAGGCCTTTGTGGAGATGCCTAAATGAGACCATGCAATACATGATATATTTCTTTTTAATTAAGTTAGATAGCTGCCACCTTCTCACCTTAGAAAAATGCTATTGTATTGTTTTCAGTGTTTGCACCCATCTGTAGGGGCTCATGAGCTGTGAATGCATCATTTCACAATCATCTTCATGGTTGCAACTACTGTTGTCAGAAGCTGAATTTGAAAGGAAGAGGTTTTATTTTCCTTCCCAGTTGCTGTTGCATCTCCAGATATAGGTTAAGATAACACTCTGGGATGTGAGAGTGTTCTCTCTCACTCATCCTTTTTTCAGTTGCTTTACCAGGTCTTAGTGAATTGAGTCTGTACAGGATTTGGCCCAACAAGACAGAAAGAATACCTGGGCTGGAGCAGGAGGTGGTGCTGGGGAACCACTGTTCTTTTGAGACAACCACCACAGTATATTTATCACAAAACTGCATTTTAAAGTGCTTCCATTCCTGTATTTTATGTGCACGATGCTGAGTACATTTGATGCTTGAAAAGATGGAAAACCTATGACATGAATGTACAGTGACCTAAACCTATCCAACAGGAGAACCTAAGCATACTGGTCTTGAAATACAACTTTTCTGCCAAAGTTAAGCCTTCCAAAGGATGTGTCTTTGCTTACTGTGGTGGGTTGAAAACTACCCCCCCAACTAATTCGGAGAAAACACCCCCAAAACAAAATTTGCCAGACCAGCTCAGGTGGAAAACAAATGAAGCTGTATTTACAAGCAGAATAAAATCTATAAATATGAAATGCAATGAATATATACAAAATACACAATATTTACATATGTTTACAATTGATAAGCAACACAAGAGCCCCCTGGACAAAACCAGGGGGTTACCAATGGCTCCCTGCTCTTGATACCCTTCCTCCCTCCCCTGTACAAGGCAAATGAGACAGAGAAGAGCAGAGAGAGTAGCTTGTTAGTACTTAGCCACAACAAGAATGCAGCCAAGGTCAGCAACAGCCAAACAAAAGCACCAGCTAGTATCTGCTAGAGCAGAGAAGCCAAAAAGAAGAAAAAGTTAGTTTACACAACTTTATGTTAGTTATCAGACCGATGGGATAATTTACACCCTATCATTATTATCCCTTTTGCATCCAATGGTAGTTTATTTACATTCCACCACTTTCCTACTCAACCTGTGGAAAATTTTCCTAGGCACAGCCTAAACCTGCCACACTTACTTAAGACTCAAGGCTGAGAAAACTGTCTCCTCAGTAGAGCCATTCTTCCAAAGTACTTGACAAAGGCTCAGCTTTCCTTTTTTTTGGCAGTACCACATCATCTCTACAGTCCCTATGCCTGAGAGCAAGAGGCCCACACTCTGTGATGCCTCTCTACAAGGGTCCATCAGGCTTTTCTGCATGGGTACAGCTCCCCATGGTGCTCTCTGCACAGAAATGTAGGTTCAAAGGAGCCAGAAACAGAGACTCAAGATTAAAACCAAAACCAAATGGCGGAGAAATGTAAGTCTGGATACAACTCCAGATAAAATTATTACACAATTAAGAAAAGCCTCAGCTCTGTACACATGCTTAATTTTATACACTAAGCCTATTCACCACGTAAAGCTGAACAAATGCATAAGTGTTGTCAAAGCTCAGGGCTGTCACACTAGTAGTAGATATGCATGCCATTTCCATAAGCCACAGCAGCAAAGGCATCATTCAACAAAAAAGACTTTTGTTCATGTCTATTAAAAGAAATCCATAAATCTTCCAAATAGTACATTTAGGATTTGGTCCAGCAGTTACTTAAGGCGATGGAAAAGCTGTTATTGATTTTAATAGGTATTTATTATAGTTGGCTATTCCTTCAGCTGTCACTCTTACCCTCTCTGTCATCTCAGCTGAGTTCCAGCCCCATCCCTTGTATCTTACCACTCTGTGAACAGCATATGTTGTTTAAATGAGAGACTTGTTGATTAGTTTATGTTTGAACCATGCCAAGCACGTCCCGATCCTAAATGAATGCAAAGATGATGGTAATAGATGAAATAATTACAGTAATAATGAAAGACTGTGTTCAGCCATTTCAAACTCCTTTGTTCCCCAATCAAAAAAGAAAAGGAATTAACATAGAACAGGGAAAAATATACTAAGCAAAAGCACTGGAGTGAATGTACAGGATCAGAGGATCAGAGGATGTTAGGGGTTGGAAGAGACCTCTGAAGGTCATCAAGTCCAACCCCCCTGCCAGAGCCGGACCATAGAATCCAGCACAGGTCACACAGGAACACATCCAGACAGGGATGGAAAGGCTCCAGAGGAAGAGACTCCACAACCTCTCTGGGCAGCACTGCTCTGGAACCATCACAGTGAAGAAGTTTCCTCCTCATGTTGAGGTGGAACCTCCTGTGCTGTAGTTTCCATCCATTGCTCCTTGTCCTGTCTCAGGGCACAAGTGAGCAGAGCCAGTCCCTTCCTTCCTGACCCCGTAACCTGTACTGAGGGTAGCTGCAAGTGCTAAAACTATTTGGTTTGTGTTCTTTATTCCTTTATTCCTGGCAAGAGCTGTTTGAGTATCTCACTCTTCTGTATGGTTCTTCTCTTTTCAAGACCATGCAAGAACAAACAGGGGATTGTAAAAACTTGACAAGGAAGATAAGAGTTTACTTTTTGTTTTGCAGGTATTCACCCTGCTTTTATAAACCTAAATCAAAGCTCACAAAAAGGCTTGTAAACTTTTTTGTTGATTTTTACTGCTTTTGCCTGTGTGGTGCCTGAGACTTACAAAGCAATTTGTCAGGAGATTTTATTTTTTCAGTATGAACTTCAGATGACAAGAGAGTTTGGGGTTTGATTCAGCAGTCCTTAGCTGGATAAGGTTAAATAGTTAAGTCCCTTTAAAATGATTCTGTTTCATTAAATGATTTCACCAAGCAGATAAGCTAATCTTTCTTGGAACTACCAGCTTCAAATCCACATCAGTGAGTGGAGGGTGAGCCAGGAGGGTGAGCCAGGAGGGTGAGCCTTGCTCTTAACGTGGTGGTTCTATGCTGCCCCAGAGCAGCACTCCAAAATAACCTGCGTGTTGTCCAGGGAATTTCCTAGCCTATTTGTACAACTACAAACCTCTGAGGATAGTAAGTACCTCAGCTTTTCTCTGAAGCTTTGGTGCCAAAGGGGAAATCATTGTCCTTGCCTGAAAGGAGCGTCATTGTCTGTCCTTTCTGAGCCAAAGCATAGTCATGTTTTGCTCTTAAAATAACAGCAGGAGACCTGGGCTCAGCTCCCACTTTTGTCTGAAATTGCTGCAGTTGGTATCTATCAGCTCCCTGAGGCCACTGGGCTTCTCCTCTGCTAGAGTCTGGAAAGGGAACCACTCCTGTATCTGCTCTCTGCAGTACTCAGCAGGTAACGCAGACCTAGGTGTCAATTCCTGCTGTGTAGCTTGTTCTATGTCTAGTAGCCAACGGATAAAATATCTACAAAACTCTTTTGGGAACTGTAGTTTCTCTCCTACCTCAGGGAGAGACATTACAAGTAGCTTCGTATTTGCCCCTTTGGACTGATGTCTGAGGAACTAAAAAAAATACTAATGTGTTAATGAAGCTTAAGTACCTTTACAGAAAAGTGGCAACAAAGCAGGATCAGAGTTTTGGATTGTTACCTAACAGCATCTTGAGCTACTTGTCTTTTGGTCCTGCTCAATTGGATCTTTCAGCTCCCATTAACATAAAGCTGAATTGAAGATAATAACTGTCATATACAATTGAAGCTTCTATGGCCTGAGAATGCCAGGAGAAGATAACAAGCAGAATTCATAATGTGAGACAATTAAAGGAAGGGGAAAAAAGAAAACCCACCCAACCAAAACCGTAAACAAAACTAACAACCAAACAACAACAAACCCCCAAACAACAGCAAAACCTAACCCAAAACAAAAAGTTAAAAAAAAGGAAAAGCATTAAGGCTTCTTTTTGTCCTGGTTTTGGCAGGTTGGGTTTAGTCTGTGATGTAAGACAGATTTTCCTTTCTGAAATAAATTTGCTGAAAAGTCTGTCATAATCCACAAAAGAGTTCTAAAGCAGAAGGGAGGGACTTCCAGAGAGCTCAGAAAAACTGAGAAGAGAAAAGAGGTGATGTTGATATTTTAATGAGCACTTCTCTCTTAATTCTGAGAAGAGTTGATGAGTACCATTACTTTTCTAAGAGCACAGAACAATTTTTGTCATTCAATCACAATTTTTCTCACAGCCAGAATGACAGAGAAATAACACACACACATATGTACGCACACGTGTGCAGAGCTTCTCTCTCTCTGATAGTTCCCCAGGGAGTTCCATCATACCTGACTTTATGAGCCTTGGATCATCTATGGCTAGTGGATTTAGCAATAACCAGAGTGGAAATGTTCTTCATCAGAGTTCAAAGTAAATTTCTACCAGCCCCTGCCAGACCTTGCTTCCCCCTGGCCCCTCATCATTTTGCTCTAATGGCTTCCTGTGAATGGAAAGAACATAGAAAAGAACAGATCTTTAAAATGCGTCCTGAACTATTGCAAGCTCTGAAAACCAAAGGGCATTTGGACGGTTTTACAAGTGTAGCTTTTCAGGGTCTTTTTGCCATGCTGCCTGGAAAACACATGCAGCATGGTAAGCATGTGAGCCTGAGCCCTGCATCTAGATATTTAAAGAAAAGGTTGTACCTTGGTATTGTCTGTTACGGTCTTTGACCATTGGAAATCGGCCTCACTTGAGCAAGGTCTGAAGTCCCACCTTATCACCTAACAAAATGTTATGCAGTCCCACTCTAAATCCCACTGGACATAGCACACCTATACATAAAAGAAGCAAGGACAACCAACGGTGTTAGCTGAATAGATTTCATCTCCTAATGATATTCAGAGCTACCAAGAACTCCCCACCCTTCTGCATGTGGACAGGTTTAAATTTCTCCATGCATTTTCAAATCCTGGGCATTAATTATGGACTGTATTTCTGTGGGTTCCACTTGGAGGAACAAATGTTTCAAAGCATTGGCTGGACCCAAAGGACGAGCTTGATTATTTTCATCCAAGTTATAAAAATACCAGACATGCATTTTTATCTCCCTTTAAAGGAATCTGTGAAGCAGAGGTAGATTATAATACTTTAGAAGAATTGTGAGAAGTGAGAATTATAGGCACTTCAGAGAATTACCTGTATCACTCTAATAAATTCTCAGGAGATATGTCTGAAGATGGTGGTGCTTTGGGGAAGGCCATAAAAATGCCTGGGGGACATCATAGTAATGCTTTCCCCCCCCTGTGACAAATAAGGGGATAGTGGGGAGCCCGACAGAAATGGCACACATTAGGTAATGCCCCCCATCAGACTGCAGATGTGTGAACTAGTTTAAAACTTTTATTGGGGCTTTTATTAGACCGTGATACAGTTCCAGCCTCTTTGCAGTTGTCAAAGCAGCCAATCACTCACAGGTTATAGGAAATTAAAACTACCTAATGCTCAAGCTATTCTACACTTAGGGGTGGGGAGTCCCAGACAGATAATATTTTGAGGGGTTATGCCACCAGGTTCCCCCTGTGCCTTGTGATCTTCCTTGTGAGCCACAGTATTACCCATGGTTGCTTCACTGCTTTGGAAGAGCAATAAAAGTTCAACCTATGCAACAGGCTTCTCAAATTCTTACTGATGATGTAATTGCTCTTTAAAACATTGATGATGGTTAGGTAGTTGTTGTGGGTTGTGGTGGTGGGTTTTTGTTTGTGTTGGGTGGGGGATTTTGGGTGGTGTTTGAGGGTTTTTTTGGACATTGTTGTGTAGCTGCCTCTTGAAGTGAATGTAACTGATAGATTTTGTACACAAAATTTTCTTTCAGTCTGAAATACAGGCTTGTGAAGGACCTGGAGCACATGATCTATAGGAATTGTCTGAGGCAGCAGAGGCTCTTCACTTGGGAGAAGAAAAGGCTGAGGGGAGACCTCATCACTCCACAACTACCTGAAGGGAGGTTGGAGTGAGGAGGGGGGCAGACTCTTCTCCTTGGTGGCAAGCAACAAGACTAGAAGTGGCTTTAAGCTGCACCGGGGGAGGTTCAGGCTGGATGTTAGGAAATATTTCTTCACTGAAAGGGTTCTCAAACATTGGAATGGTCTGCCTGGGGCAGTGGAGTCACCATCCCTGGAGGTGTTTAAGCAGTGTGTGAACCTGGCACTTAGGGATATGATTTAGTGTTGACCCTTCAGTACGGGGTTGAAGGTTAGACTAGATGTTCATTGAGGACTCTTCCAAGCAGATGTAGTCTGTGATTTTTGTGGGGAAAAAAATTACTATCAGAAGTTTTCTCATTTATGTATCTTGTTCCCACCTAAGTAAAGCAGTCCTAACACGAGCTGACAACTGTCTGTGAGTAGGTTTGTTCTCAATGACTTCACTGTCAGCCAGAGAGTTGAGTTGCAACAGTGGGTGTTTGATGAGGGGAGGCTCTATGGGGGAGATGGCCAAAGTGGCAGTGAAAGAGTGAGAAGGGGCCAATACTTCACCACCTCTCATAACGCAGGAAATAAAGGAACCAAAAAAACTGATCAGATAACGGGTTCTGAAATAAGTAAAAACCCTACCTTTACTTGCTCCCTCTGCATGTGATTATCAAACAGTGAGACTCTGTAACAGAATGCTGTACTTAGCAAACTATTACATAAGTTCAAAAATCATTAGAGAAATTATTGACAGAAAGGGAGTGATTGAAGACAATGAAAAACACCAGCACACAGACTCAGGTGCAGAAAATCATAAACCTCTGACAAAAGCTAGCAGGATACACTGGAGAAGCAATGTGGTGTCTTCTCTATGTCACCCCATGCTTCTGCAGGAAACATGGAGAGAGATGGACTGCTGGGCTGATCCATTATTGCATTATTATCACATAGCTATTAATAACTGAGCTGAGCGCAATCCAGTCTTAAAGTCCGTGGATGGCTATGCCTCCATGCACAACTATTAAATCATTGTTAAATAACAGAATTCCTGAAAATCTCATGGAGTTCTTAAAAACTGACAATTCTATGTAGTTCTGACAGATGAATATGTCTGATTTCTATGTGGAAACTCTAAAATAGACACAGAAAGACAGCTAGAGAGCATCACAGTAAACAGGAAAAGAAGGTGAGTAGAAGAGATAGGGTGGCAACCCTTGCAGGGATCATCAGGAGGTAGATTCATTGGTCTCTTATGGCCCTTTCTCATGCCCAAAGAGAATTAATTGCTCCAAGTTTCTATCCCTTTTCAGCTCTGTCATTGGCCATGGCATCAGGAAAAGAATGTATCCCCTGGGCCCATTTTTGCATTTATGTTAAGCTTTTCATTGTAAAAGCAATGCAAACTGGCTTTAGTGTAAGTGAGAATTAAGTGTTGCACATATTGTTATAAAATCATAGGGGACCACAGTGAAATTCGATATATTACTACACACATTTGTTGAATCAGCTCCCTTTAGAACCTGATTATCTTTTTAAACAAATTTTGTAAATGAGCTGTAATATTTTATGTCCATTCAAAGCTTTTCAGCCCAAAAGCACTTAACAAGCTTAAGGACCTGGTGTGGGAACCAGATTTTGTTCTGTGTGCGAACGGCACCTGGCACGGTGGGAGTCAGTCCCTAAGTCAGGTTCCCATGTGTTGCTACAATAGCAACACCACTAATAATATGAACAGTAGGGTGGAAATAATGACATTTCTGGGTCTGAAAATGTTAGGCAAAGAAGGAATGAGGAAAGTCTTAACTCTGAAATTAGGCGTTCCAGAAAGTAACCAGAACCCAAATTAAGGAGACATTGTAGATATGGAGGTCTGATTAACCTCCATTAACATATGCATCAGACCTTATTGGTTATTAAGTCCATTCTGTCAAGACTAAAACATATTTCTAAATAAAGTGAGTAAGTCAAGTGGGAGGATTTGACATACCTATTTACAACATACAGCTATGCATTCATAGACAGTGTATAGGACCTGAAGGATTTCTGATCCCATTTAAACAAGCAAACAAACCCAAAAATAACTGTGCTCTATATAGTATTTACTTCTATTGTTTGGAAAATAAGAGCAGTTTTTTATTGGTATTCTGACTAAATGTTCTAAACAATGTTTTGACCACAACCCTAAATTACTCTAGAGCACTGGAACAGGCTGCCTGGAGGAGTTGTCAAGTCTCAGTCTCTGTAGGAATTCAAAACCCTCTTGGACTTGTTCCTGGCTTCTTTCCTCCAGGTGATCTTGCTTGCCAGAGGGGTTGGACTAGATGACCTTCAGAATTCCCTTCCAAATCCTACCAGACTATAATACATAATTGGACCACATCTGCATGTTGGACAACAGTGAATGGTGGTGCATGGTTATTTCTCTCAGTAGTTTCTAGTTTGGTGCCTGGGTAGGTTAACTTGCAGAATATAACAAACCTGGGCACTGCTGGAGAAGTAAGAGACCACTGGATGTCATTATTTCTCCTTTGAAGCTGAAGCAAATCTTCTTTAGAGGTGGAAAATATGACTACTACAGGAGGTAGTTGAGTTTGATGCTGAATGTTCTTGGTAGTTTGGAATGCTTCTTCTTAATTTAAAATAGCTTTCCAAAGTCAGACTTCTTCATGAGTCAGTGGAAACACACACATCCCTTTGCAAACGCAAGCAAAAACTGTGAATGGCCTAGTTTTGGTACAAATTGGTCAGTCTTCAAAAGGCTCAACTAATTGGACAAGCCTCTCAACCCTCCAGGCTGCTCAGGCATTCACATTGTGCTCTCTGACCTTCTCTCCCCAGTGACTTCAGAGCAGCCAGGTTTTGGTGGTGTAAAAGCAAACTAGAAACTAAATGTAAACTTAGTCATAAATATCTCTGAGCATTTGGAATCTTGTCATTAAGATTGTGGAGTCCATTCCTACAGCCACCAGAAGTCCTGTTTATTTGACTGCAATAGTGGGCACGTAAGCAAGATGGAAAGTGTCAAAATAGTTAAGTAGCATGCTTAGTTACTTCAGCGGTATTTCCTCTGAGAAAACACTGGTAGGCACAACTGCTGGCTTAAATCCTGGTCAGGACTTCGTTTTATGTATTTTTTTTCTTTCTTTTTATTCAGTTTTTAAATTTTTCTGACATATCAGTAAATGACAAGGAGCTCAATTATTTCTTCTCTGTTGATGGTTCTCACCACTGGACCATTAATTACCATAAAATGGCTTCCTTGCTTCTGATGTCATTACAGGATCACAGGATGTTAGGGGTTAGAAGGCACCTCTGGAGATCATTGAGTACAATCTCCCTGCCAGAGCACCTGGATGTGTTGCTGTGCAACCTGTTTTAGGTGAACCTGATTCATCAGGAAGGCTGGACTAGAAGAGTTCCAGAGGTCTTCAGACCCCTACCACTCTGAAATTCTGTGATTTTGTGACTTCACTATTTAGATATAAGACCAGAAAGCCCCAAAGAACCATCTAGCTTTTCTGCCTTGCCTACCTATACAATTTGCTGGTTTTATGCTTATTGTATTAGGTGTGCAAGAGGGGATTGGACGTGGCACTTGGTGCCATGGTCTAGTCATGACGTCTGTGGTGACAGGTTGGACTCGATGATCTTTGAGGTCTCTTCCAACCTTAGTGATACTGTGATACTGTTTGGTCTTGTGAAAGAAGTCACAAATCTTTGATGTCTGCAGAAAGATAAGAAGTTTTGAAGGTAGAGACTCATGGGTATAGTCTGATTTTGTAGCAAAACATAAGTCACACAAGTGAAATTCTCATCATTGTGGGCCATGTGAAGGCATAAGGGACCGTATTGAATAAACTGAAAAGCTGGGGACATTAAGACAGAAGTAGTTAGTGGGGAAATCATGCAAACCAGATGAAAACCCTTGAAAAATGCCTATTCAGAATTTCAGTAAATATATAGGAACACTCAAATTAAGGTAATAATTTTAAGACTAAATGGTTTATTTGACCGTTTTCATCTAGATACATTAATAAGATGGTCATGAACATGTTAGGAATTTCTAAAATGGCTTTATTATAAAATCATAGAATTGTAGTAGAATTGTTTTGGCTGGAAAAGACCTCTAAGATCATTGAGACTAACAATTGACCTGACACCACCATGTCCATGAAACCATATCCCAAAGTGCCATGTCTACGCGTGTTGTGAACACCTCCAGGGTTGGTGGTTCCAGCTCCTCCTTGGGCAACCTGTTCCAATGCCTGCCCACTCATACAGTAATGTTTCTTAACATCCAATGCAAACCTCCTCTGTACAACTTGAGGCCGTTTCTTCTTGTTCTATCACTTGAGAGAAAAGACTGACCTCCCACTTCAATACAACCTCCATTTAGGTAGCTGCAGAGAGCAATGAGGTCTTTCCTCAGCCACATTTTTTCCAGACTGACCAAACCCCATTCCTGCAGTCACTGCTCATAAGACTTGTTCTCCAGACTCTTCACTAGCTTTGTTAGCCTTTTCAGAACACGCTCCAGAAACTTAATGTCTTTATGGCCCCAAAACTAAACACAGTATTTGAGGTGAAGCCCCACCAGCAGCAAGGGCAAAATCACTTCCCTACTCCTGCCAGCCAAACTATTCCTGATCCAGGTCAGGATGCTGTTGGCTTGCTTGGGCAGCTGGGCACACCTGATGTCTCATGTTCCTCTGGCTGTCAATCAGCTATCAGCTGCCCCTTTTCTGCTGGGCATCTTTCCAACCGCTCTGTCCTGAGCCTGTGGCACTGCATGGGGATCTCGTGACCCAAGGGCAGAACTTGACACTTGGTCTTGTTAAACCTCATACTTCAGCCCATCAATCCACCTGTCCAGATTCCTACCTTTGAGCAGTTCAGCACTCCTACATAATTTGGTGTCATCTGCAAATGTACTGAGGGTGTATTCAATATCCTCATGTAGATCAGTGATAAAGATATTAAACAGAACTGGCCCCAAAACTGAGAGCTGGGGGACACCGCTATTGACCAGCCACCAATTCTATTTAAGTCCTTTCACCACCAGTCTTTGGGTCTGGACATCCAGACAGGTTTTTACGCAGTGAAGCATCTACCCACCTAAGCCATGTGTAACAATTTTCTCCAGGACAATGCTGTAGGAGAAGGTCTCAAAAGCTCTAGTAAAGTCCAGATAAGCAATATCCACAGCCTTTCTTTGATCCATTAAGCAGATCATGTTCTTGTGGAAGGACATCTAACACTATCTAACATTGCATGCTAGATAGCATATCTACAAATGCCAGACCTGTTTTCCTTGTTGCCAAAGACACAGTCAAAACATTAAGTTTGGGGTTAGTAGGTGCTTTCACTGCAAATGGAAAAACATTTCTTTAATGTATTATTTTTCCCTGAAAATTTTCACAAGAAATATAACCCACCCCAAACCAGATCCACATGTGCCTTATTTGAGTTAAAGTGTGTGGAATTAAATCTTAACAAGGGACCAATCTGAAATCTATAGAAATCTCTGGGATATTTTCTATTAATCTGAGTGGTCTTTTGATCAGGTCTTAAATGAAGAAACACATTTATGACTCCCCAAAATGGAACTCATTAAAATACATTTCCTTCATTTTACATGTGTAATTCTAATGATCTTATATTTTATAACTCCCTATGAAAATATTTTAGTATAAGTCACATAAAGACAGCGAAGTTCTAGTGATACAGGAACTATCATGGAATATTAGGGTTTGGAAGGGACCTCTAGAGATCATCAAGTCCAAAACCCCTGCCAAAGCAAGATCACCTAGGTCAGGCCACATAGGCATTCATCCAGGTGGGTTTTGAAAGTCTCCAGAGAAGAAGACTCCAGGACACAGTCTCAGGCTGCACCAGGGGAGGTTTAGGTTGGATGTTAGGAAGAAGTTCTACACAGAGAAAGTGACTGCCCATTGGAATGGGCTGCCTAGGGAGGTGGTGGAGTCACTGTCATTGGAGGTTTTCAGGAGAAGACTTGATGGGGTGCTTGGTGCCATGGTTTAGTTGTTTAGGTGGGTTGGACTGGTTGATGGGTTGGATGCGATGATCTTGAAGGTCTCTTCCAACCTGGTCTGGTCTATTCTATTCTATTCTATTCTATTCTATTCTATTCTATTCTATTCTATGACTCTCTACAACTAGGAGAAAAACATTTACTGGTACAAATAAATATAGTTCTATTAGCTTTTAAAATATCTGCATTATTTCAATAGTGTTAGATAAAGGTATATGTTAGGTCTTACACTCAACAGCAGAAATGTGATCACCACCTTTAAGGCAGACCTTAGAATTATGATTTAGTTAAAAAGTTCATGAAGAGCTACTGGGTAAAGAAAGTTAAAGGTATCACAACTTGTTTCACCTGAATAAATCAGAAACTCCCCAAATCCTAGCATTAGCTCATGGCAGTGCTGAATTCATCCAATTCTCTTGTGCAAAACATGTATGTTGTCATATAGGAGGAAAGATGCTCAGCCTTAAGGGTAATATCTTTATATCTTTGTGGAACAAAGAAAATGTTTTTTTTCTGCCACTGTCCAACAGGGCAAAAGTGCACGCACCTTCTCTCATAGCCTCTGACAGGTGCAGTTGCCCCTCTGAAACGTGAGGCTCGGGGCCCAGCTTCCACCCCCTCCAGGCAGCCTCAAAGGTGCCTGCCTGTTGGTTCCTTGACCTAGAACCTGGACCCTGCAACAGAAAGGGAGGAGAAAGGGCAGTGGCCAAAGAGGTTCAGCTGTCTTGTTAATGTCTCTTCCAGGACAAGTGCATACACGAATGTTTGAAGAATCATAGAATCAACAAGGTTGGAAAAGACCTCAAAGATCATCAAGTCCAACCTGCCTCCCAAGACCTCATGACTACTAGACCATGACACCAAGTACCATGTCCAATCCCCTCTTGAACACCTCCAGGGATGGTGACTCCACCACCTCCCTGGGCAGCACATCCCAGCGGTGAACGACTCTCTCTGTGAAGAACTTTCTCCTCACCTCGAGCCTAAATTTCCCCTGGAGCAGCTTGAGACTGTGTCCTGTTGCTCTGGTGTTGGTTGCCTGGGAGAAGAGACCAACCCCCTCCTGGCTGCAACCACCCTTCAGGTAGCTGTAGACAGAAGGGTTTTAAATTTGTCATTCAGACTTTATACTTAGCAAAGTAAGAGGTTAATTTCCAAATGTTGGCCTTTATTCTCCAAGTGGATATATGCCGCAAGAAGGGGTCGGCAACGATCAATATGATCCACGAAATCCAACTTTATTGAGCATCAGACACTTCTTATATACAGTAGCCTAGCTGCCGATCCCACCTTCTGCGGTTAAACATCCTGCTTTCCCATCCTGATGAGATAATCACAAGAATTCTGTTTTACATTCTTCTTTACTTGTTATCGCCTGTAAGGGCGTAGTGACCTTGCTTTGGTATCCTGTTATCCTTTGCAGGCAGCTGCAAGCACAGCTACAAGGCCATGGTGGCCTGGCTGCATCAACACACTAGCTTACTGTGAGCAGTAAATAACAAGATGGAGTGTGGCCTACATGCTCTTGTTCAAACCATAATTCCATAGAACCATGTCTTTACAAGCCATTCCTCAACAATTCCCCCGTTTTCTTTAATACAAATAAGGCCTTATATAACTCTACACAATACATTCAGGCTTATCAATAATCAAAATTAATACAATGATACCTAAAAACCTTAAAACTTCTTCTATCAATTGTATAACCCACTATCTACAAGCTCAAACAAAATTTGTTACTGCCTGTCACGTTGGCCCATGTCACTCATACAAGGCACGGTGCTTAAGTTGAACTGGTTAGAATGTTCTAACAGCGTTGGCATAACACATGGTCAAAGATAACAGACATTGTAAAGAAGAACTTAGATCTTAATAGTTCCAGTCTCTACATTTCACTTATAGACAGAGAAGATTTGATTATGCCTGAACACATTGCACACTGAGATTAAGACACAAATGCAATCCTTAGCACTCTTTTACAATCTGCTTTAGGGGTATGTTGCATTTTTATTTTCTCTAGGATGGTCAAAAATCATCAACTGCTTAATGGCAGCAAGATTTCTTTAATCTGTAAAGGTAGATCTGGCCAGGCTCTAGCTTCACAGACAGAAATCTGCAGGAAAACAGCAAGAGCAAAAAGAGCTTCATTGCTTTGCCCAACATAAAATTACACAAAATAACGTGTTTTTGCTCATCCTAGTAATTCTGATCTCTTCACATTCACACAACAGTTAAGCAGTCATGACACTCAGTTAGAAGTTAGATGCTTTCTGTTGACATCTTGGGTCATCGTGACAGTCGTTGAGGTCAGTGCTAAGCAGGTTTGCTGGTTGTCATTTTCATGACAGTTGTGCTGTGTCTTGTGGTGAGAGGGTTACAGCACTTCTAGGGTTGATGTTTCTAGGGTTACAGCATCTCTAGGGTTACCATGAGCTAATTTTTTCTGCTGTGGGGGTATTCTCTCTTTCCCCCTTTTTTTTTGTTTTGATTTTGTTTTGGTTCAGTTTTTGTTTGGCAAAATGTAAAGATGAAACTTTATCCCTAGTTAACAAGAGAGAAGACAAAGTTATTCAAACAACCATAGTATTCAGTCCTAATTCACATGGTGCCATGGTACATTCTTCTGAATGGCGTTTGTGATCCCAGATGATTGATGTTCAGCTTCATGGGCAATGCTGTTTCCTCATGGTCTTGATTCTTCTGCCGTTGTTTATTGCGATGATCGCAGGTAGCAGGAAAGAAGGCTTGAGGCGACCTACTTGTCAATTTTTTTTTCTTACTTTCCTAATTATTATTTGTATTTTGTCATTTTTAATTTTTAATCTGTATTTTAATTTGTTATACTAATCACCTTTTAATTTTTAACTTTAATGTATTATTTTTTTTTACTCTAGTATTGAATCTTTTATTTTGATCTTATATTTTTCAATTTTTATTTTTTTTTTTTGCATGTTTAGTTCATTTAATCTATTTTTCTATTTTAATTTTGTATTTTTGCCTTTTTATTATATTTGTAACCTGCTTTTCTATTAATTCCTTTTATTATTATTGTGCATTTTAACTTCCTTGATGTCTTCTTCTTATAGAGTTTTTGTTTTAACCTAGTAGTCTTGATAATCCTTATCTTTTATTTATTACTAGCAATTCTTACATTTTTGTTAACCGCTATTATGTCAGCAATCCTTATGATTTTTTTAGTTTATCATATTTTGGTTTTAATATTTTAATTTTATTGTTGCTCTTGTTTACTCTGTTATTTAATACTCTATTGTTTATTATTCTGTTATTTAGTACTCTATTTTTTGTATCCAAAGTTTTTGTACCTGTTATTTTTTCTATGTTTAAACTTTTCCTTTACACTTGATACCTTTTTGTTTACCATTTTAAAATTTTTGTTCTTTGCATTTGTTACCCTTTTGTTCACACCTTTTTTTTTTTTTTTTTTTTTTTTTTTTTTTTTTAAGTAGGCTATGTCTAAGAAAGAAATCTAAAGACGTTACATTAGCTAAAGAATACCTTAGAAAATGAATACCTATTCACTACAAACCTTAACATTATTACAATATTACATGGAGCTCCTTTGAAATGCCTAGGCAGACACAAAAACAAAGACAAGAAGGTTCGAACCAAAAGAAAATCTCACAAGGTGAACTCATCACCAAGTACTCACACCTCAGTACAACCACTATGCATTAACTTCCCACAAGTACTAAATGCATACCATTCACTATGCTCACCAGGAAAACCCAGCAAAACTCTAAATAACAAATCTTCACACCTTAGCACAATGGCTATGTATTAACCACCCACAAGTACCAAATGCGTACCGTTCACCATTCTTATTACAAAAACTTAGCAAAACTCTAAATAACAAATCTCTGAAAGACATTACAACCAGAAATGAGAAAATTAGCACTGTTGCTTTAAATCAGAGCAGAGTCGCGGCTGAAGCCACCGGGAAAGGGGGGTCGCTGGTGCGAGCCTCTGCGAGGGAAAGGGTGGGGGCCGGGCAAGCGGCCGCCGCTGGGCTGCCGCTGCTGTCAGTGCCGGTATCAGTGGTGCGTCAGCCTTGGTCGGAGCCGTCGGTATCCGCGGGGGCCGGCAGGGCTGGCGGACAGGGTGCGGTGGTAAGAACGCCGTCACCGCGAGCCCCCAAGCGCTCCGCTGTTTCTCAGAGGGGCCGTTAAGCAAAGTCGGCCCTGTTTGAATTCCTCGCTGTCGGTGTTGTGGTCCTCTGAGTCCGAGCCCTCGCTGGCGATATCAGAGAAAGGTGTTGATGAACGAGATCGAACGCACTGAGCTGCATTTTCTCGGCTTTTTCCCGCTGGGTGCAGACAGTAGTGCTGGCTAGCAAAACGCGATGTGGCCGCCGTAAGATGTATCGGGGGCGGCCCCGGTCGATCGGTCGAGACTTTGAAACACATCGTCCGGCTGCAACTCAGATAGAACTTTGCTGTAACTGCAGCACCCATTCGCTGTTCTAGTTGATATTTCTTAATACAGTTTATGCATTCTCGCCACGGCTTTTGCAGCTTGGTAGTGACCCAGTCCCACAGTCTGTTTCCATAGTCTCTCCAAATAAGTTTCATCAGAATAACTATCTCCGCTAGCAAATTATACACAATAACCCTTCTAATTCCTTTTTCAGATCAATGCCTGATACTTTGCGTTTTTCTAAAAAACACTTAAATAAATCATACGCCGCCTGCCTTCCCATTTTGCTTTGGTACCTGTGCGCACAGGCAGTCTCCCAGACTGTATGGCAGTCTCCCAGACTTTGCAGCGTCTTCAGCAATCGATCCCGCTCTGCGTTTGCCCGAGCTTCTTTGGTGATCGATCGGCCACGCTCCCCCCTGTTGGTCCGAGCGCGCTCCCCCCTATTGGTCCGAGCTCGCCGCCGGTGCTGCCAGAACCGGTGCCGGAAATCTTACGACTTGGGCTTCGGTGAACGCCGCTCTCTGTCTTCGGAAGTGTCGTTCCAAAGGAAGGTCCCTGTTCAAGGCGCCACTTGCCGCAAGAAGGGGTCGGCAACGATCAATATGATCCACGAAAATCCAACTTTATTGAGCATCAGACACTTCTTATATACAGTAGCCTAGCTGCCGATCCCACCTTCTGCGGTTAAACATCCTGCTTTCCCATCCTGATGAGATAATCACAAGAATTCTGTTTTACATTCTTCTTTACTTGTTATCGCCTGTAAGGGCGTAGTGACCTTGCTTTGGTATCCTGTTATCCTTTGCAGGCAGCTGCAAGCACAGCTACAAGGCCATGGTGGCCTGGCTGCATCAACACACTAGCTTACTGTGAGCAGTAAATAACAAGATGGAGTGTGGCCTACATGCTCTTGTTCAAACCATAATTCCATAGAACCATGTCTTTACAAGCCATTCCTCAACAGATATACTACTTTGGCATCTCAGTGATCCACAATCTTCCCATTGGTTTAACAGGGCTCAGAATTGACATCCAGGATAAACAAGCCTCATAAGGAATACCTCAATTTTTTCTTCTGTTCACATTGTTTCTCACATCAATAAGAAATCAAAGTAACTGGGTGTACATGTTCTTACAAATAAGAATACAGTCATTCATAAGTTAAGAAAGAAAGTGAAAGTTCCAAAGCCTATTTTTTTCTTAGTGAAATTATGTATGTGAGCAATGTGAAAACTATTCTTAAGTTGAACTGTAGTTAGAAGGAAAAAAAAAAGAGCAGATTTAAAGCTTTAGTTGTTCTCAGTGATCACAGAATCATAGAATCACAAAATGCTGTGGTCTGAGAGGGACCTTTAGAGGTCATGGAGTCCAACTCTTCTGCAGCTGCCAGCATTCAGCAGTTATCCATTCTAGAAACACCAAAACAGTTATTTGCAGTATATTTGTAATATATTTCCCTATTTAGTCCCTGAAGGTGTGAGGTCTTACCTATATCACATTGAAGACTGAATTGTATTCATGTTATTTGTCATTTCATGTTATTTGTCATAGCATTAACTCTTTTTACCACTATCAGTGTCTCAAGAGTTTGTTTTTTTTTTATGCCACCCTCTACATCAGAAACCTTTACAGAGAACTGTCAGAAAAAAATAAACAAAGAAAAGACTCTTATCTTTAAAACAAATATGAAAAGGATAAATCTCTGAACCCAAGTTGTTTTTCCACTTCAACTTCAGAGTGTGAACGAGCATTCAAAATATCTAGGCTCTCTGAAAGAAACAAGCACTTGAAGAATTCTAATGTGCCGAGCACAAAGCAAAACAGAAGAAAAACCCACAACATCATCTGAGTCTTTAAAATAATACTAATTTTGCCTGTCAGTTTTTCTTCAACATCAACTTCTTTGACCGTTTTATTGAAACTTCAACAGACAGTAGCTTATTTTTCCACAGACTTAAGCACCTGAGATTTTTGGCTAATGGATATAAGGCCAGTAAAATTTCCTATAAAATGTAACTTTATATGAGAACTTACATGATGTTTATAGAATGTATTCCAACATTTTCTCTCTTAAAAGAAAGCTGCTTGATATTTGCAGGAAGAACATCAGCTGCCTTGCAATGCAAAAGTGAAAACGATCAGTTGATGAATACAAAGAGAGATATTTTCTGTGGAGTCACTACTTGCTTCTTGAGTATCTTTGTTTCTTACTTAAAGATGAATAAATGTAAAGCACAAAACTTGGTGAAATCCTTTCTCTTTCTTTTAATGAGCTACAGACTAGGCTTTCAATTGAAGACAGAGATGAGCAAAGGCTTTTTTAATGAGAAATTTCTGGACCAGAAATTCTGCAAATTATTGACACATTCACTCATGTTATTCTTCTTGCTGGGTAGTTTTAGCAAAAAGATCCATGAGTGGCTATGGGTTCACAAATGTTAGCTGGCTAAAGGCTAGACTGCAGTTTTGTACTACATGCTTACTACATGAGTTACCTTAATGAAAATGAATAAGGACAGTGTTTCAGAGCCAAGAATGAATGTGCCTATATGTTTTTTCTCCTAATATATCTTACATTTTGGAGGTGGTTTGGATCACTAGTTGATGCTCTTTGAACTTTCTACATGTGTTAGTACCTGGTCAGACATTACTGAACTACCCATGGTTCCTAAAGAATAACTACTTCAAGAATTAACACAAAATAAAAACACTAAATCAAACTTTTCCTTTCCTGCAGGAGTGAGGAAAAAGCCACATCAAAATGTTATGTGACAAGAACACTTCCAAAAAATGGATTATTCCAGTGTTCAAATCATGTTTCACATTAAGGAAGAGCATATCACAAGATTACTTGTCTCAGCTGACCCTTGCTGAGCCCACTCCTACCCTGCTGCCTTTTGTTGTAATCATATTGCACTTTCCCAGGAGGGCTAAATCCCTGGCTGCAGCTGGGGGAACAAAAACCTCACCATATTTTACTGTCTAATATTTACAAAAAGTCAGGATCACTCACACTGATATCAAATCTACTTCTCTTTCCTCCTCTCAAGCCATGGCCACTTTTCTGACAGTTCTGCTTCTACCTGTGTTTTAACCTCCAGTTACTTCATTAATTATCACTTGCCAAACCTTTTCTTTTGCTTAGTGGACAATGCTTACTGTTATTTAAGATCTGCACTCATATATTTCAACAGAATGCCTCTATATGATAATAGAAGGCCATTGATCAGAAAGGTAGTTGGACTGGAAGATGTCCAAAAAGCCTTGACTCCTTCGTGTTGAAGGTTATGTATGGACTCTGTCTACTCCTTCATAAATAACACACATAGATAAAAGCACTTTAGCCCTCAGTTGAAGTCAAACAGTCTGAGTAGGTCTTGAATCAGTTTTATGTCATAATTGCTCACAGTCATCCCAGTGTTCTGCTGTTTTCATTTAGAATGAATAAAAACTCTCCAGATTTAGTGTGAGTGTCTGCTTTCAGGAGCAGTGCACTTAGGGAGTCACTAAATATGTGAAACAAATTCTCAGTACCAGTTTTTAAACAGGAATTGAGACTAAGTAATGGAAAAAGCAGAGCCCAAGGGATTGATTAAAAGCGTGTTGAGTTCTCTAATATTCAAAGCAGAGTAATTAGAGCCCTATATGACACAAAACTGTAAAATGCAGTTGACGAGATGCTCACGTACCTGGGCTTTCCTTACAGTGGTTAGCTAACACCAGAAATGTTCCTTACATGTCATGGAAAAAGCATTACTGTTTAGGAACCCAAGTCATTGCACAGTGAATTCACCTTCCCATTACAGTAAATTGCTGTTTATCTGGAACACGTCATACTGTTCTGAAAGTCTATCCAAGGGTCCATATTTTATGTCTGAGCAGTCCATGGTGATTACACTCCTCCGTGTCTGATTTGTTTCCCTCTGAAAATCGTGCGTCTGACCGCTGCCCAAAAGAAAGCATAGAGGCTGCAGGTAAGGGAAGACACAATTATCCCTTCCCTTCAGCCAGGCTGGGAAAGCTAATACGAGAGTAATAACTAAAAGATAGGTCTTCCCCACGTTTATTGTTACACCCATCATAGCCAGTAACATTTCTTTAACAATAGCCATTTATAATGGCCTGGCTTCCCTGGAAAGATTTACTAACAGCCTTAAGTGGAAACTCCACCGTAAACCCAACATGCTCATGGAAATAGTACTACAAAGATATAAAAGAATGCACAAAAGCGACCCACCAATGCATTTACTGTAAAACTCAAGAACTAAAAATAAAATAACCTCAAAATGAGTACAATATATTTTGTTTTCTTTCCTTTTTTTTTTTTTTTGCAACACAGAAGTAGCTCTAATGGAGCATAGACTCAAAAAAAAAAAAAAAAGCATATTGTGATTGGAACTAGCAATATTTTCACATTCTGTCCTTCAAAGACTCAATTTAATTTTTACGAGGCGTAATTTGGCAGTGTAATAAAAGATCTCTTTAAAAATAATAATAAAAAGCCAAAACAAAACAGAAAGAGAAAAAAAAAAAAAGAAAAGAAAAAAATACAGAAAAAGAAAATAAATACACGAGAAAGTAAAGAAAGTAAGAAAGATCATCAGGAATGAATAATACTGACTGATTTTCTTCATTCTCACTGCGCCAGTTGCTGAGCATTCAAATACTAAAAGAAAACATCCCACTGTCTCCAGAGATGCTGTGTCAACAAAAAGTCCTTCCACTGGCATGATACAGTATCTGTTTAACTAATCAGGGGAAAATTTATCATGCAGGATTTGGTGGGGTTGTTTATGGAGTCATTAGCACAATGGCACTCAGCTCTCAGATATCAGTTGTGCTCTTCGGAAGATGAAATGCTGCAGCTGGTTGGGAAACGAATGAAGGCCAAAACCTGAGTTATAAAATAGAGGACTTCACTTGAGAAATTTCTACTGCTAGGATTTTGTGGATGGGTTGGTTGGTTTATTTATTTACTAATTCATTTACTTGTTCTTTCAAAATAATGAGCAAATGCTGAAGCCTAAAAAGAAGTGGTGCGCTGAATCTTTCATTAATATGGAAAAGCTTTGTAGCAATTTCTTCTACACCTTGCTGTGAGAATATCACACTTTGCTAATGGGCTCATAAAAAAGCCTTTTCCAAACATCAAAGTAGTGGAATAAATTCCTAGGGTAATATTCTGCCCAGTGCTCTCTCTCTGATTCCCAATTATAAAAGTGAGATAGCCATTTGAATTCTAAAAATATTCCAACTTGCTCAAAGATGTCTGCCTGAAGTCTTCCTGCAAACTTGTCCTTGTAAAACATGCCTTTAAGGTGAATTTTGGTAAAACATAATCTAGTTCTTCAGACATTCATACTTTTAATTGCTATGAACACTACAAGGATTAAGTCAAGAGTGTTTATAAAATGCATGGAAGGTGCAAGAGTTCAGAAATTCTTTTAACTCTTGTAATAAAAGTGGTTGGGAGATAAAGGAGCAGATGAAATTCAGGTCAAAGAAAGATAAAAGCGGTGTACATAGGAAAAGGAATTTTTGGAACACATAATCCCATAAAACAATTCTACAAAACTCCACCTCAACATATGATATTAAAAAGGAAACAGAACAAGATGAAGACCAAATAGAAGGCCAGGAATTGTTAGGAAAATGATAGAAAATATTAGTCATCATTATGCCACTGTATAAATCTGTGCTTCATAAGTGCTGTGTGTGGTTCTTGTCTCCTCATCATGAAAAAGGCTTGGAAAAGATTCAGGAAGTCCTTGAGCCACAAATTTCTGAGAAAGTGTCCTGAGGCACTACGAGTGATGGTATGCCTGCCTGTTCTTTGACTTTTGCTTGTACATCCCATTATCCATCACTCCTGGAGACAGTGCAGTGAGGTGGCTGGACCTTTGTGGTGCCCTGGCACATCATTTCTCATGTTCCTGACAGAACTTAAAAAAAAAATAAATTAAGTGGGAGGGTAGTTTGCTTTAGTCAGTGTGCTTGTCTGGGAGTGAAAGGAGAAGTGCCCTACTGTGTACAGAAGAAAGAAGACATTTTCACTACTGTTAGTACCTTGGTTTACCAGAAGACCAAGAGCTTTAGAAGAACTTGGAGATGGAAACATCTTCAAGTGTGTCTCTTTTCTCACCAGCAGTAAATAAGCCCTGTCAACATTAGCTGCAGTTAAGTGTTCTTCATCCAAGCCCTGAGACTAAAGAATCTTTTATTCTGGTGACTGTGCAGAATGTTGGCAGTGTATACCATAGACAGGAGGAAAGAGGCGATAGAGTGGACAACAAATCAGGGTGTGACTTTTTCCTTAGAATTGTGATTAATATGTTCCATAACAACTGGAAAGGACTTGAGTGCCTCAGTGGGATTTGCTGCTGAAAAGATGAGAGAAGTATGGCTTCAGGAACAAAGCAAAGATGAAGCACATGCTTGGAAATCAACACAATCTCTTGCCCTGCCAGGCACCTGTAGATCCCGGGGATCAGTCTGAGTCACGGACCTGATTCATCATTTAACTGCTCTTCTTTTGCTAAATCCCCAGTGGAAGACAGCATCAGCAGGCAGGAAAAAAAAATAATAAATAACACCCTACAAAAAAACCAACCAAACAAAACCACGATAAAACTAGAAGTCCAGAAGAAAAACAATTGTGGTTATCCCACTGAATAAGTTTTGATGGGAGATGGATGGCCTCGGGGAGCACAACTTGCTGCATAACTGTTTCTCCAAGTATGTGTCACTGATCAAACAACCAGAGAGAGCAGACTCTCAGTTGCATGCCCAGGGGGTCAATACCCATGCATAGTCTAAAAGGATCTAAGAATATGTAATAAAAGAATACTGTCTTGTGGTTATGGTAATGACATAGTTCATGTAATAGCTCTCCTTGTGGTGATATTCAAAATCTCATGTTCTATTTCAGAATGAGAAAGAAGCATGAAGATGTCAGTTCTTTAATTTATTGGTATTATCATACATTGATTCCCACACTGCAACTAAAGCCAAGGACGAAGGAAACTAGCATGACTATCTCTATATGCAGTCCTTTCTCCACGTGTGAAATGAAACTAGCTCTGCAGCTTCTTCCATACACACTGTCTCTTGATATTAAGATATTAATATTAAGATATTTCTCTTAATATCATACAGCACCTCTCCTTTTACTGAGAAACAAAGGAGCATAGTGCATCACCAGAACAGCTCCACTAAAGCACACATTGCAATGCACTGAACCACTTCATTTTGCATTGTCTTTGCAAGCTGTTTTTACTGGAATGGTAGAACAAGCAGCAAGCCACATCGAAACTGTCATTTATCAGTCACCTTAAAGGTTTAACCATAGGAATGAAATGTAATAAAATTCAACTAATGGTTCATTGAATTAGAAAGTCTTCCAAAACTTTCACGATGCAAAACTTCTTAGGACAGTTGTACATTGAAATGCTTATAAGGGAGCATTTGTTTCCAGCTTTAGAAAATGAACATTGCTTATACTTGGAAGCACAAAGACTTACTCTTTACAAATGTTGAAATGTAGTCCATTCAACCGTGAGTTTATCAATATTGTGGAAGCACTGATAGCGTTTCTATAATCAATGTTCAATTAGGCATGAAAAAAATCCCCAGCTGATTAAAAGCAAATTACAACGCTTAAGTTCCTCTTACAGATATGATGTGCTTCCCGAGCAAAACATCTGGAAAACTGCCCTAGCAGGGCCATTCAGGCTTTCCTTAATGTCAAGGGATTCCTAGCAATCTGCACATCCTTATTTTCTGTAAGTTATTAAGAAATGCAGATGTTAGGTTAATGCTTGCGTGTGATTTGTGGGCATGAATCCTATTGCACTGTTGAGGCTATCATTACATTAGCACAGCTATCAGTTAGTTAGTGGGGCTCTGGAGTGGGTTAATAATTTCAGCGGAGGGTTTGACCTGGATCTGAAGGGGTGGCAAAATTTTTTTTCCCTGTCCAAGGCATTTCTACTTGCAAGTAGTTTTTCTAAGAGTTTGATCTTTTACAGAAATCAACATTAGCCATAATCATATCTATTGGATGAATACTGTAAAGAAAAATATTGCCAAACCACCTAAAAGTAGGGTTATTCATATTGTTACTCCTGGCTGTCTGCATTAAAGATATCACTGAAGAAAATGAGTCAACAAATGCAAAGTATCACAAATATATCACATATCTTGAAGCAGTAATATGTTAGTAAAGTACAATGTTGGGGGAAATAAGAAAAGTCAGTGAAAAGAACTTCAAGTTCTGTAAAGAAGAGACATGTTTTCCTTTATGAGGGACAAAATGATCGCTCCTGGATCACAGAAAATCATTAGAGAAGCAGTTGCCTCCAAAGTATTTTAGATATAAGACTGTACAGAAGGGAGCTACAAGGCCACAGGCCTCACAGATGAAAGGACATGTGCAGGCAGGAGAGGTGGCGACCAGCAGGGTTTTAAACTGAGGCATTCTTCCCCTAGATGGAGAAATTAGAAGTAAATTTGTTGTGTGTCCTCCTGCTGTCAAGAGGTCTCAGTTCTCTTGTTAGTGGGTAATGCAACTGCTTTGCTCTCCTCCTTTTTTTTTCCATGGCAAACGAGCTCACCAAAAGCAGACCTTTTTGCATGATTTCTTTTCATCAGTCATCACATCCATCCATCAGGTACAGAAACATCTGGGCACGCTAGTTAATGTGTAGCTGACTTCAGTTAATGTTTATAATTAAGCCATGAGATTCCACAAGCAGTGCATTTCTGAGGGATTATCGCACACCTCAGGTGCAGTATGAGGCACCAGCTAAAAGCCAAGTGACTTCAGCTACTCAAAGAGTGCAATAATCCCTCAGAAATCTATTAACTGCGAGTACCTTATAGCTATTATGGTATGGAAACTCCAAGGTAAAAAGGTCATACCTGTGTTTTTAATGAGAAATATTGACACACGTGTGACATCACTGCCAGCCAACCAGAAACCACCATTTTTACCCACTCTTCCTACATGATTTTATAAGACCCAAAAGTTAGGAAGCAGTTTACAGTGCTCTGGAAATCAAGTAGATCACATGTATATAAAAAACTCATTTTTGTCAAGGTCTACCCTTTCTTCATGTCCATCTTTCTAGTTCATAACATGACCAGTTCCTGGCCTCAGATTCTTCACATGCATAACATTAAGCACATTAATGATTACTTTAATGAGTGCCTATGTTCCTTCTTTCAGGATGACACTTCTGCTTCTGTCCCAGCACAGCTCCCAGCATCCTAACTGCATATCCTTGCAAACTGATTGCTCAAAATATACTGGTCACCACAAGTGGACAAAGCTGCTGTATTCCAAATTCCAAAAAATGTATCCCAGTCCAGAGGGACAAATAGGATGAAGAAAATCAATTAGGGAGATGGCTCATTGACTTTGGCCAAATGACTCTTGTGCTACAGACCAGCCTGACAACACAGAAGCACGCTATCCTCATCTAATCAAATGCAACATCCAGAAACCTTTCCTTGTGTTGCTTAAATTGCTAGCAGCAGATGTAATCACAAAGGTCAAATGAGAGAAAGGAACTTGCTATTTCCCAAATGACAACAAAGCACAATTTTTGTACGTGATGATTAATTCAGAGAAGAGCAAAACTGTGTGCAGATTTTCTTCAAAATCAGAACGTTTTCCTGCTTGCAAGACATTTCTCTTTCTGCACGAATTGGTGATTCCTGCTGTGATACTGTGCTCTGTTGGGCATGATGAAGTACCACTCTTAATTGCATGAATATGATTGATCAACATTAAGCATTCATTGTTTAATGATTCAAGAAAATAAGTGGGCCTTTCTTTACGACTTGCAGAGTCAACAAATAGGCTCTGTCAGGCCAGTGAGAAAAAGTGAGTGACAGATCTAAGAAGCTTTGTGGAAGAACAAATTGATATTTGAATCTGCAGTTTCCATGCTCCAGCTGATGTCAGCTACTAGGTGAAATATCAGGTAGCCAAGACAAGCATCTAGCTGCCACTTAAAAGCTATCTCTTTCAGAGAAGAACTGAAGTAGTATTCTTTCTATAGATATGCCTGCCAGGCAGCAGACAGATGCTTGCTGTGCTAGCTAAACCTCCCATATTCTAGAGCACAGTGTGTGATGCGTGAAACTGAGCTATAGATCACAAAGCACCACAGCAAAGGGTAGACTCATGGATTTCATGCCTAATTTTTGAGCCAAGGGAATGAATAGAAATACAACTAAGTCAAAAGAGAAAGTCACAAAGGCCACTTTGTTGCTGCTTTTATGCAGTGATGACATTGCAAAAGTACAGGTGGTAGAAAATAACCCTGGATCAAACTGATCATGAGTTAAGTAACCCTGGCTGAAGGAGCTGGGGTTGTTTAGCCTGGAGAAATGGAGGCTCAGGGGAAGGAGACCTTGTTGCTGTCTACAACTACCTGAAGGGTGGTTGTGGCCATATGGGGGTCAATCTCTTCTCCCAGGCAACTTGTGACAGAACAAGAGCACACAGCTCTCTAAGGCTACACCTTGAGTATTGTGTCCATTTTTGGGCACCTCAATACAGGCGAGATGTGGAGGTGCTGGAGCCAGTGCAGAGGAGGGCAAGGAAGCTGTGAAGGGCCTGGAGAATAAATCTGATGAAGAGCCACTGAAGGCACTGGAGCTGTTTGGAATAGAGGAGGCTGAGGGAAGACCTCATTGCTGTCTACAACTTCCTGAAAGGACATAGTAGAGCAGCTCGTGCTGGTCTTTGCTCCCAGGTAACTAGTGATAGAACAAGAGGGAATGGCCTCAAGCTGTGACTTGGTAGGTTTAGTCTGTGCATTAGGAAAAAAAAAATCACAGAAAGAGTGGCCAGGCATTGGAATGGGCTGCCCAGGGTGGGGGTTGAGTCACCAACCTTGAAAGTGCTTAGAGGTCATTTGGATGTGCTGCTTGGGGCTATGGTTTAGGGGTGAACCTTGTGGAGTAGGGTTATCGGTTGGACTTGGTGATCCTGAGGGCCTTTTCCAAGCTGAATATTTCTGCGATTCTTTGGATACTCTCTAAGAAATTACCTGCTGCTTGAGGCATGCCACTGTGCCACTCTTTATTAAATCATTGTTGATAATTAAAACAAACATCTTCACCTTATTTTCTGTGTTTCCAAACATGACAGCAATTCTTTAGAGAAAGCTCCCCAAATCTCCTGATATTCCTCCTTCATATCTCTGTGTTGCTCTTGATGATGCTACACTTTGTTGTCTCCTACATTACAGTGCATAACAGGGCCACAGGCAATTTGAATCAGCAATTAAGAATGTGTTCATGTCACAAAATCATGGACATGTTCACATCCTAAGAGCAGTATCACTGCACATGTAGCCAGCTGCCAAGAGTTCAGACCATTCCTCAGTTCAAAGAGTTCCTTCCAAGTTCCCAGAATGCTTCTGTGACCTGAACTGATAGAGGTTTTGTGATGTTTGTCCTGATGTGAGACAGTGGCCCTCCTGCAGATGCACAAATGGAACATTGCTAATGTAAATATCCTCATACGATCATTCATAGCTTTCTGACCTCCAGTATTTTCTTTTTGTTTCCTCTTGCCTTCCAAAGAGCTGCTTTATCCAACATCTCAAAAGTCACCCTGTGATTGCTGACTTTGGTCCAGCACCCAGGACCTGATTCCTCTTTCAGTAAAAGCAAATGCCTTTTGTTTAAAAGTGCAAAACCAAATCACAGTAAGTTCAGGAAACAGTGGCACTGTACACTTCAGATTTAAAAGGATGTTAACAGGCTGCTCTGTCCAAAAATCCTGAAATGTGAATCTATTTTTCAATACTCTTCCAGAGTCTGAATGTATCACAGCAAACACAAATTATCACTGTGCTGCCACCAATGAGGTTATTAAAGCTTTGGAATGTCTTTTATTATACTGAGTCTGGCACTTTTTCAGCATGCTGTCCCCAAAACAGTCATTCCATTACCCTAAGAGGTAATTATCAAGCCTGAGTTCTCTGGGATGTTGTGATAATAAAAAGATACTGCAGAATTAGACCCCTTGGATACAGGTTACAGTCGCAATCCAGGCCAAGCAATGAGATAAAAATTAGCATTTGCCAGATGAAAAGGCAGAAAGGGAAAGGAAAATGTTATTTAGATACCAGGTCTTCTGAGCCTATCAAACAGTGGTGATTATGAATGCCAGTGGACTTTTTTTGGGTTGACATAGTCTATTTGTGGGTCCAGCTGAGAATGAGGTAAATATTAAATGCACAGGGTGAAATGCTGGTCACACTAACAGAGCTCCCACTGATTTAAATTCTTCAGGGCCATTAACTGCTCCAGCAGTTATCTGCACCTGTGACTCTATAGGTTCAATATCCAAAATGAGACTAATCATTAAGAGACCCTTGAAAATAAGACTTTTTTTCTTCTTTCTTTTTTCTTTCTTTTTAAAGAAAGAGGAACTCTATAAAAACCCAGTATTTGACAGTGTCCATAAAAATGGAATTACTCTTCAATGTAAAATGTAACCTGAGGTGATAGCCAGAAAAAAAACGACTTATAAAATGGTGATATGGAAAACAAGTGTCATCTCCTCTCTGCTGTACTGTTAATGCATGAAAATAAATGAAATCCTGTAAGATCTATGGGAGCTTATTGCAGGTGAGTAATATTGAAAGCACCCTCATAAAATGTATAATGCAGCTGGTAATTTTTAAATCTCAGGATTTTACTCTTTTTTTACTTTCTTTTCCCTTTTTCTTTTTCTTTCTTTTTCTTTTTAATTTCCTTTTTCTTTTTCTTTTTCTTTTTCTTTTTCTTTTTCTTTTTCTTTTCCTCCTTTTCTTTTCCTCCTTTTCTCTTTCTTTTCCTCCTTTTCTTTTTCTTTCCCTCCTTTTCTTTTTCTTTTCCTCCTTTTCTTTTTCTTTTCCTTTTCCTCCTTTTCCTTTCTCTCCTTTTCTTTTTCTCCTTTTCTTTTTCTCCTTTTCTTTTTTCCTTTCCTTTCTCAACATCTGTTTTAGGTCATCTTTGTATCCCACAGAAGTGTGCTCAGCAAGGAAGTCCCCCAGTACACTATTGTGATCAGCAAAGCCCCCCAGTACACTTGCACACACATTCTCCAAATGACAAATAATCTCCATGTATCTTCTGGGAACAATAAAACTCCTTGGATGTGCTCCCAGAACCCTCAGGAAGTTCAAAAAAATATTTAAAGGGGGAGGGCCCTAGATTGAGGTTTTATCTGTAGAATTTTACGTAACAAACTTGGTAAGTGTTGTATAACAGTCAATACATATTCAATGGCCAAGGGGAAGGGCAGGAAGAGAGGGAAGGAGAGAGGGAGGGAGGGAGACATTAACAGTAACACTGGGGGAGGTCAAGTGAGTCAAAGGCCTGGTGTGTTGTGATTGCTTCATGGTGAGGGCCAGGATTCCTCTATGTTATTATATTTGTGCCATACTGGTGCTTTGGAACCACAGCTGCTCCCAGTGATGGAATGTCATTCAGGGGTGACCTGCTGAAGTTCAGACGGGACTGCCAAAGCTGAAGGGTTTTCACATATTCTCCTCCATGTCAAAGTTCCTTTTCTTTCCCATGTTTCCTGTATCATTCAAAGCTAATTGTCACCATCTCCACAGTTTTGTATGACACTTTTGAACCTGTTTCCAACTGTTATTATTAACTGTAGTCTGAGACTGGTCAGCTGAGTCAGATGGCACCAGTATATACAGGAGCTACTGATACTTTTATTAAAAAGAGGATTTTGTGAAGATCATGAAACCATAGAACTATGGAACTGTCAAGGTTGGAAGGAGCCTCAAGGATCGTCTAGTTCCAACCCCCCTGCCATGGGCAGGGACACTTCACACTAGACCAGGTTGTTCAGATCTGTGTAGATGGTTCTCATGTGAATGTTCTGCGTAGATGGTTCTAACATGAATGTTCTACTGTATCTAACAATACCTATGCATGCAAATGCTTAGAAGAATCATAAAATCATAGAATCAATAAGGCTGGAAAAGACCTCAAAGACCATCAAGTCCAACCTGTCACCCAACACCTCATGACTACTAAGCCATGGCACCAAGTGCCACATCCAGTCCCTTTCTGAACACCTCCAGGGACAGTGAATCCACCACCTCCCTGGGTAGCACATTCCAATGGCCAACAACTCTTTCTGTGATTAACTTTCTCCTCACCTCGAGCCTAAACTTTCCCTGCTGCAGTTTGAGACTGTGTCCTCTTGTTCTGGTGCTGGCTGCCTGGGAGAAGAGACCAACCCCCACCTGTCTACAACCTCCTTTCAAGTAGTTGTATGAATGTCTCTGTAATGTCTCTGCAGGAGAAAACTAAGCTGCTATGCAACGGGGTGGGGGGGCAGGGAGATGGGAAGAAAGAAATATTATCAAAGAAATCACAAATCTCAAAAGTAAAGTAATGCAACAATGGATGATTCACCCATGGATAAAGAAATCAATTTGTTTGCTGTTATTTTTTAGTTTAATGGGTCTGATTGTAGAGATTTCCTCATGAGGAAAGGACAGCATAATATGATCCTTCACCATCTCTATATCACAGAAATAATTAATAAGTGACATTCATTTGGCTCATTTACATTAATAGTCATGTGCATTCAGGCTTTTCCTGCACACTACATGAGGCAGTGTAAGGATAGCAACAGGCCAAGACTGAAACTTTGGGAACTCTAGCAATAACATACTTTAACCTCTTCAGTGAGTCCAGCCAAGCTCAAATGATCTCCAGCAATAATTATTTCCAAGATGTGACAGACACTAATTTCTGGTAAATGTTTCTCCCATAGTCATGGTCATGTGTGATTCATCTTGCAGTAAGTGAAGTGAATCATGGTGCAGAAAATGACATTTTGACTGATCCTTCTTAAAGTATGGTAGGGTTTTCTTTGGTTGGTTTTGTTTGTTTGTTTGTTTTTCACTCAGTCATACCAAATTTTAATAAAAGTTGCTTCTAGAGTTAAAGTATGAAACAAACCTGGGTACCAACACTGGCTAAATGTCATCTTATTGTGCTCAGAAGACACTAATTTATCTTGCCAGCAAGCAAGAGTATTAAAAAGAGGAAATGCTGAGGAATTCCATAAGCAAGGAATTCATCCCTCTATAGAAGTCCAGAATGAGGCCCAGGAGCTATTTCAGAGGGACTTTAAGACATAGCAATTTAAGTGGGATTTAAGTTATGCATAGACCTGTGCTGGCTTCCTGCACAGAAGAGACTTTCAACCAAAGGCATTATGAGGAAGATGCAAAGAGATTACAAGAATTCTAGGTACATTTCCATCCCTGGGGCTCAGGATATGAATGCACACAAGACCCACATCTAGTTAAACGAGGGTGCAAGGCCCTTGTGTGTCAGCTGTGCAGTCATGACCAACAAGAAGTAGATTTTCTCTAAGGGAAGGGAAGTTTCTACAACACTACTCTATTTTAAACCAGCTACTGCATTCTCCAAGCACCTCATACTTTGCAGTAAAATGAAAACAGACCTTATCTTCCACCAAAAGCAGCCCTTTGAGACACAGGGTCAGTCACTCTAGACTTAAGACCATGAGTGAAATAATTCCATGGCTTCCAAGCTGCAGCTAGTTTGTATGGAGCTTAGGAGAGGTGAGTGTATAGTTTCTGTACTCACTTATGGAGATATATCTTAAGATAGCTGAGCACAGCCTCTGCAAAAGGCAGTGTACCACTCCAGGAAATCCCTGTATGATCTAATGGCAAATACTCAGAAGTCCAGTGTCACTGAGGCCATATTTCTCTGGTTGCACTGACCACCTGAAGCTAGCTTTGCTGCTTTAGCAGTCATACTCCTGTAGTCCCACTGTACCACTCACCTTCACTCCTTCACCGTCTGCACTCTGTTGACAAAAACAAGATCCTCTTTAATGAACCACTTTAAAGCCTGTTTCCAGCTGAAAATAACCCACATATTCTTGCTGGATGAGTATTAATACAGATCATCTTCCCAACTCAGTGGTTTGGGAAGCCAGTGCATTAATGCCAGGGCTTGCACTGGCATAATGGAAAATGTAATGTATAAGGAGTATTTGCAGTCAACAAGGAAGGTGGAACACACAGTCTTGCTTTTTAACAATGCATAAAGGTTCACAAAATTATATTATGAAATTCTGTCTTTCAATTGAATTTAGCTGTCTCTCTTCCCTTAGGAATTAAAATTAGGATGCCAAAAGCTTAAGGGGAGTATGTATCAGACTCTCACGGCACACGGCTCCTGGAGGAAGGCAAGTTGATGGTTGTGGTTGTCTTCTGCTTCTCCAATGGCCCAGTCTACTATGTTCCTATCTGGGATTTTGATCCTTTGCTTAATCTGGAGGTGAGACTGGACTTAATGAGAAAGCCAGTGGAAAAAGGCAGAAGATCATTGTGGCTGCCACTTTCTCCTTCTGCTGGAAGTTTGCATGAAACTACGTGTACTTGGAGCACAGTAGACATTTGGGAGATTTACTGAGAAAACTACATCTATTGGAACTGGCAGGTCTAAGTTTTGGGTGATATGCCAAAGGTTTAAGTGCTTAAGTCCACTTGTGAATTTAGTTCTCAGGACACATGTAAAAGAATTGCAACCATTAGCATGCACGACCACGGCTAGAAAGAGGAATTTGCCAAAGACGCAGAACAAAACACATTTGCTTGGAAAACACCTTCCCATCAATTTGACTAGCTCTACAGAGAATATATATTGAGTTTTGGCCTTCATAGTTCTGGAAATCTTTTCACTTACAAATAGTGACATACAGTTTCTGACAGGTTTAGTTACCTAAATGTCTCATGAGGTGCCTAGGAGAAATTTTCTCAAAGACTAGTCAGATTATTCCTTGGTTTCTATCCATTTTAACTGGAGTTCAGAATAGACATAATTCTACTTAGATAATGATCAGACTTAATTGACTAAACTAAAGTAAAACCATTATATTTTACTGGTCTATATTTTACCTGCTCTAGTGTATGATGTCAGCACCAGAACAAGAGGACACAGTCTCAAGCTGCACCACAAGAGGTTTAGGTTGGATGTTAGGAAGAAATTCATCATAGAAAGGGTGATTTGCCATTGGAATGGGCTGCCCAGGGAGGTGGTGGAGTCACCGTCACTGGAGGTATTTAGGAAGAGACTTGATGGGGTGCTTGGTACCATGATTTAGTTGATTAAATAGTGTGGGATGTTAGGTTGGACTCAATGATCTCAAAGGTCTCTTCCAACCTGGTTAATTCTATTCTATTCCATTCCATTCCATTCCATTCCATTCCATTCCATTCCATTCCAGTCTTTGCCCATGGCAGGGGAGTTGGAACTAGATGATCTTTAAGGTCCTCCCAGCCCTATGATTCTATGATATTTTAACTTTATTTTCCCCCTTGTAACTCTACGTAGTAAATGTAAGTGATATCTTTAGATAAACTCTGCTTTTAACGTGCATGTACATGTGCATGTACATACACATTTAATTGTGTGTGTGTGTGTGAAAAGGATGCCCAACTCCTGGAGGATTTTTGTAAACTACAAAACTGGCTCAGAAGTCTCATTTCTTAAACTTATTTAACAAAGTTACTGAAGCAGAAACTTATCATGCCTGAATGTGAAGCAGAGCCGTTTAGCTTCGCCTGGTGCATACCTTCGAATACAGAGATAAACTGTACTGAGTCATGTGTGGTATGTTTTTCTAAGCATTATAGCCATGCTCCAAAGATCAAATTTCTGTCTCAGTTTCCAAGCTTCAGTTGTCCAAATCGGAGGCAGACTGTACTTTTAATTTCATAACAAATTAAAATCTGTTCAAATGTTCTGGCCTCAGCATATGGGCTATATATTGTGGAGCTACTTTTTATTGCTACCTTTTATTTATTTATTTATTTAATTCATTTTGTTTTCATTTTCATTTTTATTTTAAGGATGTAGACATGTTTATGAAAGAGAATAACTGGAATCCCAGCACCGGGCACCAAGACAAGAATGACGCTCTCTTAGTTAAGGTGCTAGACTATGATTAACAAAAGCTACACTAAATTATTCACTTCTCTGTGAACATGTCATGTCTCCTTTTAACCTCACAGTGCCTCAGTTCCCCCATTTACAAAATAGATATAATATTTCCATACTTTCATGGACCCCAAGAGGATTCTTTAAATGGCTGCTTCTTTGAAATGCTCAAGATTTTAAGTGCTGTAAATGAATCAGCCTTATTTATAGCTGTGCCATAAAGCTACTTTATGTAGGACTGCATGAGAGGAAGGCAGAGTTCAGCCAAGTCAGCTGACGGTGGGATTTTTGTATGGAAAGACATTAAGCTGTGGTGGCTACAAGGGCCTTGTGAGAAAGCAAGGGATGAGAAGAATCTGGGCTTCTGCTTTTGTACTGACTTTAGATTTGAAGATTTGGTGAGTTTTTTTAAATATTCAAATGTTTCCTGAACTTTTCTGTATGTGATTTTCTTTCAATATTTCCCCCCTCCCCCCCACCCTCCCCACCCCACTGGAACCAATGTATCACCAAGAATCAACTGGTAAATCTTGACTTATGGATACAAGAGCAGACAGGCTGATTCTGCAAAGAGAAATGTGTAGCTAGAGCCTAATACTCATGGAGAACCTCACCAGGGTCAAAGACACTACAGAGGAAGATCCTTGTACTGACCTGCTGACATGAGCTGAGTTTGGGCAACATCAGCACACAGGTAAAAGTGAAATCATACAGCCCTGTACTGTGTTTAGAGTGTTTTCATTATGGGCATACTTGATTAAAAAATGACCCCTTGGAAGCAACCTGGAAGGATTCCTTTGAGCTCCTTAACATTTGCTCTCACCTTTGAAACACCTAAAGTTCATCATGAACAAGAAAAAAAACATACAGCACCTCCACATTCCACCCAAGAGTGTTATGGTATTCCTCTCATTTCTGTGAGGACTCCAGCACTGGGCAAACAGAGAAAAGTGAGGTGAGGGTTGCCTGCAACTCTGCCAAATTGCTGCAGGTACCTGGAGTGCTGCTGGGGTCATTCTCCAGGACTGCAAACCGCTTTCTCCTCTGCCATTTCCTCTGCACTTTGCTAGCACAGCATGAAGCACACTTTTAGAAACAGAGTTTATTGCAGACTTGCAAATATTTATTGGGCAACTTCTAGTTTGGTGTCAAGTTATGGTCATATCATGTTCCTGAGAAGGTCTTGGAGACTGTTAGTGTTTCAAGGAAGGTCCCACTGAGAATTCCTCTTTTACAGGAGTGAAAGGCAACACTGTTTAAGGAGGTGGAGGTAAAGATATAAAGCCTTCTTCTGGGCTGACCCAGCAAAATATTCCATTAGCTCAAATGGCAGAGCAATTGCCTTCAAAAGGCCAAAGATGAAGCTCTAGATTCCCCCTGCAGATTTATTCTGAGCATATCATATTGTAGCTGGTATGTAACTCATATTCTTTAATTAGGCAGCTCTTTGATGGCCTGTAGCTGAGCATATTTTAGTAACTGGATGTTCAAGTGGAAATCATATTAAAATCCTTTACATGCAATGGGATCAAATTTTGTGGCAAAAAGAGCCACAGGAATATGTTTTTGCTGAAAGGAAAAAGAAAAAAAGCACATACTGCTGAGAAATCATTTGATTACAGCATGAAAGTACTCCACAGAGAGGGAGGGGAAGAAAACATTCAAAGATCTGTTACTCTAGTACAGTGAAGTTCAGCAAGAACCTATGAAGGAAATGTAAAGCTAGATAAATTCAGATTTAAAGAAATGTTAAATGGTGAAGTTGATTAAACAACAGAACAAAGAAGGGGGGACAGGCTGCATTCTCCCACCTTTGATGTCTTCAGACTAACACTGAATGCTCTCTGAAAAGTGTGCTGCAGTTGGATGCAAACTCCTGGCTCAGTAAGGACACAGCTCAGTGAAATTGTAGGATGTGCAAATGCAAGCCAGGCCGAGTTACCTAAATCGCTTCTTCAGCCCTTAACATCTGTGAATACATCTGGCACTGTATAGCTTTGTTTCTTTGAAATTCTGGGATGAAAAAATGTGTTTTTATTAATTAATTTGTTGCTATAGTAGTGTTTATTCATCTAGAGATGGGCTAGCTTCCTAAGGGTCACAAGACAGGTATTTTTAGTAAGAGACCTCCTTTGTCCATCTTCCATACTGTCACTGCTGAGGTTACCAAAGCATATTAGGTAGAGACAAAAGAGAAAGGAAAAAAACAACAAGCCCCTGCTGGCATTTTTTTTTAAGACCCTCTGATTGGAATTTAACCTTTTTCAGTCTGAAATAATCCCAAACTGCTAAACTAACAGGGTGATTTGTTTTTTGTTAGAAATGTTGAACAACATGGAAAGACATGTTCTCCTTACACTTACAGTGTTGTCTTGGTCATATTCTTTCTGATTCCCTTTAGTACGTAATGCTGTCATCATGCAAACAACATGTAGCACCCCTGGTAACTTCATATTAAAGTCTGCAAAAGATCCTAGATTTGGACATCTCAGCAGGGTTGAGTTCATGTGCCATGCAAGGAGGTATAGAGAAAAAAAATGTCATTTAAAGCCATTTATCATTTTCAAGGCCTCTGGCTTGTTACCTAGTTTTCTTTTTCCTAGGCTTCAGTTTTCAATACCTGAATTGAAGCATGGCTAAGCTAACCAAATAAATTGAAGAGTGTTTGAATTACTTTTATGGACAGTGATATCATTATTCAAAAGACTGTCATTTCAGATTTTCCTAACAGTGTTGGAAAGAACAGAAAAGGTTAAGCTCAAATACACAAAACAAATCCAGGTTTTACTTAGTTTCCATTTCAAAGCAATTAACCTCTTTTTTCCAGTCTTTCCACAAAAAAGTGGAGATAAAGTTTGAAATGATTCAGAAAATACTTGAGTGGAAGACTCAATAGACTCTGCACACTGACTCATGTCACAGAACTCAGTTTATTTGATAAGCTTGCCAGTTCTAAACTGCAAAGTTGACAATAAAAATTATTCTCCCAGGCAACCAGCACCAGAACAAGAGGACACAGTCTCAGGCTGTGCCAGGGGAAGTTTAAACTGGAGGTTAGGAAGAAATTCTACACAGAGTGATTGCCCATTGGAATGGGCTGCCTGGGGAAGTGGTGGAGTCACCATCATTGAAGGTGTTTAGGAGGAGACTTGATGGGGTGCTTGGTTGCATGGTTTAGTTGGTTAGGTGGTGTTGGATGATGGGTTGGATGCAATGATCCTGAAGGTCTCTTCCAACCTGGTCTGGTCTATTCTGTTCTATTCTGTTCTATTCTATTCTATTCTATTCTATTCTATTCTATTCTATTAGTGAAAAAGATTTTGAAAGTGCTTTTTTTTGTATCACTGTACTCAGAATCAAAACATGCCTTTTACAGGTGGGGACCTAACAAACTTAACTGTTGTATCTATGATTCTATGATCTATACAGGATGTGCATAGGTACTGGTAGAGGCACACTCCCTGCATTTAGGGATGCAGCCACTCTGCCTGTGTAACACCCTTGTAATAACAGCTGTGAAGCTTATGGGCAGCTTTATTTCCAAGTTGAGCTTTCATTATTTGCTGGAGAGAATGATCCTAGTTTCCACTTATTTCAGAAAACTCTCTTAGGCTATCACAGAGTTAAAGAAATCTCTTCGTTCTGAATTCTAACTGCAGTAGCCATGAGTCTGAAGTAAGGAGAGCTGGAAAAAGTGACTGCTAAATTCATAGATAGCGAGGAGCAGGGTGTCTGTCAGTCTTTGAAGAACTTAGGAAAGATGCACAGAAGAAAAAATGTCCTGAGAAGGCTTTGAACCACATAACATCTGCAAGACAGCTAACAATCTCAAGTATATGGCAAAACTAACTAGTTAGGTAACAGTCTTGTAGTAAACCTTCTCTGTCATAAAAAGACATGCCACAGGAGACTGCCTGGTGCAGTGCACTAGAGGTGGGGAGCAATCATCTACATTCTTTGCCTCAGGTTGCAGGCCCATTGCTCTGACTTTACACCATAGTGTCCTCTTGGCCCCTGACAAACAGTAGCACAGCCTTTGTTTGCCATATATCTGTAAATCAAGAAACCAAAGGGGAAAGTCCTCTGCAGGATTGAATGGTGTGTGCCAGGGCAAAGCAGAGTGTGTCTAGGCTTGGGAAAAGTTGATGTTAAAGGTAGATTCTAGGCTAGCCTGTGACTTCTACAGGTTAAGCAGGGATGGGGATAGCAGAGTGTCCGCGTATTTGTCCCCACATGCTGATAGTAGCACATCTGTAGCAGTGGCTGGCATGATTTCAAATCTCCTTGAAGAGCAGCCATGTGAGTTCACGAATCTGCAGGCTGTTTTGAAATGTGTTTCTGAAGTATCTTACCCTGGAATAGGGTTTTCTTCCTTCTCTGGATCAGAAACAAAATGACAAAGGCAAGCTAAGTGAGTGGTCATGGAATGACACACACAAAAGGGACAGCTCTTGTATTATGTCTCTGTCTTTGCTCCTTCACCCGTCTTCTTGGGCCAGACTTAAAAGCCAGTGTATTATATCTAAATAAACAGTGAAGGTAAAGATCACTGTGTGGGGAAAACGTGCTGAGATTGACCAGCATCATCCAAGATTCACATGTGCCTGGTTATTAGACAAATTTCTGCTCTTTGCCTGCCTTAATTTCCATGCTCAAGCTGTGCTTTTAGAGAATCAGTGGCTCATGAGAGCAAGCTTGCGTGCTTAAAGGTGCATGGGAGTCCTACTCCTAGACACTTCTGTGCCAGCAGAGACAGCCTAGCACATGAGAAGGATGAAAATATGGTCCATCCCTAGCATTTCAAAAGGCTGCAGCATCTGAGTGGGGAGTCCCATGACAGCTCCTCAGTTAGCGAGGGAATGTGGTCTCCCAAGTGCTGCCAAGTATGTTTTTCCAAAACAATGCAGATACAACCTTTATGGCTTAAAGTGAGTGCTGTACAGGAAATTAAATACATGTGACAGAGACAAGCGGAGCTAAGAGACCTCATAAATGCAGATGGAGCCATCTGTATCTCCAGTTCAGAGAGCACCTGTTAACAGCTTACATGCCACATGCATCCTGCTGTTGGAAGAGTCCTCAGGAGACCCAATTCCCAATCCAGCTCATTCATCACTAGGTTTCACCTTTCCCCCCTAGAGAGGACCATAGCAAGGAGAGGGATAACAGATGCTGATCCAGCTGGTCTGCCTCAAGAAGAGCATTGCCCGGAGGGCTCATCTCCAGTAGGAAGTCTCACAGCACTGCTTTGTACACTGGAACCTTAAGGAAGTGTGAACCCCATTCCCAGCATGTATGAACTCCACAGGCAGTGATCCCCAGGATCCCTTGTGAGTACAGCCCTGGAAACACTCACTGAACAGACGTGCAGACCACAGCTGTTATGTTTGACCGCAGCAAAGAGACAGTTGCTGAGGCTGCTGAGCCACTGCCAGCACCTTTGAATTGGACTCTATTTCATTGGCCACAAAACAGACTACAGGTGTTATCATACCTATTTTGATCCTACATCCAAATGCAGTGTAACCTATAAGGAAAGAAAGAAATGACAGCAGAGTCACATGGGCTTGGATCTACCTCCTTATTTCTTAATCAGAAAGATTATAAGATTTCATTTTTCTGGGGAAAAAAAAGGTGGAGTAATTGAGCACCTCTCCAAAAATGAAAAGATTCTGTAATTGTAAGGACTCTAACAGTGTCACACACCCCCAGAAAGCTTTAGAAAACCTTCTAGATTATAAAATCAAAGAACAAAGTGAGGAGTCTGAGACATTTACTGAACTCCTGACAACCTGCCAGCTGAGGTCAGGGGGAAAAAAAGGGAGCTAGAGGTCAGGGGAACAAACTCAATTTGGAGTTATTATGGACCTATGACAAATCTATCTTGTGTAGTCACAATGCTTTTTACCATAATATCATAGAATGGTTAAGGCTGGAAAAGATTTCTAAGATTACCAAGTCCAACTGTCAACCCAACATCACTGTGCCCAGTAAGCCATGTTCCAAAGTGCCATGTCCCAAAGTACCATATCTGCATATTGTTTGAACTCTTCCAGGGATGGTGACTTCATCACCTCCCTGGGCAGCCTGTTCCAATGCTTGACCACTCTTTCAGTAAAGAATTTTTCCTAATTTCCACTCTAAATCTCCCCTTGTGCAACTTGAGGCCATTTCCAGAATTCATGTTATGTACCAGCCACTTTTGAGCAAAAATATGTCAGCTATTAATCAATACAACCAGTAACACAGCACCTGGTGCAAAAAGTCTGCAGTGCAGTACAGGTAGAAATGGAAGTGTTTGCTTATGACTGGCTTTATAGCTTTTCTTCCCTGAAAGGAATTAATATTCAAAGGAGCCCAGTGAGCCTAGCAGCATCCTGTTTGTTGTTTGTGTCACATTAAGTTTTGTACATAAGAGCTGCCACCTCAGACCTGTGTTCTAGCTCCCATCCAGGCTTGTCTCTGAAGGGTCAGAATTAGAGATGCATGCTGCTCAGAGACCCACCAATTTGTTCCTAGGGTTCTGTATCCTCTGATGCTTACTAAAACCCAAGGAGCACAGGAAAATATGGAGTCTATCGCTGCCTCCTCTGAAATCAATCTAGCCATTGACTTCAGCATTGCAGGATCAGGACACATATCAACTCCCCCCCCACCAGTGCAGTGCTCTGCTGCTAGGAGATGGAGCAATACCTTCTGGAAAGTTTTCATTATCACTATTTAATGTGGAACATGAAAAGGACATGGTGGTCTCTCACATATGCCTTATATGCTTATATAAAGCTTTGCCAGTGCTGTCAAGCACATAATTACAGTCCTGTGTTCATAATGTATAGAGTGTAAACATATGCTACATATCCAAATAACACATATGAACTATTTGCCCCCTTCAACCCAGTTTATACCACTGTATTTTTAACTGATGTAGAATAGTGTATAACAAGTAACTCTACAATGAAAGGTCAAGCTCAAGTTTTTCTAAGATGAGGAATGAAAACAAATATAACAAACATTACACAACAAAAAGCCTAAACATTATTCCATCAGGGACTGTTATATTCCGAAGCAAACAATGTTGCTAACAAAGAATTCCTTGTGGACTTCCAGCAAAGATATTTGATTAGTATGCCTACGTGCTTTGCAAAAGCTCATCCAGAACAACAGCTAGTAGTGATCAAACTCCTCAAACATCTGGTCTTATCCTCACACAATATTGTAAAGCCCCAAGAAAAAATAAACCAAAGAAATCATCAAGAGACAAGATGTGTGTGAAATAGAGAGATTTTTTTTTTTCCATAAGGCTGTGACAGGCAGAGTGATGAGTTTGTTTCAGAAAGTACCTGGTTTTAATAGATTAAATCAGCTCACAAAACAAGTAACTCTTGTGAGAATCATAGAACTGTTAGGGTTGGAAGGGACCTCAAGGATCATCTGCTTCCAACGCCCCTGCCATGGCCAGGGACACCTCACATTGGATCAGGTTGCTCAGAGCCACATCCAGCCTGGCCTTAAAAAACCTCCAGGGGTGAGGCTTTTACCATCTCCCTGGGCAACCTGTTCCAGTGTCTCACCACTCTCATGGTGGTTGGATTCATTTGTACATCAAGAAGGAATGTCATTGCACATCTCACCAGTAAAGCAAATGCACTACTAGTATTACCTATAAGATCTGAGAAAGAGCAAATAGTTATTTTTCTATTATTGTCTCAGTTCTTCATATATATAACTATAACCATAGTAAATGGGACTGGATAACAGTCTTTCCCTCAGTTAAACCTCTAACACCCAGTACCTATAAGTTTCACCTAGTTATATGAACCAACATACTGGGGA
This sequence comes from Dryobates pubescens, assembly GCF_014839835.1. NCBI lineage: Eukaryota > Metazoa > Chordata > Aves > Piciformes > Picidae > Dryobates > Dryobates pubescens. Next base: position 12,171,500 of record NC_071613.1, on the reverse strand, counting down.
CTCCTGACAACATATGGCCATGAAATGTTGAGATGTACTGAATGCAAATACATTGGTTCTTTGGTTTAAATACACAATTTACAATTTGCCTCTAAACTTAATGTATGAAAAATACCCCAAAGTATCCCAAAAGTTTGGATGACATCCAAAGTCAGTGGAATATTTCTGAGCTCTTTCCACAGTGTTTGGGCAGTTCTCATGTGACTACCAGTGAACATTCAGGAGGTACTAGATAGCTAAGGCTACCCATTCTCACACAGAAAGGGAAATCTTATTATACCTGTTGAATAATAGTAATAATAATTATTATTATAAAGTGTTGTGATATTGGATAGATAAAATGTTGAAGAAAGGATTATTGTAATTCATACTCATGTAGGCTGGCTCTACCCCTGTCCCGAGAGTGCCTTTCTAGACAATCCTTCCATATTTTACATCCTCAAAATGAGAAGAACTGCAATATCTTCAAGCATTCACTCACAATTATTAGCTGTTTTCATTCTTGACCTCACTTAACAAAACAGAGTAAAAGCTGAGTAAACAGCAAGGTTACATGTTCTTTTGTTTCTTCTGCCACACTTTTGCTCACTGTTTGCAGCAGATATGGTACATAGTGATGAAGGGATAGTTACGAGTGTAGAGCCTCAAAGCCTTTAATGTGTAACACTAAGGTTTATTACTGGTAATAGATATTGATAACTCTGTACCTGAAGCTGCTGTTCAATATCAGATGTCAGTGAAAAGATTCATATAAAGACTGTAAAAATGAGGTTAAAAAGGTAATTTTTGTAGTTAACCTTAGTAAATGCACCTCACATAATAACAGAAGCTATTGCTTTCCATTAAGAGAGTGAGCCAAATTTGTGTACTCAGTTGTGTGGCAGCATTATGGTTTGAACTTCAACGAGGCACCAATAAGGAAGCCAGCATCTGCCAGCACCCAGCTTTCTTCTGGTTGCTTGTGAGGTACAACAGCAGCTAAAACACACGTCTAAGGGAGCTCTGATAATCAGGTTTGCAGCTGGGCACCATACAGAAATTTGACTCAGGGCAGTGCTCATTAAAAAGAAACACAAACTCTTGCAAGTACAGTTTTGAATTCAAATTTCAGAAAACACTTAAATGCTTCTGATTATTTCCCCCTTCTATTCTCCCAGTTACATTCATGGCCTGGAATGCACATCTGCGATGAACAATGGTTTCATTTTCAAATTTATCTTTAAACAGAAGTGATGTCGTGTTCATTTCATGGTCCCTCAAAGTCCAGTGCTCCCTGATGCTGAGGTTTCCAGCATTTAGATAAGGTTTTAAATAAAATGTAAATTGATCTGGTTTGGGCTATCCTGAAAAAGTAGCCTCATTGCATACATAAGAGATTATTTCTGTTAAATGCTCTATCTCATTTCTTCATATCAAGTGATACAGTGAGCTACTGCCTCTGTGGATCTGTTTGCCATGTGGGTTGCAGACATCTGTTGAGTATCAGGGAATGTAATCAAACAATTTGCCAAGAACTCCATCAAAAACGTGCCTTTCACATTTTTCTTAGTTGAGAACACCATCCACAGTAGACTGACCTAATGGTGGGTAACACATTGATCTGGAAGCAAAATATTCAAAGTGATGCAAGCCTGATGATGTTAACCCCATGAATTCTTCAGATCGCTGTCCTTCAAAGTCAAGGTGTGCTGCAGACTGGATGCAGACGTGACCAAGCAAAGCTGCTCTTACCTTGCTGCTGGCCATGGGAGCTGGCTGAAGACGGGCTCTGCCTGCTCCTCTCTCTTTCTGCAGGGTTTATTTTTGCCCTGAAATATCTAGAAAGGCAATATTCTCAGGCTGGATGACCATAGTTCCTGGGGGAAATGAGAACAGTTGGATGTATCTGCTTGCCTCCCTGATTGCAAATCAAGGACAAATAAATAAATAAATAAATAAATTGCATCCACCCAATTTGCTCCTGCATAGGATCTCATTCCAACTAAATATTTAATGGCACAAACACCTATGGAAATAGGCCCTATGTACAAAGGGGAAGGGAAAAACTTGCTTTTGTGTTTTCTTATGGCATTTGGTGTTGCTTTTACTATGTCAATAATGAAAACCTCCCGAAGTGTCAATTCTACAAGTGCCAATTTCTTTCTACATTAATAAATTTAAAACAAACAAACCAACAAACCAAAACAAATCCAACCAAACCCACAAACAAACCAAACCCCCAAACCAAACAAATAAACAACCCCCCCCAGCCCCAAATCTAGGAGTCTTAAGGATTCTATGCCTCACCAACTGCACAATCGTGTTTTTCATACACCATAAGGCCACAATATTAAGACTATGGAAATGACTTAATGGAAGAGTTCTGGCATCCCTCATAAACTACTCTATGTCAGACAACAGAAATATGCTCATGTCAGCTGAAGCTTTGCAATAAATTAGCCTAGTATAATGGTACCACCCACAAGGATAGTCACAGTTTAGAGTCTGCTCATCCTCTCTGACATACATGTTCATTCAGTGATTTATAGTGTGGCATACAAAATTCCTGCCCAAGAGTGAGCACTCTTTGTGTGGTCATTTGCAGCAAGAGGGGAAAAGAAAGCCTGGGGATTTAGAATTTTTCACTGCAACTGAAACCCAAAATATCATTATGATTTAAAACATTCATCCTAGGGTTGAGATCCTAGGTAGAAAGTTCAAAAGCAATTTTAGTGCAGTCATTAAGATTACAGGTTGGTAAAACTACTTTGGGAGAAACAAATCCCAGTCATCCCTTCTCCACAAGATGATACTCCAAACTGAGGACCATACCTCATGAAGGGAAGTGTCTAAACCCACTAGTAGCTTCCAGAAATCAGTCATTAGTTTTACCCTAAAAGAAAGGTCAAGTCAGAAAGCTTATATGTAGATATAAATGTCTTCAAAGGTTAAGGGTAGTTCAGTTCCAGTGATTTCAGAACAGTGTCTGCTGTAGATCACTACAATATTGACTGTGTAAGCCACATGAACTATGCTCCAAAGTTACTACAATGATAATATGAATAATAATGAGTGTGTGTAGTTGCCCAGCTGGAAAATACAAAGTTTCTGTATATATTTGCCAATTGGACTTTTAATGAGAAAACCACAGACATTTGGACTATTTGTAAAAGGACAAATGGAATAAAAGCATACTATCTCTGTGAGAAACTATTTGATTTGTAATCTGCAGCATTGTAAAACAAATGTCATATGTGTAGGGGAAAAAAAAAAAGAGTGGAAATGGTTCTTCAACACATATGGAAGAATGTTTGTCTTGATTTAGCATTTATTGCCATAAAACTTATTATTAAAAGTATAAAGGCAGAAATACCTCTGGTTTTGACTATTTCTTAATGTTCATCCAAAGGAAATTTATTTTCTGGGTGAGGAGGGGGAGCAGTTTAGTAATTTCTGACCTCAGCTGATACTAAAGCTCTCTGAAACAATAAGGCCCAGGGGTGTTGAAGGAAGCTGCCTGAATTCCTCCAAAAATATATTTACAAAGGCTATTTTGAGTTCCTTGCATTTCTGTAATGGAATCCAGCTGCTCTGACCTTTCAAAGTTACCTCTTAGAGCATGAACAGCAGCACAGATAAGTGTTGTGTTAAATTGCAGTTAGACTCCAACTGCTCAGCATTTCAATTAAAGGGCTGACCTGGGAGAAAACAAAATGAGAAAGAAAAATTTATCTCTGTTCTGAGAAGTAAGGACTTTAGTGATCCAAAATAATACTTTGGTGAGACCCCCTGCACTGAAAATAATTTATGCTAAATCAAAATTGACCATGTGAGAATACACTCTTGCAAAAGACCAGGAAAGCAGGCTTGAAAGAGAAGATTCCTCTTCTCATCTCTCTTGGAAATGATAATTTTACCTTCATTCTTTCTGGACCATTTTAGGAAGTAGGATCTTGAGCATGAGAGCAGTTAAGGAAAGTTCAGTTAAGGGGCAATGGGTAAAAGTTGAGGCATAGGAAGTTCCATGGAAACAGTAGGAAAAACTTTTTTTACTGTGAGGGTGACTGGGCACTGGAACAGGCTGCCCAGGGGGGTTGTGGAGTCTCCCTTTCTGGAGATATTCAAAACTCATCTGGATGTGTTCCTGTGTAATCTGGTATAGGTGATCCTGCTCTGGGAGGGGGGTTGGACTGGATGATCTTTCAAGATCCCTTCCAGCCCCTGAAATTCTATGATTCTATGATTCTGTGAAATCTTTATATAATACCAAAATGTCACGTTTCTGCTTGGGTGAAACCTATGTAGAACTAAATGGGATGTACAGAGCAGACTAAGGCAGCACCTGGGAAAGAGTGTGGCCCCTTCATGCCTCTTTTGAACAAAGCAAAAATAGAGGATAGCATGCTATGAAGCAAATAAAGTTGAGGCGGAACATCTATAGGAGAATATGCTTTGTCTTCAATAAATGCCAAATGAGACCTAAAATCAGACTTTCTGAAAGGACTTTCAACTCTTTCAACAGAAACTTGACAAAAGGCATCCCCAGCAATCCATCCAAACACACTCTGTGTTTGCCCAGCTCTGAAAAAGAAGCAACGTGTCCATGCTTTCTGCTGCTGACCAGGGTTGCCCTGGCCCTGGCCCTTTCTGGAGGAGCAGGTTCCTGCATTGCCCAAGCTGTACATCTCACCAAGGCACCATTTTCATCCTCCCCAGCTGCATCAAAGTAATGACAGATGGATGTGATGAGCTGAGTGTGACGCTCAGAAGGCACTCCTCACTCATTGATCTTGCTAACATTGCTGCAGCTTTTTACATAGCAAATCCTTTCTTTTTTGGCCAAGACCGGAGCATGTGGGAGAGGGAATTGCTGAGCACTCAGGCTTTTGTCTTTTTTAAAGTCATCAAGGTCAGTGTGACTCATGTCCGTTAAGGAAGTGACTCGGGAGTTTTTTTTTCTTTCTATTGCTTAATATTTTTATGCTTTCTTTTTTTCCCTTAAAGGTCCTAGAAAACCGATGAGAAAACACTTGCAGATGTAAAGCCTGTGAAATGAGCTGTGCCTGAGGCAACATCAGAAGGCAAAATAAAATGAAAAAGAATATTTATTATCTTTCCATTACCTTTCCATTTGATAACTTGAATTCAGTCTCATTGCCTTTCCATATTTACCCAAGGGGTTTTTAAAGCTTGGGGTTGGCAAGATTGCTGAACTCGATTTTTGGAAAGTCAATAAAGCCTCAGATCATATTCCCAGGTGTTCTCCTTCTGCATCCCTTGGATCCTCTCTGAATGCCACTACTGCCTTTTCCTGCATTGCTGCCCCCACTGCTGCTCATCTGCAGGTGTGTTTCCTCCTCCACAGCCCTCCCAGGGGTGCAGGTGGACCTCCACAGCATGAGACAGCAAGGCTGAGCAGCACATGGGCAGGGGTTGCAGCCCCAGGGCCTTAGAGCTCCTTCCAGCTGCTCCGTGATCATTCTGCTCTTGAGCACAGGCTCTATCTCACTCTGTTTCGTGCTGCATGCCCAACTTTTTAACTGTTTTTAGGAAAAAGAGCATCCTTCTGCTACAAGGCAAAAGCAAGGCAGGGCTGCTGTGCAAAGGACTGCAGAAGCTGGACGGACTCATGATTGTACTAAGATCATGACATACTTGATAACTATATGAGCCTTTAGAGGAAGGAAAGTGATGCTCTCACACATCCCTCTGGCCTTATGGTGGCAGCCTTGCAGCTGTGCTGAGAAACACAACGTGTCTGCCTGTGCTTCTCCCTTCTGCAAACCGAGTCACTCTAACAGAATCCAACTTGAAGCCTGATCCTAGCTTCTTCCTACAAACAAACCCACCTCTAACAGAACCAGAGGGCATGCAGCAGGGCTAGAAACTCACAAGCTGCCTGCAGCTATGATCTGAGTCAGCAGAAACATGCCTCACTTGGTGTCTTGCTTTCTCTGTTCACATTAAGATCTGAAAGAATGTCTGCCACCTGATGTCAAGACAGAAATGCTGCTGCTGGACACTTCTGAGGGAAGTTCTTGTAAGTGTTGACAAATAAGGAGAGTTTTCACATCTAGATTATCAACTCAACAGAAGAGATTCTCAGAGTAATTTCCCATGGTTGTCTTAGTTCATAAGATGTGAAATCGGCTTGGTGCCCTCACAGCTAAGCTAATGCAGAATTTTGCCACCACAAGATCCTCCACACTGGTTATGAAAGGCTGAGCTGAAGACACAGAGTAATTTCATTTATGTATTGTGAAATCCAAGGCCCCAAGACTGGGATTTTATTTCCCTCACCAGTGGTTGGAACACACCTAGGGAAAACAAGAGGGGAAGAGACAATGAGAGCAATGGGTAAGAAAAGCTTATGAAAGAAAGATACAATGAAGTAGCCTTTATGTTCCAACCTAAAAGAACTTTAACATGACATGAAAAATGTGAGGGGATGAACCAGGGAATCAAGAATAGCTGTCCTATTTTATTACTGCCACAGAATAATTCCACTCCTGGGACTGATTTTCAAACATGCAGTATGGTTAGTTCAAATGCATAAAGGCTGTTGGTGCACAAAACCTTTGGAAATCATGTTTTTAATGTTTGGATTTTGCCACCCCCACACCCCCCCATGGCTGAGTGTATTTGAAGAGGCCAGCTGGATCCAATTGATAGGACAGTAGTATTACACTTTTCCCCCCTTCCCTTCAATTTTTCCCCTTTTACATCAGTCTGCTTGCAGAAAGATTATTGGCATCATTGCCCAGAGCCAAAGGTCAGTGTGAAAAAGGAATGTGTGAATACATTTATGAACAAAATTCAAGCTGCTAGTAAATATTCCTGCTTCACAAAACGATCAAAACTCTTTCTTTATTCAAAGACAGATTGGTGTGGAATCAGATTCCAGGTTCTGGAACGTTCGTGCTGGAGAAAGGTCAGGGGGAATGAATATTCAAGATTCAGGGGTAAACTCAGAGACATAAACTTCCCACACATTCCATCCAAGACAGTATTTTTCCTTTAATATTCTGCTGCTGGGACATTATACACGTTGGTTGTCAGTGCTGGGCTCCAAAGTGCAAGGTTTTAAATTAAGCGGTTCACCGTTCCAGAAACCAAACGTCCCCACCGAGCCACTTACTTTTAAGTGGTTGTTTTTAGAATCTGACATTTCCATTATGACCCATGGTGGGATGCCAGTCAGCATGGAATGGACCTGTCCACGATTCGGTGTCAGAGGACTCTCAATGGAGGTCCTTGGCTCTCCCTTCTGCTTGCTTTGAAAACCTGCCAAAGCAAGGTGATATTAAGGGCCAGTTCTACTTTGGAAAAAAACTGTAGTGAGTGGCACAGTGTTTATTGTGTTTCCATTTGATATTTGAAGACCTTACATTTTAATGTTGGTGGGGTTTTTTTGGTTTGGTTTTCTTCCCCCCCCCCCCCCCTTTTTTTTTTTTTTCCCTAAGAGGAAACTCAACGAACAAAGAAAAATATATGAAGCTTAAAAAGAAAATATTAAGAGTTTCTTGTCTCCTTGTGCCTAACATTGAGTAACAGAGGCTACAGAGCACATGATTCACTCTTTACATCAGTGCATCCACGTGGGCTCTTCCTGTACCAACAGAGCCCCCTTTGGTAGAAGATTAAAGGAAATGAATGTTCAGGAGCCACACTCAGAGGAATTCCAGCTGTGAGGAGACTTCTCTTACCAGCAGCATTATTTGCAGTGGAGTCTGCTAGCAAAGTTTATCCAAAGAAAGACCATCAATATCAATTCATGTGCCCTAGGAAACTGCAGAGGGGCATTAGGGACTCTCTGGTCGTTGCATCTACATTTAGCTCCTTCCAGAGAAGACTCATTTTCTTAAAGCTGTTTGGCTCATTCTCAGTGCATGGAAGGTGTCTTCCTCCTCTGAGGATGCCTGCCAGCCAGTGTGGCTTCTCCAGGTTTCTTCTTAGGTGTACTGAGATGGTGTGTTACTGAAGAGTTCTACAGTTGTGTTCAGTCCTTCTTGCTGCCAGCTGGGACCTGACAGGAGCATGACATGACTGAGTTTGCTATTTCTATTTCCAAGCTAGCCTAGTATCTAGAGTGACCTCAGTGGATAGGTTTTACTACCTCTATTTGCTTGGAAATTGAGGTTTAAACAGCAGCTAGTTTTTTCAAGAAACCTGGAGTAAGCCTGAGAATTACAGAAGCTGGACTGATTCACAGCTGAAAGAAGTGGTTAAAGGGCTAGTGATGCCAAGACTCAGCACAGGAAGAGAAATTCACATGTGACAGGAATTATTTCCTTTGGCAAATGTCTTTGGCAAAGGTGAAGGAGGTAGAGGAATGACCAGCCTCAGTAGGAAACCTCTGCACCTGATGTGGACTTTGCAGGTCAGCTGTTTCCTTGAGACGTTCCATTTGCTACTTGGAAAGAGGAGGAGGTGGGGGAGGAGGGAAAGAGAATGGCCCAACTTAGACAGATGCAATGAGTACTGGCCAATTTCTATATGATCAGCTTTCCACCTCCAGCAGAAGTTGTGTGAAGGAGAAGGTTCTTGGTACGTCTTTTCAGCCACATTTCAGATCCTTTTGCACACAGGCATCCTTTTTCACCTTCATTTTTCTTTCTTTTCTTCTCTTTTTAATCTGCCATAAACACAGCATATATTTTTTTACCTTTTCAGCATTAAAGTAGGCCATTAATATGAAACCACATAATCTCTCACTAGTGATCTTCAGCTGTAAAACATAATGAAACCAATTATTTTTCCAACTACAGGGAAGCTCTTCAAAATTCATGTGACATGTGGAGAGGTTGCTATAAACCTCTTACTTTTTGATTCATTTTGCTTCACAAGTAAATTGTTTTCAAATCCCTGTGCTATTTTCTTCTCTGAGGAAGGTCATAAGAGCTTCAATAATGGCTAAAACATCAGCAATAATTAAGAAAGCAAACTGTACTGTTCTCTGGAAAGAGTGAGCCTTACAAAGATACTGATTTTGAAAGGCTGTGCTACTTTAATATTGAGGTTAGGATGCAGTTATGGAATAAACTTGCAACCAACATCACAATGCTCAGCATGACTAACAATTAGCCAAACACTGTAACTAGTAGTTCATCAAGACTCCTTTTGTGTTTAGAACAAATGCAAGTGCCAGGTTTATTTTTACTTGCTTAAGCATGATGTAAGGTTTCTTCCAGTGGAAAATCCCCTATTAGTAAATTTATCTGGATTATATAACACTATCCATGGGCCTTTTTCTTCTGCTGATGACTTGTACCTACGGAATTCACTTTATAAACAAAATTCTCAGTGTGTGACTTCAGTGGCTGTTGTGCTCAGGAGTAACCCCTCTTTGACACAATTCTTCCTGTGCTGCCTGCAGGCAGCATCCAGCCTGATCCTGCTGCTGGTGACTGCTGATGGCCCTGCTCATGGAGCTGTATTGACTCATCCAACTGGATATACTTTTAAGCACCTCTGTTTGCAATTTGTTGAGAAAGCCAGAAGGAAAACACGTGCAACTGCTTACTTGCCATGCACTGCTCAGCAGACAGCCAGCACTGGCCTACCACAGTCATACCTTGCTTCACGTCTAACTTGAATCTAAGTCTGCAAGACGACAACTGAAGATGTCAAACACAAAAAAGGGTTGCAGTACTCTTCTAAAATCAGGGATGTGGTGCTAGTTCCACAGGTGAACTTTGGCTCACCAGGGTGCGTGCCTAGTTGTGTTAGCTACAGAAAGGGATGGCTTTTCAGAGAGGCAAGACCAAGAAAGTGGGCTGAAGAGTCCAGAGGCTTGGCCTGTAGTGTGAGGAAAAGTCTTGAGATGGTATAATAAAAGCCTTTTAAATATGTCAAGTGGTAACACTATCCTGCATTTATTATAGAGGCTGGGAAAAGGACTTCTTTCCAACCATCTGTAAAGAGTGTCTTCCCCCAGACTTCAGAGGCTGAAGTTCAGGGAAGCCAGGCTTTATTTCAGTTGCATTTTCTCCTGAGTATACATCAGGAAGACAGTTCTCCGTATCATAATTTTATTGTGCTGGAGCTAAGGAATCCTGATGATAAGTACTAAGGAGAACTACAAGACAAAAACATGGTTACTTTTGTTTCAGAGAGTGTAATCCTTAAAAAAACTTAAACATCATTTATGCCTTTTTAGTTTTTCCTATAAATGAAAGGTGATGAGTCACTGTGGTTCCTGCTGGGTTATTATGCACCATCTCCACTCACTGGAGAACTGCTGGGTCAGCTTCTGCCATCCACAGAGTTCACATGCAGGAGGGGAAGGTCAAAGGGGGCTAGTGTCACACCCAGCCACATGGCTTCTCACACCTACCACCTGCAGGCGTGGAACCAGATGTGTCTTTAAAGGAGCCCTGGGGACCAAGCCACCTCCAGCAACCACCCACCTTTGTGATGCTCTGGCTTGCATTACAGCAATGCAAAGCTTGTGCTATTCTTGGTCAGCCACTGCAGCTGCTCACCCCAGCTCTGATAGGGCCCAGGGGCACATTGTGACCCCTCACTTGCACTCTGGCCTAACTGGGATATTTCACTCCATTGCTGCATTCGCTGACTGTCATTTATTAGTGTGGTGGTAAATGTTGCATCACTCCCCCCTTGCTCCTAAGCACTTCCCTGGAGAGTGGTGTGTCTCCCAGAAGTGCAATAAAAAAAACTTTTTCTCCCTTTTCTGTGGGAAAAGAAAGTGTTGTCTCTGCCAAAGGACATATTTCATGTCTGTGTACTAGGAGGATATTCACAGGCTTGGTGATTTGTTTATTGAGCACTGGTGGGAAGCCCTGAATCCTGGGTGAAATAAATACTCAAGAAGCATACTCAGTGTACCTAATACATTTCTGTGTACCAGTGCAGCCTATCCCTCTTTGTGATGGGTCCTCCAGGTAGGACTGAGGCATTTAGCTGACTGCATTTGAGACTGCATGAACACTAGGAGTGTGTAATGGTTCCCTGAACCATTGAAGCCCCACCTTTTTTGTTTAAAGAAAATAAAGGAGGTTATGCAAATACTTTGCTGATCACAAAATCTACTGGCAAAATTATTGTGCTCTTCATTTTGTACAAAAGGGAAAACAAACACTGGCAAGGATCACAGTGTGGATATTTATGTCAAATCCAATAAAGGGGAAAAAAAAGCCCTACAAACACTGGTCAGCAGCTGAGCTGATATGAAATCAAAAGCCATTTTTGTTAAAGTTGGTTGACATAATCTAGAGTAATTCTTAATAAATCCTTTCAACCAGAAAGAGGTAATAAGTTCAAACTCTGCAGGACTGTTTCACAAGATTAAGAAAGAAAAATTGAAAAGCAAGATAGAAGTCTGTATGAGAATATAACACACAAGAATGAGTAAGAGGTTCTTAACAGAGAAAGGGACAGAGAAGTGGCAGTGACAAGGTAAGGTGTCTTGTGAAATGGTAACACCCATAGGATAGATGTTTCCTCAACACATAGATGATGTGGTGATTATATTTGTCACAAACATAGCATGTATTTTCCTGGGGAGCTGTGAAAGGTTTGCAATAACCAGCAATCTGGTCATCTTAACCACAACATAGATTTTAGAATGGAATGGAATGGAATGGAATGGAATGGAATGGAATGGAATGGAATGGAATGGAATAGAATAGAATAGAATAGAATAGAATAGAATAGAATAGAATAGAATAGAATAGGCTGGAAGAGACCTTCAAGATCATGGAATGGAATGAAATGGAATGGAATGGAATAGAATTAACCAGGTTGATTTTGCTTGTATATATTTTCTCCTTTCTGCCTTACTACAGTGTAAGGGATTTGCCTCAGATGCTTAAACAGGTATTACATTCTAATTGCTGCTTTGGGTTGCAATACTACAGGTCAAACTGTTTTAATTACTCTTCCAGCCATGAACATCTGTTGCCACCTTACAAGACCCAGCTAGGTTGCCATCTGATGAATATTTCAGCAATCTTTTTTTTTGTTTCAAATCAATAGAAATATTTCCTTTGCAGTTTAAACTCTCAGTTTTCATTACAAACTCAGCAGTCAGCACCCTGCTCCTATCTTTTCTTTCCCCCCCCCCCCACTGGAATAAGAAACAGGGTTTCAGGGGAGCTGAGATTCAGACTAATGATAGAAACTGAAGCGTTTCAGCTCCAGTCCACCATAGTTAATTATTTGAATTTGTTTGTTCCTATGAAGATTCTCAGTTTTTCCAGAAACAAGATTTTCCTGGTGGGTTCCAATTATATCCACATACTGACTGACAGCTGGGTAGAAGCACACCATGGAGGAGATGGCATTTGAACATTTGAACTGCCTTGTGGCTAACTTTGGCAGCACAAAAAGTTCTTAGTGTCCTAATTCATAAGTTACCTTAGTTTTTTTCCCCTCCTTTTTTTTTGTTTCCTTTTTTTCTCGTTTCCTTTTTTTCTCCTTTCTTTTTTCCCCTTTCCCCCCCTTTTTAAATTTTCTTTTTTATTATTATTTTCTTTTATTTTTTTATTTTTTTTTCCCCTGGGAAGCCTCTTTTAAAAGCCAAACTGACTTGGCATGATGATAAATGGTCATGAACTTAAATCACAGAAAGTGAAGTACCTTTTTACAGTTTTGCAGATGATCCCTGCAAAATTTCTAGTGGGATAAGGGCCATATTCCTCAGTCAGAAACAGCTTGTCCTTTTGTTTCTAAAATAGGTAGGCAACTGAAGAAAAGGGGAAGAGACCTTGCCCTCAATGTACAGACTGATCCATTATATGAAGAACAAAGACTGAACAATGCTTTAAACTGCTCAATTATACAGAAAAATTACTGTGATATCTTGTTCTTTCCTAAACTCACTTTCTTGGTTCCTTTCATCCCACCATTGTGGTTTTTTTAATACACCAACATGTTTCAACAGAATAGTTGTTTAAACCTGTGATTAATCCATTACTAAGGAACCAACCTGCTGCACAAAGGAGAGATTATTAAAAATCCATTCTCTTTCTGGAGCAAAGCAAAAGAAGGAGAGAGGCAAGGAATTTCTGAGCACTGCAACTGCAAATATAGGCTCTTGTTATAAACACACACGTGCATCTGTCTGCCTATCTATATATAGCCAGGTGGAGCTGCCCTAGATCAAAGCACTTCTAAAGGTTGCATGAAGCAGCACCAGCAACATACTTTGCTTTGTAGATTTTGTAGGAGTTTGCCTTCCATCTTGCTAGGCTTCAATTCTGAGCCTCTTGAAATCAGTTGAATATGAATCTTCGGCAAGATACGGCTGTAAATTGTGGGGAATCCCTTTTGGGACACTGTATTTGTTGATTCAGGGATAAGTGACTCAATTTTCTATTTATTTAAACATTCCATTCAGCAGTACATAGCCACATAAAATGTGGAATCACATTCTTGTGAAAGTCCTATAGGCCAGCAGGCCACTGCCCCATGCCAAATTTCACTTGAGTCCAAGCCAAGTTTATTCAGCTCACATATACAATGAATGAGAAAATGCAGTCCACAAGTTACAGTAGATGCTCAGCAGCTTCAAGAGATTTAATGTATGCCTCGGATCAAGGCCAGAATATTTCCCTTCTGTTGGACAATCACCTGGCAGTCAGTGGAGGCTAAAGAAGCACAACTTAGTTAAACCATTTAATAAAAAGAAAGGCAACATTTGAGACCAACCAAACCTCTTTATAACCAGCTCCTCACATTTTGCCAGGGGAAGTTTAGACTCAAGGTGAGGAGAAAATTCTTCACAGAGAGAGTTGTTAGGCATTGGAATGTGGCAAATCTCTCTTTCTGGGAAGAATTTCTTCCTAACATCCAGCCTAAACCTCCCCTGGTGCAGCTTGAGACTGTGTCCTCTTGTTCTGGTGCTGGCTCCCTGGGAGAAGAGACCAACCCCCACCTGGCTACAGCCTCCCTTCAGGTAGTCATAGACAGCAATAAGGTCTCCCCTGAGCCTCCTCTTCTCAAAATGCCTAGCCAGGTAAGAACATCACCCAGCAAGATCTAGTAGCTGTAGAGAGCAAATTGTCCTACAGAAAGAAGCCCAAGTTACACCAGAAACATGAAAATTAAAAAGTGAAGAGAACTAACTATGATAGCTTGCATCATCAGGGCTATCACAAAGGCAAATAGCCAGCTAACCTGCATGCCTTATCTGACTTTCATTTCCCTGCTTCTGTCCAAGTTTACCTCCCTAGCATATAGGTTTAGAAATAAGCTGCCCTACCCAGCTTTCAGCTAGTTTACTATTATAGACAGAAATTTCTGGGCCTTTTGACACCACTTTCTTAAAACCTACTCCATTCAGCTGTACTAAATCTACAATAAAAGAGCTTTCTTGGGTCATACTCTGTCCTTTTACACCCTGAAAACCCCTTCTTGACGTCACCAGACGCAGCCAACAGCTGAACAAGGTTGTACCATTCAGTGAAAATCAGTGCTTCTTATAAAGGTCAGATGACAACTTCCCCTTTTTCAAAGAATCCTCTCAGTTGTGGTGAGCATTGCAGAGAGTACCAATATCATTTAGTTTACGCTAGGAATATCAATAACTGAGTGTTTTGTTTTGGTTGGTTTGTTTGCTATTCTCGCTTATTACTTGCTTTGGGTTCAATGTGGTTTTTATTTCAATGTTTCTGCTCAGTGATTTGAACTCCAGGATGTTCAGTGTAATCCTCTTTTTGCGTGTCCTGGTGAGTTGACCGGTTGCAATAGGCTATGTGTGCTGTGGTGGGCACTCCTGCCCTGTGACTGGGGATAGTAAGGCCAGCAGTCAGAGGAGACAAACAAATGGAAGTGTTCTTAAGGATGTTTAGCAGGTGATATGCTTCTACCAGCAGCTTTGCCAAAATCTAAAGTGTAGGAAGTTGAACAATTCCTGTGGAGGCAACTTGTAGCATTGTATAGATTTGCTGGAGAAATGTGCTGCTTTCCTGATAGACTGCAACTGCTGTATTTCCCTTTGAAAGACAGCAGGAGCCTCTTTTGACTGCTTTAAATACCATCAGCTTGTATCACTTAGTACCTGTATTTTTGCTACATCAGACTCCAGTTACAGAGTGATGCTCTAAACTCCTAGTTCACCTACATAAACTGGTTCTGCTTATTACATTATTCTCTTCTGACTTTCACTGTGAACTACAAGTCCATCAGCTCAATCTTACAATGTCCTTCTTAGACCTGCAATGGTCAGATTAACATTTTCTTTACAATAAACAACAACAGATTCTACTTCTATTCCCTTCATCAATTAATCTTTATGCTCTCAGATTGGTCTGTTAGTTCAAAGAGCAGCTATTGCACTTCATTCTCCTCACCTTATCATGGTTGTGGATAGGAAATAGTTCATGGATATCAAGAGATATATAGCTAAGAACAAGGGGAGACTGAAGCTTTCTTGAAACATCTGCCATTGGTAAAGGTTTATCATCATGGCATTTTAAAACAGAAATCCTTGTACATGGATTTATAGAAGTGCTCCTTCAGATTTGGCTTTGTACACAGATGTAGCTGAAATGCTTTCACTTCTGTGATTTGCTGTCAATATTGAGGATGTTGCAGTATTCCATATGAGTCAAAAGTGCTTCCCCCCCACATCCCCCTTTATAGAGAAACTTTATTTAACAAAACCTCTCACTACTGTAAAGATCAAGTGTCTATCTCTGGGAGATTGTTACATTCCTTTTTCAGGAGCCAGGGCTTAACAATGCTGTAGGAAAAAAACAGAATCTATATGGCAAATCTTGTAGTACAAGTTTTTGTGGTTAACCGAGAAACATGCCATGAGTCAAGCCTTTGGAAACAGTTTAGTAATTAAAGACAAATGCTATGACATAATCATTTACACGCAGCAGAAAGATTTCTAGATTAAATCTGGCCTGACCCATTGCTCAGCAAGTGTTATCTGGGATTCTTGAAAGTCATTCATTTATTTACATACTAATTTGGCCCACATGTTTTATTAAAAACAAAAGCCTACATTTCTCAGAGGAGGGAGCTTTATTCCAACTCTGGCTAATGAGTTTGGTCAAGTACGGAATGGACCTGCTCCAATGGGTACTATATGGAGATACTCAGAAAACAGGGAAAGCCTTGGCTTTGACATACCTACCCCCTAATTTATGCTCTTGAAGTGTGTTTGTTTCAGGTAGATGAATGAGTCCTGCTTAGATGTGCTATCAGTCATGCTATTCTGTTGCACTCTCAACTTTATAACTAAGCTTGTACGTAAGATAAGGTAATGGAGAAATCAGGTAATCTGGGTAAGGCAGCTGGGCACACAGAATCACAGAATCACCAAGGTTGGAAGAGACCTCAATAATCATCAAGTCCAACCTGTCACCACAGACCTCATGACTAAACCGTGGCACCAAGTACTATGTCCAATCCCCTCTTGAACACCTCCAGGGATGGGGACTCCACCACCTCCCTGGGCAGCACATTCCAATGGCCAACAACTCTCTCTGTGAAGAACGTTCTCCTCACCTTGAGCCTAAACTTCCCCTGGTGCAGCTTGAGACTGTGTCCTCTTGTTCTGGTGCTGGTTACCTTGAGGTGGGGGGGATGGGGGTGGTGGAAGTGAATATATAAGTTCCTGGCACACATTTCTGTCTGTGTCAAGGTATTGCTGGATGTAACCACCAAGTAGTAATTTTTATTTCTTCTTCAGCCAAAATTCCATTGCTACCAGTTCAGCCAGCAGAAAAGTGAGGATGAGCTGAAAAAAACACAAGAAAGGAGCTTTGTATGGATGGAGTTTTGGTAAGAAATAATGCCATGACTGCTGCTGAAGAAGAGTTGAAAAGAGGAGATCAAGGTGTAATAGGCTTCTGACCTGACACAGCCAGAAGAAGGAAAGTATAGCTGAAAGATTGATGACTTTAAAAAAAAAAAAATAATTGAACAGAAATAGAGAAAGGATTTCATGGTTATGAAATAGAGTAGCCTTCCACTTTCCTTTCCTGCTGTGGTCCTTCTATTTTGCTGTAAGACTGAGACAAATGTGGGCTAGTGGAAAAGAAGGAATTAGAAAAAAAATGAGAAAATAAATAGAATAGAATAGACCAATAGGATGAGAGAGGGCTAAATGTGATGATTCTGCAGGAAAATAGGGATTTTTTTAATTTTCAAATGGAAATACATTCCCAAAAAAGCTATTTTCCTAACAAAAAAAGGTGATCATTACCTTTTCACACAGGGCAGTAAATTTCTGAACTAGAGTGTTGTAAGCAACTGTCAGGAAGGAAACTTTGGGCTTTATTTCAAGTTGGCCCTCACACATCAAAGAAGCTTCTAATGGCCTATGTAGCTTCCTTGCCTCAGTTGGTGCCTACTCCCACAAAGACATAAGACAGACCAGTAAGCTAATATTGGGCAGGTGCCTGTGTGCAGGCAGATAGTGTAATCAGGCCTTGAGGAGTACTTGCTGTTAATTCTTGTGTGGGAAGACAAGCACTTTAGGAGACAGAAGTTGATCTGAAGAAATAAATACTCATTGCCTCAGATACAGGTGAGAGGGCAGCCGGACTTCTTCATGGAACTGAAGCCAGCAGCTAAAGCCTGCTCAGAATGAGGAGAAACCAGTGCCTGATCCCTCTGTTCTGCTTTGGAAAGTCTAAGCCAGCTATGATGCAGTTGACAGGACTGAAGTCACACATGAGGATGTAGAAATCATTTTCTCTAAAACCCCCAAATATTTGAGTCTTCTTGTCTTTACAGCCCTGTAATTCTCATAGCCATGAGGCAGGCATGCCGACCTTGCAAGCAGCTGTAACTGTAAACACTTTGTGGAGTACTGGTGCTCTACTCCTCCATGGCAGACTTAAAAGTGGACATCTACTCCACACAGCTCTCCTCAAGCACCTGAGTGTGAGAGGGTAGGTGGTTTTGCAGGGCAACACTGGCACAGATCCTTGAGCATGAGCTTGCATGCCTCCAGAATCGGGGCACTGTTTTACTGTGCAAGCAGAAGAACCAGGGACTCTGGCCCTCAACCTCTGAAAGGAGTATGAAAAATATAGCAGTATAAGCTAATATCCTCCAAGTGTGTTTCATGTGGATCAAATCTAGGTGCAGGAGTGTGGCTTCTTTGATTTGCTGGTGTAAATTTATTATTTTTTTTGATCTATTTGCTTAGGAGAGATGTAAATCTAATTCAAGGATGCATTTGCCATTAGTAAGTGCTTGGCACTGGTATTTAAAACAGTTCTTTTCTATCTGTGGTAGCTTTTACCTTTGCTTAAGCCTCCCAAACCCAAGATTTACAAGTTAATGAACACTAACTGACAGTATGTAGACGATACCCTGTGCACCGGCTGTTTGGTGTAGATAACTAAGACTTGTGAGTTTACTCTCAAACTGACTGCCTAAGCCTGGATATCTGCTGAGATACTTTATCCTTTTATGAGGGTGAATCCAGAGTGCACTGAGTAATGCATAATAAAATTAGTTTGAAGCAGGGGAAGGGGGGGTGGGGGGGGTGGTTTGGGGAAAGACAGCAAAAAGATAAGAGCAGTAAAATAAGTTCGAATGACTTCACTGTTCAGTAATGACTCCTACCAAATAACTGCATTGTAGTTTTATCTTTCCAACCAAGATTGTGTTAATGCTCTAAAATTAAATCTCTTGTGAAAGTTATCTGGAATTTCTCAAACAAGTTTTAAAGGGGTTTATTTTTTCATCAGAGGTCATGCCTCAAGAATTTGTAGGAATTCCGCCTGGAAAGTAATAATCAGTGGAAACTGGCAGTCAAAGCTAATTTATATTACTCTTCCAGATAAAAATTCCTTCCATCTTAGACCTGCATTTCAAAAAAGATGATTATCACTCTTGAGAGAATACATCAGTTGAAAAAAAAAAAAGGAATGACTTAAGATAAGTCTCCTGCATATGTAGATTTGGGGGTTATGATGTTGTGTGGGCTTTTTGTTTTGTTTTAATAATCCTGCTTTCTGAAATGTGTGATGGACAGACTAAAGGGCAGGGAAGAGAGGAGAAGTATTATGAGGAGACACCAAAGCAAACTTAAGAAATCAGCTGCCAGGTAATTTCCCAGGAATTTCAGAATAAGTGACTTCAAAGCAGGATGACATTTAACCAGAGATGCTAGAGCCTAGCCTTTCTTTCTAGTCTGCTTATGGTGTTATATCATGTCTGTCACTACTGTATCTGGCTTTCTGTCAATATTCAGTTTATGTGAACTGCTGAAAGAGGAAAAATAAAGCCACCTCTCTTTAACTCAAGTTAAAAAGGTTTCCATTTGTGAGTGGTGATGGGCACTCACTGGCTCTCAAGCTCCTCCCCACACCACCAGGCAGACACCAAAACAGCAAAGCTCTAATGTATTTACAGAGTGCATCTGAGATCTGTCTGTCCCTGTGTGGAAAGGGATTTGAAAGTGTGTGCAGGCACAAGGTCAGAAGAGCAGGAGGTGGTATGAAATCAACATGAGGGCATCCTTGGCAATGGCAACTCAAGTGGTTGTCATGCGCTTTCACATGTGCATTTTTCATGTCCTGGCCCTGGAGACACAACACTGCTTGCCTTTGAAGTCCCATGCACTAAAGTCTGTCCAAAGTGGTATTAATGAGATCTAGTGTTTGATGTTAATTATCTTCTGCAGTGATGGCCTTCTGCAGGGCAGCATAGAATGATGGTCAGGGCAGTTTCTGCTTGATTTGCCTTCAGCCTTGTAGCTGAAATACTAATCAACTGCTAGTAGCACCAATTCACACAATCTGCCTGCAGAAAATCATGCTCAACAACCTCAGAGAAAGGCAGAGTGAGGTGTTTCGTTAATTGGATCTCAGTCTGAGATGCTGCCAAGTGCTACACAGCCCATATGCACATGACAAAACAATATGTTTTTGCTGTTCCCCTGCAGAGTCATGCTAGATTAGGTATTTTCCTGTACAAGCACGAAGCAGAATGTTTGCAAATATAGGAAGTCTTCTATTTATTACAAATTCAATCTCTTTTTCTTGCAATGTTTCAACAAGTTTTTTAACTGAAATCTATCAGTGTCACACACACGTGTATGTGTGTGTGTGTGTATTTATTTTTTTTCCCACAGAATTCCAAATCATAATCTTGGTGTAAGGCCATCAATAACCCCATGTGCTTCAGAGAGTAGGTAATCCTTTAGGAGTGGAAACAGAAGACAGATTTGCTTCCAATGGTGAGCTCATTCCTAGGTCACCATTGAAAGCAGAGAGAGAAACATGCTCCAAAATAAACAATAGTTTGAACTCGAAAGCATTTTTCTTTTAGGGTGCCCAGCTTTGCATGAAGGAATTCCTGTAAATTCTCCTGAACTGTTCTGAGGGCTATTTCAGTTTCCCAGGTCACTAGTGTGCATTACCAGAGAGCATTGTGACAATGTAGTGACTCTGTGATGCATTTAGAAGAGAAGGATTTAAAAGAAACCAGATCCCTCCCAGGCTCACAATCGAAGCTACTTGGAGAATAGATCAGGAGGGCAGACCAAACCAGTTGTGAACAATGCAAATAAAGACCTCAACTTGGTGAGCAAGACAAACCTGAGTGAGTGCCAGGCAGTTTAACTTCTTCTAGCCTAGAGTTTTGTAGAAACCATTGGCTAGCAGATAATTCTGTAGATTTGCATCTATAGACTCTTGGAATCCTTCTTCACCTAAGCAAATAGAATCCAGTTTCGGGTAGGCTGCATAAAAATGATTAATGAAAACTCCAAATTGGTTACTCTTAAGAAAAGCAGGAAAAAGCACTTGATGGTGAATGTCATATGTGTGAGGAGGACCACGCTGTGTGATACCAGGTGAGGACTTCCCAGTGGGACTCCTTACCATACCGAAAGATTTCTGGGGCAGAAGAAGTTCCAGACATGGAAATAAGCTATTTTTCAATGACTTGACCTTCATTCAAAAGGACACCTGCCTTTTGGAAATCCAGGTCAGTGACGGGTAAGATACAGGTTGTCTCTGATGCAGACAGCTTACAATTTGAAATAGCAGAGGAAAACCTCTCTGTCACAGAGTGAAATATTTGGTTCATGGAGAAGCAGAACACATGGTTGGATGAGGTCAGATCCCCTGTGGAGCACTCCAGTGCAGAAAACAGATGGACTCATCTGCAATGACCAGCCAAACCCACCCCTGACAAGGGTTAGGTAGGAAGCAGGATTCATCCCTGGACAAACACAGAGACAGTGACTGCTGTGGTCCTTTCTTTGAAAGGACAGAGGATGGGAAGGCATCGACAGACCTATCAACTGAGTGAAAGGATTTTCATTTGTGCATTTAGGTGTGTGAAAAGTGGGACACTCTGCTGCTATTGTGAAACAGGCAGTTGAATTTTCCTTTAGATTTGGCTGACAAATTTTGCAAGAGCCATTTTTTTTTGGGGGTGGGGGGGAGTTTGAAAGCAGAGGTTCAATATGACAACATTCCATGAATTTGTTATGGCTTTATGCAATTGGTATGGCTGATTATTATTATTTCTTAATAAGTTTTCCAGGTTGATGCTACTTTTCTTCATTTTTGAATACAAACATTTTAGTACTTGATAAGCAAAGTTGGTTTTCATTTAATATTTCATCGACTTTTAATAAATGAAAATAATGTGAACTTGAAACAATGGAAAAAGAAAAGGCCAACAAAGAAGGAAAAGTTATTTGTATGCTTCTTACAAGTAATCTCCTGTTACCCCCCCCATGACCTGTGCTCAGATTTGTCCTGCTTGGGCAAAAGTATGCTTATGGAGTTGAAAGCTGTGTCCACCAGGGACCTCCTTCCTCCCTCCCAAATGGAGCCACAGGAAACTTGTCTTAAATGTATTTCCTCTCATGCATCCATCTGCCTTAGAGACAAGGGGTGGCCTCCATCCAACTCCTTCAGTGATCTACTCTCAAAGGTCTTTTAAAATATGCTGTCAAATAAACAGATTATTTAACCCCTGCTAATCAAATCAAATAGAGCATAACTATCTTAAAATAAAAAAACACCAACAAACAACTTCCTCACACAATGATTTCTTAAGTCCTAACTCTCTAACTATACCTACCATCAGTACCTGGGCCCTTGTAGCAACCATCTCTTATGCCCTTCATAATAACTGCAGGGATGAAGATTATCTTCCAAAGTAACACAGCTATGGGGAAGAAGTAAATTCTAAAGATCTATAGGCATATTATATATATATATATATGCGCTGCTCCCCATTCCTGTCCTATATATATATATTATATATATATATATGCTGGACAGGAAGGGGGAGTGCAATAGACCACCTCTGAATTGGAGGACCCATTCTCCTGGAAAGGGGAAACCAAGTGTCTCTCTGCTCACCTGGATCAGGTTTCTTTTGTCCGCCGGGGGGGCAGGGCTCTTTCAGCCCTCCACCCAGGATGGGTGTACCCCAGCACATTAGTAAAGAGTGGTGATTATGTTGTCCCATATTGTCCAATGTCACTCTGAATCAACAGGTGAAATGTTTTTTGCAAAAGATACCTGCACCCATCTGCAAAGCTATGGCACTGAAATGATATAGCAAGGTGATAACTGTGTTCCAGATTCGTTCTGAATACCAATGATGCTTAATGGGAGTCAGATCCTACTTTAATAATTTCTGAAACACCAGATTGATTTCATCACTGGTCTCTGTCTAGGTTCCAGACCAAAAATGCCGCTACAACATTAAAAAATTATTTCAAAGGTATTTTAGGTAAATGAAGCTACCAAAAAACTTCTGGTGATATACTGTTTCTAGCTCAATTATGCATATAGGCTGAGCTGATCATACCAGCTGTCCAGAGACACCTTCTGGAAAAGAACCTCAGGAAGATATGATATGAAATGAGTTCTAAAGGGCTGACAGCCCCAGTGACTAGATGACTTAGGCAATGGACACTTCAGGTTAAGGGTGAGAGATTAAAAATAAGAACATTTCATAACATTAAAAAGAACTTGTACTCAGAAAAAAAAAATGTTCCTGAGGATTAGTCATCACTAATTCTGAGATCAACAATACCTCTGTGTTGCAGCCCTCAACATCTCTTCAGTCCTCTGTGTAGCACAATGAATGTAAATGCATATTATGTGTAAATGCCTATTCACATTATCTCCTGAAGGGAGATTCACAATATCTACCAGAAGGGAGGTTGTAGCAAGGAGGGGGTTGGCAATCAATCCCAGGCAATCAAAACTAGAACAAGAGGACAAAGTCTCAAGCTGTGCCAGGGGTAGTTTAGACTCAAGGAGAGGAGAAAGTTCCTCCCAGAAAGAGTTGTTAGGCATTGACTGGAATGGGCTGCCCAGGGAGGTGGTGGAGTCACCATCCCTGAAGGTGTTCAAGAGGGGATTGGATGTGGCACTTGGTGCCATGGTTTAGTTAGTCATGAGGTGTTGGGTGACAGGTTGGACTTGATGATCTCTGAGGTCTTTTCCAACCTTATTGATTCTATGATTCTTCTAGAGAGGGTCCTGAGCAGGAAAGTAAGGTGTCCTGTTTTACCAAACAGTTCATCCATTTTGGTTGTTCAGTTTCTTCACAAATGATCTCCCTCCTCTTCAAATCACTGTTAAATTAGCAGTGTGATGTTTTGTTCACAAATTGACATACATGTAACAGTGACAAGATTTGTTGAATCAAATCTGGGCAGAGGAGTTTGTTCATTTCTTAGTGAAACGATGTGCACTTGCCTGAGCTGCTGATCTCCTAGCAGTCTTCATTTGCATGAACAACACTTCTCTGTCAGTGGGAGATGCTAGTAAAGGAAGGTCAATAATGTACACTAATTGTTGTGCTTTCCATGGCTTCCAGAAAAACACATTACCTTACAGTCACTCATTTGAGGTATTATTGTGGGTAAGCTTCTCTATAAATTAATCCTGTGTTTTCCAAACCAGCCAAGTGCTTTCTGAACAGCTGCATTTGAGGTACAGCTTCGCACTGATGAATGGGTGCAATTTTTATCCCTGGATGTCAAGCTCAACCAGTCAATGTCTACAAATATCTGAAAGGTGGCTGTCAGGAGAACAAAGCCAGTCTGGTTTTGGTGATACCCAATTATAGGACCAGGGGAAATTACATCTCAATATGAGAAAAAAGTTTTTACTGTGAGGGTGACAGAGCACTTGAACAGGCTGCCCAGAGAGGTTGTGGAGTCTCCTTCTATAGAAATCTTTAAAACCCACCTGAACATGCCCCTGTGTGACCGTTCCCTAAGTGGTCTTGCTTTACAGAGGGGTTGGACTTGATGATCTCTGGAGGTCTCTTCTAACCCCTAGCATTCTGTGATTCATGAATGATTATTTGCTATATAAATGTAAAAATGTGCTCAAAATTCAACAGATGTTTTCCAAAAGACAGATTTTTGCAGTGTGTTATCAAAACCAAACAAACTCAAACCAAATAGCAGAGCCCATGAGCTTGCTATTTTTCCAACTCACTATGAAATCCTGTATTTCAAAACTTCAGCTTGGCTCTTGTGCACAGGGAGGTCAATATCAGCTTTATTTATTTATTTTTAACAAGCAAACCAGCAGGAAATAATGGATAGTAAACAGGTTCTTGAATGAAATCCTGTTTCAGATAAGACGTGACAGTGTCCTCTTGTTTTCAAAATGTCTGTGTAGGAGGAAATAAAGTAATTGGAATGGAATGGAATGGAATGGAATGGAATAGAATAGAATAGAATAGAATAGAATAGACCAGACCAGACCAGACCAGGGTGGAAGAGACCTTCGAGATCATCACATCCAACCCATCATCCAACACCATCTAATCAACTAAACCATGGCACCAAGCACCCCATCAAGTCTCCTCCTAAACACCTCCAGCGATGGAGACTCCACCACCTCCCCAGGCAACCCATTCCAATGGGCAATCACTCTCTCTACAAAGAACTTCTTCCTAACATCCAGCCTAAACCTCCCCTGGCACCGCTTGAGACTGTGTCCTCTTGTTCTGGTGCTGGTTGCCTGGGAGAAGAGAACAACCCCCACCTGGCTACAACCTCCCTTCAGGTAGTTATAGACAGCAATAAGGTCTGCCATGAGCCTCTTCTCCAGGCTAAGCAACCCCAGCTCCTTCAGCCTCTCCTCATAGGGCTTGCACTCCAAACCCCTCACCAGCTTTGTAGCCCTTCTCTGGGCACGTTCCCGCAATTCAACATCTTTCCTAAACTGAGGGGCCCAGAACTGGACACAGGACTCAAGGTGTGGCCTTGATTCCTGCAGCCCTTACAAATAACCCATATGACATTTATTTTGGAAAAGAGCCATCATTTCCTTGGAGCAATTTATCAAGCAAGTATGGTGGTAGGCACTGTCTAAGGTTAGCACATGGAGCTCCAACAAGATTCCTGGTTTACATTTCTAGTTCCTCCAGTGACTCATGGACAAGTCAGTGTTTTTATTTGCTCAGAAAACTTGCTAAAATTCCCTTGATAGCAGCAGCACTTGTAGCCAAGTTACTGGTATTTCCCAAGAGGAGATGCAACATCTGTATCATATTTTAGTTGTCTGCAAATTATCAATAATATAATCTACCTTGAACACATGTTGTGAAACTCAACAGATTAATGGTGGTATGGAACAAAAAAATAAAGAAGGCAAACTAATTTTGAGCAAGGGGTCAGCTGAAAGCTACCCACATATGAGAGTGGGATTGCAGTTCTGTAGAGCTCCCTCTCACAACTGAGGACTCCATGAAGATTTCAAAATGATAGTCATTAAATACAGCTTAGGCATTCTCTTTAACCAGATGGAGAGTTCCACAATGAATAGCTCAACTGAGACATACAGCTGGCCTTGCAGAGTAAACAAATACTTGAGAATGTTCATGCTCATGCTCACAAACTGGCAACAGGGAGAGAAATCAGTGGCAAACCTTCTGGTTTTTGGATGACTGTCTGTGGTTGCTTCAAGTTGTTTTCCATTGCATGCACCACTTACTTTCAAAATACCCTGTGGCAAGCAATAAATAAATAAACAAATAGGTTCAGAGCCTTTACAATAAATTCCAAACCTTAATCCAGTCCCACAATGGTAGGAATTCATTCACATAGTTTGGGGCTGGAATGTCTTCAAATGTCCCCCTGTGTTTCTGCAATGTCTTCAGACAGCACAAGAAATTCCAGTTTCTGTGTAAAGAATGCCTTTTGTTTGTTTTTCATTAGTCCATCCTCTGCCAACATTGCACCTTTCAATCATTATCCTTAAAAAGCACAGCTGCAAAGACAAGGGCAAACCAAATTAAATGAAGGCTATGCTTTAAACCTTTAGATAATTGTTAGAGAAGCCACAATGCTTATCACCATCACCAGTTTCAGCCTTTACATTTTGAGAGTACTCCATGAGGTGGATGTCTTACCATGTGCATCACCTAAGTAGATTTTCCATTATCAGCAGCATTTTCATAGAATCATAGAATCAATAAGATTGGAAAAGACCTCAGAGAGCATGAAGTCCAACCATCACCCAACACCTCGTGACAACTAAATGATGGCTTCAAGTGCCATGTCCAATTCTTTTTTGAACACCTCCAGGGACAGTGACTCCACCACCTCCATGGGCAGCACATTCCAATAGCAAATTACTCTTTCTGTGAAACTGAGGGGCCCAGAACTGGACACCGTACTCAAGGTGTGACCTAACCAATGCTGAGCACAGGGCAGAATGACTTCCCTGCTCCTGCTGGCCACACTATTCCTGATGCAGGCCAGGATGCCATTGGCCTTCTTGGCCACCTGGGCACACTGCTGCCTCATGTCCAGCCTACTGTCAACCAGTAACCCCAGGTTCCTTTCTGTCTGGCTGCTCTCCAACCTCTCAGTCCCCAGCCTGTAGCACTGCATGGGGTTGTTGTGGCTGAAGTGCAGCACCTGGCACTTGGACTTGTTGAATGCCATCATGTTGGACTCTGCCAATCTGTCCAGCCTGTCAAGGTCCCTCTGGAGAGCCCTCCTACTCTCTAAGAGATCTACACCTGACCCCCACATGAAAGTGAAGCTGCTTTATTTTAACAGACTTTGCAAGAGCTACTATGTTTGCAGCATTAAATACATACTTGCAGCAAATGTGTTTTGTATCAAATGTCTTGGCCATTGGAATGGGCTGCCCGGGGAGATGGTGGAGTTGCCATCACTGGGGGTGTTTAGGAAGGGAATGGATGTGGTGCTTGGTGCCCTGGTTTAGTTGATTAGATGGTGTTGGATGATGGGTTGGATGTGATGATCTCGAAGGTCTCTCCCAACCTCTCCTCTCCTCTCCTCTCCTCTCCTCTCCTCTCCTCTCCTCTCCGAACCTCTCCTCTCCTCTCCTCTCCGAACCTCTCCTCTCCTCTCCTCTCCGAACCTCTCCTCTCCTCTCCTCTCCTCTCCGATCCTCTCCTCTCCTCTCCTCTCCTCTCCTATCCTCTCCTCTCCTCTCCTCTCCTCTCCTCATTTCTCTCCTCTTCTCTCTTCTCTTCTCTCTTCTCTTCTCTTTTCTCTTCTCTTTTCTCTTCTCTTCTAATTCTATTCTATACTAATTCTATTCTATACTAATTCTACTATATTCTAAATTTAGGTATGCCTTCAGAGGAAAATGGCAAGCATCTGGTGTTCTGGTAATACATAAAATTAATGCTACATTTTCATGGAAACAGAAACTACGAACTATACTTTTAATAAATTATAGCTAAATTTCACAGGGGTTTGGATGCTTTTACTAAAGATGCAGACGTGTCTGAGTAGGTTTTTCAGTAGTGCTTAACCATATACGAATTACTTCTCTGAAAGTTTCATTAGGATCCCACTAATTCTGTCTCTTTCAGGGATTAAACACATAATTTAATCCATATAATCTGGACCCACAGGATCTTCATCTATAAGACTTCAAGATATTTTCTAATAGGCAAAATATCCTGCATTTCTGCCTCATCCAAATTTTTCTACCTTCTCTGGACAGCAAGGTAAAGTTTTGGGCTGAAAATAATGTTTGCTCTTATTTGTTTTAAAGTAAATGTATTAAACCCCCATTTGTAGTTAAAAAAAAAAAAAAAAAAAAAAAAGGAGAAAAAAAAAAGAGAGGGACACTTAACCTCAGTCTCCCAGAAAGCTAATGGGATTTCAGTCCCTAGTGTCTAAGAGAATTGGAAAAGTGAGATGTGATGCTTTTAATTTCTTTTTTTCCCTTTAAATGATTGAACTAAGCATATGGGTGCCTCTCTTCAGGCTTTATGGATCTTTCTTTAGAGATTTAACCAGAAGTTTTATTGCAATAACCTAACTGGATATGCCACGTGTTTTATTGTCTCTTTTTTTTTTTTTTTGCCTCTGTCTTCCTCCTCCTTAGAGCTTAGGAAACACTCTGCAGCGCTTTGTCAAAATCCCAACTACACAAAGGCAGCTATGTACTATTCACTGAGGGGCTCCAGATCTGTTTTGTATGAAGCTACTAATGAGCTAATGTGTTGTTACTGCATTGGAGAACTGATATATGTGCCCTGACATGGCCTTCAGCAGAGCAGAGATGGGGACTGAAGCCTGCTTTATTGCCTTGACCAGAGTTTTTTTTCAGACAGGAGGCAACCACATAATGGAGACACTAATCTACTGTACTTCTGATCTCCCCTGAATGACCTTATTACTATAGACAAAAAACTGTGCCTATTAATCTTTGCCTGTGCCCAAATAATGCTTGGCTTCAGCTAAAATTGCTTTGAAGGGTGTTAATTAGCATTTTGCAGATAAGTGAATTTGTGATCCTGCCATTTGTCCAGTGAAAAAGTGGATTAGGGTCTTTAGGCAGAATGTGCCTGCAATAATAAATGGAAATAGTTGTCATCCACAATGCAAATTTGATTATTAGTCATCATAATGAAATCAGAAAGATTTAATTTCACATTCCCAGGATCTCTACAAAAAGATAGTTCATGCAAATATCTTTGCCTCCTTGTTTTTCTTTTATTTTACTATATTAAGAACTGAGAACACTTGGCCACAACACAAGCTCTTGGTCTGATAAACATGCCCAAGAAACAGAAAAATTCAGGGGGAAAAGAAAGAGACCTCTACTGTATTTTTTTTTAATTCTTTCAACAGATAGTTTTGTTTCTTGCTTCCTGATTCAAGTATTTTAGAGTCAAAAATATTTGAAGGTGTGATAGTTTCAGACTGTGCCTTTAAGAAAGATAGCTGTGTGGATTTTGTATCTTTGTTCCATCAAAGAAGACTAAAGATACCCATGAAAAGTAATGAAAACTCTGAGAAAAGTGATAAGTCATCAAGATCCCTGTTAAGATGCTGCTATTGTGATTGTGCTCCCTGTAATACAGGACTACAGGCTGGGGAGGGGCTTCGTGGGGTCCTCAACTGGGCCACTCAATAACTCCATTATACAAGCTCCTTTCGTAACTAACCATGCTCCAACTGAAAGTAGGTCAGCATTTCACCCATGCCTCCTGACAAGGCTGTTCCCAACCCTGTACTTAAGCCTCCTCTGAAAGGTCCATTTATTCATGAATTGTCCAAGATCATTTGTTCACGGGCCAAGAGTATTCTTTAAGTAATTCTTTCTTTTGCCCATAATCCCCAGCACTGGCTCACATAGATCAGTTATCTTTATCATTTTTCTGTGCTGGACAGCCAGGATTTTGCCCTCCTTTCACAGGAGCTGCAAGCTTTGATGTAGTTAATCTTTCCAGGGCACAGATGACCAGAGCTGTGTCTTGCAGTTTTGATGTATCTCACCAGCACCCTACACAAGAGTGTTGCTCCTTCTCTTATTGAAATATAGTGACAAAAGTATGGTTGAAAGCTTTCCCCAGGAATTTATCAACAAGGATACTAACCAGTCCCTTATATTCCAGGGAAGTTTAGAAATATGAATCCCTACTTTATTGAAAACCATTTGTGTAAGATGAAAGAGGCATAGTCCCAGGAAGACCTATATTTAACTGATTAACTACTTCCACCCTAAGCAATTTACTTCTTATTTTTAGTTTTACCCATCATCTGGCTGGGGCCAGGAGTTGGAAGGCAAGATTTGCTGAGTGATCCTGCAGTGCTTCAACAGCAGCATTGTTTGCAACAAGTTCAGAGTTCATCTGAGTTAAGACAGTTGCACAATAATAGTCAAGAATCCATTCTGCATCCAGCTCTCTTCTTAGGTCAGCAGCTGAACTTAACGAAAACAAGAGTTAAAAGGCAAACAGTTTCCAAGAAAACATTAATATTATTCTTACATTTTTTTAAAATAGAATTAAAAATTCATAAAAATAATCCAAGTTCAGCTGAGAACATTTTGTTCACACAAAAAATCAAGGTGAATTGATTCATTCTTTGGCTAAGTTTTGAGACATTATTTTTCGCTTAGAGCTGAGGTAAGTTTTAACTGAACCTTGATAATAGCTTAGTCCTGAAAAGTAGCTAGCCAATTAAAAAAGAATGTAAAAATAACCTGCCCTTCAAAAAGTGAAAGGAAACCAAAGGTATTTCAGAAAGGAAATCCTGCATTTAAAATTTTTCATAGTGAAGTACTTGGATGTTTTCTGCTTCATTCCTACCCTCTTTGGGATCAAAGGAGCGGGTGGGCGGAAATGAAAAAGACACAAAACCCCCCAAAGCCCACAACAAAGCAAACAACAAACACTAAAAAGCCCAACCCTGCAAGAAAAAAACTAAACACAACAAAAACCAAAACCTGGCCTTGAACACCCCCAGGGAGGAGGCATCCACAACTTCCCTGGACAGCCTATTCCCGAGTCCCACCAGCCTCGTACTGACAGAGACAGTTTTCTTAAACACCCCCAGGGAAGTGGTGGAGTCTGGATGGGGTGCTTGTTGCTCTGGTTTAGTTGATTAGATGGTGTTGGGTGATCGGTTGGACTTGATGATTTGAAGGGCTTTTCCAGCCTGGTCTGGTCTGGTCTGGTCTGGTCTGGTCTATCCTATCCTATCCTATCCTATCCTATCCTATCCTATCCTATCCTATCCTATCCTATCCTATCCTATCCTATTCCATTCCATTCATTGAACCATGAGATGATGAAGAGAAGTCTTGTCGGATGAAGAGTGAGCCTAAGAGTTTGGCAAATTATATAAGGTACTAAGAACTACAAAGAATAGTTGGAACCAAAGCAGAAATTAGGTTGTAATGATGCAATAAAAGCAATAATCCCAGAATTGACATTTCTGAACTGTAAAGCCAAATCCTGATCATATAGTTAAAGCATATCCAGAGACTGATGAATTAGGAAACTTTTATGGGAAATTCTACTGTAGAAGGTACAGAAGTGCTTCAGAGAAAGCAAGACGTATCAGTATAGGAGCTGCAATCACCACCAGGGGCTGAAATGGGAAATTATGACTCATATAAAATTAGAAAGCCTTGATGTAGACCAAGACTCTTTGGTCCTGGATAAATAGAGCAACCTCACACACAAAACAGAGGGGTTGTTTCAAAGTATCTTGCTGCCACATGAGTATGCCAACAGGTAAATTACTTTAAAGCCACAAGGTCATGCTTTGGAGAGCATAAAGGCAATGAAAAGTAGAAAACTCTGCCAATCTGTCCCACTGGTGTCTTAAGCTGTCAACAAGTATGCTACAAATACACACAAATTGTATGCATACCACACTTTATATACTGCCTCTCACTGTCTAAGGGAAAAATGAAATCACAATGAGGCTCCCCATCATGAATGAAGGGCATTGAAGTAGCCTGCACGTGCCCTGGCAGTGCCACATGACATCATAGGACAGCTCAAGATGGATTTCATGTTGACATAAACCACAGTTAAATTTCAGGAGCATAGGTATCAAACAACTCTAAAGACTTGCTTCATCGATGTTAAAAGAAATGTTTACCTTTTCAAGCAATTACTTAACTTTCCCAATTATCCAGAAAAATGACCTCATTGCAGCATGTAAACGTGCATTGGAGACTCTGTATGTAAGCTATATATAAAAAAAAAATATATAGCTTTTAAAAATAGATATGCAACAGGACTGAGATATTTGATGCCTAGACATATGCAGTATGAACGCACTGCTGTGGTTACTACCCAAGCCCCACTGAACATTTAAAAAAACATCTTCCAAAGTTTTTATAATGGTATCTACCTTATTTGCAAGTAACCAGCCAGATGGGATGACAAAGATCAAGTTTTCACACTTTGAAAAGCAAATCTTCCAACTTTTCCCCACAACCCTTGGGCTGCTCTTACTATCTACTTTGTCCTGGCACTATCTTCCGTGTTACCTCACTATCATGTAGCTAAGGCTGTGGGTTGGGACCTTATTGGATCAAAAAGATCAGGAGTCACTGTCCCTGGAGGTGTTCAAGAGGACATTGGACGTGGCATTTGGTGCCATGGTTTAGTAGTCATGAGGTCTTGGGTGACAGGTTGGACTTGATGATCTTTGAGGTCTTTTCCAACCTTATTGATTCTATGATTGCATGTCTCAGGCTTCAAACTGAACACAAAGAAATAATCTGGAGCATTCATTAATTCAATTTACCTTTAAGAATTGTTGGAGGTGGCATTTATTCATTCCTCACTGCAGGTTTAGAAGGAAGATGGCATCTGTAAACTTCCCTACTAAAAAGTTATCTTGGTGTCTCATATATGGTTTGAAAGGTTTCACAAAGCTTCTGCATTTACCACGACCATAAGTGTGATTTAGAAGTATGTTGCTTGGACAAGAAGCTTGTGACAGGAGATATTATCAAGCTAAGTAAAAGCCTGTCTAAAGTAAAAGGAACCTATTTGTGTATGAGCTGCTATAAGGTCAGGAAGTTGGCAGAGATTCCCTAAAAAAAATTATTTTGCCCTTCCTTGCGGCCCCCCATCCTCCATTCAGCTGTGTCCTTCCTCATAAATCCTGCCAATTTAACCTGGGCAAATTAGGAAAGTGCAGGCAAAAGCTGGAAGACAACCAGTGGTGCCAGCTACAAATTGCTTCTCACTCTCTTCAGCAGCTTAAAGAGCCACACAGGCACATGCACGTGCTATACACGTGTGGAAAAAAACCCAGTGGGTTATACATCAGCTCATTAAAGATCTATAGGATTCAGATCAGTCATGTAGGTATTAATTCTTCCATGAGACATTGCACATATTTTCCCACATAAAAGAATACAGTGGAGGCTGGAGGGATAAACTCATGGGTGGCACCGAAAAGCATGATGCAAACACAAGCTTTCCCTAATGTCACCTTCTAATGCCTCTCTTTAAAATAATAAAGGGCAAACCTATCATCAAAAGAAGTTTGCATCCAAGAGAGAGCTGGTTAATATGCACTGTTGTCCCAACAAATCGTTAAATGTGTTTGTAGTGACTTCATAAATCACTGTGTGAGGCATTGAAATAACTGGCACTACTGTTTTGGCTCAGTTACCAGTTTTACATCAGGGACTTATTTTCTAGGGTTTTTTTTTCCCCTTTAAGTTGCTGTAATCATGTGCTGCAGTTGAATCTAAACTGAAAGGCATGCACAATAAATATGCTCCCTCACTGGGATCATGCAAGCACTATAAAATGAAAAGAAAACAGTGGAAGGCATTGAAGTGGTTCACACTGTGACCTTTTATAAACCAAGAAGAGAAAAACAGCAGAAAAGCAAAATTTGTCGGATTTATCTGCTCCTTTTGGCTTCATAACAGAGATTGTGTTTGCTTGTCTTGTGAGGACATCTATGGCACAGGAGAAAGCCTACCTGAGTAGCAATGAAATCCCAGCTCAGAGCCTTCTTTCATTCACTCACATATGCAACCCAATTTGCATGTAAAGTGATGACCCTTATGCAACAGGAGTCACTGGACTGAGCAGACACTGACCTGCAAAGTAAGCAACATGTTTGCAGCTAAAGGACTCATTCTGTACCTCAACAGCAATCTTGTATGTCACATCTTTGTTATTGCTTGATCTTATGCCATGTAAACCCCCCACAAATCATCAGAAGGCAAAATAGCTACAAATGCCAGAAGGGACATTAGCATGTCTCAGCCTCTTCCAAATGTAAACAGCTACAAATCAAAAGCTGATCTTACAAAGTGCCCTTATCAGTGTTTAAAAACAATCAGGATCCTATAACACAAGGTTATCTGATTTTGGTTCTTGTATTAACAACAAATGCAGGACAGAAAACTGAGCTGGAATAGCCCAAATGTGCCTCCTGGCTTCCTGCACAACAGAGGCTCCACAAATACTATGGGGCACCAACTACTATGTTTCTGGTTCCTTTATCCCCTGGTCAAGTCACTGTTTAACAGGGCCACTGACCTTTGTGGCAGTCTTTAAAGTAATGCTAGTGCAAAGTGATCAGACTTTGATTGGTGTAAGGGTGATATATTAGCAGAAGGCCAGTTCTTCACATAATTGTACTTCTGCTGAAGGAAACAAACAAACAAACAACAGAAAAGAAACCCAAAACAAACATGAAACACACACTACAAAAGTCAGCAGTAAGTATAAAACATAACATCATATAATTTTTGAGAGTACTGTTTTCCAAACCCTCCTATATTAACTGGATTTCTCACTTTCAGACTCTAGAGTATTCCTGATTTTATGTTCTAAAGGAAAACCAAACCACTAATGGAAAACCTACTTTTCTTAGCTGGTCATACAGATATATAGCTGCTTCTCAAATCCTCAGTTCTGCTAACTTTTGTTCTTTCTTCTATACTGATACTACTACTGATACTACTTCTTCTATACTGATACTACTAGTATCTACTGATACTACTAGTATCTACTGATACTACTACTACTTCTTCTATACTGATACTACTTCTGATAAAATGGATTCAGATTCATGGGAAAAAAAATAGGTTGGAAGGGATCTCAGGACACCTGCTTCAACCTCCTCAGAGCAGTGCCAGCTTGAAAATGTTCAAAGTGAGTTCAGCTGAGGTTTGAAAACCACCAAGGAGGAACTTTTCATGATGCTTAGCCACTCTCATGATGAGGAATACATTCCTCACATCCAAATGCTATTTGCCTTGTTACAATTTGTGGTCATCACCTCTTGTCCCTTTGCTATGATGTCCTTCTGATCTTGTTTCCCCCAGTAGCTCCCTTTGGATAGTAGAAGATGGCAACTGGATCCTCGCAACCATCCCTAGCCTTCTCCAGACAAAATAGACCCTATTTCCTTAGCACCTCCTAGTTCTAGCTTCCTAACCATCCCAGTGGCTGTCCTTGCTCCAGTTTATCACTATCTTTACTGGGGGCTCAACACTACACAGAGTTATTCAGATACAGCTACTGGAATTCACCTACAAAGTCAACTGGAAAAGCTCAGCTCCTCAGTCAAAGCTAAAGAACTAATATTTGCTACAGCGAATTATGGAGATCACATATGCTTCCATTCAGTAAAGGGCTACAGGTACTGTAACTTCTGGCAAATGACAGGTACAGTCTTCAGCCACATCTGTGTAAGGGTGTTCATTTCCTGATGGATCTACAATCCTTTTAGAAGGGTCTATGTTTTGGAGATGCTTTATACTGAAATTCACTTATTTTGCAGTAGAGGAAGGACAGAAATAAAGCAAGGCAGAGTTGCTCAGTTTCTTGGTTGCTCAGTGGCATTACTATACTTCCCTCACAAATGCACAAAGTTTTCCGGTAGACTAGGAAAGAACAGTCGGGCTTTTCACTACAATGGGTTGCAGGCTTTGTTCCTACATCCAGGCAAAGGCAAGTACAGAGATACTACCAACACAGATGAAGTCTTCAGCAGCAATGCTAATCCATCCTAAGATAATTCACTATTCAGAAACTACTCCCAGTCACCCAGGGGATGTAGATATCGCTTTTTATCTATTATCTTAAGGCTAATTTTCAGGCCCCTTTCTCCCCTATCTTATTCCCATTATGCCCCTCCCAAAAAATTTGCCTGCTGTCCACGGAGAACTCCAGAAAGAGCAAGCACACCCACATGCTTCCTTGACAACCTGGGGACTTGTGCTACGTCTGAAGGTAATACTGCCTGGAAAAGGCAGCAATATACAAACCAGATATGAATATATCAAAGCCTTCAGATGTTCATAGCACAAACCACAACAGGTCCATGGAGATACAATAATCAAGCCAGTAAGAACAACGAACAAAATATTTCATCTTCAAGGAGGGATCCAAACCAGAAAAGCAAGATATATGACTTACTTATGCCCTAGTTCCATAACTTGTAAGAGGAATACCATGGGGGCCAAATAGGTAGCATTGCAATTCTTACCCCAAGTCCTGAACAGAACATTTGCATTGAAGTCATTTAGCAAATAGCTACAAATAACCCACATGCTGACCTTTGGCTTCCTGCAGCCTGTGCCACTATGAGAAATGACTTCAGGAATAATTCCATTAAAAAAGCCCTGTCCACTTGCTGACATCCATTCTGCCTTTTGCCTTCACGTCCACTTTCAAACAAAATTGCTCCTATTGGAATACCCTAGTATACTGCATTGCTGTCTAAAATCACATTACTGCTCTATTACTTCTGCCTTTGGCAAGGAAAACAATCTTGATGTTTTCTTCTTAGAGTGCCTTAGCATCCACTTTGTCAATGGTTTTGGATGGGTTCAGGAAGAACATTTCTATTGTGCAGAACATTTTTTGTAGGAACCCTTATCATTTGATGTTTTGTGAGTCCCCTGACAGCCATTTCAGCCCTGTTTGCTGTAAATGCCTTCCATAAATCTGCACTGTAACTCTCCTGAGGCCAGCATTACGTTTCCTAGCATCCTCTGCCCCAGGAGAATACACTTTGACTATCTCCATTGGTAAATCTACCGATTGAATGAAGCAAACTGCCTAGTCAATAGAAAAAAGTCCAACGGCAACATAGGAAGTCAGGAAACACTGGACAGATCCAGCAGAAATTACTGGGGGGAAAAATCAAATGCTTGTACGGAAAGTGTTGTAATTTAGTTTTATTTCGGGTCTAAAAGTGGAAAAACTTAAAGCTTCATACTACTTTACAGCGGCGCCGTTCAGGGCCTGCCAATGTTTCCATTATGAACTGCAATTTTCAGGGGTTTATAACTCAGCCATAAAAATTTGCTTTGGGATGAAACTAGAAATAAAAGCTCTCCACCCAAACCCTAATTCTCTCCCCCTCTTTATTTTCTTTTTTATTTTCCTTTTTTTCCTTTTTTCTTTTAGGAAGAGAGTTAAATTGAATTTTCGTAATTTTAAGCCAGCCAGAAAATGGGAATTTTGGGTCCTTTTTGTACTATTACAAAATACAGCTTCATTTAGAAGCACCTGGGGTTACAGCAGATGAAAAATCAAATACGTGTCGATATCATTACACTGCAACAGGGCAAAGGGCTTTTTGGTTTACATTAAGAAACGTGAAAATGGTTCCTAAGAGATGGGCAGCAGTTATTCTGTGCAGCTCTGCAATAGCAAGTTCTCATCCAGAGTACTCTACCCAATCTGAGTATCACGTTAAAAAGGAGTAAACCACAGAAGAACAATAAAAATTGTACAGACCTAAAAAAAAAGTTACACAAGACTGAAGAACTTAGGATTCATCTAGGAACAGAATATGGAGGGATAGGTGGTAACAGTTTTCCCATATGAAAAAAAATTGGTAAGGAGGATGGTGATCAGATGCTTTCCAGGTTCACATTATAAAGAGTAAGGGGGGAAAAAAAAGTTTATCTGCAAGAATGAAGTTTGAAGTTACATGTCTTGTAAGTTCTGAAGCTGTGCCAGGGGAGGTTTAGACAGGATGTTAGGAAGAAATTCTTCATAGAGAGAGTGGAATGGGCTGCCCAAGGAGGTGGTGGAGTCACCATCACTGGAGGTGTTCAGGAGGAGACTTGATAGGGTGCTTGGTTGCATGGTTTAGTTGATTCAGTGGTGTTGGATGATAGGTTGGACACGATGATCT
The DNA here is from genome assembly GCF_014839835.1 of Dryobates pubescens. NCBI lineage: Eukaryota > Metazoa > Chordata > Aves > Piciformes > Picidae > Dryobates > Dryobates pubescens. Next base: position 12,133,660 of record NC_071613.1, on the reverse strand, counting down.
TGAAGGTCTCTTCCAACCTGGTTTATTCTATTCTATTCTAAAGAGTTATTCCCCTATACAACCAAAGTACCAGAGTTATCCACATCAGTTTGAATGGAATTTGGGAAAGAATTAGGGGTGTCTTCTGAGATTCTTATCAAGAAATATTTGCTGGATTCCAGTCCTTTCTGTGGTAGCTTATCACAAAGGCTGGGAGTTTATGGTAATTTCAACACAGTGTAAAAATACTGATTTATAATTTGAAAAGATTATGAAGCTTTGAAGAGCTTCTGACTTTGTTTTACACTTGGCTGGGGGGATCAGCTGACAAAAGCATTTTATTTTATGGACATCCCATAAATTTTAAATATTGCTGATTCTTTCCTAAAGAGAAGCTTATCTCCAAGTGGTGGCTGGGGAACAGATCATAACCTGCTGCCCCTCTCAAAGGCTTCTGACGTTTCCTACCCCCTTCTTGACCCCTGTAAGTATTATGTATTCTCTGACTTGAGGTTATAGCCCCTAGGGTCTTTCCTCTAAAGGTTATTCACCATCTTTGGTGTCCTGCCTCACCCTCTACAACCATGTCTCACTGGATTGAATCCTGCTTGTACCTCTGATATCTGAGGTACCTGATTCTCAAGTTTTCACCATCAACTTCAAACAGTACCCTGGATCACAATATTATACATTGATTTTTATCCTAAAAAACCCCAACCCAAACCCAAACCCAAATTCCCACAAACAAAAACAGTAGGGCATGTCTATTTTTCTTCATAGAAGGTGTTTCTCATGCATGCACACTACTGTGACAACGCCTCAGTACACTCAGGTTGCAACATCAGATCCAAACACACTCAAGATCTGGATTTTTTACCTCTGCATCTGGCAACTGAAAGGGCAAGAGCATAACCTGGGCAGAGTCAATCAACCTAACAGCACGTTGACAGGCTTGTTTTATTGTAATGCTGACAAGATACATGATACCCTTGTCATCCATACACCAAACACGCCTTTGCAGACTGAAGAAACTTCTTCAGCATTTGCCTCCTGCCCCTTCCAGAGCTGTACTCTGAGTCCAAACCATTGCTCAAACCAAAAAGACATGGAGAGAGCTGGGCTCCAATCTGAAAATACCTTGGGAAGGGACCAGATATCTATGCCCAGATAAGACCACACAGGGTGAGCGTCTCAGAACTATTTCAGGCCAAAGTCCATCAAATCTGTGATGGTATAGACTACACTGGAAATTAAGTTTTGCTTTGAAAATTGTTCAAGAATCAATTGCCACTAGAGATAGACTAAGACATGAGCCACAGTTTTGTTACAGAAATGTGAGATTAAGTATAAGGTGACAGACAAACTTGGTACACTCACATGGTAAAAAATGCACAGTCTGTGTCAGCAAATGTGTGAAGGCTGAGCTTGAGTTTACTCAGTGATGTCACAGAGCTGCACAGACTCCTCTGTTCTTGGTCCTGCTCTGGATGGTGTCCCACAGTGCTCACTGCTACCATACACATGCTGCTCCATGCTGCATTGTAACAGGACAACACACAAGACTCAGTCCCCCCAGATTTCTTTCCCTTCTCCTCATCCCCCTAATGCCAAGATGTTAACAAAATAGACAGTAGATTACGTTAGCTGCACAGAACTCTCATTTTTCAGTCTGGCATTTGAAGTTCCACATCTCACCAGCTAAGAAATTTTCAAGAGCAATAACAAAATGAAGCAATACTACTATAAGCAGTCCTTGGGTGGGTTACAAGTCAAGCTGATGATGGCTAAGTTTAATCACCTTCAGAACCCTGTAACCTCCCTGAAATAGCCCAAAATGTTGTGAAACGGAATTTGTCCACAGAAAGCAAGGAAAGCAGACCTTTTAATTTACCAGACTTACAGCTACGATTATGACAATAATGGTGGGGCAGAATGTTCCCATTACATCAGTAGATCTATAATTAGCCCCTAATTTTGTTTTTGAGGGAGTAACAACATCTTTCAGCTTGCCTCTGGTGGCTGTATTAATCGCAGTTCTGATGTCCCCTTAATAGCTGTCAGCATCATGCCACAATCTTACCTACGTTTTCGTGAGGCTTGAGAAAAGAAAAAAAATCTTACTGCTGAATTGCCCCTTTGACATCCTCTTCTACTTGATGTACTATCCAGGAGAAGCAGCTCCTCAGCTGGCCCAGGGTCAAACCCCCAGTAATTCCACTCATGTCAGGTCCTCAGTTGATGTATATTGGCACGGTTTGACTGGTCCCAAAGGAGCTACACCAATTTACAGAAGGAACTGGCACAGACAACTCTGCTCTACTCTGTATAGCATTAACAGGTCCTCCTAATTATTTATTGAAAGAACATTTTCTTTTCCTACCGCTTTCTAAAGCCAAGTCCCTCCAAGGTGGTCTCAGTCCAGTGCCTGGAGCTGGATGTTAAGCTGTTTTTGAATGCCTGCAAGTTTTGCGTGCCACTGTCAGGTAACCTTACCAAGTTTGGCCAGGCTGCCAGAAGCTAAATGCATTGAAAGCTCTGGATATAATGCTGGGCACAAATCTGGAAACACAATTTGCACCACTTTGCTCTCAGTAAGCCAAAACACAATTTGACTACGAGAGACATCAGTGCATGCAGATGTTATCCATGTAAATCATTATAACACACTCACTTGTGGTTATAGCCCTGGAGGGAATCTGGCAAAGTGAAATGAGGCCCATCCTTCTTAGCACCACTTCAGCATTTGATTAAATACAAAGGGAAGGGTTTAAAGAAATTGCAATGAGTTAAAATTTAAATGACTTGAGGTAATTACAGCAGAGTAGTTTTTAAAGCACACCACATTGATTTCAAACACTACTACTACACACAGCAATTGATGGAAGTACACACGGAAGCATTTGATAGACAACGAGCTATGCTATTATTTCTGCTGCAAGAGTAGTGCAATTTATTGTGCTAGCCCATTAAAGTTCTGCGGCTAAAAATGTGATGGCTGAAGTTGCTTTCCTGATGCAACTTCCAGTCAAAGAACACAGATGGTTGCAACTAAGAAATAAATAATATAGGCAGTGTTTTCTGGATATTTTTTTTTGTTTTCAGAAAAATATATTCTTATAGTAATAATTTTAATATTCTAAAAGGGGAAGGTGGAAAGAAAAATACTTATTTCCCTGTCTTCCATTTATCTCCCCTTTTATCCATTCCCTTGGTGAAAAGGAAGTAAATAGAAGAGAAACGTAGACAAAAATCATCAAAGGAATGATGAGCTTTTATGGCTTCTGAAGAGAAACCAAAACTCTTTTCCAGGCTGAAAGGAAGAGGGGTGGAAGGGAGAAGAAAAAATTTAGTTAAGCAGAATTGTTTTGAAAAATAGCTAACAAAACAGAAATTGTGGCATTGTACTCCCCCCCCCACTCACCAATGCTATTGGTTGCATTTCAAAACCTTATACAATAAGGGCAGTCAGCCTTGAAGTCTGGAAGAGAATTCAGCACATTATTGGTGGATGATTTCAACATAGTCACAAGGGGAATGCATTTAAAGAGCCATATGTTTGGCTGGCACCAAATCAAATTCCATTAAATAACACTGCATTCTGCTACACAAAAATTTACTTAGCATAGATTTCACATGAGAACTAATTTGCTTGATAGGAATATTGCTGATGTTTATGTTGGTTTACCGTAATGAAAACAGTATTTTGCAAACTATGAACAAATGCATACCAGTAGTTTTACAGTGGCTTAACCAAAGTACTGGTAGTGCTTCAAGAAGGGAATTTATACAATATGTATGTATCTCAGTGCTGCTCATGCCAAACATAGTAAGGGGGTTCTGCTATGAAGATGGAACTTGCTTGTAACACTGGGAGAGCAGACCTAAGTTTCCATGTGGGCCACGGGGAGAGATGCTGAGGTGAGGAGGATTACATACAACTCCAGGCTTGAAAGTTTGCTGTGTTCAAAAATACTTTCAGGAAAACATGCACATCCAGTTCTGGTGGAAGGGAGCGTGACAAGATGATCTCCTTACTCACAACAATTCTTCAGCAGTCATACAGGCAGTCGCTTACCCACCGTTCTACCTGAACATCAACCCCCTAGAAGCAAGACCAAGGGCCCTTATAAAAAATGTGAATTTCATATACCATTGCCTATCTGGTCAACAAATCTGCCAAATATTTTCACATACAGAAAAACACTGGCAACTGAGTTGTGCTATAAAAAACAATAGAACATCTTGAGCATTTCACTTTGCAGCTCTATGAGGTCTGGCATTAATCAATTGGACATCCTCAGGAAAAAAAAAAAAAATTTCCTTAGTGGGGAAAAAAAAATAGTTCTTCCAAGAAAGTCACCTTAAGTGTTTCACATGTTTATATTTTTTGCTTAGAGAAGCACAGTTTAAAAAAAAAAAATAAATGAGAGGGAGCCAAGGATGATTTAACGATGCACTTACTGAAACCTCTGCAAATTGTCTCTTTTGTCAGCTTTTGATATACAAAGTCTGCCTTGGCACTTGTAATCTTAATATCCATTCTTTTCTCTTCACCAGGACAGTTCTGACTTCTGATTATGAGTCATGCTGAATTATAAACACAAACGGAAGCACGGGCCATGTTGTTTCCAAAAAAATATGTCCATGTGTTATTCAAAATACTGACAGCACCATCCCTCATTTCTGATCCAGCTCATTACCAAGGAAATCACTTTACATGAGCACATGGCACTCCACTTGTGTATGTGCTGCAGGTGTCCACAGCAAAAAAAAACCCCAACCTTTCACTGGTAAAGACAAATCTGCGTTGTTCTAAGCGCAAACCCAATGTGATGTGTCGTGGGATCAAACATTCCTCCACAGGCTGATTGCCCAATAGGAGAGGGAATCTACTTCTAAACAAGCTTCCTCTCCCTTCCCACACCAGTGGGGAAAGAAAAGTGGTAGTAACTGGAAAATACTCTGATGCATTAAGGAAAAAAAAGGTTGATGCCCTTTCCAAACCTTGAGTGCCTCACTGGGCATTTATGAAGCAGTGCTTCTTCTGCATAAATACTGAAAAATATTAGTTTGGCTGGATTAAGTCAACCATAGGCTTTAAGGCAGCAATATTTGGCTGAAACTCACTCCAGAAAAGATTTTTACACTAAGATTGACTAAGACAGCAGGTAAGCCTTGCATTCTGATTTAGTTCTGTGCATTTTAAAGGCCAAAAAGCAGAAATCATGTTTTCTATGAATTCTCTACTGCATACATGACAGTAACATCTGTCAATGGCTTTTTAAATGCAGGCTACAATATGATGTGCTTGACATTTACCAGTACACATTCTGACAAACACTTCTAATTACTGCAAGAAAGCACAAGGCAGGTTTTGAGATTCAGAGAATTAGATTATTACTTCTTCATGTGTCATTTAATTTAAACCAATAAGAACTTTCAAGAATCCCATGTAACGTATCCACCAACCACTAAATACTGCCCCTGTGAAGTAGTGAAAAAAAGTAGTAAGTATATTCTCTGGACTGTTTTGACTGTTTTCACTATGTTTTAAGGCTCAGGAAGCCTCATTGCCTTTGTTCTCAGGAATCCAGCTTCCTTGTCAGTAGCAATTAATGATCCAAGAATCATATTTGAAACTCATTACTTCCCTTTTAGAGAAGTTAATAAGGAGCAACCAACTCTTGCTTGTATTTTCAAAGAAGCTTAAAGATTTACACAGCTCTCACCAGTATCCACAGCCATCACATGCTTAACAAAAGAGTGGGATTTCTGTACTCGCAAAACCTACCTCAATTATGGCAGGTTAGCTAAGGTAGTCAAGCTCACCACTGTGTCCTGGCAAATAAAAGGTCTGACTTAGATCCACATTTTTTTCCCCAAGTCTAACTGTTCAGTAAATAGTGTTCACCCAAGACACAGCAGACAAAGTAATTTCTCACCACTGCCTGAGAGGGTGCAGGTTATATTGCACACTTGCAGGAAATTACTCAAGCTAGTGATCAGTAGACTAATATAGGATATCCTGTCTTCACAACTACAATAGTCAGAAACTTCTTAAAGAGATGGAGAACAGGCCCTTCTTTGCAGGCCCTCACCTAAGCAGAGGAAAATCTGGACTACCTTCTCTGTTCATTTGAATGTTGATATGGTCTGTACTAAAAGATGTAAAATAAATGGACTATATAAGTAGCATTTTAAGGCTTGCAACACAAGTGAACATGTTCAGATGGGCAGAGGAATTAAAACCAGGTGTCTCATGTCTTTAGCTGATGCTAGCCACTGAAGTATAGAATGGGGCTGGGGAAACCACTGCCTTTTCCTTCTGGCTGTCATTTGCAAAGACAAATATTCTCACTCACAGCTCTGTACAGGAAAAGCACTTGTCTCCCACATGCTGAGCAAGTGCTACTGATCAGTTGGTAGCTAAGACATGAACAGGATGCTGTTAAGTCCCATTGCAGTGCACAGAGAATCTGCTACTTGAAACAGAACTGCCGACTGATATTTCTTCTGACTAATGATACCAGGTTCTCACAATGGAAGGGGGTTTGGAAAACAAGAAGAAAAAAAAAAGCAGGAAACTACATGAATTGGTAATTGTGTTACTTCCTTTCTCTAGAGCACCTTTATCTACCTGCATCACAAGTGAAGGTTGATTCAAGTTGAAGAACACGTGGAATAGGTTTTTCTTCTAAGATCATAGAATCATAGAATCAATAAGGTTGGAAAAGACCTCAAAGATCATCAAGGCCAAACAATCTTCTCAGCTGTCCAAGAACATGTGTCAGTTGGAAAATAAGCTCCCATTGCTTGCCTCCATCTATATCTTAAATTTCATTCCAGCATTGTCCACTAGGTTACCATTTCCATGTTTTGCCATCTGGATCTGATCTTTATAAACACAAGTTACATGTGCTCACTTAATCTGTAGACACTTCTTAAAAGGCTTTAAAGATGATTCATTAAAAAAAGCTAAAGATTTAACATGAGAAGAGATTAAGCAGAGAACTTCTTACTTTAATGTTACCAATACCAATACTTTATGTTACCAATACCTTCTGGCTTCCCACATTGATCAGCTGATGTCTACCTTATTCAGATCTGTTCTCTGGGTCTGTATGTCTGCACTAGCACATTAATTACTCGAGGGGCACCCAAATTCACAGCAATGATCTAGCCATAAATTTCAAACATCTGAAAATACAAATGTATGATGTCAGAAAATGAAAAGAAAAAATACCCATACTGCTTCAGGAGCAGACAAGCAATGGTTGGAACACACTTACTAAACCCAAAAGAGTAAAGTTTAAATTAAATTGAATTATGCTTTTCACCAAAGCAGTATCTAAGCTCCAACAAACTACCCATCTGAATGGACTTACTCAGTTAGGTTGTATTTTTAAACGGTATTAAATTTTTCTACTTAAATGCCAAACTCTTTTTCTAAGCTTGAAAGAAAAAAGACCTCGAAAGAGTTACAGTAGGAGTATCAACAATGTCAACTAAATGCTTCTGCCTCTTCTAGATCAGCACAGCACAGTGTTGCTCTCTTTCTAGTTTATGTTCTCCTATTTTTTGGTAGCTCAAGTGAAACAGATTGAACAGACTGAAATTTTGCAATTTATTGCTCAAAACAAAGTACAGGATTGTATCTGTAAACACATTTTTCCTCTTTAATGTGTAAGAGAAAAATAGGAGAAAGCCCATGTACAAGGAAAAAAAAACCAACCAAACAAAAAGACCCAGAGTTTGCTTCTCATCAGAGTACATGGGACCTGTCACCTTAACACCTTCACATGCTATGCAAACACCCCTAAGGATATCAGGAGTGAAATATTAGGGATGAATGAAAAGTTGCATTCTTTTCCATTCTCTTCATCTAAATCTAGATACAATATGCAGGACATACCAGTTTAGGGCTCTGTGTGCCCTGTCACCTGCTACTGTAACTGTCCCATCACCATATGAAAAGTTAGTTAAAAGGGAATTAAGTTAAAGATGCCGCAAAGTACTTCAAGCTCCACCTAGCAATCAATGAGTAGATCCTGGAGCTGCAGTGCTATAAGCATTGCTGAGTTCCCCTTTTGGTACATGACCTCCTGCCCTGTCCTCCAGTATCAATTTGAAATTTAATTTTTTTAAAGTGTATTAAAAAGGGGCCAGGTCAAGAAAAAAACCACAACAGGGCCAGTTAGTCACAAATCCTACCTCGATTACTTCTGAAACATGCTGTCAAGCAGCAGGGCTAATTTTGACTATTAAAGTTTTTATTTGACTAGAGATCTAACAGCAGGCCCACTGTCTTCAAGGACTAATATTGCCTCTGGCTGCTTCTCAATACCAGCCAGCAGTCCAATTTTTCCTGGGCTAAACTTCAATCTGTTTGTCCAGCCTGAGCTAGGCACCATCTGGGACACAGATCCACACCATACTAAGCCAACCTGCTAGGTGAGTCACACTGTCCTCACAGTAGCTACCTCTGTACACTGAAGGAAACCTCTATTGAGAATTCTTCCAGCACCTCAAAAGTGACCTCAAAACTTGAGATTTGGGTTCTCTTTCCAGCATATACTTAACAGGTTTTCAATCTTGTATCACAGTGCATCTCCTGATTAGTTGGCATTTCACTCACAAGCCAAGGAAGATGGAAGAAAACAGATGCAAGCGGGAGACTTGTTTTCTAAGATCACTGTGAAATGTAGACCTTGTAACTTGCTTCTCAGCCTACATCGAGGGAACAAAACCAAACTCTATATCCACTGCACTTGCAATTTTTGAGACTGTAAAAATAATCAAGAGAACTGGTTTTGGCCTGGTAATAATTTCTGTTCCCTCCATGATCTTATTTCAACTGTTTTGTGCTATTCTCCGACCTTATTAAAAGCCACCTTGCCGGGAGCCCACCACTTTCCCATCTGAATGCACTTGTCATCGAAATTAATTACCACCTTGCATTCGTGGTTCAAACAGCCTCCCGATAGGAACTGCAGGAAGACAAGAACACGGTGCAAAACTCAAAATGATGTATTATTACTAAAATGCTACAATATCACTTGTCAAGGACTGTAATTAGAGTGGGGCTAAGGCAATGTTAGCTCAGCTGCCTCTGAACACACCTGTTTCAATTTAATTTGTAGTAATTAGGGAGCCTAGGGCACCAAGGAAAAAAAAAAGGCTGTTCAGTTACTCTTTCAAATAGCTGAGTTTTCATGTGCCATTTAAAATCCTGTTTTTCAGAACAGACTGCTGACTTGCTAATGCTAGCAAAATGAAATAAAGCAAAATATTTTTAGCAGCAGGAAGTTGTTACTTGCTACTGCCAATTACATGCCTTGTACTTGAACAGTGACATTTTTTCCCCTTTGCTTATTCTTCAAGATAGGTAAAAGCTGGCTTAGGTCTTGGTGCATGAGGATTTGAACACAACTCAGTCCCCTGGAGCTGGCCGACACTTGTGGAGTTGGAGCCAATACTGGCGGCAATCTGCTATGACAGAGCAAACAACGGTGTCCTAGATCCACTCTTCAGAAAAGGAGGAAGGAGAAGATTAAGCAAGAGACTTGGATCTATTGACTTTGGCAGAAGGCTGAATACCTTGTCATGCTAATAAAATTACTGAATTTGGGAAGGAGAAAATGGGGCAGAGGGGAAAAAAAATAAAAGCAGCATTAAAATTGCATAAGAACAGATATTTATACTGATTTAATTTATCAAAGTGACACAGAGATGAATCATCCACCAGTAAAATCAAGGGATACAAATTGTCTTTATATCAGAATCATTATTTACAGCTCTCAAATAGTCACAGAGGAGTCAAGCATCTTTGTCCTTTAATTTAAAATGTGATCTTGTAGGCCAAAATAAAGCTGTTGGCAAAAACAAGTTTCTACAGGAACAGTGCCCAAAGAATGATTTCTTCAAAAACAGGATAGGACTTAACAATCATGATGGTACTTATTTATTTCTTTTTTTACCCCCACTCTATGAACCTCATGGGGCTCAAGCAACTCGCATAAAGCTAGATCTCTGAGTAACAAAACAGTAAGAAGAGGTAGTAACAAGAGTCTGTGGCATAGTAAGGCACAACTACTTCTGACTTTTAGAAATGTAACACCATCGGTTAACAATTTTGAGGGGGAATACAGCTCTGCTTTGATGCAGGTTCATTCCCTCATGCTGAGAATCCATCTGAAGCCAACAAGGTTCCTCTCAGTGAGCTAACGTGAATATATGCATGGATCTCTACAAGTCCATTGTTTTAATAATTTTCTGCTGTAATGCCATCAGAAAGACAACTTGCTTGTTTTTCCATCATTGAACATACACACACAAACAAAGGTACCTGGGAAATTCAAAGGAATAATTCCTGAATACAGTTTTCATTATTTAAAAGAATATTTTTAATACCATCAGTCATTATTTTCCATAAGCTGACATAGATGTGCGTTAAAAAAAAATTAAGTGAACTTTAGCGGTGCCTACCTGCAGCCATGCTTATACAGCATATATATAGAACACCCATATACATGCCATACATGACCTTAAACCCACAAAACCCAGAAAGCACACTGAAGCTGTGTCCTTCATTTGTTTGTCTCTGCCACTTCAACAGGTAATTTCTTTGCAATCCAGGTTTTTAGCTCTTCTATTTCAGCTCTGCTTAACTCATGATACAGGTTCGGGAAAGTATGGAGTGATGCTGTTACTCCCAGTGACTGTAGCATCTTGTTGGTCTCTTCGCCCCATGAGTAGAGAACTAGGTCATCAGCAGTTCCATGACACTGAAATAATTCTGGAAGAACATTCTGATTTTTTTTCAAAGCCTAGATGGTGAAGAAACACAGTCAGACACATCATTAAAACTTTTAAAAGAATAATTATCATTACATAGTGACAGTTTATATAGCATTTAATTTACTAGCCTGTGATTTAGTGGTCATATTTTATTATGTCTACAAAATCAAACAAGGAAGTATTGGGAAAAAACTGCACTTCAAATTTCAGTGTGCTAAACTCTTGACAAATGATAGGGTTTACTGTGAGATCTATATATTATTGCTCTCTACAACTACCTGAAGGGAGGTTGTAGACAGGCAGGGGCTGGTCTCTTCTCCCAGGCAACCAGCACCAGAACAAGAGGACACAGTCTCAGGGTGCACCAGGGGAGGTTTAGATTGGATGTTAGGAAGAAATTCTTCCTAGAGAGAGTGATTGCCCACTGGAATGGGCTGCCCGGGAAGGTGGTGGAGTTGGCATCATTGGAGGTGTTTAGGAGGAGACTTGATGGGGTGCTTGGTGCTATGGTTTAGTTGATTAGGTGGTGCTGGATGATAGGTTGGACGCAATGATCTTGAAGGTCTCTTCCAACCTGGTCTGGTCTGGTCTATTCTATTCTATTCTATCCCTATTCCTATTCTATTCTCTATCCCTCTCCAAACAGGAGAAATAGAAAAAGAAAACATGGCAGCAGATGAAGCCCATGGGTATTGTAATTCATCACAAATTTTCGAGTAATAGTTACACTTACATGGACTCTAATGACTTAAGGACAACTTGCATTAACAAGCATTTGTTAATGCATTTGTTACTTTGAATGAAATTACTGTATTGTCTGTGCAAAAAAAGCAACAAAGGAAGGGGAAGTGAGACCTGAAAGATGTCCTAGCATGGCAATTTGGTGAGGTTCCCCCACCTCTAGGGCCTGCACCATAAGAAGGGCATCAAACTGATGGAATGGGTCCAGAGGAGGGCCACAAAGATGGTCAGAGGACTGGAGCCCCTCCCCTGTGGTGACTGGCTGCAAGAGTTGGGGCTGTTTAGCCTGGAGAAGAGGAGGTTCTGGGGAGACCTCAGAGGGGTCTTCTTAGGACCTGAAGGGGACCTACTAGAAAGATGAGGAGGAACTTTTTGTAACAGCTTGTAGTGATAGGATAAGGGGCAATGGCTTTAAGCTTGAGAAGGGTAGGTTTGGACTGGATATTATGAAGAAATTCTTTACAAGTGAGGGTGGTGAGACATGGGAACAGGTGGGCCAGGGAAATCGTGGATATCCCCTCCCTGGAAGTATTCAAGGCCAGGCTGGATGGGGCCTTCAGCAATATGGAAGGTATCCCTGCCCATGGAACGGGGTGTTGGAACTAGATGATCTTTAAGGTCCCTTCCAGCCCAAACCATTCCATGATAATACACTTTTTCTCTTTTTCCAAGTAATGTCTTGTCTCCCAGGCAACCAGCACCAGAACGAGAGGACACAGTCCCAAGCTGTGCCAGGGGAAGTTTAGGCTTGGGGTGAGGAGGAAGTTCTTCCCAGAGAGAGTTGTTAGCTGTTGGAATGTGCTGCCCAGGGAGGTGGTGGAGTCACTGTCCCTGGAGGTGTTCAAAAGGGGACTGGATATGGCACTTGGTGCCCTGGTCTAATAGGCATGAGGTCTTGGGTGACAGGTTGGACTTGATGATCTTTGAAGTCTTTTCCAACCTTGTTGATTCTATGATTTGAATGTCGTAAGTTTTGACTACTAGTCAGTTGCCTCAGATGAATAAACATGCTGTACTCAAATTTAATTATCTTTTTTTTTTTTTTTTACCTAAGCAGCTCTGTAAAGTCAGTCACACACTCACCTGGTACACAGCAGAGTCCTTATTGAGAAAACTAGACAGGGCAAAGACTCCAGCCAGATCTTGATGAAACCTATATGCTAAATGCATTGCCATTCCGCCTCCCATCGAAAAGCCTCCTAGGACAAAACCAAAGAAACAAAGATTGGATGTTGCTACACAGCTTTATAACCCAGCATCTGTTTTGTTTTTATTTTCAGATTTGTTTGTTTTATAGACAAGGCAACCAAAAAAACTTCCTGATGTAAAGGTTACAGTGATCTTAAAACTATGATTAAATGAAGGAAGTGGAAAGCTAAAGTACTGCTGAAGAGTCATTCCTGGTAAGGGGAAAAAGAATAAAATAAACTTTTTTAAAAATCAGCCAAAATGCCATTACTTTAGAAGCCATTTGTGTGTAGCCCCATGTAGATGGAACACTTGGCCTGATGCTCTCCAAAGTTTACAAAGCAGAACTCTCTAAACAGAGAATTCTCACTGCTTTTTTATTCAACATACTTTTCACCTAGCCTAGCAGCATGCACACAATGATCTGTACATAATCAATGAATATTCACCACTTTAGACTAATATGCAGGAGCTGTGGGGTGGGTTTTTTGTTGTTAACATGTCAGGATATATAATAAATCAGGAGAAATTGCAATGTAGTCCACCTAAGGTCTAACAGAATCTCAAGAAAGAAATCCAAACTACTGCATTACTTCACATGGACAGAGTACACAAGCTATTATATCCACAGACTGCATTGGGTTGGAAAGGACCCTCTGCAGTGAGCAGGGACACTTCCAACTGGATCAGGCTGCCCAGGACCACATCAAGTCTGATCTTACATGTCTCCAGGAATGGGGCCTCAACTACATCCCTGGGCAGCCTGTTCCAGTATTTTACCACTCTCATTGTAATAAAAAGTCCTACTTAGGTCTTACCTAAATCTGCCTTGTTCTAGTTTAAAACCAGTGCCCTTCATTCTATTGCTACAAGCCCCTCTAAACAGTCCTTCCCCGGCCTTCCTGTAGGGTACCCTCCAGATATTGAACAGCAGTTATAAGGTCTGCTCAGAGCCTTCTCCTCTCCAGGACGAACAGCCCCAATTCTTTCAGCCTGTCTTCACAGGGCAGGTTCTCCAGCCCCATGATAATCTTTGTGGCCCTCCTCTGGACCCACTCCAGCAGGTCCATGGCTCTCTTGTGTTGGGGGCCCCAGAGCTGGACACAGTACTCCAGGTGATGAGGTCTCACCAAAGCATAATGACTAGGGTGAAGAATGACAGGCTGCTGAAATCTCTTCTAGCACAGAGATGGCAACCAGAAGAAAGGTTAAGAAGTGCAAGCTCTACTTAGACTGGTGTTAGCTTCCAGAACGCTGGTGATGCAATTGGTTTGTGCCAAGTAGTTAACTGGTGTTAATTAGTTGCAAAACTCTGTGCCCAGACTTTTTTCACACAAGAGATAGGAAATTAGGAATTTAAAAAGAAAGCCAAAAATAGTAGACAAACCATTTCAGCTTGTTACCTTTTGCAAGTGATTAAAATGAGGCTCCAGAACGGGAAGAGCTCACTTGCAAGGGCTACATAAGCCCTTCGGGGTTGATTCCATGCTATGCAGAATTTGACATGGATGCTAAATAAAACCCTGCCAGGAAGCAGTGCCACTGCAGCACCACAACTAAGCCCTCTTCAGCTTTGGTACCTCTCTGGATTCTGGGACCACACAGGCCATCTCTGGCACACACAAGCTCAGAGGCAGAAAACACTGTACTTCCTGGACTATTCCTAATGGGGAATCCTTTTTCAGCGTGTTTATCTACAAGCCCCAGCAGGGCTGAAGCCCTTCTAGCTCACACTCCATCCCATGTTACGACTGAAAGGTTTGGCTGGATTTGTGCAGGAAATTTTCCTGAAAACACCAGACTAATCCAGACACAAAGTGTCCTCTTTCTGTCTCCCACACAACATTATCTTTTGATTTCTGGTAAGCTTCTGATCAGAATTTCTAATAAGTTCATGATTCTTTCTTACTTACTGTTACCTTATTCATAGAAATTCATAGACTCATTCAGGCTGAAAAGAACCCTAGGGTCAGCGAAGTTCACCCTTACAAAGTTCACTCCTAAACCATATCCCTAAGCAGCACATCTAAATGACCTTTAAACACATCCAGGGATGGTGACTCAATCACCTCCCTGGGCAGCCTATTCCAGTATCTGACTACTCTTCTGTAAAAAAAGTTTTTTTCCTTGTAGTCTTAAGACCCAATTATGGCCAAAAGTGGTAACTCCAGGTTCCTGACTTACTTGGGTTTTAAGAAGAGACTGGATGAGGCAATTAGTGCCTTGCTCTAGTTGATTAGATAGGGTTGGGTGATTGGTTGGACTTGATCATCTTGGAGGCCTCTTCCAGCCTGTTTGATTCTGTGTGTGTGTACGACTTTAGGGAGAAGCACCAAGACCACACAGTGTGGAAGACTGGAGTCTGTTTTCCTTCTTCAAACACAGCTCTTCATTGAATTAAGAGAGCTGTGCCCTCAAACTAGGAGATATAGCTGGGATCCCCATGCTATGCACCCAAGGGGTTGATAATACCCTGATTTATCTTTGGTCAATAAAGCCAGGCCCTGCTATTTACTCTCCAAATCAATCTTTAACCAGTCCAAAGTTAAATGTAGTGTGTTGAAGTGCCCAGAGGAACTTCAGAAACGAAGGCACCTGAGGACAAGTAGGAATGAAGGTGAGTAAACACATCTTGAAAGTTCCCACAGTTCACATCACCTGAAATTTCAAATAAACTTGTTTTCACAAACATAAAATTACTGAAAATGCCAACTGAAATGACAACATTTTGCATTTGCCTACACAAATACAGATATACTGTGGCTACATATAAAATTAAGTCTATTTTAAGTATTTCAGAATACAGGGGGAAAAAAAGCTGCATTGAAAACTCATTACTAGTTTGTAAATGATTTAATCTAAAATTTTGTACCCAGTTAGTCACAGTCTGGCAACAGTGTCTCCAATTACTCACCAGCAGTCTTTGACAATGCAGTCACCTTCTGTTTAGAAGAATATTAGGTAATGGTTCTTTTATGTGGCTCATACTACTATGAGAAAATGTAATACAAAGGACTAGCTCTTTGAATTGGGTTTTCCAGGGGAAAACCTGAAGTTTATCACTTGATACAATCTCTGAATAAATAACATACAGTAAGTGCTTCAGAAACAACAATGTGAATAAGCATTTGTAGTTGGAGACAATATTTTTTTTCTGATTACAATAAGTATTTCAGAGTAAATCAAATTTGACATAACATAAAGACATCCTCAGTGGCTAAGCACAGGGCTCTACACTTTGGCCACAACAACCCCAAGCAGCACTATAGGCTGGGGACAGAGTGGCTGGAGAGCAGCCCAAAAGAAAGGGACCTGGGGTTGCTGGTTGATAGTAGGCTGAACATGAACCAGCAGTGTGCCCAGGTGGCCAAGAAGGCTAATGGCATCCTGGCCGGTATCGGGAATAGCGTGGCCAGCAGGAGCAGGGAGGTTATTCTTCCCCTGTACTCAGCACTGGTCAGGCCACACCTTGAGTACTGTGTCCAGTTCTGGGCTCTTCAATTCAAGAGAGATGTTGAGATACTGGAATGTGTCCAGAGAAGAGCAATGCAACTGGTGAGGGGTTTGGAGCACAGCCCTGTGAGGAGAGGCTGAGGGAGCTGGGGTTGTTTAGCCTGGAGAAGAGGAGGCTCAGGGGAGACCTCATTGCTGTCTACAACTACCTGAAGGGAGGTTGTAGCCAGGTGGGGGTTGGTCTGTTCTCCCACGCAACCAGCAACAGAACGAGGGGACACAGTCTCAAGCTGTGTGAGGGGAGGTTCAGGCTGGATGTTAGGAAGAAGTTCTTCACAGAGAGCGTGATTTGCCATTGAAATGGCCTGAGGTGGTGGAGTCGCTGTCCCTGGAGATCTTCACAAAAAAGACTGGATGAGGCACTTAATGCCATGGTCTTGTTGATTGGACAGGGTTGGGTGATAGGTTGGACTGGATGATCTTGGAGGTCTCTTCCAACCCGGCTGATTCTACGATTCCTACAAGGACAGGCTGAGAGCGTTGGGGTTGTGCAGCTTGGAGAGGAGAAGGCTCTGTGGAGACCTTATTGTGGCCTTCCAATATCTGAAGGGAGCCTACAAGAAAGATGGGGAGGGACTTTTCAGGGTGTCAGGGAGTGATAGGACTGTGGGGAATGGAGCAAAACTAGAAATGGGTAGATTCAGATTGGATGTTAGGAAGAAGTTCCTCCCCATGAGGTGGTGAGACACTGGAACAGGTTGCCCAGGGAGGTGGTGGAAGCCACATTCCTGAAGGTTTTTAAAGCCAGGCTGGATGGGGCTCTGGGCAACCTGCTCTAGTGTGAGGTGTCCCTGCCCATGGCAGGGGGCTTGGAACTCAGTCCCTTCCAACCCTGACAATTCTGTGATCTCCATGAAGTACAAAGAGCAAGCACAGAAGTTCAGAATTTGCCAGTAGTTTCACACAAAAAGTACATTCATTTTCCATTTTCCCTCATATCTATTTTTAAAGAGATCTGTGATTATTGCTTCAAACAGTTAAAAAAAGTATGGCTCTAAAATGCTCAGTAGCTACCAGTTCAAGAAAGCTGTATTTGCATTAACTTTCCTGCCTTACAAAGGAGGTTTATGTGCAGGCTAAAAGGTCAGCACATACAAAACAGACTCAGATAAGTAAAGCACTTTTCTTTAAGTTGAACAAAGCTTCACTGAAGTACACATTTCTGACCTCAAATCTGCTTCTGTGTAGTTCTGATTTCTAGGCAATAGCCTGGAAATAGCAGTGAGAAGAAAGCTGCTTGTAGCTTGCTTTGCTACTTGAGAAAGACCTACTTAAGTCACAGGATCAACACACTTTCAAATTAAGGAACCTGAATTGGAAAGAAACTTGCATTCAATACTTAACTAAAACCAAAATATGGTTTCTGGAATATCATCAGTAACTACATTAAAGTAAACCCAGCCATATAGTGATGTAACACAGAGTAAACAGGGACTGAATTTCTCCCATGTAATTTATTCCATCTTGAATAAAAGAGACACCTTCACCACAGCTGCCATTTTTCAGTGATAAAACCTTCTTTCCAGAGCTTGTAAATGGCCTTAAGAGCCTTTTAAACATCCAAGTGTTTGTATAAAACCTTGATCTCACTTCTGCTAAAGTTCTCAATTTATATTAACTCACGCCTCATCTGTATCTGACCAAAATGATAATCTGGTCCATGATGACATGTCAACATTATATTAAGCCAAGGAAACCAAATATTTACCTACTGTCAAACTTCAGTTTCATTAATTTCTTTGTATCTGGTCTAATAATATTTTCATTTGTATCTCCCAAAATGACTGATTTTATGATTATAATGGTTTCTTTACTTAGTCCCTCTCTCTCTTGTGTTCTGTATACATGACAGAATGCTAGAAACTCTGCCATTGCCCCAGTGCTCCCCTTTGGTGCCTGCAATCACCCTGCATTCAGAATCACAGACTCACACAGAATCACCAAGGTTGGAAGAGACCTCAAAGAAAGCTCTTTAGGTTTTCATTTTTCTTTACAGAAAAACAAAGGAAAACAGACCCACCAACAAAGCCTCTCTAACAAACAGAGGCTTCACATTGCCAATTGCTTCCTGAGTCATACAGATCTAACTGTAAAATACCTTGGTTTGTTGCAGATAATGGACTTAGAAAACAACAAACCAGATCACCTTTTTTTTTGGTCATTACAGTATAACTTTAAAACGTGATCAGAATCGGTTTCCACAACAGAAATCACAGGTGTAGGAAGAAATTTTTTTATTCATCACATTTATTGTATTAATTCTGCCATCTGCTTGGAGTATAGATCTGCTCCTTTCCAGAAAGGGATCTTCATAGACTCATAGATTCAAGAAGGTTGGAAAAGACCTCAAAGATCATCAAGTCCAACCTGTCACCCAAGACCTCATAATGTTGTAGTTTGAGCTGGGTGCCCCCCTGGTGCATTCACTTCCTGTGTCCAGAAGTCCAGCCCAGGGGGATGGACACAGGAAATTGTGTATTTCCTACCATAATTCTTTGCACCACTATAAGATCCAGTGCGGAGTCTGGCACTTCCTCTTTCCTTCCCTCTCCGAGACTTGGTAACTGGGGGAGAGATCTCCCGGCCATGGGCCTGATTAGGCCCAAGGCCACAGGGGGATGGGCAGTCTCAGGCCTGGCCAGCTGAGACTAGCCCAGCAGAGGGAGGGGGAAGAAGGAGCCCTGGGGGTTTTGCATGCACCCTCAGGTGGGGATGGGATCTTTCTTTGTCACTGCGCTTTGGGTTTTCTGTAACATTCACTGCTTTCTATTTAAACTTTCATCACTTTTGCAATCCGTTTGTCTGAGTCGTTATTTCTGCCTGTGGTGGGGAGGGGACCTGCCCCAACCCATTACATTTTTGGCGCCCAACGTGGGGCCAACTGCAGCTCGGATTGCAAAAGATGGAGAGTTTAAATTTAGTTCTGGGCGTCGGTTTGGGTTTGGAAAGTTGGGGCTCAGGTTTTGTGTTACCGGGGCGACTGTGTGAACTCCTGTGGGCTGCAGAAGGATAGCTGGTGCGTAGCTGATGGCATGGAAGCCCCTACTGTTGCTTGGGAACAGCGAGGGGTGGTTCTTTCTGTGACTTTCTGCCCAGGGTAGCTTAAGAATGCTCGAGTAGCCTAAGAAGGCGAGACCTGCCTTCTCCTCGTTCTCTGCGGAGCGGCGGGGAGCGGAGGAGGGGCAGCGGCAAGCAGAGCGTGGTCGGCCCGCGGCCGCTGCGGGGAGCGGACACCCGCGGCGAGCGGGCAAGCGACTGCTGGAGGTGACTCGGACTCTGCATCGCGGCGACAGAGACGGCGGGGGCCGGGCCGGGCCGCGTTCAAGCGGCGGCGGCGGCACCGCCCGAGCCGGGCTGCGTTCAGGCGGCGGCGGCAGCTGTAAATCTTTCCCTGGTGTTTTCGGACGTGTTCCGAAAATGGCGCCGAGCACCTGGCTCCGCCTCCCTGCTTCTTCAGTGGGCTGTGGCGCAGCTCCTCCCTCTGCCGGGGGTGGAGGTTGTGCAGCCGGATGCTGTCCTGCCTCGGTACGCGAGCGCCCAGCCGGGGGGTGCGGAGTGCCTCTGACATGCATCCGTGTAGCTTTGATCTGCGTGAAAGCGGTTGGCTGCGGCACCCTGGATGGATTGAAAAAGGCAGTCGTGGAGCCGGATTGTTCCGACTGGCCTGCCCCAGGGGTGGAGAATTTGCCGCTGAATATGAGAGTAAAGGCTTGGCTGAGAAGTTGTGAGGTATTTCCAGGTGACCAGGATGTCCCAAGGAGTCCACAAGGAATTCACGCTGCAGGAGAAGGACTGCGTCGCTGGGAGGTTCCATCACATGAGGAAGAACAACTGGAATGGACTGATGTTTGAGCCTGAATGAGAGACTGTTTGAGTGGATGCCCAGATGAAGATATGGACTCCGCTGGACATGTCGTCAGAAGTTTTCTGATCTGATGATGTGTTTGGGTGCAAAGATTATGGTATGAAATACAGGGGTGGCATGTTGTAGTTTGAGCTGGGTGCCCCCCTGGTGCATTCACTTCCTGTGTCCAGAAGTCCAGCCCAGGGGGATGGACACAGGAAATTGTGTATTTCCTACCATAATTCTTTGCACCACTATAAGATCCAGTGCGGAGTCTGGCACTTCCTCTTTCCTTCCCTCTCCGAGACTTGGTAACTGGGGGAGAGATCTCCCGGCCATGGGCCTGGCTAGGCCCAAGGCCACAGGGGGATGGGCAGTCTCAGGCCTGGCCAGCTGAGACTAGCCCAGCAGAGGGAGGGGGAAGAAGGAGCCCTGGGGGTTTTGCATGCACCCTCAGGTGGGGATGGGATCTTTCTTTGTCACTGCGCTTTGGGTTTTCTGTAACATTCACTGCTTTCTATTTAAACTTTCATCACTTTTGCAATCCGTTTGTCTGAGTCGTTATTTCTGCCTGTGGTGGGGAGGGGACCTGCCCCAACCCATTACACATAACTACTAAACCATGGCACTCTCATGAATTTGAGTGGCAGAGGTAGAAATTGCTTCATTACAGCACAGAACCAAGAGAAGAAGAGAAGCTACAGACCAGATTTTGATGAAATAAGGATTCAGACTGGAGGTTTATTTTAAGCAATACTTCTTCACTAGTTTCTCTCTAGCAGTTGCTCTTCATCTTAACAGTATTTCCTCAAATTGGTCAGTACAGCTTTAACAACAAAATAGCAAGAGACAAATGCCTGCACCAGCAGTACAAGGAGAGATAAATGCTCTTCTGTTGCACAAGGCTACACCAGCACAGCGAGAAATTGTCTTTGTATATTCTGTATCATCACAACACACTACAGACTCTTGCCTCATTTTCTTTCCATCCTCCCAGCGTATTGCATTCTCAATTTCTCCTTTCTTTAAACATTTCAACCTAAGAGTTACTTTAATCAGTTTGTTATCAGAAATTTTCCCCTGAGGCTTTCAGTTTACTTGCCATCCCTCCTAGGGACCTTCTGTGATTTACCTTCTATTAATGGTAACAGCAAAACCTTGTTCTACACATCATCTGCAAATAAGCTGACTTTGTTTTTACCTTCCTTTTATGTCCATGAATGGAAATACTATATACATGTAACGGTGTTCATGTATGAACATCAGCAAAGAGTACAAATGCCAACACAACAGCAAACTCCCTTCTCCACAAACTCCCTGAACACTGCTCCTGTGTAAACTGGTCAAACATGTACTTTGTTTCAAGCAAGTTTCCTCACAGCAGTGATTTTCCCCTTTTAATCTATCCAGGAAATTTCACTAATGCTAAACTTAGGGACTAGGAGAACTGCAGTGACTGGTTTACACCTCTGATAGTCTTTTTATTCTGTTATTCAGTAGCTGAGTATCTTTACAAGAACAAAGGCACCTTCCACTGTCTGGCTCAGCCACCACTTCTTGTTAGGAACACGAACCAGTTTGCTATCCAACTTTCTCACCAGCCAGAACACATTTTGAAATGCGCATTTAAGTGGTACAAGTTTTACCACTTCCTTGTAAAAATAAGTATACAATAGTTTCTAATGTATCAACTTGCAGTGGAACCAGAAGCAGTTGGTCGGGTGTTGGGTTTTTTTTGGTTGTTTTGGGGGTTTTTTTTTGGTAATAGCGAGGAACCCAACACGTGTACTTAAGGAATCATAATTTTGAGTACTAGAAGGAAGATAAAATTAATGAAAAGCCTCAAATCACTTTTTACTAAGAGGTTACTCACCTAGTGTGCTTTCTCGTTTGTTTCTGAGGATGACAGCACAGCTCTGCTGCAATGCCTACCTGTCTGCATAACTGCACAGCATGGAAGAAGAAAGAGAATAACCTGTTCTTTCTGTTCATGGTATTTATCATTTCAAACCGAATCACAAAAGGAAACTAGAAAATAGGCTAACATGAAGAATGGTGGTGCATACGACCAGGCTTCCTTGGAAAGCTGTGAGCCTTCAATTAATAGAGGTCTTTCGAAGACAACAGAAAAGCAATGGTAAGGATTGGCCTAAATAGAGCTGACAGATGAAGAAGGATTAGAAAATGTTGTTAAGCCTCACTCTTCTATGAATCATTCCTGTAGGGAAGACTGAAGAAAGTACAGGTTAATGTACACCCTGTGGCATGCCTACACGCAACTCTCAGGCATTCTAAAAGCCCATCCATCCATTTAATTTTGCACTGAACACAGGGATTTATTAAAGATGAGTAAGCATATGTTTTCAATAGAGCTTCTACTGAGGCTGACAAGATCAGAATTTGATTTACTACTTTTCTTCCCAAAGCCACCATCTGATGATAACGTGCTGACAATAGCATGGTTGAATTCTTTTTGGTTTTACTGCTGTGAGCCTTATATATTCCTCATCATCACTGTTGTTTGCTAAGCCTGGCATTCACCATGCAGATGGAAACTGAGTATGCGTCCCCTTCCAAAGACCCTTATTTCTAAGTATGTTAACATGGACACCTTCAAGACACCACAACATGGATGAGGGAACAGAGGCACTGTCAACAAATTTGCTGATGAGACAAATCTGGGAGGAGTGGTTGATGCCCCATAAGGCTGTGCTGCCCTTCAGTGAGACCTGGACAGACTGGAGTGTTGGGCAGGGAAAAATCTAATGGAATACAACAAGAGCAAGTGCAGAGTCTTGCATCTGGGAAAGCACAGCCCCATGTATAGGCTGGGAACTGACCTGCTGGATAGCAGACCAGGGTAAAGAGACCTGGTGGTGCTGGTAAACAGAAGGATAACCAAGAGCCAGCAATGTGCCCTTGTGGCCAAGAAGGCCAATAGTATCCTGGGGTTTATTGGAAAGAGTGTGGTTAGTAGGTTGACAGAAGTTCTCCTGTCCCTCTACTCTGCCCTGGTGAGGGAGCATCTGGAATATTGTGTCCAGTTCTGGGCCCCTCAGTTCAAGAATGAAGGGAGCTGCTTGAAAGAGTCCAGTGCAGAGCCACCTGGATGATTAAGGGAGTGGAACAACTCTTATATGGAGAAAGGCAGTAGGAGCTGGGTCTCTTCAGCTTGGAGAAGAGAAGATTGAGGAGGGACCTCATTAATGTTTACAAATATGTAAAGCATAAGTGCCAGAAGGATGGAGCCAGGCTCTTCTAATCAATGTCCAATGATAGGACAAGGGACAATGGGTGGACTAGATGATATTTTGAGCTTCCTTCCAACCCCTAACATTCTCCAATTCTGAAGAGCTGGGAAATAAAATAACAAGTGGTGTATCGACCTCCTGAATGATTTATGAAGGAAACAGAAACATTCATTTGTTAATATTCTTTACCAAGAGGTTGGTGGAACACTGGAGCAGGTTGCTCAGGGAGGTGGCTGAGGCCCATCCCTGGAGATACTCAAGATGAGGCTCAACAGGGCTCTGCATAACCTGATCTAGCGGAGGATGTCCCTGATTACTGCAGAGGGGGTTGGACTAGACGACCATTGGAAGTCACTTCTAACCCAAAACATTCTATGAGTCAATGAATGTGTCTTGCTTGTGCATGAAGAAGTAAAAGGAGTAGTAGAGATCTAAAACAAAAACAAATGTTCAGCTCGGGTGCAAATAGACAGGAGTAAACATTTTCCTTGAAGTACAAATGCAATGCAAGTTTACACTGGGGCACTGAAAATGAATGAAATGTTTGCTGGGATTATAGGGCAGATGGACTAACACTACTGCTTTGAGCCCAGAATCTTATGAGCATTATTTAGATAAACCACAAAGTCATGCATGGTGCAGAATGTAAAAAACCCTCTTTTTAATCCTAGTGCCAAACGGCAATATAAACCCATGAATTTACTCTGCAGGAGCAAGGTGGTGTGTCTCTAAATGAAAGACAACATTTGCCTGAGAAAGACAGAAGATACAAGGTCGGATGAGTGACAGCAAAAGGCTTAGAAGCCAAAAGACATAACCTGCCAAGACTGTAAGTGCAGTAGTTTGCCTGGCTTTTTCACGATTTATTGTGCCTTCTCTTATCTTCCCGTATTTACAGCATCCTCTTTCTCTGCGATGTTGAAGCCAAAGTATTTCCTCCCCATCCCATCCTCACACACACTGAGAGAGATGAAAATGCTAATATTTACAAGAAGCACAGAGCTTTCATGTTACTTCCACCATGGTTCAGTAGCTATGTAAGAAGTCTAGCAATAAACAAAAAGCGGTTGTGAGTTTTGTGTTATTGTTACAGTACAAGGGGTCAGGAATCACGCGTGTGTTCTCTGGCATACAGTCAAATCTACAGGGCTGTTATGGAAAGCTTATTTTCACTGGCTGCTTACACAAGTGACTACAGGTGGCAGAGACAAATGTGCTTGGATCAGCATTTCTGCACTACAGAAAAAGTGACCTGTAAAAGGAGGCAAGCAGCACTAAATTAAGAACAACAACAACAAAAAAGAGAACAAGAAGACTGCCTTTCACTGAAGTGTAGCTCACTGAAGTGAGCACTATCAGAATGCTCTAAATGTGAGTTTGCCATTTTGTTCAAGAGGCTCAAACGTACTCTTGGACAAGACTGTTGAAATCTTTGACTAGTTCCACCTAAGCAGAGTTATTTGACCTGCTTCCATACTGATAGTGCACTATATAAAAAGCCCTACAAAACAAGAAAAGCAAACAACCAACCACCACTTGAAAAACCAACTCAAGTTTTCAATCAGAAAAGAAAACATTGTTCCACGTTTCAAAAGGTGGTTATTTGCTTAACTAATTTAGCAATGAATCCAGGCATTTATGGAGAAGGGATACACACAGCTTTTTTAAAAAAGGATACTATCAAAGCTCTGAGTCTGAGAATTTAACTAATTTTATCATCCTCTTTTATCTCCAAAGTCAATATGAACCTCCTCACAGGATTATGTGCAAGGAGTGCTGTAGCCAGGAAGACTCGGAAGAGTAACTCAACAAGAATGTTTGGCTAAAAAGTGACTTTCATTATCAAATTCTAGAGATGACAGAATTATTTTTTTTTTTTTTAACAATTATATATTACAGTCAAGTCTCTATTCCCTCCTCCTCCAAGGTCGTGGAGATACAGAGAAAAGAGGAGTGGCATCAGAAAACCTGAACTCCAGCCTCATCTTTAGACTTCTGCCCTCAAAGCACCCACTTGTGAATTTTAGTGCTAACTGTGCTACCAAAACAAACAGCACAGGTTATAATTTCTTTCAGAACAAATGATCTTACTGTACCCACAATCTTGAGCCTTGTGGAAAGTTTGAATGGTTCTAGGATAATCATACCCCAGAACACCAGGTGTTGGGCTTCTCATTTTCCACTGCTTGAGAGTCAGCTCCTGCTTCCCCTCTCTTCCCACTTGCTCTCCTTTGCACAGTGCTCCCTCAGATCTTGCCTGCTTAGCCCACACCTCTGAGCTGTCAGCAGCTACCCACCTTCCTGCTTGCCTAACACCTCACTCACCCTCATCTAACAATATCTGACACTCATCCTCAGCCTCTAATTTCTAGTCTGTTATTCCATATAAAACCATAACCTTCAGTGTTGTTACCCTCCTCATACTCATTTTGTTTTCTTTCCACTCATTAAAACTCCCACTCATTACAAAACAGACAGTCCTACAACCCAGTTCTCCTTAACCCTTTAGCCACCTATTTCATGCCCTGTAACTACCTCTTCATGCAACTGCTCCGCTCTCTTGGCTTCTGTGACCTATCTGAAAAGGCTCCCACTGATCTTCAGACTCCCTAGTCCTCCAGCCTCTTCTCTCAACTATTCTGTCTCTACTTTACATAACAAAATATGTACCAGTATTTCCATTATGGACCTCCAACATGTCTCAGTATCATTGAGTGCACTGAGAAAACAGTCATAGCAAATTTTCACCTGGTTTCCTTTGCTACCATTGTTTTATTCACTTCACCTCAAGAAGGCTGCCTCCTCCAACTCTACGGCACTAGCAGTCACAAACCCACTGTCTGCTGCCTAGCTGTTACCTCTAGCCTCCTCTTCTTGTACTGGATAGATATTCCTGACTTTTTTCAAAGAGAAATCAGAAGAGACATGACAGGACTTAGGTGTCTGACATTCTAAGCAAGTGACCTTTAGTTCCTGTACATAAATTTTTCCCAAACTCAGGAAAATTTCAGGCCATTCATTTCATCTTTTCCAGTGAACATTACAGATTGGTGCAGAAATACTGACTCTATCTTCATTACCAAACCTTGGCCTCATATTCTCTTTCGACCAAAAAATGTTGCAAAGCTGCCAGGTACCTTTATAGAATTCCTAATTTCCTCTAAGAACCCATGCCAGAAGATGGGCAATTATTTCCATGAAGTTCCATCTAAACCAACTAAGAATGTCACATTCAGCTGACGGGGACTGGCAATACACCCAGGCTTTATGCACAAGAACCTTACAGGATCTCTAAGCGTCATTCTCCACTGCATCACACACTGTTTAAACACCAACATCAGCACAGAGAGATGGCACAAAATCCTCATGGAAGAACACTTAATCTTGAACAGCCAAACATCCACTCTGGATGGAGCTAATTCAGGGTTGCCTCATTTTGCTTGTTCTACGAATTTTAGTTACAAGTGTGAAGATGCATACATGTAGTCTCTGTGAGAGAGAGGCAAGAAAACAGTGCCTTACTCTAGGAGCCTGAAATCAAAGCTCTCTAGAGGAAGTAAATGTGATTATTCTGACTTACAGATGAGGAATACAAACATACAGAGATGAAGACACCCAAACAATCTATGGGCTGAAACAATCAGTGCATACCAACTTCCTTACTCTGCCTATGACTTGTTAAACAACTTTCATACTCCACAGTTTCACTAGTTCTAACTTTGAAGGCTACAGAGAAAAGAAAAAACTGTAGTAGCAAGTTGGATCTGTACACAGAACATCTCCCAGCTCACCCTAGAGAAAAGCACCTGCACTCCTTCAGCTGTTTCCAAGCCAACAGGTATAATACAGGAAACACAGATCAAAAAGACTGTGCTGACACCCATCCAAAACAATGCATTCTGTAGCCAGGGCAATGAGCCAAAAAGGGAAAGTAAACAGAGACCTTCAAAGAGCAGTGTGGGGCTGGATCAAGAAAACGTGTAGGCTGAATGGTAGTGACTCCACCATGCAGGATTTTGATGGCATGACTCAGCTGGCCATAAATTATAAGTTCCCACATTAAGAGTTTTTTCCCCAACCTGAAATAGTTTGTGGTCTAGGGATGAGACAGGGAGCCAAGCACTCATGAATTCCCATTCCCCTTCTAACCCAGGCTACCCCATTGCCCTCAAATCCTGTGACCAAATATCCCACTAATTCACAGAAGCAATGTGAAAGTTCCTGGAAATTCAGGGAAATTAAGAAGGACAAGAGGATTGACAACTATGAGCTATGACAGCTAACACTTTACTCATTATCAAATGTTAATCTTTAGTGATGTGTAACATGCAAATTTTTCCCCCATGAATTAACTTGACCCCAAATTATGAGAACAATAAGGAAAAGCTCATGGTTATTCACACGCTATACCCCCACTCTCCAAAATACAAGTCCATTCTTTTCCATTCTTGAAAAAGGCTAAAAGGAAACATTAAAACCAGGTACTTTTAAAAGTAAATCACTGCCCACTCTGTATTTTAAATAATAATTACAAATTACTATTTAAAACAAAAATAGTTTTAAGTTACACTTCTGAGGACACTGCATAAAGTTAGCCATGCTTCCCACCTGATACAGGGCTCTCCAGGACTGGCTGCTGAAGAGGCAGCTCAGCAGTTGCAAGGCATGCAGCTGAGCTCATGAGCTTTCAAGGATGATCTCTTAATAATTAAAATCCACAAAAACTGAAAGTAAGTTTCTCTTACCTATTAGTATCCTGTTCTTTGCAATGCCATTTTTAATCTCATCATTGATCAAGTGTGTAAGTGTCTGGCACATAGAATCAATACTTTCAATGTGTTCCGGAACATCATTAGAGATCTTGTATCTGTCAAACCACACAGTGGAAAGGGCTCCTCTCATAGGTGTATATGGCCTGGAGTGGTGGAAGGAAAGAAAATTAATGACTACCCAAGCAGAAGAGGCAAAGTCTTCAGCATACATGATAAATAAATCCAATTCAGTATCTCTCCAGCAAAGGACAGAAGGAACCTCTTGCAGGTCTAACTCCAGTCACACTGCATTTCCCTGCATTCAAAACGTGGTCTTTCAAGAATGAAGAGAGCATTTGGAAGCTATGTTAAAATGCAAGATTCAGTCAGTTTAATGTCAAGGTTGATTAGGTCAGCTAAACACTTTAAATCAACTCTGTCAAGAGCTGCTTAATCCTAAACAAAGTCAGGGCTGAAATCCACCATGGAATAGGACAAACTGAAGTAACTGCGAAACAAGACAGCTTGCTGGAGGTAACTGTATGGGATTCAGTTGTCTTATTTTTCTTGAAATTGAAAGGAGGTATTATGAACCTCTAGGTATTCACAAAAACTTCTTTCCTCTGTCAATTTTTCTTTAATAAATACAGCCATCCTCACCTTAATGGAGCAGGTATCTCATAAAAGTAAGTGAAAGAAATGCCATGCATTTGCCAGATTGTGAGACATGATACTCCCCCGCCACCATAACACTGTGTTGTCAGATTAGTATTTTAAATGCTTTAACATGCTGCCCAAATCTCAGATAATTAAGGAAGCTACAATTCAAAGCAGCCTTTTCTTTGTTTTTAACTAAAGATGATGAATAGAGCTCTGAAATCCCAAGAAAGGTGATCTAATTGCCTTGCAATGGCTCTACAACGTAATACCAAAGGTACTGTTATGAGATCAATGCTTCATCTCAAAACCAAGTCCCCCTAAAATACTTAATTGCAATGTTTAATCGAGGGACTCATTTTTCATTTTTACTTGAGCTCAGATGAGCTCAGATCAGTTTACAATCATTGCCTACAAACAGACAGCCTTTGATAAATTTGGCTGGATGTGAACTCACTGAAAATGCTAAGACCGACTTCTGTGCTCTCTGTTGGGTTTTGGGTTTTTTTTCAGTGCTAGGATTAAATAAAACCACAACTAACCTAAGAAAGCCACTATTTCAATTATTCTTAATGAAGGAACAAATTCTACCTTTATTAATACCAGAGAAGTTTCATAGATGTAAATAGCTATTCCTAATCCAGAAATACTGCCACTAGTATAAGCATACAAGAGATAGTACAGTATTTCCATTACTCAGTCACAGAAGTAAAGAATGAGAGAGAACACAGATTTTTGTTCTGCCCGGTTCCATGAACATGAAATAAAGTCCATGACTTAAACGCTAGGAAGCCAAATGTGAAGAAAGAGGTAATAAACAGCAACAGATGTATAAAGACACATGAAACGGTGTAGTTTTTCTGAGCCACAGATTCAGGAACGAGCACCTAAAACCTTCTGTTATTAAAAATGGTATCCAAGTATATAGTTTAGTACAGTGTTTGCTTTAAGTAGCCTCTCATTTGCTTAGTTCAAAACAAACCCTATACTTAAGCACCAGAATGAACACATTAACTATGTTATACAGGTTACTCACAGGATCACAGGATGTCAAGGGTTGGAAGGCACCCAAAGAGATCATTGAGTCCAACCCCCCAGCCAGAGCAGGACCATACAATCTAGCTCAGGTCCCAGAGGAACACATCCAGATGGGTCTTGAAAGTCTCCAGAGAAGAAGACTCCACAACCTCTCTGGGGACCCTGTTCCAGTGGTCTGTAACCCTTAGAGTAAAGAAGTTCCCCCTTGTGTTGAAATGGAACCTCCTGTGCTGCAGCTTACATCCATTGCTCCTTGTCCTAATTATCTATTATCCTTATATATGTCCTTATTATCTATTACAATAAGGTAACTCCTAAATTAAAGGACATTCAATGGAAATATATTGCACACCCAATAATCGAAACCTAAGTTTAACAACTTAAGCTTCATGGGGTTTGGTTGGTTGGTTTTGGTTTTAACTCCTCTTTAGCTTTACCACTGTCTCTAGGATTCTTCCCAAACGAATTGATCAACACCTGAGAAAAAAAGATTAGAAATTCAAAAAAAGTCAGTTTCTAAGGAGTCAAAAAATATCAACAGCATAATCAGTGGAGTTTCTGGAAGTCACTTTGACTACGTGATGTACAACAGACTAAGCACTTGGGCAAACAGGATTTAATTCACAGGTTGAGCTTCTCCCTCAAATGCATCAGTCCTGGTTAAAATGCTTGCCAGCCAGAGTGCTTAATTTTCTATATTTGTGTGAGAACAGATATGTAAGGTTTTAGTATTAATAGGGCAGACTGACCCAGGAGTTGCATGAAATGAAGATACGTATTTGTATTACGTTACAGAACTTTGCATTTACATTATAGAAATATTAAAACAGGTTTCCCCACAACTGAAAATATGGACTCATACAACTTATAAACAGGACAAACTCCATGATGAGATTATATTACGCGATCAGATGGCAAAACTCAGAACTTTCAGATGCTGCTTTTGCCAGTTCTTCAGTAAGATAAAGGCTATCTTATGCTCATAGGGAAAAGACTCCCAAGGAAATGGAGAAGATGCTTTCAGCTGTCTCAAAAACATTCTTGCAACCACTCTTGATTTCTCAGAAATGCATTAAAAATAACCTTTACATAAAGCTGAGAAGTAAGATTCTTTAATGGTTCACCCAACTGGCACATCTGTTTTAGCCATTCACCTTGTTCCTTAAATAAATCCCTTTATTAGCTGGCACACTACAGCTCAGACATTACCATGGTAAACAAATATGTTTGGCGTGGAACCATCTGTACAGGTCCAAGGATACAGCACAAAATTTTTTTCATACAATTAAACCACAAAAGGAAAAAAAAAAAAAATAAAATCCCTGTGTTACAGTGACATGAGAGGCTGGTCTGAAACACACAAAAGCAAAGAAATATGGAGTGGAGTGAAAACTCCATCCATTACCATTGGCATGGTCAGTTAAGGACAGCATCAGACCAAATGGTTAGCTTCAAGTTTGGATTTTTCCTTTTCTCAAGTTGAATCAAAGCTTAAGTCCCTCTCTCTGGGCATACCCAAATTCCAAATCTGTACCAATCTTTAAGAGACATTTGAAACAAAATTTCCTAGAAATTCCACTATAAGAGAAAAGAAGATGTAAAGGACGTAATGGATTTAGATTGGACATCAAGAGGGAGTTCTTCACAATGACAGAGGTAAACCCCTGAAACAGGTTGCCCAGAGATGTGGTGGAGGCCCCATGCCTGGAGACATTCAAGGTCAAACATAATGGAGCCCTGAGCAACGTGATCTAATTGGAGATGTCCCTGCTCACTGGAGGGGGTTGGACAAGATGACCTTTTGAGGGACCCTTCCAACCCAACGCAATCTGCGATTCTGAGATATGGCTAATATCAATCTCTCGCCACCACAATCAAGCATTTAAGAAACCGCAGGCACTCTGAGGAAAAGAATCCCTAAAATGCTTCCCAACATCCTCAAATCACTCTAGACCACATTTTCTGATTACTTTAGTCTTATTTGGTAATGGTATGAATTGATCTAGAATTGTTTCCTTGTGCATACACTTCTTGCATGAGACTGAAGTTTCACACAGATTCTACACACCTAA
The DNA here is from genome assembly GCF_014839835.1 of Dryobates pubescens. Taxonomy (NCBI): domain Eukaryota; kingdom Metazoa; phylum Chordata; class Aves; order Piciformes; family Picidae; genus Dryobates; species Dryobates pubescens. The sequence continues at coordinate 12,101,829 of NC_071613.1, read as the reverse complement.
TATTTGAATGTCTTAAAAGGAAACTAAAACCTGCATTATCTCTGTATTTGTATTTAATCTGTTAAACATCTTCAAACAGAAGTAATTTTCATTGATTTCACTGCAAAGTTTCAAAGTAATGTAGATCATTCAAATTTTCACAAACTCTAGATAGCTTAGCTTCTGCTAATTTGAGTTATGTCCTCATGATGAAAACATAAACATAAGGCTCCAAAGAGACCTTATTGTGGCCTTTCAATACTTAAAAGGTGTCTGTAAGAAAGATGGGGACAGTCTTTTTTAGCAGGGCCTGTTGCAACATGACAAGAGGTAATGATTTTAGGTTAAAGAAGAGGGAGATTTTGATTAGATTAGATATAATGAAGACATTTTGAACCATGAGAGTGGTAAAACACAGAACAGGTTGCCCAGAGAAGTGGTAGATGGCCCATTCACAGAAACATTAAAGGTCATGTTCAACAGGACTCCAAGCAAACAGATCTCATTAAAGATGTTCCTGCTCACTGCAGAGTGGCTGAACTACATGACCTTCAAAGGACCTTTCCAATCCAAACTATGCTATGATTCTAGAAGCAAGTCTTGACTGTCCTAATGCTGATGAAAAGTTTTTCCAATAAAGGCCAAATTACTTAAAAGTCTCAAATTCTCTCCTCACATGACCTCACTGCTGGTATTAGCACATCACAGTAGAAAACCTAGTTCATAATTCTGCTTTTTAATTCCCACTCTCTGCTTGAAGCAAGGAGGGAGAAGGTACAATGTCCGCCTACCTAAATCGGAAGTGCAATTCAAAGCTCTAGTCCAAGATATAGCTTACATCAAAACTGAGGTTCAACATCTTAACAAGGAAGCTTTGCAGCACTGTGACAGAGCAGAAAATGGGGCAGGAATTTGAGAAGTTCAAATTCTAAAGAAAACTTAAAAAAAAAAATAAAAATTAAAACCTAGAGAGTCATCTCCGTGAGGAACAGTTTCAGCTGTTGATAAGGTTGTTCTGGATGCATATTGCCAGAGAGCTAACTGAGCCAGTATAGAATGGTTGCCTGAAGATAATGACAGCTTTTTTCACTTAGGACAAATCTTATTAATTCAAGATAAAGAAAGCCACAATAGAAACTGGCATAACACTCAGCAGAATTCTGAGTTTGTTTCCATTTCTTTGATAATGCTGGGTTGGATTGTTGTTTGGGTTTTTGGTTGTTTTTTTTCAGGGGTATAAATTGCAGAGATTTGAAGTGATCAGAGGAAACAGTAACAAAATCACAGTGGAGAAAACCATCTATGACCTTTTCTACACACTCAGCAGCCAGCTTATAGTGGCTGCTTTAGGAATTCACTAAAAGAAGTGGCAGGACAGAAGACAGGGTCCAAACTGAGTTGGTTTTCCATTATGTGGTGCGAAAGATGCTCTGAGATTAAGAGTGGTATCTTTCACAAGCTGGTGGCAAATAACACTGAAGATAGATGAATGACACTAGCTAAGCACAGAAACCCCTAAAAAAGATTGTAAAGCAAGGGCACAGAATGACACACAGCTTAGAATCCCACAAATACTTGCTGGGGTGGCCATACAAAATTCGTTGTCTCCAATTCCTCTACATGGTTGAGAGAAGCAAAACAAGAGAAAGGATGTCTTAAGAGAGCAATGTAGTTAAATAAATTAGAAATCCAAGATTATTACTGTCATGTTCCACTCTGTTTTCCCCAAGTATGACTAAAGTAACTCTGAGAAATGTGTCTTGCATTCCACATGGTATTTCGTGTATGATGTAAGAATTACGTGTATGTGTGTTCATGTTTCCTTCATCTAATGGAAGAGGAGAAACAAGAGGAATATATGAAGTTTATCCAAGCATGCTTCCGTCATTATTATGCAGAATGTTACATTTCTACTTACAGAAGCGGATGAAAGAACCACCCCATGATACCAATGAAAACCCTTTCCATTTGTCCCTCAAACTTCCACCTCAAAAAGACTTCTTTGTGCTAAATTTATGAATGAGGTTAGGGCTTACAAAAGTGAAGGATTAATAACATTTACTTGAGCCAAAAATAGTATGATAGGCACCCTGCATGCTCCCCTACACAGCTCCGCCAATCCATTTCAAGTCTGACCTGCAGTACCCCTGCTGCTTTTCCAATCTGAGGCCTCTCACAAGTAGAGACTGCCAATGCAGCTGAATGGTGCCAAACTGTCTGGTGGTTTTGCGATATAGCCAAATGGGGACTACGATGAGATGAAACCCATTTCCACCCATGAGCTGAGGAAAGATGTGAACTTAGGTGAAGGGATGGAATACCAGGCCATATAATGCTGAACAGTTCCTACCAGCCACATACTCAGAGACAAGAGAAATGAGAATAAATTGGGGGAAAAAACCCCAACAAACAGCACAAAGACTTATTGGCCACGGAAAGGTATGTTGAGTGAACGTCAGAAAGATCTACAAAATAGCACAAGAAGTATTTATAGTTTACTTTCTAACTTGCAAAACAGAAGGACTGTCAGAATGGAATGCTAGACAACGCAAAGAATCTTTGACCTAGATTTTTAAAGGGAATTATAGAAGGTAAGGTATACTTATTAAAACAAGTAAAGCCTAAATGGTTTTAACTTCACCACGTTAGCTCCTGCAATGCCAATTTAAACTATCACTTTCTATTAAAAAAAAAAAAAAAGGTTAAATTGGGTAGTATTCAGTTCTGATTTAGAAACTCAATAGAAACTGAATGTTTAAGTCACAGTTGTAGCAGCTGAAACAGTATTTAGAGCTGCAGCCATCCTGACCCAAATAATAATAATAAAAAAAAAAAAGGAAACCCTTTCCTTTATTAATGTAGACGTGGCTGTAGGGATTGCATCAGCTGCTAGGACTACAATTTGAGCCTTTTTTTTTTTTTTCCCCTCAATAATTAGAGTTCTGTATTAGAATTACAAGGGATGGGAAATGGAACTCTGCTGCATTTAGGAAGTTTAATCTATGCACAGAAGCACTGATCCTGAAAGCAAGCTATATGATGTTAAAAGAGCAACTTACTAGAACAAGTTCTCTGCTCATTTTTTTTTAGTATCTCAGTTGCCTACATTACACGCAAAACCTCAAAATCTCTCTAAGCAACATCTAAAAATATGTTTTACTTTGCAAGTGAATTTACATGCACCGGCTACATGTGCTTACTCTCCAAACACATCAAATTCAGGTGCCACTTCCTCTCACTACATCATATTGAACATTTGGACTTCAAATCATTTGTAGAATGAACAAGGTTGGAAAAGACCTCAAAGATCATCAAGTCCAACCTGTCACCCAAGACTTCATGACTACTAGACCATGGCACCAAGTTCCACATCCAGTCCCCTCTTGAACACCTCCAGGGAAGGTGACTCCACCACCTCCCTGAGCAGCACATTCCAACAGCTAACAACTCCCTCTGTGAAGAATTTTCTCCTCACCTCAAGCCTGAACCTCCCCTGGTGCAGCTTGAGACTGTGTCCGCTTGTTCTGGTGCTGGTTGCCTGGGAGAAGAGACCAACCCCCACCTGGCTACAACCACCCTTCAGGTAGTTGTAGAGAGCAATAAGGTCTCCCCTGAGCCTCCTCCTCTCCAGGCTAAACAATCCCAGCTCCCTCAGCCTCTCATCATAGGGCTCATGCTCAAGGCCTCTCCCCAGCCTTGCTGCCCTTCTCTGGACACTTTGTATTTCTCCCTTTTTTATTTAATTATGCTTTTTAACATAAGCATTTTAATTAGAAAGGTTGCAAGGATTTATTTTTTTTAATAGTACATTGCATTATCTACATTTTACTATTCTCACTCAGGAAACAAGCCCATAGGACTTTCCAAAGTGATGGGGGGATGAGTGTGACAAAATGCTGCCAGCACTTTACCTGGTAATCATTCTCCACCCAGACCCTGCACATTACAAAAATAAAAAAGCAAACAAAAAAAATTTAAAAGGAAAGTAAATCTCTTTACAAAAGTGTAGCTTTTTACAGAGACCTATAGAGAATAGTAAAAAACAATTTTATAAGATGTAATTCAGCAATATTCTGTTAGTTTTACTCACAGAATGGAAGCATCCTCTCTTGTGTTTGCTGAAATTAATGCTGATGAAGCCAGAGAACATGTTTTACAATTCTTCTAGATTCTAAGGCATGCTACGTTTCCAAAATTTTCAAGCCTACTCACTCTTGAATCAAAACACATCTCACAGTCTGGTAAATGAAAAATGCATATGTTTCAGTGCCTGGGATAAAATCTTAGCAACACATAAATTCAATCCATCCTCTACAAAGAAAACATAAAATTTTCAGTGTTTTGTTCAAAAGCGTGAATTTTTGCTGCTTTTTAGCACTCTTATTTAATAGAGGTGAAGAATGTCTAGCACTAAGTCTATAGATCTATCTGTGGAATTATAGCCATCGAAAACATGAAGAGGTATTCCTGACTTGCAGTTTATCCTGCTAAAGCCTCTGGCACTGCAGTTGTATCATCAAACCTGCTTTTACTGGCATAACTACTTTGATGAAGAGGGTTAAATGTGTATGTGGTAAATTACCTTGGAAAAGACAGAAGTTTATAGAGTATGAACTACATCCACGTTAACAGCATTTTGCCAGAAGAGCATGTTAGCCAAGCAATCCTAATATGGTCTTGCCTAGCTTCAGGCTTTTCTTTGATTTCATCATCAGCGTAAAAGCCTGCTGGTAAGCTTTGCACTTTGCTCCTGTAACTGACAAGGCAGTGGCAGGTTGCACCACTCAGAGACTCTCACATCAACATAGCTTTCCACCTGCATGTTGCTCTGTCTCCATATGACCAAATACTGGTACAGAACCTTCTTCACCCTATTTGCACACCCACAACCATGCACCTCTACGTCTCTTTATCAAGGATGGTAAATTCTACTGTTGGTGCCAGAAGCATTTGGAATTCTTATAGAATCATTAAGGTTGGAAAAGACTTTTAAGGTCATTGAGTCCAACTGTAACCCAGCTACCATGACCCACTAAATTATATCCTGAAAAGCCCTATCTACTTGTTTCTTGAATACCTCCAGGGATGGTGACTGCACTGCCTCCCTGGGCAGTCTGTTCCAATGCCTGACCATTCTTTCAGCAAGGAAATTTTTCCCAATATCCAATCTAAACCTCCCCTGGCACAAGCCCATCTCCTCTCATCCTATTGACTTACCGGGGAGATCAAAACGCACGCATATACACACATACATAAAATCAAACCATATATTGAAGTTCCTAATGCAGATAATTATTTCAATGTCTGCCATCCAAGTCTGGAAGTTCTAGGCTTTGTTTTTCTCTTCTGTGGAATAATGGAGAGCAACTAAAACAAATGTTTCAAAAAAAGCATAGTGTGTTTTGGACACGAATAGGAAAACAATGTGAAATGGGGCTGTAAAGGCCTCTGTTATTTCCATTTCAACCAATATCTATCTTCACAAACCTCACTTCAGCATTGCTGCAAACAGTGGCAAACATTTTTCTAGTTAAGGGCATCTGCTTTACTTCACTGTGTCAGCTAATGATGCTTATCAGCAACAGAGGGCTGTACACTGATATTCCCAAGCGTACTTCATATTGCCAAAGACTAATAGGGTAGGGATTTTTTATACTCTGGAATATACAACCTTCCACAGCTTTGCTAAAAAATATTTCTGAAGCAACTCGTGCATGATCTGACCCCTCTCTGCTCTAGAGAACTCAGCTTAAAAAGAGTGGAATTAGCTGTTTGTTTGTATCTTTTAATTGCAACAGTATCCTTTTTTTCGTATCTGTTTACCAAGTACTGAAATCCAATACGTTAGATAACAACAAATTCCCTGTAAGTGCCACACACTTCAGTCACTTGAGTCGTATCTAGTCGGCTAATGGTTCATACATAGTTTACATCTCTAAATATCCAAAGACACCAAAATGAATGAAAAAAAGGATTGGACTCCAGAAGTGCAGCGGAGCAGGAAAGTGAAGCGCTGGCCTAACAGATATGGGCTGAGGTGCTCTGGCTGCATATGGGAGGACAGATCATTTCACAGAGAAGCAAAATCTCCTGCACTTCTCCAGTACCTGCTGCATTGACAGAGAAGGAATAGAGGCCATCAGTATGTAAGGTGTGCCACTGATAGCTCTAGCATCAGTTTAGCCTATCATCAGTGAAGTAATGAACATATTATTTACAGAAAATCATATTCACTACCTACTAACCCAAAACACACTGCTTCAAAGACTTGCACTCACAGCCCAATTTTTCTGTAACACAGTGAGCACATTCACACTCCAATCTCTCAATTGCTTTTCCTGCCTAAGTAGATCATAAAAATACATGGTCAAGGAAAGTTTTGGGTTTTTTACATACTAGTGACTGCCAGACAAAATGTGCTATAATACTTGTTTATATCCTCCAAGAATTTTTTTTTCTGACTTTCAAACCTCTGTACCTCGAAAGTCAGTGTAGAATGTCACAATTTCCTTTTCCTTTCAGCATGCATCCACACTTACATGCAAACTCAGAAAGAAAGGAAGCATTTTTCTAACTTAAGAGGTGCAGACACCTTAAAAATAAATAAGAAAAATTAATCATCTCTGAAATATAAGGCCACGTCTTTATGTGAAGGTAGGTGTCCAACTTTTAGCCTTTAGGTTCGACCTCATGAGCTCTTCCAGTCTACCACTGATCATACAATCATAGAATGGCTTGTGTTGGAAGGGACTCTAAATGTCTGCCATGGGGAGACACCTTGGCCCTGTCTAGCCTGGCCTTGAACACTTCCTGGGAGGCACCACTCACAGCTTCCCTGGGTAACTTGTTCCAGTCTCTCATCACTCTCACTCTCAAAAGAGTTTCTTCCTAATATCTAGTCTAAAGCTACCTTCTTCAAGCTTAAATCAAGCTTAAATAAAAAGTCCCTCCCCAGCTTTCTTGTATGCCCCCTTGAAACACTGGAAGGATGTTGTAAGGTCTCCCTGAAGATTTCTTTTCTCCAAGCTGAACAGTCCCAACTCTTGCAGCCTTTCTCCATAAAGGAGGCACTCCAGCGCTCTGATCATCTTTGTGGACCTGTGGACCTGCCTCTCACAGTTCAATGTTCTCCTTATGCTGGGAGCCCCAGAACTGGTCACACAGTGTGATTTAATAATGAGATTTTTGCTTGCAGTGAATTTCTCTTTGGAACAGTTGGATTAGGGTTCATAGGAGAAATGTGTATTTTTCAACTCCCAGTCTTTTCGCTGGTGGATGAAGATCTTTCACGTTCTACTTGCCAGGAACGCTGACCACCTTCAGAACTGAAACCTAGCATTAAACATAATAGAATATTTTAGTAGCTAGTTTATGGAAATTAATATAAGTAGGACTGTGATTGTGAATGTGGCTCTGTAATGTCATTACAACATACACTGGAGTATCCTCTGTTTATATCAAGGAGATGGATTTGAATTAGAGACTGGAACTTGTGTGAAGTCTTCAGCATTTAGAGTCTTAACCACTTAAAAGTTACAGTTCCCGGGCAGCAATGCCCTGCTGAGCCCGTCATGCCAAAAAAGCATATGGAAAAGAGGAGGAAGTGTTATGCCAGTCTGTACCAATATTCACAAGCATATTTTGAAGTACTGGACTAGAGTAATTGAATCCTACAGTTGAAGTATATTAAACAGTACCTGGAAGGAGCTGTTGGGTAAATGATTTTTATATGTTGGAAAGACATGTCTTGATTCAAAATTTGTTTGATCCATGTTCTTGCTCCTAGGCCAGTATCACCTGCACCACAGAGAGAGTACAAGAAGAATTATTTCACACATTCAGAAAGCAAACTAAAATGTCATTCATTGATAGCTATCTCAGACTGCTGGTAATAGTGACAAATAAAATACTGATCGCCATCCTAAAAAGCAAGAAAAACATACCTGCTGCTCCCTTTGGAGAAGGCTACAGAATGGTTTTGGTTTTTTTTTTTTAAATATAAAATGGTCAAACCACAAGAAAAAAAAGTATCACTGCCCTAAGCCAGGCTTACTGCCACATTACATGGGTTTATCTGAACAACATCACATAAGTATACCAATTTACTGGTAAAATTATTATAATTCCCCATGGAGATTTACTCTTGTTCTATCACTCAAACAAAATTCAGTGATCTTAATTTACACATACAACTAATGCATCTTCAGAATTAAAACAGAAGGCACGAATGGTCCAAACCATTCGTGGTCCAACCAGGTTTGGTTGTTTGTTTTTTTTACTGTTGAGCACAGTATAACCATTAAGTTCTCTGTCCTAAATACTCCCAGTGACAAATAAGCCATAAGCCATAAGGCTGTAAAAGTGACAAAAATCTTATTCTACACTACATTAAAGAGTATAATCATAGTTGTATCTCCAACAAGCACTTTGCCTATGTGAGCAGCACGGTCTGAAGACCAAACACACCTCCGGTTATTACTAGACACTCTTTTTTCCCCCAGTTAGAAAGGAAAAGTCTAGGCTTTGCAAGTACTTACACGGGAAAAACCCTCAGGTAGGTCAACTCACTCCTTTACAGACTCCTTACTGGTACAGGACTCATCATTTTTTTTACTTATTTGCATCTTCAGCTTTGCCAAGATCAGCAGAAACATTTACAGTTAATGGAACTACTTTGCCCATGAAAGGTTCACAGAAAATTCATTAAGTAAGAAAAAAAATCAGCTATGATCTTCTGCGTGTCATGAGTCCCCATAGTACAAATGCCCTGCAACGGCTGTGAGCCCCTGCATGCAGAGGTAATGCATTTTCATTTGGTAAGAACAGAATTCATAGGGGAAGAAGAGAGAGAGAGAGGAGACTAACACACCAAACAAAACCCAACAATCCTCTGAAAGGTTTGTCTGTCAGGTTTTGTTCGATTTTTTGCAACATATGCTTTATATATATGGACACTACTAAAAAGAAGTACACAGTGCACAGACAATTCTGCTTTGAGCTTGTTCAAAGACCTGAAATATTTTTTCCTTCTTCCTCAAGCAAAATGTGAATTATTTTCCTTTCAAATACAGTTTGAATTTCCAAATTATCTTTCTGTGCAAAGTTTAAACAATGCTGTCAAGCATTCCAACAGGCACCCAGGGAAGTGGCTGAGTCACTATCCCTGGAGGTACCTAAAAGAGGTAGTAGATGAGTAACTGTGTTGCTTAGGGACATTGCCTAGTGGTGGACTTGGGGCAGTGCTGGGTTAATGGTTGGAGTCTATGGTCTTAAAGATGTCTTCCAACAGAAATTATTCTATGCATGCTACTTACTACATGTGAAATTGTAAACCTAGGCCTAAATAACTATTGTACATTTGTTATGTTCATTTGCCTTCGCTGCTGAGCTATCAAATTTGATTCTCTACCTATATTTAAAAGACAGCACTAGGAATTTTCTAGTATTTTTCTATACAATTATGCATTTACATTCGCCACTTATAATTTGTCTGGCACAAACCAAAATGGATTCAAATCATTTGTGTGCCACTTTCCATCACAAGCACCGCACAGAAAGCTCACAATTCAGGTTTGCAGGCCAGCCTACAGTTGGAGCACTGCAGCTACTTCTGTTTTAAATGCTATTCTGTTGCACTGCTACACAAAATCAAATAAAAATACCCAACTTTATACCTCCCCATTGCAAACATTATGAATTAAATCATACCAAAAATGAAAAATTGTAGAGTACTTTAACCACATGTGGAATCAACCTCTAACCATAATCTTCCCTTACTCCTCCAACATGAGAGAAAAATTATTTCCTCAGGCATTAAAGCATTAGTGCTAACAGAAGAGCTAGACACATCTTATGAACTCTCTTTCATTCAACCCACGGAATTGGAGGAAAGCAAAATCAAAGTAGTTCATAAAAAAATGAAACCAATTTAATAAGCTTGTGCATCTTTGTTAAATTAAACAACAGCATCAACTAAAAGCAAAACTAAGACCAAGACTTTAAAGTTGAGCACATTGCCACATGCATATGGACAGCTTAAAAGAATTTAATTCCAAGAGCTATGATTACTAGGTTTTTAGAGTTGGGGTTTTTGGTTGTTGGGTTTTTTGTTTGAATTTGGTTGTGTTTTTTTTGAAAGAGCTATGGATGGTTTTGATTTTATTTAGCAGATCACAAGTAAGCTTTAAGTAAACGAATTAAAAACAAACAAAACCCCCAAAAATCCCACAACAAACAAACCACAAACAACAAAAAACCTAAACCACCACCACAACCAGAAAATGCATCCTCCCCTCCTGCCCTCAGACTCATCCAGGTAGCCAACTATCTTCTGCAGATCATAGAATGGTTTGGGTCGGATGGGACCTCCAACATGAAGATTGTTTGGACAGGGCTGGGACCTTCTGAACAAACAGAGTTCAATTTACTCACAGTGTCTTCTCAGTCTGGTTCTAAATACTCCCAGAGCCACTTTAATTATGAAAACCTTGCTTTCCAGGTGGCTACACTTCGAGTGGGAAAATGTTTACAGTATGTTCTCGAACAGGTTTGTTTTCATGGCCAAGAACACCAGGCTGGGGCCCGTAAAACACGCTCCAGGGTCGCACCTCAGGCTCCTGGAAGCCCGAAGGCTGGAGCCACGCTAGGCACACGAACGCTGATTCGCCCATGGCCTCTCCTCTTTCCCGGCCGGCGCCGCACCGCCCAGGGGAGGCTACAGCCGCCGGGACCGGGACACCTTGCGCCCCTTCCTCCTCGCTCTGCTGGCGCACGGAGCCTGGGGACTGCCGTGGCAGCGAGCCGGTCCTGCTGACACCCTCACACAGCACCGGGGCACCGCGGAAATTGAGGGGACCGACCCTGCACCGGGGAGAGCCCCGCCGCGCAGAGACAAGGAGGCGGCGACAGCCACCCCTGCCCGGCTGTCAGAGGGGTGCACCCCTGCATCCTTCCCCAGCAGGAAGCAAGTCTCGCCGAGCTCCGACCCCACCGCAGGGTAGCAGGGGACAGAATGGGGCCGGGAGAGGGGGGAAAGCAGCCACCTGAGCCGTGCAGAAAGATGAGGGAGGCGGTGTGCCTGCCTGCGGGGGACACCACGCTCCTCTGCAGCGATAAGGGCACCGCCATGCCGTATTCCGCTCTGCTCCTCCCGGCCTGCCTCCGAAGCTAGCGCGGACACCGCGCCGGCGCAGAGAGCGCCCCGAGCGCTCAGCGGCAGGCCGGAAGGGTGCTGCAGGTTTCTTCCAGTGCTCCGGAGTGCAGCCGTGGCTGCTGCCTGTAGGGGCCGGCCTCCCTACCCTAGACCGGAAAAGCTGCCACTTCTAATGCTGTTTCTCATTAGCAAAGTGTATTTACAGACCCCAGGCTTAGAAGTGTCCTATGGCAGGCAAACTAGGATTGAACAGGAAAGGCAGGGCCACCCTTTCCATGCTGTAGGTGTTTGTAAAGGAGATTACGCTTCAGCGTCACCAGGTGCACGGTTTCAAGATTAAAGGTTGGCAAGAGAACTGAGAGTAGGCAGGTGGCAGGAGGCTCTGATTGGCACCTTCGAGGCACATAAGAAAGTAAAGGGTCTGCAAGGGCCAGTATATAAAAGGGGTTAAACAGACATTTAAAATACTGACTTTAATCCATGACTTGAGCGCAACTGCTCTGGTGCTCTTCACAGTTCCTGCTGAACTGCTGTTAGGGGGATAAGGAGCTTTATTGTGTACTTTTAGCTAACACACATATTCAAGAGCATATAACTTACTTTTTTTTCCTTTTCTTTTTTTCTATTCTAGTGGTGTGTCAATTAGCCACCTGCCTTGGTACTTTTTGGTGGAATAAGGATGACCACAGGTAAACTCTGCAATTGCCATTTCACTAGCCAGGTGCAGTGCAAGCCAGGGGGGTGAGCAGCAACTTTAGGGATTAGTTTTGCAGTTCATCATGAAGTATTTTGGCAAGACATAGGGGCACACCTGTTAGTCCTTAAAAATGTAATAAAACCTTAGCCTCTTGAGGTAGCATGTTATTACCTTCAGAAAGGCCTGTGGGTTAAGTAGATGAAACAGGAGTGTATGTGTAATATGAAGAGCATGCTGTGCTTGTGTTTCTGTCCAAAATACTGTCCTGACTACTCTTTTCCTGTGTATATTTAGGCCATAGGATTTAGGACATCAGTTAAACACAGGCTGGCAAACAGTGAGTTATGACTCTATAATGCCCCTTCAAAATGTATGCAGTTGTCTTTTTTTAACATATCTAGAAGTATACTACAGTGTTTCCATTCAGTAAATAGAAGGGAAAATAATCTGATAGTTGGACAGATGAGAAAATTGCATTGTAGGAGGAAGTGGAAAGTAGCTAACATTTTCTACACTCTTAACTGCCCAGTTGAAAAATAAAAACTCTTAGCAAAGCAGTGCCATCATGAGCAAGTCATTGTAGCCAGTGCCTAATAGCTGAGAGACACCTTTCCTCTCACTTATATAGCAAAATAATCATGAGACTTCAGATATTAAAGTTTGTTTTGTTTTTTTTTTTTTTTTTTAAAGTTAGCTTATCAGGAAGGTTTAATCATGATTATAGGGACAGAGCCACTCAATCCATACTTCTTTGTAATAGTTTATTTTGCCATCATTCATAACAATTATCAATTTTAGGAACTACTATATGTGAGGGATCATGTTGGCTTATGTACAACTGTGGGTAAGAGGTAAACTGCATACGAGCACCTTTGCTACCGTGCATTTTCACCATTGCACTATTCCATGACCGTGCGGTTTTGCGTACTCACGGTTTCGCGACTGCGCATTTTCGCGACCGCGCGGATTCACAACCATGCGTATTAGCGTATACACTTTGTAGCATACGCGCGTTTTTGCGCACGCGCGGTTTCCCGTACACGCATTTTTGCGACTGTGCGGTTTTCCGTACGCACGGTTTTGCATACGCGCGTTGTTGTGTCCGCGCATTTTCGAAACCGCACATTTTCACGACCGCGTTTTTGCGTACGGGCATTTCTGCGTTTGCCCATTTTCGTGACCGTGTGGTTTCGCGACCGCATATTTTGCATACGTGGAAATTCTCGAACGCGGTAAATTTGCGTATGCGGTAAACTTGCGTGCGCGGTACATTTGCGTAAGTGGAAATTCGCGAACACGCTTTCACGTACGCGGTAAATTTGCGAATGCGGTAAATTTGCGTATGCAGTAAATTTGCATCCGCGGTAAATTTGTGCGCACGGTAAATTTGCGTGCGCGGAAATTCTCAAGCACGCTTTTGCGTATGCGGTAAATGTGCACACGCGGAAATTCTCGAATGTGCCTTTGCGTGCGCGGTAAATTTGCGTGTGAGGTAAATTTGCGTACACGGTAAATTTTCGTCCGCGGTAAATTTGCGTGCTTGGTAAATTTGCGTAAGCGGTAAATTTGCGTACGCGGAAATTCTCGAACGCGCCTTTGCGTACACGGTAAATTCCCGTGCATGGAAATTCTCGAACGCGCTTTTGCGTGCGCGGTAAATTTGCATACGCGGAAATTCTCGAACGCCCATTTGCGTACGCGGTAAATTTGCATACGCGGAAATTCTCAAACACACTTTTGCGTACGCGGTAAATTTGCATGTGCGGTAAATTTGCGTGCGTGGAAATTCTCGAACGCGCCTTTGCGTACGCGGTAAATTCCCGTGCATGGAAATTCTCGAACGCGCTTTTGCGTGCGCGGTAAATTTGCATACGCGGAAATTCTCGAACGCGCCTTTGCGTTCGCGGTAAATTTGCATACGCGGAAATTCTCGAACGCCCATTTGCGTACGCGGTAAATTTGCATACGAGGTAAATTTGCGTGCGCGGAAATGCTCGAACGCGCTTTTGCGTACGCGGTAAATTTGCGTGCGTGGAAATTCTCGAACGCACCTTTGCGTACGCGGTAAATTTCCGTGCGTGGAAAGTCTCAAACGCGCCTTTGCGTACGCGGTAAATTTGCATACGAGGTAAATTTCCGTGCGTGGAAATTCTCGAACGCGCCTTTGCGTACGTGCATTTGTGCGACCGCGCAGTTTTGCGCCCGTTTATTTTTGTGCACGCGCGTTTTCGGGTACGCACTTCTTGGCGACAACGCATTTTCGCGGATGCGTATTTTTGCGTTCGAACATTTTTGTGTACGCGCGGGTTTGCATACGCGCCTTCTTGTGACCGCGCACTTTTGCAACCGCTTGGTTTCGCGTACACTCAACTCCATCCCAGCCCCGTCCAATCATGAGACGCAACTCCAGCCCAGCCCAGCCCAGTCCAATCCTAAGTGACGCAACTCCAGCCCAGCCCAGTCCAATCATGAGTGACGCAACTCCAGCCCAGCCCAGTCCAATTCCGAGTGACGCAACTCCAGCCCAGCCCAGTCCAATTCCGAGTGACGCAACTCCAGCCCAGCCCAGTCCAATTCCGAGTGACGCAACTCCAGCCCAGCCCAGTCCAATTCCGAGTGACGCAACTCCAGCCCAGCCCAGTCCAATTCCGAGTGACGCAACTCCAGCCCAGCCCAGTCCAATTCCGAGTGACGCAACTGCAGACCAGCCCAGTCCAATCCTGAATGACGCAACTGCTGCCCAGCCCAATTCTGAGTGACGCAATTCCAGCCCAGCCCAATTCTGAGTGACACAACTCCAGCCCAGCCCAGTCCAATCATGAGTGACGCAACTGCAGCCCAGCCCCGTCCAATCATGAGTGACGCAACTGCAGCCCAGCCCAGTCCAATTCCGAGTGACGCAACTCCAGCCCAGCCCAATTCTGAGTAACGTAACTGCAGCCCAGCCCCGTCCAATCATGAGAGACGCAGCTCCAGCCCAGCCCAGTCCAATCATGAGAGATGCAACTCCAGCCCAGCCCAGTCCAATTCTGAGTGACGCAACTCCAGCCCAGCCCAAACAGACACAACTGTAGCCCAGACCCGTCCAATCATGAGAGACACAACTCCAGCCCAGCCCAGTCCAATTCTGAGTGACGCAACTGCAGCTCAGCCCAAAGAGGCACAACTGCAGCCCAGCCCCGTCCCATCCTGAGTGACACAACGGCAGCCCGGCCCAGTCCAATTCTGAGTGACGCAACGGCAGCCCGGCCCAGTCCAATTCTGAGTGACGCAACGGCAGCCCGGCCCAGTCCAATTCTGAGTGACGCAATGGCAGCCCAGCCCAGTCCAATAATGAGAGACGCAACTCCAGCCCAGCCCAGTCCAATTCTGAGTGACTCAATTCCAGCCCAGCCCAGTCCAATAATGAGACGCAACTGCAGCCGAGCCCAGTCCAATAATGAGAGACGCAACTCCAGCCCAGCCCAGTCCAATTCTGAGTGACTCAACTGCAGCCCAGTACAGTCCAATCCAGAGTGACGCATCTCCAGCCCAGCCCCGTCCAATCATGAGAGACGCATCTCCAGCCCAGCCCAGTCCAATCATGAGTGACGCAACTGCAGACCAGCCCCGTCCAATCATGAGTGACGCAACTCCAGCCCAGCCCCGTCCAATCATGAGTGACACAACTCCAGCCCAGCCCCGTCCAATCATGAGTGACACAACTGCAGCCCAGCACAGTCCAATCCAGAGTGACGCAACTGCAGCCCAGCCCAGTCCAATCCTGAGTGACACATCTCCAGCCCAGCCCCATCCAATCATGAGACGCAACTCCAGCCCAGCCCCGTCCAATCATGAGTGACGCAACTGCAGCCCAGCCCAGTCCAATTCTGAGTGACGCAACTGCAGCCCAGCCCAGTCCAATTCTGAGTGATGCAATTCCAGCCCAGCCCAATTCTGAGTGACGCAAATGCAGCCCAGCCCCGTCCAATCATCAGTGACGCAATTCCAACCCATCCCCATCCAATCATGATTGACGTAACTGCAGCCCAGCCCAGTCCAATCATGAGAGACGCAACTCCAGCCCAGCCCAAAAAAACAGAGGCGCAACTCCAGCCCAGCCCAGTCCAATCATGAGTGACGCAACTGCAGCTCAGCCCAAAGAGGCACAACTGTAGCCCAGCCCAATTCTGAGTGATGCAACTCCAGCCCAGCCCAGTCCAATTCTGAGTGACACAACTGCAGCCCAGCCCAGTCCAAAGAGGCACAACTCCAGCCCAGCCCAGTCCAATTCTGAGTGATGCAACTCCAGCCCAGTCCAGTCATGATTGACACAACTGCAGCCCAGCCCAGTCCAATCCTGAGTGAAGCAACTGCAGCCCAGCCCAGTCCAAAGAGCCACAACTGTAGCCCAGCCCAATTCTGAGTGATGCAACTCCAACCCAGCCCAGTCCAATTCTGAGTGACGCAACTGCAGCCCAGCCCAGTCCAAAGAGGCACAACTCCAGCCCAGCCCAGTCCAAAGAGGCACAACTCCAGCCCAGTCCAGTCATGATTGACACAACTGCAGCCCAGCCCAGTCCAATCCTGAGTGAAGCAACTGCAGCTCAGCCCAAAGAGGCACAACTGCAGCCCAGCCCAACCCAGTCCAAAGAGGCACAACTGTAGCCCAGCCCTGTCCAATTCTGAGTGATGCAACTCCAGCCTCGTCCAGTCATGATTGACAAAACTGCAGCCCAGCCCAGTCCAAACCTGAGTGAAGCAGCTGCAGCCCAGCCCAGTCCAATCATGAGACACGCAACTGCAGCTCAGCCCAGTCCAATCATGAGAGACGCAACTGCAGCCCAGCCCAGTCCCTTTCTGAGTGACGCAACTCCAGCCCAGCCCAAAAAGACACAACTCCAGCCCAGCCCCATCCAATCATGAGAGACACAACTCCAGCCAAGCCCAGTCCAATTCTGAGTGATGCAACTGCAGCTCAGCCCAAAGAGGCACAACTGCAGCCCAGCCCAACCCAGTCCAAAGAGGCACGACTGTAGCCCAGCCCAATTCTGAGTGATGCAACTCCAGCCCAGCCCAGTCCAATTCTGAGTGACGCAACTGCAGCCCAGCCCAGTCCAAAGAGGCACAACTCCAGCCCAGCCCAGTCCAATTCTGAGTGATGCAACTCCAGCCCAGTCCAGTCATGATTGACACAACTGCAGCCCAGCCCAGTCCAATCCTGAGTGAAGCAACTGCAGCTCAGCCCAAAGAGGCACAACTGCAGCCCAGCCCAACCCAGTCCAAAGAGGCACAACTGTAGCCCAGCCCAATTCTGAGTGATGCAACTCCAGCCCAGCCCAGTCCAATTCTGAGTGACGCAACTGCAGCCCAGCCCAGTCCAATCATGAGAGACGCAACTGCAGCCCAGCCCAGTCCAATTCTGAGTGACGCAACTCCAGCCCAGCCCAAAGAGACACAACTGTAGCCCAGCCCTGTCCAATCATGAGAGACACAACTCCAGCCCAGCCCCGTCCAATCATGAGAGACACAACTCCAGCCCAGCCCCGTCCAATCATGAGAGACACAACTCCAGCCCAGCCCCGTCCAATCATGAGAGACACAACTGCAGCTCAGCCCAAAGAGGCACAACTGCAGCCCAGCCCAACCCAGTCCAAAGAGGCACAACTGTAGCCCAGCCCAGTCCAATTCTGAGTGACGCAACTGCAGCCCAGCCCCGTCCAATCATGAGAGACGCATCTCCAGCCCAGCCCAGTCCAATCATGAGTGATGCAACTGCAGACCAGCCCTGTCCAATCATGAGAGACGCAACTCCAGCCCAGCCCAGTCCAATCATGAGTGACGCAACTGCAGCCCAGCACAGTCCAATCCAGAGTGACGCAACTGCAGCCCAGCCCAGTCCAATCCTGAGTGACACATCTCCAGCCCAGCCCCGTCCAATCATGAGACGCAACTCCAGCCCAGCCCCGTCCAATCATGAGTGACGCAACTCCAGCCCAGCCCCGTCCAATTCTGAGTGACGCAACTGCAGCCCAGCCCAGTCCAATTCTGAGTGACGCAACTGCAGCCCAGCCCAGTCCAATTCTGAGTGATGCAATTCCAGCCCAGCCCAATTCTGAGTGACGCAAATGCAGCCCAGCCCCGTCCAATCATCAGTGATGCAATTCCAACCCATCCCCATCCAATCATGATTGACGTAACTGCAGCCCAGCCCAGTCCAATCATGAGAGACGCAACTCCAGCCCAGCCCAAAAAAACAGAGGCGCAACTCCAGCCCAGCCCAGTCCAATCATGAGTGACGCAACTGCAGCCCAGCCCAGTCGAAAGAGGCACAACTCCAGCCCAGCCCAGTCCAATTCTGAGTGATGCAACTCCAGCCCAGTCCAGTCATGATTGACACAACTGCAGCCCAGCCCAGTCCAATCCTGAGTGAAGCAACTGCAGCTCAGCCCAAAGAGGCACAACTGCAGCCCAGCCCAACCCAGTCCAAAGAGGCACAACTGTAGCCCAGCCCAATTCTGAGTGATGCAACTCCAGCCCAGCCCAGTCCAATTCTGAGTGACGCAACTGCAGCCCAGCCCAGTCCAAAGAGGCACAACTCCAGCCCAGCCCAGTCCAATTCTGAGTGATGCAACTCCAGCCCAGTCCAGTCATGATTGACACAACTGCAGCCCAGCCCAGTCCAATCCTGAGTGAAGCAACTGCAGCTCAGCCCAAAGAGGCACAACTGCAGCCCAGCCCAACCCAGTCCAAAGAGGCACAACTGTAGCCCAGCCCAATTCTGAGTGATGCAACTCCAGCCCAGCCCAGTCCAATTCTGAGTGACACAACTGCAGCCCAGCCCAGTCCAAAAAGGCACAACTCCAGCCCAGCCCAGTCCAATTCTGAGTGATGCAACTCCAGCCCAGTCCAGTCATGATTGACACAACTGCAGCCCAGCCCAGTCCAATCCTGAGTGAAGCAACTGCAGCCCAGCCCAGTCCAAAGAGGCACAACTGTAGCCCAGCCCAATTCTGAGTGATGCAACTCCAGCCCAGCCCAGTCCAATTCTGAGTGACGCAACTGCAGCCCAGCCCAGTCCAAAGAGGCACAACTCCAGCCCAGCCCAGTCCAATTCTGAGTGACGCAACTCCAGCCCAGCCCAAAGAGACACAACTGTAGCCCAGCCCTGTCCAATCATGAGAGACACAACTCCAGCCCAGCCCCGTCCAATCATGAGAGACACAACTCCAGCCCAGCCCAGTCCAATTCTGAGTGACACAACTGCAGCTCAGCCCAAAGAGGCACAACTGCAGCCCAGCCCAACCCAGTCCAAAGAGGCACGACTATAGCCCAGCCCAGTCCAATTCTGAGTGACGCAACTGCAGACCAGCCCAGTCCAATAATGAGACGCAACTCCAGCCCAGCCCAATTCTGAGTGACGCAACTGCAGACCAGCCCAGTCCAATAATGAGAGACGCAACTCCAGCCCAGCCCCATTCTGAGTGACACAACTGCAGCTCAGCCCAAAGAGGCACAACTGCAGCCCAGCCCAACCCAGTCCAAAGAGGCACAACTGTAGCCCAGCCCAGTCCAATTCTGAGTGACGCAATTCCAGCCCAGCCCTGTCCAATCATGAGTGACGCAATTCCAGCCCAGCCCTGTCCAATCATGAGTGACGCAACTCCAGCCCAGCCCCGTCCAATCATGAGACGCAACTCCAGCCCAGCCCAGTCCAATTCTGAGTGATGCAACTGCAGCCCAGCCCAGTCAAAAGAGGCACAACTCCAGCCCAGCCCAGTCCAATTCTGAGTGATGCAACTCCAGCCCAGCCCAGTCCAATTCTGAGTGATGCAACTCCAGCCCAGCCCAGTCCCATTCTGAGTGACGCAACTGCAGCTCAGCCCAAAGAGGCACAACTGTAGCCCAGCCCCGTCCAATTCTGAGTGACGCATCTCCAGCCCCGTCCAATCATGATTGACACAACTGTAGCCCAGCCCAGTCCCATTCTGAGTGACGCAACTGCAGCCCAGCCCAGTCCAATTCTGAGTGACGCAACTCCAGCCCAGCCCAAACAGACACAACTGTAGCCCAGACCCGTCCAATCATGAGAGACACAACTCCAGCCCAGCCCAGTCCAATTCTGAGTGACGCAACTGCAGCCCAGCCCAGTCGAAAGAGGCACAACTCCAGCCCAGCCCAGTCCAATTCTGAGTGATGCAACTCCAGCCCAGTCCAGTCATGATTGACACAACTGCAGCCCAGCCCAGTCCAATTCTGAGTGACGCAACTCCAGCCCAGCCCAAACAGACACAACTCCAGCCCAGCCCCGTCCAATCATGAGAGACACAACTCCAGCCCAGCCCAGTCCAATTCTGAGTGACGCAACTGCAGCCCAGCCCAGTCCAAAGAGGCACAACTCCAGCCCAGCCCAATTCTGAGTGATGCAACTCCAGCCCAGTCCAGTCATGATTGACACAACTGCAGCCCAGCCCAGTCCAATCCTGAGTGAAGCAACTGCAGCTCAGCCCAAAGAGGCACAACTGCAGCCCAGCCCAGTCCAAAGAGGCACAACTCCAGCCCAGCCCAATTCTGAGTGATGCAACTCCAGCCCAGCCCAGTCCAATTCTGAGTGACGCAACTGCAGCCCAGCCCAGTCCAAAGAGGCACAACTCCAGCCCAGCCCAGTCCAATTCTGAGTGATGCAACTCCAGCCCAGTCCAGTCATGATTGACACAACTGCAGCCCAGCCCAGTCCAATCCTGAGTGAAGCAACTGCAGCCCAGCCCAGTCCAAAGAGGCACAACTGTAGCCCAGCCCTGTCCAATTCTGAGTGACGCAACTCCAGCCCAGTCCAGTCATGATTGACACAACTGCAGCCCAGCCCAGTCCAATCATGAGACACGCAACTGCAGCCCAGCCCAGTCCAATCATGAGACACGCAACTGCAGCCCAGCCCAGTCCAATCATGAGACACGCAACTGCAGCCCAGCCCAAAGAGACACAACTGTAGCCCAGCCCCGTCCAATCATGAGAGACACAACTCCAGCCCAGCCCCGTCCAATTATGAGAGACACAACTCCAGCCCAGCCCAATTCTGAGTGACACAACTGCAGCTCAGCCCAAAGAGGCACAACTGCATCCCAGCCCAACCCAGTCCAAAGAGGCACGACTATAGCCCAGCCCAGTCCAATTCTGAGTGACGCAACTGCAGCCCAGCCCAATTCTGAGTGACGCAACTGCAGACCAGCCCAGTCCAATAATGAGAGACGCAACTCCAGCCCAGCCCAATTCTGAGTGACACAACTGCAGCTCAGCCCAAAGAGGCACAACTGCAGCCCAGCCCAACCCAGTCCAAAGAGGCACAACTGTAGCCCAGCCCAGTCCAATTCTGAGTGATGCAACTGCAGCCCAGCCCAGTCAAAAGAGGCACAACTCCAGCCCAGCCCAGTCCAATTCTGAGTGATGCAACTCCAGCCCAGCCCAGTCCCATTCTGAGTGACGCAACTGCAGCTCAGCCCAAAGAGGCACAACTGCAGCCCAGCCCAATCCAATTCTGAGTGATGCAACTCCAGCCCCATCCAGTCATGATTGACACAACTGCAGCCCAGCCCAGTCCAAAGAGGCACAACTGCAGCCCGCCCAGTCCAATCCTGAGTGACGCAACTCCAGCCCAGCCCAAAGAGGCACAACTGTAGCCCAGCCTCGTCCATTCATGAGACACACAACTCCAGCCCAGTCCAGTTCTGAGTGACGCAACTGCAGCTCAGCCCAAAGAGGCACAACTGCAGCCCAGCCCAGTCCAATAATGAGAGATGCAACTCCAACCCAGTCCAATTCTGAGTGACGCAACTCCAGCCCAGCCCCATCCAGTCATGAGTGACGCAATTCCAGCCCAGCCCCGTCCAATCATGAGTGACGCAACTCCAGCCCAGCCCAAAGAGGCACAACTGCAGCCAAGCCCCGTCCAATCATGAGTGATGCAATTGCAGCCCAGCCCCGTCCAATCATGAGTGACACAACTCCAGTCCAGCCCAGCCCAATCATGAGAGACGCAACTCCAGCCCGGCCCAAAAAAACAGAGGCACTACTCCAGCCCAGCCCAGTCCAATCAACAGAGGCGCAACTCCAGCCCAGCCCAGTCCAAAGAGGCACAACTCCAGCCCAGCCCAGTCCAATCAACAGAGGCACAACTCCAGTCCAAACAACAGATGCGCAACTGTAACTCCAACCCTGTCCAATAAACAGAGGCGTAACTCCTACCCAGCCCAGCCCAAGTACTCACAGCACCAAGGGGCCAGAGGCACAACACCCAAGCTGGAAGTCCTCAGCAGCAAGGTGAGAAGGAACCCCAGCAGAAAGCTGCCCCTCCCCAGCAAACTTCCCCCTTTATACTGCTTGTGGTGCAACAAGCACCACCTGTAGCCAACTGCAGTCAGCTGTGCTGCCTGAGTCACAGCTGCTCATGGGGTCTGAAGAGCAGGGCTGGGCCAGCCAAGCAGGACACTTACCTGAAATCCCTGCTCCTGTTTTCAGCATGTGGTGGTGGGTCCATGGCTCATTGACTTGATTTATCTCCTCGGAGCTATGTCCAGCCCCTTCTAGCTCCTCAAATCTCTTAGGACCAGCTACCAGATGATGCCAAGCGCACTCCAGCAAATGCAGCTCACCTGGGAAACATCTTCCCAACCTGATGCCCAACCCATTTAGTGAAGACTACTGAAGTTTACCACATTTTAAACAGAGATAAAATCCAAAGGCAGTCTGATTCTGACCTTGCAAAGAGCACTGTAGGGAGGCTTGGTGCATGCTCCAGGCAGAGCAGGAAGCAGCATCCATCCTTTCTGGAGACACTGAGTATTTAGCTGCTCCTTTCCCACTTGGCCCTTCGGTGCCATGTGGCACATGGTTTCAATTTCACCACCTGGGAGCTTCCAAACGAGGATACAGTGATGTAAGTTTTTATTAGAAGAGTTCTGCTTCCAACTGCTTCCAGTACTTGAAGGGGGCTACCAGAAAGCTGGGAAGAGGCTTTTGACAAAGGCTTAGTAGTGACAGGATGAGAGGCCAAAGCTTGAGGAGGCCAGATTGAGACTGGAGATTAGGAAGAAATTCTTTCCAGTGAGGGTGGTGAGACATGGAACAGGCTGCCCGGGGAGGCTTTGGATGCCTCCTGACTGGGGGTGTTCAAGGTCAGGTTGGATGAGGCCTTGAGCAGCCCTAGAAAGGGGGGTTGGAGTAGATGATGTCTGAGGTCCCTTCCAACCCAAACCACTCTGTGATTCCAACAGCATTTGGGGGCGGATGCAGAGAACAAGAACTGAGCGTCAGGTCTATGGATGCAGAACTTTTCAACCATTATTGGAAGTCCAGAACCTAGAGCATTTCCTCAGCAGCAGTGCTCACTGCAGGACACTCCTGTTTAGGAGACACACCTCCCTTCCTGTGGGCTTGTGGCTCTCTGCTTCTGAGGAGACCATCAGTGATTTATTTTAGGTTTTCTGTCACACATAGAAAATGTGCCTCATGGTCAAGCAATCATTTTGCTTTCCATCTTAATATTTTTAATCAGTCCCCAGTGGAGCTGTAAAGGTGACTGCTTTGACCTCCACCCAGGCTTTCCTCTGGTGAGCACAGCGTAGGTTCCTGTTAGGTCAACAGCAGCCGCTCTGCCAGCAGCAGCATTTGGGCCAATGACAGAGGTGTGAAAAGGGGACAGGAGACTCCCATGGCTGTGCAACTCAAATAGAAACACCAAAATGCTCTCCCCAGTCCTCCTTGGCTGAATGGGATTTGGAGCAATGTGGCCTTGGTTCAAACCACTGCTTGCTTTCAGCTGCTAACCAGAGCTCAGATGTTGTTATTGCCATCCTTCAAAAGAATGCTTCTTACGTTTCCTCCACTTTTCTGAGCTCCTGTTCCTCTGTCTCAGGTTGCCTCTGAGATCTGTCTTCTGTGCAGTAGGAAATCAATGAATACTTTGCCAGGATTCTCCCCCTAGTAAATTCAGAGTTCATTGGGTATTGCTGCCTTTCCTACACCAAAGTGTGCGGTGCAAGTCCACTGGCGTCTCTAGACTCAGTGTCTGAAAGTCTTTCCTAGGGATGGTCTGAATGGTTTAGTAGTCATGAGGTCTTGATTGACAGGTTGGAATTGATGATCTTTGAGGTCTTTTCCAATCTTATTGATTCTATGATTCTATGAAAACCATGACCTCTGCTAAAACCTAGCCATACTAAGTGGAAGGACTACCCTGAATGAATTAGCATTATGTTAATAACTGCAGAAAATTATAGGCAATATGAAAAGAGCTTGCAAATTTTGTTAAACTAACATATGTTTAAGTCTTTATGCTTATGGGTTTTTACAAGTCTTGCACTGCTGACATGAAAGATCTCCGAAAGGAATTTATTACATTTCACAGTGTCAATAAAATGTCCTCCCACACCCTTAGAAACAGTGTCTGCTGCAATTCCTTCTCTTTTTATGTTTTCCTGGGCATAGATGGATTAAATTTTGACTTAAATGCTAGATAAATATTAAAATGTAAATATGTGGCCATATTTAAGTTTTCTAAAGAAAGTAAATGTGAAGTGGGAGCTGTGTTTTGTTCCTTAGGCGCTTTCTCACAGTGCTCTCTGTTCTGACTCTGTTCTTTCACACCGACTCTATTCAGAAGAAAACAGAAGACTTTAATTTACTTGCAACTATTTTGATATTTTTCTCATTTAAAATGGCTTTGCACTTTAAAATTAACTTTAGCTGAAAACAGTATGTTGCGGACTAAACTTTATGTCTGGTATGTGTACGTACACAATATCCAGAACCATTATTGTAATTGTTTATACAGAATTGAGGCTCTTGCACCCAATGTAAAAAAAAGAATTAGTTTTGTAGGTACTGTATGTTTATTACTGAGGTTTTTTAGTAGGTGAGTTAGTCCACAGGTGCTTTATTGATGATTACAAAGAAGTGTAACTGATTTCTGGTGATTTCTATGTTTACATTCTGGTGGTTTTGACAGACGCAAGGATTTTGGGATGGAAATAAAAATATCAAGTATTGGATCTTTCCAAACTCTCCTTTTATTTCTTTGTTAGTATCATAACATCATTACCATGTCAGAAGATCGCATCACTTATACTTTGTTGCTTGAGTGATAGAATAGAATAGAATAGAATAGAATAGAATAGAATAGAATAGAATAGAATAGAATAGAATAGAATAGATCAGGTTGGAAGAGACCTTCAAGATCATTGAGTCCAACCCATCATCCAACACCATCTAATCAACTAAACCATAGCACCAAGCACGTCATCAAGTCTCCTCCTGAACACCTCCAGCGATGGAGACTCCACCACCACCCTGGGCAGCACATTCCAATGGGCAATCACTCTCTCTAGGAAGAATTTCTTCCTAACATCCAGTCTAAACCTCCCCTGGTGCAGCTTGAGACTGTGTCCTCTTGTCCTGGTGCTGGTTGCCTGGGAGAAGAGACCAGCCCCTGCCTGTCTACATCCTCCCTTCGGGTAGTTGTAGAGAGCAATAAGGTCTCCTCTGAGCCTCCTCTTCTCCAGGCTAAGCAACCTTAGCTCCCTCAGCCTCTCCTCACAGGGCTTGTGTTCCAAACCCCTCACCAACTTTGTTGCCCTTCTGTGGAACCGCTCCAGCAAGTCAACATCCTTCCTAAACTGGACGCAGTACTCAAGGTGTGGCCTAACCAGTGCAGTGTACAGGGGCGCTATCCTATGCTTGCTTTCTTCATTATAAAGGTGTTAAGTGCTGAATTTCTTTGTCTCTTTTGTACATTCCTTCTCCTTCTCTCAGTGTATTACAGGCTGAAGGCTCTGTCCACTAATTTTAAGACCATCATGCCAGTTACTGTGACCTTACCAAAATAAGCAGCTATCTTCACATTTGAAGGTGGCTTCATTCATTTGAAATCAGTGGCAGTGCTTTGACACAGAATTTATATGGTATGTTTTCTTTTTGCTCTCCTCTTTCAGTGAACATCTTGGCCTAATTTATTCTGTAATGTTCCTGTAATCAGTTCTCTACAAAACTGCCACAGCAGAGGTAGGAAGTGCCATAGGGGTTCAGGTGCACAGGCTAATGGGCCATTTATCATATTAAACTATTCATAATTTCACCAAGCCAAACAAAAAAATAAATATTTCCATACTTATTTTGTAAACTAAAAATAGATCTTTTAGTGCAAATGGTCCAAAAGATGCAGATTTTGAAAAGTTGTTTTCCTGTCCAGTCAGAGGCATATTTTGGTGCTAAGTTCTCCTGTTGTTTACTAGAAAAAAAAACATTGCCCAGCTAGGCTGCATCCCTAAGATTGTGCATCTCAGATATGATTTAGTGTGGAGTTGGCTGGGGGAAATCATTACACAAAGAGAAAAGCGTGTTGCATTCTGCATCTGAATACTGTCTGGCACAATGAGATCTTGACCCAATGTTCTAGTTACCACAGCAAGGTAAACAAGTAATAAATAAATCATGTTCTTTTTTGGCCCAAGAGATAATTAGTGTTTAGGGTCTTGTGAGACAATTTTGCTAGCAGGAGCCAAATATTTACTACATGCCATCCAATTTGCTTAAAAACAAATGAGGGCACAGTCCCAGGGACAACAGAAGGCAGTTCCCTTCTTCAGAAATCTGAGCCTGCAGCTAGCCAGCACCCTGCCAAAACAAATCCAGGCTTGGCTACATTACCGGTGCCTGTGTGCTGCTTCTGCTTGTTCTTTGCAGTGGGTTTGCTGCTTCTGAGTCATTTGGATGTCCACTCAGCTGCTGCATCTGCAGGCATCTCTCAGGCAAGCTCCTTGGCCTATCTTGTTCAGCTTTTAGCCTGCTGGAGCCTGGATGGATATTCCTCAACCAGAATTCCACAAGGAATCTTGCAGACATGCTTGGGGCTTACCAGAAATACATTAATAGTAGTCTCAGCAAATAGCAAAGCTGCTATCCATGTGGACTGGTGGTGTCTGCCTTGCATTTAATGTGTTGCTGATTAGAGCTGTGGCTGCTAACTGGTATGACTGGTTTTACACTGACTGAAGGGTTGCTGGCAGAGCTGTTTTATATAACAGACTATTTCAGAGATTACAGAACTACTCTTTTGGGAGATAAAACATCACAAATGTATATATGATAGTCATCATGGGTAGTGTACCCACCTTGGCCATGAGAGACTGAATTCAGGACTTCTGGGGAAAGTCTTAAGTGCCATGGGAGGGTCTAGCTTCGCCTGTGGGAAGATATTGATATGGGAACCATGATACTATTACAATCTTCAGTACAATTTCTGGGCATGGAATGAAGGGGTCTTTCATCGATTTAAACTGTGTATCTAGGAAATTGGTTAAAACCTTGTAATTTCATTGTGTATTTTGGTGTTTCTCTTGAGGACCAGTGTTCTGGCGGGATACAAACGTTCTTGCTTTAAAAGGACATAAGGACTCTGACTAGAAGAAAAACCTGTGAAACCTTGAACCTTAAAATCCAGACATACAACAAAAAAAAAGTAATTATAAATCCTCAAGATTCCTATTTTTAAACTCATACTTTTGACATTGAATTAGGATCTCTTGAAATTAGCGTGTGCCCCAGATGTGTGGTGCCCTGTTCTGCATTCATGTGGATGTAAACTGGGAGTGTTAAAACATATCACACTCTCAAATAACATAGCTGTGCTAGCAAGCTCTCTGGTTTTCTCCATAGAAGTGCAATCTATCCAACCAGAGTGTCTTGTGTCAACATGGAGTACTTTTGCCAGTACAAATTGGAAGTCTGAGAGAGGGCTTTGCTCATTTAAATATATTGGCAAGACTTTATACAGTCACAACAAAACCTAAATTTACTCTCTTAATGCTAAAATCTGGTTTTGGTTACATTGCTGTCAGTCTGGAGTAACTCACTCTGGTTAACTCAAAGATAAGTTGAACCCAACAAGAGAGTCTTTGGACTCACAGCTCTGTAATGACATTAGAACACGGAAATGACAGAAAGTGCTTTTTTGATCTCTGAGTGAAAAATACCTGTGTTCACATTGGTTTGGATTAATTTACCCCTGTAGAGCCTGAGCAGGTGAAATGTAGAAATTTGTTTTGACACTGGACAAGTATAATAAAAGAATTCCCTGACAGACCTATTTGTTGCTTTCCTTCTGCTTTCATACCAGTGGGACTCCATTTGTATAGCTTCCACATTCTGGTATTTACTTGTCAAAACTGGGGTGTCAGTACAAGCATTTCTTTTTTGTGCCAATTTACATGATGCCATAAAGTAGTGTTTTTCATTTTTCAACACTTATTAGCTCAGCTTCTCAGCTGTGCAGCACCACACCCCGATGTGAAACTTATAGAGGGATAATTCTAACACATTTATGTTGACCTGAGTTCATACCAATGCATTTGGGAAAATGAGTGTCTTGTTCAAATTTCCAGTACAATGTTGTGACTATTTGACAAGGTCCACCACCAAGATCTTTGGATGACTGGAAATCAGAGGGTGTCCTAAAGATACATAGTTTCCCATCCAGGCAGTGGATTAATGGAAACTCCATTTCTTTAAGTTAAATGTTCTGTGTTAAATTATTTTGATGTCAGTGCACTAAATTCTTCCAAAACAAAGCATCCAGCATATATATACATACACACGTATATAACATTAATATTGAGCTAAACTGAACAGTTCAGTACTGTACTCACAGAATCATAGAATCACAGAATTACTGAGGCTGGAAGAGACCTCTGAGATCATCAAGTGCAGCCTGTGACCTAGCACCTCTACATCGGCCAGGCCGTGTCACCAAGTGCCACATCCAACCTTTCCCCAGACACCTCCAGTGATGGTGACTCTACCACCTCCCTGGGCAGCCCATGCCAGTGTCTAATTTCCCTTTCTGTGAGGAAGTGCTTCCTAATATCTAACCTAAACCTCCTCTGATGCAGCTTCAGGCCATGCCCTCTCACCCTGCCACAAGTTGCCTGGGAGAAGATCCTGACCCCCACCTGACTGCAACTTCCCTTCAGATAGTTGTAGAGAGTGATGTGATCCCCCCAGAGTCTCCTTTTCTCCACGCTACACAACCCCAGCTCCCTCAGCCTCACCTCATCACACTTTCCCTCCAGTCCCTTCCCCAGTCTTGCTGGACTTGCTCCAGCACAGCACATACTCCATGCATTTAAGGTAACATTTGTGATGCCTTAGATAAAACACTATATATGTATCTTTCTTATCTTAGTCCGGATATCGTATAAGGATATACATCAATAAATGTTTCCTACCTACAAAGTTTTGCCTGAATATAAAGCTAATATTCAGAGTCACTATCATATATACATTTGTTATGTTTTATTTGTTGTTCTACAATTAAATATCTCCCAAAAGAGTAGTTCTGTAATCTCTGATAGTAAGTTTGGATACACAATTTTTACTGTGTGCAAGGTTAAAAATCTATGACTGGTCCTTACTATTTTGTTTAACTGGATGTTAAGGAGTGTAACATGGGTCCTTTTCTGTAGTCAATACAGGCAATGGGTCCTTATGGCCTGTAAAGGGTGCCTGCGGCCACAAGGTCACCTATATCCATCTGAGGTATGGACATGTCAAGTTAGCTGAGATTAAGCAAATGCTAAGTTTCTACTTAATTTTGTTGTTGGATTTCAGGTTATAGCCATAGCAACATTAGCAGGTCACTAAAAAGTATGTTTCTCAGAACTCTTAACTGGGTTTCAGTTTGGATCTGTAACCTCTCGTGGTTGGAGTGACGTGGCTGAGTGACATTATTGTGACGTTATTGTGACCCAGTTTTATCATATCTGAAATTTACCTACATTTTTTAAACCACCATCAAGATAGCAACAACAAGGATTTGTTTTGTTTCCTGCAGCAGAGGAACTGTGGAATTAGATTATGAAAAATGTGTAAAAGTTACTGTAGAAAGGTTGCCCGCTGGCGCGTTGGATCTGCTCTAAGCCTAGCTCTAGAGCAATTTTTCCATTATATATCTGAATTCTCACATGTGAAAACTGCAGAATTGGACCACCTGTGGATGACTGGATGGCTCTCTTCTGAGTCAGTTTACACAGAGAGAATTATGCAGAAAATTAAATAATTAGATTTTCAGACAATGTGAAACATGTAAGTTACATTTCTGTAACATAATCAGTGTTTTCAGAAACAATTACAGAGGGAGCTAGGCATGCTCAGGGAGGTGCTTGAGTCACCAACCCCAGAGGCATTGAGACGTGTAGATCTGGCGCTTTGTGACGTGGTTCAGTGGTGACTTGGCAGTGCTGGGTTAATGGTTGGACTTCATGATCTTGAATGTCTTTTCAACCTAAATGATCCTGGATTCTTTGTAGTATGTGAACAAATCTGGAATGAAGCAGTAAGTATTATATAGGTTCAAAGTACTCAGTGTTGTCTTAAATATGGCCTTTTTGTGATATCTGTGAATTACAATAAAATTTGATACATTAATGACGTAAGCACCATCTTGCTTTGAAAGAATGGACCCCAAAATACTTAGGTGGTTGAATTAAGAAGATCCTTGCCTGTATGTCTGTATTTTTCGTTATGCCACATTTAGCCAATATTTTCAGATGAATTGTGTATTCTTTCAGACTCAAAAGGGAATTACTCAGTTGAATAAACCCTGCTGCAAGTTGGTCCTGTCCAGATGAAATCCAGCATTACGTGAGAGCAATTACTTTTCCTGGTCCTTAGCATAAACCATGTGATGTTGGGAGGTTCTGAGTGTTTGAATATGCTAATTATTCTTTCCTTAGCTCTGTGGTTAATGCTGTTTTGCTATATAAATTGGCTCAGAAAACTGCATGTTTTTGTGATGTGCTAGTTGCCATCTGCTTTGGAGATCCTCCCATGTACTTTTGTTGATGCAACAGCTATAGTGTTTTCAAATGTTGATACTATGAAAATGTAATGTGATTGGGCTTGGACAGGTGCCTTAAACAGACCACCCATCATATTTATTTTGCTGCCAGTCAGAACAGGCAAACTCCTGGGTAAAATCTTGAAATGCTTTGAACTTTCTAGATAGAGAGTGAATAATTTGTGACTCATTTTAAAAGAGATCTTGACAGTCCTGAAAAAAAGATTTGCTTAACTGAAAGCCACCATTATGATCCATAGTTTCAGATCTTACTATTTAATTTGATTGCAGTTTTCAGTTTGTAATGATTCTTGCAAAACAATTTAGTTCAGTTGCCTTAGTTTTGGTTGTAGATTAAAAAAAACTCCAAAAATGTTAAAGAGTAATCTGGAAGAGTATAGTTATTATTGTTACTCTGAGTCAAATGCTGAGCAAGCAGCTTTATTTGCTATGTTTATAAAATGACTGGATTTCATGCAGAAGGTACACCATGGTTCTCTCTCTCTATATATATATGTATGTATATGTCTCTGTATATAAACAAGAATGTTTAATGAATGTGTCCAGAGAAGGGCAACAAGGCTGGGGAGAGGCCTCAAGCACAAGCCCTGCGAGGAGAAGCTGAGGGAGCTGGGGTTGTTTATCCTGGAAAAGAGGAGGCTCAGGGGAGACCTTCTTGATCTCTACAACTACCTGAAGGATGGTTGTAGGCAGGAGGGGGTTGGTCTCTTCTCCCAGGCAACCAACACCAGAACAAGAGGACACAGTCTCAAACTGTGCCAGGGGAGGTCTAGGCTGAAGGTGAGGAGAAAGTTCTTCCCAGAGAGAGTTGTTAGCCATTGGAATGTGCTGCCCAGGGAGGTGGTGGAGTCATCATCCTTGGAGGCGTTCAAGAGGGGATTGGATGTGGCACTTGGTGCCATGGTTTAGCAGTCATGAGGTCTGTGGTGACAGGTTGGACTTGGTGATCTTTGAGATCTTTTCCAACCTTACTGATTCTATGATTCTATGAATATGGACACAGATGTTTAGATACGGTGTGGACATTGAAGCTTAGATATGCTTATGTCACTGGTTGGAAATCACTGGTTTTAAATCCAGTAGGAACGTTTTACCATTGCCAGTTTTAGAAAAGAATAATAAATCTGGGGTTCAAACCACTAATACAAATGATATATGCAATAATATACACTCATGCCTGTGTTGTTATCTGCTTGTTGTTTTGGATTTACCTTAATGGTAAGCAGAGGCCAAAGCTTGGACTGCAAGTCAGTTTTCAAGGATTAAGGACTGGAGGTGAATGATAACAAAATTCCTGGGTAGCAAACTGGTAGTTAAAATTGATTGGAGTGTAAGTGATCAAAGTGAAACAGAATGTTATCATCTCACATCCAGAAAACTACCTAATATTAAGTCCAAAAGTATATATTTCAGAACAGAAATGCTTCTTGTGGTAAGTGATATCAGAGTTACCAGAAAGAGAAAAACATGGTGTGTGTGGGGGGAAAGTATCGAGTGAAAAATAACAAAGCAGACAGTCAGGATCCTGTTCTCTGAAAGGTTGGATGCAATTAGGAGTAATTCACTTAAATTATGGCACCAGAAGATTGCCATAAACAAGAAGAAAATTTTGTGCATGGTCACTCCAGCACAAATGTGGCACTTTGAGTTGATTTTTGAGGTGACCTTAACAAAAATGAACCTTGTTTTCACATGTATGTTCAACCATCAAACAAAATGTGCTATAGAAAAAGGATTACCTAGGAAGATTTTTATAAGGAGGATGTGAATCTTTAACGATCTTCAGAACCATAGCTGCATTTTGGGCTTGATATTGGCTGATTCTTTGCCAGAGGAAGAGAAGCCTCTGGTATAGTTGGTTGTTTCTGCAACAGAGATAGTGTTGACAATAATTAATAAGAAAAATGAAGTCTCAAGAGGGGATGGCCTAATGACAGAGCTGTTAGCTTCATCTAAAAAGATGGTCTCACATCCTTGCTGAAATGTTGAACTTCCATGTGAACACAGCATGTTTTCCCAGATGGGTGAAAAAAGAAATGTAATCATCTCTGCCATTAAAAATGATGACAGAAATAGCTGAGAAAATTATACCTCAATTATCTTGATCGATCTCGTAATAAACTCTGCACACAATCTATCTGTCTTTGCTAGGGAAGAGGTCAGGAAGGAAAAATGCACCTTTTTTTAAGAAGAGCACCAAGATGAACTTGGGGTAGAGGTTTTTTTACAGGAGTATATTTTTGGAGATACTGTAGAAGCAAAAACAGCTGTCATGGACTTGTTTTATAGTGAACAAGATCAGTATTTTATACTGAGGAGTCTTATCCAAGACACTGCAGTAAGATCTGGAATGAGCAAATACTAATTTGCTCAAACAGCAGTTTCAACGTGAAAGGATTTGAGCTTAACTTTGATTACTAATGATGATACAGCTTTTGTATCATGTTTAGCTGTTCAGATACAGAGAGTGAGAAAGTCCTGAGGTCTGTAACATGGTGCAAGCATTTCTTTTCTATACACATAAGTACAAATATGCAGACAAGACATCTGTAATTGAGATTCTGGTGTATTTTGTATGTAGAAATAACACATTTGGGTATGCTGTCACATTAACTGTAATCACAAATTATTCTTGTACTTAGAGAAACGCTGCAATTTTTGAACTGTTGTGTTTTCATTGAAAAGGGTTGGGCCTAATTAGTTGATGAGTGTAGAGACATAGACTACAGACCATTAGTATGAAAAAGATGCTGTTATCATCACATCAGTAGATTGAAAGAATAGCTTAGAAATGTAAACAAGATTATAAATACTGAAAGGATTTTGCAAGCTGGGTGAAAGCTGCAGAACAAGAATGAATTCTCCTGTTATATATCCTCACTGTCAATACAGACTAGGGGATGAGGTGATAGAAAGCAGCCTTGTGGAAGAAAGACTTGGGGGACGTGCTGATGGACGAGAAGCTGGACATGAGCAGACAGCATGCGCTTGCAGCCCAGAAAAATCACATCCTGGGCTGCATCAAAAAATGCTTGGCCAGCAGCTTGAGTGGGGTGATTCTGCCACTCTGCTCTGGTGAGACCTCACCTGGAGTACTCCATCCACCTGGAGCTCTCAATACAGGGTGGATGTGGACCTGACAGAGTGGGTTCAGAGGAAGGCCATGAAAATGATCAGGGGGTTGGAGCACATCTGCTATGAAGGCAGGCTCAGGTAGCTGGGGCTGTTCATCCTGGAGAAGATAAGGCTTCAGGAAGACCAAATAATGACCTTCCAGTACCTGAAGGGAACCTATAAGAAGGATGGATTGACACTGTTTACAAAAACCTGTAGTGATAGGATGAGGGACAATGGTTTCAAACTAGAGAAGAATAGGTTTAGGAACAAGTTCTTTACCATGAGGGTAGTGGAACACTGCAACGGGGAGGTAGTTGAGGCCCCGTCCCTGGAGAGAGTCAAGGTGAGGCTTGACAGGGCTCTGGGCAACCTGATCTAGTTGAGAATGCCCCTGCTTACTGCAGAGGGGATTGGACTAGATGACCATTGGAGTTGCCTTCCAACCCAGGCCATTCTATGATTCTATAACCTCATTTAAATGAATATTGCATACAGTGAGCTTGAGAAGATAGGACTTCATAGCAACGGAACATGGGAAATAAACACCTTTGTGACATCATTGTGGGGGGACTGTGTCCCCTGGACTGGATAATGGAAGATGAGAAACTGCAAGGAGAGATTAAATGGGAAGCAGCTGCAGTGGCTTAATAAGCAACTCCTGTAGATGAGAGTCACCTGCGCTACCTTAATAAGTATTGCCAGCCAGTAAGAAGAAGAGGAGGTTAACCAATCCCCTGGAGCCACACCAAGAGGAGAGCTATGAATGCAAGCTGCATGAAGGCAGTTGCTTAGTCTCATGGGCTTGCTGCCATGGGCAGGAGCTCTTGACCTGGGTGCTCCCTACCCCCCTGCTTGAATTCCACCCTTGTCGCTGTGGGTGCTGCCCTGAACCCCACAGTGACACATCATCACTTCCCTTTCCTTTTGTTCCATGGATCAAATACGAACTTAGATCTACTTGCAGAATGCCTATTGAGTAGATTTGAGGGTGAAATACCCTTCTACTCCTCTGTGTCTTGGTCAGTGCCATTCTGTATGGTAACTATTTGAAATACTAAATGGGACTGTAAGGCAAAACTTTTCTTTGATGATTCTTGCATTGTATGACAATTTGTAATTGTGAACTTCAGTTTTAGAAAGACTCAAAAAATCTGGGCCACTGTGACACTTTTGAATCGACTGAAGTGGTTTAATATCAGAGTCTTTTTGAAAATGGAATAGAAGAATTACTTATTTAGCCACCTTGACTTCTGAGTTTTCCAGTGCATATCTGCCATTTGATATGAGAGGGTATATGAATTTACTAAAGTTTTCATTTTCACTACATTTTATTATGGGAGAAGCAAGAAAACTGAGTGAAGCTCACATTCTAAAGTGCCTTCTCTTTTCAAAATGCTACAGATGGAAGGAGGAAAGAGACATTACTAACTGAGTGAAAATTGTAGATTTTGACCTAATTTGTAGGACATTTAACTCCTTTTGATTTTATTTTTTTTTCAATTCATACCAGCCTATTTTTATTATTAAAGCAAAACCTTCAATGAATGAAATCCTCCTCTAATATTTTAGCAGAATGGGAAACCTGAAGTTCTCATGTTAGCCACATCCCAGAGCATTTGATAATGCTACAAGCTGATTCTCATATATAAAACCCATGACTTCAAGTTATTTCCCCCTTTTAAAATTCCTAGTGATTCTTTTTGCTCAGTGTTAGTGTTGTTATATTTGTTTCTTAAGGGTATCCAGGTGTTTTCAGTAAAATAATGCAATTTTGAGACTTTTTTTTTTTTTCTTCCCCTGCATGCCAAATTCATTGAATTAATCACTGTACACAAACCCAGTTCAGCACTGGCCAATGATGGTAATGAGATGCAGCTTCTCAGTGGCTGGTTTCCAGTCTGGCAGAGGGCAGTGGGGAGTGGCAGCCATCATCATATTCTGCAGATTTGGCTGTGGGAGTGGGACATGAGGTGAGAGCTGCAGAACACTAGGGCCAGAACACAGCACAAGCCTCCACATCCATAGTGGGTGGTAATCAGCAATCATTCAGACAAAGCAATAATGAAACCATATTTTGTCTTGCCCCGAAACACAGAGCAACATGAAAACATCTTCTGGAGACTGAGAAGAGTAGCTTGGATTGAGAATTGCCCTGTGTGTAAACAAAGGATTGTTGCCCAGTGGGTTTGAGTAGTGTCTGAACATGTAAGCATTGTGCCTCAGGACAACAGTTAACAGCACTGAGAGAGAACAGAGCTGTCTGTCACCACAGACCTCATGACTACTAAACCATGGCACCAAGTGCCACGTCCAATCCCCTCTTGAACACCTCCAGTGATGGTGACTCCACCACCTCCCTGGGCAGCACATTCCAATGGCTAACAACTCTCTCAGGGAAGAACTTTCTCCTCACCTTGAGCCTAAACTTCCCCTGGCACAGTTTGAGACTGTGTCCTCCTGTTCTGGTGCTGGTTGCCTGGGAGAAGAGACCAACCCCCTCCTGCCTACAACCATCCTTCAGGTAGTTGTAGACAGCAGTAAGGTCTCCCCTGAGCCTCCTCTTCTCCAGGCTAAACAATCCCAGCTCCCTCAGCCTCTCCTCGCAGGGCTTGTGCTTGAGGCCTCTCCCCAGCCTTGTTGCTCTTCTCTGGACACGTTCAAGCATGTCAATGTCCTTCTTAAACTGAAGAGCCCAGAACTGGACACATCCCCGCTTTTCAATATTCTGCATTTTTAGTTGCAGTATGAAATTATTAAAATCACTGTAGCAGTTTGCTTTTATTGCCCAGCATGACCATTTATTCTGGGCGCTGATTTGTCTTTGTGAAAAAGATTCTTACTGGTGTTTATTTGTGTTTATGTTTGGAATGCGTCTGCCACATTTCATGGCTGTTGAGCCTCTTGGATGGGAGGATGTTTTATGATGTGCATCATTATCACTTCCTTCATTATTTTGTACACATCTATTAGGTCATCCTAAATGTTTTTCATTGTCACTGAAAATAAGCCTAACGCATAACAGGTGTGGAGCTGGAAAGAAAAAATGCTGCTTTATTCACCACAGTGCAGTGCCTCTCTCCATCATACAGCAGGAGCATATATTGATACAGAGGAGAGTATAGCCTCCATAGCCCAATGCAGAATTGCCTTGCTTTGAAGGTCTGTATGACAGAAGAAAGCCATGTAAAGAGTAAAGAGATGCATTTCAATTCCTGTAAAACTGGGCTTTAAATCAAGAGCAGTAATACAATCCTTGTTTTTCCCCTTCCTTCTCTATACTATTATTAGACCATTTCCTTTGTCCCTGTTTCTCATTTTTTGTGCATTTTCAGGAGACCACTATTGTATTTGCCCTTTTGTTTAACTTGAATATGTCTAAAGAGCCCGTTGTTGTCACTTGAAATATTTATGTAGTTTATAATTTGCTCCTTTAATTTGATCCTTTAACTTACTTCTGCTTATTTTTACATACAGTGCCTCCAAATCCTCTGCACCAGATTTGTTTATCTTTTTTAAAAGCTTTCAGCTCTCTGCTTGTAAAACTCTTTGCATTTCATTCCTTACCTAACCACAATGGCCTGTGTTGCACTTTTCCCTATTTAGATTGAAGTGGGAAGAATTTCAGCTGTGCACTTTCCAACAGTTGCTTAAATATTTCCCACTTTCCCCCTAGTAGCTTTCCCACAGTTAGTAGAAATCCAATCAAAAGTACTTTCAAAGTCAGCTACTTTATTTCTTTTATGCCTTCTTATAATATACTGTGCTTACCCTTGAAATATCTCAGCCATCTTAGGTATTTTGGGACCATATTACATATAGTGTATGTGTATGTGTGTGAAAGTAAATACCCACATGCATGCATGCACACACACAACTGTATTTAGCCCTTTTCTTTTTTCTTTCTCTCCTTGCCTTGGCTTCTGAACTGCTTATATCCCACTGTTGTGTTTTGAGGTGGTGGATGTATTTCCAAACCATTGCACTGTCTTCTCGCTGTAGCAAAACAATCAGTGGGATGGGGAGGTATCTGACATGAGGCGTTTGGCCTATCCTTGGGGAGATCTGACTAATGGGGCAACTTAGTATGAGTTCTGGCATGGGCCACCATCCCAGATATTTCAGTAGTATGTAGGACAGTGAGAAAGAAGAAATGTTAGTCTGAGGAGGGAGAGACTGTAAACAGAAGAAGCTGGATTTGTTTTTCCTAAGATGAAGAGTGGGGGGCTGAAGCTGCCTTTCAGAACAGGGATCTATCTTACAAAATTACGCAAGGCTACTTGGTTGATAGACGGTCTCCAAACTTGTTCCCTGATGACCTGTCACTGTCATGCTGCTGCTCTCCTCCAGCCTCAACATCCTAAGCTTCTGGAAGTCAAAGAAATCTGTGTGAGATTTGATCCTTTATACTAATGAGAACTCAAAAAGCATTAGCTAATCAACCCTTTCAAAAGCCTTGGGATTAATTGAGCCCTGTGTGGCTCCAGTTTTATGGCTGTTTGTATCCAACAATTTCACTGGCATAAGAGAGAGGATGAATCAGGCACTTGAAGTATTGTTTAATGAACTGGTTGTACAGAAAGGCCAAGTGGAGCAGAGGCATGAGGTGGCCTGAGTCAAGATTTTTCTGCTTTTGTCCTCATTCTTCAGGGCCATGCTTCCACATCAAGGGTACATAGCAGAATCTGCAGTTTGGTCAAAGCCAGAAGCTGTGGGCTGTGGGTTAGCTCTTCAGCTGGTTTTAACTGGAACAGCTCCCATGAAACCTAATTGTAATTCACGGAGCAATTCCGATTTTATACTCAGTGGGGGGAATCCTGGCCACTGCTTGTAGCTCCCAAACTCTTAAAATATTTGTTTGTTTTCTCCACACAGATGTTGCCTCCAACCCAGTCTTATTTCTACAGGACTGATTTGCTGCACATTTCT
This sequence comes from Dryobates pubescens, assembly GCF_014839835.1. Lineage (NCBI taxonomy): Eukaryota > Metazoa > Chordata > Aves > Piciformes > Picidae > Dryobates > Dryobates pubescens. The sequence continues at coordinate 12,063,072 of NC_071613.1, read as the reverse complement.
CTTTGAAATCCAGCCTCCAATGATATGCCTCTTCAGTGAGTTCTTTCTCACTAATTTTGAAGTGTTAACCTGAGAACTATCTGAGTGTAACTGCAGCACCTCCAAACACCCTGTGAAAATCTGAGCACAGCTGCATCAAGTGAATGTATCTGCATTAGTAACTGGAATGAAACACTACATTAGAAGTGGAATAGAAAGATACTAGGGCCAGGTAAATCAAAGAACATGCCCCATTGTATGTGGAGGGAGCAGAGGCAGGTTTCTCTGGGTGAATTGACTCATCTGGTGGCGTGAAACCAAAATGATGCATGCTTTATTTTGGGACTTTTCTATTATTGCATATAATACAAATTTGGTGGTGAAATTATGCATGTCTAAAAAGTAAATGTACATGTGCCACATGTTATTTCTCATGTAGCCTTTGCTGCTAAGTGTTAAATGAGTTGCCCTGCAGCTAGGTAGGGACTAGAGCTTTCAAAGCAACAGACATATTGAAAAAACTTATTCTTCCTGGATTGTGCAATACTAACTACATGATCCAGGCTGATCAGGGTTATATAATATTAACAGCAATTATTTTAAAAACCAAATGACTTTTTGCTTATTTGAAGTTCCAGGTTTAATTTTCCCTTTGGTTTTTGTTTTTTGTTTGTTTGCATTGAAAGCAGGGTGACAGTAATGCTTCTTTCATAACAGAAACAATGTCAACAGAAGGCTAAAGAGCACGTGCCTGTAGAACATCTGCTCTGAGAAGCCACTTGAAAAATAACCACTCAGCAGTGTGATAAGAAAACATCTGTGAAGGACTGGGAGAAATATTAGCAATGGGAGGAGGCAAGTACAAGTGAGGCTGGACCTAGATCGGGGACAAGCATCTACCAACTGCCAGTGGCAGCAGTTTGCTCCTGTGTTTAACATGAAGCTTTTGTTAGAGGCAGGGAAGGATGTGGCAAAGGGGAGATTGGATAGGGTGGCCATCATCTTACCAGATGATAAGCTGAAGCCCCAGCTGCCCACTCTCATCCAGGCAGCTTGAGTGTTGGGGAACACATTGTTGGTCAGGCTTGGGGCTGGCACTGGAGCACTTTGAATAATTGGAGCGTGGTATGTGTGTGCATATAGCCTACTCCCTGTTCTCCTTTATATGTTGGGTGAATCACACAAGATTTTATTGGAAAAACACTGTTCTTATTAAAATTGTATATAAACAAACCATCTGCCTTCACACATCTATTTGAATATTTTTTTGTAATACTGGCAATTTGATTTCAAGGCACTTATGGAACATTTCTTTGCTGAATATTGGGAGGATGACACATAATATCTTAACCATTACACAGACATTTGGCTTTAATTGGTGCACAGACTACACTCCCTTTAAAAAGTGGGATAGTTAGTGTTTATTCAGTTACACCAAGGCTCCTCAGCAGCCTTTAACAAAAAACACGTACTACTGAGACATTTCCCACAACATACCGTAGACTCAAAGTCCCATTGGTTTGCTATAGAATAAACAGCCAGGAATTCCTGGAAATTAGAAAACAAAAATCCCCCAAACAAGAAAACCCTCATGGATGGTGGGAGAAAATTAAATTAGTGACCTTAGATAGAAATGAAGTAAGATTTTCAGGCATCCACTCTGTTTTATCCCTTTTCTGGTATTAATCAACCTCTTAGATTTCCCTCTGCATCTGCCTTTTTCCAATTACAAATTTAAGGATACTGTAGAATGACCACTTTCATATACTATAGGTTCTATAATATTCTTCTGAATAGCGCATGCAGAATGATGCATATTTGTAAAGTTCACATGCATGAGAAAGAGCTAAGTATGGAGAGATAGAAGTGTATGGCTCTGTATTTAGAGAGGAGGTGAGAGGAGGTCCGTCGTTCATTATGAGATGCTCAGTCTGCAGAAAAAAAAAACCCACCCCAAACTCGATCTTTTATTGCTGTTTCCAGATCCTGTTTCCCATAGATCAGGAAATGAGAGAAAGGAGAAACTCCAGGCATAGAAGGCAAAATATTTTGTCACCCTGAACAAATCAGATTTGCTCATATTCCACAAAAAGGGAGGAAACTATGTCAACTTACAGAAGGTGCTTTGAATCTATCTGGTCAGGAATGCCCACCAGGAGAATGTTAAATACATCTTATTAAGAAAAATACTGAAATGTCTCCTTTCAGTGGACTTAATCATGGTCTATCCTAAGAATGGAGTGCCACATTGTAATCTGGAAGGTGTCTTGAGCTGGGAGAGCAAATGAATAGACAATAAAAGAAGACCCTTTTGGAAAAACAACTTGTCTTTCTGTGAAAAGCAAGTTATGTTTACAATTTGTTGTTTGGATGGGTTGAAGTTCACAGTGTTGTTCCTAAATTTTCTCACTTTTGACATACACAACACAACAAGCACATCTTTAAACCTTAGTGTACAACCTGATCTGCCTAGGAAGACCTTTCTGTCCCTGGGAACTACTAATTCATTTTGCCATATAGAATACAGAATACAGAATTAGCCAGCTTGGAAAAGACCTTTGAGATCATCAAGTCCAACCTACCACCCAACACCAACTAATCAACTCAACCATGGCACTGAGTGCTTCATCCAATTTGTTCTTAAACACTTGCAGGGATGGCGACTCCACCAGTGGCCAATCACTCTTTCTGTGAAGAATTTCTTCCTAACATCCAGCCTAAACCTCCCCTGGCACAGCTTGAGACTGTGTCCTCCCGTTCTGGCAGAGGTTGCCTGGGAGAAGAGACCAACCCCCACCTGCCTACAACCACCCTTCAGGTAGTTGTATATGGCAATAAGGTCTCCCCTGAGCCTCATTTTCTCCAGACTAAACATTCCCAGCTCCCTCAGCCTCTCCTCATAGAGCTTGTGCTCCAAATCCCTCACCAGCCTTGTTGAAATTGTGGAATCATTTGAGCTGGAGAAGAACACTGTGATCATTGAGTCCCACTGTTGAGCTACCACCATGGCCATTAAATCATGTTCTGAAGGGGCATCTCTCACAGAATCACAGAATGCTAGGGGCCGGAAGTCCATGTCTACATTTTTTTGAACACCTCCAGGGATGGTGAATAGCTTTCACCTAAATTGAAGATCTAAATTCCCATCATAGTCTAAGTAAAGAGGTTTTCCATATTCAGATGTTTTCTGTGTCCACCTCCCCATGTTTTCATCTGTCTGAGCTGCTGGTGAACGGTGAAGATGGTGTTTAGGAGATGGGCTGTGAACATTTAACTGTTTTGGAGGTACACTATGGTTAGAATAATGTGAGACTTTACAGTCTTAAGGTGATGCCAGTTTAATGTAAGTTTCAAACTGGCAAAAGTGATCCCTTACAAAACTCTTTAAATGCTTAGCTTGCTTCATACCTTTTATCCATTCAGTCTTTTGTGCAAGAGTGTTCAAATAATGACCTCTGCCAGTTGTTTTTTCTTTAAATAGATATAGTTCATCTTAGCAAGATTTCATTTAGAGTTAGGAACATGAAAAGAAATATACAATATGGGTTTTGTGACCATATCCTTACTTTCAGCATTTCCCATACTTCTTTCCATTCATTCATCTAAAATGCTGAGTGTACAGGAGAGTGCACAGCTCCTGACACACTGAGGAATGGATGTTCATTCAGCTTTGTGGTATGACCAGAATGTATATTTTTTAAGTCATAAAGGGGAGAAAAAAACACCAAAGAAAACCCAAACAAACAAACAAAAAAAACCCAACCAAACAAAAAACCCACCCCCACCAAAACCTAAAGAAGGACATATTTGTGTGGCATCTGGGACCTTAGCTATAATAAAAGAGTTATTCAGAAATTAAAACTATTGCAAAATTTCCCAATGTTTTTGGAATCTAAGAACACTTGATCAAGTTTGGTTTTCTCCAGGCTCATTGCCTGTCCTGTGTTGATGATGAAAATTATCTTCATTACCTGCAGCATTCCTTATTCTTCCTAGGGATGTAGTAGGGAGTCAAAAAAGACTCTAATGCTAATAAACACGCAAACCATTTATTTCAATAGTTAGTAATCGCTGTATAACAGTTTACAAAACCTGCACATCCTCTGTTTAACTAACATTTTGCCTGTGATCATCATAATCAGTTCTGCCTGTTTGAAGAAACGCATGCTTGCACAGCTTGAAACATTTAAAACCTTTCAAGTCAGGCTTTGGCACCTCTGATGGTATGTACTGTGCTTATGACAGTTAATCATGTGAACTGAACTTTCATTCTCTTCCCTTTACACTTGGTAGATTTAAGATTATCTTTTTCTTTTTTCTTTCTTCTTCCCCCCCCCCCATTTCTTCAAAGTTAAATTTCCAGTGCATGAATCTACATGACCTGGAAAATAAATACAGGACTGCAATAGCACTGTGGGGGTAGCAAAGGAAATCTGACCTGTGTAAATAACAAAAGAGACACATAAAGTAATGAGGGTCTGCTTTTCTAGGGTTGTTTTAGCAACAGTTTTAAGGTACTGAAACTGGGAAGATGTGTTTCACTTGTCCTAGGTGTTCAGCACCTTCCATAAAGAAGTTTTAAAAACCTATTCCTTTAATATTCAGCGACCTACCTTTAATTTCCTCAAGGTAGTAAAGACTGACATAAATTACTTCAGTGGAAACAGGAGATGTTTACTCCCTGTGAGAAAATCAGGCTCTTGAGGCCAGAATCTCTGCTGGTGAATCACAACTGGTCTCCTCTCACAACAGTGAAGGTGTCTCATTTTATACTTGTGGACTCTTCCAGTGTTGCAACTACCTTCACTGTGACTTTGGTTGGTTGTTCTTTTTTTTTGTTTGTTTTATTTGTTTGTTTTGCTTTGGGTTTTTTTGTCTAATGGTCAGACAGAATTCTGTTTCCTATGACCTGTGGCTGTTGCCTGTTTTTCTTTTGCTGTACACCTTGAGAAAAGCCTGGCTTTATGTCTTCTATGATCCCTCTTTCATAAGAGAGTGGCAAGCAGGAGTTAAAACTCAGCCTTGACTTCTTTTTCTGCAGGCTGAGCAAACCTAATCCCTTTGTTTTTCTCCTACTTCATGTGCTCCAATCCAACTGTCTTGGTGGCTCTCTATTGCACTCACTGCAGTTTGTCAATGTCTTTGCTGAATGGAGGAAGGGACAACCTTAGATAGTAGTCCAAATGCACCCTCAAGAAAGCTAAATAGAGGGAAATGATTAGCAAAACTATATTCACTATCTGTTTCAGTTATTACAAAATTATTCTGTGTTTCCTGGCATGGGATATTTGGCTGATGCTCTCAAACAACAGCTGCAGATTTCAGCATTGCTGATAAACCTTGTGTCCCATCTTTGAGGGAGTTAGATCTGGTATATGGAAACAGATCTCTTCAAATAGCAGAACTAACTTGCAGCTGGTGTTACATTTGTGATCACTATTGCCTTTTCTGTTCTTTGAAGATCGTATGTCAGACCCTCTATTGGCACTGTGCTTTCAGATATGAGACAAGATCTTCCTGGACTAGAGGTGTAGTCTCCAGGAGTAAGTTTCCATGAGCTCTGAACAATATGGTCCAGGTCTATGTGCTTGGGATTGCCTTGACCCCGGTGCAGCACCTTGGACTTGGCTGTGTTGAACTTCATGAATTTGGCATTGTCCCATCTCTCAAGTCCAATGATAGAGGTTAACCTGGGACCTAAAAAAGGTGTGTTTCAGGGACCAAGTTCCCCTCTTCATTTTTGATGGTAGGTTATGCTGTTCATTCTTATTAAGTAATTTCTAGCAATTTGGCTGAAAATTTAGTTGAGGTGGAACTCATATGCAGTCAGTATTTCTTCATCACACAGATATGCACTATTCATACCATAAGTGACATTTAACTCACACTTAACCTTATTATTTTCTTGCAAGAATGTGTATTAAACTCAAACCCAAGTCAGAAGGTGTTTGCTGTATATATACAGAAAGTCAAGGCTTCCTTAGTTTTTCTGTGGTCAACATTAGCTTACATTTTGAAGGGAAGTCCTTATTTTACAATATTCTACAAACGTTAAGAAAATTCTTGGCATTTTTTTTTAACAGATGCCTGCTGCCTCAGTACTAGCTAGGAGCATTCATTTCTCCCATGGTCTCCCAAAGGGGTCAGAGATGGGAGTCTTGGTCAGTATCTACTATTTTTCAGTTAACCAGTGATTAAATAGTCTTGGCCTCAAAACCACAAACTCAGGATGTGTTGTCCAGTGCAAAGCTCCACAAACCACCTGTTCCTCTTAAGCAGCTTTTTACTGGTAGCTGGAGCTGAGTAATTTGCCATCCTGTCCAAGAGACATTTCAGTCTTCTCTGAGGAATCTTCTCGGTGATACAAATTTTCCCAGTGAGTGATTGAGAATCCTTCTGCATGCAAAGATCTACAGCAGTGTTTCATACCTGAAAAAATATTTGGGGAAATACCCTTAAACCTTCTGCTTTTTGACTAAATATGTTATTAACTTTTGGTTTGCCTACACAGCAATGATAGCTGGCCATTGTCAGGATTCTCATGTCTAAGGCTGCTTCAGAAATAAAGCAAACACTAAGGCACATCTGGAAGGAAAAGGAAAGGAAAAAAAATCTCAGCCCCAGCAAGGTACTTGTTATTTTTTTGTACAGGTTACTGCTAGACATGGTGGATGGATGTTTGTGTATGAGCTGTATTCATCAAAGTCTGACATATCTCACTCCCATAGCTCACGTACAGTTTTGATTTAGAGACAGCTGGCATTTTACACAGCAACTAATTGCTCTCTAAGTAGCATTAAATTAGTATGAATTTGAATTATCACCCTGGAAGGTCATCTGAGACTCTGAAGCCCTGAGAATGAAAGATTCTGACCTGTTATCTGGTTAGTATGTAAATGACACCATCTTAAAATGCCAGAGTGCCCCTTCCCCATTTACATGGAGTTACCTGTGAAAACACAGAATATTGCCTGCTACTGGATGTGTATTTTTAACATGACACATCGTGACCTCTCAGCTCTTAAGAGTTATTTGGGCTTGTTGTCATTGACTCCTGGGTCCCATTTGCCACTGGCAGTGTCCCATCACAGTTCAGTCTGGATACATTCCTGAGTGATCTGGTATAGGTGATCTTGCTCTGGCAGGGGGTTTGGACTAGGTGGTCTCTTGAGGTCTCTTCCAACCTCTAACATTCTGTGATTCATATTTCCTGAGAGCATGAATGCATGTCATGACACCTATTGACAGAACAAATACATAGTTGTGTTTAAAAAGAAACCTGACTGAAATTGCAGATCACCACCCTGCAAAATCACAAAGGACACCTGAGGAAGACAGATTTGACTTGAGAGATTTCTGTGAAGGAAACTGCTGTCCTCAGGTATATGCTGAAGAATTTGAGCATACACCACTGATTGTATTTTTGATTGCTTGTCTTGTAGCTAGATGGTGACTTCGCTGGGACACTGGTTGTTGCCTTATTTCATGCTGCACAAGGCACCTGTCACATAAACAGGATTCTTAGGCACTGAAGCAAAGGAACGAAGACAACATTTACACTAGGACATGTATTAATAATGTAGGGAAGCTCAGAGATCCCTAGGATCAGATTCGTATTGTCATAGCATTCACATCCAATTGTCTATGGGTTTTGGGTTTGTTTCCCTGTTTGGGGGTTTTTGTTTGGTTGGTTTAGTTTGGATTTCTGTCTGTTTGTTGTTGTTATCAAAACTAAGCCCTACTCTTATACATGCTTTCTTGCTGAGCTAGAAATAGCAGAAAAGATTGTAGCACTGCATCATATATTTGAAAGGGGAACAGGGACCCATATTGTCTCTTTTCCTTCCATCTGAGAATTTCCTGTGCTTCAACAGTGACATTTCCTATTTTTCCCTCCCTGAGCTTTGACCAAAGGCAACAGTAAATCTCTGCATATTTCCCTATGTAGAAATCCATATGTAGAATTCTGGAACAGGAGTGATGAGCTTATTAATTAAAAGGCATTTCTGAAGTGAGGTAGCATCACATGATTTTAATTTTTCCTTCTGTAGTATCCTCTGACATCAGAAAGATAAAACTTGTTCCCATTCACAAAATGCTGATACTGGAAGGACTAATAGCAGAGAAATAAAACAATTATCATAAAAAAAGTAGGTGGGAGTGAATTGCATTCCCTCAAACTCCAGAAGCAATTTTTGGATGTTTTCATCTATTTGAAGAGGTGACAAAATCTGAAGATGATAATTAAATGAGATTGTTGTCTGAGCAGCATTCATGTAACCTGGAAGTTCTGCAATTTTCCTGGCAAATGAAAGAGACTTAGAGAGTCAGACCCCAAGCTTTTGACTTATGATTAATGTCTAGGGAGAAGCCTAGGCACTCTAAGCTTCATATCTAGGCAGTAGAAAGAGATGGAGCATGGATTTGGCTGAGGGGAGGAGAGCATAATTTCATTTCAGATGTGCTTCATTGTTTCATAAATGGCCAGCTGAGATATTAGAACCGAACTGTTCAGTCCTACTGTGATAGGAGTTGAGCCAGACTGAACACTGCATCGCCAGACCCTTCTATATTTTAATCTTCTACTTTGTAGCACGGGTGTGTCGCTAAGGTTCTTCAGAAAAATAGCCAGTGATGTTGTCTGAAAGCACAGAACTCCCTGCATCCAAGCAGTGGTCTCCCATTTTATTTATGTGCTTGCATCTCTTCTCTAAATACCTCTAACCTCATCTCCATTGCTCATAGGCTCTGGATTGTGTTTGTGAAAATATGTCTGGAATATAATTCTTTATAAAAGTACTTTGTGCTGAAGCTTCTTGGAGATCTCTCCTCCAAGGATCAGCTTCAGAGGGTTTCCAAGCTGCAACCACAAATTGTGTCAGTTGTTTTCCGTAAGAAATACAGTACTTCATTATTGCCACAGGGGGTACTGTTGGCTTAATTTTTGTATTGGAGTCACTCCTGCTGAAATTATTCACTTAATGATTTATGCTCCTATGATACAACAATCTCTAGTGTTTAAATTGGTTACTATGTTTTGTTTACTGTTTATAACTACCACGGTTGTTTTAAATGCCACTAAAACGACCTGCCAGCTTGTATGGTTTATTTCTTTCTGCATTTATTTTCACAAACCACTGATTGATACAGGGGAGGGGAGGTTGGGGGGGTGGGGTGTGTTGGAATAACCTTAGAGTGATTTATGCTTGGAAAAAAAATATCCCAGGAGCTATGAATTAACCACTGTTCTACTATATAGAAAAAATAACAGTCTAGTGACACTGAACAATGGATGTCAAAACCTACTCATTCTAGCACTTGCTTCTGGTTTTATCATAGTGGAAAATTTGAGTGCTTTTTTCTTTCTTTTTCTTTGAGTACTATGACTGCATCGGTCTTGGACTATGAGCTCACTAGTTTTTCCCCGGGGTTCCTCCTCATCATGCCACATTAAGTACTTGATTCACTTAGACTAATGTTTGCAAAAGTGGAAAATATGTCCCAGATTTCACTGTTTGACAGAAGGTTAGCTCATTTAGCTCCCGGTGCACACAGAAAATTTGGGAGGCTGACCTACAGCTTCAGGGAAACCATCTGATAACAAAGCTGGGGAGAGTCTGTGGCTCTCTATTACACTGCAGAAAAAAAGCCCTTACTGTTTTTCACTGGAGAAAGAACAGAGCAATGAGTACGTAGCTGAACTGTGTAGGGCAGGACAAGGAGATTTCACCATTGTGTTACAGCAGTTGCAAGACAGTGTGACAACAGACAGTTTCCTTCACTCTGCTTCTAGCATCACATCTTAGACCTCTTTTTCTGCAGCACTAATGCCTATTTTGCATGTCTCCATTTATGTGCCCCCTGAGCCACCACTTGTATATGCTTAGCCAGTTGCTTAGTGCTGAGTTTGGTTTCAAAAGTAGGAATAAAAGTGAGATTTTTATTTTTTGGCAGTATGTGAAATGTACAAGACAATCCTTACAGATAGCTAGAATCACAATTTCTACTGACTAGCTTTGTCTCTATAGATAAATGGACTAAGGATCAGCATCTAAACTGCTTTTCATTCAACAGAGTGGACAAGACCATATGTTGCTGATCCCCACCTCAGCCTTTAGTGGTCCAGCTGCTGGCCTGGTTCCCAGTAACTTCAGTTTGTTCACACAGCCAAAAATGAACAGAGTTGATTAGGTGATGCTGTAGGAGCCATCCCAGCATCAGTGCACTACCAGGACTCCTTTACTCCCCAACACATGAGCTGAGATTTTCCCACAGTTGAGGTCTTTTTTTTAATATCATCAAACCAGTGTCAAGCACTTGTTTCATTTGGGAGTGATAGGCATGAGAGTTTCAAGTGGAAGAGAACTGTTGACAATGAAGAAAATCAGGCATAAGTATTTTAAGTAGGAAAAGTACAGGGTGTCATTTTGATACTACACTATAAGACCAGAAGGGTCATCGGGCACTGCAACATGGTCCAACAGTTGTGTACAGGGAGGTGTTAGGTTATGGTTGGACTCAATGATACTTTTTTTCCAACCAGACAATTCTATTGTTCTATAATTCTGATGTAAACCCAAGAGCCTTTAACAAATAAGGGGTTTAATACTTCTGTCCCAGATTTCCCAACAGAGGAATGGCACAGATACAGTACACCACGGAAACAGTGCATTTGGGGTCCATCTACTTACCACATGAAGCAATGCGTCCACCTGGTGATCTCAATGTACATTTGCCTGGGGCTGCTGTACATCTGGCAGCCAGAGAGCTACCTTTTCTCTGGGCTGATTTACCCAGACAAATGGGAAAAATTATCTTTTACTACCCAGAGAAAATTTCCAGGCATAAAGAAAAGATATATTTTGGGAAACTCAAAACATTTTGTACCCCAAGCTAGTGGCACAGCCTGTTGCATGTTGCCTTTCACAAATTCCTATGATAGTTCAATCAACTGACAAGCATAAAGCAAATCTGAAGTCCTAACAGCCACAGCAGAAGGCCTTGGGCTCTATTCTAAATGAATGTGGTCTTGAGTTAAGTTTTATGTATGTTTTCAGATGCTTGCTGTGACTTCCTGTGTGTCCAATTCATCCTTCTCAACAAATACTGTGGAAAGAACAAAGGTGTGTCATGTACTATAGAAAAATTTCTCTTAATATAATGAAAACTTCAGATGTGTGAGTAAGAAGAGCACGAATTCATGAAGGAGATATTGAGTGGGAAGAGGAAGGGCTGGCTGTCCAGTCCCCAGCTTTGAGGAACTGTGTCCGATCTTGCAAATTCCTCTTTCAGTAATCTTCTCTTTCAGTATCACTAAGGTTGGAAGAGACCTCAAAGATCATCGAGTCCTTATTGTGGTCCCAGAGAAGACAGAGGTGAGAGTAATTCTTCTGGAGCTTCTTTTGAAATGGCAAGTATGAATGTTACTTAAGATATTCTTCAGCAGCTAGTGGTGTTCCTGGGCAGCAGGTGCCTGGAGCATGCCCAGGATACCTGAAGGGTGGGATGTTTGTCCTGTCTGTTAGTAGACCAGCCTGCCAGCATGAACTGTGCAGTTCCAGGGTGATTTCACACCTTCTCAAGGATCATAGCTTAAATATATACCTTTGTGGAAGGTATATGTTAACTGACATCCAGAAATAGAAGTCCTTGGGTGCTGCTGTCCAGCCTCTTGTTAATGAATGTACCGGAGTAGAGAAGAACCTGGCAACAGAAAACGCATGTAATCCTCTTTCTTCAGTAGGTACCTTTTTAAGTTAAATGAGATCCTAATCAGAGATGAGCTTTACTTTCAGAGATGCTCCTTATGAATTTTTCCAGGGCTGGAATGCTCTGTAAATGATATTTCCCTTAATAAAGCATTCAAGAGTTGTTTTTCTAGGACGTATATAAATATGGGAGTCCACTGTGCAGAGGAGGTCATTTGTAGAAGATGTGAGAACCTATTGGCAGAATTACCCTGCAACTTTATTTTATGTGACTTGAAGCCATATTTTTTTTTCCTCTCCCAGATTATAAAACAACACTAATCTCTGTGTTAATGTGTGGCCTGTGAAGGGTGTGTGAAAGGTCTGCTTGGCCCTCTGTGAGGAAAAGACTCGTCTCCTCTGATTTAGGTGACTCAAAAACTTTTCTAAGAAGGTATCCATGGCAAGAAAAACATGAAAAAAGTGTTTTCTGGCATCAGGAAAGATTATTCCTTAGTACATTTGGGTACTATGACTGTGGGAAAATAAAGGAAGGCGATAAACTATGAGCTATCTGGAGACAACTCCCCCATGCACAATACACAGGAGCACACACCTCTGAATAGTTTTTGGAATACTAAGTGAGAGATCTCAAACAGACCAAGTAAGAAAGGAGACCATTATTTTCCTTTTCTTTCCCTTAGGGTCTAGGGTGAAATATTGAGAGAAAAATGTAAAGGATTATTTCTCCCTTTGGTGTGACTGCTCGAAAGTGGGAACCTCTTGTTTCAGAAGTAAAAAACAAAAACCAAAATATATTAAACAGAACAGAGTTATATCTTCATTAGCAGGAATACAATATTCCTGATACAATGAAAGCATCCAAACAGCAGAGGCAGGAGGAGCTGCAGGCTCCACAGTTCAACTTTTTGCTCCTAAGACAAATGAAAAAAGGCAGTTTTCAGCAATTAATTGCACTTTTTCAGTGCTTGCATGCATCACTGCTGATGAGCCAGAAGAGAACTGTAGAAAAGAGCCTCCAGTGATGCATGAGGTGTTTGACTGTTCTTACCAAGCAATAAAATAGTGTAGTAAGAGGGCAATATAAAATTTTGAATTTTTTTATAGTCCGAACTCACATTTTTTAATTAAAAAAAAAAAAAAAAAGTATGTTTTAATCCTGGATGTAAAATCTGCCCTATTAGATGAATTGACTATATAATTATACCTCCAGCTTTTAGCTCTTACAGCAGGGGCCAGTGTTCTTTACAGTTTTTGCTTTGTCATGAAATATAAATATTAGATTTGTAAATATGATCTTAACAGCTTTTCTTTAAATAAAGTCATAAAGTTCTGGTATGACATTTCCAAAACTCTTCCTGTTAACTCTGGAAACATCCTCTGTTGCTGGATTTGATATGGTCTATGTTCATGAACTTTACATAACAAATAGGTGTTTTAGAAGATCATAAAGGCACGATGGCATTCAACAAGTCCAAGTGCTGGGTGCTGCACTTTGGCCACAACAACCCCATGCAGCTACAGGCTGGGGTCAGAGTGGCTGGAGAGCGGCCAGGTAGGAAGGGACCTGGGGGTACTGGTTGATAGTAGGCTGAACATGAGCCAGCAGTGTGCCCAGGTGGCCAAGAAGGCCAATGGCATCCTGGGCTGCATTAGGAATAGTGTGGCCAGCAAGAGCAGGGAGGTCATTCTGTCCCTGTACTCAGCACTGGTTAGGCCACACCTTGAGTTCTGGGCCCCTCAATTTAAGAAGGACATTGAAACTCTTGAATGTGTCCAGAGAAGGGCAACAAGGCTGGGGAGAGGTCTCGAGCACAAGCCCTGTGAGGAGAGGCTGAGGGAGCTGGGATTGTTTAGCCTGGAGAAGAGGAGGCTCAGGGGAGACCTTATTGCTGTCTACAACTACCTGAAGGATGGTTGTAGGCAGGAGGGGGTTGGTCTCTTCTCCCAGGCAGCCAGCACCAGAACAAGAGGACACAGTCTCAAACTGCGCTAGGAGGGGTGAGGTGAGGAGAAAGTTCTTCCCTGAGAGAGTTGTTAGCCATTGGAATGTGCTGCCCAAGGAGGTGGTGGAGTCACCATCACTGGAGGTGTTCAAGAGGGGATTGGATGTGGCACTTGGTGCCATGGTTTAGTAGTCATGAGGTCTGTGGTGACAGGTTGGACTTGATGATCTTTGAGGTCTATTCCAACCTTGTTGATTCTATGATTCTATGATAAAGAGTAGAAAGCTTCTTCCTTTTTACTGGGGACAAAATTCCATGCCAGAAGGTCATTGTTTCAGCACTTTATATTTTGACAAAAGTTGTTGTGAATTGAATTTACTGTCTAGAATTAATTTGATGTGAACAACCTCTGCTCAACCCTTAATTCTTTGCTTTGGAGCTGTGATTATCATACAGGCTGAGAATCAGGCCTGTCATTTTTGAGAGCAAACGAAAATACTTTCTACATTTTCTTTTCCCTTTTATTCACAACATTAAAGTGCCTTTGCTACTTTCCAAAAGAGAGTTTCTTCTCTGTCTCTCCACTCTCTTTCTGCCCTCCCAGTCTATCTGGCTTGGCTCCTCTGTTTCTTTTGCTTCCCACCCTCAGTTACTGTGTTATCAGTAAAACCAGTTCTGAAGTAAAACTGTCCAGTAAAACTGCCCAGCTGTCCAGTCTGTCCAGGTCTTGCTGAATGGCAGCGCAGCCTTCCAATGTGTCAGCCACTCCTCCCAGTTCTGTGTCATCAGCAGATTTGCTGGGGGTACACGCCATCTCTTCTTCTAGATCATTGACAAATATATTGAACAAGGCTGGACCCAACACTGACACCTGAGGAACACCGCTAGCTACAGGTCTCCTACAACTGGACTCTGCACCATCGCATTCTTTCCTAATGACTGAGTCGGAAAAGGGCCAAGAAGAGCAGGAGATGTAAGGCAGAAGTTCCTACATTAACTACTCAGACAAGACCAAAGACTGAACTGAATCCAAAAAATGAAGTTCATTTTTACCTCCTTAATAGGAAATTAAACTATAAGAGCATTGTGACAGCTATCAGTAAACAGTTAAAACTTCTGTGCAAAAGAAACCAGGTTACATCAAGTTACCAAATGTTTTCTATAACACTATATTCCTCTCCTGTGGACAATTAGGAAGGCTGTTCTGCATTGGAGGACTAGTGTTGACAGCACAGAGCAATGGTCATTTCAGTGAAAAAGTTGTTGTTCTCATCCTCCTGAGAGCCAATAAAGGTTTTATGCATTGAATTATGGCTGATTTAATTTCCATTGTGATGCTAAGTAAAGAAGGGTGATATTTATTTATGCTGCACTGTCTGTTTGCATAAATATATAACTATAAACAGGTACTTACATTTTTGATGGAAGCTGTGCAACCAATGTTTTCCAATGACCCCTTACACTGATTTTAAATGATGTACCATGAGACTTTTAAAAAGGGACTTGAGAAATAGTTCCATGGCATAGCACCAATTCTTAGCTCTGCATTTGGTAACCTATCTTACACAAGCAAATCAATCTTCTTTTGCCAAAGGAACGCTAACAGTGCCTTGCTAGACTGTAAAATCACCAAGTCAAGTTTTTCTGGCTTGTTCCCTGCTGGATCTGTACTTGTGAAAGTTATTCTCACTGCAGAGCGTCTGCTCCTCTCTTGATCTTCCATATTCTGAACAGCTTCAAAGCCTGAACTGATCACTGTGTGTGATTTTCAGGCCCAGGTAACAAGTCTTCCAACATTTATCTGGGTGATAGTTTCTGAGCTCAATACTTGCCATTATCATCATGGTCAGGAAAATATACTTTTTAGTAGAGAAGTTCTTCATTCTTAATTCTGTCCTCCCTGGCTTTCCTGGAGGCTGCTTCGCTCCAGGTCAGCAAGAAAAGAGGAAGCACAAATGTGGTTGTCTTCCCACCCTGCTTAGAGGACCCAGGTTGATCACATGCTTTGGATGGTGTATAAATAAACATACAAACCTTGTTCAAATAGGACATACAGACCTCTGGAGAGACATCTGTAATTAATTTAGTATTACAGCAAATCCATGGCTCCTTCCTGAGGGTGAGGGTAGGCTGGCAAGCTGTTCTGAGGAATCTATTGTTCTTACCCCACACAAGTGCCTTCCAAGAGGTGCGCTGGTCTTCCTTGGGAAGGATTCATCCCAGATTTCTGGTCCTGGGCAATAGAGGGCAACAGTGCATATACCTGAGACAACAGGTAAAATTACACTTCTCTGTTGCCCTACAGAGTTAAGTCAGTAACATATTAGAATAGTACTTTTAAAAAATCTGTTTTTTCCTCTTCACCAAAAATCTTCCTTTCCTCTCAGGAAAAAGTGCCAAAGAAACATTGCAGGCAAAGATTTTCCCATGTGATATAGAAGTTGGAACAAGTAACTAGGCAATGGGAAGGGAAGCTTTGTGGAAAATGGTAAAGCAGGATACCCATCCTATTAAAGCTCTGTTAAAAAACACTCTGTAGGATTTCATAGAATCAATAAGGTTGGAAGAGACTTCAAGTATCATCAAGTCCAATCTGTCACCCAAGACCTCATGACTACTAAACCATGGCACCAAGTGCCACATCCAGTGCCAGAGTTCACAAGACATTTATCTCCTTTGTAAACTCTACTGGCCAATGAAAACTACCAGAAGTCAAAACTGAATCTGATCACTAATTATTACTGATTTGCAGTGCAAGAAAACAGAAGTTTCCTAAATCATTGTAGTTTCTGGTAGGGATCAAAACAAATTCTCCTGTGCTTTAATTACAGTAGTTTTGGAAAACTTACAGACTTTCCATATACAGTGTAATAGAGGGCTGCTGACATTTTTCAGAGCACACAGATAACACACAAAAAAAGAACTCAATTGAAATGGAGATGTATAAGAAAAGAAAAGAAAAGAAAAGAGAAGAAAAGAAAAGAAAAGAAAAGAAAAGAAAAGAAAAGAAAAGAAAAGAAAAGAAAAGAAAAGAAAAGAAAAGAAAAGAAAAGAAAAGAAAAGAAAAGAAAAGAAAAGAAAAGAAAAGAAAAGAAAAGAAAAGAAAAGAAAAGAAAAGACAAGACAAGACAAGACCAGACCAGGTTGGAAGAGACCTTCAAGATCATCACGTCCAACCCATCATCCAACACTATCTAATCAACTAAACCATGGCACCAAGTGCCCCATCAAGCCTATTCCTAAACACCTCCAGGGATGGTGACTCTACCACCTCCCTGGGCAGCCCATTCCAATGGGCAATCACTCCCTCTGTGTAGAATTTCTTCCTAACATCCAGTCTGAACCTCCCCTGGCACAGCTTGAGACTGTGTCCTCTTGTTCTGGTGCTGGTTGCCTGGGAGAAGAGGCCAGTCCCTGCCTGTCTACAACTTCCCTTCAGGTAGTTGTAGAGAGCAATAAGGTCTCCCCTGAGCCTCCTTTTCTCCGGAAAACAAACAAACAAAAAAAAAAAGTAAAAGAGAAAAGAAAAGAGAAAAGAAAAATAATTGTAAAGCCCATGGGAGGGTGCTTTGGTTCTAAAGATGGTTTTGCTACTTGGAAATCCTTCAAAGAATCAGGTCGGAACTGCTCAGCAACATCCTTCATTTCCAAATGAGATAAATTAAAATTAATTGAGACTGACATGTAGGAAGGGAGGGAGAGAGAGAGAGAGAAGCTGGTTGATTTTTTCATACTGCTTTAGTAAAAAGTGCATGAAGAAAACCAACATGCAGAAGCAAGAAGAAAACAAAAGGGGAGAAAATGTGAATTAATAAATTTTACATTGATAAATTGAAAAAAACAATGGAACAATTGATCTTGAAACTAATTAATGATCTTTTAGGAGGATTTATCAGATGCTACCACTGAAATACATTTTTAAATTATTTTAGTAGTAAATATGCAAAAAGCTACAGAGCTTTAGAGACTAAATGAGCATCACAGAGATTTCATTTGTAACCCTTTCCTGATGAGTTTTTAAATGCCTTACAGTGACAACAAGACTGTTGTTTGGGCTGAGCTTCAGACAGTATTGCAGCTATAATTCATCACAGATGAGGTTTCTTTCATTTTATTTATCATGTGTTCTCTGAGGTTAAGCATCAGAGCCTGGATAATATCTTCAGTAAGTGAATCACTGAGGTTGTATGGGTATAATGTCTCACTCTTTGTTGGTGGGCAACTGGGGAGACACTGAACGCTGGATTTGGTAGGATAAGCAGGGTCATATTCATCCAGCATCACTGCTCTGGTCCAGTCAAGTGCATCAGGAATAAGTGTGAGAAATACATATGTCTTAGGTTGTAATAACTCTTCTCCATAAAATCTCTGAGAGGCTTCTCTGAATCATGTCAATGAATCATGATCCTTAAGAGGTGGATCAGTCTCCCCTAACTTCAGCAATGCTCATTTGAATTCTATCAGGAATCAATGGAGAGAGGTAGGCACTCTCATCTTAGGTTGAAATTAATGGGGCCATGCAGATCACAGGGGGAACAGCTGCATTAGAATGTAAGCCTAAAATTTAGGTGGCCAAGGTGGATGTGCAGTCACTCTCTGTGAGTGTACTAGCTGGCAGTTTAATGGAGCACTATTCTTTTTGCTATTCCATCACTGTTGCTCGTTGCCCTCCACCACAGACCAAAGGCAAAGTCCTGCATCTGGGTCAGGGCAATCCCAAGCAATGATATAGGCTGGGCAGGGACTGGTTTGGGAGCAGCCCTGAAGGAAAGGCTTGGGGGTGCTGGTGGATGAGAAGTTCAACATGAGCCAGCAGTGAGCACTTGCAGCCCAGAAAGCCAATCACATCCTGGGCTGCATTCAGAGAAGCATAGCCAGCAGATGGAGAGAGGTGATTCTCCTCCTCTACTCCACTCTGGTGAGACCCCACCTGGAGTACTGCATCCAGTTTTGAAGTCCCTGTTACAGGAAGGATCTGGAGGAGCTGGAACGTGTCCAGAGAAGGGCCATGAGGATGAGCAGAGGACTGGAGCACCTCTCCTATAGAGATGATCTGAGAGTCTGGAGAAGAGAAGGCTCCAAGGAGACCTTGTTGTGGCCTTCCATTATCTTAAGGGGGCCTACAAGAAAGCTGGTGAGGGACTTTTTAGGCTGTCAGGGGAATGGAAAAACAAATAAAAATGGGTAGATTCCGATTGGATGTTAGGAAGAAGCTCTTCCGCATGAGGGTGGTGAGACACTGGAAGAGTTGCCCAGGGGGGTTGGTGGAAGCCTCATCCCTGGAGGTTTTTAAGGCCAGGCTGGATGTGGCTGTGAGCTGATGTAGTGTGAGGTGTCCCTGTCCATGGCAGGGTGGTTGGAACTAGATGATCCTTGAGGTCCCTTCCAACCCTAACAATTCTATGATTCTATAAGCATACATTGAATATGGGAACAATGACAATGGTGGGACAATCTGGATGTGGAAACACTATACTCTTTGGAAATTCTGCGTTAGTGAAGGATTTCCTAAGACAAAGCTTGTTGGTGCAATTTCAGCTTTGCTAATTCCTCTTTAAGCTTCTGACATAGGGTGCAAACAACTGAAAGTCCTAGCTTCACAATGTTATATGTAAAGATCTGAAAGGGTAATTGCATCTATAGCACTCACTTGTCATACTTCCCTAAGAGAGTCAACAGACCTCTAATGTATTCAATAGTATGCACAAAACTGTCTGTAGCAACCTCAGAGTAAACCTTGCATTATAATCAAAGCAAAGTCTACCAGCAGTTGTATAAGACAAGGCCAGTTCTTCATTTTGAGTTTGTGTCTTTCTTCTTTGCTGTCTTTTTTTCAGTCCTGTGATGCAAATGGACCTGTCAGTTGCAGCAGTGTGAATTTGACCTCATTTGAGGTTCATTTTCTCAAAGAAAAGGAGGTCTGTTCACCAGGCTCTGAAGATGTTCAGGCTACGTTCCTCCTTTGATCTCTAAAAGCAGGCTGGGCTCACAGCCTAAGCCTCTACTGCCAAAAATTCTGCAACCCCACAACTCCTACTACTAATAAGATACCATCTGGTTTATGAGGATGAGAGTAAACTCAAATTTAAAGTGAGAGACATGTTTCATAATGTGAGTGAATAACAACATAATGCCATTAGTGCTATATGTGTGTGAGGTGTCCAGTCATATGGGCCACATATTAGAAGACAGGACCAATCACCTCACAGTTTATCTAGGGAATCACAGTATTTATAAGGATTAACCACAGCAGAAAGCAAAGTGTTAAATGTAGCACTCATTTCTTGGTTTTCCTTTTATCATGTTTCAAATATTCCTCATTCCTCAGTAACTTCTATCATCCGGAGTTGTGTGCATTTTTCAGCTATCAATTTGTGAAGGAAAAAATGCTGGGAGCTAGTAGCATGGTTTTAATTGGGAAAACCACCCAAGAACTCTCATGTGCAGCTGATCCTGACCTAGATTATCTGACACCCATGAGTCAAATATACCCCAGTACAACCACACTGGAAATCAGAGGCCAGTTCCTCTCTCACAGCCTGTGGTATGAATCAGAAATAATTATTTTGAAGGAAGAGCAGTTATGGCTGTGTAAGAGCAGCACAAAGCCTAGAAGAAAATCTGGCAGGGTTACTGGGCAAAAAACAGCCATCTACAAAACTGAGCCTTGGGAGGTCCAAGCATTCTCACACATACAGTCTGATCATGTTGGGGAGAGCACAAAGTTACCTTCCTCAGCTTAGACCTCTGGTCCTACTCCTATACTAAAGACAAAAACAAAACAAAGCTAAACAAAACCACCCAAACCCCAAAATAAAAAAGCAGACAAGTGTGGTGGAACCTCAGAAAGTTCTTTTTCAGCTTTGATTTTATAGAAAGCAGATTATTATTTTAATGTGGCATCCTTATTTTTTCTGAACCTGTTCCCCCACCTAGCAAATTTGAGCCACAGCTCTTAGTCAAGCAACACCTTAAAAGTCTGCTCCCTTGTTCCCTTTCTTTCAGGCGAAGTGTTGGGAGCAGGCATCTACATTTCATCCAGTAAAACCAACTGCAGAGAAAGGATTTTCAATTAAGAACTTGTGCAGAAAATTCTCACACAGCAAACGATACTTTCGCTGAGCTACAGCCTGCATTGCATTGTGTTGTGCCAAAATGTCAACTCCCAGAATACAATGTGTTGAAGTGAAATATTAAAATTCTGCTTCTGTCTTAATTTTCTAGTCATATACACCATATTAACATGGGATATTAAGGAAACACACTCCAATGATAGGAGAGCTGCAGCCAAAATCTTGTTCATGGTTGGGCTAAATACCAGTTTTTGTGGTAGTGATGGCAGGGGAGCATTAATCAAGTGTGAACTTTGATTAATAAAAATATAGCTCTGGATGCAAACTGTAAAAGAGAATGTGACATTTACTTTACAGGCAGCGTAGGAAGCAAACAGATGGTGCATTTAGAGGGGGACAAGTCTTTGTTTGTTGATATGCTTGTGTTATGGTTATCTAATAAAGAAGTGTTATGATTGCATTCAAGATCATGAAATAACATTCTCTGTATACCAAAACAGTAAATTACAGCAGATAATGTTCCTCTTTCCCTTTTTTCAGCTTCCTCCAGCTTTTGTGTCCATACTGTTACAGTCTTTCAAGGTACAAACACAAGGCTGTGGCCAATTTCAAGCCCAGTCAAGAGGAGTCAGTTTCAGGGATGTGGCTATGCTGCTTCACCAAGCTGCTTTTCATCCTTCTCATTAGCATTGTGTACATTTGGGGATGAAGGAGGAAGGGAATGTGTTGCAGATACCCTCCCAGGGTGTAGTGTCTGTTGTTTGGGTGGCTCTGACTCTTGCAGCAGAGCTAGATCCTCCTGGCAATGCAAGTGGGGCACTCTCCATTCATTTTCCCAAACGTCCACAGCAGCTCTAGTATGTAACTCAAGATCCCCCTGGTAAAGACATGGCCACATCAGACTCTAGGCTTCAGGACAGTCTCTTTACATTCCATATCCGTACAAAATACTAGTGGAGCAAAACAACAGCAACTTCAATTTTGCTGCCTAACAAACATTGTTTCATTTTCCCACATCCAGACTCAGATGCTGCTATCACAGAGATCAGTAATAGGCTTTGTGGCCTCTTTGTATCCAAAGGAAAGTGAAGAAGAATGAAAGGCACACAGAGCCGGGACTAGATTTTTCCATGCGTGTTCCCACTGTACATGGTGGGAAGACCACATGAAAACCTTTATTGCAAAAGTTTCCCTTAGGGGTTTTTGCTGTAGCACTTCCAGAAAAGCTCAGAAAATTAGCTGTACTATATGTACCCCCTCAGGAAATTTTGCTTGTGTGGGGACATTTTATTTCCTAATTAGTATGTTCTGCCATGGATTCTGATTGAAACTCATGTCTGTGCCGAAGACCTTGTTCAGGACTTACCTGAAGGATTCCAGTGGTGTGTAAAACCTTAGGCAAATGTTGCCTAAAGCCTGTGGGGGATGAGATGAATTCCCTCATACCCACTGCAATTATTCTTTTTCACATGCTGTAAGATGCATCTGTAGAGTCTGAAAACAAGAATCTGTCATCTGGTTTTGTTTTGTTGTTCTTGAGAATGCCAAGTTGATTCAGCAAGGTCATGCATGGTCTAAATATATGCCAATATTTTTTTGTTGTTGTGAAAATCAGCTTTAGGTTTATGGCTATGAACAATTCTCTAGCTTAAGCTCAGTTTTCTAGTTCTGTGAGCTATTTTGCAAATAAAAACACTGTTAGAAACTTTGAGCTTTGAGACCAACCTTGAAGCTGGCATGAAAATTTACATACTGAGCTATCAGGTTCCTAATACGGCAAATGTACATCCTCTCTGAACACTGTTATGGTATTAGTGACTTATTTACTGTGGACAATGATAAACAGCTCTCACAGAGCGAGTGGTCTGCATTGAGTTCTCCCTTTTGGCTGCATTTAGCTAATACTTCAAAGAGCAATACCATACAAATGTAGTTCCTAGTAGCTGGATTGCAACTGGACATTTTTCTAAGCTCCTTGAAAGCCTTGAGCAAACATGTAAAAGTTACTGTGTAGAAGTTAATGGTTTTGATCTAAGTTTAGGTAGTATATGTCTGGAATAACTTCAGTGACCACATGTCTGAATGTGCATATTTGTCTTCAGAACTCAGTTATAGTTCAAGGTACCAATGCCCCATATACCCAACAGAAAGCTTTTACAGCAAGTTGTGGCAGCTGTTTGCACAGGAAAGCACAGTTTAGGAGACTTCTGCATCAGGCTCTATTCTCAAATCAGTCTTGCAACAGTGCAAATGCATGGGTTTATATGGAATTATAGTTTATAAGCTAAGGATGATTGAAGAATCAGAAAATAAATAGAGCCATCTGAAAGAAGGACTTCTACAGAAGCAAATACATAATTATTGAAACTATATTATTCATGATCTGCAAGTTACTGGCAATACTGTTGAGAAAGTGTCAGGGACTGTTTCAAGACCTCTCTGGAATGTAGATTTATGTTTCCAAAATGTGACGCATCCCCAAATAGACAGCCCTCTAACTCATCAGCAGTTCAACCTAAATCTAGTTTGAGTGATTTCTCTAAGGTAAATGCATAATGACAGCTGGTAAAATGGCAAGATTACAGTGCACACTCCCAATGAAAAATAAATTAGTCTACTGTCTGGTTTTAAAATGTGTCAACTTGTAAAAAAATAAATAAAAAAAATCTGTATGGTAATGCTCTTAAAACACAAGGTCTCCTAAAGTAATAATCACTGGAAGACTTTTGTCTCCTGTAGTGATGCAGTGAACAGGTGTTTTATATCGAATAACACAGAATAACAAACCTAAAGAATGTCTGAGGTTGAAAGGCACCTCTGGAATTATTCCTCCCCAGGTGCTTGCAGGACTTCTCCTTCCCCGTTGTTAATGTTCACAGGATTTCTGCTGCCTATTTCTCCAGCCCTCTGTGGAAGACCCTCTGAGTGGCAGCTCAACCACCTGGCGTATCAACCACTCCTCCCAATTTTGTTTTGTCTGCAAATTTGCTGAGGTTGCAGCCTGTCCTATTGGCCAGGTCGTTACTGAAGTTGTTAAACAGTATTGGAACTGGTATCAGCCCCTGAGAACCAGTGACGTCTCCAGCTGAACTTCTAATTGCTGATTACAACTCTCTGACCCCAAAAGTTCAGCCAGTTTTCAGTCCACCTCACTGTCCATTTATCTACTCTGAATAGTACCTGTTTATCTAAGGTGAACATTGTGTTGAAAGCCTTGACAAAGTGAAGACAAAGCATTAACTGCTTTCCCCTTGCCCACCAATGATTGTAGGTGATTTCACATTCATATGCCCATGATGGCTGCTCAAAATCATCTTGTCCTTTGGAAATGGTTTCCAGGAGGATAAGCTCCAACACCTTTTATGGGATTGGGGTGATGCTGACCAGCCTGTAGTTCCCAAGATCTTCTTTCTCACCCTTTGCAAAGACAGGAGGGACATTTGCTTTTTCCCAGTCCTCAATAACCTCCTCCAATGACCATGATCTATCAATGATTATCAAGAGTAGTTTCCTAGTGACACTGATCAGCTCCCTTAGCACTCATGAGTGGATCTCCTCAGCTCCCACAAAATGTTCAGCTTGGTTAAATGTTCCTAACCTGATTCTCTTCCATCCTTTCTCTATCACTGCATGATACCTGTTGTCCACCTCTTGCATCTTTCCTTTTCATGTTTACATTTTGTCAGGAACTCCTCATTTATCCATGCAGGCATTGTGCTACCTTTGCTTGATTTCTTGCACTGTTCTTGAGTTTGGAGGATGTGATATTGGTATCAACCATCTCTCCTGGGCCACTCTTTCTCCAGGGCTGTCTCCCATAGCGTTCTTCACAGCAGGCCTCTGAACAGGCCAAGATCTGATCTCCTGGAAAGTTGTGGTTGTGATTTTGCCTTTTCCTTGTCCTCTTGGTATCCTTAGTTCCACCATCAATGCAGCCTAAAGCTGCCCTTGATCTTCACATTGCTGACAAATTTGTCATATTTGTAAGTCTGAGGTCCAACACAGCACTGCCTCTTTTCTGCTCCTTGTTCAGGAAGTTGTTGTCATGATCTTCCTTCTTTGTGAAGTTGTCATCAGTGCACTCAGAAACCTCCTGGATTGCTTGTGCCTTAGTGTGGTGTCCCTTCAACAGATATCAGGGTGCTTGAAGTTCTCTTGAGGACCAGAGCCTGCAGACATAAGGCTTCTTGGTCAGGTAGTCTTTTAGTTTTTAGCAGACACCCACCACAATGTTGCCCTCATTGATCCGTCCACTAATCCTGGACCATAAACTGTCAGCCATCTTGTCATCCCTCTCTAAGATGACCTCTGTTCTTTCCTGCTTTTCTGTCACATAAAGGATGACACCTCCTTGTCTGTGTCCCAGCTGTCCTTCCTGAAGAGCCTGTATTGACCCACTGCAGCACTGTAGTCCTGTGAGCTACCCCAGCACATTTCCATGACTTCAGTGGGGCTGCAGCCTGATAAATTCCCATGGATCTCTAGTTCCTTCTGTTTGTTCTCCCTAGTTGGATTTTAAGCTTTGTCTAATTCAAATGCCTTCTAATTCCAAATGATGCTAATTGGGGTATTGAAAACCAATATTTTGTTATTAATCTACATATGCATGTAATGTATTTTCATCATTAAGATAGCTTAATGAGAGAGAGAACAAGTGATTTTCTAGATTTGAATGAGCCCTGCCTTTCTTACAAGGGTTTCTGTCAAAGGTAATCTGTGTGGTCCTGTACCTATTGTACCTGTAAACAGACTCCTTCCCCCTCACATACATCCTGACCTGGGTATTTTAATGTGGTTGTTATTATTTTTGTTTATATTATATTATATTATGTTGTGTTATGTTATGTTATGTTATGTTATGTTATGTTATGTTATATTTGTTATGTTATGTTATATCATGTTATGTTATATCATGTTATATTATTATTATCATCATCATTATTTTACAATCACAATTTTCTCTGACTCAGATGTGCAGAGACCTCTGTGTCACTACTATACAGTTCGTGGCCAATCAACAGCATTTGGAAAGTTGTTTCCATCTGGAAGCTCTTTGCTGTCATATGGGAAATGCATTGGTGATGTCAGCCTTGTACTTCATGGAAAGAGATCCACAACACTGGAGTTGACACTGCTCAGCCAAAAGTGGCTAAGAACTGAATGTGCATGAAGCTTGAAATATTTTCTCAGCCACTGAGAAGATCACTTCACCCCAGCAGCAAAGGGCACGGCTGACCCTACTCTTAATCTGTGGATAAGTAAAGTGCTTCTGTTTCCAGACTCACCTTCTAAGACATTTCCCGAGGACTAAAAATGTTTCAAAAATGTTAAAGAAAACAGTTACAGAAAAATGATATTAAAAGAAAATTCCAAACTGCAGTGAAAGCCTCCAGCCAAATTTCTAAACTGGGCAGCAGAGTGAGAGGAAATGGTAACATATTTTTGCAGCATTTACACTTTTTATGCTACTGCTGGCACACACAGTTTTGTGCCTGTAGAGAGAGCAAAATACTGGAGTCAAAAGCTACCCTGTAGATCTGAGAGCCGAATAATACTGAAGTTCAGGTCCAGGGTGTAAGTCTGAAGGTACAATTTTGCCCTCAAGTTCAACTGCCTGTAGGAAGTCATGAAAGGTTTTTGAGAAGATCAGCAGTGGACTTGGGATGAGTTTGGTGAGTGCGGTTGGTGGCTCTGCCAAGGGGATGGGCAGGTCCCCACTAGGAGCCCATAGCCAACTGGCCAGCCCAGCTCTGCACTCACCACAGCACTAGTGGCTGCCAGCCTGGTCAAGCCTTTTGGGGAGAGGGAAAGGAGTGTGAAGGCCCTCCTGGGAGGATTGTTTGTGTCTGGGGAAGAAGTAGCAGAGCAGGTTGTATGGGCAGCTCCAGGAAACCTGGAGCTGTTGCCTAGCAGTACTCATAGGAAACACTTTTGTTTGTTTGCTTTTCTTAAGCTTTCACATAAGCACCCTGGGTCCCTTTGAAACTTGTTTAGAAATTAATGAAACACGGCATTAAGTGGCTGATACATAAATCAAACCATTACTGTAACTGTGGAATGATCAGTAGAGACAAACAGTCTTTCTTTAGTTTGTTACTAGCCTGGAAAAAGCATTAATTAGCACTAATGAATCACCAGAGCTATGACTGAGCCAAGTTTCCAGCATTGCCAAAACACAAGCATGATTCAATTAATGCTGAAGGTTTTAGTGCATGTGTTTTTATGGAACAGTCTTCTGACACTAGTGTCTTTTTAATAACCCTCTGGAAATCTCTTCCAATATTATTGCGTGCAGACTGAGCTTCCCAATTTACTGCAAACAATAAAGAGTCAGAAATGCATTTGTGACCTCTTTTTAGAAGAAATGCTCATCTGGGTAATGTAATTATTGTGTAAATTACTCAAAGTTAATCATATTTTCTATTTAGTCTGCATTTACTGCTGTCAGAATTGATGACTGACTTGCACTAGAGCTTAGATATGGGTGGAAAAATTAATGTGTTATTTAACTTAATTTAAAGATTCTAAGAAACTACTCCTAGTGTATAAACAAAATCTTATCAACCAAACTTCCAAAGAACTTGTGTTTTTGTTGATAATCTCTGAGGTTCGGAGACAGTGGCCAAACAGTGCAAACTTGCTCAAGAAGGGATAATGTGGAATCACACCGAGAAGCTGTGAGAGACCACATATTATTCTTGCCTAATGTCCTCAGAGTAAGGGGAAAGATAGTACAGCCTCTGCCTTTGCTGTGCAGACACCTCCACCTTCTTTAGGTGAAGTCTGATGTCAGTCCAAGAGATTCCTAGAGCTAGTGTGACTGAACCATTGAGTGGCACAGTCTGCAGCTGCTACTTCACTGTTGTCCTGAATGGACTTATTCCCAGATATTATGGCCTTCAGAGACAAGATGGCTTTCTAAACAAAATGCTCAAATTTTCAAATCCAGTGAAAAGAGATTTACTATAGAATCATAGAATCAGTAAGGTTGGAAAAGACCTCAAAGATCATCAAGCCCAACCTGTCACCACAGACCTCATGACTACTAAACCACGGCACCAAGTGCCACGTCCAATCCCCTCTTGAACACTTCCAGGGACTGTGACTCCACCACCTCCCTGGGCAGCACATTCCAACGGCTAACAACTCTCTCTGTGAAGAACTTTCTCCTCACCTCGAGCCTAGACCTCCCCTGGCACAGTTTGAGACTGTGTCCTCTTGTTCTGGTGCTGGTTGCCTGGGAGAAGAGACCAACACCCTCCTGGCTACAACCTCCCTTCAGGTAGTTGTAGACAGCAACAAGGTCTCCTCTGAGCCTCCTCTTCTCCAGGCTAAACAACCCCAGCTCCCTCAGCCTCTCTGCATAGGGCTTGTGCTCGAGGCCTCTCCCCAGCCTCCTTGCCCTTCTCTGGACACATTCAAGAGTCTCAATGTCCTTCCTAAATTGAGGGGCCCAGAACTGGACACAGTACTCAAGGTGTGGCCTAACCAGTGCTAAGTACAGGGGCAGAATGACTTCCCTGCTCTTGCTGGCCACACTATTCTTGATGCCGGCCAGGATGCCATTGGCCTTGTTGGCCACCTAGGCACACTGCTATCCATGAAATCAAAGACAGATGAAAGCCTTCCTACTCAAAGGTGACTGAGGAAGAAAGTACAACACAATACCCAAGCTCTATTTTCCTGCTGGGTCACAGCAGAACAACTAATATATCCCTCTGTAACTGGAGTAACTGACTTTTTCCAACAGTCACTGCCTTTCAAAAGAGGCGCAGAAGTCTTTTATTTTTTTCTTCAGATGAAGGTGGTGCCTGATCCTGAATCTTCTGCAGTACTTGGAAAGTAAACATCTCACAGGTTTTCTAAATGCTCAAACCTCAAATTATGACAAACCGATGTTCACCAAACATGAATGGCCAATGCTTGCAATCTTTTTTCCTCACACTCTTGTCACACTTTCCAACCCATCCACCATTTAGCTGAAACTGCATTGCTGCTGCTTCCTCAAAGTAGAGTCTGGAAGGTCATCCACAGTACTGGATGGGCAAAAGGAGCACTGTGGGCAGGGGGGAAGTAGCAGCTCTGGCAGCACAGGAATTCTGCTTTTTTCCCTGATTAATAATCTGAATGTACTCTTGAGGAGATGACATTCTGCATTTTCTATGGAAAGTTTTGACAGTGCTATGAAGTCTATGAAGTAATGATACCACTGATAAGAGGACATGGAAGCAAAATTCCCTCAGGCAGAGATTGTCTATACCAGAAACATTAATTTGAATCTCTTCATCCTTCATCTACTTGAATTCTGAAGAGTTGAAGAAACAGTATAGCTGCAAGCAAAATCCAATTTGCAACATTACACAAACTCAGCATAATTTCACATCCCAGATGGCCATCAGCATTGCCCATTTCCAGTATGGCTTTCAGTCATCTACTCATCTTCTCTGCTTTGCTGCCAAGGCTGCCTGCTGAAAGTCTTTTTTCTTACGAAAGGCCCAGCAATCACTCTGTGGGAGTACATGAGGCTGTCAGCTCCTTCTATACCACTGACACTGGGCTTGTTGTAATCTTTTCCACTATAAGCCAAAATTTCTCAGCACTTACAACCCTGGTGTACACATTCATTTTGGTCTGAAACATAAACCAGAAGGAATTAGGCCACCCAGCTCTGAACTAAGGACAAACTTCCCAATCTGTGCCGTTGTCCCTGTGAGAAAAACACAGGTCTTAGTTCCAACTGGGAACTTTTATGACATTTGGTACGTCTGCACATTCTCACTGCAAGGGACAGATTGTCAAATTCTGCTTTTAGTTACATACAAGCAACCCTAGTGAAATCAGTAACTGATCACATCACCAGCCTCTCCAGTGAAATCTAGGTCTTATGTAAGCTTCAATAACAGATATACTATTTTTATTCTCTCTGCTGTCACATAAATAAAGTAGGAAATTAAGTTTTCAAAGATAAAATAACTTTATAAACACTGTGCAAACCAAGACATCAGAGTCTTAAACCAGAGAACCATCCAGTAAACCTGTTGGCATTGGTGTGGCCTATTTGTGTCACAGCTTTAATTGCCTTTAAATGTCGAATTTGAAATGCTTCATGTGAGGCTGAAACCTCAGAGGATGCCAAACTTGGTAAACAGAATAAGCTTTATTAAAGCAGTGATTTACAGAGTAACTCCAAGACTAGCTGAAGTTCTCTGTGTAGTAATTTCACAGGGTCTACTGTTTTCGCCAAGTTCATCTTCTCTCTAACCTATAAGCTACTTTCCATAACCTATGCAGATGGCTGCAAGTCAGGATGTGCCGCTCTCCATTTGAATCATGACACTCTCTTAGCACAGTTTTATTTGACTCTCATGCTGGGAACCAAAACCCTCCTGCTCAGCTTTGGGGACAACATTTAGAGCTATCAGAAGTGATGTTGTTTTCTCTAAAATCCAAATTCCTGGTATGTCCTCAGCTGGTGCTAACAACTCTCTAGAACAAATGGTGCTTTTAATAATAGGAAAATGCACACTGCAGCCATCATGTGCACTTCCAGCACAACTCCTCTTATCTGCAATTCCTGTGGGCCACATTTAGTGACTCCTCTCCTTTTCTCCAAATGCTCAGATGATTGTTTTGCTCATCAGAGTAATCCCTGAAGACGATACTTGTGTGGTTGCAGTATGTTAGTAATCAACAATTTGC
The DNA here is from genome assembly GCF_014839835.1 of Dryobates pubescens. Lineage (NCBI taxonomy): Eukaryota > Metazoa > Chordata > Aves > Piciformes > Picidae > Dryobates > Dryobates pubescens. Next base: position 12,032,667 of record NC_071613.1, on the reverse strand, counting down.
CCAATTATATTTAACTCTAGTGCAGTTATCCCTAACTGTGTCCCAGTTAGACAATGGCAACAGCATGATGTTGTTTAGGAGACTAAACATTTTTTTTAGACTCTAAAAGGCAAGACATAAAAACATTGACTTGAAAATGTGCACCACTGACTATAAACAGAAGAGACTTGCCACAGTAAAAGCAAAGATGATTTTATGGTGTTGGGTGTTTTTTTTTTTCATAGCTTAAAGGCTTTCTGACAGATCAGCATTATCTGTGATAAGCACAGATAGTTTGATATGCCTAAGAATTAATGCAATTTCTTTTTGATTAAGAAACAAGGAAGTCACTGCTTTACTGACCTATGCAACTTATTTGTTTTTTTCCTAGGTATGATATCAAAACAACTGTCTAATATTTTTCCAAGATCATGTTCTCTTTATAGCAGTCTCCAGAAAAGATTTCCAAGTCAGCAGCCAATTCTAAAAGCTTCTGCTCTATGATTATCTCTGTTGGAAGAACACATAGCTACCGAAAAATAAAAAGCAATAGGAAGATTCTTTCATCTTGTATGTTTGTTTTTCTTAAAAATGGGCAAAGATATTAAAATCAGGAGATTGTTAGCTGGAGGGAGTGGGGGGGAAGTGAGCAAATATGCCTTAGTTTGAGCTTTGTGCGTGTTGCTGGCTAGCAGGTTACCTGAATTTGTTCTTTCTTTTGAGATCTCCTTTTCATAGAGTAAAAATTCTGTTGGTGAAAATATGGGATGTGTGTATGGATCTGAGGTGTTAATGTGATGCATGTAACAGCTGTTATTTCTCTTCTAGTAGGAGACCGTGGCTAGAGAAATGCTGTACACTAATTAGGGCTATATTTGTGTATTTGTGTGCCAAAGATCACATGGCAAACATCTTCAGTGCTGAATCTTTTGGATGATGCTATCATGCTTTTCAAATCCAAATGCAGCAGTTGCTGCTAGTCAAAGAATTTCCCCTTAGGTGCCACATCTTTATTTTGTGTTGTGTTTCCTTGGGGATTTACCCGGCTTGAGTGGGGCTTTGCAAGAACTTGTGAGTGAAACATCCATGTGGTCACAAAAGGGTAAGTCAAGAAGATTGTGAAGATTTCTGTAAGATACCTTTATCCTCATTTTACATTTTTACTGCAATAAAGACAGAGAATGAAAGTCCAAATTGAAGCCCAAACAACAGGACCAAGAACTCCATCTCATCTTCAACCTAAGGGTCGTGGAGCCCATGTACCATGGTTCAAAAGGTAAATTTAGATCCAGGAGTTGATTAAATCAAAGGATGGGTTGAGATCTCTCTCCAGCCACAACATAAGACCACACTGTGATCTCAGTTGCAGTATGTACAATGACTCTGCTGAAGTCCATGAAGTTACCCTATATTTACAGGTGATGTAGCAAGCATCTGAACTCAAGACATAGAAGTTCATTGTAATTTTTAACAAAACAGAACATATCTAAAATTTTGTGCATAAAATGCATTAAAAGTGCATAAAATGTGCAGTGCTCTATTGTTACAGAAAACACTACCTTGCTTCTAAGGGAACTGGTAATACCACCAGTGACTGAATAGAGAGACTCTATATGGAGCTAAATCCAGAGGTCACAAGTGGTGTTCCCTAGGGCTCATTATTGGGGCCTGTTTCATTTAACTTCTTTATCAACAATCTTAAGGAGAGCACTGAGGCCACCCTCAAAAAGTTTGCAGATGACAACTAGTTGTTCAGGTCTATTGATCTGCTTGAGGATCCCCAGAGAGAACTGGACAGGCTGGATCAATGGACAAAGGCAGGGTTCAATAAAACTAGGTGCTGGGCTCTGCACTTGGATCACAACCCCATGCAACACTCCAGGCTTGTGACAGAGCGGCTGGAAGGCTGCCGGGTGGAAAAGGACCTGGGGGTGTGAGTTGATGGCCAGGTGAATATGAGCCATCTATGTGTCCACAGGGCCAAGAAGGCCAACAAGATCCTGGTTTATATTAGAAATAGTGTGACAAGCAAGACCAGGGAAGTGGTTGTCCCCCTGCACTCAGCACTGGTGAGGCCACACCTTGAATACTGTGTTCAGTTTTGGACCTCTCACTCTAGAAAGGACAATGAGATGCTGGAGCACTGGCAACAAAAGTGGTGAAGGGTCTGGAGCTTACGAGAAGCAGCTGAGGGAACTGGAGTGAGTTAGTCTGGAGAAAAGGAAGCTGAGGGGAGACATTGCTCTCTACAATTCTCTGAAAGGAGGTTGTAGCAAAGTGCACGTCAGTCTGTTCTCCCTAGTAACAAGGGACAGCACAAGAGGAAATGGCCTCAAGTTGCATGAGAGGACATTTAGTTTGGATATTAGGAAAAATTTCTTCACTGATAGTGTTGCCACTCACTGAAACAGGCTGTCCAGGGAAGTGGTGGATTCACCATCCCTGGAGACACCTAGATGTAGTGCTGAGGGACATGGTGACCTGGCAGTGCTGGGTTAACAGTTGAACTTGATTATTTGAAAAACCTCTTCCAAACAAAATGATTCTATGATTCTATATTTCCTTACCTCCATGTTTAATGATTAATGATTTTGTAGTTATTTATGAGAACTCAAAAAATTTTGCAAACAAATCTTTCTGCAGGCCTAGGAAATGGTGATTAGCCAGTTCTTCGAACTCCACTGATAACAGGAGTTATCCAAGTGGAAATTTGTGGTTTAGAAGTCTATTTAAAATACTTTTCTTCTGGAAAGGAAGGGTCACTTCGGGAGAAGCAAAATGCTTACAAATCTTTTATTGTGGGTTTTAGTTTCATATTGTAACAAAAAAACTTCCAAAGAAGACATTCTGTGTCCTTTGTTCAGGTACCATGAGACTCACAGAAATAGCATCCAAAAAGTACACATGCAATGTGTAAAACGGGTACGTCTCCTACATTTCATAGCTCACTTGAAGTCTAGAAATACCAGAAGCTGAGTTTGTGTTATGATAAGCACAAGTTATGACAAAATGGCTAAAACTAGCGTTCATTATTTTTTCAACCACCTTGTGGAAGCTGTTGATGCACTGTAAGTATGTGTCACAGTCACATCTACTGGATGGTGCACATTGAGTTTCAAAATGAGGAAAAATGCTCCCTAAAATTTTTATATATGCTAACTGACTGTAAATAAGTGCAATTGAATACGTGGGACTTCCTCCAGCTTTCTTCTTTGGTGGATTGCTATTAGCTTACATTTGAAATCTCTATTGGCCACACATTTCACATTGTTCTTCCAAATGTAATCATTTCTTTCTTTTATCTGATCTCTGACAGTCTCTCTGTTTTCATCAATATTTGACAGCAATTCCCAAAGATACGATATAGTCTACTCTAATATCCTTGTGCATGCTCTCTTCTCCCTTTGAAATCCAATACCTAAGCAGTGAAATAATTTACTGTGCCTTATTTAGAATTTTATTTTCTGCATGTGTTTTGATACTGTCCCTTTGAAACGAAAGTTATTTGGAAATTTAAACCAACTGTTCTTCAAAAAATAGTTATGAAATATTGTTCCATCTCCCCCCTTTTCAAAGTTGCAGCATTCATCTTATTTTCCTGCATTACCTGTGCTTTTATTTTATTTTATTTTATTTTGTTTTATTTTATTTCATTTTGTTTTGTTTTAGAATAGAATAGAATAGAATAGAATAGAATAGAATAGAATAGAATAGAATAGAATAGAATAGACCAGGTTGGAAGAGACCTTCAAGATCATCACGTCCAACGTATCATCCAACACCACCTAATCAACTAAACCATGCAACCAAGCACCCTATCAAGTCTCCTCCTAAACACCTCCAATGATGGTGACTCCACCACCTCCCTGAGCAGCCCATTCGAATGGCCAATCACTCTCTCTCTGTAGAATTTCTTCCTAACCCCCAGCCTGAACCTCCCCTGGTGCAGCTTCAGCCTGTGTCCTCTTGTTCTGGTGCTGGTTGCCTGGGAGAAGAGACCAGCCCCTGCCTGTCTACAACCTCCCTTCAGGTAGTTGTAGAGAGCAATAAGGTCTCCCCTGAGCCTCCTCTTCTCCACCAAATCACCATTTTATCAGAATGCAGAAACTCCAATTTAAACCTGCCACCTGAAAACAAAGTCTATACAACATCAGACTTACACAGACTGCTGTCATCCAGAAGTCAATGGACCTTTTAGGCTGAAGGATCAAACAATGTACTGAATTTGATAGTGTGGCATTTTCTGGCATCAAGAGAACACAACACATATATAAAAAGATAAATGAGTTTTCTGAACAGGAACAAATAACATCATTATCTTTGAATGCACAAATTTAACAGTGAAGATGGTACTACATAAAATACATTAAATTACATTAATACACTACACAGCACATAAAATAAGACAAAGTATGTTGCTGTAGTCCAACAATACAAAAATTAACCCCAGGACATGGATGTACTTGAGAGAGTCCAACAGAGGTCTATGAGGATGATTAAGGGGCTGGAGCATATGCCCTATGAGGAGAGGCCAAGAGCCCTGGGGCTGGTCAGTCTGGAGAAGACTGAGAGGGGATTTAATAAATGTTTATAAATATCTGAGGGCTGGGTATCAAGAGGGAGGGGACAGGCTCTTCTTGGTTCCACCCTGTGATAGGACAAGGGACAATGGATATAAACTATAGCACAGAAAGTTCCTCCTCAACATGAGGAGGAACTTCTTCACTGTGAGGGTCACACAGCACTGGAACAGGCTGCCCAGAGAGGTTGTGGAGTCTCCTCTGGAGATTTTCAAGACCCATCTGGATGTGTTCCTGTGTGACCTGCACTAGATTCTATGGTCCTGCTCTGGCAGGGGGATTAGACTCGATGATCTCCAGAGGTCCCTTCCAATCCCTAACATCCGGTGATCCAGTGTGATCCTGTGACAAATTATCAACTTTTAAACAAAACACATCCTTTGGTATCTAGGAAAGATGTCTCAACTGACTTCAAACGTTTTTTAAAATTGTATTTTATTGGTGTTTTGAAGCCTTGTTCCTTTCAGAACAGCAGAACTTCCTCTCCAGTGACAAGCCAGTTCCTTCCTGCTCAATTATGTTGTTAGATTTTTCCAGGGCTTCATCTGTCCTGTTCAGAAAAGAGCTTCATCCCTAGTCAGTAAGTAAAAGTTGCCTTTAATTTTTTGCAAAAACAATGAGGTAAGAGTGAAATACATCTTGCTACATTTCAAAAGTGCTAAATTGTGCTTTTTATGCCAGGTTTGTGAAGGTTTTCAGAGAGCTCTGAGGATGAGTGATTCCTTTAGTCACAGGCACCTGAATGCATGACTGCTCTGAGTTGTGAGTGTGCTGACTGATTGGGATAGGATGATTTTGATTTTCTACAAAGAAACTTACATTTCCCAGGTAACATATTCAAGCTCCATCCTGTGTGTAAGTATAGTCTTCCCCATGTGTCCCTTTACCAAACTTAACTAACTATAAGTGCTCTGCTTAGAAGCAGGTTAACTCGTTTCATCTGTCCACATGTGGTGTAATTTCTGCGCTGTCCCTTTGGGGCCCACTGATCAACAGAGCTGGAATCGGATGAAAAGAGTTCTTCCTGGAAGGGAAGAAACTACTTCATGTGCAGTTCTGTACATTTAAGGAGAAATGAGATGGTGTCTATGGAGTTACCTGTCACTCATTCAAACTGCAAGGGGTACCAGTAGCCAGAGCTGTGTATTCTCCATGCGTTTTCTTTCCATTATTGCTAAATGTTCCCGCAGCGTTCCCTGAGCTGCATGACCACTGGCCCAGTGTTTGTCTGGGCTTGCTACTGAGCAGTAGCTTTTTTCGTCTTGGTTCTTCTCAGGCAGAGGGCATTAAATACTCTGGGACTAGTATTTCTTATTCAACTCCCTCAAAGCAAAGGGAAGGCTTTGGTTCCAGTTATTCAGTGTTTCACAAAGTTTTACCTTCTGTAGTAATACCTATTGTGGAGTCAGATGGTTTCACCAAGAGCTATGAAAAAGACTGCTTAAGAATTGAATGATCATTTTATATGTCCAAGTACTGTGTGAGTAAAATTTCTAGTATGTGGAGAAAAAGAAGCCAGAGTTTGCATACACAATTTACAACTGGATAGTTGTAAGGAGATATCTGTAAAGGAGATATCTGCCTTCCCTCCACCTACACCACAATTTCTGGGGAGAGGGGAAGGGGTAAGAGCAATTGGTCTATTTACACCCTGAAATATTTCTGCTCTTCTATATTTCACTTTTTTTTCTTCTGTTCTTCTTTGCACTGGTCCTCTGAGTTTGGGTGGCCCTGGTTGGAATGTTTGCATCCACATTCATGGAAGTTACCATTTGGGATTTGGATTTAGGGTTGCATAGGGGTGTTCAGAATTTAGCAAGGAAGGAAAGGACATAATGAGTGTCAAGATGATGTAAATTAACAAAGTGTGAAGTCTATATGTATGGAATCAGAGATAATGGAAAAGAAAGTGCTCAGTGGGAAAAGAAATGAATGCTAGACTAAGTTTGGCACTGCTGACAGAATCAATGGTTGTGAAGAGACAGGTAGAAGGAGTCGTCTAAGAAAGTATCTGTTGCAGTGTTTATTCAGTTGTAGTTGCTGGACTATTCACAATGAAGAAAGTAAAAGTGATTGAAAAGGAAAGAATAAACATTCCAAATCTGAAAGCACATTTTGAGCACCTTGGAGCAAATTCTCATCTGAGGTTTGAGTTTGTTCATCCTATCTGTATCTGAATGGGTTTGCCCATCCTTAATTTGCATCACATGTTACTGGTTTTGTACAGTGGAAATTCTGATGTGAACTACATATTGCATAACCTGATTGCCATAAACAAAGCCTGGAAAAAAAAGTAGGCTCTCTAAAAATGATCTTTTTTTAATTGAATCAGGATTTTAATGTTAAGTATTCATTATGCAAGAAATTACTATTGGCATGACATAGTTTGGTTTAGTGTTTGATATGCATGTTCAGTTAGTGATGCATTTCCTGATGGAAGGCTTCTATAGCACCAAATAAATTTGAGACCTTGAGCTTGTATTTTGGCATCTTTTTAAGGAATTCACCACCCATTGAGTTTCAAAGGTCATGATAGGATCAAAAACTTCAAGGCCATGTTCTTTTGTTATTTATTAAGCTTGTACTCTGACAGTGAACTATTTATGACAACTTTTTGTAACTGAAATGTTGCATGTCTCTGTAAAAGTATAGAGTTAATTTTTTAGTCAATTAAACATATATATATAGAGAGGAGGACTGGATGTGAGGAGATACAAATACACAAAGGAAAGTTGTTCCAAAGATACTAAAAGAATTTCTTTGCACATGGTGGTGGTGTCAAGCAGTAAAGCACTGGGTATGCACTTTCTATTTTGTTTACATAAAAGTGAATTAAAGAAATGCAAAGCATTCTGCAATTCAGCAAGCTCAGTTTTATATGTGCTTGTCTATGTGTATATAAATTTATGGGGCTATAAACCTTCATTGCCAGGTTTATGGTACTTAACATGGAGTAGATTCAGTTTCACACTATGCTATGAACAAATTAGTTGTGGCATGGAGTTGTGTTGTTCTATAGGTGAATTTCCTTCCTATTATTGTGGATGCTTAATGAACGCCAAGAATTCATGTATCATGAAGTCCCTTTAGACCTCTCATTTTTGCTTGACGTTGAGATATAAAGTCATGCTAAATAGCTGCACCTAAAGACTATCAAAAATCCTCAGTAAATAGAAAATAACTGTTTCAAGTTCCATGTAGAGCTGACAAATACTTCAAGTCCATCAAATAAATAGGGAGGTGACATTTTTTTAATAATTGAAAAAAAAAAGAAAGGAGAAACTTTTAATACTCCACTATGTATATCAGAGCAAGTAAAGAGATATGAAAGGGAAATATGATCATCTGCAGAAAATTTCCATAGGAGAAGAATGTGTCTCACAGAGAAGATTTTCATTCAGCATTAGCTACTTAAAAAGAAGTGATTCTCTGCCAAAGAAGTTTACAGATGTTTCCCAGACCTTATGAAAGGCATATTCTTACCTTGCAGCAGTTTCTCAGGAAATAAAGCATTCAGAGTCTGCTTTTAGAAATTATCAGAGCCCTCTAAGTGAGGTGTTGAAGATAAATGTGTTCAAGTCAACTGCAAACACCTTAAAAGACTACATGGTCCAACACAAACCCTGATCCCAGATAGCTGGTGTAAACTGGAACAGTTCCACTGACTGTGGACATTGGTGGGGTACTGTTGATTTAGTGCAGATGGGCATTTGACCTCTTGCTGTCTGCTGAGCAGGCTTGTTCGATGCAGCCTTTGACAAAAAAACAACAACAATGGATGCCATGATCTAAATACTGAGGGAAATGATGGAAGACAAATATCAAATGTATTAAATATCTCAGTGTATTGAGCCTGCTCTTTGTGAAGGCGAGTCAAATACTATGCCAGCCTTTCCCTCAGCTTCAGCAAAATGTGCAAGAGCAAACCAAGACAGGATCAAACCCACAGCCAAGTTTGCTCCAGGACAGTCTGTATTTGTGGGATTTGATGCATAGAATCATAGAATCAATAAGGTTGGAGAAGACCTCAAAGATCATCAAGTCCAACCTGTCACCCAAGACCTCATGTCTAGTAAACCATGACACCAAGTGCCATGTCCAATCCCCTCTTGAACACCTCCAGGGATGGTGACTCCACCACCTCCCTGGGCAACCCATTCCAACAACTAAATAAAAGGACAAAGGCGTACAATCACTGTTCCTTGAAACCTGTTGTGTTTCCTTTGAGTGGATTGAGAAATTAAACTTATAATGTATCTAACATATAATGTGGATCTTCCTGACATGTCCTGTGCAAAGTACCTGTCTTGCACACATCATCCGTCTTTATGTGAACAATCTGGCTCTGGTTTCTGAGCAGTCTGATAACTGAGTAGAGCAAAAGCTTGGCTTTTTATCTACAACAGGAACTAACATTACTATTAAAAAAACATTACTATGGGTCATCAGCCCTGGAGCTGTCATGCACTGCTGTCTTGACCTGAGGACCTCAGCAAGTACATCTACCTGCCACAAAGTGCACAACAGCTCACTCCGAGGGAGGCTGTTGATTCTGTGTTTTCTCCTCTGCAGTGCAGATAACATTTTAGGTGTGGAAGAGTTATCTCCAAGACTTCCAGCTTAATGGGTGTCTTAGAGATAAGTCTCAGCTCTGTATTGCAGTGGAGAGATTAAAAATGACAACAGAGACTAACAGCTGACTGCCCAGCTCTCCAAAATTGGGCCTGGAGCAGCAAAGCAGGCTGCAGTGATGCAGAAGCATGTCAGTATCAAGCAGTGTTGGGTCCTGGGAAAAGAAAGCTGAAAGAAAAGAGAAAAAGTAAATGTCTGAACTGTGAGTTTCCTTAGTGTCTTGCTCAGCTTTTGCCCTGCATGATCAGGACTATAACAATGCCTCAGGAAACAAAGAAATGGTCTGACATTTATTTTAAAGGAAATAGCACAGGACATTTTAGAGATATATAACCTTTCCTAGCTGCTTACAGAGGAAATGATTCCTAAGGATCCCTTATCTTAAAATTAAATAGGTGACGATGGGAGAGAAACAGAACAGCTGTTTAGAAGCTGCCTTGAAAGAAAACAGAAAGGATTGTGTTTGTCAATGCCGCCCTGCTGCTTTAAAAAACTTTTATAGGCAATTAAAACGTGAAGTAATGATAACAGTCTGACAAAATCCTCCCTTATCTTTGCTCCCTGACTTTACCTATCATTGCAGGAAGACCAGTTCACAGCTTGACCATATCTTTGTTTGCAGCATATGAATCACTATACTCCAAAGAGGTATTATTTACTTAAAAGTGATTAACAGGGATAAGAAGGGTCAGGGTGTTCCACTTTGTGCTGTTAGATGAACTAACTTGATGATATGCATAATGCAATGGGTCTGCAAGAGCTGTACTATGTGCCAAAATGATTCCATGCACTATCAGATCTTACCTACCCTTGTTTAAACTAAACAAAACTGTCAGCTAATCAGTTACATTTTCCATATGGTGCAGTATCTTCTGAGCAGCAACTTGAATCAATCTTTGTGAAGTAATATGTTGAGTTGTTTTCCTGCTATTCACATTTCTGTCAACAGTCAATGTTTAGACCAAAAATAATTTTAAAAAAAGCCCTCTGTGCTTTAATTAGTTGGTTGTTGTAGCTATTGTGATTAATAATAGAAGACCCATGTAATATCCAGTGTAAAAAAAAGGACCTTTGACAGACCTTTCATTTGAAGAAGGCAAACAAATTACATACTTTTATTTGAACAGAAGAAACTGAATGGACCTGATTCTTCACTCATCCATGCCATTTTTCTACCAGAGAAACACAGCTGATATTAGGAGCACTTTCCCTAATTCACACCAGGGTGAAGAGCAGAACAGGGGAACAAATGCAGGGCGTGTAGTTGTGCAAGTCTTTCAACATCAGTTCTGAGCTGGGAGGGTGATCAGTTTGGAAGCCAACTCTGGAAGCCTTTCTAAGGACACTTATTGGGAGTGCATTTGCACAGCCCATGTAGGGTGGCTGTTTGCTGGAAGAAAGACAGGGTAGAAAGAAATAGAAGGGTGAAAAGGAGTTTAGATCTGGAATGGATGGGATGTGAAACACATGTCACAAGACGACACAGTGGGATGATAGTCTAGATGAACAATGAAGGGAAGGAACATAAGAACTAATGAGTTGGGGGCCCAAGTTTTTGGTTGGCGTAAGCTTACCCTTTATTCTCTTCCTTCCAGCCTCCTTCCCAAACTCTGCAGGACAATATCCTGATTTCAGTACAACTCCTCAAAAACCTGGAATCATCACTGGAAAACCAGATCATTTTATCCACTCACATGGGAACTGGCTGAAATGAAATGTACAGCAAGCCATTCTCCAATGACTTGTGATGTGAGAACAGGGAGTATGGGGAATGGGCAATAGTGATGGATTCATTCCTTGGCAGATCTTCTTGGCCATTTCCTTCCACACTCTACAACTCCAGGGAATTTGACAGCTCAGCTACTCCAAGCCTCTGGAAGTTTTGTTGGAGCAGAAAAAGTTACGCCAATTTTTGTTCTTTGCTACATTAACAACTGTTTGTGTTTTAATCTATAGCTAATTTTGACTCAGAGAGTCATCTTCTTTTAATTGTTTCCTCAAAATGCTTTTATTCTTCTCAGGTATTTGAAAGATGTTGCATGCCAATTCCACGGTGATTGCCATTTATAAACCCATTTTAATACACGCTTCCTTTCTATAAATATCTTGATATCAGAAGCCATTCAGTACTTCTGCATGTTCCTCCCAGTCTCTGCCAGGTCACTGAGGAAATCCTTCTTGTTAGATTTGATAACCTATAGTGTGAGAACTACACCTCAGAAGCATCTCTACAGCTCATTTGCCTGTGCCTCCAAGGGACATTTCCTGACCCAGCTCAGTTAATAACTTTATCAGTTAGACCAGAAATGTTACTGGTCTTTGAATAGATCATTTCCTTTAACTGGGAAGAGTTTCTCCCATGCAATTAGCAGTGCAGGAAACAGTTTTGCATTGATACGGTTATTTATTATTCCTATTAGTGAGCAGAGTATCCTGTCATAACTTTCATAATTAGTAGGTCAAGTGTAAATTTCGGCAAAATGTGTGTCACAGGCTTCAATTTTAGATTGAAATGCTAATTACAAAAATAGTTTGAAGTTGGATGTTCTCACCTCCAAGGAACCTTTGGCACTCTGCCTGTGTCTTGCGTTTGTGTTGGAGTTCTCCTAATCTGGGATATGCAGTAATGGAAAAAGTCCTGTGCCACTATGCTTTTCCAGTGGGATGGCCACAAGGAAAGGGCATATAATCCTTCCTTCAAACACAAGGCTGATGATCAACCCTATTATGCTAATACTGGATTATACTTACATAGCTATAGCAATTAAAACTTTAGGTCAAGTGAGGACAGGAATCATGACGGAGTTAGACATTTTGGGCTGCTGCATTAGAGCACTATTTATTTGTGAACTACCCATTTCTTTGAGAGGGAGAAATGACTACAAAAGGAACAGAAAAATGTTCAGGGACATGATATTGTGGTAGGAGGAAACACAGGAAGGAACTGTGTCATGAGGTGTTAGGTATTAGATAATAGGTTGGACTTGATGATCTCTGAGGTCTTTTCCAACCTTGTTGATTCTATGATTCTATGAAACCGAGGCATGGGTTATGTTTAAAAGTGATAAAAGAGTAAAGAATAGATTATTTTCCTGGAATTTTCAGGCAGTTCTTTTTATTTTGGAAAGTTATAATTAAAGTTGCACACACCAAATGTTTGTGGTCAATGAATTTAGCACTGTATCTTCAGAGCAGATCTCTGGATTCCTCTTCTATACAAGGAGGCTGGAATACAGTTTCTTGGAAACCCTTAAAAAATATCTCTATTTTCTCAATATTTTCTACTGAAAAGCCTCCATTTTTCATCTAGCCCTGCTCCTGCTCAGCTCTGTGGATGGGGACTCCCAACCTTTGGGCTCATTTCACTTTGGGACTGTAGATGAATTAATTTTGTGGGCCCAGTTCAAGGAAGCTTAGAGCAACCTGAGTTATGTTGGACTCTCTTTGAGCTGTGTTCTGGGGCCACTGGTGTGTCCTTCTCCTGCATGCATACAGTCACTTTATACTTTTTATAGACCTCTTCTTCCAGCCTTTCTTAATTTCTGCTAATTTTCTCTGAACTCTTTGAGCACAACAATGTCAAGAGCTAATTGTAGCATGCTAAGTCTTGTGCCATTGCTGGTATTTTGCCACTTAAAGAAATAAAGTTTCCTTTTTCTTGGCCTGTGACATGAATTGTCTGTAAATGCATCCCATATTTGCATGAGGCTTTTTGCCATTTTAGCAGATGGAAATTTCATATCTAATTTAATGTCCATTAAATGTCTTTCAGTACTGTTGCTTTCCATGTATCTCTCTCTTATGAAACTAGCATTAACAGCGCCACCCCCCACCTCCACTACACACATCACCCACTGTATAATTATCCAGACCCCCTTCCCCAACTTAAAGACCCTCAAACAAAACCTGGAATTAAATATGTGAAACCCAAATATGCACATTTAATGTTGTCCTCTCCTGATGCTTGTTTTGGATCCACTTGTGAAAGCAGGCTGTGCTGGGATCAACAAGAGTTGTGCTGCAATCAGTCATTTCCTCCAGGCAAAATGCAGAGGAAGGATCATACTGGGACTGACACTAACATTTCTTGGGGTGAGGAGCAGGAGGGCTGCCATTCTGCTTCTTGCAAGGGCTAACAGTGATGAAAGACCATGTAAAGCTGCTCCAGGCTTTACTGCTCTGGCCAAGGTGGAAGTAGATTTTTTTTCCCACTTCCCTGCATAGCACAACCACTCCATTAAATTAATAATCCAACCCTTAATGCTGCAGAAGACAGAGGAGGCCTTTGAAACTTGACTGAACTAATTATTTCAGCACACAATGAACTCTCAGCACACATGAACTCCTCTCTCTGTCAGTGGAATCATTAGTTAGCCTCCACTTAAATATCCTGTGGAATCAGAGGCCAGCGTGCAGTCTGCCAGCAGGAGCTTGCTGGGGACTGCTTTGTTTTGTCCAGATGCATTTTTAATTCCCTCCTGCCTGCCCCTTCATTAAGGTGTTCCTTGGAGAAGGGTTCAGATATTCCCAGGTGTGCATGGGCTTGACTCACCTCACTGCCCACCCCAGGTAGCAGCAGGAGGTGGAAAACCTGCTCACCACGGGCTCAGGCTTTGAACGTGAAATAGGAGAGGAAATTTGGTACAAATAGCAAACAAGGAGAAGAAATTCACATTAGTCAGGCACAGGAGGGGTGAACAACCCTGTTGTAAGGCACACTGAAAAGAGACAGATATTTACAGGGGCAGCAAGACTACATGGAGGTTGACTAATAAAAAAAACTATCTATTTTTTGTAGATCTAGAAATGCAAGTAGGGCCACACTAAATACTGGGAAGTCATTTAAATTGCCACTATTCAGTAAAATCATACTTTCTGATGCAAAGGTGTTACCAAAACATGTATTTTCTTTAGGATGAAATCCTGAAAGACCTAAACCAGCAAACCAAGCTAACATCCCACTTTAGAGGGGTTTAATATCAAACCTAGGTGAAAAGAGATCCTAAGAGCCCCAGAGAGTCTGTCTTTGTGGGAGAAAGCTGCAGCACATGAACTATGCTGGACAGCTGTGAGGCTGCACCCTCAGCACCAGCAGTTTTAGGTCCTGGTGCTGGAGCTCTGCAGCTTGCCTAAGATACCAGTAATAGCTAACTAACTCCAGAGGCTCTCCCCATCCAAGTTTTTACAGAGTAAGTGAAAAGCAAGACTCATTTAAAGATGCCTAAATGCATTTCTGGGGTGCAAGCTGTGCAAGACAGATTTCAACCCTGGAGTTTAACCATACAATTACTGTGTTAAGTAACTGTCATTTAACCTATCCCCCTAACTTATCATTAGGGAAGGTCTTGATTTGCCACTGCTGGGGTATGCAAACTGTAAGAACTCACAGTTGTACAGGGAATCAGAAGAGTGATGAGGTTTACTTGCGCATTTCTAATCCAACCTGGTTGTAAACTTCTCCAGCATCCAGGGCCTGTTTTGATCCAGAGCCTTTCTCCAGGCCCATCTCTTTTTTTTTTTCCCTTCCCCCCCCGCCTTTGCCCCCCCCACCCCCAACAATGACTTAGTTTTTGAAATGCAACACTGTGCAAATAAAAGTGAAGCCATGCTTGAATGTCAAGAAATGCATGGAGAACATCAGTAATGTTGGGAATATATACTCAGGGAATAAGCTTCAGCAGGAATGCTAATTTAGTTATAGTTTTTAAAGCTGACTGCAAACAGCTGGGTAGCATTAACCGTATTAGAGAAACAAGAAAGGTGGAGCAAAATCTAGGGGACTAAGGTATGACAGTGCCAAATGTATGGAAAAGATTTGGAATATGTGAAATGTACTGCTGTTGGACCCATAGTATGTAATAATGGTGATGTGGTGTGCAGTTATCTCTGGGACTTCCCAGTACACTAAAAGATTTGTAGAGCAATGTCTGTGGCTTGTGGCAGGCCGCTCACTTGATAACGTGGCAGGGAAACAGAAATGTAAGTTAAAATAGTATGTGGTGTGTTTTCACAGAGGTTTTGGTCCTAGTGGAGAGGAGATCTGGGCACTCCTTTATTCTCTTTTCACACACATGCTTCAGCTACTTAAAAAGTCTGTGAATTCAAAGCTGGGGGATTAAGCTTGAACTGCATCTGCTCCAGGTGCATGGCGTGGACTTCACACTTTACCTTTTCCAAGAGCTGTGCAAACGTTAGCTAATTAGAATGAATCCCAGCAACACCATTCTCATTGTGGCAGGAGCTTTCATCTGTTTTTTTATGGAGAGATGGAGGCAAAGAAACCTGCAGGAGAAGGCTGAAAAACTTGTCCTCACATAAGTAGACCTATGTTAGGCTGTTTCCATAGTTCAAGTCTCGTGGACTGCAGCGCTAAGCAGAAATGCTTTGTAAGAAGTTGGTTACTAGTGTAAGTAAGATGTTCAAAATAAGGCCCTTTGTGGCTTGCCCAAGACCACACAGTGAGTGAGAAGCAGAGCTGGGATTTCACTTCCTTTAACTCTGATTTTCTCACAGTTGTGGTTTCATTGCAAACTTCTTGGGTTGCTTTCATATTTTTCTTTGTATTGCTTAATGTCTCTATAATTAGTGATAGATTATTTTTTAATCTTCTTATTAGATTCATTTTTAACCTCCATATTAGAGATGGGCCTGAGGTGGTACAGAAAATATGTTGCTTCTTGGCTCACTGGGGACGCTAAGGTGGGTGCAGATTTTCACAGCCATTTATCTACCGCTTGTGAGAATGGAGGACAGTTGATGCAAGAACCAGTGAGAAGTGACTGAAGCAGCTTTTCTTTAGAGCTAGACAACTAATTAGTTGCAATTTATCCAGTGGCTGATGTTTTTATGTTCACATGTTTACTTTTGTCAGAATTCACATGCTACTTTGCAAAATCAATATTTTAGATGCGTTAGAAAGAAAAAAAAAATAACCCATTAGGGGAAAACATATTGCAAATAGCTGCATAGCTTGTTAGATGCTTTAGCAGTATCACTGAATCACAGAATCACTAAGGTTGGAAGAGACCTCAAAGATCACCAAGTCCAACCCGTCACCACAGACCTCATGACGAAACCATGGCACCAAGTGCCACGTCCAATCCCCTCTTCAACACCTCCAGGGATGGTGACTCCACCACCTCCCTGGGCAGCACATTCCAATGGCTAACAACTCTCTCTCAGGGAAGAACTTTCTCCTCACCTCGAGCCTAAACCTCCCCTGGCACAGTTTGAGACTGTGTCCTCTTGTTCTGGTGCTGGTTGCCTGGGAAAAGAGACCAACCCCCACCTGGCTACAACCACCCTTCAGGTAGTTGTAGACAGCAAGAAGGTCTCCCCTGAGCCTCCTCTTCTCCAGGCTAAACAATCCCAGCTCCCTCAGCCTCTCCCCGTAGGGCTTGTGCTCGAGGCCTCTCTCCAGCCTCATTGCCCTTCTCTGGACACGTTCAAGTGTCTCAATGTCCTCAAACTGAGGGGCCCAGAACTGGACACAGTACACAAGGTGTGGCCTAACCAGTGCGGAGTACAGGGCACAAAAGAAATGGCTGATACCACTCACTAAGTTGCATCTAACTATGCAAAGTAATGTGGACAAAGTGCTGCTGACCAGTGCTAAGTATTACCATTCCCAGGCCGTTCCTGACTTCTTGTCCCTTCCTCTCTGCCAGAAGTTACTGTTCTGTCAGATCTGCTAGGTTAAATGTTTAATTACAAACGTCTTTATTTTTTTGCCCTGGTCTTATCCATTTCAGTTAGAATTAAAAAATAAAACAAAACCAAAAACCAGTACGAAGCTGTAGTAAATTTCACATTATTCTTTAAACCATAATCATATCCTGGAGCTGAGGAGGAGAACATAGGGAGCCAGAGCTGAACAGGCAGGGCCTGGAGCTCAGCATAGTTTCCTTCAGTGGTGGCAGTGGCAGGGAGCAAAGATGCAGAGGAGGCTGGGGCTGGCACTTGCTGTAGCTGGGTCAACAGTAGCAGTCTTAGGTGGGTGAAGCATGTCCAGACTGTATTGCTAAGTGTAAAATTCATTATTCAAGTTTGGGTTGGAATTGGCTTTGCTTTTGGAGATCAGTTGAAAACTCAGTCTCTAAAATTATCTTTTAGCAAGTATTCTTGTTTATAAAGTTCATTTACTAGCATGTTTATGGAAAGTAAGCTCAGAAGGGAAGGAATGCAGTAAAAATACATTCATTTGAAAACTCAAATAAAAATATTTGCTTTGAATCAGAGACTTTTTTTTTTTTTAATCTTTCTGTGCTCTTTGTCCAGTTTGTTTTAGTACTTTTGTTGTCCAGCAGCAGAGAGTCACTGTACTGAACTTCCCTCCGTGCAATATGTGTGAGTGAAGACTTGTGCCTGTTGTGTTGCTCTTGTTTGTCAGCATGAGGAATCATTGTTATTTGTTATAAAAATTGTAACAAAAAAAGACAGTTTCTCTTCCACCAAGCCACCCTCCATTTTAGGAAGCTGGGTGGCAAGAACAGCTGGGAGCTGTTACGGTTGCACTGGCAGTATCAGTAACACCAAATGTGACAAAATTAATTAATCCTTCACAATATTAGCTTAAAATAGTGAAGGTTATAAATGGACACTTTAATATTTTTTTCTGGATTCTGAGAAGGGCTCAGTAAATACTAATCAATATATAGGATTACCTATCTTCTTTTTTTTTTGTTTAAAATTTCTGTCTTCTGCTGCTCAACACATGTTTTCTCATCCTGCCTCTTGGGCAGAGTTCAGCCATTCCCCATTTGGAAGAGGGATGGAGGGAGAATAAGACTTTGGAAAGAAATGGTTTGGGGAAGAAGGGACAGAAACAACTTGAAACACTGAGAATGGAAGGCAGCAATAAACAATAAGCTTGGGAAGCAGATCAGTAAAGTAGAATAGACTAGACTAGACTAGAACAGACCAGACCAGACCAGACCAGGTCGGAAGAGACTTTCAAGATCATCACGTCCAACCCATCATCCAACACCATCTAATCAACTAAACCATGCAACCAAGCACCCTATCAAGTCTCCTCCTAAACACCTCCAATGATGGTGACTCCACCACTGCCCCGGGCAGCACATTCCAATGGGCAATCACTCTTTCTATGAAGAATATCTTCCTAACCTCCAGTCTGAACCTCCCCTGGTGCAGCCTGAGACTGTGTCCTCTTGTTCTGGTGCTGGTTGCCTGGGAGAAGAAACCAGCCCCTGCCTGTCTACAGCCTCCCTTCAGGTAGCTGTAGAGAGCAACAAGGTCTCCCCTGAGCCTCCTCTTCTCCAGGTTAAACAACCCCAGCTCCCATGCCTCTCTTCATAGGGCTTGTGTTCCAAACCCCTCACCAATTTTGTTGCCCTTCTTTGGACACATTCCAGCAAGCCAACATCCTTCCTAAACTGAGGGGCCCAGAACTGGACACAGTACTCAAGGTGTGTAATGGAAGAGGAAACTGCTGCTGGTAGTTCCTTGGTTCCTTACACATTTGCTAATGTTAATCAGATACCAAATCCTGTGAGCACTCACTTCAGATATTTATACACATGGGGCTTGATGATAAGATACTTGGATAACTGTGAGGGTTCAGACACAGCCTCACTGTTATGTGGGATCCTCTCACTCTTATCTTCTTGTCAAGTGATCCCAGGATAGGCAGAAGGGCATGACATGATTAAGGAATGCAAAACTGCCCTTGATTCACCTCCCTTTGAGAAAATGACATTCTGCTGCCCTAAAATTTACTTTTTGGACTGTAAAGTGCTTTGATCACATCATATGTTAAGAGCTACAAAACTGCAAATGCAAAGTCATTCCTCTGACTTCAGTGCATCAGCTTAGTGTGAAGCCCAGCTCCATGCAGTAAGAGTTAACCTTGTTATCTCTGTTAATCACTTCTATTTGCTTACTTCCATCTAAGTGTACAAAGCCTATCTAACTTATGTCTTTTAGTTATAGAGAGAGACTGATGAAATCCCTTCACAAATTCTATTAGAAACAAATGTTTTCCACCAGCTTTGATCATTTCAAATTGGCAAGCTCTCTGTTTTTATCCTTTTTAAGCAAGTAAGATCACTGTATAAAGAGGTGGACATGAACCAGAGCTGCTGATCTGAACACATAGATTTTTGGAGAACTTTGGATCCAGAAATTAATATCTAAGAAAAAATAAATACACTGGGAGGCAAGGACAACCTTTGAATTGATCCTCTTTCAAATTCTGCAGAGACTGAGATGTTAAGGTGAATATGGGTCACCTGGTTCCTCTTTGAATGTTTTTAGGGCTCACTTCTGCTAGCGAGGCAGACCCACTAACTTGGAGACAAGATGGAAAAATTGGACTGGCAGGGTCCTTGCCATATCCAGAGATGTCTGAATCCAGTACCTTTTAAAAACACTAGAATCATGTCATTAAATATTTTTAAAAGTCAATCAGATTATTTCCCACATTTATATGTCTTTAGCTGTGTGTGGTAGGAAAAGGATCCAAAGGGTTTGCTCTCGTGTTTTCTTTCATGGCAATGATCTGAACTGTTCCCTAGAGATTTTACTTGAGGGTTTCATGGTACTGAAGATTTAGTGTGCTTTAATTTGGCCTTGCCTTTTCTTGTGTTGTAAAATGTGCAACAGTTACTTTTCAAAGACATATTTAAAGGTCTTGCTAATTTAGGAGCTGGGGAAAAAAACATCATTTCTGGTGAAAATAGTTTTGAACTCCAAATCTTCTTCAGTCAGCTCTTTGTTCATCTACTAGTTTGCCTTCAGAAATAAAGTTGTTTCAGAAGATGTTGCTTGATTTGTGGATCATTCAGTATTCACATACTTATTTTCAAAAACCTCCCACTGTTCTCACATGGCTATCAAGAAGGACAAAACCCAGTTGCTTATAAGTTCCTCTTCCTCCTCTTATCCAAAAAACCCAAAAGGACATCTAAGTGAGTATTTACCTTAGCAACTGTAAATTCAATGGGTTAGGTTTTTACTATTTTATACTATGTGTTATCTTTTATACTTTGTTTGGGTTTTTTTTCTTTAAGGATCTTAAAATGCCTTAGAATAGCTGCTTTGTGTCATGCAACCTATTTTATAGACTGAGAAAGTGAGACCAAAGGGAGTTCATTGCGAGCAGAGTTATGACTTCAGGACTACACATTCAGAGGCCTCCAACTGGACAAAACCAGCTTCTTGTTTATGTATCTTCTACAATTAGGTACAAGACCACAATCATGTTGTTACAGAACTACAGCCATTTGTGACTCCTACTTTGAGTGCTCAGCACCTCACAAAGACAACAAAAAACTTTATTCCTTAGGGTTTTTTTGCTATCACAATTGACAGCTTATCATTGTCTCTGATAATGGTAAACCAGAATTGTGGACTTTCAGACTCGTGTCTGTCCTGGTTATGTCCAGCAGATAGCAAGAGAGCTTAAGTCCTTCACTGACATACATGGTGACTCTGCGTAGATAAAATGTTCCCCTACAGTGCCTTCCTTTAGAACACTCTCCATAAACATGTGTGCAATCATGCCTTATAATTCACAGTCCAATGATATACATCCCTTGATTGCACCATTTGAAAAAACAAAAGAATCTGTGATTTCTCATTGGTCATATCAGAAATGTTTTCTTCAGTTGGATAACTTTCCGGTTCCATCCTTTGATTTCAGCTTCAAGTTTCAAGTCCAAATGAACCCCAAATAACAAAAAACTCCATCTCCCACCTGGTTTCAATACAAATCCATGTTTTGTGTTCCCTTCAAAACAGGCCCAGGTTGGTTCAAAAGATTCTTGAACCTTGGCAAACTTTTCAATGAGTATGATTTAAGTTTCTGTGTTTGTACTGTGTGGTTTTATTGTGAATGTTTCTCATGGTCTTAGTTTGGAACATAGTATGGATTCACTATAACATCAGCCACACAATATCTTGCCTGCA
Source organism: Dryobates pubescens (assembly GCF_014839835.1). Taxonomy (NCBI): domain Eukaryota; kingdom Metazoa; phylum Chordata; class Aves; order Piciformes; family Picidae; genus Dryobates; species Dryobates pubescens. The sequence goes on along the minus strand of NC_071613.1, from coordinate 12,011,548 downwards.
TTTGATGGTTGATGCTCATGTTTTGATAAGTATCTACAAATATTCTTATATGCACAGCTGAGAACTTAGTTAATCTAAAAGATTACATTTCCTTAGATCAATCAGAATTTTGTTTCACTTGTAAAATAAACACATTCAGAATTACAGATGGAGGGAAAGAAGTCTAAGGGAAAGGAGCTGGGAAAGCTGGCATATCACTAGGGGAACTATATGAAAGAAATAAGCACAAACTGTCTACATATGGAAGAAAGTGTAGTAATTTCAGTCAGAGATAGATTTGGTTTAATGATGAGCTTTTGACATCCACTGAAATAAGGGGAAAGGGTGCAGAACCATCCCTTTCACCCCTTTTCCCTTGTCTCCTTATTTTCCAGGGATAAGGTGGCAGGGAGTACATAGAGGAAAGTCATGTTTTTCTGTTTGTAATATTGGCAGGATCGAGTTTGCCCAGCTTCTTAGTGCATGATCTCAGGTATCAGGCAGGAGTTTGTCTCAGGTTTTTTAATCCCGCAGAATGTGTTTTTATTGTATATTACTGAATCACTGGAGGAATGTATGTCTTGAGATTTGGTCTCTGACTCAAATTGTCTCCAAATCTGTGGGGCTTTAGATTTTATTTCATAATTAAGAGTACTAGGAGAAATGTAACCTCTTTACTCCAGGTCGTTTCTCAAACTGAATCTGAACTCGAAGACACACAGAATTGCTTTTTGATTTCTATGCTTCTGTTCTTTGATATCACATTTCCTTCCAGTCAGTATTCTGCTATTTAGGTACTACTTCAGCGAGAAAATATGAGAAATAAAAAGCACACTGAAATAAATCTATCTTCATCTCATTTCTCTCTGCCATTCACAGATGTCAACTGAATACAATAGCTCTTTGAGATGACAGACCCGTGTGGGGCAGCAGCTCCAGTGACCCGAAAGTTACGGTGTACAATTCAGCCGAGACTCCATAGCAACTGCAGGAAAAAAATTGGTAGAAGCTATAGCTCTGCATAAAGGTATAATTTTGAAAGTATTCCTTTATTTATGTAATCATGCATGCACATTCCTCAAGATGGCTCAAAAGCAGATTTTGAAGTTTCACTGAACAACGTGTTGTTCAGTGGGGAGATTACTCAGCGTGGAGATGCATTTGCAGCATTGCCTGTAACACACACAAACAGAAGGACCACGTGTTACAGACATCATCTAAACGGTGTAGCAAAAATCATCTCCTGGCTCAGCTGGAAGCAGTATTCCTCTCTGCCTGGCTCAGATTGCAGCTTATGTTTTCAGTTAGAGCCAGCTGAAAATATTCTATTTTAAATTTTTTTTCCTGCTGCATCCGAAAATAAGGTTTCATCAATAATTACATTTGTCAGAAGGAGATCTGGAGATGGAGGTGCAGCTCCTTAAAAGAGGAACCTTTATCTTAAGCAATTTCCAAAGAAAGGCTTTGACCAATGTTTTGGAAATTTCTAGGAGTTGCTGGGTCTTACACAATATGACCATTAATACAAAAAGGCTTTTCAATCCTTAGTGTATGAAAGGGGGAGGTGCAGTCTCAGACCTGGCCAGCCTGAGACTATCCTAGCAGTGGGGGGGGGAAGAAAGAGCCCTGGGAGTCTTGGGTATACTCTCAGGGGGGGAGAAGGGGAGTGTTGAGAGGCTTTTGGGTGTGCTCCAGGGGACTCTGTATACTTTGGGTTTCTTTTGTCATGATGCTTATAGCCTCTATAAAACACTTGCTGCTTTTCCATTTAAACTTTCCATCACTTCTGCAATCCATTTGTGTGAGTATCATTCTTTTGCCCCTCTCAGGGGCAAGAAAGGATCTGCCTGGCTTCAAACTAGGACACCAACTCAGTGCATTCTGTGATTTCTGAATCAAAACACCAAAAGCGATGGCAGAGTGCTTCTAGCAGCTGACCGAACTGGTGAGAAATTGTGGGACAGCAACGCTTCAACTCTTTTCCTTAAAGACGAACTCAGGGTCACCTTGCAGTTTGGAAACAGGCAAAGTTGGATGCACAGCGTTCTGGATAATCTTTGCAGATCCCAAACGTATAATTTCAAAGAACTTTTTCCAGTGGAAGGCATGGTCGCTCCAAAGCTTGTCACACCCTTTGGCAGTGGAGCGTTGGAGGTTCAGCAATGAGCAGACCACCCTATTTCCTGGAAACCCATTTACTGGTGCAAGTCACAGGAGACACAAAAATCTTTCTAGAGTGCCTGGAAAAATGGAGATTGCGCCTTCTTTTTTATTTCTTTCTTTGTTTTGTCATCCCTAGGCTGGTTTTGGTGGCAGTTTACTTATCGAATCTGGCAAAATGGCAGCATTATTTTCTTTCAGGTGGGTTTGCATAGAAATGGATTAGAAGTGCAAATCCATATTTTTAGCAGTGTAAACAAAAGCAAAGTGTAGCCTGATACTTTATTACTTTTCCATTTAATGTCAAGCCGCTTCATATTTTCTGTTCAAAGGTATTTTCAAGCCAATAAAGCTTCATTTAAACATTTTAGTGGTGGTTTCAGAGTGCTTTAAGAATTAAATTATTATTTATTAATAATCATGTGTTGCTGAACTGGGAATTTAAGAGGTCAAACACAGTTGGCATTTTATAGCTGTTTCTCACTTAAAAAAAAATAAAAATAATCTAAGCAGAGTCAGTTTGTCATAAAAATTAATTTTCAGGGTGAGCCATTATCAGTTTGGAAACATTTGACTCCTACATTTTACAAAGCCAAGGAGGGAATGTGGAGGGAACACTGACAACCACATGAAATTCTTTATTGCCTTCCTATGTGAGGTACATTTGCTCTCCCCAGGATAGCTAGTGTCACTGTTGTCAGCAGTACATAAACCAGACAAATCTGGTTTTATCCCTTCCACTACGTGACCAGAGAACCCCACCAGTTCCTACTGTCTCAGAATCCAACCCATTTCTAGTAGTCTTTGTGACAGCTGCATTTTGCACTTCTGTGGTCCATATTCTCTGAGGATCTCAAAGCATTTTATGTATGCTCATGATTAATTTCACTTTACAGTATTCCCAGGAAGTAAATAAATAAATAAAATGAAACTATTTTTACTGATTTGGAAAAATGTGTCAGAGGAGCCTGTTCATTGTGCTTATTAAAACAGTCAGAGCAAACCCAGAAATCTAGAGCAAGTGATGTGCAGCTCCTGCTCTCCAGCCTCCCATGTGAGCTTTCAGTCTTCATAAATGCCTACATGACCTCCTTGCCTGTCCTCTGCACCAAATTGTATTCTTTGTTAGCTGCAAGGTACCAGAGTGGATTTCCTCATGTAATTGCGGATTTACATCTTTCAGCACAGGATGATTTTCTTCACATCTTGGCTCTCTCTCCTTATCTCCTTCTCAGAGCAATTTCTGAGCTAACATTTTAATAAATTCACAATCTGGTTTAAGAGAGTCCTTCTAAGAAAAAAGGTGTGTGTAGAGATGAAACACTGAAGGTGAACATCTCAAAGACAACAGAGAATCATAAGGAAACAGATGAAGCCTCTCATAGTGACATTTCCTAACAGGCATTACTAGTTTCTGCAACCTTTAATTTTTACCAAATCCATTCTGCCCATGTGTTTGCAAGCATGTATTTTTAAAGTAATGGCTACAGGTGCTTCACGTTGTGAGCATATTTTTTATGAGTGCAGATGGAAGCCTGGATCTAAACCTGTATTTCAGGTTTGCCAGGGCCTCACCTCTCCAGGCATAGAGCAGAAGAAACTCTAGCTCCATGATAGACTGAAGGGGTCTCCGTGCATTCAGCTTCTAGTCAAGATGGGGAACCATTTTCAGGGATACCTGTGAGATGCATTCAGCTGTTGGGCCAGTATGCCTTGTATGATCATTGGACTTGATGACCTTTGAAGTCTTTTCCAACCTTGTTGATTCTGTAAGTGAAAGCCTTTTCCAGATCTGCTTTATTGCTCTTGTCCTTCTTTCCTTCCTTATTTCTGAAAGGCAGCAGTATGGGGGAAGAAATGGTTTGTAAGTGAGGCACAAAAGCAGAGGTTTATTGGCTGAGGAGAGCAGACTCCAGCAGCCTCCAGGTAAAACCAGTGTAATTAGCATCACATAATCTGACTAAACAGCTCCTGCTCTGCCACCACCATTCCTGCACCCAGCCCAGAACTGGGGGCAAGACCATCACCAGCCAAGACATCACCCAGAGGAGCTCATCCGCAGCCAGCACCTGTGGATGGGATTGGAATAGTCATGAATCCCAGCCCTAGCAACCGGGGGGCCAGCAGGCCCCCCGGCCTTTGTTGTCACCACCACCATCACCCAGTGTGCACCATGGGCACTCACCAGTGTTGAGAGGAGGATCCTCCAGCCCAGATAGGCTCAGCTAGGAGCTTCTGCCTCTCATGGAGAGGTTTAAAAAGGGGAGTGGGTGGGGAGGGCAAAGTGGCCACACCTGGGATGGGAGGAGACTCCAACAGAGCCCAGGTGCTCTGGGTTTGAGGGGAAAAGGGGGCAGGGGAAATGGGATGGGTGAGGGATGTTAAAGGTGTCAGGAAATTATAGGACTGGGGGAAGGAAAAAAAAACCAACCAACCAACCAAACACCACACTAGAAATGGGTAGATTCAGATTAGATATTAGGAAGAAATTTCTCTTCATGAGGGTAGTGAGACACTGGAAGAGGTTGCCCAAGGAGGTGGTAGAAGCCTCACCCCTGGAGTTTATGAAGGCCAGGCTGGATGTGGCTGTGAGCAACCTGATGTAGTGTGAGGTGTCGCTGCCGATGGCAGGGGGCTTGGAACTGGCTGATCCTTGAGGTCCCTTCCAATCCTAACAATTGTATGATTCTAAAACAATTTTGCAGTTTTGGATGGATATTAGGAAGAAATTCAACACAGAAAGAGAGACTGGCCATGGGAATGTGTTGCCCAGGGAGGTGGTAGTGTCACCATCCCTGGAGGTGTTTAAAAAGAGACTGTATGAGGCACTCAGTGCCATGGTTTAGTTGATTAGATAGTGTTAGGTTGGACTTGATGATCTTGAAGGTCTTTTCCAACTTGGTTAATTCTGTGATTCTGTGATGCAGTGGCTTTAATGGTGAAGGTAAAGGTCCTGAGGTGAAGGTACAGCCTCATAATTGCAGCGGTCCTGTGCAGCAGTGCTCTTAGGTGCCAGAGCACATTAGACTCACGTGGGGTGTTTGCTAGTGTGGTGTGTTAAGCCACAGGTGTTCTGCACTGCACAAAGCCTTCAAAGATCAGTCTCAAATGTTTCTGTTACTATAAAGAGGATTAAAAGGATTTTCAAACATAGTGGGCCGGCTCCACTGCTGGTGAAATTGCCAACATTTAGCAAAAAGGGGGGGAGGCTAAAGCAGTGGGGTGGAGTGGGGGCTTCAGGGAAGCCATACGGTGTCTTTCAGAGGAGTTTTATGATCCAAATGTGGATCTGTAGCACTATCAACTGGAACTCATTAAGAATTCATGGAGCAGAAAATGCGAGAGGTTCTGGAAATGAGGACTTTGAAAGGCCAAATGTGAGCTGTAAATAAAATAGAGTGGATATTCAATTTTGGCTATTAAATGCCTCAGAATTTTCTCAGATCAGCAAGTCAGGTTTGGTTTGGTTTGGTTTTTAACTGCTATCTACCCCTAAAACACAAGGCTAAATAGAAGGAGTTTTACAGACTTTGAAGGCAGAAAGCAGATAAAGAGAATAATCAGATATTGTACATTTCAAAACCATGAGAGCTTATTGATTAGAAATGCTGAACAGCACCATTCATTCTGGCTCTGGCTGAGCAATGTACCAAAGCATGTGTTTATCTTTAAGCATATTTTGAAATCCCATTGACTTCAATCACCATTGACCCTTGTTAACTGAAATTGGACCCTTGGGAAGACACAGCTTTCCTAAATATTATGTGTATAAACAAGAGAATCAGGAACACCCACACTTGAGAAAGCCAGCAGCTTAAGCAAGAGTATACCAAGATCACTAACTCAATCTGTTACACATAGGTGGTGCTGGAGTTGGCTATTACTCATCACTGCATTTTCTAGAGGCCAGGACCTTTGCAAGAGTAAATTTTATCTGCTGCTGTATTGATCTGAGGCCCTCTTTAGAGAAAAGCCTCTGTCCTTTTGTTCTTTATTTCTGTCTGAGGATGTGGACACGAAACAATTTCAGGAGTTTGGGGGTAAGTTTTGTCTGTGAAGTAAAACATTGTTTGGACTGGGTTTAGAGTGCAACCCTTCCAGGAACAAAGATGTAGCTCATGGTGACAGAAGCTGAATGCCAGACAACGTGACATCACCTGGTTTTCAGCCTCATTCTCTCCTTGTGCAGGTGCAGTTTTGTGCTGGCATTTAAATGAAGCCAGAGCACTTACCCTAGCCATAGTAACTTTCCTTTGAAAACTTAGATTTTTCTATCAGAGGACATTTGCACGTAGTGGGCTTTTCTTTGTTGCCAGCTGAGTTGGATTTATTGAATATTGATGTTACTTCTATTTTTACTCAGAATTCTTCAGGGATACCTGTCCAATCCATTATTTCAATTAGTGTAAGTATAGCAAATGAATAATGTAATAGCAAGTTATTGATCAAAAGTGGAGATCAAAGAATGAAGAACAATTGCACCAGATCTAGAGGAAGTAAAGCCTCCTGCACACTCGTCAGTTGGTGCAGAATAATTTAGTCTGAAGAAATGCAGAGCATTAAATCTGGGAACAATAAATCAAAACAGGGAATAAAGTCCCTCCTGTTTATGGGAACACCTGTTAAAAGTAAACTCAAACAAACAACTCTCAGAGGAACTGATTATTGCCTGTAATTTTTGATGGTGGTTTTTCCACTTTAGAAGAACACTTAGCAGCTTGCAAGAACATGTTAAAAATTTAATTTGCAATGTTAATATAAACATTATCCTCTCTCCTCAGTCTCTTCAGTTCCTGCAAGAGATGTAGGTTATTAAAAATATAAGAAAGCCCACCAAACCCTGAGGACTGGCCAGACACTATGGAAATTGGCTGGAGTTTTACTGAGACCTCCTCAGAACTTGGTTAGATCCATTACTTAACACTGTCTGAAAAGAATAATATTCTCCTGAAAAGAGGAAAGTAGGCAGCTCAGTGAGGCCTCCTTGGAACATTACAAAATTTGATTAATAAGTGTAGAATATTCTGAAGTCCTTAGAATAATGTGAAAAATGTAAAGGGGATTTAAAATTTGTAAGTTATGAGCATAGGCAACTCTGCAGTGAACACCAAATAGGAATATTTTTCTCTAGTTTAGGTGGTTTAGCATAACATTTATTGACACATTTAGTGAGCTACTGGTCTTCTCTTGTCTGGCAGAAGTGTGATCTTAAGTTTAAGGGGTTTCACATTTGAATATTTCCAACTAACAAAACTTCATGATCACTGTAATTGTCAGAAGTTCACTTCCTTTGCACACCTCAGTTTTGCAGTGATTAACTTGCCAGAGCTAAATGCTGCTGATGTTTTATGTTCTTGGAAGATTATCATAGAATCACAGAATGGTAGGGGTTGGAAGGGATCTCTGGAGATGGAATAGAGTAGAATACAATAGAATAGACCAGGTTGGAAAAGACCTTTGAGATCATTGAGTCCAACCTATCATCCAACACTAACTAATCAACTAAACCATGGCACCAAGCACCCCATCCGGTCTCTTCCTAAACACTTCCAGTGATGGTGACTCCATCCCCTTTGTCAAAGCAGGATCACCTATGGCAGGTCACACAGGCATGCATCCAGTGGGGTCTTGAAAGTCTCTAGAGAAGGATACTCAATAACCTCTCTGGGCACTGACTGAGAAAGGTTTATGGCTCAAGATTTTAAGCTTATGTAAAGTCACTGAAAAGTATGGAGAGGTAGGTTTGGTTGGGGTTTGGGTTTTGGTTGGGGTTTGTGTTTGTTTGTTGTTTTTTTTAATAGCTGGAAATCCCTTTCCAACACACAGAAATTCATTAAGGTACTCGGCAATATTACAGTTATACCCCCAGAAACATATTAAAAGGGCTATTTTCTGGTTACAGGAGGACTGTTTACCTCTTGTAACGACACTCATCTTTGATAAGCACCCATTATGGGCATATTGTAAATTTGTGTTAAATACTGTATAATAACACCATTTCTCCCTTCATTTTACCCCAACACAGAACGTGGTTATATAATGAAAAAAAAAAGGGGGAAATTTCTGAATTACTAGTAATGTCTTTAAGTATTTCAACTTTGCATTTTCTTTTGTTGTTTAAATAGAATTACCCTTCTCAGATGAACTCCTATTGGCTTAACATTATATCACAATGTTCAGACACCCTAACTTTATCTTCAAGAGGCTGTGTTCATCATCTCACACCTGCCTATATCTTTTCTTTCCTGCTTGCATATTCTGCTCTGCATTCTTCCAGATAGACTAATCTCATTCTTTATACCTTTTCCTGCATCTCAGACTTGCTTTTTCTTTGTGCTGCCCTTTACTCTTAGAATAGATTCTTCTGGTAACTCTTAGCCCTTAGGTCTTGCATTCAAAATGAAGTGCAGATATACTTTCTGCCTTAGCTTTATCCCTGGCCATGCCATCAGGTCTAGAGTACCTCAGATGAAATCTTGTTTCTCTTAGCAAATGCTTTTGGACATGAGATGTGTCTTATCAAATACTTCACAAAGTGCAAACTAAATTTCATTAATGTCTCAATTCTTGGCAGAAGAAAAATTGTGATAAAAAGGATTGTAATGAAAACACAAATGTGTCTATATTTCTAGTTTGGATGTGTATTTAACATGTTGAATTTTAACATGCTGCCTGTGTAACCGAAGTTCTTATTTTGCCACGCTTGTTGAATGTGGACATTGTTTGATTTCCAGGTAATCAGCCCCTGAATTCCTGCTGTGTATTTTCCTGTTCCAAAAGCATTTTTAGCTTAGAAAAAAATAATCTTATTGTCCATTCCCCACAACCATTTACTCATTTAAAAAATTATCCTTAGAAGTCCTCTCAGGTTTGCTGGGACTAGTTCTGATTTAAATTGTATATGTCATAATAGAATGCTTCCATCTCTTTCAGAGTGTCACTATCCAGAATGCCACCACATATGCTGAAATAATTGATTGCAATATTGATCCCCTAAGTCTTTTACTATCTTCCCTTCTTGCATGCTTATATTTTCACAAACTTGCATTAGGTCAAGAGGGGCAGTTTTCAAGTTAAAAGGGGCAAAATAGAGAACTAATTGAAATGCTGCTCACTTAGAGCATTTATTTCCCCATAGTTTTCCATTTTTTAATAGAAAAAGTAAAAAGGTTACTTTTCAAAAGTTTTTCCTTTTATGCTAAGCAATTATGAAGCTGATGAGAAAGCAGCTGAGATCAGTGTTTCAGTGATTTGCTGGAAGTTTTTTCACTGTCTTCAGATTTTTGAAGGAAGTTTGGAAAAGCCATTGGAATTTTTGTTTGGGCCTTTAGGAGCCTCATTCATTCCGATGCCCTGTCCCCCTCCCAAAGCCTTTCCAAAAGTTGCTCAGAAGTCACAATATTTTAGAGCACTGGTTGCTTTTGAAATTTTGCCTAACATCTTCAGATTGCTTGCAAAGTTAAATGCAGCTGGCAGGTTTGCAAGCCATAGCCTTGATCATTCCCCATAGCAACACTGCTGGGATTAGGTATTCTGCTAAATGTGGATTACATTCCCACTTTACATCCATTCATTGTGTTCATCACAGCCACTGCAACTTATGTCTGTGTTCAATGGTAAGAGCAGGCTTATGCAGTTTTATTAGTGAGGACCTGAATTTCTTCTGCTTCTGCTTCAGCATAATTACATGGAGTCATAGAAAGACTTTAAGACCATTGAGTCCAACCATAACCTAACATCTCCTTGTACACAACTGTGTCTTTTTCTACAATATGTGGTGATAAATAATCCTTTTTTGTGTGCACTGAACGCTGTGGTCATTGGTGAACAAGTTTTAGCCTCCATAAACTTTGCATAGCACTCTGTATCAACACAGATGGAAGAAACTGTGCTAGATTCACATGGCTTTGCCACAGCTGGCAGAGTCCAGAGTGCTCAGCAAATTCACTGCTGAGGCTGGACAGCCGGCTGAGCAAACACGGCAGAGTTATGTCCCTTCTGACAGGTGAGTCAGATTCATAACCATGGTGACAGCAATAAGGTGTCTGTATGTCCTTCATTCTTCTGGGCTTTGAAAGAAAATTAAGATGATGGGAAAGTGTAAATACAGTCTTGTGCTTTCCAAACAGACCAGAAACTAGGTGGTGTAATGCTGTTGGAAAGGCTGCTAAGGTTGTAAAAAGGTTTTGTATGACCACGGTACTGTGCATTGTGCTCTTCTTTATCATTTAGGGGCACAGAGAAATTTGTTACTTGCATGTAAAACATCTGTTGAGGTACAAATCTGCATCTACAGCCACTAATTTATGGCTTAGAATTGTCCCATCACTTGTAGCTTCATCTGTGTTTGTTTTGCAATGCAGGAATTGTAAGCTTTTTGAACTTTTGCAAGTGAAATTACTGATAGTGAAATGGCTATTTACTTTCAGGTGGGTCTTAATGCAAGGATGTCAGATGCAGACATACCTAGTGCCATGGAGGGATCCTTTACCACAAAGACTTTCCTGAGTAGAATTTCTTGCTACTACATTTACACACTGAAAATGGCCTGAGTCTTGCAATCAATGCCTGTAGTTTGTTAATAATTTTTCATTTTAAACTATATTTGTGACAGCATCCCATTGAAAACAGCTAGAGAAGAGGTGGCAAAGAAACAGGAATCATTAAAACACCAAATTTTGAAGTAGCACCCTCAGATTTGTGTCTGGATCTCAACAGCTTGCCACATTCGAGAGCACACAAGGCAAACTGGGAGCTTTGATATGATAGCCCCCAAAAGTCTGGGGTCCCATTGGTCAGCTACTTGCTGAATAAAGAGAGAAGAAGCCTTTGGAGCTGGTAAGCCTCTAGGAGCTGAGACATCACATGAGGGGCACTATCCAGGAACACTAATGGCTTTTCTGGTCTCCCACAACCAAGTCTGCCTTTTCTCCTTGCGCCAACCCACCACCAAATTGGAGGTGCTGTTCCCAGAGTACAAACCTAGCTTTTCCTTTTGCTGCTGGGTGGTTCAGAATCAGTTGTTGCAGGGTGTGCTGTTGGATGCTGGTGTGGGATGCTCAGGGCTGCCTGGGCCCCTTCCCAGCAAAATGTGTTTTCAAGTTCTTTTTTGAAAGCAATCAGCGCCCTTAGCAACTGGGTGCCTTAAAATGTATTTATTACAGCTCCAGAGAAAACAGTAGTTTGCTTTTATATATGGACACCATAGTGACATAACAGTAAACTCACAGCAATTCTCTGTGTTACTGCCATTTACGGTGGTTGCCTCAGGAACTGCAAATAAAGTTACATGTTTTATTTGAGTTTTTGAAAAGGGTCACTGTCAAGTAACTTAGACCAGAAATGTTAGCTTTGGTAAGGGCAGGATAGAAAGGCTGCAAGAAGCTCCATTAGTAAGAGCATTTTCAAGATTTTTTTAAAGGCAAAGTTAAGTTGGAACTACTTTAAAATATTTTTGCTATATTCCCCTGCAGGATTTGCAGCCCACCACCAAGGGAGTTGTGATAGACCACCAGCAAGGGAGGGACATGTGAATCACAGAATCACCAAGGCTGGAAGAGACCTCAAAATCATCAAGTCCCACCTGTCACCACAGACCTCATGACTAAACCATGGCACCAAGTACTATGTCCAATCCCCTCTTGAACACCTCCAGGGATGGGGACTCCACCACCTCCCTGGGCAGCACATTCCAGTGGCCAACAACTCTCTCTGTGAAGAACGTTCTCCTCACCTTGAGCCTAAACTTCCCCTGGTGCAGCTTGAGACTGTGTCCTCTTGTTCTGGTGCTGGTTGCCTGGGAGAAGAGACCAACCTCCTCCTGGCTACAACCACCCTCCAGGTAGTTGTAGACAACAATAAGGTCTCCCCTGAGCCTCCTCTTCTCCAGGCTAAACAATCCCAGCAGAACTGATTATGCCTCTTGGTTTTCTTGATTGTCTGAAAACTTGAGCAACATTGTTCTATAAAACTGAGCATGAGTTGTGTCACGCTTTACTTTTTCAGAATTTGCATGTCATTCACTCAAAAGCAAAAGATACTGGAGCCTGGAGTTTAACCAAAACCTTTTTCCCCCTAGTTTTCACAAAAATGTTGAATTTGCAATGTTTTTTCTCATTTGCATGCTTCAGTGATTTGATTAAAAGAGAAAGAGGCAGAATCCATCTGAGTTCAGGATACACTCCAGACCACATTCCACTTGGTTTCCTAGTCTATAACCACAGCAAGTGTCCTGAGTATGATCTGAAAGCAGACCTGGATCAGTAGATTTTAGTTTTCAATCACGTTATGCTTGTTGTTGGCAGACATATACTTTCACAGGCAAATAAGAGAATAAAGTTATATTAGGTCCAAAAAGACTCAAGTGAAGAAGCCTGAGAAAGCTAGGCCTTAGTTAGCATCTCCTGCAAAGTATAATTCTAAAATAAGAATGTTAACATTTTGAAGAAGTCTCTTCTCCCAGGCAACCAGCACCAGAATAAGAGGACACAGTCTCAAACTGTGCCAGGGAAAGTTTAGGCTCGAGGTGAGGAGAAAGTTCTTCACAGAGAGAGTTGTTAGCCATTGGAATGGGCTGCCCAGGGAAGTGGTGGAGTCACCATCCCTGGAGGTGTTGAAGAGGGGATTGGACGTGGCACTTGGTGCCGTGGTTTCATCATGAGGTCTGTGGTGACAGGTTAGACTTGATGATCTTTGAGGTCTCTTCCAACCTTGCTGATTCTGTGATCTGTATTTTAGACTGTACCCACTCTAGGAAAATATTTTCATTTGAAAAATCCTAGCTGAAGGACTAAACCACTTTGTACAGAGATATAAAGTCTTGGTGAACACTGCACTATACTACGCTGCTACACTAAACCAGGAATTGCCAAACAACAGATTTCACACATTCCAAGAAGGAAAAAAACCTTCTGCTGCTCTTCAGCAGGCATAGCTTCTGTAGCGAATAATTTAGTGTACTTCCAAATGAAGGAAAATCCATACACTGCAGAGCCAGAAGTTGTCTTCGTGTCCTATAGTATGAGTATAAAATCATAATGCTTCACAATAATCCATAGGCTACATTTAAAATGATAGTGGAAAGATGAGTAAGAGATTAACTGGCCACCCACTACATCAAATGCCAAAGTGATGGTTAAGAATCGTTAAGCATGTGAACCTAAGAAAAGCAAAGTTTAGTGACCTTATCAGTGTAAACTGTCCTGTAATTATCTGATCTTCTAGCTGCACATTAGTCTCTTCTGCAAAGACTTGATACTTGAGTTTCCTTTCTGCTCTAAGAAGGAGAGATAGGAGTTTCAGACCACCCATTAAGCTGTCTTACTGTGATGTTTGGGGCTGTTTCCTCATTTGATGATAAAACCATAAGGTATGCAAGATCCACTACATGGATATGTGGCACTGTTTTAGAGAATGCTTGCATAACTTTGACCATTGAAATATACAGAGCTAAAAACAGGCCAGCATTCCACAGCTATCCACTGTGGGCTAATTGTGAAAATTTGAGAGAAAGAAACTAGAGAAGGAATAGGGGTTGCTTGAGAGGAAGGAGACATTTAGAGCTGCAGTTAGATTATCAGCTATTGCACATAAATACCCACCCATACTCATCTCAGGGAGTAACCATAGAGCCATACTCCAATTGGTGTGCTTAGGATTCATTGAACGTTTTAGGTGGTCTGCTTGAGCTTTGTTTAGTTCAAGGCTTTTTATTATTTCCATAGGAAAAGAAAAGAGTTGAAGAATGTTATAGCATAGAGTCACAGAATCATAGAATCAATAAGGTTGGAGAAGACCTCAAAGATCATCAAGTCCAACCTGTCACCCAACACCTCATGACTACTAAAGCATGGCACCAAGTGCCACGTCCAATCCCCTCTTCAACACCTCCAGGGATGGTGACTCCACCACCTCCCTGGGCAGCACATTCCAATGGCTAACAACTCTTTCTTTGAAGAACTTTCTCCTCACCTCCAGCCTAAACAACCCCTGGTGCAGCTTGAGGCTGTATTCTCTTGTTCTGGTGCTGGTTGCATGGTAGAGGAGACCAACCCCCTCCTGGCTACAACCGCCCTTCAGGTAGTTGTAGACAGCAACAAGGTCTCCCCTGAGCCTCCTCTTCTCCAGGCTAAGCAACCCCAGCTCCCTCAGCCTCTCCTCATAGGGCTTGTGCTCCAAACCCCTCCCCAGCTTTGTTGCCCTTCTCTGGACAGTATCCTCAGTATCCTTCTTAAACTGAGGGGCCTTCTTAAATTGAGTCAAAAGGCTCAATCTGTCCCTTCAACACTTTCATTACTTGTAATAATGGAATAAGGGAGGAAGAGGATTTTTTAAGAAAAATAGGTAGTCCAATGAATGTTTGTTCCTTTTAGAATAAACCTGGTTTTGAAGTTGTGCTGTCCTCTTCCTCTCTGCATTCATTGCATAAGTTGTTTTCCCTCTTCATCTTATGTTTCCCTTTGCTACATTTTATTGTGGAAGATGCATTTTTCTAGTCTTGAGTCTACAGGTCCCAGAGTTAGTCCTCAGCTTCCTGGATGTGAACACCATGAGAGGTACTCTAACTGCCTATATACCTACTTCAAGCAATGCCATAGTTGTGTGTTTCTACTCCTGTTTACTTTGTGTACTGAGGAGGAGAGGACACAATATGCCTTCCATGAAGAACAGGGTCAAAATTCAGTCTTGACTACCTAGGCAAGTCTGACTCTGTGGAACTCTCTGTGTCCTTATCATACCTATATTCCTAAAAAAAAGGGTATCTTAAATGCAGCATTACAGTCTTAATCAAGCAGCTGTTATGGTAAGTACCAAACAAAGAGTTTAAAATATAAGCAGTGCTGGCTGAAGTACTCATATTCAATATGCTTGTTAGGATGTGATTCAGAAACATGTCAAATGATCATCAGGAATGATTTCTGACACCCTTACTTCAAAGACAGTAGGGTGGTGGTTTTCATAATGTAGGTGGAGTGATAGGAAGGTGCTTGTACATGGACTAGAAAAAACGGGTTAAATCAAGCACTATGGGCATGGAGGAAATGGAAGGACATCACTGCGTGCTGGAAGATTGAACAAGATAGAGATAAACACTGTAGGATTTTGCAAACAAAGATAAGAAGTTTATTTTTTATACAGTAACAGGGTAAAGGAAAAAAAGAATTAATACAAGAATGCAAAAGGAAAAATGCAATCAGACTGCCAAATCACAAGTCTGATCCCACCAGCAGTTTTGTGAGTGGATGGAAGGAGGATGCAGCAATATGATGATGATTATACATCCCAAAAGATGAAAGTTGCATTACAAATGGAAAAGCAAAAAAATGAGAACTTTCTCCTTTCTGGGCAGATAATAAAACCTGAATACTTGGTACAGAAAGAGAAGTGGCAAAACAGGGAGATGGCCTACTGTGGAGGCATCTGGATTTTTGGCTCTAGCACCTTATTCAAAATGCTGACTGTAGTCTCTTCAAAACCAAGAAGAAGTCCAATCCTCTCCATTGGGATCTTTCATTGGATTCACTGGCAGAGAACTAGGTATCAGTTTGTAGAATGAGGAAAGTAATACAGACTGTTACACTAAGCCAGTCCAAGGCAGTATCATTATTTCAAGATAAATACATATGTTTTTTTTACAGGAAACAGAAAAGGCTGACACCCTTCTAATGAATAAATGCAGCAAAATCAGGATGAATAATAATTCTGGTTAGTTTGCTTTTGGCTGCTGCTCAATTCAGCAGAAACCAGGTCTATCACAAAAATGTTTCATTGTGTAATACACTCTGCTTGACTGCTTTTATCTGTTTATGCCACCCACAGAGCAATAATGAACATTTCATGGACCGTGTGGGTTCCAGTAATACAGGTATATGAAAAAGCATCAGCAGAATTCTCCCACAGATTACTTTAGAAAAGAGGTGACTGGGCCCCTCAGTTTAGGAAAGATGTTGACTTGCTGGAGCATGTCCAGAGAAGGGCAACAAAGCTGGGGAGGGGTTTGGAGAGGCTGAGGGAGCTGGGGTTGCTTAGCCTGGAGAAGAAGAGGCTCAGGGGAGACCTTATTGCTGTCTATAACTACCTTAAGTGTGGTTGTGGCCAGGAGGGGGTTGATCTCTTCTCCCAGGCAACCAGTACCAGAACAAGAGGACACAGCCTCAAGATGCACCAGGGAAGGTTTAGGCTGGATGTTAGGAAGAAATTCTTCCCAGAAAGAGAGATTGGCCGTTGGAATGTGCTGCCCAGGGAGGTGGTGGAGTCACCATCACTGGAAGTGTTTAGAAAGAGCCTGGATGAGGCACTTAGTGCCATGGTTTAGTTGATTAGATGGTGTTAGGTGATAGGTTGGACTCAATGATCTCAAAGGTCTTTTCCAACTTGGTTAATTCTGTATTCTGTATATGCATTAGCATATATAAATATCTGTATTGCATCATTATACATAGATTCATAGATTCATAGAATGGATAGAATGGTTTGTATTTGAAGGGACCCTGTAGAGCATCTGGTTCCAACCCCTTGCATTGGCAGGGACAACTTCCACTAGACCAGGTTGCTCAAGGCCTCACCCAACTTAGCCTTGAACACCTTGAGGGAGGGGACATCCACAACTTCTTTGCATAGCCTGTTCCAGCATCTCACACCCTCTCGGTAAAGAATTACATTCTAATATCTAGTCCAAATCTACCCTTTTGAAGCTTGAAGCCATTCCCTCTCATCCTAGCACTAAAAGACCTTGTACAAAGTCACTTCCTGCCTCTCTTGTAGGCCCCTTTCAGGTACTTGGAAGGCCATTATAAGGTCTCCCTGGAGCCTTCATTTCTCCAGGTTGAAGAACACAAACTCTCCCAGCCTGTCCCCATAGCAGAGGCACTCCAGCCCTCTGATTATTTTTGTGGCACTTCTCTAGACCTGCTCCAGCAGTTCAGTGTCCTTATGCTGGAGGCACCAAAACTGGATACAGTACTCCAGGTGGAGTCTCACAAGAGTAGAGATAGACATATATCCCCAGCCAGAGCAAGATCACCTAGGTCACACAGCATTGTGTCCAGGCAGATTTTGAATGTCTCCAGAGAGAGAGGCTCCACAATATCTCTGGGCAGCCTGTTCCAGTGTTGTGTCACCCTCACAGTGAAAAACTTTTTCCTTTTCTTTACATGGAAGCTTCTGTGCTCCAGCTTGTACCCATTACCCCTTGTCCTATCATTGGACATCACTGAGAAGAGCCTGGCTCCATCCTTCTGACATTTGCTATTTACATATTTATAAACATTAATGAGGTCTCAGTCTCCTCTTCTCCAAGCTAAAGAGACCCAGCTCACTCAGCCTGTCCTCATAAGGGAGACATTCCATTCCCTCAGTCAACCTTGTTTTATTTTGACATGACATTTTAGCAGTACTAAGACAAGAGGAAAAGGGAACAATGGAAAAAGGGAAGCCTGACCTCCCACTATTACTAGAGGAAAGGGAACAAAACTATAAGAGCCTCTGAGAACTCATAGAATATATTTATTTCACCAAATGGTCTTGTAGGTATCAGAGTTGCAGTCACTCAGCTTGCCATTTGGAGGTGGAGGCAATTGTCATCTGTGACATTTCAAATGAAGCAACAGACATTACAATTTGGATTATTGAATTAGGCTGTTCAGGGTTTGGTTATCATAGCTGATGAATATTTTCAGGCAACAGACTTGCAACTCTAACAAGCTGTGCACGTGAGCAGATAGAGGTGACACTCAAGGTGCTAAACACCAAATGTAGGCTTGCTGGGTAACCTCAAGCATATTTCTCTTATTACTGTATATTCAGGGTGTTCCTTGTGAAGGGCTGTTGGTTCCTACAGCGCTTCCTAGCCTCAGGTCTCTCTATCATTGTGTTCCACACTACACATTCTAAAACCAAAAAAAGTTAAAAGAATAAGTGGGAAGACAAAATTAAAAGCAATGGACAAAACTGCAAAAGTGGAAAAACCTCTAAAAGCTGTCCTTATAATAACTTTGGCTAAACTAACTATCTATCCTAATGAGAAATACTGGGAGGAGGTGTGGAGAAGGAAACAATCTGCAGAAGATGAGCAACGAAACACAAGGCCCTGGTAATAAAGTGAGGGCACTGAATTATAAGCTGTTGAAGAAAAGAATCACCACAGGAAACCCCAATTTCAGCAGATGGCCTTGAAATACAACACAGGCAATTAGCACTGTCCTCTGCACTTTTACCATACCAGACATGAAGAGGTGAGATATTCAAATGGAAAATGGAACTGCAGTCAGAAATCTTGGTAGAGACAAACCGAAGCCTACTACTTTTGTTAAATGAGTAAGAGAAAACACCTCATTAAAGAATAAGGAAACACTAACAAGTCCTCTGTATTTACTCTCAGTGGAAAAAAGAATAATTAGAGGTAGTTTTAGTTCAATCTCCAGCAGCGTTGAATTGCACAAATGAGAATGTTAACATTGGGAGCAGTGCTTATGAGGGAGAGGAATCAGCAACAGGTTCTAATGAGCACCCCACTGAAAAAAAAACATGCTTTTTTTTTTCTTTCCTTCCCCCTGTCACCTCCTGGAATTTGGAAATGTTTGGGCAACAAACATTGTACCTAAATGCCAGCCGCCACACAGAAATAAACCCTTGGGAAGCTGAAATGCAGACGAAATTGAGGTAGCTCATGACAGAAAAGCTGAAAGCATTTTTATTCTCTTTTTAAGGCTTTGATTCACATTCAGAATAACAGTACCAGAGACATCATTTTTCAAGGCGATTTTTTGTTTCAGGGTAAACTCTTCCAGCTGTCTGTGGTGACTGTCCAGAGGGATTTAAAATTATTTTCCACATGATAATGACTGGCCAACTTTCCACTATTCTCAGTGAAAGGAAATGTCATTTAATTGCACACAAAATGGCACCGTTGTGGACCCCCCAGACATGGCACCCTGGGTACCTCACGTATTTTGTGAGGTCCTTCAGACCAACATCATGATAGATAAAAGACATTGGCTATGAAATAAGATTCTATTCTATCATATATATGGGCAAATATTTCAAGGTTAT
Source organism: Dryobates pubescens (assembly GCF_014839835.1). NCBI lineage: Eukaryota > Metazoa > Chordata > Aves > Piciformes > Picidae > Dryobates > Dryobates pubescens. Next base: position 11,992,360 of record NC_071613.1, on the reverse strand, counting down.
GAAGCAATAACTGCATTCTTTTACAAGTTCTCCTGCCCATGAAGGAGATAATTTGTAAAGAAGACCAAAAGGTAGCAGCAAAGTGACCAAGCTGCGAGAGGAAATCATTGCACTTGGTTTAGTTATATGCATGCCAAGAAAAGTCAAAAATCAGAAGGTACTGTGGAAAATCAAATATATTCCTCTTCAGGAAATAAGGGGGTCCTTTTCTGATGAATTTAACAATTATCAGAACCCTTAAAGCCACTGTTTCAAGGCTGGTGATTTCAGGGCTTGAGAGGTCTCATGAAAAGGGTCACAGCCTTTCCATGAGAAGACAGGGAAAGGCACAGCACAGCATGCTGTGGCCCAGCAAAGCTCCCACAGAGATGCTGAATAGCTCATCTGCTCTGGCCAAAATCAGTACCCCAATGTTTGGGCTCAGAGGGATGGCACAGAATTAATTTATTCTACCTCTTCTGTGAAATGGGTTTCTTGCCTGGATGGGTTCATCTTGCAGACTATAGCATCTCCTGAATCTTACTACCTTTCATCACAATAAAAGTTCTTTACAGAAGTTGCTTTGTACGTGTCACTAAATTTTCATACATTTTCATCTGTGGATTACATGGGCTACATCCAGTATCTCTGTCACCTTCAGACAGCTCTTTCTTTTAATTCACATTTCCATCAACATTTCTGGAGGGCCTACAGTGAAATATTCCGTAGCTTTTATGAATGTAAGGAATGTGGTGGTGAACCACAGGATTCCCCCACCTACAGCTCCCTCTTTCAGCTGCCAGCTGCTTGTCAGATTTTAATTAACGAGAAAGTTGCTAGCAGTTATTCATGCTGGTTCTTTCTGTTCCTCTCTGGAGAATTTCTAAATAGTGTTCAGAGCATTTGGCCTACACTTTCTCTCCTTTTTTAATGCTCTTCTTCATAGCAGCCAGTGTACAATATTAAAACTGATGAGTTTTTGCACCCAGAGCTCAGTTAATAGAGAATGATGTCCACTGGTTATGGATGTGGCACATAAGGACCTCCCTTCATAGAACTGTTTCAGTTAGAAAAGAGCTCTGAGGTCCTTGCACCTCCCTTCCTGTTTCCTACAGGAATGGAGAGGTCTTCTATAAAATTATGTCTGCTCAGCTGTAGGTATATTGTTAAACTTTTCATTTTTCACCGTATCAGAAATACAATTTGGGAGAAAACCTGAAGGATTGCCTGCACCTGGATAGTTAATATGGGCCTGGACAAGTAAAGTTATCACCGCAGTGAAAGAAGGGATTCAGCAAGAATTGTTTCTATCAAAGACACAGAAGCTCAAGATATGAGGTTATTTCCTCTCCCTTTGATCATCCTCCTTAAACACATGCCTTTTTTTTTTTTCTGTCACTTTCTGAATTTCAGATTTTTTTGAGCAAAGGCATGCCATCTAAATGCCTAGTATCACATCAAAAAGTCTGAAGAGCAGAACAGATGTACAAGGAAGTGAAAAGTTATTCCAAAACATCAACAGCCAGTCACTATCCTCACCTTTAGCCTAACCCTCAAATCTAGCTCAAGACACTGCTTATGGTATTGCTAAATGGGAAGGTTGTACTTTTCACTGTTGCCTTCCAGCTTTTGAAAATGATTAAAACACAGCAATATGCAGCAGCCATTCTAAATGATCCAACAGAGACTTAGCATTTCTGTGCTCAGTCTTGAAAGGCAATAGCAAGTGGTAAGTAGTTGATTACAACAAATAGCAATTTAATAGACATAGCTTTTGATAAGCTGTTGGACTGTGGGACCCCAAATAGCTGTTCCATGCTCTGAGTGTAAGAGTTTCAATTATAAACCCTGTTTTGATGCCCTCAACCAACCCTTCATTCTAAGTCTCTGTAAAGAGCTCCTTCTTGTGTAACATTTCTGCTATGTGGACTCCAGCCAGAGAAAATCTGGGAAGGGGAATGGGAGGAGAAAGAAGCTGGAAGTCATTCTTGCAGGTATGGTGAAAAGAAAGGACTTTGTGAAAGGTAATGTTAGCTTTTATGACACATTTTCTAAACCAGTTTTTCCTCAGTGTTTCTGATTTGCACTTCCTATTTTTTGTTTGGGCTTTTTTTTTTCTCATTTGTTTTTTTAGTTTGTTGTCTTTGTTTTGGTTGGTTGGTTGATATTTTTTGTTGTTGTTTTTGGTTATGGGGTTTTTTGTTGTGGTGGTGGTTGCTTGGTTTTTTTTTTCCCTGGTTGCATTTTATTAAGAATTAGAGTGGGGTACACAGCATTGGTTCAGCATTTGCAGATGATGGCATGGACCCCACACTCTGAGTTCCTCCATAGCACTGGTGTGGTAAAGCATTTCTAGTCATGTAAGGCATATGGTGTGATTTATGCATCCACTCTCTTCCAGATAAAAAGCATGTCCATGCTTAGTGATTCTTTAGTTCCTAGGAATAATTCGAGACCTCCATTATATATAATATGGAAAGAATAACTTCCCTTCCATCATTAGTAAAACTCCTGGTACTTCCTCTACAAGCACTGTGGGTAGACATTGAATATACAAGGACAGATATTACAAAGCTTTGCAGACTTATCCTACAAGCTGAGTTATAGTCACCTTCTTCAGTCTCAACCTATTTATAAACTGGCTTCTCCTCCTTTAATATGCTGTCTGTACTTTAGGATAGAGTATATTTAGTCCACTCCTCTCTTACCTATTCACTAGTGAAAAATGATATTTTGATTTATGGGTTTCATGTGAAAACTGGGTGATAGCCATTTTTCATGCTTAGGAAGTGTAGTGTTCATCTTCACGAGCACTGTACAGAGCTCTTGTAGAGGCTATTAACAACAATCTATCAGAACAATTTTAAGCCTAAATCAATGGAAAAGTAAAAGCATATCTGGTGTGATACAAATAACAGGGTCAGCTCCTAGACAAGATACACACATCTGTAAAGGTGAGGAATGGTCTCAGTTCTGTCAACTCAGATTCCCACCCATGCACATATTGGTAGAGGTTTCCAGAAGTATGCAGGGGCTTTAGACATTTAGACACAAAGTTCCCAAAGGTGACCAGAGGATTTGTACAGATGGCCCTCACTGAAAACCTGACTGGAGTTCTGTATGGCTGTATCTCCTGGTTAGGCCTGAAATTTGCATTCTATGCAACTCCCTGCCTGCATTTATTTAAAGAACAGCAACTAAAGAAACTTCAGTCTACTCTCAACAAAATTCATACACATGGGAGGATTTCAAATATTCCAAATAAATTACTATTGGCCTGGCTTTACCTTGAGACTACAAGCTTCCATTCATCAGCAGACTCTTTTCACTCTTTGTTTCTTCCTTTGGAATGTTTCTGTAAATCAGCTTATAAACTTTTGGCTTCAAATAAAAAGATTCTAGGGTTTTTTTTGTTGTTGTTTGGATGCTTGCAAGAGCAACTGTAGGTCTCTCCTTCCACCAAGGCTCCCCCTGAGAGTTAAAACCATAGTCAAACAAGAGAGAACAGAGAACAAAGAGAACAGAAAAATCCTCTGCAAGCCTCTGAGGAAACCAACTCATCTCTTTATCAGCCTTTGGCTTCTGTATATGCTAAAGATGATTCAGAAATGTGCTGAGGTTGTCCCATGCAGGAGGTGGTGGTTATAGTGTTACAAAGGATCTTCTGTCAACTTCACTGCTGCCTGAAAACTGGCTTTTATTTCATCAGCTACTGAGTTGTGAAGAGGGGTTTCTCTTTTATTGCTAAGTTGCATGTGTCCAGCCCATCTGATTCATACTATTTTGCCATTCCTTTTGTGCACTAATTAAAGTCTTTAGTTACCAAAAAAAAAAAAAAAAAGAAAGAAAAAGCAAAAAGAAAAAGGTTAGCACTATGCATTCAAGATTCTTCATGTGCTATTCAATTTAGGGTATGTTTTAATAATCTATGTCAAATCTCAGCCATGCAGTGTAAGTAGGAACATACGACTTGCCTTATCAGATCAGACCATTGGTCCATGAAATCTTGCATCATGAATCCAACACCTGATTTGAGAGAGGAAGGTGAAAACAAGCAAAGCTTTATCCCTTTTAGCTAAGACTGCAATGCTACCCTCCAGGAAAAAATTCCTTGCTTGCCCCTGCAGTGATGAGATCACTATAGTCTAATTAAAAAAGGTTTCTCAGCTCAACCCTGTGCAAAGAAGGAATGCATGAAAATTGATAGAAAAAGGATGAAAACTAAGAAGATGCCAAGAAGCTTGGAGAGAATTTCCATTTACCAAATTTGCTTACAGACAATTGCAGTGTTAAAGGCAACAGGAAAAGGTTTGAGCACTGGAGGTAGAATATGAGATAATGTTCACCACACTATGCTAGCAGTTCATCAGCAGAGAAACTCAACACACTATGTACATAGCTTGTCCAGCTAGTACAACCTCTGAAGGCCTGACTGACACAGATGGGGTATTTCTGCTCCCATTTTAATGGCAGTAGATTAGTACTTGTTAGTAGATAACAGTCTCTTTACAGTGTCATCACAGGGGGCCATTGCATAGATGTAAGGTCATTGTAAGGACACATCTTTTGGGGGGGATGAAAACATGCACAAAATATTGTTTTCATGGGGAGCATGACTATTTTGGATGTTTAAAAATCAATTAATCTTTGTTCCACTTCAATCATCATGAAATCTGGAATTGGTGTGCAAAAAATGTAAACTTTTCTGACTGTATCATGAGCTGAGTCCTGCGACATATGTACTAATTACTTGACTAAGAGAATGTCATTCTGTAAAATAATAAATGAAGTCATCTTTTACTTATGAGAACTACCAGCAGGATTTGCTCTGTAATGCCCTTATTTGTTAAAGTTCTGGAACACAGCACTCTGTGCAGAATTGTGTGGTCTCCCTTATCATTGTTTTTTTGCATCCCTTAAGTTCAGAGACATTAGCAGGGTGTGGCTTTTTTTTCCATTAAAAGCTGTTTTGGGTAACAGCAATCCAAGATCTATTTCGTTATGCTAACAGCTAAAGGCCTTGTAATAATAATTTCTGTTTGGCAGCATCACAGTCAATTTCATTGATGTTACAGTTGTTTTAATTTTCTTTTTCAGGGGTGAGAAAAGCTCCAGTAATTCTTCTGAGATGATTTCTCCATACTTTTCATCTTTTACCGCAAAAGGGATTGCCAGGGAACTACCCAAGAAAGAGATGTAGATAAGTAATACCACCATCAGAAGAAAGGGAAGGGAAAGAAATGCAGAAAATATTTGCTTTTTTGTCAAACTCAAATAAAAGCAGCTGTACACTTTCAGAGAGGAGCAACTATGTAAATCTGTGAAACTTCTAACACTTCTGTGGATACAGAGGTATTGCTGCACCAGTTACCCAAGGTGAAGCTGACTGGTTATAAAATCTGTGATAATATTAACTGGGAATGAGGTGGCTGGCAATAGTGGACTGAATCATAACCATGCACACATAATGCATCAGTGATTATAACCATGGTATAATGTCCTTCCTTCTATATTGTGCAGGTCTTTTCTTCACCCTTCTCATTCAGTATGTCAGAGGGCAGAGCTTAAGGTGAGTTTTTCAGTCATTTTTTAAGCACAAAATAGAATATGTAAGAAAATTGTTGGGGCATTTCAGAACAAAACCTGTTAAAGGCTTTCCTGATGTGAAGGTACAGGTCCGGGAGAAACCACCAGCTCTGCCTTGCACCTCCTGGTATCCTCTTGTCTGTCCAGATACCTAATAGAGAGCTTCCAAGCTGCTTTCCACCAACCTTGTCAGTGGTGCTGCACCGCTGAGTGCTTGAAGGCATGTGGGAGAGCGTGCTCAATCTGCATCTAAACCTCTCCTTGATGTAAAGAAAGTGGAGAGGCTAGCAATCAGGAAAACTTCCCAGGATGCTTTTAAGAAATATATAAACATGCAGTCTGGGTTCATAAATCCTTTACTCGTGGGATTTGTGCTCCTAATTCTTCAAGGTACTTGTGAGAACATTTCCTTTAATATGAATTTATTCACTTTGATAATTTAGCAAAATGTTCATAAATCCTAAGTCTAAGGCCTTACACCAAAGTCGACCTTCTCTTTCGCTGTCAGGAAGGCAAGTCGTTGGCATCAGTTGAATTGAAGGGGATTTCCTTTTGTTTTGTAATGTATGTGCAGACAAGCAGGCACCAAGCTACAAGTGAGTAACTTTCCCACTAATCCTCCGAGGCTGTGACAATATGACCCCGAGCTTTTACAACTAAGAACAGTATGGTATGTAAATATTATGAACATATATGGTAAGTGTTCTACTTGCTGAAAAACACAGAAAATTATTCTGGAGAATGCCTAGCTGACCCCAAAACTACACAGATTATTCTTTTTCTGTCTGCAGTATTCATCTCTGTTCAAAACCACGATAGTATAGTAGATGCAAATCCACTGAAGCAGGAAATGTGTCTTCTTGTCTTTATTTCTAAGTTAAGCATCTGGGTTTTTTGGGTATAAATAATGAAAATGAGAAATAAAGGGGGAAAGAAATAATTATTGTGCTGTATTTGTCACTACATTCTTTCCAAAAAGAGAAATAATCAGTTGGTGAACAGAGAACATTTTAAGTGCTAGCTGGAAATCAGGATGCCACTAATTAATTGTGCAGCACACTTTAAAAGAAGCCAGAGAACATGTCTTGTTCTCTGCAGTCATTCTGTTAAAAAAATGGAGGAAAATTTTCTATGGTTTCTCTGAAAATGTTGTGACATCCATTAAAGCCACTAATATATGGGGAAATTAGTATTATTTTAAGCCTGTGAATAGAAATTTCACAGCAGTATAGAGCATGACACTTCTATAATTAACATGCATCCTGCTAAAAATGTAGCAGTGGCACAAAACAAATATACAAACCCCAGGTTTATTTATATACAAGCATCTAGGATAAAGTAGATGAGGGAAAAAAGCCAACACAGTAGATACTTACTAATTTTGCAATGGAAAATTTGTGAATACACTTCCAGTAACACTGCTGTTACAAGGGCCATGTATCATCATGTATCATTTAATAAGGAATGTATTTTATGTGTGGTGGCACATGATAGCCTTTGAAATTCTCCATCTCTTCACATGTATATGTATCAGCAGATTCTTCCAGTTCTCACTCTGTATTTTCTTGATTTGCAATTCAGCTTTCATTATTGATAGAGTCTTGGAACTTGCATGCCACAGAGAAGTCCCAAGAGTGTAGATTTATCCATGGAATTACACCAAGAATAAATTGGACCTCAGAGGCAGCACTCACAAGGGTATGAACTACTGGCCAGGGTCCAAAGTTTCTGTACTTTGGTTATTTCCATTTACTTTAGTTTAACTTGATTAGATTCCAGCACTTGGTAAACCTTATCTTCTTATTTATTTATTTTTTTTTTAAGGAATATGTTTGCATGTCAAGTACATTTTTCACATCCTTGCTCAACCTCTACAAAAGGCTCTTAATAGAAAGGGAACTTGCAGCTTTGCCTGTAATATTGCAAGAACCAAAATTTCACTACATCTTAGGAATCAGCACAGGGTGATGAAAGAACATGGTGCAATTATCCAGGTGAGCTATTAACTGAAATATTAGATTATTAATGGGTTCAGATTATTTCCTGCAGTGTCACTGAACACACTGTTCCTACAGTCTTCCAGTATGACACAATGCTTGTGATTGGTAGTGGCTGTTAGGTGCAAGCCCAGGAATGACGGCATCCTGCCCTCAAATCATGGAATCATAGAATCAATAAGGTTGGAGAAGACCTCAAAGATCATCAAGTCCAACCTGTCACCACAGACCTCATGACTACATAACCATGGCACCAAGTGCCACGTCCAATCCCCTCTTGAACACCTCCAGGGATGGTGACTCCACCACCTCCCTGGGCAGCACATTCCAACAGCTAAAATCCTTCCTCTGCCTACTGCTTCACTTAACTCCTGGTAACACTATCATTCCTTCAACAACCTTAAAACCTCTCCACTTTCTTTATCTTGCCATTGTTACCTAATGATGACTTTGTTCTTAAGAACATGCTTGTACTGAACTTTAAGAAAAAAGAGGAAAGGAAAGGACAGCAGCTGTGGAATGAAATGAGGGGAAAATGACTTTGTAACAAACAGTGGCTTCTGCCACCATTTACTGAATAGTGCAGAGTTCAGTTTTTAAAACTGGAAATTAACTCATCTTTCACTCAGACTGGAATTTTTAATAAGGCTGAGACATTAAAAAAAAAAATCCCCAAAAACCAAATAATAAACAAAAATGACATCTCAGATTGCTGGCAGTGTTTTACAGCATTTGAGGATTTGTTAGAATTTTGTCCTTGTGAGCAACTATGTCCTTGGGGAGCGTCCTATAGAAATCCAAAGAGTTCTCCTTTTAAGGTCTGATTCAAACACCAATGAAGGCAAGGGGAAAAAAAAAAAAAACCAACAACCTCCTGTCGACTCCATAGGATGAATTTGGGCTCATGTAGTAGTCAGTTCAGTGGCACCTAATTTTTCACTTCTGACAGAAAATTAGAATTGATCAATTGATAAAATTAATGTGCGAGGATTTCTGTGAAATTGTTTCAGGATATATTTCACTGTTTGTTTTTCTTAAGCTCATGCCATTTGCTGTTCACAGATACTCAGGCCAACTTACAGTTTAGTCCTGCAAATGTTTGAAAATATCAGAAATGTCGAAGTATTTTGGGATGAATGATCAATCATCTAGAAATCCATCACAAAAGTCCATTATACAGTAGCTGTCATCATTCCAGTTTTTTGTTTAAAGAGTATCAGCTACTCAATTGGAAACATGAACTGCATTCAAGATTTGTGCTAAAGCTAAGGTTATAAATCACCTTCTACAGAAAAGAAATATTTCTGGACACCAAATAATCAATTATAGAGATTTCCAAAACCCCAGACATTTAAATTTGAGCATCAGTACCATTATTTTTTTTTCCACTAAAGCATTAACATCTACATGTGTATATACAGCTACACAAACTGTACAGAAAATTAAGTGCTATGTTAACAAGATGACAAGAGCTAAAATAAATGTCTGGGCTCAGCACAGCAAAAATCATCCAAAAGCAGCTGATTCAGAGAAGATGTTTGTACGTAGAAGTACAGAATTGTGATACAGCTGACCCAGAAGCCAAGGGGGTTGTGGCTGTGCAACACTCACCTACACTGTGTTGCAGGATACTGAAACTGCAGCAGGAACAGCAGGATGGGCAATGTGGCCATACTTCTGCTGCCAGTCAACAAATTAATAAATGGTATGAATGGTAGATTTTGTTAGCATAATGACCAGAAACTGTGACTAATAAAGAGCAGACAACTACTTATTCTGCTCTTGCTGAGATGGTTTGGATCATTCTCAGCTCATGGGCCCACCGGATGTCTATGGGCAGTAACATCTTCAGTGGTTGCATCCAAATCTCATGAATCAGAAATCCAAGCCCACATACCAGTTTTGTGAGATATAAGCAGCTTTAACATGCAGAATTCATGCCAGCTACACTTTCATACTGAGTGGTCATGGAAGAAGCAGGAACAGTAGAGTATAAAGTGACCATAGGTAAGGAAAGGATTTGGTTAGGGCAGTTTTATAACCGTACTTGGCAATGCAGAAGAAGTGAAGTTAATCTGCATTCTTCACTCAGAGAACAGGAGGGAGTTTCACTTTCAGCTCACTCCCTTCTTCAGAGCTGCACAATAGGGTGGATTCATTGTTGTGGTTTTTCGCATTATCCAGATGCAACACATGTTGAAGATGGCTGGCAGGAGAATACTCAGCCCAGTGCAAAGCTGTGCTGACCTAACAGAGCAAATCCCATGTTCCAGCCTCCCACACACTGTGGTCCTGCACATGCTTCTCTGTTGCACAATAGCCATATTAATAGTCATTTACCAGAGATACCTCTTCCCATCCTTATTACTTAGGTCACATGCTGCATTCATTGCTCAGCAATCTAGAGCTGCGGTTTTCACCCTAACTGTGGGCTGAAGGAATATTCTTGCAGAGCACATTCTTCTGTCTTTGTGCCTTACAGGGTATGGAGGGAACTGGAGAATGAAGAAGAAACAACAGAAGGGATGCTCTCAGGTAATGGAGAATTCCCCCACTTCAGCTCTGTGCAATAGGTCCACATGTGTAAGCAAAAGACAATTTCAGGTGAAAATCAATATTCCTTTGTGGGAGTCAGAACTGAATCAGGATTGACGCTGATTTCAAATGCAGATGCTGGCACAGAGTAAAATTATTTTTCAAACACCAAAGTTTTCCCTGGTAAAGTGTTTAAGATTGCATTTTCAGGCTAGAAGGAAAAAGTGATGAAAAGTTCTTAAAATTGAAGAAACAAAATCCCTGATTCTCATCCAGAGCCCTGCAAAACAAGAACCCATATGGTAATGGCTAATCTTAGGAGAATGGAGGGGGATAAAATGGGTGCATTTTCCTTCCTCTCTCTCTCCCTTTTCCCCCTTTGTTTTTTAAAGCTGCACATAATATGTCACAGAAGGGTCTCTGCCAAAGAGATGTTTTCAGCCTCATTCACCAACAGCACACATCTCATACGTTATTTGTTGTGGCTCTGTCAGGAAATGGTTACATGGTAGTTAGCAGAAGACACTACACAGCTCCAAGCAATGCAGTGCAGATGTGTTAGTCCAGGTCTCAAAAGTGGCATTGCCCTGTTTTCAAGTGGGCTTTGTGAGACCAGTGCAAGCCTTTTACTCTTGTGATGGCCCTCTGTTCTTCAGAAAGTCCTTTTAGCCTGTTCAGCTTTGCAAAGTGTTAAATGATGCAATGTAGGCAAAGTGTGAATGCTTCTGTCCAGTTTTAAAATGCCTTTCCATGTTATCTTGGGAGCAATGCCCATCCTTGGTTAGTCCATGCTTTGTACTGTGTTTAAAGCAACTGTGATCCTAACTAGTTCTTCTGTGCCTGGAGAAAATAAACCAGTCAAGGACTAATCATATAAATGTTATTAATAAGTGTTATTAATGATTGGTTTTAACTGTTAAATGACCTATAGGCATTAAATAAGAAAAGGTCCCTGGTTTCCCAAGCAGGCTCTGCAAACTAAATAAGTCTTCTTAAGAAGCTTGTTATCTGGGTAGACCCTTCAGAAGGATATCCTATGTTTCCAGCTCTCTATCATAGATGGTCTTTCCCCATGCTTTACAAGAAAAACAGCTCCCTTGGCAACAAGTTCAGTCATTTCACCTTCATACCCAAGCAGCTTTACACTTCTAGAAAGCCACTGGTTACTCATCTGGGGAAGGATTTTCACAGTGGAGCTTGGCAGATCTGTTAACTTTCATCCTGAAAATTCAAGCCTTAGGAGAAAATAGGACTATAAAACACACTGTCAGCATACAGGATGCACAAAAGTGACAATTCAAAGATGTCTTACAAATTCAAGGAATGTACAAAAATTTCAGACAGTTGGTGCTTGTTAGCTGTGATAGCTGGCAATCTATCCTTTTCTCAACTTGTAGCTGGCATAATATATGGTGATGTAATGAAATCATCATTATCATTCAGCTATGATGTAAGTCAATCATATTTAAGTCCATAATGTAAGTCCACAATGTAAGTTCATAATGCAAGAAAACCCAGAAGGCCAGCCGTATGGTGAGCTGCACCAAAAGAAGTGTGACCAGCAGAACCAGTGACATGATTTACCCCGCCTCTGCTCCTGTGACACCCCACCTAAGTACTGCATCCAGTTCTGGTGTCCCCGGCACAAGAAAGACATCAAACTGTTGGAGCAGATCCAGGGGAAGGCCACAAAGATGATTACAGGGCTGGAGAACCACTCCTATGGGGCCAGGCTGTGAGAGTTAGGGCTGTTCAGCCTGGAGAAGAGAAGGCTCCAGGGAGACCTCATGGCAGCCTTCCTGTACGTGAAGGGGGCTACAAGTCAGAAAGAGCCTTTTTACAAGGGCTTGTTGTGATACAATGAGAGGGAATGGATTGAACTTAGAGGAGGGTAGACTTAGACAAGCTATTAGGAAGAAATTCTTCACAGTAAGGGTGGTGAGACACTGGAACAGATTGCCCAAGGAGGGTATGGATGACCCCTCCCTGGAGATGTTCAAGGCCAGGTTGGAGAAGACCTTGTCTAGTAGAACTTTAGCTGGTGGAAAGTGCCCCAGCCCATGCTGGGGGTGTTGGAACTAGGAGATCTTTAAGGTCCCTTCCAACTCAAACTATTCTATGATATAATTAAATTAATTGCTGCTGATTTCTCTAAGAACTGTCTGGATCCAGACCAATGGAAGACAAATAATTTAGTGAAGTATCTTGTTATGAATCCTCAAATACATCCACCACCTGCTGTACGGTGCCAATTGTTCACATAGACAGTTTTGGGAGAAATTTACTCTTCATTTATATTTTTTAATTTGATAGTAACTGGTTCTCACTTACCAATTACTTCTTGAGCCTACTAATCCCTTTTATACTAGATTGGGAGAAAAGGTCATTGCGTGACTCCACAAGGCAGCAACTGCCGTGTTCATCTGGATGATGAAGAGTCAAAGATGCTCGCAGGTTTCTGTTTGCGTTCTGTTTAGTATGTAAAGGCTCCCATAAAATTCCTTACAAGTGGAACTGGAAAAAGCAAGGGAGCAAAGAGAACCATTAGAAATGCTTTTGTGTCCAAATCCAAACATTGCAAATAAATATGAAATATACAGATTTATTTAGTTAGTTAGTTAGTTAGTTATTCAGAACTCAGAAACAGTAAAAAAAACTTGAAGTATTTTGGATTCTCTGTCTTGATTTAAGCTAATGCTGCTGTTCTCAATGTATTTTAGCAGGTTAGAGGTGTCTGCCAGAGATGGAGTTCAGAGAAATCACTTGGTCTCTTCCATGAGAAGCCTCATTTCATAGAACTGATGCTGTCTATAATCTTGCTGAGCCACGAGACGCAGAGAAAAGAAATTTAAACCAGTCAAGATAGTTCTGAAAGATGAAAGTTATTTCCATAATAATTCTGCTTTGAGTGTTGTGGAGGGTTTTTGTTTGGTTTGATTTGGTTTGGTTTCTTTCTTTGGGGGTGATGGTGGGTTTTGATTTGTTGTGGTTTGGTTTGTTTGGGGTTTTTTGGGGGGGGGATTTTTTTGGGGTTTGATGGTTTGGGTTTTTTTGGGTTTGTTTTTCAGTATTTTAAAATAATAGTAGTAGTAGTAGTAGTAGTAGTAGTAGTAGTAGTAATAATAATAATAATAATAATAAATAAACCCAGAGTTTTCTGGGCTATTTTGGAAGAAGAAGTCTGTTTACCTGACAACTTAATTTTCTGCTCTAAAATAGCTCTTCTGGGTGGTGCTCTGCTTTTATTTTTCTTTATTTTTCTTATTTTATTTCTTATTTTTCTTTTCTTTTTTTAATTAGTGTTTTTTTTTCCCTGGGAAGAACACAACACAGTTACTTTTAAAACCCTGTTGTTCTCTGGTGAGTAATTTGTATCTGTTCATCGCACACCCATGCCATGTTTAATTATGTTGGCTCAAACAAAGGAGAAGATATTTTTCTGAAGTGAGAAATTACATGAGTGAGAGCCATGCTCAGGAGACAAAGGAAAGGAGCAGTGTGTTTCTATGGTATGAGAACAGTTGGGTGTTCTACAGAATCACAGAATAATAGGGGTTGGAATGGACCTCTGGAGATTGTCTAGTCCAACCTTTGTACCAGAGCAGGGTCACCCAGAGCAGGTTTCACAGGACAGCATTCAGTTGGGTTTTGAATGACTCTACCGCCACTTTGGGCACCCCTATTCCAGTGCTCCATCACCCTCAGAGTAAAGTTCCTTCTCATGATTAGATAGAACTTCCTATGCTCAATTTTGTGCCATTTTTGGAGTATTCTTTTGTATGAGCTATACTGGGAGAATTCTCCTGTATGAGTTATATTGGGAGAATTCCCCTGTATGAGCTATGCTGGGAGAATTCCCCTGTATGAGCTATGCTGGGAGAATTCCCCTGTATGAGCTATAATGGGAGAATTCCCCTGTATGAGCTATACTGGGAGAATTCCCCTGTATGAGCTATGCTGGGAGAATTCCCCTGTATGAGCTATAATGGGAGAATTCCCCTGTATGAGCTATACTGGGAGAATCCTCCTATATAGCCCCTGCATTAGAATGTACACCTTTGTTGCTGCTGTTAAGTTCACGTATTATACAGTGAACCACCAAAATGCAGTATTATCTTGTTTAAAAAGCATTAAATGTAAATTGACATACAGTAATTTTATTTATTTTTGATTAGCATGTAAACCATATATTAATTACATCAGAACTTGAGCAATTATTTAAATATGCCCCTAGAGTACAATGCCGCTTAGGAACCGACTCCCTTCTGATGTCGTGTGAGGGCTTTTTATAGTGCAACATGGAAAATAACAGCTAATTTGTAACATACACACATACATATGAAACACATTATTTTTAGAGAATTATTTAATTTTTTTTTACTGTGTATTTTGAAATAATGTGTGTATATTCATTTAACACAACTTGAGCTCTTGGAAAACTCATCTCAGATTCCAATTAATATACATTACTTCTAAAGCAAAATACCGAAGATGAGGGTTGATGTTGCCATAAGCATTTTAATCAGCATCACTATGGCAAAAGCTATGGAGGTCTTAGAAATATTTCTGCATGCTAAGGATAAAGTTTTGCATTAAGTTGGACTAATCTCAGCCACCTGGTATTTCTATTGACTTAGCCTATAGTCTAGCTTTGGCTGTGGTATTAAACATAGAGGAGGAGGCGCCAGCCTGGGAGGTTTTTTCCCCACTGCTTGCCTCTTAGAGTCACAGCAGCATGTAAGTCTCCAGTTGACATTTGTCCCTTGAGGTGCCACTATATCCCTTCACAGAATCACCAAGGTTGGAAGAGACCTCAAAGATCATCAAGTCCTACCTGTCACCACAGACCAAGTGCCATGTCCAATCCCCTCTTAAACACCTCCAGGGATGGTGACTCCACCACCTCCCTGTGCTGCCCATTCCTATGTCTAACAACCCTCTCAGTGAAGAACTTTCTCCTCACCTCCACCCTAAACTTGATACTGTGTCCTCTTGTTCTGGTGCTGGTTGCCTGGGGGAGGAGACCAACGCCCTCTTGGCTACAACCACCTTTCAGGTAGTTATAGACAACAATAAGGTCTCCCCTGAGCCTCCTCTTCTCTAGGCTAAACTTAAGTAAGTGTTCAGCTGCTCAGATAATTTGGGTCTTCTTTTTTTTTTTTTTTATGTACTATTTTGTGGGTTTGGTGTGTGTGGGTTATTATTTTTTCTACTTTTTCCTCTCTCACACTTTTTTTTTTTTTAATTGAAGGAGGGGAGTTTGGGAAAATTGTGTTGGCTGTTGCAAGAACAGCCTGTACTTTGTCTCTATGCTTGACCCCACATTCTTTCTTTTATATGAGATGAAATTCATTTTCCTTGGGCTAGCATAAAATGAGAACACCATGGCAGTTTGTATCGTTGGCAGAGGTGAAGGGTGGGCTGGAGTGGATGATCTAATTGGACTCCTCCATCTTGAAGTTCTTGCATGCTGTGAAGTTCTGTGATGAGCTGTTGGTTTAATTTTACAAGACCTCGGTGGCCAGCTTGTGAAATCTGGCTAGCGAGAACATAATGGAACTTACTGCACTGTTGTGGCTGGGTTTGCTGTGCTGTTTGTTTGTTTAAGAAAGTGTGTTTTCAGTACAGTAGAATAGAATAGAATAGAATAGAATAGAATAGAATAGACCAGACCAGGTTGGAAAAGACCTTTGAGATCATCACATCCAACCCATCATCCAACACCATCTAATCAACTAAACCATGGCACCAAGCCCCCCATCAAGTCTCCTGCTAAACAGCTCCAGTGGTGGTGACTGCACCACCTCCCTGGGCAGCCCAATCCAATGGAAAATCACTCTCTCTATGAAGAATTTCTTCCGAACATCCAGCCTAAACCTCCCCTGGCACAGCTTGAGACTCTTTCCTCTTGTTCTGGTGCTGGTTGCCTGGGAGAAGAGACTAGCCCCCACCTGGCTACAACCTCCCTTCAGGTAGTTGTAGAGAGCAATAAGGTCTCCCCTGAGCCTCTTCTTCTCCAGGCTAAGCAACCCCAGCTCCCTAAGCCTCTCCTCATAGGGCTTGTGCTTGAGACCTCTCCCCAGCCTTGTTGCCCTTCTCTGGACACATTCCAGCAACTCAACATCTTTCCTAAACTGAGGGACCCAGAACTGGATGCAGTACTCAAGGTGTGGCCTAACCAGTGCCGAGTACAGGGGGAGAATGACCTCCCTGCTCAAGCTGGCCTCACTATTCATTGTTCTATGCCCAGGGGAATTAGCCTGAAAAAGCTAAAACAGGTAAGAGAAAGACACATTCTATTTGCCTTTATGTGTTGTAGATTTCTGAATCTTGAGTTATGATTGCTGCTGTGAGGATATTACTGCAGTCCTATCACCATTAAAACAGAAACATTCTGGAAAAGTAAGTAAATTACTAGATGACTATATAAAAATAACTTAAAATTCTCTCCTCTTGACCCCTCAAAATGCACTTGCCAGATCATGGCCTTATTTGCACCGTGGTACAGAAAGAGTGATAAATTGCTCAGAAGATCAAAACAATTAAGTAGTTCTTATGGCTAAGAATGGCTTTTAAAACTGAAAAATTGACTTGTGTTTAGCACTCAACACCTACACACAAAAATACATAACACAAAGGAGGTAATCTTTAAAACTGGCATACAAATGAGGTAATGTTTTTCAGACAACTGTATGCACAGTATGGCAAGAGATCAATAAGAGATCAATAACAACTGGGGGGGGGCGGAGAACCAACAAAACAAACAAACCCAGCACCCACCTAAAACTTCTCAACTGCTAGCAATAATGAAGTACCAAGTTGCAAATGGGTTTTGGCTTGTTTGTGTCACCTATCTTGTGTAGTTTCATACATCAGGCTCTTATCTTGGCACTAGAATTGAAACAGAATCATAGAATAGAATCATAGAATCAAGCAGGTTGGAAAAGACCTCAGAGATCATCAAGTCCAAACTATCACCAAGACCAACCCCCTCCTGGCTACAGCCTCCCTTCAGGTAGTTGTAGACAGCAATAAGATCTCCCCTGAGCCTCCTCTTCTCCAGGCTAAACAACCCTAGCTCTCTCAGCCTCTCCTCACAGGGCTTGTCTCGAGACCTCTCACCAGCCTCGTTGCCCTGCTCTGGACATGTTCAAGTGCCTCAATATACTTCTTAAACTGAGGAGCCCAGAACTGGACACAATAAATATTGTACAGTGTGACAATATACACATTTACAATTCATGGCATCTATGCCAAAACCAAGAGACCTCTGCAGAATGTTAAAAGAGGCTTTGATAATACTGAGTAGAGTGGAAGCAGAGCTGTGTGTACGCTGCCTATGCATGCACATGTATGGTGTCCTCGCACATATCCAAGCAGACACATGTGCATACATGAAACTCAGTAACAAAATGTTGGTTTTAAAAGCATGAAGTTGGCCTCAGGAGCTAAGAAACTGAATTTGTGAGCTGTTAAATGTCAGAGCTGACCTCTGGGAGTTTGAGGAGGGATGATGTGGTGAAGGGCAGGCTTCAGGTCATGTTTTATACAAGAAGTTTAATTGTTCTGGCGAGGAAGCAAAAGTGACTCATTTACTTGAAGTGGGTCCCTATCTCCCAATGCAGATTTCGAATGGGGGAGGATACTGCTAGCAATAATATCTTTAAAAGAATTGGACTGGTTTACTTCAGTATTTTAACTACTTCCATTCAGATTCATTTGTTTTGGACACATAATTTGATACTGTTCCAATAATAGCAAAACCCAGTGCTTTTGTCACCCTTCTTGAACCCATGCAAGTCTTTTCATTGTGTTTAAACCAGAGGGGTTCTGCCAAAGAAAATTGTAAGCAAGTGGACTCTTTCTGAGCCTTTTATTGAAAAATGTAATAAACTATTTAACTGTATAGATTGTAAAGTCATCGTGACATCGGGGTTGTGGTGTTGCTCTTTTCGGTTTCACTCCTGTCTCAGAAAGCTCCCTCGACAGATGCAGTATGTGCATTTTGAGCTATGACAAAAGCCACATAACATGTATCTGTAAATAAATAAACCACACATTTTACTTTTTTTTTTAATTAGCATCTAGTTCATTAACGAAACACTGTCATTCAGTTCAGTGCTGCTTGTCTGTGTCCAGCTTTGTCCAAGCTCTTATTTCTTGGTTACCTTTCATAACCTCCAGAGTCAATTTTGAAAGCTGCTATCTACAACTGCCCAAAGGGAGGTTGTAGGCAGGTGGGGCTGGTCTCTTCTCCCAGGCAACCAGCACCAGAACAAGAGGACACAGTCTCAAGCTGCACCAGGGGAGGTTTAGACTGGATGCTAGGAAGAAATTCTTCACAGAGAGAGTGATTGCCCATTGGAATGGGCTGTCCGGGGTGGTGGCGGAGTTGCCATCACTGGAGGTGTTAAGGAGGATACTTTATGGGGTGCTTGGTGTCATGGTTTAGTTGATTGGATGGTGTTGGATGATAGGTTGGACACGATAATCTTGAAGGTCTCTTCCAACCTGGTTTATTCTATTCTATTCTAGTCTAGTCTATTCTGTTCTGTTCTATTCTATTTCCTGCTTTCTGAGCAGTTTATAATTAGGAAAAAGAAAAGGTAAAAATTTTAATTATTAGAAGCTTTTGCTGTTTCAAATGCTTTTATCAATCATAAAGGGATGAATACATTATCACTGAAATGTGACAACACTCTACCACTGGGCCCTTGGCCATAGACCTTTGAAATCATAATGAGTTTTGTTACAGAGAAAGGGAAAGGTCCAAAGACCTTGATACCATGCTAAGTACTCGTTTTGTGCAGGGGGAGCAATGCAATCTATGTTTTCAAACCCACAGCTAAGGCTGTGTTTCAAGATGCCTAGAAAATCTTTTCACCATCACAGAAAAGGTGCCTTTTCAGAGAAGTTATTGAGGCCAAAGCTAAAAAATACATAAACTATAAAGTGGACATTTCTAATCATGGTAAATCATAGAAATAGAGAGAGGAAGGGACTTCCAAAAAGTCCTACCTTCAGCCTGAAGCAGAATTACCAGCTCTCCAATGTGCAGAGGCAGTCCTCCCTTTTCCAGAAGGTGAAATAATGCTCATATGGGTTTGTTGTTCATTTAAAATAGAACAAACCAGGTTGGAAGTGACCTTCGAGATCATCAAGTCCAACCTATCATCCCACACTATCTAATGAACTAAACCATGGCACCAAGAACCCCGTCAAGTCTCCTAAACATCTCCATTTAATGATATGAGCCTCAGAATCAGTTCCTGGTATTTCTTTAATGGGGGTGATTAACAGACTGCCTTAAAGTACAAGTCCCATGACTCTTGTTGGCACAAGGCAAAATTCCTACTTCAGAAATGATACTGTGCCTGGCAAACATAATGTTGACTTAGTTAAAAACCAAGAGAATTCTCTGAAAATGTGGCTTACTGATGAGTAAGATGAATAAGAAAATATAAATAGAAGATATATCAATGTGTACTAAAAATTGGACCAAGCTGCGAAATCTGGAGCAGTAACCAAGCCACCCTGATGTTTACAAAGCTGACATTTAGTGCTCTTTTCAGCTCATTAAAGATACAATTGGAGACCAGTTCACAAATATTTTATCTGCCTTCCCTGAAGTTCAGGTATTGAAAAACATCTGAGAACTGTTTTCTCTGTAAGCTCAGGTGTAATAGCAGTGTTCTTGCACACACCAGAAACCTCAAGTGAAGGAAAAGAAATAAGCTATCAATTAGAATAACATCTGTTCAAAAATTGTATAGAGATGAAGATCCACCTTGTATTAGCTCTTGTTATCCTGTGATCCTATCTGGTGAATTCTTGTTTGTGCCTGAGAACCTGAAGCATTTGGCTTTACTGCAGTTCTTTCTTACAAACATTTTCTTTGGTTTCAGTAAAGACCATGCTAGCCAAAAATCTGGGCTGAAAATCTGAATCAGGGTTAACAGCTCAGTACCCAAGCACTGTATCTGAATACAGGAACATGAATCTTTATGAGAACCATAGCTCAGTGAATTCAGCCCTGTGTTATTGAAAACAACCATGGTGTACAATCTGCCTAAGAAACTCATCAAGTTCTTTCTGTTCTTACTAGTCTTGCTGGAAGGCAGGATCAGCACTTCACTGTTCAGAGAGCTAATAATCTTTTCTCACTTCCAGCTTATGTTTATTCATTTGCACTTTAAAGCCATTAGCTTCTTTGTCAGCAGTTCCATACAGAATCCACTGCTTTACTCCTTTTAAAGTGTTTATGGAGTGCAATAGTATCTCCTTCCTGCTTTTATTCTCTTGTGATAAATACTCAGTTTATTCTCATCTTCCCAATGAGTTAAACCCCTTTCTTTCTAAAGTTATATCAGTTTTAATTAACCCCTTGTAAAGATATGTAACCAAAATTATACCAAATGAGCTTTCTTCTGAGTCATAGCAATGCTTCTATATACATATATTTGCTTCTTTATATATATTTGCTTTCTACTTGGTTTTCTCTTTTGGGGAGATGGGTGTTGTCACATCCCTTTCATAAATCATAGCAGTTCTGTGATAGGGTGGTTAGGGTGTAATGTAGAAAATGTGAACAAAACAGAATATAGCACTGGTTTTGAGGACCAGATTTATAGGACAGATTCAGTTTTGGCCATCACCAGGTTCAACTTGTTGCAATTTGCAACCTACAAATTAAGCTGCAAAGCAGAACCAAGTCTTAAAGCAAAACCTAGACCTCACACTTAGCTAGCTTACTTTGTATCAAACCATAAGATTCATAAGTGCCCCTTTCATTCAACAGATTTATGAACTTAAGCCAAGGACTTGAAATATACAGTCAAAGATTTTATTTTGTAATGAAAAATGAAAACAGGTGACTTTCCCATTATTGTAATTTTACTGTAAAAGCTTTACATACATCAATCAGAGCGAAGCACCTTCTCTTCACCTCCAGCTTGAATCCTTCTGGTATGTGGAGTGTTTCAAAGCTCAACCCAAACTTAAACTTAGAAAACTGCACTTACCTTCGTCATACACTAGGAATAAACAGATGACTCAGACTCAGGGGCAGCAGAGATTATTTTTTTTCTCTTCTTTGTGTAACCAACCAACCTTTTTGGTTGTTTCTGCGAAAGGGGTTTTCACAAGTTGTTTTTAATCTTTCCTCCAGCAATGTACCATTCTTTTTCATAACTGAATTCCACATTATTCTTTCCTGACAGCTCTTATGAACATTTCCTGATGTCTGAGAAGTGCAAGCACTAATAGACCTGATTAGATAAGCAAATATGAATGTGCCCTTAAAATGAAGGGAGAAGCTCACATTGTTTTTATTGCATTTCTTCCAAAGATGCAACATGTCTTCCTGATCTTCTGATGCCAGTTAGAATCGACATGTGAAAATGAGTCCAAGCAAAGTCAAATGCTGTACTTGGAGAAGTATCATCATCAAGGAGGTATGTTTATTTTGTACACAAAGGAGGTAATGGGTCTGCATATCATATAATTACTTTTTGGAACTCATTACAATCTAACATTGTGAAAGCCAAAAATTTATAGGGATTCTTTGAGTGACAGACTAACTCATTAGGGCTAGGTCCAGTGCCATTGAGACCAATAGAATCTCCAACTCAGGTGGCTCCCTAAGCTCTTAGAGACTGAGAAGCTACATAAAAGAAAAAATATTGTTTATGTCTGCTGCAACCACTGTCAAAGATAGGCTAGTGAATTAAAAAAAACTTTGACTTGCCTCTGAGTGATTTTCATAGGGATTTAGGTAATCAAATTCAACAATACAGTGACCTGTGGTAAACAAATGCTCCAATGTACTTATGAATGGCCATATCTGTAGATACAGCTTTTGAGTCTTGAATGGGTTAATTAATGCAAGGAGATATTTTGGGGTCAAATTTGTGCAGATATACAGAACTTTTACATCTGTGGGTGTGTGCCAGCATTCTGAGAAAAGGATAACATACACATTTATCTCCCTGGTACATGGATTTGTCTGCTCAAAAGCTGTTAGAAATTCTAGTCAAGGTACACCCCAGAAATGCTCCTCTGCAAGAGAAAACAGTGGGCAATGATGACAGATGGACTTGCACTTAGTGGTAATAAAGTAAAAAAACAAAAAAATTAACAGTATTCCTTAGTAGCAAAGAGAAATCAAAGCAATGTGTTTTGGGCAAGTAAATGCTTTCAAACCTCATTGTTTATTTAGACCTATTGCAGCTACAAAATGGAAGTAGGAATCTTCAGTGAAGAACCTCTTTAGTGAACAGCCTCTCTAGTGAGACTTAACAGACAGTTTCTTCTTGGTTGTGCCAAAAATAGAAGCTCTTTCATCTGAGCACAGCCATCTACTAGAAGTGTGCAAACAGCTAAAGAAATAAAAGCCCCCTCAGTTTTGATTTATTTCTGGTTTCTTGGGATTCTACTGTCACAAACAGAACTGTAGGTCCCTGACTTAAGGGAAATCTAAGAGGTAAAGTTTATGTAGCAAAAGGCAACAATTTCAACATTTACTGGAAAAACTCTTGGCAGTCAACATGGCCAAAGCAGTGTGTGGAGTGGTGGCCAGAGAATATCCAGGAGTGCCTGGATGAGGCACTGTTTCAGCAAGTCTTTCCTTTACTCTTCATTAAAAGAATTTCTATGTAGCTGCAAATAAAATCTAGAGCTGCCTTGGAGTCAGTCTTCAAGGATGGACAGGACTAGGAACATAAATGGACATACACTGTACTGGTTTTGGATCACAATGGAAACATGTGCTTTGATTTTTGGAAGGGCTCAGGTTAGTTTCTATTTGGCACAATAGTTCAATACAACTTTAGAATTCAAATAGGTTGAACTGGCTTTCTAGTAGCTCTTCTGTAAGGCTGACCAGTTCAATGTGACTTTAAATTCCATCAAAAGACATGCAGTGACTAGGTTCTGAATTAGAGCAGCCTTCACAAACCACTCAACAGAATTTAATATACTAGCATGGAAAACATGGCTTCAGAGGAATTCAAGATTACGTGCATAGAACAATTTATTCTTGTCAGTTGATGATTCTCTTTGTGTTGCTGGGGAAGGGGTGATGAGGATTTGTTTTAAATGACTGTTCCTCAGCACTGCTTCACAATGTTGCTTTTCATAACAATGTGGTGAGCTATCTAAAGCCTGCTTTATATGATGTGTTTGGAAGTGCATTCACAATAATGAATGGGTACTGGAAATTCATCAAGTCGTACAGAGGCAGATACTGTGAGGCAATGAATTAACAACAATAATAGCATCTGATGTCGTGGGTTATTTTCATTCTAAAATAAACTAACTCATGTACAATACATGCCACTTGACATTTTTTTTTTAACCCTTTTCCCCTTTTGGGTGCAGACAAACGAAACCCAAGCATGCTGTTAAGAGGTAGTATTTTTAGGAAGAAGTTTTACAAATGCAATTACAGCAAGAAGTTGTTGCTTAGATTGCACATGGGTAAACACGTGCTTTCACACCAAGGGAAAAGTTTAGCTTGGCAGCTGAGGCTGAGAAGCATGACTCCGATCTCACTTAAAGCCAAAACTGCAGAAACTCAAGCCATTTCCAAAAATAACATCAAAATTAGAGCCTTGAACCTCCTCAGACTGGTCATGCTGGGAATGACGATCCTGGGGACCAACAAAGCTACTGAGTCCCCCATGGAAACATTTTTGTGTGCTGATTTTGTGCTTCAGCCATGGAGAAAGAAATAGATTTCGGCAGCTGAATACAAATATAAATCAAATTAATTCAGTCTCTTGAATTATTTTGCTATTTAAAAGTTATTATGAATTTTCAGGGCTTTTTTAGAATCATACTAACTAATACACAAGACTAAATCCTCTTAATTGACATTCATTAACAGTGAAAGCAGATTAGAGAAAATTCAAAATAACTTCCTTGCAAGCTCAGAATAAGCTCTTGAGATAGTTATGAAGCCTCAGTTAATGTAGTATCTCAGTCTCATTCTATTTTAGTGATTTTTCTTTGCAAAATCCCTCCAGTGTTAGAAAGGTAGACAATCATTGTCCTCTCTGTTTGCAAGATAGAAAACCTGCAGCCTGCTAGGAGAGTTCTATTAAGCAAGAGTGAGAAAGTTAAATTTTGGAAGGCTCTGGTGCCTTCTCAAGGCATTAAATACAGAGGTAGTGTTAGGATCTGTAGCTAGACTTTGCATTCCTTTCAGTCAAGCTTAGCATAAGACCTGGTGGGAGTTGTTCTGGATGATGGTGAATTTCCACAATGAATCCTACCACTTCAGTGTCAAAAGACTTACCTGGTGAATCCCAACAGTGCTTAGGAGACAGGGAAGTGCTAAGATCATAGAATCAACAAGGTTGGAGAAGACCTCAAAGATCATCAACTCCAACCTTTCACCCAAGACCTCATGACTACTAAAGCATGGCAACAAGTGCCATATCCAATCCCCTCTTGAACACCTCCAAGGACAGTGACTCCACCACCTCCCTGGGCAGCCTATTCCAATGCCTAACAACTCTCTCTGTGAAGAAGCCTAAACTTCCTCTGGTGCAGCTTGAGACTGTGTCCTCTTGTTCTGGTGCTGTTTGCCTGGGAGAAGAGACCAACCCCCTGCTGGCAACAACCACCCTTCAGGTAGTTGTAGACAGCAATAAGGTCTCCCCTGAGATGTACACTACCTGACATCCTATCACTACCTGACATCCTGAAAGGTTCCTCAACAGATTTCCTCTTGGTCCCCTTAAGATACTGCAAGGCCACAGTAAGGTCTCCTCAGAACCTTCTCTTCTCCAGACTGATCAACCCCAACTCTTTCAGTCTGTCTCCAAGTAGACTAGATTCCTCTGCAATGCAGGTAACAATATAAAGACTAGGAAGGTTATCTTTAGAGCCCTTTCTCTTGCATAGGACTGCAGCCAGGACCTCTAAGAACTCGCAAAAGAAAAGTTGTTTAGTTGTTTTACTTTTTTGCAGCCATGAAAGGGAGGAGAAAGGACCTTTTGCTACTGCAGACCCATGCTAAATGCTCACTATCTTAGCAATGCTGACATGCACATGAGCAAAAGCCCCTTTCTCCTAGTCCAAAAGGGACAGTGAGTGTCTCTGAGGGATGTGAAGTTGGTTCAGTTACAGCTTGTAGTCTGTTTCGCAGTAGGAAGCAAGGATGAAACACCATTTTAAAGAGGCATTTCAAATTAACCCCCACCCAAGCATAACTAGAGTCTCAGGGGGCACTCTCCATTCAGCAGTTCTTAATGTGGGCTGTGTGCAAATAGCACTAGCTAGCACAACATTATTTAACCTTTAGTGTGTTTATGTGGCAGTAGAATAAGTTTTGATTTTCCCGTTTATAGAGATTCTGCTGGGAGAAGCAACATATTTCACACTAGCCATTGCAGTTCCTGAGCAGAGCAATAAAGGAGAGTGATGGATAATGCACCCTCTCACTGCCTCTCCTTTACTATGCATTTCTACATAAAAGTATTTTCAGTATTTTGAGAAGGAAGTGCTGACAATCAGGACTGGTGTTTATGAAACTCCAGACTCTATGCAAGAGGCCCCAGACACAAATACTCTTCCTCACAGAAGGAACTGTTTCTTTACCTCTTTCACCTCTTTAGAGCCATTCCATACAACTCCTTTGTAGGTGTTTTGCTACTGAACATATTTTATTTAGTTTCTCCATCATAAATTAGAAACAAAACCAAAAGCAAACAACCAAAAAAACCCTCAGAAACTCAGAAGGATGCCTGAAGATCTGAGACAGGAAGTTTTTGTCCAATGAAAAACAAAGAAAGAGTTAGGGTTCTATTCAAAGCTTGTCCAGCATTGCATGTTTATCAGTATTCCTCTTTGTGCTGGGAACTATTTGGTTGCTCTATGCATTCTGTTGTGGTTTTTCAAAGCTTCAGTGTGAGGAATAGCAGTTGTTTGTTCATCATTAACAAAAACTGTTTACAGTACTCCATAGCTGTATAGTGCTGTCAAACGCACTACTGGATTTAACAGGGCCACTCATGCACTTAAAAGTTGCTTACATACTTTGCTGAATCAGGGCTTAAGTGAACTGCCTTAAAAATCACTCTAGATGTCTGAGAAGCCAGAACTCCTGACTCCTATTTCTGTGCATTAACCACAAGATTATCTTTCACCTCCTGGGAGATTCAAGCTCAGTGCATTTTGAAATGACCACTACTGAATGACGGATGAATGAAACGGTGCACATAAAAATAACTATGATCAGAAGTGTTCCCTCAAAGTGAACATTAGCACAATTTCCATTTGAACATTTCCATTGGTTTAAAATGTATTTTCCATGTTCATGTACATCTCGATTCTGGCCCAAACCAGAAGGTGAATTGCCAAAATACTGTACAAAAAGGATACTTTTGTGGTCCAAGTGCAAGCATTCAATGCTGAAAGTCTTGCAACAAAGCTTGTTCTCACAAGTTCTGTAGCCAAGTCTTGAAGATTTCAAGTGCTTAGATAGTATAAGGCCAGATCCTAGACCTCTTCATGCCAGCTGAAACTCTGACCTTAACACATACTCAGTGTCTTTCTAATCTACTATTATTGTACTACCTAAGTGTAGAAAACACCTGGTAAAATGTTGCCCTGTGCCTCCTTGGACTTGTATCTCAGAAAAGATGAAAAGAAGGAAACTTGTAAGCAGCCCAAAAGTATCCTGCAAAATCTAACACAGAACTGAGCAATTTCATCATCTTAGAAAATGGGGGGGGGGGGGGGTCGGGGGGTGTTGTTAGTAATGCACAGCTTACTAGTCATAGACCAAATTGGGGTGTACAGGACGCAGTGCTAATCGTAAACATTTTGATTGAGCAAACATCACTGCATAACATGAGTAATCTGCTCCACCTTTTCCCCCAACAATACACACACACAAATCCAACATAAAATGCCAACTTTGAAGAGCTACCAGCTTCCCTTATAAACTCATATGTAGTATCAGTTAGATATGTGTGGTTAGGACAGCAATGAATTTAGTCAGCTTTGGTTTAGTCAGCTTTAGTCAGCCCAGCCACCACAGACACAGAGAAGAGAGTTGGGTGCACATACAACAGCAGCAGGCAGAATGCTTCATGTATCTGCAGTAGCTTCTTTCTACCTGCGCTCTGCCTAGATTTGTGACTGCTCCAAACAGTAATACACACACACTGTGTTGCTTGCATAGTTGTTGAATAATATTTGCTGCCGGACCTATAACAATCTGGTAGGCAGGGTGGAGTACATGTGCAAAAGAAAAATGGCTGCTGACACATGCTCATGTGGAGTGGCCCAGGGTTAATACAGAATTAATGACCTCCCATGCCATTTGCATCATAAGCATCTCTTTGTAAACGAATCCAGGGTCATTTTTCTTTTCCCAGCTTCAGATGAAGTGAAAGTATGCAGTAATACACAGAATCTTCTGCTACAAACATGAATTCTATTACCTAATATTACTAGGCATTGGAGGTGAAAGACAGACTGGGTTTCTAAAGCCACCCAAAGTGGATTCTGGCTACACCCTAAGGTTTACAGAAGCAGCTTGGCACCCACCATGCAGAAATCACAGGCATGCAGAAAGGAGCTGGTCTTAATGCTGCAAATGTGTTTATACTGGAACTCAAAATAAATAGGGAATAATGTGTCTTGTGTGTGCTGAACAAGTCTATGACACCAACAAATTGAGCTGTTTTGGAAAATGCTGCCTGGGGAAACTTTAGCACTAAGCTTTAAAAGGAGTGAAGCCAGAAGTGGAAAAAAAAAAAAAACACAACCCAACAACCAAAACCCCCAAAAACAACAACAAACAACCCAGAACATATTTCAAATCTGTGCATATGTTATAGGAAAACCCTAAATTAAACAGCTTGGCTGTGGGCAACACACAAATCTTCACCACTTCGTAGCTCATTAAAACGGTCACAGTTCCTGAGAAATGTAAAAAATTATCAAGCACTTAACAAACACACATCTTATTCAACAAGAGTTGAAAATTTGTGTACACTTTATAGAGCCTGAGCTATAATAACCTGGAACTGCAACAGCAGTCAGAAAGATTGTCTGAAACAAACACTCACAACTGACTGCCTTGTTAATTCCTAGTCATGATTGGAGATTTAAGCAAGCCTTGAAAGGGATTGTGCATGTAGCTTCTGTAAATCAATTGATTTTTGTGCTGAGGAAAGCAATGCATTGATTTGGAACACTGCCAAAATTAAGCTGAGCAAAATAAAAGCAGATTCTGCACAAGAGTCCTTTGTCCTTCTCTAGCAATGCTTCTGTGTTGCAATCGTATAGTCCCAGAAAGCCTCAGTGAGCACAAATAGCAATAAAACCAAAATATGCTATTTTTTTTCCTGACAAATATACTGTGGATGCAATGAAGGAATTCTTAAAACCATTTTTACCAAGTATCTGAGACAGCTTTTTTTGTTTGTTTGATGGTAAGAACCATGAGCATGTGTATATAGTAAACAGAGAGATTTTAGAAGAGTTTTGATAACTCATCCTAGGCTGCTTCAAGAGAACTGAGGCCAGCAGGTCAAGAATGGTTACTCTTGTGATACCCCATCTTGAATACTGCATGGAGTTTTGGTGTCCCTGTCATAAGAAGGACATAGAACTATTGGAGTGAGTCCAGATGAGGACCACAGGGGCTGGAGCACCTCTGCTACAGGGATAGGTTGAGGACGCTGAGGTTGTTCAGCCTGGAGAAGACTCCCAGGAGACCTTGGAGCTGCCTTTCCATATCTGAAGGCAACCTACAGGAAGGTTGGAGAGAGGCTTTTCATAAGGGTGTCTAGCAATAGGACAAGAGGAAAAGGTTTTAAGCTGAGGGAGAGTAGGTTTAGACTGGATCTTAGGAAGAAGTTCTTCAGTACAAGGGTGGTGACAGGTTGCCCAGAGAGGTTGTGGATGCCCCCCTCCCTGAAGGTGTTTAAGGCCAGGTTGGATGAGGCCTTGAGCAGCAAAGTCTAGATGAGAGGTATTCCTGCCTGTGGCAGTGAGATTGGAGCAGATGATTTCTAAGGCCCTTTCCAACCTTATCCATTCTTTGATGATTCTATAATAAGCCCAAGGAATATTTGGGTGCCTTGTTGAAGTCTCCACACCGGTTTAGTCTGAATGCCTAAGTTAGATGTAATTTCACAGCTCATGCTTGGGATCAGGTAGATCAGACAGAGACTACTAACATATGGTGGTATTTTCTAATCTACAGGAAACATGTTTATATGTGAAGCCCATATTGCACCTCAAAAAGCGAGAGTTGATTTGCAATTGCTGTCACTGTTGGCACATCACAAATTTAACATCAAAGGGGTTTGCTACTCTGTCTCCCAACTTCTTATTACATTCAAAATATCATTATTAAATCATTATATATCATTATAAACCATTCTTATATCATTATTAAATACTAACATTACTTAGATGCTAATATATAGAGAGTTATAATACATGAGTACAGAACATACTTTCCATTTACCTTGTGGCTTTATACCCTTATTTCTTTACATTACTGGTATATTCAACATACCTTTGGTAGCACACTGGTTAAGGTTTTCCTCTCTGCTGAATTTTTGTGGATGTACAAATCACTGAAGTTCTCATTCCTGTGACAGAGAATTCATGTCAATTAAGTTTTTAAATGTACGTGCAGATGTTCACACATGAGCTGGCAAAGACAACGCATCACCTCATGAGCAGGTTTTTATACAGCAAGGGGCAAGAATAATTGGCTGTTCTCTTTAGGCACAGTTCAGTTTGATTATACCTACACCTGTGTTCTGTTTTCAATAGCTGTTACTACATTCTAAATGCATGACAGACTGACAAATACTTTTTGATATGAAGATTTTTGGAAACTGAGCTCTTTCTTTTCTTTTATTCTACCTACTGCATGCATACTCATGCCATAGCTTTTTCTTCTTTCTGAGCCCTGGTTTTTCTGGCTCTAACACTCAAGGTTGTTCAGCTGCTGGTTTTTGCTTCCTATATTTGCCTTACCATTTTCTCACACTGCTTTCTGGTTTTGTCTCTGCAGACGAAGTTCAGTGTGGTCTGGATCTTAACCTTAGTAACCCTTAATATGAACTACTTGACACACAAGATTCTTTAGCACAGACTTCTTATGCACAAAGGGCACAGGGTTGGCAGAAGTACCTTGCCACAGTTGTAAAACTTGGGTCCTAAAGAAATATTAACCATAATTTCAAATTGCCACTTCAAAGATGAAAGACAGAGTGTCCTGCAGTAAAGACAACAGACAACAACTCTGCCAGTGATTGCTAGCTGTTTATTCTGTTCCAGAATTCTGAGTGACTTAGATGTCTGTGCCAAAATGTAAAATAAGGGCAATCCCTCCTATCTGCTGTTTTCCTTCCTGTGTAGTTATTAAATGCTTTGGAGTGCATGTGATCTGCACATCTGCATAACCTCTGTTTGCTGTAAGATACGAGGCCCCAGCATGGCCCAGAATTGTTGTCCTCACTCAACTAAGTAGGAAGCCTAGATTAGTCCACAGAAGCAAATACTTGTAGACTGTAATATGGGGGAGCTTCTTTGTCAGAATTTCTGAAAATAACAGGCCTATTTACTAATTTAAATTGTTTTTCTCCAAACTAATCACAGAATCATAGAACACTAGCAGTTGGAAGGGACCTTGAAAGATCATCTAGTACAATAGCCTTTCCAGAGCAGGATCACCTAGAGTAGGTCACACAGGAACCTGTCTAGGTGAATTTTGAATGTTTCCAGAGAAGGAGACTCCACAACCTCTCTGGACAGCCTGTTCCAGTGTTTTGTCACCCGCACAATGGAAAATATTTTTTTCCTTATGCTCACATGGAACCTCCTATGCTCCAGATTGCCCCCATTGCACCTTGTCCTACCATTGGATATCACTGAGAAGAGCCTGGCACCATCCTCCTGATATTTGCCCTGTACATTAACATTAATAAGGTCACCTCTCAGTCTCCTCTTCTTCACGATAAAGTGACCCTGCTCCCTCAGCCTTTCCTCATAATGGAGAGGTTCCACTCAATCATCTTTTTGGCTCTGTGCTGGACTCTTTCAAGCAGTTCCCTCTCCTTCTTGAACTGAGAGGCCCAGAACTGGACACAATATGCCAGATGTGATTCTGTCCCCTAAGATGGGTATGAGAAGGAAGAACTAAAAAACCCAAACAAACTCACAAATAAAACTCAAACCAAACTAAACACAAAGAATTGCATTGCTTGTAGTTTCCCCCTGCTGCTCCATGATAATTTTTGGTTTACAACAGGATCTCCCTTGAACTCCTAAAACTGTGTGCATTTCAGTTCCTGTTGATGATGTAGGTAGAAGACATTGTTCATTGGTTAGTGACTATGTCAAGCCTCTGGCAGCACGCTTGTTTCTCATTAAGCAAGACATTTCACAATCTCCAACAAAATGTAATTTTCTGGAAGAACTTAGTTTAAAAAGGAACTACTGTAACAAAACCACAAGGCTTGCCATTTACTCTTAGGCTATATTTTACTTTTTTGCCAGTTTCCTTTCTTTCTCTAAACATCATTAGGATACAATCTCTTTCCTAGAAAACACATTTTCCCTTCTGAGTGGAACAAACTTTCACACGGCAAAGCAGTTGGCCACTTAAAGTAGTTTTCTTGTACTAAGAGCAACAGAGTTCTTAACATTCTTCCAAAGCAACAACAACAACTTTTGTAAATCACCTTCCATCTTCTGTTTTCCAAATTAAAGAGACACTGCAAATTGAAAAACAAGATAAGGTAGGGAACATAATGATAAGTTGAGTGAGACCCAAGACAGATTGAAGAAAAGCCTTCCCCTTCTTACCCAGGGCTCTTCCCAGCTACCTTGTGTTGCCTTCTCACATCTCCTTGATTTAAACCCTTGGCTTCCACACATTTCTTGCCTCATTATCCCAGTGTGTTTCACCTGCTTTGAGCAGGGAGGACAGGTAAGTTAAGCATTAACCTCCTGACTGCCAATGCTTGGGCCCTGTAAATTGCCAAGAAAAAAACCCCACAACCCACAATAAAACCTTATTCATCTCTTCAGTTTTACAGAGATACAGCAGATGCTGTGGGTGGAAGGTTGTACTTTCACTGAACTGTTGTATCATATGCTATGAAAAGCCTGTAGATAAATAATTGAAAAAATTAAGTTACTAAGAAACTGAAAAGAAAAATAACAGTTTTGTTCTAATTTGTCCATTCATTTCCAGTGGGTTTGAATATTGTCAGGCTGATAGCTATCATTGGGTATAGAATTCCTCTTTATTATCCAGAGCACAATCATTATGGAGACAGGCTTCCCCTGCTTGTCTCACCAAGGCCCTGCCTCTCTTTTGGAAGATAATCTCTGTTGATAAAAAACTACAGTCCCTGCTGAGCCTGCAGAAATGAATTAGAAGTGGATATCTGAGTCCTAAAGAAAAAATAAATCCACAAATCTCAAAGGACACCCATGGAAAATTAGACTCCACTATTTCCATACAAATCTAACAAACCTTTAGAAGACAAAGAGAATGACTTAAAATGCATAAGGCAATCTTTGTACTCTTCCTATATTGCTCTGATACTGTACAGCTGCACATCTTATGGTGGTGCATCAAGTATTATGACCTCAATCTAGTATGCAAGACCCATTTTCTGCTCCTCACCTACAGCAAAGGGGCAAGTGTGTTTTGAGTGTTCTTCAAAATCATACCCCCTTGGGAAGGTTGAAACACTGAGTGGCATGGAGCAGGCTAGGTGGGCAAGCTCTCACTCATCGCAAACAAGGAACCTGTAGGTCCTTAAGGTCAGTCATAGAAACCATAAATTAAGAGCATGCCCAGAGCCAGCTGCCAGAGAATAGAGAAGGAGATGGCACACTACACCTCATGTCCCTGTTTATCTCCTGTGTAACAACAGTTTGTGCAGCTGGTACCATAACTCACTGTACCCACTGAGTGTCATGGGCAGGACTGATGTCCTCTCTGCCAGTTAGTTACAGATGGGCAAACCAATATCTTTCACTAGTCTCCAAAACTGTAACCTCAGTATTTTAGCTGCTGCAGGTTTTTATAGCAGGGAAAACCTTGACTACACCTTCACATCTCAGATTGAATGTGTGAAGCTGGCTGTGGGGGAAAGCAAACAAGCTACAGGTTTTGTTTGATCAACTACATATGAAAGTTATGGATGGACAATAAACAAACCATTTATCTCCCTTTTCTCTTGTTATTAAAGATACTTTCCACAGTAGAACAGTCTTTAAGGAAGGGCTGTAGGGTCAGGCTCTAAATCTAATTGAAAAAACCACCTGGTGCCTGAAAATAGTTCATACCTCAATGAACCATGAGAAACAGATGCTTCTTTGAAAAGGGATGTGGGGACTGGAGATTTATAATGTTTAAGTCAACAGGTGAAGTTAAAATCTCCAGGATCTTGAGCGTGGTCTGCTAAAACTGTAAACTTTCCATTTAGAGCATCTGCATTCTCTGTTTAATACCTAGTTCACAAGCTGACCTTAATTCCAGGTTGAGCTTGGTAACAAGATGGCTTTCCAGGCAATGTTAAAAGCACACACTATTCTTCATACTGCCTGCAAAGGGTTTAACTAAGTGCATGACCTTATGCAAAATGTTGTCCCACATTTTATTAACCATGAGTAGTCTCTGATTTCTCCCATACAAAGACAAAAGTTTGAAGCTTGATACTTAACATTTAGGTTCCCAAAGCAATTTTACATTTTTTAAAGTAAGTGGCCAGAACTGCTGGGCACCTACAGAGTCAGTGGAAACTCCCAGTGTTCAACCAGTTGTTCAATCAAACCAAAAATTAGTTGTTACTCAACTAGCAGAAAGATTTGTTAGCAGTCTTTGACACGTTCCCCAACTTGCTCCTCCTCAGGAACTTGCTCTCACATCTGCCATTCTGAAAGGGACATTTAAGAATATCAATCACAAATATTGGCTGTACCAAAACCAATAGACTGCTTAAAGACAGTCAAAGTCCAGGCAGAGTGTTGCAAGTTCTTTTTTAAAAAAAAATACATTCTACTTTTGTAGACCACTTTGTAGCAGATTAGTGGCAGGGAAATATGGTTGGCTGTGTTCAATGTATGTGAAACCAGTATAACACACAGTGTCCCTTAGTAGTCCAGTAATAGTGTCCCCTACCAGATTTCCTGTGTGCTGAATGCATTTCATTAAAATCACAGTATCACAGTATCACTATGGTTGGAAGAGACCTCAAAGATCATCAAGTCCAACCTGTCACCACAGACCTCATGACTAGACCATGGCACCAAGTGCCACGTCCAATCTCCTCTTGAACACCTCCAGGGATGGTGACTCCACCACCTCCCTGGGCAGCACATTCCAATGACAAATGACTCTCTCCGTGAAGAACTTTCTCCTCATATATGAATCTTCACTGGAGATCCATAAAACCTTCATTAATCAACAACTAGTTCCAAAAATGGACCAATGGATTGAATAAGTTGCCAAGCAAATATTGGATAAAAATAATGTTTGAAATTATGATTCAGAAAGAAAGAGTGAGAGAAGAAAAGAGGGGAGGGAGGAAGAAAGGGGGGGGGAAGAAAGGGAGGGAGGGAGGGAAGAAGGGAGGAAGAGAGAGAGGAAGGGAGAGAGGAAAGGAGGAAGAGAGGAAGAGAGGAAGGAAGGAAGGAAGGGAAGGAAGGAAGGAAGGAAGGAAGGAAGGGAGGGAGGGACTATCAGACTGAGTACACAGGCCCTATCACTTATTCATCTTGTTCCACAGAATATGTAATTAATCTTTCATTTTCTGAAAGCTCATTACTGACTGGATTCTTAGATGTTGGGGTTTTATTTAAATGTTCTCAAAACAGAGTCACTTTCCCTTTCACTATAGGGTACCACCAGATTTCCATCATACTTTATGGAAAAAGTATAGGGATAGTTTACCAGCTGCAGAGGAAGGATCTTATGGAAGACTTAGATCTCTGAAAAAAAAACTGGTATAGAAAAGCAAATAAATTATGCATATAAAACAGAAATTATACACAAAGAAGCAATCTGTTTCTTAGCTGTGGATTAAATTTGCAGCAGCACTGAGTGTGCTGATGAGTGAGATACAGGCACTCAGTAAGGAACCAGGCATGTTAGCTGTCTCAATTTCTCCATTAAGATGTTGTATTGAACAGAAAAATGGCGAAATTCATGCTTTTACTTCTAAAAGCACTTCAGAAAAGTTGCACCAGGCTTTAAATGTGGATATTTGGGAACAGAGAGAAAACTTAGCAATGTAATGAGAAATAGTTCAGTCTCTGGAGTTCACAATTAGTTGAAACACAGGAAATGACAGAGATGTAAACAAGTCTCTCATCCACATTTGCCATTACTTTTCATTTTTCCTTTCTATGGTTCAGTCAACAGTTTAATTCCATTAAAAAAAAATACATAATTGTTTCCTGGACTTTCCTTGGTAATCATTTCATTTACAAATACTGCATACAAATACCATTGGCTCTATCATTTAGATTAATAGGCAGAAATGGGAACTGAAAGGCTTATGATGTTCTGGATTTAGTGAAACAACAAGCATCGATCTCATAAATGGTTGTATCTTGGCAGATGTTTTATCACCATCTTGATGGATTTGTTTTCTTCTGTCTAGGGTACAAATTGAATTTCATCATGTGTTGGCCTGTGATATAGTAATGGAACAGGGAATTTTTTAGCCTGAATGCTTTGTTATCTACTTCTTTGTGTATTCTAAAGAGCCAGAGTGCTTAAAAACAGCACTGCAAATATCCAGCTAGAAAATGCCCTTTTGTAGCCTTTGCAGATTATAGCCTGTCCATACAATGTATTCACTCAACTTTCTTCCTGTTTCCCATTCAGTTAACTTTAGAACTATTGTTTTGATCTATTACTGAGCTAGAACATCTAGGAAAGTCAATGAGCAGTTAGAAAATTGGCACCAACCACGGCTCTGAAATTCTCAGCCAACTTGGTAAACCTGTCTGAAAAAGTAGTTTCTTCCTTAATTTTGGAAACTACTGCCTGCAGAAATAGTCTTTCCATTTCCATATTATTTTGCAGTGTATGATGCAAATAATGAAATGCCTATATGAAAAAAATTAGAAGAGCATGTTGAATAGAGAGATGAAAGGACACTTTTCCTGGCTTGCATGAAAAGGCCACTGAACTTCCTAAGTTGCCTATTACACAGCCAATGAAATATGGAAGGTAATGGAGTAAAAGCCAGAAAAGCTGTACTCTTCAAGATTTTTTGAATCCATGAGACCTTCTATTTTTTCTTGTTGTGTTTTATGTATTAGCTCTTATGGCTTTCAGCATGCTTGCAAATGCAGAAAGTTCACAAGAAATAGTCATGACTTTTAAGAGTTTGTTATCTAGATAGATAAGACAAATATTAAGGAATGAAAATGAATGAAATGAAACTATCATATATAGGGTGAGGTATGCCACACAGATATTATCAGCTTTCATAGAATAGAATAGAATAGAATAGAATAGAATAGAATAGAATAGAATAGAATAGACCAGGTTGGAAGACACCTTCAAGATCATTGCATCCAACCTATCATCCAACACCATCTAATCAACTAAACCATGGCACCAAGCACCCTATCAAGTCTCCTCCTAAACACCTCCAATGATGGTGACTCCACCACCACCCCAGGCAGCACATTCCAATGGGCAAGCACTCTTTCTATGAAGAATTTCTTCCTAACATCCAGTCTGAACCTCCCCTGGTGCAGCTTGAGACGGTGTCCTCTTGTTCTGGTGCAGGTTGCCTGGGAGAAGAGACCAGCCCCTGCCTGTCTACAACCTCCTTTCAAGTAGTTGTAGAGAGCAATAAGGTCTCCCCTGAGCCTCCTCTGCTCCAGGCTAAACAATCCCAGCTCCCCTCACCAACTTTCTTCTCCCAGCCCCCCGCAAAAATACATAATCAAACCAGCAAATATGTCTCAGGCTCTTTGCCACAGCTCACACTGGACCGCCTTGAAATTAAAATTTATTTTCTTAAGTTATTTTTGCTTACTGATTTTCAAGTTTGGGCACCACTTTTGCTTTTTCTACTCAGCAATATTAATGCAGGTTTTCACCTGAGCCTTCAGAAAGTTGTTGGCCCTGTCCATCTGCCACTACAAAAATACGGATTTAGGCATTATGCTTGGCTGAGAGGACTCAGCTCCTAATAAACAAGTAGCTTTTTGTATTTTGTCATTTATAAAGTCATGGAGACTTACTTGTGTTCTCTCTGAATTAGCTGTCTTCCAATCTGAAACACAAAATTGTTCTGGTTGGAAGTGGCCTTTCAGATCAAGTCCAGCTCTTAACCTAGCACTACTTAGTCACTATTAAACCATGTACCTAAGCAGCACATCTGTTATGTCTTTTAAATACATCCAAGGATGGTGACTCCACCACTTCCCTGGGCAGCCTTCTCCAGTGACTCACAGTCCTTTCAGCAAAGAAATTTTTCCTAATATCCAACCTAAACCTCCCCTGGTGCAACTTGAGGCCATTTCTTCTTGTCCTTTTGCCTGTTATTTGGGAGGGAAACAACATCAGCCTTATTACAAGCTCCTTTCAGGTATTTCTAGACAGCAATAAAGTCTCCCCTTAACCTCCTTTTCTCCAGACCAAACAACCCCAGTTCCCTCAGCCACTCCTCATAGGATTTGTTCTCCAGAATCCTCACTAGGTTTCTTGGCCATTTCAGACATGCTCCACCACCTAAATGTCTCTCTTCTATTGAGGTATCCAAAAGTGAACACAGTATTTGAGGTGTGGCCTCACCAGTGCTGAGTACAGGAATACAATTATTTCCCTACTCCTGCTGACCATGCTATCTGCAATAGAAGTCAGGATGCTTTTGGCCTTCTTGGCCATCTGGGCACACTGACAGCTCATATACAGTTGGCTATTGAACAACACCTTCGGGTCCTTTTCCACAGGGTTCTTGAGATCCAAGTGCAGGACCTGGCACTTGGCCTTGTTGAACTTCACACCATTGGCCTTGGCCCATTGATCCCACCTGTTCACATCCCTCTATGGAACCTCAAGGTTCTACCTCTATATACATATATATATATAAACATATATATTTTGGTTTCCATGCTTCATTTCAGGGTGCTGTTACAGTGAGAATTTAGGGTGGGATGTTCAGATATCGAAACCAATCTTATTTTCCTTACAGACATTCAATGTAGCAAGTCTTAATTGAGATCATCACATTTGTCCCTAATTGCTCTCACCATGTGGAACCCATCCTCCAGCCACAGGATTCTTTCAACACAGCACAATGTTCTGGACCATGCATAATGCCTAGTGCTTATTTTTTAAACTACTAGGTTACTTTATATATGAAAAGTAAGAAACTAGAGGGCCAAGACAAAACCACTCACTTGGCTTCTCAGCACTTGGCTTTTTATCACAAATGGCTGGCAAAAAGAGTGAAATACCACAACATATTCATTTGACAGTATTAGTGACATTATGATTATGACTTTTTACTTCTGAAAAGGTAAAACACAAGCAGCTCAGAATATTCATGTTACTTTTTCTGGCCTTCCCTCTTCAAAGCCTGTTCTCTTTGCTATAGTAAAAAGAAACTGTGCTCACTAATGCAGCATGTGGTGGTGTTAGGTCATAGGCTGGACTTGATGATCTCAGAGGTCTATTCCAGCCTCAATAATTCTGTGATGTTTTATTCTGCTTATCCTCTGGAAAACTTAGTGAAAGTATCAAACTCATCTCACAGGGCTACTGAACAGTGAGCCACCACACCTAAACAAATATCAGTTGCTGAAATTCTAGGATTCATTGAGAATCACAGCACACAAGGGAAATCCCACCCTTAGAATGAAAACAAAGTGAAACATGGAAAAAAACCCTATAAAAATCTAAATGTCTTCTGTAGACTATGGTGTCTGCTTGGGTGCATAATATGCCCACTTCTGAGGATGGTGGGGAAATAAAAGGGGGTTGAAACAGTAAGTTTGGAGCCTATTAAAAAACAAAGAATCAAGAAATTCTTCTTTTTTTGGGGAAAGGTGTTGTTATTGTAGGACCATAGGCATAACTTGCAATTAAAAAAGTGCTAATTTTGTTTGCTTCCACGGTGTTTTTGCACTTCTCATTTTGCTTTCTGGAGCAACAGAATTTTGTTGCAGAAATCTCTGCAGAACGAAAATGTCTAAGTCACAACCATGAATATTTGTGAAGAACAAAAGGTAACTGTGCACATACAGACTCCAGCAAATAATGGAGGGTTGCTTGTCCATGGAAGGAGCCAAAAAATATAATCTTCCAGAGATTTAATCTGTCTGGCAAAACCTAACCAAATCAGCTCATATTTGTAATATTTATTACTTGTCAGGAAATTAAAGATATTGAAAATATTCAAAACAAGTCAGAGTACTGAAAAAGTAAAAAGCAAGTCCGATCTGCCCAGTGGAAAAAAAAAAAAAAAGGTTGCATGAACTGAAATATTACTTTTACAAAATAATGATTTTAAAAACTGAATTATGGAATATTTAATTTCATTTGCAAGTTCCAAGTAAAAATGATTAATGATCAGTGCACAGAGATTAAGAAAGCAGTAAAAGGGACAAGATGGCTCAGGGAATTGGTAATGCGGTACTGCGCCTTCTTGGTTTCAATTTCAGCTTTTCAGTTGCTGTTACTAGTGAATCCCTTATGCTTTAGAACTGACTTTTATGTTTTAAATCTAAGTTCTCTTGCCAAGTGGCAAATTGCCTGAAAAGTCAATAAAAGTTGGGGTCTGGTTCACCACTGCACTGATCACGCTAGCATAGCTCAGTTGACTTCAAGCAGTGTACTGGAGCACCAAGACCCAGGAGTGTAATACTCAGCAGCAAATAACACTTGCTTGGAATATGAGATCTCTTAGCTATAAACTGGGATGCAGCCTTGCCAAATCCTGAGATTTTTATCATGAATCTCACAACAGTTGATGCTTTTCTTATAGTTCCATCTCTCCTGACTTTAGAATTAAAAGAGAATCTCAGTTTTCATTTTAAAAGTAAATTTTTTAGAAAGCCATCATCTTGTACTGAAAATGTGTGACTCCTGTGTACCTTTGAGACTCAAAAAAGGGGAAGAGGATGAATAAAACATCTTAATGGATATTGTTGCTTGTTTTTTTTAACACTGGCTTTTTAGCCTGGTCTCCTGTTCCTTAGGGGTCTGCTCTCTTCTACTTGCGGCTGGCAGGGCTCAGAGCTGCTAATATGCTGGCTTCCTGGTCAGCTCAATACATCTCTCTCTTTACCAACGGTCATAGAATCATAGTTAGAGAATGCTTTGAGTTATAAAGGGCCTTAAACATATCCAATTCCAAGCTCCCTGACTGTGGGCAGGGACATCTTCCACTACACCAGGTTTCTCAAAGGCCCATCCAACCTGGCCTTGAACACTTCCATGGAGGAAGCACCCATAACTTAGCATCATAGAGTGCTTTAGGTTGGAAAGTACCTTTAAAGGCTATCTAGACCAACCCTTCTACAGTGAGCAGGGACATCCCCAACTAGATCAGTTGCTCAGAACTCTATCAAGCCTGTCCTTGAATGTCTCTATTGATGGGACCTCCACCAGCTCCCAGGGAGACCTGTCGCATTGTTCCACGACCCTCATTTTAAAGAACTTTTTCCTAATGGTCAATGTAAATCTCTTCTCTAGTTTAAAACCATTGCCCCTTGAACCACTGATGCATGCCCTTGTAAACAGCCCCTCCTCAGCTTTCTTGTAGGCTCCTTACAGGTACTGGGATGTCTCTATGGATTATTCAATTTCATATTTCATTATGAAAAATGAGATGAACTTTTTTTTTTCATGTAAAAAAAAAGTGTATGAAATTTCTTCTATTAAAAACTAGTACCAATCAAACCCACCCCTTCAAGCAAGCTGATTATGGGGCTTTTCCTTCCAACTCTGCCTAGCAAAATAGGGTGTGGAGGGAATAGAAAAGGTCTACATTTTCCTTAGAAGACATACATGTTTCCCATTAATATTAATGGGTGTTTACATGCATTCGTAAGACCGAGAATAGGTCTTGTACTACATATTCCTAGTGTTTAAAAAGTGACATAAAAATAAAGCAAAGCACTCTACATGGGGCAGCATTGTTACGAGCTGGAATATGTTACACCAGCTTCTGTTCCCCAACCAGTTATGCCTTTCATAAGATTTGTGTTTTATTCACTGGCCAAGTATCATCCTCCCCTTAATGAGAAAAGACATTCGAAAAAAACTGTATGGAAAATCTACACTCGACCTTGTGCCCTTGCTTCATGTCAACAATTTCAACTACATCTGCTCCTGCACTGTGAAAATGTTGGCATATATCTCTGAGCTCTGCTCCGACAGCTGCAGACACTCTCTCTTTGTACAGGATAATTCCACTCCCAAATACTCGGAGAACAGCGAGTGCAGATCTTTCATTGCTCCCTCATTTAATGCAGAGACTCTGCAAAAAGAATTCAAGAGGTTTCCACTGAAAAAAAACCCTCCCTTCAGTTCTCAGTCCTTGAGGAAGAATTTATCTCTTCTGTGGCCACTAAGTGATGGTGAGATCATGGGTATGCTATCAGTGGAAACTGTTTGCAAAAGGAGGACAACAATCTACATACATACATTAATTAATTTATTTATTTAATATAACATGGAAGGGGGAAAAAAAAAGAATGAACTCAAACTATCACACACAGACTTTCCATTATATTTAACACCTGTTAGATCAGAATCTGATCACATAAGGTTAATGGGTTTTGCCTGTATGATTTATTGATCGGGGAATTCATAAATCTGAATGATAAACTATCAGACCAGGGACTGCAATTAATTTTTCTGTGCTGCAGAAGCTATGTTCCTCTCTGGAGTCCTGCCAAGATAGCAGTGGCAATGTGTGTGATGCAATGTAGGGAAGTTTGGATGAAGTGAGAAGCCTTATTTTAAGTTAGCTTAAGTTAATTTGCAATGTAATTCCTCATTATTATTCCCTGACGTGGTGCTAACTGAAAACTGTTTGTTTCTGTGACTGTACACATAACACTACCACTTGTGTTCCATCTGTACTCCGTTTTAAGAGTGTAAGGGGCACCCCTTTTGAACTTCTGCTTGAGTTTGCAATGATAGCATTGCATTTATTCATCCATCCATTCCTTTAGGGTCAGGGACACGAAATATCACATACAGGAAGTTCACACCTTGCTGGATTGGTACCTTGGAAGACAGAGACACATTCCACTTTTCTTTCATTTTCTTTCATTTCAAGCACAGAATTCCACACTAAGGTTAGGTAGAGGGTATTGGATAGGAACGAGGAGAGAAAGAAACCTTTCATTTCTTTACATGGAAGCAAGGATTGTCAGAATGTATTTTGCATTTTCAGCCAGATGTTAAGATGAACCCATAATAGCTAACACTGTAAAAATATATATGAATATTGGAATCATGTACTTTAGAGTAATGTCTCTTAAAAGGTTATTAAAATCTCACATAAATTAAATTAAATATGGGCTTCCAGATTCATGACTCATTTTCTCATTGGCTTGGTTTTCTGTGTTATATTGAGATCTTTGTATTTCTTTCTTGCAAAATTCCTTCTTGATTATAAATCCTCTATATTTCCATGCATAGTAGTAGCATCAATATGGCCTTGCCTGTTTGGTAATAATCATTAAATCTGGTCTACTGTTGCTCCTTCTATTACTACTCATACTGTGATGTACAAATCTCAGATTTTATATATGTCTATTTTTAAAATGTTAATGCACAGCATTGATCCAGGGTGAGATGGGGCAGCACACAGCACAGATGGGCAGTTTGGTTGTGTGTTTCTTGTATTTATTATGGGCAGTCACACAGAAAAACATGTTTCAGATAAATTTTGAAATCACAGGACCACAGAATCACCAAGGTTGGAAGAGACATCAAAGATCAAAGTCCAACCTGTCACCACAGACCTCATGACTAAACCATAGCACCAAGTGCCATGTCCAATCCCCTCCTGAACACCTCCAGGGATGGAAATGGAAAAACAAAATACACAAAGCTCTGAAAGAGATGTTAAATAGGGCTTGTAACTCATGAAACACACGCTTGAAAGAGGGTGAGAGACCAGTGAGCTGTGTGGTGCAATTGCTCTTCTGTACTTTCTCCCAGGAAGGGGGATCTCCAGAATCCTCTGGAATATGGAACAAGTAGTATCTATATAGTTTTGAATGTATACGTTCCAAATCTCTTGCTATATGGTTTTCTAATAAGTAGATTGATGTACCTGGATATTGTAAAGCAGGAAAGTTAAAGGTTCATATGAGTGTCTAGCAGATGTTAATACTTTCTGGTTTATGATGCCCAGGTACATTAGCTGATCTATGAGGTTCTGGGTGTTTTGCTCACGTGAGTAACATAAATACACTCATTCATCCACTAGTCCTATCAGAAAATAACATCTCACAAAGTACTAGTGGCACCAGTTATTTACACTTCCATTTTGTTAAATGATTTCATTAAACCAACCAAACAAAACCCCCAAATCTCAACACACATTAGAGATACATTACATTTAAAATGTTACCAAGGGAGTTCATCTGTAAAATCCTGCAGAAGTCAGGAAAATGAAGCAATGAGAAATGAAAATAATTAATTTTGAGGAGGACAAAAACACAGAGAGTTTTTTTAATGTGTACCAGATCATGCTTGTGCTTTATTTGAAAAGGATGGCTTCATGAAGACAATAATAACACAGTTGATAAATATTTAGATTGTGAGTAAGTCACTATCACAACTTGGGAAATCCACCAACACTTATGGTCGGTTAGTGAAGGCCTAACATTTCTTTCTCCAGTTAGTAAACTGCACACTAGTAGATCATGGGTTCTTCCAAAGTGATTGTTAGTTCCCACACGACCAGCTTGTTCACAGCAGTGCCCTATGAACACTAGATGCCTGGATTTCCAATTCTGCCTTTCCAGTGTGAATTGTTCATTCGTTAGCTGATTCCTTCAAGTGTGATGTGATAGTTGCTTTGGTGGCAGTTTCTTTCTCACTTGAGAATTGAGAACAGTTAATTCACCTACAAACCCTAAGGGAAATTTACAGGTTTTTGGCAATATTCACATAGTGAAATAAACAATACTTCTAATACATTTTATTTATTTAGTGGCTACACTCATGGACACTGACAGGCTTTAGAAATGTTAATTACCTTTGTCTCCTAATTCCCCTTCTAAGTGGGTGATTATTATGATACTTCTACAAAAGGGGAAAGTAAGGGAATGAGAGATTAAGTGATTTATCCCATGTCCACAGGAAATCTGTGATAAAGCACAGACCAGAGCCCAGGTCTCCAGACTCCCAGCCACATCGTCTCACTCTGCCAGATTGTCCCCTACTGCTGTTCTGATGGGTCTGCTGGAGTTTTGGGAACACTGCCAGAAACTTCTGCATCAAAAAGAAAGCAGAGACAGTGGCCAGATATCCACACATTTTGCTGAACCTCAGTTCTGTATAAACAGATGTAATAATAATTAAAGGTCTGATTTGCCTTAAGCTTAAACATAATAAAATGTACTTTGGGTGTGATAGTGACCACGTGATTTTGTCTGTACTTCTCATGGGATAGGCAAGTCCAAGACCCTATTGTGTTGGGCCTTACTATTAGAAACAATTGAAGAATGTTAAGGTTTTGCTTTGTCCTCAGACAGTACAAGGCTCTTAGAGGAGGTCCAGTTAACAAACAGCTTCT
Source organism: Dryobates pubescens (assembly GCF_014839835.1). Taxonomy (NCBI): domain Eukaryota; kingdom Metazoa; phylum Chordata; class Aves; order Piciformes; family Picidae; genus Dryobates; species Dryobates pubescens. The sequence continues at coordinate 11,947,473 of NC_071613.1, read as the reverse complement.
CTTTGACCACCCATATGTCACATCCATATGCGCTCAATCTTTTTTTTTCTGCCTATTTAGCTATGTCTCATATGAAATAGAAGCAAAATCTTATTTCACACTCCACATTTTGGCAGCTCTTCCTAGACTCATGGATATGGAATAACAGAATATTATATAGTGACTTTATACATCACTGTTAATTTGCACTAAAAGCTTGGCTCTGTGTTCTTCTTTCTCCTTTCAAGGAGTCAATGGCTTTTCCTCCTCTGCAGATAGTCTAAAATGAAACCATGAGAAATGCCTGTGTTTTTCACACGCCAGGAAATCTTGTATGAGAACACAGCTGCAGCAAAGCTGGTTCCCATTCTGTGCTGCTTCACCAGAGAATGGGATCCCCATTTACATCCTTGGCTTTCCCCATGTATGATAGCAAGGGACTCTGGGGGTCTAGGGCTGAGGCATTAAATGGAGATATGTGGCATTTCCCAGTCACAAACAATTCATGTAGGGGGTTTGCTGAAAGATATAGAAAAGGGCACGGCTATGTCACAACAGGACTCTTCTGGACCTCATGTGTTGGTCAGGGGTACAGAGCAAACAAAAGGACAAATTAGCTTAGAGAGCAAGAAATAGCCAAGATATATTTCTTTGAATGGGCTACAGATAATTCCTAGGACTGCTGCTCTGGTGATGTGGGTACAAACATGTCCATACCAGGAATGATTATAATCTCCTTCTACTTTAGCAGACAAAGAGCAGGAATTTGAATCAACAGGGAAAAGCTCAGTAATCCTCCAGGGAGGGAAGAAAAAAGAAAGGTGTTCAGCTTTGTTGGGGCATGTGGACTTACCTTGATGACAACACTCATTATCACTGATCTTGATGGTATTTCTTCATGGCACCTGCTGTCTCCTTCATTACACAAAGTCAGAATTTACTAAATACCATTCTCTGGTCATGCTCTTCTTTTGCCCTGGAAGATCTAGTGGGGATGCTTGTGTAGATAGAAGTATGTCTGGACTTCTTTCCCTGCCTATTACCCACCTTGTCCTTAGTAGCCGATGACTTCTATTTTCTCGTTTCTTGAGAAACTGGTAATGCACCAGTTTTGTCATTTTCAGCTGTCCAACATCAGTGATGTGGTGATTAAATCTGCTGCTGACAACACCTCAAGAGAGAGACCTCAATATCAAGAGGGAGAGACAGAGGGCATAGAACAAACTATGGACTGGAAACAAAGACCCTATAGCATCAAAATAAAGGTAGAAGTTGTAAACTGGTTGTTTATTTCTATACGTATGTAATCAATTGCTTACAGAGTGAATTTATTGGTCTCATCTATTTTTTTCACAAAGAGAAACTTTATCTGCTGGGAACAGAGAAGTTTTAGAAATTCATGAATATTTGTATCCAGAATACAGACTACATCAGCTGTTTAGTTCATGAGCTTAAGATATTAAGAAGCTCTAGCACAATTAGATGCAGGGATTAAAAACATTTTTGCTCTAAATGTCTGATTGCAGGCAGAAGTTTACAAAACCAACCCAGAAGACTCAAAAGTCAGAGTAGAAATAGAGAGATTCACACATTGCTTAAATAAAAATATCTTTTACATTTGTAAAAATTATTTTTAAGGCAATCTTGGGGTTTGTGTTCAAGGTTTTGATCACTTGTGCAAGCATAATTATCCTCTGTAAGACCTTAGCTTCCTCCTTACCTGGGATTAGAATCATAGAAACACAGAATTGTTTTGATTGGAAAGACCTCCAAGATCATCTAGTCTAAGTATCAACTTAAGATCACCATGGCCATTAAATTAAGTCCCAAAGTGCCGTGCTCATACATTTCTTGAACAGTTCCAGGGGTGGTGACTCCACCACTTCCACAGGCAGCCTGTTCCAATGCCTGACCATTCTTTCAGTAAAGAAATTTTTCCTAATGTCCAATCTAAATCTCCCCTAGCACAATTTCAGGTCATTTCCCCTTGATACTAGGGAGAAAAGACTGATCCCCACCTCCCTAGAACCTCCTTTCAGGGAGTTGTAGAGAGCAATGAAGTCTCCACTCAGCCTCCTCTTGTCCAGACTGAACAATCCCAGTTCCCTCAGCTGCTCCTAATAAAACCTGTTCTCCAGACCCTTGGTCAGCTTTATTGCCCTTGTTGGGACATGCTACAGCACCTCGATGTCCTTCTTGTAGTGAGGTGCCTAAAACTGAACCCAGTATTTGAGTTGTGGCCTCACCCATGCCTAGTGGAGGGGAATGATCACTTCCCTACTCCCATTGGACACACTACTGATACAGGCCAGGATGCTGGCCTAATATCAAAAAGAGGAAGACGTCTGATTTAAAGGTCTTCCATATAGGCTGTTGGATTGGATAGCACAGCAAAGAGTGGCTTCTTGTAGGGCTATGAAAAAGTTATTACAGAATACAGAATTAACCAGGTTGGAAAAGACCTTCAAGATTGTCAAGTCCAATCTATCACCCAACACCACCTAATTAACTAAACCACGGCACTAAGTGCCTCATCCAGTCTCTATTTAAACACTTCCAGAGATGGTGACTCCACCAACCCCCTGGGCAGCACATTCCAATGGCAAATTACTCTTTCTCTATGAAGACTTTCTTCCCAATATCCAGCCGAAACCACCCCTGGAGCAGCTTGAGACTGTGTCCTCTTGTTCCGTCACTGCTTGCCTGGAAGAAGAGACCAACACCCACCTAGCTATAACCACCCTTCAGGTAGTTGTAGATGGCAATAAGGTCTCCCCTGAGCCTTCTCCTCTCCAGGCTAAGCAACCCCAGCTCCCTCAGCTGCTCCTCACAGGGCTTGTGCTCCAAACCCCTCACCAGCTTTGTTGCCCTTCTCTGGACCTATATGAGCAACTCAACGTCTTTCCTAAACTGAGGGGACCAGAACTGGACACAGTACTTAAGGTGTACTGAGTACAGGGGCAGAATGAATTCCCTGCTCCTGCTGGCCACACCATTCCTGATGCAGGCCAGGATGCCATTGGTCTTCTTGGCCACCTGGGCACACTGCTGGCTCATATAAACTCACTACAGAGTTTATATTTGTTAACTTTGAAGTAGAAGTTATCTGTTCCCATGTGCACTGTCACCAGTCTCAGCATGGACCCCTGTGAATAAGACTGATACAAATATTAGTACTTGTGTGTGTATTATCATTACAGCTGGCTGATGCTCGGGCATGAATGCCTCTCTGCATCAGCACCAGTCCCTGCCAGCTGTCTGTCCATCATGGCAAAGGCATTAAGACCAGGATGGAGTGCCCTTGGAAGGGCTTCTTTGCAGTTGGTAATTCTGGAAAGCTTTGCACAGATCTTTTAGCTACAACTGTTTAAAATTATTTAGTGGCTTTTAAACGTTGTTCATGCCCATTCCGAACAAGCCCACAGAACATCTGCACAGTGTCTGCTAGTTGTGCTCAGGGAGTGTCTACCAACAATCTTATATTGTTCTCAGCAAACATACATCAGTCCAGATAGTTTTCTGTGGCTTAGTATCCTCTTCAGGCCTTGAGGAGGCTCTGACCTTCCATTGATTCAGGCACAGAAACTATAATCACAATACTGAGTGGTTCTATTTGCTTTGGAAAAGCAGTCCTATTGTTCTCCTCTGTTAAAGCTTAAACTAACAGTCAGCATGAATGTCATCTTCATAAAACGATAGGAAACCTACAATGTCTGGTATTAATAAATGCCTCTGTGCTCAGTGTCTGAATGGGGTTAGGGCTGAAAGGAAAGAATGAAGTCCTTATGACAGAACTCAGGGGTAGTCTCTCTTGTGAGTATTTTTTATGAGATGCAACTACTGCAGAAGTGCATCTTGGGCATCCCAAGGCAATCAGTTTTCTCTTCAAGGGAGCACAGTGATAATTTATTCCTGACAGGAGAGAAGAACCCATAATGGTGGTCTGAACTGTCACTGCTGTTCTCTGATTCACTCTGAGTGTATTCTGAGCTGCTGACTGCATGATCAGTGAAAGAACTGCCCTGCTGGGAATGGATGGGGAGAGCCAGCAGCCTCACGGAAATTGGTGAGCCCTGCACTGCAGCACAGTCAGTCTCAAATGTTGCTGACTTCTAAGAAAATAATTCAAAAAGTCCTGAAGTGCTAGCCACATAGAGTTTATAAGAGTAAATGTGACAGCAGAGAACAGCACACTGACTCATTTGAACTGCAGACTACAGGGGTTTTCTCATAGCTGCTGCTGTGCTAAATGGTAGCTGAAGAATCACTGGAAGATTTCTCTGAAGGTTTTTATACAGGGCAGGGTCTCAAGTGAACTGGACTTGCTTCATGGCTCCTCCTTAGTTTTTATCCATGGTTTCAAGAGAGTCATTTAATCTCTCTCAACTTCTTATCCTGTCTGCAAAAGAATAACATTTTTGTCTATTTAAATTGTAAGCTCTTTAGGACCAAAGTGTAAATGGGTTTTATGTTTATACTGCAGAAAATACATGGGACTTTCATCTCAACAGTGGTCAACATGCAGTCATTAATAAAAAACAACTATTAATTAGAAATAAAGAGTGCATTACACTTTAATAGGGTTGTGTTAGATAACAATGGCTGTGCATACTGAATTAATGTAATTTTCACGGTTGTGCTCAGAGTAGGGAATTATTTTGGCTAGAAAACAAGTCAAACAAGCAGTGCCAGCAGCTGTGGGGTCAGGAATAACTGTTAGGTTTTATTTGTGAGCTCTCATTCTTCTTACAGTGCATTCAGTAAAAGGAGGTGAAAAATATACAGAAAGATCTGGCAGTGTCCAGTACTACTTTTCTGAAGTTATCTTTGTTGATTGGCAGGCATACCTCAGTCTCACTGCTTTTAGATGGTCCCAGGTAGGAGTGGATCAAAATAGATTGTATTATGAGAAAGACATTAGCCAAAAAGTCAAAAGATACTCAGATAGTGCACTCTAAATTATGAAAGCTTTCTTTTGCTACTCACTCCCAGAGCTCATTTTCACAACCTACCTGTAATATACATAAAATTCAGAGGGTATAAAAAGTAAGAGACCAAATATCCCTCTTGTTGCATACACTGTATGCAACATTGTATGTTGCATGCCTTTTTTACTTTATTTTTTTTTCCCCTGGATAATATTGTATACCAGCATAGTTGACAGAAGACCAGAAACATGTGTGTGTCAATGGATGCCAGTTCTGGATATAATCCTAGTTCATCCTTCAGCTCTGAAAAAAGACTTTACAGAAAGGCCCTACTATTGCAGTTGGAAGGAGGGAGAGACAAAGAGACATGATCTTTCTAAAGGACCCTTATGTAAGAGAGAGTCTTACAGAAAAAGTTGTGCATATCTTCAACTCAGGCTTTGAGGTGTGCATAGTCACTGCTTCCCTCTTTCTGGGAGAAACACTTTTTTTCCCCTGTCTTTTTAATGGCATACAGAAATAATTTCTTGCAGCTCTAGGAAGAACAAGAAAAACATAGATTCTGTAACAACAGACACAGGTAAATCAGTAAGTAAATGGGAGTTTCAGGATGGAGAAGGGAAAAAGAACCAAGGCTAGCAGAGGAAAAAAATCTTGACCAGACAAGTAAGCATGTAAGCTCTTCTTTGGATCTGAAACAGAATAAGATATAAGAGACATTTGAAACACTCTGAACATGCTGGGTTTTACTTCTTAATCTTTTGGGCTTGGAGGTTTTATACTCTTCAGTAAGGGTCAGAGTAATTCTGATGTTATTCTCCTTTTTCTGTGTGAGTGAAAGGGTGCATGGCCCTGAAATCTGTGGCAGAGATTCTGTTTCTGCATAATCAGCCTATGAGCCACGTTCGCTTTTGTGCCTTTTTGGACCCTGAGCACATTCCATTTCCCACAACTTTTGTTAAGGCTTTGACTTTGAGCATATTTCATACAAATTTTCCAAATCAGACTACTACTGCTGGCCATGGCAACAAGGCCCTGACTTCTTCAGGAGTGAGGGAGCCGTGAGGGAGAGAACAAAAGTTAAGCTTGTGGGATTAATTCTGACCACACTGAAGCAGTCCAGATGTCGGCATAAAAAGTTCAAGCGATGGAAAGCAGCACCCCCCTTCATATACATTTGCCACAATGATATAAGTATCGTCCATTTTACAACATGGAGGGGGGAAAAAAATCCTTTCATTACATGAAAATGTGTTACATAACTACTGTGCTCTACTGTTTGGAAAATGCTGGGACAAGCCAACACCAACACTTCCTCTCATTCTCCTATTTGATTAATCAAATTACTTTTTTTTACCAGACATTAGCCAGAACACTAGATAATTGTTTTCTATTTTAAATAATGTCTTGCTGAACTCAAAGGGTCTTGTTTGAGTCTGCAGAACCTGGCATCAAGCTGGAGTAAAACAATACCCAATTATGCCCATTACCCTTAGGCAAGTACTTTTCTTAGAAAAATCACCTGTCAACAACGCAGCATTCTGCCAGGGCCATTTTTATTCCCTTTCTGTTACAAAGGCATTTTGGTTGCTGATCTATCAGTTGAAAAGTCCCTGTCAAAGAGGAGGAAATAGCAATAATGTTTTAGTGAAGCAACACACTTAAAAGAGGTTGTACTAGACCAGCTCAATGCATTCTTCCCGTCATTCTGACTATGGGGCAGATGATTCTGGTCCAGGAACAATTAGGATTAGATACAGGGAAGGTTTGGGAAGGCTGTGGCAGTTAGAAAAGAATGTTGAACTTTATGGGCAGAAGACTGCCTTTATCTTTTTATGATAGCTTTTTATGTTGCTGCAGGTAAGAGGCAATAAAACCCAACCCCAAACATTAAAGTAACAAAAGAAAAGAAAAGAAAAGAAAAGAAAAGAAAAGAAAAGAAAAGAAAAGAAAAGAAAAGAAAAGAAAAGAAAAGAAAAGAAAAGAAAAGAAAAGAAAAGAAAAGAAAAGAAAGGAAAAGAAAAGAAAAGAAAAGAAAGGAAAAGAAAAAGCTAGTGAAAAAATTGTATTTGCAACTAAGGACTCTATCTACAGGCTTTCATATGAAAATGGATAGCAATACCCAGTTAATGTTATGACAAAATACAGTCTGAATGTTGGAAATTCCTGTGAAGGTCTCCATGACTTTCTGTCTCATGGTTTTTAGATTACTCCAACGCTGCTTCCAACCTTATTTCCAGTTTCATTAAGTGGGCTCCACAGAGAAGTCATTTCATGATTTAGGAGAGCATATAATTTGCAGCATAGAACAGAGGTTTCATTGGAGGCTCCATTTGTAAAGTCTAATGCTGATTTCACAATTTTTTTTATACTAGCAGGCCACAACCAGAGAATGGTAACATTTTGAGAAAAAGAAGCATGACAAGAGGAAAAAGTAAAGCTGAGAATACATTTAAAAGAAACAATAAAACCAACTACATCTGCTCCCTGTGTTGGATTCTTCACAACAAAAATGAAAGAAATTCTGGAGATCAGAGCATTATACTGTTTTAATCTAATTCAGTAAGGTGTATTAAAGAGGCATTCTCAGCAAATCCTGAAATCAAATCCTGGGGAGATGTAGCCAGCTGTTTCAGGGAACATATGATCAAGTTTTAAGATGATTTTTTACAGCAGTTGGAGCCCTTAGAAACTTTCCCATCACATTTGATAGCTAATGGGTATATGCTACAAATGCCTGCTTTGGTCCATGATTATTGAGCAGTCTGAACAGGTAAATGTTGAGTAAACAGACCTTTTTTTTCTTAGCCAAAATGGCAGCTACTTACCAGTCAGAAAGATTTCTTTTTACACTTTCTTTGCCAGCTCAACAGTGTAAAAGAGAAATAAGAAAATTAGAGGACAGGGGACATCTTGAATTCTAACACAGGATTTGTCTGTGATTTTGTGTGTGTCAGTGATTAACATTTTAGCTTTATCCTTTGTTAATTAGAACTAGCAGAAGACAGTTGTGTAAAGTGCCTGTCCAGCAAGGACAAGCAGCAAGCCCTTAAAGGGGCTATTGATACAGGTACATCTCTGAGTTTACATGTATGATCAGAGCACTGAGCATGTAGAATGACAAACAGCTGCTGAGTGGAATTGTTATGAGCAGAAAGCCTGTGAGCTGCTGACACTGCTTGATGTTGTACATTGGCATGAGCTCTGCAGGCACAGTGGCAGACATTGGCACTCAGCACCCCAGGAGACTAAGCAGCCCCTGACCCAAGGACTTATGTATGCTGTTGAGTTTTATATGCCTAGGAGTGTGGGCTTCAAAAGGACTATCACATTTAGTGGGCAACCACAATATTGCCCACTTGTAAACATCAACTATAATGTTCAAATGCCACTTCAGGTCTAGAGAGGGGTTTTGCCCTTTTTTTTCCCTTCCTTTTTTTTCCCCTTCTTTCTTTCCTTCTTTTTTTTTTTTTCTTTCTTCCTTTTTTTCTTATTTTATTTTTTTTTCTTCTTTCTTTTTTTTCTTCTTTTTTCCCCCCTCTTTTCTTTCCTCCTGAGTGTTTATTCAGAGAATTCAAAGTCCTGAAAGGTCTTGTAAAAGATATGTATCTGAATTCTTTCAAAACTGGTGGAAGAAAGACAGTTCTGTCTTTCAAAGCATGCCCAGAGGAGTATAGAGTGATTGTCTTCACTGTTGCTCAGCATTTAGTATAAGCAACAAGGATGTTGTAAGCCTGACGAAATTTAAGCACACATTTCACTTTCTGCTGGAATATACATTACCTCCCAGTCTCCAGGGTTCTTCAGGCAAAAGACTTTCTCACCTTTCTTTGAAGCCGTTTTTGCTTTTCCTCAGAGCTAGAGAGTGTCCACTGCATGAGAGAAGAGTAGCAGGAATGACATTCATTTGGATGATTAAGAGGCAGAGAATGTTCCTTGCTCCGATTAACATATCACCCTTGGTGGAGCAATAGGAATTTCCACCTTTCCTTTCCTTCATACTCTGACCAATTTGAGCAGGCTTACTCTCTCCAAAGTCTCTCAAATCCTCAAATGGTGAATATGGTCTCTGTGACATAGTGGGTGAGAACTTCAAATCTCCTCTGTTGGTGAAGGAAGTGGATCTGTCCCTTTCATAGCACAGCTGGATGATGTTCTTACCTGGAGAAGCACCATCCACCACCTTCTTAATTCCCTTTTTTCAGTGCTACTCAGTCTGTTGGTGAGTACCACCACACCACTTCTCATTCTGCAGAAATATTGGCAAAGCTTAACCCAGCTTAGTAAGAAAGAAATGCTAAATTACCAGCATCAATAAGGCAGAGTGCCTGCAACAAGTGTAAATGTCCCATATTTAGGAGGCAGCTGAACAAGGATCCTGAAGATCAAACTTTTTGACTGAGGGCTTAAAGTAGCAGGTGAGCATTGAAGTCATATCCAAGCCCTTTCTTGGGTTTAGCCCCCAAGGCCTATAAAGCAAGCAACCACCTTGAACACACCTCAGGAATCACAGTCTGTTGTTTATCACTTCCCACAGGCACCACTTTAAACATACATATGTGTGTGTATATGTGTACAAAAGGACTACCTGGAGAAATTTAAAACATCTTAATTAAACTTAAGATGTGTGGTTCAGATAAGATTGGCATGTGGCCACTGCATTCCAAGATTCTCAAATAGCATAATCTAATTAATTTTGTATAAGAACACAGAGGTCATAAACATACAGTAATTTGAAACACTTAGTACCCTGCCAGCTGGCACTGTCTCCTTTCCACTTCTTTGCACTGTAATTTCACTTCCATTTGTGCCGAGCCTGAAATCTCCTCACTCTAGTAGTAGGCTGTATTATGTTACATAGTATTCAGCTGAGGTATTTTTTAATGAACTAATTACATGTTAGTTAATAATAGAACATTTCTTTAGTAGTCAACTGCTGAATATAACTCTGAGAGAACTACTGTAGGTCAGGATCCTGTAAGAACGTCTAGGAACAGGTTTCAGCTAAAAGCATTATGTTTATTCTTTAATAAGCTATAAATAAATAGAAAAGATCTCCCCTGAGAAGCCTGATGTGTTATATTTTCACTGCTGGGCTGTGCACTGGGAATTGGTGTTTTCCCACCTTTGTTAGCAGATGATTTCTGAAAACCATTCGAAAGACAGTGGAGCATATTTATAGAGACCTGCCATTAGAAAACACTGTTTGAATTTCCTCCTGTTTGCCATCTGCTCACATCCAGCTCATTTCTGCTGCAATGCTGGAAGCACAGTCTATGCATTCACTTCTTAAGCAATCTCTGAGTGTCTGGAACAGATAGGTTCTGCAAGGTTCAGACCCTCTTCATAGCTCTCTTGAAAGAGGCAGCATGATGTCATGTAACACGATGTTGTGCAAATCTTTCAAAACATTTCTCACCACTCTCCCCACCACAAAACCATCTGGCTGATGTGCTTAGCCAAATATCCAAAGAGCTCAGCACATTTCTAGTTACTGAGATGAAATGCAGATAAATTTCATGACTTTAGAGCTTAGATTTGTCATTCAAAAATAATTGCCCAAGGACGCATGGCTTTAAATACTGACTTTCGACCACTGGGTTTAGTTTTGAGGTAGCAGGAGCCAGTGAGTTACAGATAGGTTTTGATGACTTGTGGATATTATTACTTCAGAAGTCAATACTTTTGAGAATGCCATAGGTCAGATTCTCCTTGGCTGATGTAAATGAGCACTGCATGATGAAGCAATACTTAAGCTTCATAGATTTATAGCAAGGAAGAAAGATCTGGCTTGGCATGCGGAGACACACACACGTCATACACAGGCTTTGTTATTCTCACAGCTTAACTATCACTAACTTTAATGAAAGGCATGCATTGAGGGGTTATGTTCTTACATGTACATTAGTGTGTAAAGATCTCCATCAAAGATTTTCTCTGCTAGAAGACAGAGATATGGTTACAAAGCTATTCTCTGTCTGGTACTGCCAGCAGCACTGTAAATCCCCCACACTCCATATCTAATGTACTCAGATGCAGAGGAGGCAAAGAGTCATGCCAGGGGAAAGAGAGAGGAGCACAGGCTGGCTAAAAGGCAGCTCTCAGAGACAAAAAACAGATGAAACCCCTACAATCACAGCACTGGACTCCTAAGAACTGCTTAGCCTTAACCCTTAGACAGCTAGAAACTGAAGGGGAATTACCAAAGTTTACTGTTAGTGAAAATATGAAGCATGTCTTTTTGATCACAAAATGCTGCATGATGTAGAATCACTAGCTTTTTTAAAGTGTTACACGTGAGAGACACATACACATCCCATTTCTTACCTTATACTACTCTCAGGGAGAAGGATCTAGAGCTGCAGAAGCTCCGGGGTGGAGAGGGGTTTTTGGAGTTTCTAGTCCAACCTCCTGCTTGGACCAGGTGCAGTGAAGGCTGGCTGCCCAGAGCTTTGCCCAGCTGGTTTTGAGTATCTACGAGGATGGAGATGCTAGCATCTCTCTGGGCAATTTGTTCCAGTGCTTGACTATCAGTTAAGACTTTTCTTATATTGAGTCAAAATTTCTTCTCTGGTAACTTGAGTGCATTTTCTCATATCCTTAGTGAAAGCAAGATTGGACCATAGCTTCATTGATCCCATTGAATTTATTTCAATAGTTCAAAGCAGTTTTCCTGTAAATTGTTATGGAGGTAGAGCTGCAAGGTACAGATGACCAATGATGCTATGTAAACTTTTCCACTTTGGATTTAGCTGGATCTGATACTTATTAAACGACACAGCTATAGAAGTGGTTTGAGAGAAAAAATTGGATGTATGACACCAGTCCCTTTTGTATCGTATATGTTTCTGACTTTGCCTCATGATGTCAGTCCAGTTTTCAGTGGGTTGGTCTTCATATCAAAGCCCACCATCACAGTTGGTGCTTACACATTTCTTGACAGTGTTCCAGATTCTTAAAGGTATTTAGGCATTATTCTGCTCAGGTCAAAGTGATTGAGACAGGCAAGAAACATTCAGAATTTCCTGACTCACAACTCCTTGTAAACCAAGATTTAAGTGGAAAAGAAACTGGGATTTAGAACTCATCATTAGTAGTGGTGTCTACACAAGGAGGTGGGAAGGAAAGTAAATAAAGCAAGTTGTGGAAATTCATGTTACCCTCATAGGTGTTGTGCATGTTAAGAGTATACTTCATTTCCAGAAACTGTCACTCAAATCTTATAACAATGTTTCTTAAAATTAATAATTAGTTTAAATTAATACAGGAATATTCTCTTGGCTACATCTAATATTTTCATGGGTATTAAAAACACCTAAATGAGCCCACAGGTTCTGTTTCCTGAACAAGAGTTTAGTCCTCTTAAGAAAAATGTCCCTTGAATAGGGTCTTGTTGAAAGGAACTCTACAGGAACATAACAGAATGACCAAAGCAGAGATGTGGTTCACATACTTATGCATATGAGATCAAACCACTGCCTTGCATCTGGTGAGTTTACACTGACAGTTTATTTCCATGACAGTCATCAATATAATGTCTGAGACCTTAATCCTTCTCCCACTGTGTCAGTACCAAGACTCTCACTGGCTTCTACTGTACAGCTCTGAAGCCTGAATATTCAATGCCTACAAAATGAACTGCTACTTACCCAAGAGAAAAGCCAGGCAGAAAGTAATCAAGTATAAACATTTATTTTTAAAGAATTACCGCTATTGAAATCCATCACAGAATTGATTGATTCTCTATAGTTTTTTGGAAGGTTTCTTTTTCCTTTTTCTGGAAAGTATTTTCTAAATTGGTATAGCTACTGAAATAGGAATAGCCTGATTTATTTTGGATTTTAAATAAACCAGAAAATTCCATCTTATTTTGGGAGTAAAATAAAATCTTTTTTAATATTTATAAAAAAGGAAGAAAGGAAGAAAGGAAAAAAGAAAGAAAGAAAGAAAGAAAGGAAGAAAGAAAGAAAGGAAGAAAGGAAGAAAGAAAGGAAGAAAGAAAGAAAGGAAGAAAGGAAGAAAGAAAGAAAGAAAGAAAGAAAGAAAGAAAGAAAGAAAGAAAGAAAAGAAAGAAAGAGAAAGAAAGAAAGAAAGAAAGAAAGAAAGAAAGAAAGAAAGAAAGAAAGAAAGAAAGAAAGAAAGAAAGAAAGAAAGAAAGAAAGAAAGAAAGAAAGAAAGAAAGAAAGAAAGAAAGAAAGAAAGAAAGAAAAAAGAAAGAAAGAGAAAGGAAGGAAGAAAGAAAAACAAAAATTTAAAAAAAGAAAGAAATGGCTGATTTACCAAAACTTTGCCTTGGATAACTGAAGAATAAACATAGCAATCTTTTTGGGTTTAGGGATAGGCCATCAAATACCACCTGAAGTTACACTTAATCAATCAGATAAGTCTGTTTTAAATCCTGAAAAATAAAAACATCATCGGGATTTTCCTATGTTTTCAGTGTTGCTTTTTTGACCTGCTCTATCTGCTTGGAAACTAACCACAAATTCCAGTTGGAGCATATTGTGATGTTTAGAGCAAAACTAAAGCACATGCTAACCTTGGTTTTGTTCAAGGGCAAAGAGTTTAAGGGCCAGTGTCTTCCTCTGTGTCCCTTTAAAATCTAGATCTGTACAGATCTGTGGAGGTGAGGTGTTGGAGATAATTAAGATCAGTACTTTAACAATATGTCATTTATTTTCCTCCATGCATATCTTCCAGTAGGTATAATTTCATTTTGAGCAGGATGTGCTGTTGACTGAGACTCAATTGTGCCGCCCCTGTACTCAGCACTGGTTAGGCCACACCTTGAGTACTGTGTCCAGTTCTGGGCCCCTCAATTTAAGAAGGACATTGAGACACTTGAATGTGTCCAGAGAAGGGCAACGAGGCTGGGGAGAGGCCTCGAGCATAAGCCCTACAAGGAGAGGCTGAGGGAGCTGGGATTGTTTAGCGTGGAGAAGAGGAGGCTCAGGGGAGACCTTCTTGCTGTCTACAACTACCTGAAAGGTGGTTGTGGTGAGGAGGGGGCTGGTCTCTTCTCCCAGGCAACCAGCACCAGAACAAGAGGACACAGTCTCAAGCTGCAACAGAGGAAGTTTAGGCTGGAGGTGAGGAGAAAGTTCTTCCCAGCGAGAGTTGTTAGCCATTGGAATGTGCTGCCCAGGGAGGTGGTGGAGTCACCGTCCCTGGAGGAGTTCAAGAGGGGATTGGACGTGACACTTGGTGCCATGGTTTAGTCATGAGGTTTGTGGAGACAGGTTGGACTTGATGATCTTTGAGGTCTCTTCCAACCTTGCTGATTCTGTGATTCTGTGAAGGCATGAGAAAATTACACCTTAGTTTATGAGATTGCTCTTTAAAATATATTTATAATTCAGAAATCAAAAATTGCAATTAATGAGCCATTGTGAAACTCCACAAGCAATAATGTTTCCCTTCATTTTTTGAATTTCCTGAAAAGTCACTACAGACAGTAAGCTTCCTCCCTGACTGAGGTCTGTGATGCAGGGACTGTGATTCTTGTCCTGCTGAGCAACATTACACCATCCAGTTCTGAGCCACATGAAGTTTCTTGGCTATGCTCTTTCATGTTTTTTCCAATTCCCCCAGATTCCTATGCCCTGTTCTCCAGTTCCCAGAGGTAGGCATTTCTGAAATTTCAATTCACTTCCAAATATCTTTAGAAAATGCAAAGCGCTCTTGGCTCGGATTTCGTACACAATCCAGTGCCAAAAACCCATCTGCATTTTTTCCCTTGTATATCCTAATTCTAAACTTAGTTTTCCTTTTGCATTCTGCAGTACTATGCATTCCTGGGGCAGAATAGCTATTTAGGGTAGCATTAACCCTGTGTGAAATACAAAGCGTGAACCTTTTGGCTGCCCGTCATCACTCAGCTAAACAAAATGGCTTTGTGACTGGCACTTCTTCCACCTTATTTCTACTCCCTGAAATTGCTTAAACAAAATCCATCTTACTGGTTCTTTCTAAAACTGTAGACTCACATTGTCTAGCCTGTCTAACAGCCCCCTAATCCAGCCAGAAAGCCCAACCTGTTTGAAATATCCAAATATGCATGTGGAATTTGCATTAGAAACATAATAGACCTACTAACCATGGTTATTACAGCCCACTCAATTGTTCAAACATGCCTCCCACCTGTTGCTGCTTATAATGTGCTCAAGTGCTATCAAGTGCAAAAGTTATGGTGCTATTTATGTGGAACCTTCTTAGACATGCATGAGGTGCAAGATATATTTACAAGAGCCTTCTTTCATCTCTCCCACCAGGCACAACAGGGGTCTCATCTCCTTCCTGGATGCACATGTGACTACAAATGACATTGCTGGAAATAAAATATTCCCACCATGCAGAGACTGAACCCTAGGGAGACCAGTGCAGGACTTCTCCTCAGTCTTCCCTCTAGAGAAGGAGAAAGGGGGGGGAAGAAACAACAAAAATGTCCCACAGCTTTGTTGCTTTAATTGCTGTCTTGTGGATGCGTGTGGGATAAAAACAAGGAAGGAACTGCAAGCATTCAGGTGGGAGCCATTCCAAAATCCTACAGGAAATTTGTGTAGGTTTTGGGGGGTGTGTGCTGAAACCTTCTGGAGTAAATGGAAAAGATTCAGAATCACTTGAACATGCTCTGGATTGAGCTCTTAATATAGAAACATGTCCTGAGATGTGAGGCACATCTTGTGCACAGCTACAAGGTACAAAACAGTGAACTCCTGATTCTAATTAACCCAACTAATATTTTTATCATCTGCTCACCAAAGTTTCAATACTTGTCAGTTTCAGAAGAGTCAGTTCAAACTCTCAGGCTTAGGCATGGCAGGGTAGCCAGTTCTGAAGTGAAGCGCTGACCAGTTGTCTTTCATTGCTTCACTCAAAAACTAGGAAGAAATTAAAAATAAAACTCCATATTTATTTCAGATGGCCCTGTACACAAGCAGACTCACTTTTTCTTATCAAAGGCTTCTCTAGCTGGGATATTTTCAGTGGTTGAGCTATACTTAGGACATCCCGTGATCTCTCACTTGTTCACTGTACAGTGAACCACAACTTTTTAGATTCATAGAATGGTTTAAGTTGGAAGAGACCTTGAAGATTGTGTAGTTCCAACCTCCCTGCCATGGACAGGGACACCTTCCACTAGACCATGTCCACCAAGACCTCATCCAGCCTGGTCTTGAACACCTCCATGAAGGGGGCATTCAAAACCTCCCTGGGTAACCTGTTCCAGTGTCTCACCACTGTCACTGTAAAGAATTTCATCCTCATACCCAGTTTAAATCTACCCTCCTCAAGCTTAAAGCTGTTCCCTCTTGTCCTATCAATACAGCCCTTGTAAATAGTCTCTTCTTGGCTTTCTTGTAGGCCCCCTTCAGATATTTGAAGGCTGCTATAAGGCCTCTTCAGAGCCTTCTTTTCTCCAGGCTGAACAGCCCCAACTCTCCCAACTTGTCTCCACAGGGGAGGTGCTCCAGTCCTCTGATCATCTTTGTGGCCCTACTTTTCTTCATGCTTATAAAAGTAGTGGTATTGTCCCATTATTAAATTAGATTATCCTGTGAGCTCAGAGACTGCAGACTTCCTAAGTCCATCTGGAAATGGCAGAACCTCTAAGTCCATCTGCTGGTTTGGTGCCACTCTGAATATCTCTGTAGACCAACGTGGGAGCTAGCTAACATGCTGCTGTATAATCTGTCATGGAAGGGAAAACAGGTTTTCAGTTAATTTTTTTTTTTTTTAAATGGATTGTCTGTTTTTCATGCTAAATTTCTGTCTGAAACCCCAAACCATTCTCATTAAAAGCCTGGTGTGTTTTTATGAGATGGTGCATGGCCCAGGAAGGTAAGGGGAACATTTTCTGACAAGTACTGCTGACATCAACCTGTATTAATGTTGCTGCTTTTCTGTGCAGCAAGCTGTTAGTGAAGCCACTGGAAATTGCAGACAGATGGAAGATACAGGTTGTTGCACGAAGCTTGTTCAGCATGCTGAACAGCACCACAAATATGTTCTTATGTGCACTCCTCTTTGAAGTGTGATGGATATAGTATGTGTGAGTTGCTGTCTCATTTTTCTATTGAATTATTAAAAAAAAAAAAACAAACACAAAAATCCTACTCACAGATCTAGCTGGGTGGCAGCTCCATTTTTCCCAGTAGCTTCTGACAGTAGTTACATTTCATTTAAAACATACGCTCACTTTTCCTTCATTCCCCAATGTAAACATGTAAGAGATGCTGGAATTTACTGAAGAATAAGAACTTTGCAGTGCTGTACCGAAGATGGTGGCACAGGAGGGCCAGAGAAAACACATCTGTGGGTGAAAGGCTCACACTCTGCCTTTCACAGCCAGAAAGCTATAGGCTTTACTTCAGCTGCCCATGGAAGCACTGAGCTCAGCATTTGCTTTTTCTGAAGGGGATCAGGCTGTGCCCAGTCCCGGTGTGTGACTTATAATGGGTGATGGGGAATGCAGCTGTGTCCTGCTTGTGGCGCTAAGGAGTGAAGGCAGTTCACTGCCTTGTCTTGCTCCTTCACCCCAGTTAGCCCATCATCCAGGACAAGAGGCAACTGCACCTATACCTCCATGTCTGAACATACACAGCACTGGGACGTGCCTTGAGCTTTTCATGAAATCACAGAATGGTGGGGGCTTGGAAAGGGCATCTGGAAATGATTGAGTCTCTGCCAAGCCAGGTTCACCTAAAGAAGGCAGTACGGGAGCACATCCAGGCAGTTTTTGAATGTCTCCAGAGATGAAGACTCCACCACCTCTCTAGGCAGCTTGTTCCAGTTTTCTGTCACCCTTAAATTCAAGAAGTTTCTCCTCATGTTTAGATGGAACTTCTTAAATTCAACTTCATGGCCATTACCCCTTGTCCTGTCACTGAGTGCCACTGAAAAAGGACTGGTCTCACCCTCCTGACACCCATCCATTAAGTGTTTATAATCATTTATGAGATCCCCTCTCAGTCTTCTCTTTCCCAGAAGAAAAAGACCAAATTCTCTCAGTCTTTTCTCATAGAGAGATGTTAGTGTCCCCTTATCATATTTGTAGCCCTTTTCCATACCCTCTCCATCAAGTCCCTGTCCTGCTTGAACCAGGGAGCCC
Organism: Dryobates pubescens; assembly: GCF_014839835.1. Classification (NCBI taxonomy): domain Eukaryota; kingdom Metazoa; phylum Chordata; class Aves; order Piciformes; family Picidae; genus Dryobates; species Dryobates pubescens. Next base: position 11,929,455 of record NC_071613.1, on the reverse strand, counting down.
AGAACTACAAGGCTATGCAAACAGACCTCTTGATGATTTTCTCACTAAAAAGTATCTGAATGTTTTCAGCATCTTCTGCTACCAGGAAAAATTAAAAAAACAGATTTTTTTTATTATTATTTTTTAAATTAAGTTAAAATGTGATCTCTGCATCTCTGGGTTAATTTGTTCTGGCTGCAGTTTGAAAGAATGCCATTTGCAGAAACCACAAGAGGCTTAAAGAGTAAAACAATTACTGCATCCACATACTTGGAGAAGTCTGATAACAGTGGAGACCATTCCTACAGCTCAGTGGCAGGCCTGAGTATGCTGTGAGAGAGTACAGCATGAAAATGACTCATGGGCCAGCAAGTCCTCAGTGCTTGCACACTGACATCAAAGCCTAGGAACTCAAGAAAGCTTCCCTTGAATGAGCTCAACTGCATTTAAGGAGATTCTGGTAATCAGTCTAAAAAAAGCACATTAGACATGTGTAAGGAAGCAAAGTGTACAATTTCTTTGTAATCTCTGGCATCAGTGGAATGGCAGAAGAGAGGTGTATTTTCCCAGGATGTCCATCAGAGAAGAGCCCTGCCGGGTTTTTCAGATGCCCATCAATGAAATTAGCATATATCAGGGAAAAGTACACACTGTCATCCTATTTGAAAGGAGGACGTCTTGCATGACTGCTAAATGGTGAATGAGGGTCTTACAAAGGGTTGACTTTGACAAGTTTGTCAAACAGATGGTTTATTTTGCAATGCTGACATCTTGGTGCACATAGAAATGCTCCTTGTCAGTTTGCTTGTTCCATGAAAGTCTACTTACTGCCATCAGCCTTTTCAGCTACCTGTAACAAACTGAAGTAAATTTTCTGAAGAAACAACAGTTAGTTCTGGGCAGCTCTGACTGCAATGTGTTGAGCCCCTTCATTTTCAAAGTACAGCTCTCACTTCTAGCCCAGTAATGTTAAAATTAAGCATGCCTGATTTTATTTTCCAAACACAGAGAATTGTTTTATTTTTTTATTACAACTACATTTAATTTCTCAGTAATTAACTTAGATACTAACACTTCCAATTCAGTTTTACTCCAGGTAGTTGTATGACAAAAGCTCGTTAACGGGTGCACAGAAATCCAGGTTTTGACAGGTATTAGAGATCAGGCAAACTGGATTTAATCCTCTCTCTGCCCCAGACTGCCTTCATGCCCATAGGCAAGCTTTTCTTCTCAATGTTTAGCATAGGTCACCTCTCCTAAAGCTACTTTTTCCATACTGCTAAGGCAAATAATAAGGTTTTAAAGTTTCTATGTAACAGTGCTTTGGAGTCGGTCGTTATTTCTGACAAACAACAGTTATTAGCCAGTGTGTAGAACAGTGGTGCTCTAATCCTGGCTGAGATCTCTTTGTAATAGTCATTAGTGATTCTGCAAATAAACATAAACCACAGAGAATGAAAATATTGTAGGTTCAGTCTCTAAAAGACAAAAGACTTTGTAACACCACGTGCTAGGAAAACTGCTGAGAACATTGTTCAGGTTATTCTTTAATAACATTGTTCAGGTTATTCTTCCCTCTTTTTGGAGGGAAGGGTGATATTAATTATCACAGTATATTAGAGGTTGGAAGGGACCTCAAGAGATCATCGGGTCCAACCTCCCTGCCAAAGCAGGATCATTTAGGGTAGTCCACACAGGAATGCATCCAGGTTGGTTTTGAAGTTCTCCAGAGAAGGAGACTCCACAACCTCCCTGGGCAGCCTGTTCCAGTGCTCTGTCACACTCACTGTAAAGAAGTTTCTCCTTATGTTGAGGTGAAATCTATGTTCAAGTCTGAACTCATTGTTCCTTGTCTTATTACTGTGCACCACTGAAAAGGGCTTGGCCCCCTCCACCTGACACCCACCCCCCAGATACTTATGCACATTGATGAGATTCCCTCTCACTCTTCTCTTCTGAAGACTAAATTGCCCCAGGGATCTCAGTCTCTCTTCATAGAGGAGATGCTCAAGTCCTCTAATCATCCTTGTGACTCTCCATTGGATGGTCTCTGTCAGTTCTCTGTCTTTCTTGAACTGAGAAGCCCAAGACTGGATGTAGTACTCCAGGTGTAGTCTCACCAGGACTCCTCCTCAGGTGAATTTCAAGCTATGAACTTATTGGTTTAAAAGGTTCCTGAAATCTTTAGTATGATGAAAATAAGAATCTGGGCAAAGTTGTGGAAATGTCACCTCTCATCTTGCCAGTCATTCATTCACTGTTCATGTTAAAACATAAGCCCTTTCTGCTTTCACATAATGTGAGGGAAGGCTTGAGGAGGAAATTTTTTCCCCTTTTTCAGATATAAATTGCTAAAGTGATAGTGAGCAGCTCTAACAGAAAAGTCAGAAACTGAAAAATCACTTACTCCTTTTGCAGTACTTTTAGGACCAGGCACTCGTTCAACCCTAGCAAGACCTCCTGGCCCTCCCAGGAAGAGAAAGAGACAGAGGAAAAACAAACATGTGGAGAGAAACAGCAGACTGTGGAGTGCAATAAATAGAAAAGACAAGATACAGGGTAAGAAAACTTTATGGAAGTAGAAGAGGAATATGGAATACCCATGTCATTGCCCCATGCTCCCAGAAGGGATGCAAAGAGCTGGTGGCAGCTGCTGGGACATGTTGAACAGGAGTGGGGACAGTATTACTGGCAAGAGGGCTCCCTCCATCCTATTTTGCTGCTTTTTCTTCCTTCTGGTGATGTGAACCATCATTTCAGCTGGAGTCAGGATAAAGCTGATAGACTCTGGTGATTTGCAGGGCTTCATTCTGAAAGGCCAGACAAGTCCACATCCTTCTGGCTATCACAAGTGGTACTCTGAACTAGACTGGGAGAGCAACTTAGAAATAGCTTAAACTGCAGTATCAGATCAGCTTGTAACATTCCCAGCAGAATAGAGAGAGACTTTCACCATGAGAAAACAAACAAACAAACAAGAAGTCAAAGAAAAGAAGCTGTTTTCCATGTTTTGCTTGGAGGCAAGAGACATTTATCATACCTCTTTTGGCAGGACTAACTCTTGGCTCAGAGCAAAGCAAAACTTTCCATGGAGAGTGAATGGTGCTACTGACCCAGACACAGAGGTGTGGGAATATACAGAGTAATCCAAGCTGTCTCCAGCAAGGATGCTTTACTGGGGAGGCAGCTGCTAGTTTGTAAGGCCTTTGTGGCAAGTAGTTTTCTTTGATTTTGTAATTTCTGTACAGAGGGGTTTTCCTCCATGCCTGAGTCTCAAAGGCATAGCTGTCACACGTTTTATAAATGACAACACTGATCACTCTTGAAAACACAGCCACAGCCTGGCTGTAGAGCCTCTGCCAGCACTCTGAGCCATGGAAGGCCAGAGGATAATGTTGGCTGAGTCAAATGGCTCTTGAGGGATTTACAGAGTGGATTATACTTGAAAAGGGAATCCTCTTTTATGTCTAGTCTTGGGAAATAAATGTTAGGCACTGTTCAAAGTTGGACAAGTTCTCTGAAACTAAAAGCAGGACCAAATTCTTGCCATTCCCTCAAGGTACTTCAGAGAAGTCCCAAACACCTGATAGGAAAAAGTAAAAGAAACCCAAGCTGTTTATCCGGTGTAATGGCACAGAACGGAACTAAGCCTGTGCTAAACACAAAATATTCTGTTCTTGTCTGCATTCATTTGCCACTGAAGTATCTGACTGGCTTTCAGCAGTGCATCTGTAATGTGATGAACATTTGTCCTGTCATCATTTTCTACTTTAATCTTCTCTTTGAGGGAAGGGATATTTAGAGTAGTATAGTTCTGGCAGAAGTTTAATTCGAAGACTGTAGGGAGGAGGCAAGGAACAAAAGTTTCTGGCTTTTTGTTGGTGTTGTTTGTTATTATATTCTTGCTTTTCTGGTCATTTCAGAGATTAAAAGAGCAACACACACCCCCACCCCAACTTTGCATCTAATACAAAGCACATACTCAAATGAATTTTATCTGGAGACTACAGCAGAAGAAATAATTGACAATGACCTGTGTGTTTAGGAGGTCTTTTAGATACCTGAAGCCTCAATATATGACTAGCAGCAACAGAATGATATATTTAGATGCCACTGAACTGAAACACAACTGAAAAACACCTAAATTCAAGCAAGTGAACTAAGCTGCTGATTCTGAAACACTAAAGTTTGTGTTTGCAATCATTGACAGCAATTTTTAGTTTTAAGTCCATAGTTAAAAAATCATTAAAATTAATTATGAACTTGATGAACTTTTTCTAGAAAAGTCATGCTTCAAGTATTGTTGTTTGTTTGTTTGCCTTTGTTCTTGCTTTACATGCTTTTGGCAACTTTGAGGAAGGTTTTCAACGTGTTTTCAAGAAGTCCTTCATTCTTGCAAGTCAATGAAATCAAATGATAGAAAGCTTAACCAGCCCTTACATATGTGGCTTACCTGCCTAGCACTTGTTATTTAAATATGTCAGAATAAACCTCAAGAATTAGGTCCTTCATCCAATTTTGGTGAATTTGTTTGAGAGCATCACCCTTAGATGACATCTGATTAGATGACCTTAAGAATGATCTACCAAAGACATTAGGGATACTCACAAGGGATATTCATGAAGGATACGCATGAAGGATACTCACGAAGTTAAGACTGCCCCTGTGTGCAAATGTCTTCCTGATTCTGTGTACAAGTGACTTCCCAGTTGCATGGAGGAAGTTTGTGGATCTGAAAATTAATCTTTCAACTTGCAGCCACGTTTTGTTCCCAGGCTGCTATCCTGCCTCCCCTACAGAAGATGTTATTTTACATTAAATATTTGTGTTGCAGCGTCATAGACTTAGGATGTAACTCTGATACCTAATATGCAAGCACTCCCAGAAAAACTCTATATCCTGTACAGTATTAAACCTCTGTATTTTGTTTGGTTCAAGTTCTCACACAAGTGTGAAGAGGAATTTGAAGCTATAAATCATTGTCGGTCAGTCTTTACCTTAAGTGCTAACCACATCCCTGAATCAACAATGTGTTTTCCTTCCTTTCCACAGATGGGTTGACCCTGTGGGCTCACCATGCATTATTACACCTAGAAATTCCAGCCACGCTCGCCGATTGCATCACTAACCACTATTCATTGCTGAGCTGAGGAACGTCTTCTCAGATGATTTGCAATCACGCAGCTGAGAGTTTTTATTCTCCTAGCAGGGTTTGCTTTCAAATAGAAAACTCCAACCCTGTTAATATAATCCTAATAGTTAGGTAAAATATTGAAACACTTTCTAATTGCTTCCTTCCCGTTTCCTATGGCTTTTCTTTTAATAACATGGCTTTTTATTATTATTGCTTGGTTTCAGACTCATTCATTTTCTGTAATAGGTCTGCTCCATTTCCTCAAGCTCTGAGCATGAGGGACCTGCATATTCAGCTCAGCTGATGATTTGAGACAATATGAAAATGGGATGATCTAGAAAAGCTTGAAAATGTCGCTTGTTTGTGCTCTGTTTCTACATGGGTTCCCAGCACAGCCTGTTCTCCCTTCCAGGGCAACTAGTCGCCAAATAATTTCAAAGTGCAGTTGAAAGCACCACAGTGAGTTTGTGCCTCAGAAGGAAGTGTCAAATATTGACTCAGCTGATGGTTTCATGCAACATACAGGTAACCCTCAGAAGCATCTCAAATTAGTACTGGCTCTCTGCAATGTAGCCAGTACTCCTCAAAAGGAATGCACAATTTAAAGGGCTAGGTCAAACAGGATAATGGCAAGACTTATAGGAACAATAATATCTCAAGGAAATTATTTTCCATGGGAATAATGCTGGTGTACAAGCAACTCAAAAGTCTCAGAAGGATTCACCCTCTTAAGCACAGCAGGAACAGCCAGCAGAGACTTTATCTGAGAGCAAACAGGCAGGCAGACAGACAGACAGCAACTTTCCACCCACCCCGTTAATGAAGGTGAGTCAGTTGTTTTCCTCCTCAGAGCTTTTGTGGGTGATTAATACGAAACATAAGCTTCTTTCATCACTGATTTATGCTCTTCCTCTGCAAGTGATTGAATAAACCCTATCTTCAATTGGTGTAATTCTGGCTCACCTCATTTGAGCTGAGGACCTATCTTTGAAATGGGAAATCTCATTCTGTTTATGGCTATGCTTGATTTCATTATTTAACTCTTGAGTTGTAATTTTAAGTTTACATATGTAGGTTTTGAGCTCTTTGCAACAAGGTGTTTTATGTTGCTCTCTTTCATTTCATGACAAGTCACTTTCATTAAGCCACTTGATTGCTCCTCTCCCTCAGGCTCCCTACCCTAACCCTTCTCTTCATTCTCCTGAGCTGCTCTCAGCATCCCTCATTCCTTGGCAATAGTATCTTTCCCACACAGTGCTCTACAGCTTCTTGCAAATGGCTAACACAGAAAACAAATTGCTTGTCTTTGTCTTCCTGTCCTTTGGCTACTACAAACTGGCATTTTACACTTTTTTTTTCCTTCTTTTTTTTCCTTTTAGCACAGCTGTGTGGCTGACTACTGGCTTCAATTATTTTTCCACAATAACTCCCAGGTCTTTTTCCAGAGTATGGTGCTGGATGACTATTTAATTCAGCACATACAATAGTTCTTGCATCAGCTTCTTGCTTGCAGACAAATTACTTGGTGTGTGCTAATACTGAACTACATTTACCACCTGCTGGATCAGATCATCTCAAATGATCCAAAGACTCTTAACTTCAGTTCCACTGTTTCTTGTATTCATCCAATTCTAATGCTAGTATTATATTCCACTCCAAAGGTTTATTTTTAGGACACCTCTGCCAAACTTGTTAGTTCCCTTAACATTTCCTCATTTCCAACAGTTTTTGACCCAAGGGGCAAACTCTGTTAGCAGTGAATGGTCTATAACCGTGACAAGGTGAAAGTGTGAACATGGAATAGGCCTTACACAGGTTCTTTGAAAAATTAAAAATGAGAGCACAATTTTCAAAAGGGCTGAAACTGAGAAGAGTTTAAGAGAGATCAACTGTGCAGAACTGCTGAGAGCATGATGATTAGTGGCCTCAGGGGGAGTCCACTTTATCCAGGTCATTAGAACTAAATGATTCTGGAAGTTTTGGTGCATATTGACAATTGGTGAACACTTCACTTCTAATGTGCAAATGTGTTTTGGAATTACCTCAGTTCCTCTGAAAGCTATAGCATCCAGTGGAATGTTTTTGGTGTCTTCTTGTAACAATTTACAGTGAAATCAGATCTTATCAGGTTGTCTGTGAAGAGAATTACAACGGGTCAAACCAGAAGTCCCCTCAGATAAAAGAGTGGTGAACTCTGTTCCCTAGGGCACCTTGAAATGAGGCAGCTGATTTCTGGGCTACATGTATATTCATTTTGAGTTGGATTTGGATGCTGTTCAAAAGCTAAAAGCCTCTGATTTGTTTTTACTTCAAAACAAAATTAAACACCGCCCCCCCCCAAACCAGAGTGACTATCAAAACATCTAAAGTATAAGGATGTCAAAACATGAAGACTGAAGATACAAAACATTCAGTTAGAAGGGGAAGTTCTGTTCTAGAATTACCTGGCTATCTGAAAATAAAGCCACCATTTCAGTCAAGTGACAGTGTTCTAAAGGATTTTGAAGAAATAGCAATCTGTGACTTTAATATCCCAGTCCATGTCAGACCTTTTCTGGCAGTGCTGAGAAAACATTTCCTACATACTTTCAGCCTTATCATGGAAAGTCAGACAGCTTGGGATCACATGGGTTGATGTGTTTTCAACCAAATAAGAGTCAGAAATGTAAAAGAAAAATACCCTGGGAAAGTTTCCTTCAGCTCATATGTATGAGAGAATATAGTACATTCCCCTGTCCAGCCTATAATTAAGATGAAAGGCATATTTCCATATAATTTGCCATTCAGTGGCATGGTTTGCATTCCATGTGGACTGCATCATCTTGGTTCTTGTAATGCAATTAAACAAAACAAAACAAAAAAAAGAAGAAATCAGTCTGAATAGGGTGTGTTATTACAGTTCAGACTATTTTTAACTCTCAAGAAACAAAGCCGTTTTAGCTGCTAGCCTTTCACAAGAACTGAAAGGTACATGCTCTGCCAAAGTGGGACTGTTTGCAGAAAACCTACAAAGTACCCTGGCTTGAAAACTCAGCTTATATCACTTTATTTTCTTCTTATCAGATGGACTGAGAAAGATAGAAGAAAAGCAATAAAGATACTCTTAACCTACCTTTTATTCAGTTATATTATTAGCCCTCCATGACTGTTTGTCAGTTACACAGGCTGTGGGATTGTCTTGTTGAGCTGCAGGGCATTGTTGCATGCATGCATGCATGCACACAAACACATGCATTTAAACCTTTAGCTCTGTGAAGGTCTGGCTCACTGTGCATAGTCTCATCAAAGTGAATTAGAACCTTTCTTCCTGAGATCAGAAATGTATAATGAGTGATAAACACTTGGTAGCCCTGACCAACTGGAAAGGTTTACAGATTGATTCTGCTTTCTGCTGCAGTTCACTGACTTCAGGGGAGTTCAGGAAAACCTGAACACTTAAGTAAATAAGTATTTTAGGAGGTCTTGAGGAGTTCTTCCATCCTGAGTTCTCTAGTACTTCCTAATTCCATCTGTGCTAGCAATGGCATGAGAACAGTCTTTCTCATGGTAAATCACTATATCCATATTTTCTCTAAGCTAGGATGAAGAAGAGCAGAGGACACATACATATAAACAACTCAAAAGAGAATATAACTTGAGTACTTTTTTTTTTAACCCCCATCACAGTTCAGTTCAAGTTTTATGCTAGGACCTGTGCTGACTCTTCTTATATATAAAACTACTTGTCCATCATTATTAGAGTCTGAATACCAAGGAGATATATGCTTAAAGTCAGATGTCTGGCCAAAGATCTATGGAAAATACAGACATCAAGACACATCTGGAGAAACCACAGTGCCCTTCAAGCACAGATTCCTCTAAGCAGATATACCATTTATATCAGGGACCTAGTGAAGCCACTGGAAAACTGCCAGTGCATTGAGGATCAGACCCATCATGATGATGATGACGCTTTGCCCCAGTGTCCTCACCTGGCCCTAAGGCAATGTGGAGAGTGGAGAACAAGGAGGGCATTTTACTCCAGGCACCCTCTTGCACAAAGAGAACAAGGACAGTGTGCCTTTCCTTGCCTGCATAGCAGCTGTCCTGGAGTTTTAACACTACATTTTCAATTGGCAATATCTCTGGCTGAAGAGATTCTCATTGTTTAGTTCTTTACTTAATAGTTATGTGTAATTTCCAGAATATCTTTATGCTTTCTCCCATTATTCCCTCTCATGGAGCTTCTGCATTAGCAGTGGACTATCATCACAGGGAGAAAATGTCCACTTGGATATTCAGAGAAATCAGAGTGTTTATTAGAAACTAACATATCACTTTCTGTTGGGTTCATAGTGAGTGGACATTTTCTCCTGGTGCCAATCTAGAGTAGAATAGAATAGAATTAACCAGGTTGGAAAAGACCTTTGAGATCATCGCATCCAACCGATCATCCAACACTATCTAATCAACTAAACCATGGCACAAAGAGCCCCATCCAGTCTCATCTTAAACACCTCCAGTGATGGTGACTCCACCACCTCCCTGGGCAGCACATTCCAATGGCCAGTCACTATTTCTATGAAGAATTTCTTCCTAACATCCAGCCTAAACCTCCCCTGGCCCAGCTTGAGACTGTGTCCTCTTGTTCTGGTGCTGGCTGGCTGGCAGAAGAGACCAACCCCCACCTGGCTACAACCTCCCTTCAGGTAGTTGTAGACAGCAATAAGGGTTCCTAAACTGAGGGGCCCAGAACTGGACATAGTGCTCAAGGTGTGGCCTAACCAGTGTTACCATATGCCACCATTGACACCAAAGCACTTTCTGCTCCTGTGTCTTCTTGCTGAGAAAGACCAAATTATTGCACTTCTGCCCTCTTGCCAACTATTGTGGCCAGCAAGGGTACTCTCCATCCTCTTCTTTCCTCTCTCTCCCTTCTCATATTTGACAGGAGCAGAGGAATTCAGGCAAAGAGTTCCTGCCTGCCTCCCTAGGAACAATTTGGTGAACTCAAGAAGAGAGCAGACAGGGATAAGGAAATGGAGCTTCCTGAGGAAATCTGGTTTTCCCTGTGAGACCTCAGGGAAATGATAGCATGAGCTTGAGAACCTGAGTCTCGCTAGACAACATTCTGTATATCAGAACCACACCTGTGGTCTCCCCAGACTTACTTCTGATAAAGAATGTTGTAAAGAAAGAATAAATGCAGAAGTAGATGGCAGGAGGAGCAGAGTTTCTGTGCCAGTTGGTGTGTTGGTGTGTTTTGTTTTGATTTCACACTGTGTCAGTGTCTGTGTCAGATAAACCTGAGACGTTTCAGAGTTCAGATTCAGCTTGTGCAAATCCTCAAAAGTTTAGATGTTTATCTGAGCCACATCTGAACTATGCAAAGTAACTTCTTGAGATTGCTCTGTTGGGCTGGAAATCTTGTAAGAACAGGCTTTCTCATGACATTTCCAACACTCCTGCTTCCTGTCATGGCAGTGAGCACAGCCGTCCTCACAGTATTTCAACAATTCTTCTAAATGGAAACCAGAAGCAGGGAGGGGGGTGGTGGGGTGGTGGTGTAGAAATTTACGAGACATCTCCAAACTTTGGAAATCTGCTGCTTGAGTTTCATTCTAGAAACATTTAGGGTTCAGAAGCTTTCAGATTTTTTTTTTTCCAAACCTGTTCTACAGAAGAGAGAGCACAGAAGAGGAAGTGAAAGTGCTACTGACATGAAGAGGTGAATCAAATCATATCCCTTTTTTGTACTAAAAAAACCACAAGAGGTATTTGATGGAGTTGAAAGACTGAGTAATTAAAATGAAGAAAAGTAAACATTTTTTTCCACATAACTTCTGTAGCACATGACCACAGGATATCACTGAGGCCAAAATCTTAACAGGATTTAAGAAGTGATGGATCATTCATATGGATAATAAAAATATTTGCTGTCACTTTGGATACAGTTGTATTAAAATATTTGCAAGGGATATAAACTCATCTGCCTCATGGTATAAGCCAGATCCCAAGTAAATGGCATGAGGGAAAAAAATTGTGCTGTTAAATCCCTTTTCATAGTGGCTTTTTTTATTGCATATTAATGCTACATGTCAGGTATTGGAGAAGAGATGGTACTGAACTAAAAGAAACTTTCTACCGCTTTCCATAACATTCCTCTAAATCAGTTGCTAGAGGACCAAGATATGGAAACTGTATGTGGTCACTTCCTCTAGCAAACATGAGGTAAGATACATGTCCTAGCTTAAAGTCAGTATAATACTATCACAGCCAGTAAGCAAAAGTATACTATACCAACTATATTTGGGGGAAATGAAACAGAACTATTAATAAGTTTATAGACAGCTGCATGGTAAAACAATAGAAAAGCAGAATGACAATTGTGGTTTCCAGGATTTCTATACCTACTAGTAATGCATTGAATCATAACATCTCTTTTCAGTATCTGTAGATGGAAATAGGTGTGAACATCTGTAACAATGATTCCCAATCTATTTGACAGGAAGAACTGGTCAGGAAAACAGAATTGTTATCCCCAGTGGAAATGTCAGTATTTCAAACCTGATTTTCATTTGAATCAGAAGTAAAACCTAAAATGCCACGTTTCACTGTGAACAAAAGATTGCTTCAAAATCACTGAAGTGTTTCATTTTGATAGCATCAATTTCATGTGACACTAATTCCCTTGTTAATACACTTTTAAACTGACCATGCTGAAACACTATAGTATATTACATTCTAATAACTCAGCTATTGTAATAGTGCATAATTCACTGAAGACATTTTGCAGCCTTAATATTAAAATTACAGTCCAACTGCATTGGAAAGTCAGAACAAAATCAAAATATTGTTCCTCCTCTAAATGAAATATTTAAATGTGATATTCCATATGGTACATTCTCAGATTTCTCATCAACAAACATTGCTAATGTTGCATGTTCCCTTAAAAAAAAAAATTCCAATCAAAAAACCCCACCCTAGATGCAACTTGCATCTCCCATCAGAAATCATTTCTAATGAAAAATTTTCACTCAGCTCTCAGAAAATCCTAAGCCACATTCCTCATGCATCTCAACTGATACAACTGAGCGGTGAGGAAAGCTACTGCTCTTGTGGTAGTAGAAGCAATAACTGAGAAACATTCATTAAAGCAAGAGAAAAATGGAAATGATGATTGCAGATAGCCTCAGGTTACTGTCTGGTGCAATAACACAGTTGGTCTTTACACAGTAATGAGCAAACCAGATGTACTCTGTAACGAGTAGAGTAGGAACACAGTTAGTTCAGCAAGATGTGAAGCTGCATTTCAGTTATCTAGAAAGATTCTGAACAAAATATCTTTTCTCTAGATCTAGCTGACTCAATAAATCTCTTTAGATTATCTATTAACATTTACAGCAATAATAACACTCTAATAACAATTTGGGGTTGAATCATGCTCTTATCCCTCCCAAACACTATCTCATTTCACAGCTAGTTCTGTCTAGGGGCTGAAAAAGCTGTAGCTGATGCAAATCCATTTATTTACATCAAATCCACATCTTTCTATCTATCTTTACCTATGCATACCTATGTCTGCACCTCCTTCTATGGTAAATCTATGTGGAAAAGAAGTATTTGCATTGTTCTCCTTTTTCCTGGAAAAGGATGATTGACACAGACTGGGAAAACAGTGAGCCATTTTATTCTCCTTCATGAAATGTTGTTGCTGAGGGGTCCTCCTGAGGCAAGGTGCATGTGATTTTGGTCCTGAATGATGAACAGCAGAATCACAGAATCATAGAATAGTTTCAATTAGTAAAGGCCTCTAAGATCATTGAGTCCAACTGTTGATCTAACACCACCATGGTCATTAAACCATGTCCTGAAGCACCATGTCCACACGTTTCTTGAACACCTCCAGGGACAGTGATTCTACCACCTCCCTGAGCAGCCTGTTCCAATGCCTGACCTCTATTTCAGTAAAGAAGTTTTTCCTAATGTTCAGTTTAAACCTCCCCTGGCATAATTTGAGGGCCTTTCCTCTTGAGGTGCTATCCTCTTGGCTAACTGTAAGGTAACTGTTGATGCTCTGTGACTCTTTGGTCCTTTCAGAGTAGCCTGAAGGTCCTCTCTGCAAGGTGTACTGCAGAGCCCACCCATCTCTGCAGACCCTGAGTTAGAATAGATTTGAACAGAGTGAATCTGGGGCTTGCAATAGGAGAGGGAGGAGGTGAGGGCTACAAGCAGAGTAAAAGGGTAGGGATAAGTAAGTCCCATTTGGTTTATCATTACAGTCCAGCGTCACTCGCTGAAGTCACATTTACTTATGACCATTGACCATGCCTTGGCTTTGCATTTTCTTGGGGAGGAGAAGAAAAAAATGTGAGGTATGGAACTATATAAATGGACAAAACACAGTAAAATAGACTATATTTTGCACAGAACTGCATCTGTAACAGCATTTTGTACCACAGCAATCCAGTGCATACCTTCAACTACTGTTCCCTGTGACTTTCAAGCTTTTAATTTCTCATTCACTTTGTTAGATAGCCCTGCCATCTATCATCTCTTGCTGCTCTTCAGGCTCATTTTCCCATCTGATTTCCACTGGTGGTTCATCTCTTGCATCTACATTTTGCCTTCTGTTCAACAACTTTGTGACATTTAAAGAGATAGATGATAACCAAAGTAAATGCAACTGTATCTTTCTATATGTTGTATTGCACAGCAAGACTAATGTGTCTCTGAAAGTAAAATCCATATTGAATGAGAGAAGTGATATAGGAATGCCTACACATACAGTTGTGTTTCTTTTGGAGCTAAAATGGAGTTTTTAAGTAGTTTGATGACATTAAGTGGGATAACGTCACCACACACAGAGAAAAAAAATCTACACTCTCTGAATCTTCCACTAGTAAGGAGAAAAGACTCTACAGAAATCAACATAGTTACAGCAGGAATGGTCTTGTCTTTTGTAGCAATGATATTGTTTAAACATTTCAATGAGATCACACTAAATAAATTACAAGACAAAGTAACTGCACCAATTCTCAATTCTTCAAGGAGTGAGAGCAGTTCAAGGCTGACCTTTATTATGGCAATGAATAAAGTTTGCACATTTAATGCTGAATGAGATTTGCAGTCATAGCAGGAACTAAATCTTCTCAAGGAGCATATCCTGTTCAAATTACATCGCTTGTTCTGAGCACTGAATGTGCTCCCTGATCATTTTCTCTCATATCTCTCATTTTTTTTAATGAGTTATAAATATTTAAAAGGTTTTCCATGAAAATTGTGTTAGCCTTTCTAAGAGCTTCTTCCCAGTTGTGGATCTTCAAAAGTAAACAGCTCCTAGAATGGAGCAAAATCTAGAGAACAGAATAGCTTTTCACTGACTCAAGTAGACAAGACAATCCAAGTTCTCTGTAAGAACCAGATTTTATTATTGACTCATTGGAGACCAGCATCTCAGTTTCTAAAGTTTGTAAGTCATCCATTAATCCATCCTCTCCAGAAAGAAGAATACACTAAGAATACACATTGCTATAAGTTTAGTTCATCCCACCACTGTTTCAAAGTCCCTGTCTCCTGGTCTGAGTTAAAACAGAACCAATTCTGTTCAATGATTTTTACTTTCCAGCTCGATCTCTTTTAAGTATCTGCCCCTTCTGAAATTAACAACATGATTTGTACACACTGTCTGTTTCAAGTAACTGTTCCATGCTTCTAGGTAGTAGCAAGGGTTGGTATGCAGACCAAGATCACTGTTAAATCTTGTGTACTACATGGGGATGCAGAATAAAAGTCTGCACCTGCAGGAAGGACTGGTAGACCAAGTGACCCTAGACTGACCAGCTAGGTATTCCATTCCATATACTTCATATTTAGTATAAAGCTGAGGGATCACAAGCATCAAGCTCTTTTGTTATTCTCCAATGGCTGGCAGCCAAAGAGAGTTCTGCCTGTTCTGCCTTTGATCCTGGCCCACAAGTTCCTGAATCCAGTTCCAGAATGCAGCTCCTGTATGCAGTTCCCGTCTGCCACCGAGGTCAGTCTTTAACTTCTGCTACAGCATCAGTAGTGATGGGGACTAATTGCTATGAGGGGGTCTGAGTTCAATATTGGTTTTGCATACAGTTATATATATATAATTTTATTATTATTAAATGATAATAATTCATTAAAATTTCATTAACCAGTTAATTTCCTAGTTCCCTGGTCTCTCATACTGTTTCCTTTCCCTTTTGGGGAAAGACAGAGTTGTTCAATTTTTCTTTCAGTTGTTTAGTGGCTGCCTCAGCCTTAACCCATGAAAACCTCTTTCATGCTGTAGAACAACCCTGATCAACCCTTCTGGAAACCTTAATTGCAAGTCAGCCCATGCATTCTGTCTGTCTCATTTAGATGCATCCCAGACAGAAAACCAAAACCAGAACTGAGTCTTCTCCCAATATTAAAAACAAAGAGTGAAGTTTGGTCCTGAGCTAGTATAGTTCTTTTTTTTGATGGCAGGTGGTAAATCTCTTTTCTGAAGTGAGATCAGGATTGGCAGCACATGATGTGGTATTCCAGAGACAATATATGCCTCTGATACTCTTCGCTTTTTAACATGTAATGAGTCCTGCATGTCTTGGTCCCTGTGATGGAGTGGTGGCAGCACCAAAAGTGAATATCTACACATTCAGATATTTTGAGAATGAAGTTTTAATGCTTAAGTTCAAGTTGTGAAATGGGAGAAAAGTAGATGAAAAGGGCAATCACCTTGAGCAAGGAGAATCTGAAAGGCCTGAACACACAAGTTTATTTGGTAGGTTAACAGGATACTGTCATTAGGCTCATCTATATGAAGTTCAGCTCATCCCTTCTATAGGGACATTGGCCATCCAGCATGAGGTAGAGTGCATCACAACAAACAGTGTTGTGCCAAGATAAAGTATCTTAGGTCTTTGAGGGAAATCTGGGGGGGATCTGAGGATTGAGGGAAAAGACTGATCAAAACATTCAAAAGCAAGACCCCAAAAATTAATCTCCAGAGACCATACTCAGATAGCTGTTTCCCACCCAGCAATACCCACTGACTTCACAGTCACAGATACTTTGAAAGAAGATGTCAGTGTCTTCTAGTGAGCACTCACTGGATGCTCTAGAATATTGCATCCAGTTTTGGACCCACTGGGACAAGTAAGACACCAATAAACAGAAGTTAGTTCAGTGGAGGGACACAAACAATCTCAGGGTGCTGGAGAACAGGCCCTGGGGAGCTGGGACTGTTTAGGCTGGTGGAGAGACAGTTTTGAAGGACTTGATGAAAGTCACCCATTACCTACGGAGAAGCTGTCAAGAAGAAAGGGTGAGGCTTTTGACAGTGGTCCACGATGGGAAGGTGAGAAAACAAGTGTTGAATCAGAAGTGTTCAGCCTGGTTGTAAAGAAAATCTTTCACTATCAGAACAATTACACAGTGAAACAAGCTGCCTAGGAAGGTTGTGCAGTCTGCATTTCTGTTTTGAGGATCCTACTGGATAAAGAAAACCCTGACTAACCCATTTTGACTTTGTCAATGGACCCTGCTGAGTACATGTAGTTGAACTACATGATCTTCTGATGTCCCCCCTCCAACCTGAATTATCCTATGCTCCTATGGCAGTGTTACAGAGCCTTTTATATTTCAGAACCATTTCTCCTATTCTTTGACAAAATCATTTCTCTAAACCCAATAAATCACTTTGAATGTTGAGTGACACAGGAAGAAATTAATTTCACCAAAATAATGTTGCCTGGGAATGCACTACGTTAAGTCACAATGGGGTGGAGTTGTTTTGGGTTTCTTACAAGGACTGTTAACTTGCCAGCTGGAAGCTTGCAGTGCTCTTCCTCCAGCTCCTCTAGCTGACTGACTATGCAATAGTATGGCATGATGTATGTCAGAGAGGTATAGATGTATAGATATATATGTATATATATTGATATAGATGTGTGTGTATATATGTATGTATAGATATATTGATATATATATGTATATCAACATGCAGCTAAAAGGCATTCTGCAATTGTGCCATGTTGTGTGTCCAGTACCTGTAGTCACATGGCCACCCAAAAAACCCCAAAGCAAATCCCACTCCCCCAATCTCCTTTAAGTGTCTCTCTTTTCCTTCCTGTCCTAACTGCTCTGTATTATTTTAGTCCCTGCCCCTTCCACTTGTTAAGATTATATTTGCTTTAGGGAACAATAGGTTTATTTTCATACATGCTATTTGGTAGCTCTTCTCAAGAACATTACACTAGGCAAACTCAAAACACACTATCCTTGTTTTCTGAGAGCACAACTCCAGGACAGTTACACTAATATGAAAAATCTTCCTAGAAAGGAAATTTTTTGTAGTATTTTGATTCTGATTGTACTTTCTCCCTATGTAGTAATTTATCTTTAAAAAAAAACCAAACCAAACCAACCAACCAACCAAACAAGCAAAACAAAAAAACCCTTGAAACTCATAGAAGAACATATTTTAGTTTTGGTGTGTTGTGCTCATATTTTGGTTTAAATTAATACTGCTGCCCTAAACCAAGTTGTTCTGCATTCATATTTCTCTCATAGATTCACACAGAAGTTATGCAAATGTTTTATATAGACTTATGCAAAAAAAAGGATGAAGTCATCTGCTAGTTTTGAACCCATTTTCTTTAAATGCTTGAAAGGTCACTTATCTGAAACATCAACCTGAGAAGTCCTAAAGCACAGCTTTAGGATAAAATACAATACTCTGATGGAGAGAAAATGGACCCAGAAGAAGGAATGTGCAAACAAAACTGTAGGGTTTTTTTGGGCTTGCAAAGAACAGAGGAGCATTCAGAAGTCACAATCTGTTTTCAGTCATGAATATCTTGTAAAACTGGAGTGAGGGACATTATCTACCAGCACATGAAGCTTATGATTTTCTAGTGGTCTTTTCTTCTCAGCAATGGAGATCAAACTTGCAAAAGCTAAAATAAGAAATAGTGAAACATGTTACAAGGAAAAGAATAAACTGAAATGTACTCATTCTAGCCAATAGCTTTTCTCTCTGGTTAAGAAAAATTTATTTCTTAGGACTTCCCTTAGAGTGCTGCTGAAGGTATCCTTTGAACTAAAATAGCCTGAACCCCAAAAATTCAGAATACCATTTCTACAAACTGTTTTGTAATGCTGCTGTTTATTTATGTAACTCTAGATTAACATGAACTTACTGCAGAAAGATGCTTTATTGTCACTTTTCAAATGAGAAAACTGAGGACCAATTCATCCTTGGTTTTTGGAGTGGTCTCATGAAACTACACCGGTGACTTAAAGGCGTCCTACTGAATACTGATGTAAGTGAGAATTTTTTCATTAGGTATGACAGACATTTGATTTGATGCCTTCTCCATATGCACAACACCAGGAAGAAGAGAATCCCTCCAGATTCCTAAAGTGATGCAGCACTCCGTTTCTATGCTTTATAGTTCAGAGAGGGAGTATATCCCACAGAAATACAATCCATCATCCCTAGGTTCCTGGGGATCTGCGCTACTCTATCATCTACTCAGAGCTGTGGTTATGAGAAACAGTGGAGGCTAAGAAACTTAAAACCTGACCTTCACCTGGTATAAATTGACACATTCTATTGAAATCAGTGCCAATTTCTTGCTTATGATTTATTTTTCTGATGCAGAATGTTCAAGTTTAAACAGGGCATTTGAAATTCAGTGTTAAGTTTCAGAGGCACCTACCCGTATAAAAATGTTTGTGTGAATTAGAAATAAACAACTATGCAAACTTGCATATGTGCTCATCTGTTTGCCTTTCCATCTGTACATTTTCAAATAAACTCTTTGGGATTTGAGGACTGGTTAGCAGCCGAGAAAAACTGACACCCTGAAGACTGATCTGTTTCATTCAAAATCCATTATCCCAAGGATAATTTCTTCTTTACTTGAGTCTACGTGTAAGAATAGGTGCAAAGATTTTGTTGGTCCTGGTTAGGTAGTTTCAGTTTACAGAGGGTTTCTAGGGAAATAGTGCCCTGTGTGCTTGCCAGCAGTCTCATTTGGCTCTTCTCACAGTAATTCAGTTAGTTTATATGTACCAGATTACAGCAGGGGGTAGTAGCAGAATTTGGAGAAGCAGAAGAAAGGAGAAGCCACAGCAGAAACAACTTGGTACCCTAAGCAACACAAACAACAACAACTGAAGAAGCCAAGCCAGACAGGAATTGGATAGTCCAAGATACTCTCCTTATGCTGTGCAGAGTGATCTTGAGCACTCAGGCAGCAGAACAGTCCTCATGCAACCAGGGGGAAAAAAAAATATAACAACTACTTTTGGAAACTGTAGGGACGCAGAGCACTCTCTTTCCCAGGGTGAGGGCTTCTGCCTACCACACCCAGCATCAAGTGTTTTGAAACCAACAACAAAGCCCTGCACAACAAAAGAAGAACAGTAATAACAACTAATAATGCTAAAATAAGAAGAGTTTGGCACCTTCCACTGAGAATCTATACAGTATGTAACGATGCCAAGCAACCAGTCATCTTGGCTAAAATAATTGATGGCAAGAGCTGAGTGAATCATTTCATAGCAGAACACCTTCTGCTTACAGTTGGCTCATTTTTGTGTGTGTTCCAGTGGGAGATCCAACAGCACATCACAGGTTTCTCAAAGACTTTTTCTGTTTGAATGCATTTTTGTTGTTTTTCTGTATTAATCAGTTTTACTTGAAATTAGAGCTCTGTTGCTATTAGGCTACTGAGAGACATTGCACTTTTCAGTTCCCAAAGTGTGCTGCATAAACATATCCACTGTTATTAACACTAAAAAAAAACTAGCTGATGCAAATATCCACTTGTATAACTTCAGAAGCCTTTTTAAAAGTCAACTTATGTGGCTAGAGATTCATTGGTTGCATGTGTATTGCAAGTAAGCACACAAAGAGATGTGACTGAGACTGAAGTAGATTAATTGAAAATGCAAATTTTCATATGTCCAGCACAGAAAACCATATACATGGTTATTTCAGTTTAGTCAAGTGCTTAAATTCTTTGTAGAACTGGGGTGGAATTACCCTTAAAACTAAGCCTATGATTCACTACTTTATTGAACCGAGGCCCGTTTGTAGGAGTAGTTTAGGGCAAACTTATTGCTTTTTAGCCAGCTGTACTTATTGAATTACAGTATCTGCAAGGACATAGTTTTGCTTTCTTCATTTTGGGGTCATTTTGCAATGACAGGACATTAAAAAAAATAAATTCATTTCTCTTCAGAAAAATCCAAACCCAGCAGCTCTCAGGAGCTGTTGATTTACAGTGTCCTGCCATCGTGATCTTGAAATGAGCATTTGTTCTGATGATGTGATGTTTGTGATTTCATATCCTGCTGTGGAGCTTCAGTGTGAGAAGGCGTATTTTGGAACTGAGATGAACTGGAATGTTGCCTCACCTACTCAGGCAGTTTCAGGTCCAATGAATTGATTTAATCTTTTGCTCTTAATAAAAACCAGTTGTTATTTTTCTTACTCTCCACTGGATTCCTAGACCACATCTACAGTGGTGTCAAGAAAACAAATATAAAAATCAGTGTTTAAATGCAGCTTTAATTTCATTGTGACCTGGATTTCAGCAATGTTTAACACTCAGAATATGAAATCATCTTAATATCTAGTCATATGTATTCATTTTTGAATTGCAAGAAGCATTAGTATAACAATCAATGACCACTGTAGCTACCTAGTCAGAATACCTCTTTTTGAAGCTTGTGACCATTGATTTTCATGCTGTCGCTGCACTCCTCTGAGAGCTGCTGACGTCCATCTTGTTCATACTCTCCCAGTTAGTAGTTGAAGAGCACAATAAGCTATTTAATTATCTTTTCCCTATTATGACTCAATTAACACAGTTTTCACCCTCTTCTCATGTATCATGTGTTACAGACCCCTTGTCATCTTGATGGGCCTCCCTTTGACTTACTAGAGTACATCTCTATCTTTCTTGAAAGGATTGCAACAGAGAACATATTTCATACTGTCACTGAAAAGTGGAGAATATAAATGAAACGAATCTGGCAATTTGCAGCTTTTGGTAGGTTTGATTGAAGATTACTGGCTCTGGAAGCTCCTTGCATCAATTAACCATCTCTCTTTCCTTCCCAATTTCCTTAAAGTAACACCTTTGTAAATTAGTCTCCTCTTTACTCACCACCATTAAAATGAATCAGGCAAGAGAGAATAAAACTAATAGATAGCAGGGCTCTGTGGAGTTCTTCTTGAATGGATGATTCAAGAAAGATCAGACTCTAACCTCAAATGAGCTCATAAAGTGAGAAGTAACACTTCTATTGTCCCTGTATTTGCCTTGTTTATCACCTGTACATACACTGCTATAAATCACTGCCTGATCCCTGACACTTCTGGTTTCAAGAATGTGTTGTCAAAGAAATAATGGTGCCAGAGGTACAAGTCAGTAAATGAGGAGGTGAGCCCAAAGACCCACCAGAAACCCCTTCACACATGTGAATACAGCAGAATCTGACTTTGAGCAAAGAAAGAAAGAGGAAGGAGCATTATAAGAGGGTCAGGAACTGCAGAAAGTGCATCTGAGGACTAGAAAAGGAAGGGGACTTTTTTTTTCAGTTAGTTCAGTTTTTCTGAGTCCTGTGTCTTGCTGGGCCACCAGTGGGGACTGCAGTAAAATTCCTTATGCTGGTAGTAGAACACAATTCACTCACTGCAGATCCTCCTGTGTTGTTACATCTGTTTCCTTCTCTTTGGTGTGTCTAGAAGAGAAAAAAAATAGAAATTCTGCAGGTGCAGAATTTGGCACCAACAAGGGATAAAGACAGTGTTCTAAACATCATTGTGCTTATAGACATACTGGTGGAAACATCTATAAATTAAGGTCCTATGCAACAAGAGTAAGAAAAAAATTAACAGCAAAAGTAATACCTACACCATGACACATTCTGAGGCTATGTAGTACTTTTAAATACAGCTACCGATAGAGGAGATTCTTGTTGTAGTTTGAGCTTATAGTTTGAAACACTGCCCAAGTTTTAATTTGTCATGAAACACAATGAAATTGCAATTAGTAAGTTCTTTCTATGAGCCACGAGGTCAGTTTGACACTGAATAGTTAATTCATCCTTGGCAAGATTCTTATTCTGTCCTAAATTCTCTAATGAGAAATCCAGATTGCCATCATCATTTGACATGTCAGTGCCCAGCACTTAATCTAACACCATTTGGTTTTGCACCGAATAGTAACCGCTTTAACTCAGTCATTAAGGATGCCTATGAGTTCAATTGGTTTCACATTAGATATTTTACTTTTCACTGTGACTTTTAATATCTGTTATTTTCAATAAACAAGCAATCACAAAGTCTTTCCAGCTTTACTTCCTCACCATCTTCAGCTCAGCTGCTTCACGGATGGAAGAGACTCAGTTCAGCTGGCTTTGCACAGCAATCAGTTAAAAGTGCATGAACCATCCCTGAAGGCCTTAAACCACATTTCATTGAAACACAAGACCTGGCCTTCTCCCCCTTAATGGTCCTTGAATTTTCAGTGATTGCCTAATTTAAGTATTCAACACTAAGATCATTCTCTGATACTCTGACTTAATAAAATCTTCCTCTGAGAATTAAATTAGAAGTGCCACGAGGGACAACTTATGAAGCTGAGCGCTACTGACTATGAGTAAGGGTATTAGAATCTGGCGCTATGCTGCTTGGGCTGCTATGTCATTTATGACTTGGGCTGCTGTCTTCCTATACCCGCAGTGTTTGGCTCAGTTGTGGCTCTTGCAGTGCTAGGGAAAATGAAGATCTCTACTACCCTAGGAGCATCCTTAAAGACAGAAGCATCCTAGAATCAGTTGTGGTCCACCAAATGTACTAGGAAAGAAGTTTGCTGAGCCACACAGCAACATGTCATTGCCCCCAGTGACTGCTGGTGCCACAGAGAAACTTCATGCTACATCTTCCCGGTCCCTTTCACCTGCCTGCCACATGGAGGTGAAGATGTATCTCTGCAGATGCTGTGTCACCCCTGCATGGAGGGAGATGGCACAGGGAATGGAAGGGCCAGGTGTTTCCTCTCGTAAGACCACAGCTTTGTGTAGTCTGGCTGAAATGCCATATGTGCATTAAACATAAAGAATATACGGCGGGTATACTTAAAGCATTTAGCCTGAATTCAAAATAGAATCCTCCAAAGTCGTTGTAGCTATACTTAGTTTAGTTTTGTCAAAGAGTTGAGGAAAGAACCAGAAGGGTTTGAGTCCACAAAACAACTTTAAATCAGCTGTTATCCATATTACACACATACAATATCTTCAAATAACATGTGCTACTTTCTTCATTTTGGATTTCAAAACAATGCTGTACATATTGTTTGGCTTAAGCAATAAAATTAAATTAATTTATATACTAATAAAAGGCCAGGAAAGAATGCCTCTCATTCTTAATCTGGCTGTCACAAACCAGATGTGATTCTTTTGCATTCCTACGAACCACCAGTGTCTAGCCAATTAATTCACTCCTTAGTAATATGCTTTAAAGTGTATGTCTAAAAGCGTTTGCAAAGTGAAGGTAATCACTGTCTAGGTCAATCCTTCAGTGTTAAAATGGTTATGTTTCCCAGACACACTGTCTGTTCAGATTATACCATCTTCCAAGAAGGCATTGACTTTAGGTGTATGAGAGCCTTAGATATGTCTTACTATTGCCATTAAAAACTAGCAGGAATAATATTGTGTCAACTCTAGAGCCCCCTAAAGAGGCTAGAAATAATAAAGTGAAATGAAGATGGGCTACAGAGAAAGCAGCTGATCAGTACTCTTGCAAGTCATGACTGACACATCCGTGGGTTTTTAGACAGCGCATCTGCCAAACAATTCAATTGCTAATTTTCCAGTCTGATGTGCATGCTCAGGCAGAATTCAACAAAAAATAGTTATGGGTAGAAACAGCAATGATGGGGTTTGGTAAGTGGAAAATGAATTTTTTGTTTGTTTGTTTTACTGGGGCTTTTTCAGAAGAAGTTTTCAATTTGTCCTCCATCTGGAAGCTGGTGAGGATACCCTCACCCTGGTGCCTGCACTGTCAAGGTTTATTGTAGCTGTTCAATTGCTATCAATTGCAGCTCAGGGGTGATAGTGTGAGATGGATCTGGCTCCTCTCCTTACCTGCCCTTCAGTTCAGTGCAGCAAAAGGAGAAAAAGCTGGAGCATGACCCAAAACCCATCAGAATATTATTTTACACAAGCCCATTGTGATTTTAAGGAAAACTGTTATGTTGCTCACCTCGTCCTTAGCAAGCTGCAATATAGACCTATGGGTAAGGCAATGTGGTTTGCAATGTGACTATGTCATACATCAAATGTTCTTGATAAGACAGATGGTCTGGGGATAGATGGTCCAAAAGCGCTGGAAGCATGTAAAAGGTCGGTATAAGTGTTTTATGGACCCTGAGCATACATACAACTAAATGTAAAGAGATGGTGTCAGTGAGTTATTGACCTCTGTGGAGCAGCTAGGAGCAATCCCACAGCAAAAGCAGATGTTCCATCTGTGTATGTTTGTAGGCTGAACTATGACACATCAAATTCTCTCACTTGTTTTGTGGAGCTTTCTTATTGCTCCTGCAACAATATCTTGGAAACTTTTTTTTGCTTGATATATAAAGAGATGTCTTTTCTTTGCTTTTCTACTTCTTGCTAGAAATCTTGAGCTCAAAAGCTTTTAATTTCCAAAGCACTTCATGCTCATGATGTGAGTGTGTGTAGCAAAGCTGAAAGACTGTTATGGAACAGTAAATCTTATGAAGGCCTCCCATTAAATGACTCTCCTGTTTCTGTTGACTTTTACATATTTTAAAATGTTGGCATGAATTTGTGAATAAAAAAAGTTCTTGTGCTCAGAACATCTGACTCTGAATCAAGCAGTAATTTAAAATAGGTGGATGTTTAAAGTACAGATGGAAGTTGTCTGGAGCCTCAGCATCTTGGCCCTATGAATGCTGGTAATCCTTGTAGCAACAAAGATTAAAATACAAGATTTTCTCAAAAAAAAACAACTTTGGAAATTGTACTTGAGATGAGAAATCTCTGTATCTGCTTCAGTGAAGGCCAGGATTTTCTCACAATTCCCTTCATGGTTACATCATGATAGAAAAACAAAAACAACACAAAAAATCCACAAAAGCAAAAACCGCAGAACCCCCCAAAAACAAGGAAAAAAAACCCAGAAAACCAAAACACAAACAAACAAATAAAAAAACTTTGGAAGAGGTCAGCTTTAGGTGACACAGCCACCCTTTGGCAGTCACACCAGAGAAGTGCCAAGAGCATCTCCAGGGCTAAAGTACACTGTGCCAGGTGCTAAGAGCACTGATTTTTAGGGATCAGAAGGTTATTCACATTCCTCTGTAGCTATCAACACATCCAGGGAGGTCTTTAGAATATACTCAGCTGTATAATGAAAAAGTAGTGTCTTGACACATTTCCCAGCAGGCACTGGTAAATAAAGCTTACCATTCTACCACCACCCTTCCCTGTTTCCCAGCTGGGGGTGGTAGGATAGCCGTGGTTGAAGGACCCTGTCCCATGGAAAGCACCCCAGTTACAGTGCCCTGGCCTCAGGGAGCCACTGGCCCAGAATGTGCCCTGAAAGGTTTAATCATACATGACGCTTTTTAAATCCAAATGCATCGAAACCAGGGTGCTTCCACTCTTTGAAGGACCACACACGCAGAGTGATTTGCCTTTGCCTCCTTCTTTCCCTTCCTTGCCTGAGCTCCCCTGCCTCTTCGTCAGCTGCTCCCTCTGAAATGTGCAATGTGGAAAATGTATGGAAAAGGCAAGGCTGCAAGTACTTGTGTTAATTTCACCCATCACGTATTGTGGTTTCGCAGGTGGAATTCAGCATTGTGAGATCAAGTAGCTTCAGGCACTTTTCAAGCTGTAGGTGCTTTTCAATCATTTAGGGAACAACTGCTGTCAAACAGCAGGAGGCAAGTTTGGATTGACTAAGCTGTGCAATATGTGCTCCTCGTTGGAGGATCTCACAGCAAGATGGTAAAAATATGAATATGTTTAAGGTATGATCGTATAATTGATGTTACACATATATTTTGTATGACAGGAGTAGCGTATAATGCTACTTAGGATCCGTCCTAAGGTGGATTTTGAAACCATCTCAAAGTATTTGAAGGTCATAAACACCACACGGGAAGACAAATTGCCTAGGGTAGTGGAATACACTTATGACAAGGAGAAGTAGGATGCAATGGAACAAAGTTAAATTCAAGCTGCATATCAGGAAAATTTTCCTAGCAGAAAAGTCTATTAGCCTGTGGAATAGCCTCCCAGGGGAAGTGGTGGAAGCCCCACAGCCTGAGTCATTTAAAGCTAGACTAGAAAACATTCGAGAATAATCCTGAATTGGCAGAGAGTAATCCTACATTGGCAGGGAGATGGAAAAGATGACCTAATAGGTCTTTTCCATCTCTAGCTTCTATGATTCAACCAAGGTATGTTGCTGTGTGTTATGTATTGAGGCATGCCCAGCCCATTAACTTCAAGTTCCACTTCAAAGTGGAAATCTTGAAATTTTACTTTGGCTGCAACTGACTGTGCCATTTCAGCAGACAGTTAGAGCTTTGTGTTCCTAAAGCATTTGTTCATTTCTAAAGCCTGCATAGAGAATGAAAATATTAACAATATATTTAGAACAACTTGTGGTTTCTTTTAAATGACAAGGATATTTTTTGTTTCTTTTGATTTTTCTTTTCCTTTCTTTTATTTTCCTTTTTCTTTTCTTTTATTTTATTTTCTTTTCTTTTTTCTTTTCTTTTATTTTCTTTTCTTTTCCTTTTCTTTTATTTTCTTTCCTTTTCTTTTCTTTCCTTTCCTTTTCTTTCCTTTTCCCTTTCCTTTCCTTTCCTTTCCTTTCCTTTCCTTTCCTTTCCTTTCCTTTCCTTTCCTTTCCTTTCCTTTCCTTTCCTTTCCTTTCCTTTCCTTTCCTTTCCTTTCCTTTCCTTTCCTTTCCCCTTTCCTTTCCCCTTTCCTTTCCCCTTTCCTTTCCTTTCCCCTTTCCTTTCCAAACCTTTCCAAACCTTTCCTTTCCTTTTCTTTTTTAAAAATCTTTTCTGGCATGGCACTGTGAGAAGGAGCCCCCTGACCACGTTCCAGTTATATCTATGTATTTTCACACCTGTTTCCATCATTATCATGTTTGAATATCTGATGCATAATCAGTGCAGGAAGCACCACTTAGTTCACAAGCAGGCCTGAATCTTGCAAATGG
This sequence comes from Dryobates pubescens, assembly GCF_014839835.1. Classification (NCBI taxonomy): domain Eukaryota; kingdom Metazoa; phylum Chordata; class Aves; order Piciformes; family Picidae; genus Dryobates; species Dryobates pubescens. Next base: position 11,902,060 of record NC_071613.1, on the reverse strand, counting down.
GGGGCCGGGGGACAGGAGTTTATAGGCATATGAGTCCACACACAACATTGCTGTTCCCACAGCTATGCCAGTTAAATATATTGACACAACAGACCTGACTCTCAACTTGGTGTAAATCACAGCAACTCTACCCACTGAGGAGCTTACTGGTGTGTTTTTATTGTAATAGTGTGACTTTTGATGTGCTGCTGCTAAAATGCACTGGAACGGATCCTCTAACTGGCCAGGCTTAACTTGCATCACTCACACAGCACAATGCAAATGTGATCCTCCCAGAAATGGCTCAGAGGCCCTGTGCCCTGCCAGGAAAGCTCTGTGTTTCCAGAAAACTGGCAGATGCATCACAGCTGCTACCTGAGCCCTCTGCAGAGTAGTGAAAGGGCCAGGGCCAGAGCTGGCACCAGCAAGCAGAGCTCTTCTGCAGTAACACTTGTGTGGTGGCACAGCTGGACAAGGAAGAGGCATAGTACCTAGTACATACAGTCCCACTGTTGAATGTACTCTGATATTGTAAGAAATAACCCCTTTAAGGTCTGTTCCTAAAAAGAAGTGCTCAATCCTGATAAGAGCTAGATCTCACTAATGGAAAGTGGCAGGAGAGGTCAAGTGCTCCATAGACCTGATAGCATCAAAGTCTTCAGCTTGGCAAAGAAAGAAGAGTAAGTTCTAATACCGATGTTCTGTGTTGGCCTTATTTGACTCAATATAAGGCACTTATTTTTCTTGGTGAGGCCAACTCACCATGGGAAAACACTTTTCCAGTGCTGTGGGTATTACTAAAAATTCCTGACATCAAAACTGGATAGCTTCCTAGTTCGAATCAGAGTTACCTCAAAAGTGTGTCTGCAAGGCTGCCTTATGCTCTCACCCTTGTGGAATTCATGAGCTGTGTGACTGTGAGGATACTTAGTAATTATTTACAAGACTGAGTGTGTCATGCTGGAGGAGTGAATTTTCTGATACTTCCCTAAGCATTCAGATCTTCATTTCGCTCGTCTCAACCCATATGCTTAAAAAGTGACATCTGGTTATTTGTGTTTTTATAGCACACATTTCTCTGTCCTTTTCCAAGGAGGCCCTTATTTTATGGAATAGCTTTACTGAAACCACAGCATTTACAGATCCAAAAAAGTATTGATTCTGATTTTGCATGGGAGAAAAATGGACAAAAAGGAGGCTAGGCTTAAATGAAATAACCTAAAATGAAATACACGTATCTGTTCAGAGGTGTGCTTAGGCACATTACTGCATGATGTTCCTCTTTGCTCAGTTCCTTTCTTCATTCTTCTGTCACCATCTCTTCTACTTGCCTGTCAAATTCAGACATTCATTCATTCAAACTCTATTTCTTTTTGCAGTAGAAGCTGTCTTTGTTTATAAGATGCCTGACAGTTCCAGATACTCAGTATCTAGAGAAGGAGAAGGGAAATAGTAACTGTCGCAGGAGACTTCAGTTGAAAATGTGTATTTTACACTTGCTATTATGTGTTGGTTTCAACAGGGAACGAGGTGAGGTGTCCAAGCTCATAAAGAAAATTTTAAAAGCCAGTGCATTTTCCAGGTAGCAGCATAAACATTATATTTGGTTCCCTCTTTCTTCTGCAGATCTTTCCATGGCTAGTAAGGATGAGATTTTTTTTCAACCTCTTCTAGCTTTGGCAGTGACTTCAGTGGGAGAGGGATTACTCCATCAGTGAGCCCATTTGGAAAAAATCTCATCTTAAATACTCAAATACAATTTTGATACCCAGGATATTATCTGCCACATTCAGCCTCAGCTGCAAGAGGATCAAATTTAAATTCAAAATAGGAAATAGTAATCTGGAACACTGCTTGTTCTCAAAGGGAGCTTTGGTGCCAGGCCTTGCCTCAACTCCAATTGCCAGGTCAGGAGTGGTAATGCAATATCATTTAGGTCTCTGTGCTACAGCATAAAAGCTTCTCCATGTGTTAAATGTTTTGCTGTTTAACCTGCTGATGCTGGAGAGGAGACTTGTTAATGTTAGAGTGATAACATTTAGCAACACTAGTATTTAGACCACTTCAATGAAGTAACACAATCATAAAATCAACAAGGTTGGAAGAGACCTCAAAGATCATCAAGTCCTACCCATTACCACAGACCTCATGACTAAACCATGGCACCAAGTGCCACGTCCAATCCCCTCTTGAACACCACCAGGGATGGTGACTCCACCACCTCCCTGGGCAGCCCATTCCAATGGCAAACGACTCTCTCAATGAAGAACTTTCTCCTCACCTCGAGCCTAAACTTCCCCTGGTGCAGCTTGAGACTGTGTCCTCTTGTTCTGGTGCTGGTTGCCTGGGAGAAGAGACCAATCCCCACCTGGCTACAATCACCCTTCAGGTAGACAGCAAGAAGGTCTCCCCTGAGCCTCCTCTTCTCCAGGCTAAACAAACCTAGCTCCCTCAGCCTCTCCTCACAGGGCTTGTGCTCGAGGCCTCCCCCCAGCCTCATTGCCCTTCTGTGGACACATTCAAGTGTCTCAATGTCCTTCTTAAACTGAGGGGCCCAGAACTGGACACAGTACTCAAGGTGTGGCCCAACCAATGCTTTTGGGTGTGAAAGAACTGCTCAAAGTTGTGCAATAATATAAGCTTTCAAAGTACAGAAGTGAAAAATTCTGCACAGGACCAGCATCTTTCCTAAACCAGGATTAATTGCACTTATAGTGCCACAGCACCAGATCGGACTCTGATCATGCAACAAGGTAATTCATAAATGACTTTGGAGAAAAGAAAAGTAAATGAGTTTCCTATATTCCTGCTGCAATGCACCTCTTCAAAGTTTTTGTTGTGCAGAGGATTGTTGCCTGACTTAAGGAAGGAAAAGCATGGAGTCTTCTTACTTTTAATTGCATTGCTTACTGCTAATTAAAAACTGTGAATGGCGGTTTCCATGATTCTTATTTATGACAGCAAGCCTGTATTAACATAAATATTTTATTGTTCAATGAGGACATAAAGAAAATAAATTGATGTTTTGGCAGTCATTCAACATTTTTGGGATCTATTTTATAAGATATTTTGATGATGAAAATGTGTCTTAAAGCCTTAGCAATATGCTTGGCTTTGGTCTTTGGCAGCAGCAAAGCAAGAATCTGAAAGCCAGAAATGTCCCCAGAGCATGCATCTATATTCCTGCTGTAGGTCTTCAGAATTCTCCTTTTACAGTCAATTGGAAAAATGTTTCAGTGGCTGTTTTCTGATACATTTTGATTTGTGTAGGAGCAAATCTCACGTTTCTGCTGTCAGACATTCCCATGTTTTATCACATATTCCTTAAATGATTTTCAAGAAACTGCATTAACTCTTCAAGTTGACAGGAGTAAATATTGGCACAATAAAAGTCTAACACTGATTTCACAGATAACACCTCATTTAGGGGGAATTTTGTGTTGACTGATGAAAAAAACAGAAGGGAGAAAGCACTTAAACTCAAAGTACATTTTACTTTGAAGTGAAGTTTATGAAAGGCATCATGTATGGTTGCAGAGAATATTTGAAGATATGTATATACATTAAACTTCCTTTGAAACCTGTATCTGAATACATCTTAAAACAAGAACTCACTAGATACCATCCTAATTAAGCACATTATGAGTAGAGCTTAGCACTTCCTTAAAAGCTTAACATAATACAGTGCTAACAATGAATGACAAAACATTAACTCTGTTCCCTGAATGTATACTAGAAATCTTCTTCCCTGGGACAGCTTGCCAGTTCTTGCTTAAGAGAACAGCTTTCTGTACTCCTGGTAAAAACTCATCCAAAAGTTTAGGTACATTTATTGCAGTATAAAAATCAATATAGGGAATTAACACTTAAGAGGAGTGTGCTTACCCTTACCACCAGTTCAGGTGAATATATTTTCTGTGGCACTGTCTTTTCCTGTGCTTTGAAAGTACCTATATTTTATTTTCCCACTCCTGTAATGTAAAGAATTAATACTTCTTAGTAAGTAAAATGAAGAGCATTGGGAAGATGGGGAGGCAGAAAACTGTTTCTGTGTGCTGGAGTGGTTTGCAGCCTGTAACAGATGTTCTTGCAGCAGCTGAGAAGAAACTAATAGCTAAACAAAGAGGTGTTTAACTTTGCACTATTTATGTTTGGACAGTAGGGTCTTAGGCTTCAAGTTACACAAATTGAACATACAGAAGTCCATGGGCCCTGATGAGATGAACCTAGGAGTGTTAGGAGATCTGGCTGATGTCATTCTACCACAGGGATGATTTAGACACTGGAGCATGTGCCTTAAACCCTGAGAGACCTGAGGCTTTTGAGTCTGGAGAGGAGAAGACTGAGATGGGATCTAATAAATGTATACAAATATATGAGGGCTGGGTGTCAGGAAGGAAGGGACAGCCTCTGCTCACTTGCACCCTGTGATAGGACAAGGGGCAATGGGTGTAAACTACAGCACAGGAACTTTTTCATTGTGAGGGTCACAGAGCACTGGAACAGGCTGCCCAGAGAGGTTGTGGAGTCTCCTTCTCTGGAGACTTTCCAGACCCATCTGGATGCATTCCTTGTGACCTACGCTAGATTCTATGGTCCTGCTCTGGCAGGGGGACTTGAAAATTGCCAGAGGTCCCTTCCAACCCCTAACATCCTGTGATCCTGTGAAGTCTCCAGATACCTGCATGCATTTAAGCCAAACATTCCAAAGGATGCATTACATATAATTTGAATGCCAGGCAGGAAGATACTCAACCCCAAGCTCCCCTGTTCTAGAAGCTGAACCAACTATTAATACTCAGGTGTTTATACAGAATCACAGAAACATTCAGGTTGGAAAAGACCCTCAGGACCACCAAGTCCAACCAATAACCCTACTCTACAAAGTTCATCCCTAAACCATATCCCCATACCAACAGTGCAGAGGTGAGAAACAGCAAGTGACTGGGTAGGCTACTGAGCACAATAAACCTCACACTGAGCAGGAAAATATATGCCTCCCTGGAAAAGAGTAAGTGTGCTAAAATCTGCTGAGCCAGCTTCTTATTTGTAATAGTGGCTCATGCAGAATACTTAGATTTTCTTTCTGATCTGGTGGTAGCTTGGGACAGGAGAGTTTAAGCAGCATTCAAGTGGGTACAATCTATCCTTTATCTTTTCAAAACTCTTAATGGAGACCTGCCTGTTCAATGGACAAGTATGGTGCCTGCTTCAGTAGGTGTGTGCACTAAATGTCACTCAAAGGTACCTTTCTCCTTGATAACATAGTTAGGCTGGCCTTTCAGAGTCAACATTTAGCAGGTATTGGATCTCATTCCCTCAGAAAAGGTTGGTTCATCGAAGAACTGTGCTGATTCTCAGTCAGGTCACTTATTTTTATGGTAAGCTGAAAAAAAAATGAAGAGACATTGCTTACACTGTTCTGTGGTGTTAAGCTCATTGTTAAGACGGTTTCTGTTTTACATAGTCATGGAGCAGAAGCAAGAGTGAAAATGAAAGAGAAGAGTTCTGTGCCAAAAAAAAAAACCCTCCAATATTCTTCAGATATATATGATTTGAAATATGTCATGACTATCTGTGTCATTAAGTGCTTGTGGGGGATTGCAAATCTTCAGGCAAGTGGTAAATGCTGTTTTCTATTTTCCTCTAAATCAGTTATAAAAATTCTCTTATAATACACTCTTATATGTATGGGAAATATAAATCTCATTTCCATAAGGCTGGATAATTTGTATTGGCTTCTGTTTCACATAACTACAGAATCTACTGAGGCTAGAAGGAACCTCCTAGATCATCTAACCTACTCCAACTCCAGCTCCAACAGAATCATTTGGGGCAGGTAGGTGCCCCAGTTGTGTGTCCACTCAGATTTTTAATATCTCAGCAGAGATGCTAATTTAAATAGGCTCAGCCATAAAATAAAACAAGCTTAAACCTGTGGAAAGCAATACACACAGCAGGAAATAAGGTAAACTGACAAAAGAGGGAAAACAACTGTGAGCAAAAAAATTACATATTCTGTTGTCATCTGTAATAGCAAAGGAAAACAAGTGCCTGAGAGCGCATCCATTACTGTACTGAAGATCTACCAGAGAGCTGTCCTTCATCTCTAAGGTGCTCTTGAGATCCTTAAGGAAGGAGGTATGACATTTAAATGTAAGCCCCTTGACACAAATCCTGAAAATGCAGATCATGGTGAAAGCAGAAATGTGGTCATCAATGTTTCTCATACGGATGGCTTGTTGCTATCGAGAGAGCTTGTATGTGCACCCATCCTCTCATAGAAGACACTCCCTTCCACTTACCTTACCCTAACAGCATACACACAGAGCATGGTCACAGGCAGAGGAAAAAAATGCAACTCTAATGAAAACAGGGTGCTCTTGACAAAGTCTACAGGGCCTGTGCAGTGGCACAGGACTGTGATGTTGGCCGTTGTTCCCTGCATAAGGATTTGGCTGTGTAGCAGCCTAGCTGTGGAAATTTGCATCTGTGCAGTGCCCAGAAATCCCACTGTACCCTGTAGAGGTTCTTCAAACAAGAATAATCATGTGTTTCAGTGTTTGATGGGTTTTTTTTTTATTCTAAGCATAAAACTCTTTTAGAAGTAAAAGTGGATGAGAAGCTCAACATGAGCCAGCAGCGTGCACTTGCAGCCCAGAAAGCCAGTCACATCCTGGGCTGCATCAAGAGACACATAGCTGGCAGGTCAAGAGAGGTGATTCTCCCCCTCTACTCTGGACTCCACTTGGAGTTGAGTCTGGAGAAGAGAAGGCTCCAAGGAGACCTTATTGTGGCCTTCCAGTATCTGAAGGGGGCCTACAAGAAAGCTGGGGAGGGACTTTTTTGGCTGTCAGGTAATGATAGGACTAGGGGAAATGAAACAAAGAAATGAGTAGATTCAGATTGGATGTTAGAAAGAAGTTCTTCCCCATGAGGGTGGTAAGACACTGGAGGAGGTTGCCCAGGGAGGTGGTAGAAGCCCCATCCCTGGAGGTTTTTAAGGTCAGGCTGGATGTGGCTGTGAGCAACCTGATGCAGTGTGAGGTGTCCCTGGCCATGGCAGGGTAGTTGGACTAGATGATCCTTGAGGTCCCTTCCAACCTTAACAATTCTATGATTCTATGATTCTAATTCCCTGTGAAGGCCAGGTTCTTAGGGGAAAGAAAAGGAAAAAAAGGGGGTGGGGAGAAGTCTTCTTATGTTCTACTTTAATAGAAAACATAAAAGTACATGATTTCACATTTCTGCAGAAAGCACAATATAATGTTACAAATAACTTTATGGAAGCATTGCCTCTGAGAGGAAAGTTTGAGTGAGGGCACACACAGCACGGGTCCCTGGTCATGTGAGTGAACAGCTTGTGACATTTGACTGTAAGAATGTGTGAGCTGACTAAATGCATTTAGTGACTAAAGTCAATGAAATTATTGACTTTTGAAGTGTACAGGCTGGCAGATGACATCTAAAGGAATCCCATTATGTCTGGAGAATATCTTCCAGATGGATTGATGGCATCCATGACATGACACTCTCTTTCTGAAAGAAAAGAACTGAGGAGGTAGGAAGGTCCTCTGTGTCAAACCCATGAAAAAAAGGGCAGTGTTACTATGGAACTTAGTATCAAAATGGCTAAAAAAGCATTAATTTTTTTTCCCCCATCACATTGATTTGAGTAATCATGAATCATACTGTTGTGCAAACATACATCTGGCATTATTTTTCAGGACTGAGTGCCCACATATGTCTGAGTACATGACACTCGGTGCGTGTCAAAGGTCCTCAAATTTTTTCTAGCACATCAGCTCAGTGACAGCACAATTGGCTAAAGAGCAAGCCTAATTAAAAGTGGCATGTTTAATATTGCTTTTTGATTGCCTTCTATTAAAATAGGGTCTCAAGAAAGCATGACAACACTAACAATCCTAATTACCAGCTTAGCTGGACATACTACAAATGTTGGACCAGAGAGATCACTTCCAGGTGCAACAGGAGATTTAATTTCTTACTGGTGCAGAAAACTAAGGCTGCATGTGTTTCAGAAATGTCACATACAAAACTATAGTGGATTTTCTGAAATGACACTGAAACCAACTGTCTTTTCAAGTCTGTGTTTTTAATGAGTATGGGAAGGCAGCAGTGGTAATTTCTGTAAGCATATTGTGTTACTCTACACAATGACACAATAAAAAGATTGAACAGCACTAGCCTTAGTAAAGGCAATATGCAATACTTCACTGAACTAGTTCCATGGAAGCATTCTAGAAACTTCTTCATTATAGACAGGGCCAAGTATTACTAAAGGACTTACAAACCATTTAAAGGATAATATTCAGTTCCTATATGCTAACAGCTAGTACAAGACTTCCGGGAGCAAGTGACTATGGGGAAAATATAAACCTCATGGCTACATGTCATAGCAAATAAAAGTAGCTTAGAATTGAAGGATCAGCTTGGATATAATAAAGTCCTATTCATTATCATTTTTATTTACACATGTCTATCAAATGCAAATCATGGAATGGATGACTGGATGCTTTGCCAGCTGCATGAAGGCACTCAGTTTTCTGTTAGTGGCCCAGGAAGCAGGATTGGAGTGAGGACACTGAGGAAACAGCCATGGTCCAGAAAGGCACGTGGGAATGTGGGTTGTGGGAGAGCTCTCTTGGATTTCTTCTTCTCCTTGAATCTGCAGTACAGGCTCTTCACTCTCAGTTTCTTTTTGTACATGGCCTCCTCTGTGTCTTGTGGCCTACCACTATCTTTGCCATATAGACATATAGACAGTATGAAAGAGGAGGAAGCAAACCATGGGATTTCATTCCCCTGCGAGTAGAAACACAGAGTGCCAAGCCACCCACCCTGTCCTCTTGAAGCAGCACTGCTCTCTGCTGTCCTTGTTCCTGTCCCTCCTCATCGTCATAAGCAGCAGAGTTCACAAAAAGCACAGAGACACGCTCATTCAATGTAACTCTGTCTTCTTGGGCAGGCTCCATCAAGGCGCCACTCTTGGCAGCTCCCTCCTTCAGTGGTATACAGCATTGTCAAGGGAACCTTTTTCTTGTCTGAAAGTGTTTTGGGACGATTGCCCCACCCTGTAGCAGAAGAGCAGCAATACAAAGATCTGGTCTCTGTACCTGTCAAGGAGTCTGGATATGAGCTGTGGCTTGTCTGCTGGGCAAGTCCCTTCGAACTTCTGTTTCCTGTCTCATTTTTCACCTGCCAAGTCTACTCAGACTGCTGTGCTTCTGAGTCAGGGACTGCATACTAAACACAGTCATCTTGTTTCAGACAGGGATAGCACTGGGGAAAAAATAGGTATTGTCCAGACTGAATACAACACCTACACAGCAAGTAGATGTGGTCCCTCCCAGTCACCAGTCATAACTGGGGGCTATCAGCTGGAGTCCTTGACAAATTTCACAGATGTTGGTAGGAGTTAGTCACTAAGATAACAGGGATTTAGCCCATACAAAGCTTTGAAGAAGAGGAAAAAGCCTCTTGAAGCGGACCTTGATTGCCATGGCAGGCAGTGTGGCATGGGAAAACACTTGTGTGTGATGAGTCCCTGTCAGGGGCTCTACTTCACCCCTCACAAGTGCGCTTGCAAGGCAAGATTGATTGACGTGTGTGTGTGTATCTTACACATTAATACAATGCAAGAACAGCTTGTCTCATGTTCCAATACCTCCAGAGAGAAAAGATTACTGCTGCCAGATAATCAGATAAACCAGGATGCCTTAGGTAGCAAAACCCAATTGTATTAAGCTGTAAATCATACACAAGACAAATCAGGTAAAATTAGATACCCATTACAAGTGTATTTGGCATCAACTAGCCAATTTCATCTTTACAATACAGTGTTTAATTTATAGACATAAAGAGCTGTTTTCTTATCCAGAATTTAGATGCTGTCTAAGGTCCACTGACTACTAACTGAGGAGATGAATGCATAAACTTGTGCATGATAGGCTACAAGATTTGTCCTCTGCATTGTCACCAGGATGTTTTAATCCCTTTTCAGAGCCTTTTTCTTTTTTAAAATAAAAAGGAAATAAAACTATGATAAGTTGCCAGAACTCTATGGATTGCTGAAAAGTCATTTAGAAAGCTGTGCAAAGTATACCCATTCCCACTGAATATCCTTCTGCTCTGATCCTTCAGCAAGGCCTTTGACACTGTCCCCCACAGCAAACTCCTGGCCAAGTTGTCAGCCCATGGCTTGGACGGGAGCACACTGCATTGGGTTAGGAACTGGCTGGAGGGCCAAGCCCAGGGAGTGGTGGTGAATGGTGCCACATCCAGTTGGCAGCCAGTCACTGGTGGTGTGCCCCAAGGATCAGTGCTGGGCCCCATGCTTTTTGATGTCTTTATTGATGATCTGGATGAGGGCATTGAGTCCATCATCAGTAAATTTGCAGATGACACCAAGCTGGGGCAGGTGTTGATCTGCTGAAGGGTAGAGAGGCTCTGCAGAAGGACCTTGACAGGCTGGACAGATGGGCAGAGTCCAACGGCATGAGATTTAACACATCCAAGTGCCAGGTTCTGCACATTGGCCACAACAGAGCTATAGGCTGGGGTCAGAGTGTCTGAGAGCAGCCAGGCAGAGAGGGACCTGGGGGTACTGGTCAATGGTAGGCTGAACATGAGCCAGCAGTGTGCCCAGGTGGCCAAGAGGGCCAATGGCATCCTGGCCTGCATCAGGAACAGTGTGGCCAGCAGGAGCAGGGAAGTCATTCTCCCCTGTACACAGCACTGGTTAGGCCACACCTTGAGTACTGTGTCCAGTTCAGGGCCTCTCAGTTTAGGAAGGATGTTGACTTGCTGGAAGGTGTCCAGAGAAGGGCAACAAAGTTGGTGAGGGGCTTGGAGCACAAGCCCTATGAGGAGAGGCTGAGGGAGCTGGGGTTGCTTAGCCTGGAGAAGAAGTGGCTCAGGGGAGACCTTACTGTCTACAACTACGTAAAGGGAGGTTGTAGACAGGCAGGGGCTGGTCTCTTTTCCCAGGCAAGCAGCACCTGAACAAGAGGACACAGTCTCAAGCTATGCCAGGAGAGGTTCAGACTGGATGTTAGGAAGAAATTCTACAGAGAGTGATTGCCCGTTGGAATGTGCTGCCCGGGGAGGTGGTGGAGTTGGCATCATTGGAGGTGTTTAGGAGGAGACTTGATAGGGTGCTTGGTTTCATGGTTTAGTTGATTAGGTGGTGTTGGATGATAAGTTGGACATGATGATCTTGAAGGTCTCTTCCAACCTGGTTTAGTCTATTCTATTGCCTCTTGCTCTGTCACTAAGTGCCTCTGAACAGGCTTGCATCTTCTTGACCCCCATCCTTGTAGTATTGATCAGCACTGAGAAGATTAATGCAAAATAATATGCTCAAGTATTTTCCATGATATCTACACAAGGTTATAACCAATGCTAGAAGGTGCATCAGCCAGGGCTGCAGATAATGCCCTGGACCTCCAACCTGAGTAAGCCCTATGTAGGGCAGAGAAAAACCTGCAAGATTGTGACATCCTAAGGCTCAGCAGCTGGTTTTGCAAGGGTTTCTGGACCTGATGGGAAGAAATCCAGGTGTCTGACTTATGAGAGCAAGAGCCACCATTGGAGGTGGGAAGGAAGGTGAGAGCAATCAAGAAGCAATTGAGAAGCAAGCTCCCTTGAGTACAGCACTGGGACCAGCAGCCTCGGAGGGCAATTTACTCTACTTTAGCTCTGCTATGGGGATTTCAGGGCTTCTCTCAGCCCACTCTGCACCCAGCCTGGATTTGTGCCACTACCCTTAACCTACCCAAGCAGCTCCTGCTCCTCCCTTACCATCCTCCCCCCTGCCTAAACAGCTTCTGCTCCACCACCACCATTTCTGTACCCATCCCAGAGCCTGGGGCAAGATCCTCAGCCATCCAAGACACCTCACAAAGGAGCTCAGCCTGAGCAAGGAGGCACAGCCAGCACCTGTGGATGATATTAGAGTAGTGATCAATCAGTGCCCTACCTAACCGGGGGGCCACCAGGCCCCCCGGCCTTTTTGGTCACCACCACCATCACCCAGTGTGCACCATGGAGGACTCACCAGTGATGAGAGGAGGCTCCCTCAGCCCAGATGGGCTCAGCTAGGGGCTTCTGCCTTTCCTGGAGGGTATTTAAAAGGGGAGTGGGCGGGGAAGGCAAAATGGCCACAGCTGGGGTGGGAGGAGGCTCCAACAGAGCCCAGGTGCTCTGGGATTTTTAGACTGGATGTTAGGTAAAAAAATTTCACAGAATGTGCTGCCCAGGGAGGTGGTTGAATCACCCTCCCTGGATGTGTTTAAAAGGTTGTTTAGACCTTGTGCTTGGGGATATGGTTTAGGGGTGAACCTTGTAGAGTAGGATTATTGGTTGGACTTGGTGATCCTGAAGGTCTTTTCCAACCTGAATGTTCCTGTGATTTCCTGATTTCTGTGAGGAGGATGAATTTCCCTGGAGGTAATTGATGCTGAGCCAACGTCTAATTCTACCAAAGCAAGATCACATTAACATTATTCCAAAATAAGTCCTTAATGAAGAACTGTACCTGATGTGTTTGTGTTCAGAAATTTGTGTTTGGGGAAAAAAAATAATTTGAAAACTTTAAAAACTCTATAAATTAAAAGTTTCAAAGAGCAAAATATAGTGTTTCAGAATGGGGTGTATTTGAGCATCAACTCCACAGGACTCAGCCAAAAAACTCCACAGCATGTTGTGAGGCTCATACTGACAGCAGTTCATGAAGGTTCCCAGTTAGTCAAGAGTCTTCATTTTTGGAGCAGAAGAATTCAAATTCTTTTGCAAATAGTACTGTGAAATGGATCATAGTTCCTACAGAGACACAGCTTTATTAATTGGCTGCAGATTAGATTTCTTTTGTAGAGTTTTGTAAATGTTTTTAATAAAGCTTAAGGTCTGATTCTCATTGCTATAAATGCTTCAGTATTAAGCAGACACAAGGCATGTCTATGTAACTGCTACAGAGCCAGGAGTAATGACCCTGATAACCCAGCTCTGAATTCCAGCCGTGCTAGAATATCAGGGCAGATACTCTATACACATACAGCTTCATCTATTACACCCCTGTCTCTATCTCAACCTCTATCTGTAACAACTATATACATCTACCTGTATCTATGTCTGTATTTCTAGCTATCTGTATCCTCTGTGTCTATGTCAAATGTGATCATACAGAATCACAGAATGGTAGGAGTTAGAAAGGATCTCTAGATGTGGTGGGATCACCTAGTCAAACCTCCATGATAAAGCAGGTTAATCCAGATCACAATACACAGGAATGCTTCCAGATGGGTTTTGAAAGTCTCCAGAGGAGACTCCAAAACATCTCTGGGCAGCCTGTTCAGCTCTCCAGCACCTTCTCACTGTAAAGAAGTTTTTCCTTATGTTTAAGTGAAACCTCTTGTGTTCTAGTTTATAACCATTGCTGCTTGTCCTATCACTAGGCACCAGTGGAAAGAGAACAGCCTCATCCCCTTGACCTCCACCATTTAGATATTTATATGCATTGACAAGATCCCCTCTTAGTCTTCTCTTTTCCAAGCTAAACAGCCACAAGTGTCTCAGCCTGTCCTTGTAAGAGGGGTGCTTCAGTTTTCTAACCAACTTCCTGGCCCTCTGTTGGACTCTGTTTTGAACTGGGAAGCCCAGAACTGGGCAGCCTCAAGTGCAGCCTCAGCAGTGCAGACATGAATACTTCTCCACTACATGGTTTGCAAAACCAAGAGTGGCTCTGTGTAACTATGGTGCTGAGCTCAGGCTCATTAGGTCTTTGGAAAGGTCTAGACAAAAAGGTCAAGCAAAAAAAGTATAATTCCACTGACTGCTTAGACACCTCCAACCCTGAACCATTAGTGTTGTTTCACAGCCCAAAGCAATGGATTCAGTGGGCTTGTACAGGGAGAGGTATTACACTGCGGGCTAATTTTAGACAGCCAAATGCAAATACGTGGAATGTGGCACAGCCAGGACACTAGAGTTAGTGACCTTATTTTCCTGAAAAAGGCAAAGGGTACATATCTGTGTCATAAGCATAACATCCCTAGCCCTGTACTGTGTACTAATACCACTCTGGCACTCATTCATCAGCGTCTCAGGGAGGTGAATGCCACTTCATGAATCACCGACAAACAGGGCTTCCTGCAGCACCTTCCTCACAGCCTCTCAGCCAAGCCCTGGCCCAGCTGCTCTGCCCTGCCTCACCAGCTGCTCTGGCTAGCAGCCAGCCCATTTTCTGCAAAATGCAGTTTTGTTTTACGGGAGGTAGACAGCTGTCAGTCACTTCATGACTTTAAATAGCCTGTTTAATACCTAAAGTATTCTGATAATGTGGAAAATAATTTGAGGACATCAATCTTTATGCCCAAAAAACTTACATTGCCATTTAGAGAAAACTACATGAACCTTTAGCTTACCTAGTTTAAACAACCAACAGAGGAAGAATTAAACAGAACAAGCCAATAATTTATTAAATGTTATTTGCAACATTTTTCTCTACAACTTTAGCAAAAATTCCAATTCTTCAGTTGCCTGGCAGAGACCAGACAGATTTCACTGTGTATATTGTTTTGAACTCCGAGTAGATTACAAATTAGCTGTTAGGTGTTTGGAACTTGCAAAACAATCTATTTGAAAGAGAGGCTGGCAACATGCAATGTGATTTGGGGTGGGGGGATAAAGTTATGACTGTTATGCTTTTAAACTGGAATCTTGTTGGCTTTTCTTTAAAGTCAGATAGTCATAAATGACTTGACTGAAAGGATAAATAATATTTGTATGGCATGTTTGGATACCAAATGCCACCCACAGATCAAAGATTGCACTCACACGGATCTGCAGGCCTAAATATGAAGTTGCATTATGGACTGAGAAGCCAATCGACTTGTGTGTGCAATCCATGTTTGTAGATGCTAGTTAAAGGATAATTAGTTAAATGATAATTTTGAGGAGATGAAATGTTAATAAACCAGCTAAGAGGTTTTGACTGCAATGAGCATTGATGCTGAGTTAGATGTTAGAAGACAATGTTAGAAGACATTGAACCTACAGGATGAAAGAGTCTCTGTGCTGGGAGGCGTTTAGCCTCTGCAAGCTTTGTGCGTACGTGCAGATTGTGCTGCCCATCACTGGGATGCAACTGAGCTGGAAAATAAAGATGGGATGGCAACTTACAATGCAGTCCTGTAATAATCAGAGAGGGCTAACATTTTATCTGACGTGTTACTCACAAATTAGCTGAAATGCATCTGTTGAATTCTCACCATATATTCTTCCAGTGTGGAAATAGAAGATATAAGTGCCAATGACCAAGGAAACCTTAAGACACACAAAGGCAGATATGTCCCAAAGACTAGACTGTGATGATGGGGGAAAAAAACAAAAGGAAAAATGAGAGTATAGGATTCCCTTTCACATACATTATAGATTCTTGAAGTTCTCTGAAGCTCTCCAACTGGCTGCAGATTAAAGAAGACTGGATGGAAGCTCAGTCTCTGCAGAGTCTGCCTCAAGTATTGTTTACTTCTATCTGTGGGAGCTAAAGCCACAGCAGACACAGACACAACAGTGTCCAGTTCACTGGCTCCCATGAAATGAAATGTAATATGAAGGTGCATGCTACTGCTTGTCAGCTGTAGGTTTGGATAAACCACATGATATGTGATGGCAGCAGGGAGTCTATGTATATTTAACATATATATGTATATATATGTATGTGTATATATATCTGTGTATATATATGTATGTGTGTGTATATATGTATGTATGTATGTATGTATATGTGTGTGTGTAAATGTATATATTTAGAGCATTTTTGCAAGAACCAAAGCTCCTTTTCAAGCTGGCAAGAAAACAACACAAAATGCTTCACCTAAAATCCAAAATTCACTGATTTTTTTTTTTTTGGCAACACTTCCTAAAACAAGAAGAATTTTTTTTCCAGTCATTTCAAACTCACTCACTCTCTCTCTCTTTTCCTTCCTTTCTTTCTTTCTTTCTTTCTTTCTTTCTTTCTTTCTTTCTTTCTTTCTTTCTTTCTTTCTTTCTTTTCTTTCTTTCTTTCTTTCTTTCTTTCTTTCTTTCTTTCTTTTCTTTCTTCCTTCCTTCCTTCCTTTCTTTCTTTCTTTCTTTCTTCCTTTCTTTCTTTCTTTCTTTCTTTCTTTCTTTCTTTCTTTCTTTCTTTCTTTCTTTCTTTCTTTCTTTCTTTCTTTCTTTTCTTTCTGTCTTTCTTTCTTTCCTTTCTTTCTTTCTTTCATTCTTTCTTTCTTCCTTTCTTTCTTTCTTCCTTTCTCTTTCTTTCTTTCTTTCTTTCTTTTTCTTCCTTTCTTCCTTCCTTTCTTTCTTCCTTCCTGCCTTCCTTTCTTTCTTTCTTTCTTTCTTTTCTTTCTTTCTTTCTTTTCTTTCTTTCTTTCTTTTCTTTCTTTCTTTCTTTCTTTCTTTCTTTCTTTCTTTCTTTCTTTCTTTCTTTCTTTCTTTCTTTCTTTCTTTCTTTCTTTCTTTCTTTCTTTCTTTCTTTCTTTCTTTCTTTCTTTCTTTCTTTCTTTCTTTCTTTCTTTCTTTCTTTCTTTCTTTCTTTTCTTTCTTTCTTCCTTCCTTCCTTCCTTTCTTTCTTTCTTCCTTCCTTTCTTTCTTTCTTCCTTTCTTTCTTTTTAAATAAAAACCTTTAAAACTTTTCAGTGTGGATAAAATTCCAACATTCCATGGCCTTGAAAAACTGAAGTGGAAGTTTGGAACTTTAAAAAAAAAAATCAAAAATCCAGGGTAACTTTTCATATACAACTTCAGTAATTCTGTTTGATAGGGCTGTTAACCCTAGCTAGAAGCAGAGATTACAGAGTCAAGCTTAAATGCTTTACATTTCTTGGAGGATAAAGGTTTGACAGTGTAGGAATGATCTATACAGCCTTGCATACCATCTATGCATTAAAAATGAATGCAAGGGTCTACATTGTGCTACTAATAGCCACTATAATTTCTGTGCATGTCTGTTTATTTACACTAAATTCTATCTTCTTTTCACTTAAAAAAAAATAAAGTATGTGGTTATGTAGTGGATGGATTACCATCCATGTTTGACAACTTTATTTACTACTTGAGTTCTTGACAAGGTAGATTAGGTTAGAAATAAGGAGGAAGTTCTTCACAATGAGGTTGATGAAATAGTAGAACAGGTTGCCCAGAGACATGGTGGAGGCCCTACGCCTGGAGGCATTCAAGGCCAAACTTGATGGGGCCCTGAGCAACCTGATCTAATTGGACATGTCCCTGCTCATTACAGTGGGGTTAGACTAGAGGACCTTCAAGGGTCCCTTCCAGCAGGATGTATTCTATGATTGTATGATGACTAAGTCACTTGTACCTGCCAGCTGCTGTTCTGCACTTTTTTCATCTGCACTTTTTCCATCTTGCTTATTAGCTCTTGGGCAGAATGAGTGATGCAGCAACAAGCCATTAAAACAATGACTTTCGTTTATTTTCAGTGCATCTAATTCCTTCTCCAATTAGCTCTCATGGTTCTTCGCTGGAACTAAGAGCCCAAATAAGCCTTCTTGTTTCATGGTGATGTGAGCTGCGATATGTAAGGAGGGATGCTGAAAGAAAAATAGCTTCCTTTCAAGACACTTTAAGGTCCAACAAGTAATACAAAATAGCAGAACAAGGACTTTTCCTATGACATTATTTAAGCTCCATTAACCTAAAAGCCTTATTTTATTTTGTTGCATGGCCCCTCCAAATGTTACACCACAGCAAGGACAAACCAGCATGGGGTTATTTACAAATTACTTAACTAGAGCACAGCATTGTGCTTTGCTTCTTGAATACTTATTTCTTAACTACTGGATGCAGAGCAGCCTGGGACAAAAGCCAACAATCCATGGAGAAGCACAGAATTGTACCTACTTCCCTTGGCTCTGAGTCTAAGTCCTTTAAATCTGAAATGATTAGCAAATAACTAGCAGCAATATGTTTTACTTAGGTGAACAGAGAGACTTTCAGGGGGGCTTGGTCTTCAGATACACATCTCAGTAACTGCAAAGATGTTCCCTGGCATATGCATTGCCTGGTGCAAGACAGAAAGGGAGATGTTTGCCCATGTGTGAAAGCAAACACACTTCCCTCTTCCATTGCAAACACTGAGATGCTCATGCACATATGTACATGTGCACATGGAACTGATAGACAGTTCAAAACTTTAACATTACAAAAACATTAACAAATTTATTAATAGTAAAATATAGCATGCCACTGATATGGGGTTAATAAAAATAGGTACTGAAGGAGGAAGATGATATCTTATGAATGTAGTGCATTCCAGAGTTTCAAATAGACATTGTGCGAGCAATAGAAAAGCTTAAACCAAAACATTTTCCTTCTTGTTAATAAGACAGAGACAGGAATTAGGCTCTGCACAGACAACTAAATAAATCTATAGGATTTTTGCTGCGGTTCATGACAAAATGACTTGCTACTCCTATGTGCTCTGACAATCTCTACTCTACTCTGGTGAGACCCCACCTGGAGTACCGCATCCAGTTCTGGAACCCCTACTACAGGAAGGATCGGGAGGTGCTGGAATGTGTCCAGAGAAGGGCCATGAGGATGGTTAGAGGGCTGGAGCTTCTCTCCTACAAGGACAGACTGAGGGAGTTGAGGCTGTTCAGTCTGGAGAAGACTCCAAGGAGACCTCACTGTGGCCTTCCAGTATCTGAAGGGGGCCCACAAGAAAGCTGGGGAGGGACTTTTTTGGCTGTCAGGACTAGGAGGTATGGAACAAAACTAGAAATGGGTAGATTCAGACTGAATGTTAGGAAGCAGTTCTTCCCCATGAGGGTGATAAGACACTGGAGGAGGTTGCCCAGGGAGGTGGTAGAAGCCCCTTCCCTGGAGGTTTTTAAGGTCAGGCTGGATGTGGCTGTGAGCAGCCTGATGCAGTGTGAGGTGTCCCTGGCCATGGCAGGATAGTTGGACTAGATGATCCTTGAGGTCCCTTCCAACCTTAACAATTCTATGATTCTATGATTCTAATCTCGTGCAATACCTGTAATGACTCATAATGCTCATTGGTATTAGCTCCACATTCAGAGAGTACCCACACTGTCTACACCAGGGGACTGATACGGCAATAGCACTGCACATGTGTGAGACATAGCATGCTCTCCCTTAACATTGTTTTAATTGGCAGTTGAACTTACACAGTTCCTCACAGAACCAGACCCGAACAAGTGTTTATAATATAAAACATAGGAAAGCAATTTGCCTCCAAAACATTAGCATGAATTGCAAAGTAATCTATTACAGCAAAAACCACAGAACATTAGTGCATGTTGGAAGAAACAAGCCAACTACATCGTACCTTTTAAATCAAAGCAACAGGCTCCCAAGAAATGGTGTGTACGTGCAACAAGACTCATCACTTAAACCTGTCATTTCCCCAGACATATGGTTCAGGCTATGTCTTGTAAAGTAGTAGTATTCTGTGTTTGGGTTCATTTTTTTAGGATACTTTACTTTCTAAGACAGTGGCATGAAGCTGTAATACAATAAGTGGTGTAATACACCAGAAAGTGTGGTGTTCATAAATTGCTGATGGATCAGTTTAATTTATGTTGGTGGTGGTTTTGCTATTGTCTCTTCTAACCATCGTCTAGGAATCAAGGTAGTGTTGCTCTAACACTAGGTATATGGCTGGGACTTGCTTGATGGACTAATTTTCTACCCCTGCTCCAATCATGACTCCAAAGAAGACCTGCTTAAATATAAGGGTAGTGAATAGTGTTCATCAAGCTGGTAATGAAGGAGTTCATACTTGATTATCTCCTCTTCATGATTTTTCTTTTCTGCTCCATATTTAAAGCTTGGTACTGTAATCAGTATATTGGATTTGTTCTTGTACAAGGGAAATAATCCAGGAAAGAAAGATCACAGAATCACAGAATCACCAAGGTTGGAAGAGACCTCAAAGATCATCAAGTTCAACCTGTCACCTCATGACTAAACCATGGCACCAAGTGCCACGTCCAATCCCCTCTTGAACACCTCCAGGGATGGTGACTCCACCATGTATAGGTACCTAGTGAAAGAATATACTGTCAACCTTAAAAACCCTTGAAAATTATGCATTGAGCCCAAAAAGTCATGAGATCACTGTGGGAATTACATGGGCTTTTGTCTGTATGCTAATAATATGTTTAGGTTCATTGCAGCTGATGTCTTGGTTTTCAGATTTGAAATTTACTTTTTACTTTTTCAAGCGTTTTGTTTCCTCATGCCTCCCTCAAATAATAACTTCAACTTTTCTTTCTATGTCTAATCAAATACACATGAAGCAGAGCTCAAGACAAGCAGGTTGGTAAGGGACAGAGGCTACTGTCAACAGTAGTTTCACTCAAGCAGACTGCTCAGGCATGCACTCCATCATAGCAGCCTTGTCTATTCTCTTCTCTCTGGCAGGTACTGAGTTTGCCAAGGTACCACGATATAGGATTTGAAAGCATAGGTGAGAAGACAGATTCCTGGCTGCTTCAGCTGCTGGTCCTATGCGTGTAGAAGAGCTCCCAAAGAAGGCAGGGGAAGCTGAGGCTTATTCCAGAAGTGTTTGTGTTGCAGAAGGTGGTCCTGACAGTCTCCCTTTAAGATAACTTGTGTTTATGATCCACACCCTTATTCGATGGCACAGTTATAGCCTGTGAGTTATGGAAAAGAATATGAATATAGTACTGTCCTCAACATGAAAGCAAAAGCTTTCATGCAACACCATGATTCCAGAACCCAGAAAAAGACTCAGTATCCTGAGACTCCAGATAAAACTGAGAGTAGGAAACAAAGCAGTGCAGGTGGGGAATGAGTTTCATCAATATTAAGCCAGGGACAGAACAAATTCGTTAGGAATACACTTGACAGTCAGGACTCCCCCAATAGCATATTTGAACTTCAGTCCCTAGGGATGTATGCAAAGAGGATATTTCTCTGAGGTGCCACTGGCATGTGCATTTCTATTCCTCCTCTGTATGGATAGCTCTTTAAAATCAACATATACTAGTAGTTCTTGACCTTTCTAGGATCAGACACGATGGCCAAAGCTTGTGAGGAAGCCAAGCCTACACCCATTCCCTGACCTTCTGGTGCATCTGCTGTGAGAAGTCCGCTCCCAGCAAGAAGAGTCCAAGGCCTGTTTAACACACACAGTGTAATGAGATTTCCTAATTTTTCTAACTCCTTCAGTCTCTCAGTCCAAGTCACAACCAAGTCCCAAGAGCTGTCTTATTAGAAAGCTAAATTTATTACTGACATTCCTTTTACTTTAAAAGTTTGTTTCAAATAGTTCTCTGCAAACGACATTTTCTCCCTTTAGTGTAACAGAGATGCAATATGCTGCAAAACAAAAGAACTGATTTTTACAAACTAAGCATAAGCAAAGACTCATTCATGTGACTTCTACATAATCCAGGACATCACCATGTCCCGATAAGCAGAGCTGTGATCTAGGGTTTTAGACCCATTCATTTAAAAGACTAAGCACTTGATTCCTTCTCGCTGAACACTGTGAAGAGGTAACCGATGTCAGTTTTCTTTGCATCTTTGCAGTTGTTGTAACCTCATTATTCTGTGAATTATCTTGGCAGTTAGCAATTTTTTTTAGGTTTAGTTTGTGCCATCTCGTCTGTAGAGCTCCACGGGTGAAAGTACAACATAAAGAAAGGTCACAGTACAAAAGCAAGCCAGTCTCCATCTTCTTACACTTGTAGGACTCCTTTTATTCTGTAATTGTTCATTTTCTACTGCTTGCTTTTGTTTCTCAGCAATTGCTTGATTTCATTCTGCCCATGCAGCTCATGTGAATGTCCTATGAATGCTAGAAAAATTCCCTTTCTTCCTTCATGCTGCCTGTTTTTACCATTTCTACTGGAGGCCTGTAATTGGGGTGAGGTAACACACCCTCATGATTCAAAAGAGCTAATCTCCAAAAGCACAGTAATCAAGAAGCCTAGCATACATTGGCTTGTCACTAAAAGCTGATACTCAGCAATGAGCTATGAGAGGATTTAAGTGAAAGATTTTGCCCTTCTCCCCTCCATCCCTGTCTTTCTTTAAAAAAATAAATGTCTGATTCATGCAAAAATAATGTATGAACCATTTGCACTGCATTAAAAAAAACCTGCTTGTTATTCTGAGACAATTCTGCCTTCTTCTGCCTGGAATCTCATTGCTCTCCTTCAGATAACTCAGGGGTGAGCCAAAAATATAGGGCGGTATTTGCCAAGATATAGAAGCTAAAATTACACAAATGTCAGGATAAAAATGGGAAATGCACTTTCTAATAGGCTTTAGAGCAACTGTGAGAGCAGGAGCAACGTTTCTACAACAACTGCTTGCCAGTGGCAAGGATCGTTTCTATACATGCAGTAATTGCCATTAAATGTTATGCTATCCCTTGCCAGCAGCGTCCACAGAGCGGTATCAGCGTGACCACAGCATTCCACTGCACTTAAAATAGAAATTAGCAGCGGTAGGTTCATTCTTATGGCCTAGGGGGGGGTAACAATTACTGGCCATTGCAAGGTCATTCAATATGAGATGGCTTTTTTGTTCCACATCTTCTGTAACATGGAGGAGATAGCTGCGTTTATGCTGTCTCCGAAATTTGCACCCCTGCTTCTCCTCTCAGAACTCTACTGCCTGTCAGATGGAATACTGTGGCCAGCAAGAGCTGGGAAGTGATTGTCCCCTTCTGTTCAGCACTGCTGGTGAGGCTGTGCTTGGAATATTAAGTTCAGTTTTGGGCCCCTCACTGCAAGAAGGACATTGAGGTACAGGAGTGTGTCCAGAGAAGAGAAACAAAGCTGGTGACAGCCTGGAGAACATGTCTTAGGTGAAGAAACTGAGAGATTGCTCAGTCTGGAGAAAGGGAAGCTAAGGGAGACCTCATTGCTCTCTCCAATTCCCTGAAAGGAGATTGTGGTGGCAGTTGGCCTCTTTTCCCTAGTACCTGGTGATAGAAGAAGAGGAAATGGTCTAAAATTGTACCAGGGGAGGTATTAGGAAAATTTTCTTTACTGAAAGTGGTCAAGCATT
Source organism: Dryobates pubescens (assembly GCF_014839835.1). Classification (NCBI taxonomy): domain Eukaryota; kingdom Metazoa; phylum Chordata; class Aves; order Piciformes; family Picidae; genus Dryobates; species Dryobates pubescens. Next base: position 11,878,981 of record NC_071613.1, on the reverse strand, counting down.
GGAAGAGCTTGTCCAGGGAAGTGGTGGAGCCACTGTCTCTGGAGGTATTCAAGAAATGTGTGGACATGACACTGTGGGACATGGTTCAATGGCCATTGTGGTCTTAGGTTGAATGTTGGACTCGATGATCTTAGAGGTCTTTTCTAACCATAACAATTCTATGTTTGTGTGGAAACTGTAGTACCAGAGGACCATTTAGTCATCAGTATTTGTGAGGCACTTTTTCTCATGAGATGTAAGGAACTCCACAAAGTATTAGTGATGCAATTAGACCAAGTAGACACGTTTGACCTTCTATTGTTTTCTGCGTTTAATTTCCATCTCCAGCTGATTTTTGTGGATTTTTTTTTTTTAAATATGCTTAAGGTTACACAGGCTTAAAGGCCATTTCTGAATTGTGATGTTTTCTAAATTAGGAGCCCCATTGATTGCTCATCTTGCAGAATGGAATTTAATTTGTTTGGCATATTCTGAATCACTTTCCAGGAATAAGTTAAATTCTGATTACATGCATTCCCAACCTCTATAGAGCTCTTTTTTGCACAAATTGCTTTCTTCTTTGTAAATCCCTATTGGATTCATGACTTCTTATTTCATTCTGCTTCTCTCCGTATATTTTTAAGCCTCTGAGGTCTAAGTTCACTTCTGAAGTCAAATGGGTGAAATGCTGTTGACTTTCTGGCAGTTCTGAAAGTGACAATTTTCTCTATCACATAAATTACCATATTTCCTGTTATTTATTTTATGATACTGGTATTTCACTCACACAATTTTTTTTCTGTACCCATAAAATTTTCCATCTGGGATATAATTTTCTAATCCTGCTGTAAGCCCGTGTATTTTGTTTCACCTCTTAAAGAAATTTAATATTGTCAATCTGCAGTATTCTTTCTTGGAGACAGATGGTCTGAAGTTTGCTTCTCAGTAAAGAAATCACTGGCATACAAACCGTCTGCACACATGCCACCTGAGAATGAAGAAGGTGCTACAGTTTAAGTTACTCTCATGGGAAATCATCATCATATGGGTGAACTTCTTGTGACTGAAAAGAGAGTCTTATTCCATGCAAAAGAGGGAAGTGCAAGTATTCCTGGAGTTCCTTTTCAGGGTAAAGGACAGAAGCCAGTTATGGCCTGATTGCACAAAAACCAAGCAAACAACCAGACAGACAAACAGAAACAAAAACCCAAACAAACAAATGAAAAGCCAAGTAGTTTTTTTTGATGACTCAAAAAGTACAAAGCCTCTGCTTTTCCTGGTTTGTCCCAGAGAAATGGTGAAGTCTATACAGACAGGGATAACATAAGAACAAAAGCAGGGGCATAATTTGGATGGAGTTACATGCTTGTAATAAGCTCATGTGATGGTATTTTATTATTGACACAACAAAAGGGAAATCATTTCTCATTGATAGGTCAATATTTTCAGTGACTTTTTGTTGTGAGCCTCATTTTTCCCCAAAACAACTGTGCAGTTCAGTTTCTTCTACATATAGTAAGAATCTGTTTGAAATTTTCTTCACTCCCCCCCCCCCCCCCCCCAAGGTTCTGGATTAATTTGTCTTTCTTGTCCCTCCTTTAGAAAATATTTGTTATTTTGCCACTAATCCCAGTGAGTTCTATGTTATCCTGAAAAATGTTTGTTTGGAAATGTCTCTTCAGTGTTAAACTTATTCACCTGATTGTATGAAAATGTTTGAGAGCATTCATCTAACAATGACACAAGTGTTCTTTGTCAAGGCTACAACTCACGCAAACATCTGAGACAATGAAAAGGAAAGGCAGGGAGAGTCAGTGACGATTAGGGAGGAAATGTGTTCATGAAAGGGCTGTCTGCCTCCACTGCCTCCTGGCATATTATTGTAGGGGGCTGAGAGTAAAGTGCTGAGTGCCACAGCAGTGATATATTTACATTTCACTAAATAATACTAGATATGTATGGTGCCCTTCACTTTGAAACTTTGCCCAAAGACTTCAGAAGCTGTTTTTTTTCCCTCAGAGAAGATACTGCACACCACTTTTACTAATTTCAGTAAAGTGTTTCCCAATTTTTTCAGGAGCAGGAGAAGAAGATTAGGTCTCAGCCAGCCCCTCAAATCTTTTTGCTTGATGGACTATGGAGATCATAGAATCATAGAATCAACAGGGTTGGAAGCGACCTCAAAGATCATCAAGTCCAACCTGTCACCACAGACCTCATGCCTACTAGACCATGGCACCAAATGCCACGTCCAATCCCCTCCTGAACACCTCCAGGGATGGTGACTCCACCACCTCCCTGGGCAGCCCATTCCAATGGCAAACAAGTCTCTCTGTGAAGAACTTTCTCCTCACCTCGAGCCCAAACTTCCCCTGGCGCAGCTTGAGACTGTGTCCTCTCGTTCTGGTGATACTTGAGTAGCTTTAATTAAATAATCTCAGGTACCAAATGTAGACTATCCAGAACTGCATGCAACATAATACAGGCTACTCCACATCTGCAAGAAGCTGGGTTATTATTTTTTATTGTTATTATCTGATATCTGGTAAGACAGAACATTTTCCAATTCCAATTAAATGGAGCATTTTAAGATTATGCCTAACTTTGGCTCACTTAGACCTTTGAAAATATCTTCCAGCTTTCAGCAGCTTATCTAAAGGCAGCAGTGTGAAAAACAGAAATGCAATAAAATACTGAGTTTCAAGGGATTCAAAATCTCCTTCAAATTCATCTTCCTGTTAACAAACAATTTTAACAAAATAAAGTGGGGTTTTGAATCATTTTAAATGTTTCATTCTGGAACCTTTTTTTTATGCCTTTTGTTTGTTTGTTTTACTTGTCATTTCTTTATTTATTTGCATGTTAAGAATCTGAAAATTCATTGGTAGGCTTACTTTCAAGTTACATAAAACATTTCAAACAGTCCCAAGACACTTTTCTTTTTCCTTTTTCTTTTTCTTTTTTCTAAGTGTGATTTGCACATCATCAAAATACATCATGGGTTATGAGGAAATGCTATCACAAAGATGTCCAGCTCAATCCAAAGTTTCTTACATCAAGCAGCTCCTTGAAGCCAGACAAAAGGGCAGAGGACTTTTACTGGAAAAGTGGAAAGGAAGCTCATGGGACAGTAGAGGCTAGAGGTTCATAAGAGGAAGCTCAGGAAAAGCATAATGATGAGGGTGTTTTACTAGGTGAATATGAGGAGTATTATGCTTCTCTCACTAATTCCTTGAGTGATATGTATATAGTACTGAACATAAAAAATAAACAATAGCCACTGCTCTTTTAAACTGCTCAGAAGAGTCACTGAGTGAATTCAGCTGAGAAATGAAAGAAGCCTTCTGAACCTGCAGCAAAGAAGCTAAATTCAGGAAATCTTCCCTGATTCTCTTCTTGATGGCAGAACTACAGAAATATATATTTTTTTCCTCTGAGGCTTTACATTGTCTTCTGAAGAATATTGTTAACAGGAGGAAATCATCTGCTGAGTGACTTGTAACAAAGGAGTATTTGGCTTCTTCAACATTATCAAAGACATGCAGAGTTTTCATTGTAGTCAGAATATTAACATATGAAATTGTAATAATGACTTATTAATTAGCTGAGACTGTCATCACACTTTTCTATAGCTAATTTAAATGGCAGCCACACTGGAGTCTGTTTTGTCTCATGTTCTTGCTTTGAGTAAAATCAAGCAGAAACACTTTGTTGGCCATCCAAGATACTTTTATCTTTGTCTTCAAGGATCCCAGGGGAAAGGAAACAGGGAAAGAATATGGAAAGAGGATTTGTACCTCATGACTTTGACACTTTCCTTCAAGCCCTGCATTTCCCCCACTCCCTTTTCCTGTTCAATAAGATATCTAAAGAGAAAGTAAACAAGGGAGGTGAGAGAGGGAGGAGCATTGGTCTAAACTTTCCCCCCAGTATATAAACACAAACCCCAAAAGAAATATCTATTGAGTTTTTCTGAGCCAGGATTAGAGAGGGATTGTTCAAACCATAAAATTAAGAAAGTGAGTCTTGTTTTCATCCATTTAATGCAATCCCTTCCAATCAGTAATTAAAATAAAACAAGGGAGAGAAGGAGTTTCAGTATGCAGAGGAGCAGTGTCCCTGAAAACAACCAATCGTACAGCAAAAGTATTTGCAGAAACAGATGCTAAGTCAATTAATTCAGTTTCCTCAAAAACATTTACCATGCTTGCCAAGGAAGAAGAGAAGGACAGAACCTGTCATGTCACAGCTCATACCTAAAACATATCCTTAAAAATTTCAGTGTTCCTTGGAGACTCTGGAGAAGAGGCGGCTCAGGGGAGACCCCATTGCTCTCTACAACTACCTGAAAGGAGGTTGTAGCCAGGTGGGGGTTGGTCTCTTCTCCCAGGCAACCAGCACCAGGACAAGAGGACACAGTCTCAAGCTGCACCAGAGAAAGTTTAGGCTCGAGGTGAGGAGAAAGTTCTTCACAGAAGTAGTTATTTGCCATGGGAATGTGCTGCCCAGGGAGGTGGTAGAGTCACTGTCCCAGGAGGTGTTCAAAAAAGGATTGGTGAGGTGTTGGTTGATAGATTGGACTTGATGATCTCTGAGGTCTTTTCCAACCTCATTGATTCTATGAGTCTATGATCAGGGAATGAATGTCACTGCATCACTGCATCTTCCCCCTGTTGGGAGCCATAGCCCTTGGGATCAGCTCTTTTTTTATTACACGGTTTAACAGACATAATCATAGATGGTTAAAGAATCCCACAGATTTGTACTTTGTCCACAGCCTCTTCCCACATTGTAACAATTTGTTACTCAAGTGTAAATCTGATACTTCTGGCTTGAAAACAAAGTGTTAGACAATCTGCAAACATGAGCTCATCACTTTGGGCAAGGTGAAAAGGGTCTCTGATGTGGTATATTCATTGTTGGCCTCCAGATATTTGTCAAAACTCTGAAAGCAAACCAGTTTTTAACGTGGGGTTTTGTTTTTTGGTTTTGTTTTGGTGGTTTGTTTTGTTTTGGTTTGTTTGTTTTGGTTGGGTTTTTTTAGTCTGTGTTATGATTCAGATTTCTAGCACGTACTATCAAGCAGCTGTGTCTTGTAGCAAGTCTGGTAACTGAGAGGCAAGGGATTTTGTTTCACTGTTTCACAGACTCTCCTCTTGCCTTTCCCTAGCTCAAGTAGTTTTCTCTAGGAGCAAACATTTACAGATACTATGAAAACAAAACAAAATAAAAAAACAAACAAAGAACCCCCAACAAATATGAGAGAGTATTAGACAGCAGGAATTCCTTCCCATTTCCATACACAGAACAACTACTGTTGTAATTTGTTACAACAATCAGTCTGTGGAAGCACTTTATGTAGTGCAGTATGTTAGATGTTTACACTTCTAGAGGGAAGTGGGAAGGGGATAGGCAGTACTGAACACCAATATGTGTGTGTGCAGGCTGTGAGCGTGGGGCACTCTGAGTCCTTGCGGTTGTCAAGTGCAGCTCTCAATGTGATGGCAAGGCAACCCACAGTCCTTCTGGAGCCAGGCTTTCCCCTTGGCAGGCACAAAGCCTTAGGCCTTCATTACACTTGTACTCTGTGTACCTCCTGCTCTCCGTATGGCTCCAATCAGTTAGCACAGACCTCATGGTGTGCTAACCACTGGCAGGAGAGAGCTGGTATTTCAGTGCTTCACTTTTTCACATTTTAACTTAGAAATACTCCTTCTGCTTCTTCCTGAAAAGAATGACAAACTCACCAAAGCTGAAAGTCATAAAAGCTAAAAAAATTTAATACTTTCCTGAACACAAGGATTCTGGTGAAACCTGGTTACATTCCCCTCAGCTGATCTACTAGAACTCAAGGTGTTTTTCACACACCAGGCAGTGCAAAGGACAATATATTCCCTCCCCAGCAACAAATGTTACAAGCTTTCTTCTATCTTCCTAAGGAGAGAAACACAAGTGCACAAAATTCAGTTATCCAGACACATCTTACAGACTTTGATCAAAGTCCTATAGACAAGAAACTTCTTCCTTATTCATGGTTTCACCAGGCTCTCAGGTTTGGGTTGTTTAAAAACAAACAAATAAACAAACAAAGTCCCAGAAACCAACACCCAAACAAACGAAAAAAGCAAACCAAACAAAAAAGAAAGGAAGTAAAGAAGCAAATGAACAGATGTTATGAATGATATGAACTTGATACTTGGAAAATACTCTCCTTTTTTGTCTTTTTTTTTTTCTTTTAGTTTAACTGCTATAGCATTTTGCATTTTTTTCCATCTGAGTCTACAAACTAAGAAGAGCTGGGAGAAGAAAGTCTAACTCATTATTGCAATCCTATTAAACAGAATTACTGCATATGTGAAGATTTTTTACACCCTGGTTCCTCCTCACTAGATCCCAAACTTAAGGTAGAGAGGACAGCCACAGCTATCCAGCCTTAGGTAAACCAGTTAGGAAGACATCTTTTTGACTCACCTCCAAGCTCTTCAGGCTCAGAATGAAGTCATCATTCTGGCAAACTGGCAGAGAGAGATGATCCTAGTGTCAAAGCTCAGCTCTTAGTATGACTGGAAAAGTCTGAGAAAAACTGAAACTCAGCAAAGCCTTGGGTATCCTTCATGGAGACCTCTCAGTATGGAAGATGGCTGAGACAGAACTACTGCAAGAGACATGAGTTCTTCTAATTAGTTTACTGAAAGCCAGTAAACTTGGATAAGAAGCTGGCAGAAGACATCCTTATACATTAATCATTTTCCAGCACCTTGAAATATGATAGTACCACTAACAATGCACATGCTCCACATTTAGAATAGAAAAAAAATAGGAAACACCTGTGATTACTGCATGGCACTTGTCTCCTGTATGTGGGCTGCTGCTGCAAAAAAAGCATTGCAACAGTATAGTAGTTTTCCTTCAAGTTTGTGGGATCTGGAGGTCTATTACCTTTGTCTCAGAGTACCCCCTTCTTAAAAGTGTATAGTCCCTGGAAGGATAGAAAGAGGAAGATAAAAGAGGGAAGGAGACAGGAACTTTAGCTGTACAGCTACCTAAAAAGAACTATTAAATAAATGGTCTTAGCATTCTGAAAGAAAGAGAATTGTCAAGCTATAGAATGAGTGAAGATCTTGACAAGCTCAATTTTTTTCCCCAAGTACAAATACAGCTTCAAGAAGAGCATGGAGAGTCTATGTCTGTCCAAGCAGTATATGGCCCAAGAGATCTGACTAGAAAGAGATTTGCAGAGAGATGCTCTCAGTCTGTTTCAGGACCTAGACTGGGAATGGCCTGAACTCCTGCTAATAATTGGGGAAAAGAAAAACGAAGCACTAAACCCAGGAAAAAATGCCTGCAAATTATGGGAATGAATAATCAGAGAAACTATCTACTGTTTTTTCTTTCTTCTCTCTTTTTCTTTAATTCTTTTGAATATTTTGTTTGGTTGTTTGGTTTTTTGGTTTGTTTGGTTGGGGTTTGTTTGTTTGTTTGTTTGCTTGTTTGTTTTTTAATGAGATCTTCGTGAAAATGCATTATTTTACCACTGCTGTAGAGGAGGGACGGAAGGATGGTCGCAGTGCAGCACCACACCACAAGATGGCAAGAACCAGAAGCTGACTTCAGAACAGAATTCAGCTAGAACACTGCAATTACGTTAAGATTCGAAGATCCAAACTACTAAAATATAATGTTAATGAAAGAGGAGGTTGTTTCAGAAGATTTCTTGGCTTTTCTTTGCTCTGTGGCCTGCAGTTCATCAGACAAAACCTAATCTTAACAGCACATCGCACGCAGAAATGACAAATACCCTCCACAGTATCATCTCCTCTGCATCCTCCTAATTATCTGTCTTTTTTTGTAGAAATACAGATAAAATCTTGCTTTCTCTGTTACCACATGTCATCATAGCTTCATTTGCCTCTAATTTTCCTCTTTTCCTCTATTTTATGCCATACTTTTTCTAACTCTCTTCTGAACATCAAATGTAATGAAATCTCATCTTTCTAAACAGTTTTCTCAAATCCCTGAGCATACTTACTTGCTGTGTCCCAGCTTCTTCCTTTTTCTCTCCAACACCAACTAAAAGACCTCTCCTACGGTCTTTAGAGGATACTGAGTTCAATCTATGGGCAATCAAATTTTTTTGTCAGATTAGAATCTAAGCTATGAAAGTTCCAGGAACATTGTAAAAACCTCAGGTCCAGTCATAGTTTAAGTTTAGCTCTTTGGGGCCCAAAAAAAAGGGGGGAAAAAAAAGGTTTAGGTATTTGGGGACAAATGTCTGCATTGCACACACAGCAAGCACAAACATTAGGATTCTTGGTCCTGCCTCAATACAGTGGTTGCATTCAAACATCTCTTGCACTCTTCTTCCAGTGCTATGGTTCTCTGATAATTAGCAACTGTGTTGATAGAGTCAACACAGAGGCTAAATGTTCCAGAAGAGCTGCTCTCCTCCCCAGGGGCAGGACTGTGGCTGAAATGAGTTGACAACTCAGTGTTAGACAGTTTGCAAAGCTTTATATGTTCCATGAATCAACAAGGACAACACATACTCTGCAGCTGGCAGGTTTTACCAGCTCCACATTTACATGCAAAATGTTATTCTTAATGAAGTTGAACTACATGACCTCCTGAGGTATTTTCCAGCCTCGTTTATTCTATAAGTCTATGAAAATTATATTAAAATTACATTTAAAAAAAGAAACAACCACCAAAAAGCAACAAAAAAGCCCAAAGATTCCACAGAAAGCTTTCATTTCATCCAAATAACTTGATTTCTTCTTAATAGCCTCACTGGGGAATTTCTGCAAATGTTGAGAAGGAAAATTTCCCCACCTCTGCTTCAGCAGGTGACAAATGCTGGTGAAATAACTGTGAAGCAGAAACAGGCTGCGGCTCTCACCGTGCCTGACTTTGCAACCCTGAGCTCACGCTGAGTGGTGCTTGCTCCTTAGAGCTGCTTCATCGGAGCCAGCGCGAGTCCAAAGTACACTGCCCATGCTGTGGGTCAGGTCTGCATGTGCTGTGTGTAAGGGCTGAGGAATCTGGCACCCAGCACACGCAGCCCGCTCTACAGTCAGTCCCAAGCCCAAAACAAATACAAGTTGATGCACTTTAAACATCTCGCCCCCTTTGTGAGCATCTAGCGACTCCAGCCTTTCTTTGTGTGCCAGCCCGCTCACGTGGCCCGAAAATTTCAAACAATTTCGTGGCCATGGGAGTGCTAATTAAAACATTCAGCAGTTTTACTGTCCGAGCAGTGTAAATATGATGTAAAAAGAAAATTGCAGAGCATTTACACAGATGCATACTTGTTCATTGTAGCTATAAAATCGAGCTGCGGGGACCTGGCAAGAGCAAGAGTCTCTTAGTCTTCAAAACAAGTTATTCAGGAAAAAAAAAATAAGAAGAAGAAAAAAAAAAAAAAAGAAAAAAATAAGAAGAAAAAAAAAATAAGAAGAAAAAAAAAATTAGACACCAAGCTTTAGCTTGGAAGAGTTATTCTTTGTTAGGTTCATTTTTTATTCATTCCTCCAAAGCCACATTTCCCCATTTTTTCTTTATTTTTATTTTTTTTTCTCCTGGTTTATAATGCTGGTACTGCTAAAATGGGTTAAGAGCTGATTTGAAATAAAATATTTGCTTCACACTCTTGAGGTTACAGTACACACACAAAACTATTTTCCCTTTTACTCATGCAACAGACTCCTTTGGACAGTCAATCCCAGTCACAGGGAATAAAATCTCCTGAAATATCAGTGGCAGGCTATGCTTAGGATAGGCAAGGCATTCTGGGGAATCTTATTTTCCAGTGCTGGTTGATGTTTCAGTCTGGGATTTCAAGAACACTGACTGCAGTTGTTTACACAGCAAAGAAAGGAGCTTTTTGATCAGGGGAAGCTGAGTCACTACTCCCTGTTAGTTTTATCATTTCGCAGCGAGCGAGAGCTGATGCCTGATCTTTCTCTGACCTTTTATTCAAACTTTCTTTTTCCCCTACATTCCCAGGCTGTTATATTCTGTTTAATCACATCTCTTTGATATTCAGAAGAATCAGATACTTTTTCACTTGGTGCTACATGATGTCATAGGCAAAAGCAGCGCAAATCCCATGAGGTTACCCTTGGGTCAAAATGGTTCACTGAGAGGATGAGACTCAGTCCTAGAGCTTTTTTCTGGGTCTGGAGCTATTTTCAGGGCGTGGAGGGGGAAGGGGTGAGCTGGTTTTCAGTTTTGTTTTGCTTTTGTTTTGTTTTGTTTTGTTTTGTTTTCCCACAGACATCATAAGACAAACAGAGCATGGGTCAGGTAATGTAAGCAACAGACTGCAAAACCATTGCCAAAAACTGTAACCACCCAATCATCTTTGAAGGAAAGAAAAAATATCATTTAAGTGACACATGTTAACAGTATTGAATTCAAAACACTTGTTTTGACATCCAGATGTTGGAAAGTGCCATATCCTGATTAACAAAAATATTTTCTGGTCTTTCAGATCTTCCCTTCCATATTTTGATCACAGTTCAAGTTCTGGAGAAATTCTTTCCCACTACTGTCCACTGATCACATCACTGAAGCATTTCAAAATTTTAACTTGTTTCCTATAAGGAAAAAATGGAAAGCATAACCACAAATATTTATGTTAGTGTCAGTGCTTATTATTGGAAGCTTAGTTCAGGCTGCTGCAGTGCCATTGCAAGAGCATACCATCAGATATGGCTTCCAGCTCCTCCAGGCATTTGAGAACAGCATCAACACGCACGAGCTTTATAACCTGGGAAAGACAGAGTATTCCAAATGCAAAGGTGTGAGCGACATGCAGAAATGTCCCTATGCAATTGCTTCTAACTGGAAAACTAGAAAAGGTATGGCAGTATTATCATCAGGAATGAACTCTAGCCATAAGTGAGCTTTGGAGTGCCTTGCTCATGGAAAAAATTAGAGCAAGACTTAAATATTAACTCCTTCAGAGCAGCCACTGTTCCTAGGTGGCTGCTTAGCTGTCTGCTACTATATTAGGACCAAGAATTTCTCTTGTAAGATGGTGGTGAGGAAGGGGGAAATTTCACAGAATCACAGAATCACCAAGGTTAGAAGAGACCTCAGAGAACATCAAGTCCAACCTGTCACCACAGACCTCATGACTACTAAACCATGGCAGCAAGTGCCATGTCCATTCCCCTCTTGAACACCGCCAGGGATGGTGACTCCACCACCTCCCTGGGCAGCCCATTCCAATGGCTGATGACTCTCTCAGTGAAGAACTTTCTCCTCACCTCGAGCTTAAACTTCCCCTGACGCAGCTTGAGACTGTGTCCTCTGTTCAGGGAGAGGGAACTTAGGTCACCATACAGTAAAGCCTCTTTAGCTTTCTATACTTTCTAAAGATATATAAGTGATGAAGTTTCCAAGATCACAGTTACACTGACTGATAAGATGGGGGGTTCCTTTTTAAAAGGAAAGCATCGCCAGTGATCATGATGCCAGTGCACACTTCCCTTTCCACAGCCAGCAGCCCATGTTTCCCTGACACACAGAGATGTGTGTCATTCTCCTCATTGTCCATCCTCGTGGAGATGGCATTGCTCTTAATGGTGATAATAAATGAAAGACTGTGACTCTGATTAACAATGGGGAATATAATTACTTAGGAGAAATGGATCTGGAATAGAAGGCTCAACAATGTTCTCTCTAGGCTACCTACTTTTCTCTTTTGCTTTATATATAGTAGATCTTAGTGTTACACCTGCAACAAAAGATCCTCACTGTAGTCTTACTGCTGTTGTTCTACATTTACTGCTAACTGTATTTGATTAAAAAAAAGACTTGCAATTGCTGCAAGGGTTTACAGTCACTGTTGGGGGAAGGGGGGGATTGCAATGTTCTAGCTTGCTTCTTATTCACTGTCTCAGACCACTTTGCAACAAAGGCACACAATACTCCCATACTGCAGGAAAGCCTAATCCCACTTCTCCTTCCCAGGTGAATAATCTTTTTTCAGCTGGGAAAATAAAGGTTCTCCCTCTGTGAAATGTTTTCAAACCTACCAATAAATGGAGCTAACTGCCAGGAAGTTATTGAAATATACAGCAATTAACAACACCACAGACAGACAGCATCTCAGTTGCCTAATCAAAAGCCAGAAGTAGTTTGGGGCATGATCAAGCACAGCATTCAAGTTCTGCTATCCTCAGACCAGAGCCATAACTACAATTATATTCAATTTCTCTTTATAATATATTTTGATATCTTTTCACCTATCAACCAAGCAGTCTCATTTTCCAGAATTTTAAGTTTTATGAGCCATGTAAATTTCTTCCTTTACTTTATGGGAAAGACACATTGCAAATATTGGGCAACATCTTGCAAAGTCTTGTCCTAACCTAACACGACTGAGCAGTGTGGGAGGAGGAAGTAATGACTTCCCCCTGACCTGTGTAGCTGACATGAAGTCTGCCAAGAATCACAGCCTCTTTGCTCAAGGGAACACAGGAGCAACTCTTCAGAGGGGAAGTGGGGAAGGCAGGGACAGGGGAGGCAGGAGGGGGCAGAATTATGTCTCTACCCCCTTCTGTGCTCCATGTGGCAGAAGAGAGTGGCTGCACCACTTAAAAAGAAGTAGTAAATTCCTATTCACCTTTTCCCCCCCATCAAGAGTTTGCTTGTGAAGGGTGGGGTGACGTAGCTTTGCGCTGCTGTTTCCCGGATCGGTATGGTTTTGCAGTGCCCACAGAGTGGGGTGGTGTATAAGACGCAGAGTCTAGCCCATTTGGAAAAGAAAACGGTTTTCCTGCATGGCCAGAAAGACAGAGCTGTGCTGTAAGGATGGAATTTCACAACAGAACAAAAATAAAGCACAGTGTTGTTCCGGAATTTCTTGATTCTTACTCTAAACAGTAATAAACCCACCTCTCAAACCCCAGTCCGGACGAAATATTAGCATTCCCTCCACTCTGGTTACAGCTCACATCCCTCTTAATACCTCTTGCTCTGCCATGAACTATTTGTATAAGAAAGGCTTATGTTTGAACTGGAATTGGCACAAATAGTTACCCATTGGATATTCCTTTTCTGCAGAAATCTGATCTCTTTCAGTGCTTCACAAATCACAGAATTCACTGAGGACAGAAGCCTGTGTTTTCTTCTTCTCCAAAGAGAATAAAAAAATCGTCAGTAACCCTGACAGCTTCCTGTAGTGTGGCTCTCACAGCTTATTCCAGATGAGCCGAATGTTAAACTTGCCATAAAAATGTTATGATGGGAGGATGTATCTCCCACAGTACTCAAAAATTATTTAGTGAGTTTTACCATCATTACCCCCAGGCTGCAGCCATTTCCCAGCTCTTCTGAGAAGTAAAACCAGTAAGAGCAAACTTAAAGACAGACCATAACAAAGACAAATAAGAGCAACAATTATCATAAACAGCAGAAATGACCCAAACAGAACACAGAAATGACCCTTGCTTCTGTGTGCTTTGTGAACAACTTGACCTCAACTATTTGGACACAAGGAATCTATCAAGAGGAGTTTGTAAGGATTCACCCATATCTGTGTGCTTTTAGGACTAAGTGGAGGCAGGGAGGCTTGCCCTGTGCTTTTAGCAAGAGGTTATGTTTTATCCCTGCCTCCACCACATACTCCTTGTGAGATCTTAGTGACTCAGCTGGCTCCAGGTTCCTTGCTGTGTAAAGTGAGACACATTTCCTCTGCCCATTCTCCACTCACTTTATAGTGGTGTGTACACAATGTCCAGTAGAAAAGTATTCACACAGTATTGATCACTGCGAAGGGTCAACCGCTCACATCTGTCAGGCTGCCTCTGATTTCACCAGTGATGGCCAGCTGAGGATCTGCCCCCCCCTAAGGTTTTCTTCTCACTGAGCAGTTGCTGCTCCTTGATAGTCTATTAGGTTATGTCATCATTAGCTTTTTTTAATATGGGTAAGGAACCTTAAAAATGCTTTATGCTCTCAAGAGATCTGGAATTTCTCAAAAAAAAAAAAAGTTCAGATGTTTCTCAAGTCTCCCTCCCTTTCCCCTTCTGAAAAGGCTTTAAAAATGTGGAATGTTGTGGGAAATTACTCAGAATGTAATAAAAATGTACATGTGAAAAAAAAAACCAAAACCAAAAAACCTAACTCACAGCTTCCTTGGCTGGAGTGATGTCCCAGGGCTGGATCTAGCTCAGCAATGCTCTTTGGCCTTTCTCTGGTTTTCTCTTTCCAGGACCACATCCCTCATTTAGTCTCTTCTTCCAGGACCCTCTCTCTCACCCACACACCACATAAATATACAGACACATGGAGCTCTGACACACATTTCTTTCTATGGCACAGGATATCCCCAAAGCTTCTTTTCTCCTTTACAAAGTTCAAACAGTCCCTGTGCGAAGCACCCCCCCCCCTCCGCCTCTTCCCTGCTTTCTGGTTTCCAGCTAGATACAAACAGTCCAAACAAAAAACCAAACCAAACCAAACCCAAACTAAACAAACAAACACAAAAAAAACAACACTAAAAAACCTCACAAAACAAATAAATCAACAACAACAAGCAGCCTGTAGTTTCTTTACTACATCTGGGGTTTTTTTAACCACTTGATCACTTCATTTCTCCTCCTCAAACAAAAAAAAAAAAAAAACAACAAAAGAAGGCAAACTAAACAAACAACAAAAAACCCACAACAAAAAAACTCGCAAAACAAATCATCAACAACAAGAAGAAGCAACCTGCAGTTTCTTTACTACATCTGTTTGGTTTTTTTTAACCACTTGGTCACTGCATCATTCATTTCTCCTCCAAACATATCTCATAACAAGTAAGAAAAACAACTCTAGAAAGTACCTGCTGTTCAGGGGCTTTTTGTATTTTACAATGTTATTTTATGACTGCTCGTTTTACACTTCGAGCTCACCAAAACCTCCCTGACAAATAACGATTGAAAATAACTTCAAGACATGTGGATGTTAACTTTATGAAAGGTCTTACTAACCACCATACACCCACAAAAAAAAGAGTAAATATCTAAATGGGAGTTAATTCAAAGATTTACAACGTACAAGCAGCTCCAAATTTCATTGTTTTGGTAAAAAAAAAGAAAAAAGGAAAAAAAAAAAGAGATAACTTTCTTATCCAGAAGTCACTTCAAAAAGTACAATGTTCAGAGCTATGGATGCATGAGTCATTCTCTCCACCTCTTTCATACTCCTAAACATTTCTGCAATTACCATGTACCAAATTGCATGCTATTTATGCCTTTTCCACAAAAAAAAAAAAAAAAAAAAAAAAAAAGCTGAACTTTTTGGTAATTGAAAGATCTGTTGAAGATGATAATTACAATTCAAATGAATATGAAAGACTTAAGCTTACTGACTTGAGGCTCAAGCTGAATTAAATGACTCACATGTGATTCAGTGGTGAGGAGACTGGGTTTTCAAAGTAATTTAAAAGCATGAGTTGAGGAGAAGGTTTCATGATGAGAATCAATTCTGAGCACACAGTAAGATATTGATTAGGGGGCTTACATGATTAAAGATAGCCTTTATTACCTTACTTGACCATGCTATAAGCGAGCATATCTTAGATACGTAAATAGTGTGCTTAAAATAATATCCCAGTCTTTAAGAGTCTTGTCTTTTTCAAGTTTTTCATCTTTAGGCAATATTGCCACTGAAGGACATAGAGCTAAGTCCCTGGGGCTGACCAGTTGGGCCACTTCAGTTCTTTCAGTAATCATCCTGAAGCTGGTCAATGTATTCTTTCTCACCCCAGCCCTTGGGCTTGGCTTGCCCTTAAGAAGCAAGGTTTTCCCAATGCTAAACTCCCACTCAGTTCTGATTTGAGAAATTTAAGGTAGAAGTTAAGGAGAGACCTCTGCAAGGGTGAGTTTCATCCACTAAGTGCTTCTGTTTTGCCACTGCTGTTGCAAAAGCCATCTTGGTACCCCATGTGTCCTGCAGCCCAGAAGAGGGAACTCCACAGCTGAATGCAGAAGCAAAGGCAGAAGGTCTCCCAGTCTTGTAAGCTTTATTGTTTGCAGTAATTTATTCAAGATTTGGAGGCACTGCTTAGGAAACACAAAACACTTCTGGATGTCTACATAAGTCCTCACAAGTCTCCCATGCTGATGGGGTTGAAAAGGGAGCACACCATTTATGAACAACACTGATGCTATCCCATTTTTCGAGATAAGTGTTCTTCAGATGAACAGCTCCTCAGTAGTACACCACAAGCAATCACTAAGAGAAAGTGCTGTGGCATGTCTCTGCTATTCTATCACATTATGATGTGTTTCTTCTGTAAGACATTGTAAGGTAAGGCAAGGTTTGTACAATGAGTAGGAGATCTCTCCTCCCTGTTGTAACAGTCCCTTCCTGTATGCTTTTGACATCTGGAGTGCTAGGCAATTAGCAGAGCCAACTCTAGGAAAATGTCTTTTCTCACAACTTTTTCTGAAGCTCCTTGCAGGCTGAGAGTGTGCTCAAGGACATCACCTTCACTAGAAGCAGTTTGCTGGTATACAAGGTGTTGGCTATGCATATTAAAAATATAGGCTATTTCTGTCCCCAAATGAGTACAGCCTGAGTGAGAGGTGCTGATAAGTTTTAGTGTTTGTGCAGCAAAATAGTTTTCCAGGAAATTGTGGGGAGAGTTGACTGCAGCTGATAATTTGAATTTAATCTAAATAACATTTGCAGATGAGAAAACATGAAAGTATGTAAAGGAGTACCAACAGTTGGCTACAGAGAGTTCTCAGAGGGGTAATACAGTCTCAAGCTGCACCAGGGGAAGTTTAGACTCGAGGTTAGGGGAAAGTTCTTCACAGAGAGAATTGTTAGCCATTGGAATGGGCTGCCCAGGGAGGTGGTGGAGTCACCATCTCTGGAGGAGTTCAAGAGGGGAATGGACATGGCACTTGGTGCCATGGTCTAGTAGTCATGAGGTCTGTGGTGACAGGGTGGACTTGATGATCTTTGAGGTCTTTTCCAACCTCGTTGATTCTATGATTCTATGATTCTAATATAAAATTATGGTTTGCACATGGTATGTCACATGTGCTTTCATAGAGTAAGTCTAAATATAATATTGGTGGGCACTGGTGGGCATTATTCATCTGCCACAGCTTGTCACTACTATGATATATGGCACAGAAATCAAAACAACACATCTGTCCTAACATCCAAAAATCTTGGTGCTTCCTACAAACACCAGCTACATCTCAGCTACATGAAGTGCTCAAAGCCTCCTTGCAGAGCTGGGTGTGGAGGACAGCTGTTCCCAACTTTTCTTAAAATCTAAGTTCAAGTCCTGGAGTTCTTCTGAAGGAGTGAGAGTAAGTAATCAAATTAAAAGGGGGGAAGTTCTATAGCTGATTGTACTGGAATGTCTGGGCAGGGGGAAGAGGAATAGAAACTTGTGGAACCACTGAAATGTCATTTTAGCATCAGTGCAAAAATTGCATCCAGTCTACTTCACCTGAGCATTAGTGACACCAGAGACAGGCAACATTAAGTGCGGTTTGTGCTATAAGCTAAGAAATCCATGAATGCACCTGCCTTGTATAAATGGCAGTGCTCTGCCTGCCATGAAATCACCTCTAAAACAAACACAGGCAAAATTTACTGAGGCTGCCTGCACCTTTTAGAGGTCTGCTTCACATGGCACAGGGAACTGAGCTGTGCAAGGTGGCTACAGCACTGTGCAAGGTACTACAGCATTTCAACTTTATAATGGATGGCAGGCAGTCTAATGGGTAATTAAGCCAAGGGCTGTTCTACTACTCAGCTCTAACAAGGACCATATTCCAAGGGTTGAAAGTATGGAAAAGTATTTAGATACAATTTGCTGAGAGAATTGCAAGGCATCTGAAGTGCACACATAAGGACAATGCTGAGATGGAAGAATAGCTGACCATTCTGTCTGAGTAAACTATTACATAACAGCTAAGCTATAATAAAACCCCTATTCCAAATCAAATAAGTCTCCCAGACTGCTTAAAATGAGTCACCAGCAGCTTTATAAACATACAAAATACTTGACAAGGAAGTCTCTGATAATTTTTTAGTAATTATGTCTGTGAATTGTTCTCTGTTGACATCATTATTAGAAATGGTTTCCCATAAGTTTGCACTGCCTGTTAACATCTGCTCATTAATCACTGAGGCTTTGAATATTTCTTTCATTACAAGTTTATTAGAGAGTTTACACGATCCTCAATCTGTTTGTTCAGAAAGATGTTTAATTAGCACAGAAACAATAGCAGAAGACAATACAGTTTGGGGTTTTGTATGGATTTTTATGGCTGCAAAAGCCTCTTAATAAGACATGATTTCACAAGACAGCCACAGATGATGAAATATCTGTGTATCTCAGAAATTTGTAGGGAACAGAAAACCATTTTTCATGGGCTTCAAGGACACTTTCAAGACTTGTCTGTGGTCTGAACAAAACAATAAAAGTTTTGCACTGAAGTATGATTTGGAAGCAAATGAGAGCCAAAGCTAGGAGGTCAAGCAATGTTTTCTTAAGACAGTCCTACAGGGCTGATACAGTGAACAGATAAAATTGGCCTAAAAATGAACATGAAAAAGGAAGGATATAATCAGGGCCTGAGGAAAGAAGATCATCCTCGGGAATATGATTTTTGAGGAGAGAGGAGAGTCTAACAGTTACAACATCATGTTTTGGAGGCAGGAAGGTCTTAAGTTCAATGGAAGCTAAAGTATCACCACAGGCAGTTCACTTGACCTCTGCAGTACCTCAGTCAGCTAAGCTGTAAGACTGGCTTCCATGAAAATCCAGATGTTGCCTCTGAATTAAACTGTCCTGAGTAAATAAGTTACCAGAAGAACTGCATATCTGAAAAATGCCTTAGACAGAGGTCACTAAAGGATATTACTAATGACAGACAAATGAGGAACATCAGAGACTGCCATATTTGTAGATATTTCAGCCAGGGATGCTACTTTATGTAATGCTTGGAGGAAAATAAACAATTAATTTCACTACACTTTTCAGAAAAGAAAAAAAAAAAAAGAAAAGAAAAAAAAAGAAAAGGAAAGAAAAGGAAAGAAAAGGAAAGAAGATAAAAGAGAAGAAAAGAGAAGGAAAGAGGAGGAAAGAAAAAAGAGAAGAAAAGAGAAGAGAGAAGAGAAGAGAAGAGAAGAGAAGAGAAGAGAAGAGAAGAGAAGAGAAGAGAAGAGAAGAGAAGAGAAGAGAAGAGAAGAGAAGAGAAGAGAAGAGAAGAGAAGAGAAGAGAAGAGAAGAGAAGAGAAGAGAAGAGAAGAGCCACAGTGCAAAGACAGATGCTACTCTTAAATGAAAGCTAAAATGTTTTCAGAAACAGCAAACCTGTAGTGATAACTCTCAGTTGTTTTAATAGGCTGCAAAAGTGTGAATGAAATCCCATGCAATGCAAGACACAAAACTAGGGCCACTCATGGGCAATGCTTATGAAAAGAAAATACAGACACCAGCCTGCTCTCAGACGACAACAACAACAAAACAACAAATCAGTGGAAAGATCCTGTGAGGAACCAGGCAGGAAATGATGGTGACTCTCCCAAGGCCCTGATTCCAACTCACTTTGCAGCAGCAAAGGTGTATGTGAAGTCTTCTAACTTGTAGGTCAGGCTGTGTGCAGATAACCTCACTCAGTTTTGTGTTTCACAGTCCACCTAGCATTGCAACCTAGAAATGACAAGATGGCAGCAACTTTCTTTCTTTCTAGTCCTGCAGGAAAACACAAAGAAGGTTTCAAGCAAATGCAAAACTGGAGCTCTGTTTTCCTTCATTAGATGTAACCTGCTGGGTAGAACTAAAGCCAAATCATGCACAATGCCTGCACTGCTCTCCTCATTAGCAAAATTAAGCACCAAGCTGCAACAGATTCCTAAATAAATAAAAGAAACACAAGGTACAGAACAGCAACCAAGGCTGTCAGAAGGAAATGCTCCTAGCAGGAAGCTCTTTGTCCTGATCTGGACTCACTGGTTTGTGGTTCTGGTAAGGGGTTGTTGAGTGGGGCTGCCTGCTGTTTGCTTCCTTTGAATAACAGTTTTGTAGGAAAGAGTGACAGTAGAGGGTAATAGATGAGGAAGCTGGATACAAGAGACAGGCTATAAGAAGTGATTTTTCTCTTCATCAGTACCAACCTCATTAGTAGAGTACTTTGCAAGAATAAGTCCTATGACAGTCACATTTATGCATTCTCCTAAGGACTGTATGAAATGTAATAGAATGACCAAAAGTATCAACTGCTTTGTGTACTAAATGACAGAAAGAAGACATTCAGTCAGGATAAAAATGGGCAGATTTCTGGTTCTTATGTTTGTATTTTCCAAATCCTCATGCCTGCTTCATTTTTATTGTTTGGTTTGGTTTGGTTTTGCCTTTTTCCCCCCTCCCCTACATACCCTCCTTTCAACAAGAGTGGCAAGAGGTCCATCTAGGATGGGTTGCTATACTGGAGTGGGATGGACTTCTGTGTTTACACCTTTCTCTGACACAAGCAGCCTTGGTTTGAAAATAGTGTCTAGAAATGAACAAGGATGTTGCCATTTTATTAAGTGCAAAATGTTAGGAATGTTTAAAAGTAACAGTAACCAAAGTAACAGGGAATAGGAAATAGGAGAGACGTTTATCCCCTTAGAAACAGCTTTATTCTCCTTGCATTTCTAGAGGAGCATAGAAGTTTTCTGTCTGCTTTGGCACCAAAACAGACTTTTTTTCAAACATCAGGAATTTTTCTGCCTTTTACAAGAGCTGCACATATTGGATGTGAGAGAAGAAAATGGTCTTCAGGTTCAGAGCATTTTATCACTGCTACCAGCAAGACAGAGTAACAAATACGATACTCACTTGAATGAGACACGCTGCTGAAGAGAGATATAATTTCACAGCACTCCAACATTTTAGGTTTGGTGGTGGGTTTTTTTGCTTTGCTACTAACTCCTGCTTTGTCAGATCCTCTCATCTAAAGACATCAAAGCAGCTGAAAAATGTGGACTAGGTTAAGATGAATGTATGTGTCACTTGTACACCCCTGGTTGGGAGGTGAGTACAGTTCATCATTAGAAATAAGGCATTTTTATTGCCACAGCGATGAAGCAAAAATCAGTCACAAGGGACCTGATCCAAAGTCCATTAACAGCCACAGAAGATGGAATTTTTTCCCCACTGATTCAAGAGGCTTTTAATCAGACCTCATGGCTCTTCTACAATCCATCTACTCTGATCTTTCAAAGAGAACATTAATACAAAGCAAAAGATGTACATGCTGCCATGAAGGTCATATCCACAGAGTGACCATAGCAGATGCCATAGACAGAATTTCCTGTACCTTGAGTTGACGTCAGAAGCCATTTAGAGTTAGAGGAGAGTATTGGATAACAGCCTTTAAATACAGCAATTACAAGGTCTTTGAAACAAATACTAGCATTGTGATTTGGGAAGCCTGAGGAATTTAATCAGCCATTTTTGATCTAATTGCGAGTGTGATTTTCACTCTGTCAGATGTGAGTTGTATCAGTTTTGAAAAGTCTGACATATGATAGGCTTCTGGGCTCTCCTTACTTAAATGTTTTATTTATTTTATCAGACAACTTTCTAAGCACAATGGATAACCTGGCTGGAAACTCTCACCCTTCTTCCTCGGACACA
The DNA here is from genome assembly GCF_014839835.1 of Dryobates pubescens. Classification (NCBI taxonomy): domain Eukaryota; kingdom Metazoa; phylum Chordata; class Aves; order Piciformes; family Picidae; genus Dryobates; species Dryobates pubescens. The sequence goes on along the minus strand of NC_071613.1, from coordinate 11,857,350 downwards.
GTGAAGTAGGTGTTGAAATGACCTGAAGAAAGATTCTGGAAAGCTTTCACAGCCAGTAAGAGCTGAGATTTTGATAGTTATAAAAGGCCAGAAATCACTTTCTGCTAGCATCCAGCATTTTAGTTGTAATGGAAAGAAAAACTAATCTTTTGTTTGAAATCTCACAGTGCAAGGACAGCTTCAGGAAAACTAAGCTGACTGCTTCTTCCCAGAATGAAGTTTACTGTTGGAATCAAATTTCGTGTCTGACTTTCTACAGGATTGCCATGGCATGACTGTAATTTATGGACTCATCCTGCACAAATGGAGTTCTTGCAGGATCTGGGCTTACATCTGCAGATTCACCAAGGTAGGAACCTGTGCTCAAAGTTATCCGCACAGACAATGGAAAGGGATAATGAAGCATGAGCTTGCACAGGTGTGTGAAGCTCTAGCAGAAGTTGGGGTCCCCTATCAAAATATCAAAGGATTTTTGCTACCTGGCTCAGAAAAAAAACACCTCTCCTTTTTCAGATGTGGAAATTGCAAGCACAATTGTGATTCAAGGGTAATGCATCTCAGTCTTCTTTCTCTCCTAAAATCCAGCATGATGCAGGAACTTCATAAAGAGTAGTAAACCAGTCCTGTTATTTGGATCTGGTTATGTGGCTCTGCATCTTCCTGTATGGCAGAAAACAGGCAAGAGCTTTCTGTCAATGGAGCAGCACAGAGAGGGGAATGTAAGGAGGTTGTAAAGAAAGTGATGCAACATCACCTGAGCCTGATCCAGAGCTCAGCAGAGCTGATGGAAAGATTTGTAAGGAGCCTTGGATCCTGCTCTGGAGGTATTGTAACCACGCTCCACAGGCAGCTGAAGACCCACCTTTACCGACTGCACAGCCTGCCCTTGTCTTCACGCCAGGCAGAGCCAAACAGAGCAGAACTGTTGTTTGTTATTGTTATTGTTATTATTGAAAGAAGTATTTTCACAGCAGTGAAGGTCAGCTACGAATGATGACTCACTTGCACCGTAGATCTACACAAATAGCATGTGCTAAGATTACCATCTGGTATAACAATCTACATCACAAGACTCCACATTTCCTGTTACCCAGGGTAAGTAAATTTCAAGCATGAGGGAAAATTTTAGCAAGTTTCCCCAAGTACCTTTGCAGAAAGAATAATGTGGCTTACACAGAGAGGGGAAGAGAAAGGGAAATTATGAGGTAAACGCTATTCCCCTCCCTCCTGCCCCCTCATCTCCCAAGAAGAAAAACATATTAAGTTTGCAGTTCTCATTTCTATCGTATTTAAAAAGTCAAATCTATGTAATGAATACCTGCCTGGAGGGAGTCCAGAGGGATGCTGACAGCTAGGCTTTCTGGACACTGTGTGAAAAGGAGGGTGTAGGTTTCACTCGCTCCCTCTCTCTCTCTCTCCCTTTCTCCATCTCTTTATTTTTTCTCATTCTTTACTTAGCGTCAGTTCAGTGCCAGGCGTGCCGTGGCTGTGCAGGGTGTTGGATCTCACTGGAGATGGCAGCACTCTCCTCTGCACCCTGTGGGGCAGAGCCTTGTGGCAGGAGCAAAGCCAGACCCATGATGAGAAGAGCCATCTCTAAAACAGAGGACGGGTCCACTTCTTTTGCCTTACTGCAGCCTGGATATGGATGCAGAGGGGCTGTCTCGCTGGGGACACTAGTCATGCAGCTTCCTAAGCAAGGCAGAAATGAAAAAAAAAAAGATGGAGCAAACTAGCATATTTCCACAGAGGCCAGTGGCCTGGCTTTGGCAGCAGCTGAGAGTCTTGTCCCAGCCAGAATGGCACCTGCTAGTGTTATGTTCACCCAAGCGAACAAGAAGGGAAATCTTTCTGTGGCAGTGCTTAGCTTAGACATGCAAGGTTCTGGAGGTCAAATTTATTGCCTGTTAAATTTTCCCAGTGTCACTGAACATCACTTTTCCATCTCCCTCCATCCTATCTGGCCTTCCCATCACACCCACATGAGCAGAGTCCACGTCCCTGATGGAAGCCCAGTCCAGGGCTGAAGCCACAACCCTGGGTGAAGCTTCAGCCCCACAGACTTCGAGAGCTGCCAAACACCACAGCTCCAAACTGCCATCTCACCCTCCAGCCACAGTATTGCTCCCCTCTTGCTGCAGGTCCCAGTCACCTCCCACGAGCTGGCTGCTGGCCAGTCAGCCAAGGGACGCAGGCTGGCTTCTCCTCCACAGAGGTTCCCAAAACATGTGGCTCTGGGATTTGGCAGGAGCTGAAATAAAGACATGAGTCGCAGCAGGAGAAATAGATGAGTCTTTTCCAGACAAAACAGAGGTAAATAAAACAAATAAATAAATAAAACCTGAGCAAGCCACTGGATGCCAGAGGCACTGCTCATGAGTGAGGTGGCTGGGAATCCCCTTTGGGATGCTGGAAAGGGTTTCTTTGGCCTTGGGGAGTTAATGATGTCTTTCCCTGTGACTCAGTGCTGTTCAACATCAGCTGCTGAGAGACAGACCTCTGAAAGGACAAGAGAAATGTCATCTTTTACATTTCAGCCAAAATCTACAAGACTTCTTTCTTTCTGTTTGATTGTTTGCATGTTAAGGGCTGCAACCTGTGTGTTGCTGGAAATAGTAGGAGACAACAGGAGACAACAGGGCAAGAAACACAGAAATAAAACACAGAGCCACAAGACTCCTTCTTTCCCAATCATAGGCACCCTTCCTGCCTTCCCTGCCCTGCCCTGCTCTGTGCTGTCCCACCACATCCCTTCTAAATTTCCCATCCAAAACTCTCCTTTCTGTGGCGCACACATGTTTTGGTCTGTCAGGGTCAATGCTGCCTAGGCACAAGTAGATCTTAAGGCAGAATAAACTGGTGTAGCTTTTGTCAAATAAGCCTCAGAACAGTATAATCTGTGGAGAAAACTCTATTAAGTGAGAAATTTTGTCTCAGTTTTCTCCACATCTTTAGCTATCTATCTTGCAGTGAAAGGGCAGAAATCATATCTTCCTCAATGTTCTGTGTAGTTCTAAGACAACTGTCAATGCCTGTTTAGCCTGGAGAAGAGGAGGCTCAGGGGAGACCTTGTTGCTGTCTACAGCTACCTGAAGGGTGGTTGTAGCCAGGACAGGGTTGGTCTCTTCTCCAGGCAACCAGCACCAGAACAAGAGGACACAGTCTCAAGCTGCACCAGGGGAAGTTTAGGCTTGAGGTGAAGAGAAAGTTCTTCACAGAGAGAGTTGTTAGCCGTTGGAATGGGCTGCCCAGGGAGGTGGTAGAGTCACCATCCCTGGAGGTGTTCAAGAGGGGATTGGACGTGGCACTTGGTGCCATGATTTAGTAGTCATGAGGTCTTGGGTGACAGGTTGGACTTGATGATCTTTGAGTTCTCTTCCAACCATAGTGATTCTATGATTCTATGAATTAAAAAAAGCTGTAAGTAAAGCAAATATCATGAGTTGAAACTCTGTGCAGTCTGCTTAGTCACTGTTTTAATCCACAGCATCAACATAAATCTACAAAACTGGGATTTATAAGTGATGTAAGCTGGCAGACATTTGCATAGCAGCTTCCAAATCTCAGTGATAACTGATGCCCAGGGGTGCAAAAGATCTCCTATTCTGCACTGGCTGTTTGCTTCAAGAAGCCTACAAATGCAGGGACTGCACCTCAAACTAAGTAAGAAGTCAGCCACAAACATGAGAAATCTCAGTTGTATTATGTTGCATTAGAGAAGCCCATGCTTTTCCCACCATGTCATCTAAGGCATTTTTAGAGAAGCTTCAGAGAATGAGATGTAATACACACAAAACACAGACGTGTTCCCCGTGAAGTACAGCACCTATCAAATATGCGACGAAATAGTTCACCAAAGCTAGCACCACCCAAAGTCAGGCCAACACCACTTTTGTTCCTCATTCTGGTTTATCAAGGCCTGGCTCAGAATTGCACTGACGTAAATCAGACCTCCCTTGAAACCACTGGACTGAACTAGTGTAGCAAATGGAGACCAAGCGTGACGGCTCAGCATGCATCAGGACAGTTTGAGATGTGATACAGTCATGCATAACTTCGTGTCTTAGCCAATTGAAGCAAAAGCTCCCGAACCCCCAATTAGTTTTTTATCATTTTTAATCTTTTTCTTTCTGAGAGGGTGATGCACTGAACAAAACAGCTGGCAAAAATTTCAAAGAGAGCATCTGTAGAGATGTTAAACTTACCTCGAGGCTGAAAGCTGGGGGTAGGGGCTGCATTTTAAAAGACTTTTTTTTTTTCCCTGCTTGGTTTGTAAAAACATTGCCTCAACCAATTTCTGAAACCTCAGTACCAGGAGTATAGATTTCATAAGCAACCCTGCAAGCATAAAACTGTGACTTCAGCACTTCTGAGTTATTCTTAACATATGAGACATTTTCTGGAGAATCCAAACCTTTGAACAGCTTTATGAGAAATACCTGTGACAGGACAAAAAAAAACATGTAATGAGCCAGAGATGTCAGTTATAAGCCTTTGAGCAATTTTATACTCTATATAATACACATAAACCAATATAATTTAAAGGATATTTTATCATTACATAAATGTCCTAAATGATCATTTTTAGTATTTTATCTTGTATTCACTTATTTATTTCAAAGCAGGAAAGGTAAACCCTCTTCATGTGTTCATGGTCTTTCATGACATAAGGCAAAACAAATTGGATAAGGGCAATGGTTAAGGGGAAATGGATATAAACTACAGCACAGGAGTCTCCACCTCAATAAGAGGAAGAACTTCTTCGCTGTGAGGGTCAAAGCACTGGAATGGGCTGCTGAGAGAGGTTACAGAGTCTCCTTCTCTGGAGACTTTCAAGACCCATCTGGATATGTTCCTGTGTGACCTATGCTGGATTCTATGGTCCTGCTCTGGCAGGGGGGTTGGACTTGATGATCTTTGAAGGTCCCTTCCAATCCCTAACATCCTATGATCATGTGAAACTGGAAAGAAAACAGCACAACTGCACAGATACTGTAAATTTCAAACAAATCAAACACCTGACCTTGCATTGATATTAAGGAGGAACTTACCACAGACTTTGGAAGAAAACATCTTCATTGGTCAACATCTTTGAAACATGACTTTAGATATCTTGATTGTTGATGTCTTTTTTTCAGGTGTCTTGCAGTGCCTTGGATTTATGAAAAGGCTGAATTCCAGTCTCCTGAACTGCACAACTATTATGTGACTCAAAGACAGACTTCCCAAATATCTGCTAGCTTGGGTAAATCCTGCTTTTTAATCCTGGAGTTTTGCAAAACTGTCCATCAGCATCTTGAGAAATTCTGTTGGTACAGTAAGGAGTGATAAAAATATTTCTATTTTAGCCATTAAAAGTCCATTTAGACCAAAGTCTTTTTTTTAAACACTGTCAGTACACTTTTGACTAAGAAATTGAAGGTCTTCCAACCTGGTTAATCCTATCCTATCCTATCCTATCCTATCCTATCCTATCCTATCCTATCCTATCCTATCCTATCCTATCCTATCCTATCCTATCCTATCCTATCCTATCCTATCCTATTCTAAAAGAAGATGTTTCCCTTATGGAAATAGACAAATGTCCTGGACAAAGAAAATGTCAAAACATCCAAATGAACTTCGGTACTCAACCAACAGACAGGCTAAATCCAGCTGCTTTAACGGTGCTTTCAGCCCTTCACAGCCTCTGGGCCTAACTTTTATACCTTATGCTTCCATTTTGTGAGGTTTCTTGCAAAACACATTAGCCTCAGTAAGAAATCTTCAGTTCCCACGGAGAATTACATTTCAAAATGATGCTCCGTGCTAGTAAGTAATATTTTTCCTGGGCTTCCACATATGGCAATATTTATCTTCAAAGTTTTCCTCTTTGGCTCGTAGGCTGGTTTGTAAACCAGATGGTCTTGTGTGGCCTAATTGTAAGATGATTTGTTGTGTGATTCAGTAGCATTGTTTATTTGTGCAGTGGTTTGATGGAATTTGTAAACTGCATAATATTGTTTTACTGTGTTTTCTTTTATGAAAGAGCCACATCTTGCTCTGGCATTTGCGGCGGCGATTATAGTTAAATGTAGTTCTCGAGATTCTTTGATCTCTGCTTGCTTGCTGCATTAAATGAGTGACAGAAAACACCAATATTTATCACTTAAGCAGAGAAGCAGCGCTGGATTTGAAGACTGAGTGAATGCACCAAATTTTCACAGAATCGCAGAATCACCAAGGTTGGAAGAGACCTCAAAGATCATCAAGTCCAACCTGTCACCACAGACCTCATGACTAAACCATGGCACCAAGTGCTGCATCCAGTCCCCTCTTGAACACCTCCAGGGATGATGACTCCACCACCTCCCTGGGCAGCCCATTCCAATGGCCAATGACTCTCTCACCCTTCAGGTAGTTGTAGACAGCAATAAGGTCTCCCCTGAGCCTTCTCTTCTCCAGGCTAAACAATCCCAGCTCCCTCAGCCTCTCCTCATAGGGCTTGTGCTCGAGGCCTCTCCCCAGCCTCGTTGCATAAATCCAGAAGTACCAAAAATCCAACAAAGAAGATGTTAATTGAACGGTGAAAATTCAATAGCTTTTCAGCAGGGCCAGCTTTGTGATTTACTTGGAGTTAATGGTTTTATCCCTCTTTTAACAAGCCTCTTTCATATGGTTTCTCTAGAGATGTCTTCTTTGCTTTTTCTGGGACAGGAAGAATGTTGCCCTACTTGATCACTGCATATGGTGACCTGTATTCATACAAATATTTGTTAGCTGTGAATATTTAGGTTGTCAAGTGTTATAAAAAGATCTTAAAGCTCTTTGACCTTACCACTCTATTTCTATCATGAAGGTGCCTTCAGGAGTCTGGTTGCTGGTAGGTAGACTTGTGGAGGAATAACTGTGACTGTGACCTCAAGAAGTATTTTGGAGAACAGGGCTCCAAGCTTAGGAGATTGGGAGTCTTCTTTCACTTTGAGGAAGTCAGCTTCCATTCAAATACAATCCACTTTACTCAAAGTCACATGTATGTGTCCTACCTATAGATGGTCTATATGGCAAACTGATGGACACAGTTCAATGATGTACATATTCATGTTTCAAAAGATGTACACATCAGATACAAGAAAGTCAACAGCTTGCACTCACAGCACTGATACAGTCAAGCCTCAGAAGACAGGCTGCAGAAGGAGGAGATACAGGAATAAGATTTGTCCCTTAGGCTCTGGAAGCTGTTCCCTTAAAACAAATAAAAAAATTTTGGTATAGATTGGGAATTATTTTAGTACAAAGATGATGAGTATGCAACCTCTGGTAAGTAATTTCCAACAGATTTGGAATAAAGCAGGAGAGTCACAGTCTTCTAAACAAATCCTGCACTAATTCCAATGGGATAAGTGGGTGCAATGATGATTCACACAGAGTCTGACCTTTATTTTTTACTTGGACATTTGCTGCTTTTCATCCCTTTATAAAAACACATTCTGTGGCAGATCATTCTTGAAAAGATTTCAAAGGAATAGATCAAGATTCAGAGACAAATGCATACCAGCAAGCAACCCAAACTCATGATGAAGCTGAAACTAGACTGTGATGAAGCTACTCCCACACAGTGCCTGACCAGCCTAGGGATGTGTCATCGTTTTTGTAGTGCCTTGACAGAGATAATCACTGCTTTTGCACTTTCCTAAGCAGGTCTTTGTCTGGTATAAAACCTTCTCATTCTGACTGTTAGTCTCTGGAGATGCAGCTTGAAGTTCTTGCTCTTTGTGGTTGTTGGTTGTTTCGGGATTTTTTGCTGAATGAGATTCCTTTACGCTTACATTTTCTCTTAGGTCATGCAGTGGCTGAACATCAGGATGTGTCTGAACATAGTTTGTGTTCTGCTGAGATTTACCTTATCTTAAAAGGCAAGCATAGCTTTATTCTCTTGTCACATTGCCGCTACTTGGTAGTAAATAAAAGCCCAACTGGAAGTGGGAAGCATAGCAAATAACTTCTTTAAGAAGTGTTTGACTTCCCTTCCCAGTTACTGGTGGAGAGTATTGCCACTGAGGTGCTTCACCCTTTTATCAAAAGCAGGGGAGAACTGGGATGTTTGTAGAGAATCTTTTAATTTGTACAAATGGACTGGTTCATGCTACATATATATGGGGTTATTTACCCGGAGAGAATATTGTCAAGTCTGAAAACATCTTAGATTATTAGCTATTTCTTTTTCCTCAGATTTCTTTTTTTTTCTCAGCAAGGATCTGAAAACCTGGCATTTTCATTCTTCTTTCTTTAGTACTAAAGAAAGAAGATGACTGTTTCATTTGGGAGAATTTTTCTGCTGTGTGCTGGAGGCACAGAGGAGAAGCCATTCCTCTGAAGAGAGCATATTCTCCTTTAAAAAGCTGCGAAGAGCACAATTTCACTCAGCGCTCCATTTCAGTTATTCTGCAGACTCAAATTGAAGTCATCATGTTAGTTTCACAGAGATCACAGTTTCAAGCATTTCTTTAGAGTCAGGAACACTGGAAACTTGCTTTTGTGTTTGAAACGGAAACTGATACACTGATCTGTCTATATGACCCAAACACCCTAGAGTGCAAATGACTGAATTCTGCTCTCAAACTGAGCTATGAGTGCACAGCATTTCTGATTGGAGAGTATAAGGCAAATACACTTACCTGTTCTCTCAGAAGTCAGAGATATCTCAACACAGTCTGATAAAACCCTGCAGGAAAATTTATCTCTGGGCTGAATTCCAACATCCAAGTTCAGCCAGAAAACTACTTGAGAAAGCTGTAAGCAACTGAAAAGAAGAGTTTCCCCTAGCTATAACATATAGTGTAGCAATGCAATAAATACAGCACAAGAATTGAATCCATTATTCAAGAGTGTTATTTTCAGTGCTGTTGGATGGGATAAAAATGACACCACCACCTTGTAAAATTTACCATTTAAGAGGAAACAAGATCAATTTCCTTCTCCAGAAAATTGTCATATTGTTCCCCTAGATATCAAATATAAACTCACATGTGTAATACAGATGCATTCTGTGGCAATCAATGGCCAACCACTTTACCAACACACAAGCTCTGTGTGAAGCAATCAGTAATATGGCAAACAGAACCTGACTGTTTTTAGCCAAATGACTTCAAAGCCTGGTTTGTCGCCTGGTTTGTCCCCTGTTGAAATAGCTGTGCTCAAATAAAACTAAATTAAGAGAGCTAGGAGTAAGACCAGTCAGTTCAACTTAACTGCCTCCAAAAGTAATTTCCTATATCTAGGAACACTAGTTACAAAAACAACCTGCCCTAGCTGGAGTAACCCAGAAGCTAAATAGTCTCTGAATTTTCCTCTTACTTCCCAGGGATCAAGCAATAAGACTGCTGGGAATATGACTAGTGAAGCTGTCCAGAATGTGCCAGGATACTTAGCAAATAGAGAAAGAGGCTCACAAATCCAAGTTTAAAGATATCTTTGAATTTGTATGTACCACTTTAATCAATGCATCTACAGAAATGGGTCAAGCATAAATTGATTCTTTCTTGCTGTGTGCATTCTTGCTTACAAGTATGTAAATGGGGCTTTGGTATCTGCAACTCATGACATGTACTTCTGGATATACATATCCTTTAGCTTCTGAGGATAGATTTCCCCTGTCATGGCTGAGAGTCACCAATTCCTCCTATACTACCTACAAGAGGCGAGAAGGTCTTTTCAGTGAGATAACTCTTTGAATGAATCCATGAGGGTCTTGTGGAGAGGAAGACAATATTTTTGCATCATTTACATAGCTCACTGCTGAGAGCATGCTTGAGATCCTGCTTTGTGCTCAGCCTGCAGAGCACCTGGTGTGTTACAGCATTGCTTTAAAGGACCTGGCACTAGAGAATTTCAGAAGTTTAATGCTTGAGATCTCTTCATTGATCCTTGGGATACTTGCCTGATAGACACCATCTGTTACCACAAAGCAGTGAAGGAAATTTTAATAGTAAAATAAGAGATAGATTTCGGAAGAGCAGTCAGTGGTGCTTAGCTACAGGAAAAGTTAATTAAGGTCTTGTTAACAGCTCATTTAAATGATGTCTCCTGACTGATAATGACCTCAAAATGTATCAATGACTTTCAGTCATGCCTAGGTAAATTCCTACCTCCCCAAAGTTGCTTCTGTTCCAAGACAAAGGATGAGAAATGGGAGCAGACCTTTGTGCTATGGAAGCACAGCCAATTCTAAAGTAAAAAGTACAACACAAAACCAGTCCAGTTTTCCTGTGGCTTTATGTACAGACCATACTTTATGCTAACATAAACCTTCTGTTGCGCTCATCTTTCCTGCTCTGCTTTCTGTGACCCAACTTTGAGTACATCAGTTGGCTGTATTTGACACTCCAGATCTGCAGTGAGTCACCACCTGTGTTATCCATCATAGCTGCATACCAAAGTGAGAAAAAAAAAAATTTAAAAGTCAGTTCATATTCTTATTTACAGCCTTTTGGCTTTTAGGGTGTTTTTTTTAATTGAATGTTTTATAGAAGAAGCAGGGGAAATAATATATTTCAGAATATCTCCAAATACAGCTTACCCTCCTAAATGTTCACAAATTGATCCAGACCACCTCTTTGAGAACAGGTTACACACTGCAGAGGAATGCATAACTTGTCCATGAACTGCTGCATATTTTGTTCTTTGTATTTACATTTTTCCAAGGGGGGGGGGGGGATCCAGATAAAAGATATTTTCTGCTTTTGATGGATGAAATTAGTCTGCATATCCTTGGAGACTGCCAACAAGTTTACACTAGGAACTGGAATGAAGCCATCAATTTGTTTCACATAGGTTCCATCAGAAGACACACAAAAAAAAATCATCACATAGTTCCATGCTGGTCTTTTAATCACTAAAGTACGAGGTGACCTAAGCTATTGTGTTCCAGTACTGGTTATCTGTGAGCCACCTTGACTGTGTCCCTACACTGACTGTCTCTGACTCCCGTTACTCTGCATGGCAATGAGACTTACACATCCTTGTGCTTGGCAAAAACCCCAAAGAATATTCTGTGAGACTTGCATCTGGCATACTCAGAGCTATTCAAGTGCAAGACCTTTTGGCACCTTAAACTAAAGGCCTTACACACCCCAGGAGTAAATATGGTGATTAATGTTTGGTTGCAGGGACTGGATGGAACCAAATTTTGTAAAAGATGTTCAGGTTTGGACACTGTATCAGTGCCCTGAATACTCGATTTTCATGTTTGATAAAATGCGTACTTACATGTTAACATTTTGGTTTGATCCATCTCTATTTAGCTGGATCAAACAGCATGTAAGAACTCCTCTCTGAGCCTCACAGTATACTTCACTGAACAAGAGGGGACTTGGGTCCCACTTGCCATTTATATTTTTCTTGTGTCTTTTCCTGTTGGCAAGTACTTTTTTGGTGTGAGTTGTGTGGATCTTTTAATAGAGACATGCTTACAGTACGTGCAAACAGTGCTGAGACCTAGGAATCAGTGACCACTGACCTTTCCTCCATTCCTGCCATCATCTTAGTTTGGCACTAAAACACTCATTGAAAGGAGATATTTCTTTCTTGGACCACCATATGTTTTAAGAAAGGTTTATACCCCAGGGGTTCTGTATTAGATTCCAGCAGGTTACTTCATTAAATGAGCATATCAAATTTGATTGGGAGTTCTCATCAGCTTTCTGTTCCATTTAATTTTATTTTTATACAGATGAAGAAATTACTGTTACACCCATACCCACTGACAAGCCAACTGCATTACTTCACATCTACTTTATAACCACATATAATTACATAACTTCTTGGTTTATTTTCTTCCAGAACTCATGGCTCCTCGTAGAATCTGTTCTGTCTGATCTAAGAGTCAGATTTTGGCCTAAAAAATAGTTTTCAAGACATTTACATGGTTTGGGTTTTTTCCTATATTGAATATTCCACATTTATTAACCACAATTTGATTCAAGCAGTGCCTTCACTGATACAGTCTGGAGAGGCTGTGTTAGAGAAAGGGAAAGATGAGCCCAGCATCAAAATATTCTGCATAAATCTCATTATCGTGGGAGGGCTTCCATCTTTTCAGCCCCATGCTATAAAATCTCTCTCAGCACACTGTGTTCCCTCCACTTCATTCCTCTTTACTTAGAAGCACTACAACCATTTTCCCATCTAAAATTTCCAGTCAACATTCCTCCTCAAACCCTCCTGTCCTTCACTGATTTCAGAAATAAAGCAGACAGTGATGCAAAGCATTCTCACTTTATTGTGTGAGGGCTACCTTGCACAACAAGAGGGCAGGCAAATTACATTCATGCCAAATCCCCTAGCTGGGTATCTAAAAATAAAATTTAAATTGGTGTCTGGCAATTTTGGGGGTACAATAGTTTTAGTCTAGTATAAACTCAAAGAAATCAGTGGAGGCAAATCACAATAAGGCTGGAGTGTAGCTGGGGTGAAATGGCCCCCAAGATTGTTTTTAATGCTCATCCCAAGTTGCATTCTTAAGCACATATTCACAGAGTCTATTTGTTACAATTTAGCACAACACTGAAGAGTCTGGCATAAACATAATCTTCCATCCCTGCCAAGAAATGCTATGCACCCCTTAGATTCCCAGACAAGGCACCAGAGACAAGAGATATTCACCCCTTCTCATTGTCAGTCCCCCTGGTCTGGAAACATTTTCATACATGATTTTATCAACCATAAAAGTAATGATTACATGCTGCAGCTCGTCCTCCCATCAGCTTTATTTATTTGACTAGAGCTGCAGAAAGTCTGACAAAGCAAAGCTGCAACAGAAGGCTCTTTAATTCTTATTTGCTTAGATAATGCAATTGCATATTGTGGAGTGAAAGTATTAGAATTAGAATTAGAATTATTAGAAATAGAATTAGAATTAAACCAGGTTGGAAAAGACCTTTGAGATCATTGAGTCCAATCTATCACCCAACACCATCTAATCAACTAAACCATGGCATCAAGTGTCTCATCCAGCCTCCTCTTAAACACCTCCAATGATGGTGACTCCACCACCTCCCTGGACAGCCCATTCCAATGGCCAATCTTGCAACAGAGAATCCTGTTTTCTGTCAAAAAACCCCAAAACAACAGTTCAACGTGGCTGTGCGGCTGCTGCTGGTAAACAAATGCCTGAGGCAGCTGAGCACCAGCATTTCTTGCACTCTACTAGGCAGATTCAGAAACAGTGGTTGGATTGGACCACAGCTGTTTGTAGATTCATGGGAGTGGGCAGGGGTCCACAGGGTCTTCAGCCCAACCTCCTGCTCTGAGCAGGCACAGCAAGAGCAGGCTGTGCAGAGCCTCACCCAGCTATTTTGGAGCTTCCCCAAGGTTGGAGATGTCATGCCCTTTCTGGGCAACCTGTCCCACAGGTTGGCCACCTCCACTGTTATAATATTTTCCTTTCACATGAAGCCAGAGTTTGCCATGTTCCAACCTGAGTGTCTTTGCTGCCTCTCCTCCAACAGCCCATCTCAAACCATTGTAGAATATTTTGTGCAACATAAATCCCCAACCATTTCACTGAGCTCTACTAAAGATGAAAGGGCGTGGGACTGGTGAGATGAAACAGATTTCATCTCGCCTCCCACAGCACTACCAAAATGAGGAAGAAACTATGGTGAGATCCTCCATCAGAAAACAAAGCCCTCCAAATTGGTGCCTGCAGTAAACAGGAACACCAGGGCAGGGTTCTGCTTGAGGGATCAGGCACAGAGCAGCTGTGGGGTAACACTGCTCCTGCCCAGGGCACTACCTGTCCTGCACACACATGGGACCATGATGATGCTCAGAGCAGTCCACCAGAAGCTACTTCCTGTCTGTAGAACAAAACATACACTGCAGTGTTTGGGGGGGAAAGCAATCCTCAGAGCAGATGTGACTCACACTCACCCTGGATGGTTCTTCACCTCAGCCTGCGTCAGACCACGTCAAGGTTGCACACACTAAAATCACACACCTGATCAGGCTCTGCAGAGATTAAGTTGAGCCAGACCTGAGGAATTGCCTACACCAGAACACTGCCATACGAAAGCAACACCAGCATATAATTGAAATAATTTATTTACCACTAGAGCACCACAAAAACAGACATACAATGTGTTAAAATACAGAGTAATCGATCACTAAAGTACAACACAGCTGTCCTTTAAGTTCCTTTTTTTTTTTTGTCTCCTTTAAACCAGCCAACCATACAATTGTATTGATGCTAAACACAGAAAAAATGCTGTCCTACCCCACCCAGCTAAGTGCTAAGATTCCCCCTCAGCTCCAGTCAGCCCCATGGGTCTGATCTTTCAAGGTGTTGAACATTTCCCACCAGTTCTCAGGGACTTTGATCAGTGGCAACTACCTTGTCAGGATAAGGCCTCTGGCACAAAGTCCTTGAGCTGTTACAGATCCATCTAAACATCATTCCAGAGGGCTTTACATCAGACCTGAGTGGTGCTTAGGACTCACATTACCCCACTCTTTAGGGGGGGAATTTCACCCACGAGTTCTGCACGTTGTAGGACCTAACATCCTTGGTAATTAAAGGGAAATACATGCCTAATAAGAAAAAAAAAAAAAAGTAGGAGCTCTATAATAAGAGTATTTCAAATATTATCAGTGCATTTTGTGGAAAAAAAATAATAACAATCAACTAAAAAATAAAATAAACTGGTTTTCAGTCTTGGGGTAACAACTTCCAGAAATAAGGTTTTATACTTCAATTTAGAGGAAAAACTCCAAACCCAAACTGAATTTTTCAGCTGCGTCCAGCGCACGGTGAGTCTAGTTGGAGAACTGTGCTAGCTCTTCTTCCACTTTTTTGAAGCTTCCAAACCAGTTCTGAGCTGCACTCCCACAGCAGAGAATTGCAGCAAAGTTTTAGTGTTGTGTAATACGTTTGTCCTCGTCTCCTTTCCTGTCCAACAAAAATACAGTTCTCATACTGAACCTGATAAAACTAATTTTGCTGCCGTATACAGCAAAATCCAGAGTATTTACTACCCTGAGGAGTTTCACTGAGTTCAGTGCATCTTCTCACTGGAGTAAGTCTGGCTCAAGCAAGTGTTAGCAGGACAGATTTTTCACTTGTTCATCTCAACTCACTAAATCAATCAGAAGTCTAACATACCTCCTCCTCTGCACTGAGTCAACGGGTGGGATTAGATCATCTGTGGGGCTCTGTTTCCATCTAGGCAATAAGCACAGGTTGTACTGAAGTCCCGAGGAGCTGCATGCGCGAGCAACTGCGGCACTTCACTTTTGCATCAGTGTTCTGCTGAAGCCAAAGAAATTCCACTTCTTAAAACTGGATCTGACTACATTGAGCTCAGGAGCGTCCTCCTGACACCACTTGAGTCAATGACAGAAAGTGGCCTTCTCTTCCAAGTAGTATGTTTCTAATGCAGCTTTCCAGCTTTGCTGTGCGAAATCATTCATGTAAAATGAACTCAATGTGCCCTCTGCATGATTATTTTTTTGGGGGGGCTAATTTTGGTTGGGGCTTTTTTTTTTTTTCTTTTTAAATGAAGTATTTTTGTTCTTTTTTTTTTTTTTTTTTTACTACCTCTACAATACTTAAATGTGTAACAACAACAAAATCCTAGGAACTCCATGTTCCTTTTTTTTGGTTTTTGTTTTAAAGAAGTTTTAATGTGAACTCCATCGAAAAACAAACAAACAAACAAAACCTGGCAAACTTGCAAAAATCCAAAAGTTTGATTCTGCAGATACTTACACACAACCCAACAGCCTGACGTGCCACTGCAGAAGTCAAAGGCAAATCTGTGTTTCCTGCAATAGGAGCAGGATCAGTCCCACAGAATAAACATGGGAGCAAGTCCTCGCTGCACTTGAGGCTGACACACGGCCCCTGACCAGAAACCAGTCCTGCTCATGCCTCATTCAGGGCATTGTTGAGGCAGGTCCTTCTTACCAGCCTTCTGCACAGAGGCAAATGCCATTCTCTGCCAGGGTTTGCCTTGCCCCAGCCAGGCCGGGACACCTCCTCTTGCAACACCTCGCTCCCTGCCCATCTGTTTGAATGTCTATAGCCAAAAGGATATTCAAAGGTCTAGGAATATGAACCGCATCGTGATTCAAGTGTTACAAACAGGGACAACCTCGGAGGGAGCGGCAGAGCAGGGGGAAGAGACTGCTTTAATCCATCCTTTTTGTAAAACAGAAAACAAATGGAGTCAGGTAGCTTATGTCATAATGATGAACAATATACAAAGCACATGTATAGCAATTATTATAAAACATGTATTTGTAGTGCAAGTCAAAATACAGGGACTCTACTCATACTGGCCAGCTAGAGGGAAACACATGATTCTGAGTGATCAAAAAAGAGCCCCAAATTCAAAGTCAAACTCATGAGAGCTGAAAGTATTACAGAGTACAAAAATATGGTGAAAATTTACACATTACACATAAAGTAACTAATTTTTTAATAGTTTACAAATAGAGATCTACAGATATGTTTCCAATTAAGCTGGCTTTTACTACCCACCTATTGTAATACTCTAGGTATGGTTACATATACCAAAAGAACAAAAAAAATCCCATAGCATAGCTATACAGCAACATATTAAGGTCTGAAGATTAGACCAGTACATGTTAAATATTTCACTGGTTTACTAAACTGAAATTTAAATCATTTACAGTTAAAAAAAAAAAAATATCTTATAGACTTGTCTTTGAGACTGAAACAGAGTGTCCTTTATTAGTAAATTATTCAGTATTTAAAACAAGTGTTTGAGACCTTACAAGAAGCCTCTCTAGGCAGCTGGCATGAAAAATTAGGTATTTTAAAGACAGAGTTTCTCAATAATGTAATAACTGATTTCTATTTTAATCGAACTAAACTAACCGTTAGTTTTCTCATTCTTTTGAGCTCGTGTTCCTTTAGGCTCTATAGGCATTTCTGGCAGCTGATTTGGTCTCCACTTTGTCCACATTGGCTGGTTTCCTGTTTTTCCAATGCCGAGATGGAAGTGTTCATTTGATAAGTTTGTTGTTTTTTTTTTTTTACACACAAATAAATAACGCACTGTTAACTCTACAACTAAGAGGAATGGGTAGGATGCCTATTGCATAACAATACAGAGAGATCAAGTAAGGCACGGGACAGATACAGCAACTCCACTTCATGGGATTTTCCTGTTTGTTTCCTTTCACATAGTAACACTAACAAATTTCTTCCAGTGTTTGTTTTTTAAAAGGTTTTTGTTTTTGTTTTTTTTGCTGTTGTTGTTGTTTTGCTTTGCTTTGTTTTCTTTAACTTTGCTTCTTGTCTATCTCACACTATGTGTAGGTGAAATGTAGTATAAAGGCCTTCAAATGTTTTGCTTCAGATGCCAAGTTTAAAAAAAAAAACACAACACAAAAAAAACCCCAAAAAAACACAAAACAAACTTCCAAACAGTTCAGACTAGTACCGAGGTTTTTTTCTTCCTTTTTTTTTTTGGTTTTTTTTTTTTTTTTCCTTTTCTTCTTTTCTTTAACACTGATGAACCTGGGGTTTCATTTTTTTTTCTCTCCTTCCCACTCTCTCTTTCTTTTTTTTTTTCCTTGGTTACTTTTTTTTTAATACACACACGTCATGCTATTCAAGGGGATATCCTTTAGCTGCACTTGCAAGACTTTACGATCATGTTGGACAGCTGTTCGATCTTGGGTGTTTTGCCAATGTAGTAGAGGATGGTGAGGGGTTCCAAATCCTGGGACACACAGCAAGGAGAAGCAGAAGCTTCTGGATTTATGGTGTTATACAAGCTGAGTACCTAGAAGAAGAAAGGGAAAAGGAGACATTAAGACAGCTACCTATGCCTTCTTGCCACTGCAGAGCAAATTCCTCCCATAGCACCTGGAAGAAAGCCCCCTGAAAGCAGTATGAAGATTCCTGGGTATTAGTAGTTTTTATGCTTCTTCACTTCAGTCTGGCATCACAATCTGCCTGAGTTTCCCAAGGTTTTATCCACACAGTCTTAAACCTCAAAACAGGTACACGTTTAGAACTTGCCCTTTTATTCAACACACACACTGTATTGATTGATATGGAAAGAAGAAACTGAAAGGGCTTTATCGGTATCTTCAGATTACCATTTGTCTTTACAAGTGCACCAAAGGGGGAAGAGGGCCCTTCAGAGCATAAGCACTCCTCTTCTTTTCCTCTCTGGCTACATTTTGCTAAATTCATTGATGCCACCTTGCAAGCACCAGGACTCAAACTGCAGTTAATCCTGCTGAGAATCAGCTGTGGTGAGATTAGCAGCGCTGATGCTGTATGTCACGTTGGATTCATATGCATGGTTCTCTGCAAGGGAAGTATGTAGGGTTACCCGCTGATGATGCATAGGTATTTCTGAGGATGCCATTAATGTGTTAGCCAAACACCAAGTGACCTTTTCCTAGAACTTCCAACATAACATTTGCAGCTTAGAGAGACAGAAGATCTGTTCAAGTCAGCAACACTAACTACTTTATTAAGCAACTTCTGATTTCTTGGGCAACTCTCCAAACCACATATTTGTGACCATGACAGTTACTCTTCCTCTTTCCTTTAAAAACAAGTGCTGCTCCAAACTTTGTACACTACTACTGCACACCAGCACAGAAACATACCTATTTATACCAGCACAGAAACGTACTTACCTTGTTTGTACTTCTGCCTGCTGACATTGCTAACAATTCAATGCCACAGCCAGTGACAGCTACAAAGGATATCACAAAGGATAGCTACACCTAGGCTTATTAATTCAGGAAGAACACATCATCGTGGCTTTTGAGACCAAAGGAAAATCTAATTGCCTCTTGGACATGAAGAGTCCTCTCTTCAGAGGGAACTGAACAGAAGAGAACTCTCTTCAGAGTCCTCCCTGCTGTTTGATACTGATCTGGTATTTTAAAGGAGATTTGAAAAATGGGAGGCATCATTCTTAGTATGGACCTGAGGGTGAAATTCTTTGTGACAAACGAGATGCAAATGCCTGCTGCTTTGGTCTACTGTCTAGACATCTGTATTGACAGCTGACAGCATTAAGCACTTCACAGCAGAATACTACTCATCCTAAGACAGCTGGATAAAACACCACATCTAACCCCTAAAATAAAAAGTTCCACCTCAGATGACTATTGGTTCTTTGGCATCCCAGACACAAGGCTCCTCACTGGCATACAAATTTTCAATGTGCAAGAATGATTCAAATTTTGAAGTAAAAGAAGAACACCTATCAGCATATTTTCATGAAATTCAGCATGGCAGCATGGCAGTAATAAGGAAAAATAAAAAATGTCAGGCCATAAAATTAATTTATAATCAGGTGGTACAACTTAGCCCTTTGGTTACTCTGACAGTGACTTCTTCAGTGCCTTTGGTGACAGAACTCATTATGCCACCTTACGCTCACATTCTATAACGCCCTTCCCAGGCAGCTTCCCAAAGCTACACTAAGCTCCTGCTCACAAAAGGCATTCAATTCATCCACTTACCATATTGATGAACACATTAAAATATAATCTCTGGGCCAATACATCCCTACTGCTTCAACATGTGGCAAGGCCCTCTATAGGGCAACATTCCATCATCCTTAATTACTGAGATAATAAACACACATTTTGGGCATTGGTGCTGATAGCCATCCCAGAAACATGTTTCGCCCTCCAGTTATAAAATAGAAGCTGAAACTTAGCAAAAGCATTACTCACTCTGCTGTGCTGAGTATCTGAGCTCCATAAATATGGGCAGGCTCCTGCACAGAAATTAGCATGATAACCTTTAGGTTCATGAATCCATTTCCAGCCAAGATCTCTCTTGAAGTCAATATAAAGTGGACGCAGACAGCAATTATCTTGCACGTTCCTGGGAAATAAATTATGAACACATGGGTCATAACAAAGACAGCACAGAGAATAAAAATAATCCAGCTGCTTGCTCCCTGATTGATGCTTCACAGGCAGGCAAGTTTGACTCCTGAAAATTCACAACCAAATCACAGCAACAGTAGCTTATGCTGTAACTGAAATCAGATGCTTAGACATGGTGGGAATTGCTTAAACAGGTAAACCTAATGGTTTCCCTGGAGGACTAACAACTATCTCTCTCCAGGTCCTCCTGAGTGGCCCCTCTGAGTAGGTGAGCACAGTGGAGGTGGTAGTTTGGCTTAATTATGGGACTGATTTCTAAGGCCACAACCCTCCTCATCTGCAACTGTCGCTGTGGGATTGGAGACCATCGGGCAGGTACTTGCTGCACACAGACCTCATGGATCTGCTAATGAGGGTCCATACTCTTCATTAATGTCAACCATAAAGAAACATGATAAACAACTGCATTATACCTTACAAGCTGGTACTACTATGTAAGTGTACTGAACATGGATGTATAGTTACCTAAAACAATAGGCAGCATCTAGAGCACGCTTCTTCCGCCGACTGGGCTGTTGCGACTCAAGTCTGTAGGAGGGTAATAACATTAGCAGGAGATGTGGGGTCTTCCCACTGTATTTTTTCCTATTGGACTTTAAAGCTTTCACATCACCACTGGAATATGTGTAGTCATCAATACCTTCAAAAAATACATTTTGGTGATAAACATTGTGTTGCTTTTTTCTTCACAAATTAAATAAACCATCTCTTTAAAAAAAAATATCTCTCAGAAACTTGGCAATGATGGTGTCAGCTGAGCATGTTTACTGGGGAGGTGGGGGCAAATTTCAACCCAGGATTCCCAAGATAGTCACAGTTTTCATGTTACTTGTTTTATCAGCCCTCCCACATTCACAGCCATTTAAGGGCATTCCAGGACATTTACCAGAAATGTTGAAAGGAGTAACAGAAAAGATTACTTCAGTCATTGCATCTGCATTGTTTGCTTTCCAAATACCTCAAGCAGTGATGCTTTTATCACTTCACAGAGGACAGTATTCCCATCTTTAAACAGTTATGTACCTTTTAAATCCTTGTAACCTCATTAAAGCTGCTCTGGATACTCCACCTGCACTTCCTACTACTTACTTCGATCCCATTAGTTATTTCTATCAGATTTGTCAATTTCTAGTGCATGCAAACTCTCTGTCTCCCATTGCCAATTTACTTAAATCTTTTATTTTTTCCCCCAGTAAGTCAGTTCTTCTAGCCTCTCCTTTTCTGTGGGCACAGCAAGGACACTGAGCAAAATATTTCTTCTTGCAGTGGCAATCAATGGCCTTGCAGTTTGCATTTTCTCTTGAAATACTGCCTCAGAGGTTCTTATCAGGGCAATAGCACAGGCAAAAGACTGAAGGTATCAGCCTTTCCTAAGGGCCTGAACAGCTCACATTATGCCTGTTGCTGAGATCCTTTTGCAAAAACATGTGAACCAGATAATACTAAACAGAAAGATACACTTCTTGTAACATTTACAACTGCAATGACCAAACATGCTAACAATTTTTTAAATCAACACAGTATCTTTAACCATATGTAAATAGATGAAATTAGAGAAAAAAATTCCAATGCAGTGAAACAATGGTTAGAAAATACTGACACATGACAAGCAATACAGTCACATCTTGGAAAACAAACGAACCAAATCACAACATGCTTTAATAAATGAGAACAGGATAAACAGATTTTGGTTTGGGTTCTCCTATAGCTATAGTTTTATATGGACTGCACAATAACCATACCAAAGCCAAGCAAACAATATCTCCCTCTTTGAAAGTGACTCTTTAGTGGCTTAAAGACACAAGGGAGCTTACATGACCTTGATATACTCTATATTGCCTTGTCTGCTGTCCATAAGAAGCACATACATCCATAACCCTAACTGCAAACTGCTGTTTATTTCTTAATGCCCACTCAACCCAATCTTTAGGCTTTTATCAAGCTAATTCTCAGCATAAAAAATACTTTGTGTGAGTAACACGCAAGTATGTTACAATAAATTCAGCGTGCCAGTGTAGGCATATTGAGATAATCAGCATAAACTAAATGAAGTTCTGTTGATTTCACCTAAGAATCAGACTTCCACTGCTGGAAGTAGGAGCACGTATACAGGCACACCACTGCTGTCTCTTCCACCCACAGTGCACTGGTAGTAAAACAGTGTAGGATGTTTATCTAAGCCTGGCACATATTGTTCAGCTCTTCCCAAAGCAACTGATGCCATTACTCAGAGTAATTTAAAATATTTCTGATATGACCAGAAAATAGTAAGAAAAGAAAAAAAAAATCTCAAAAGAACAGCTGGAGATATTTAGTGTTCTTGAAGAGCTGGAAGTACCTGTGCAGGTACCTAAAATCACTGAGACCTTCACTTTCTGTAAGCAAAGCAGTCAACTACTGCCTTACCTATACATTGGAAACTTGCCAGAAGTATTGTTTAACACCCATAAAATACACCATACTCACACACATACCTTCTGCCAGCAGCTTAAATGCATGCCAAACATCACCCTAATTCTACTTTTCAGCAGTAGCTTTCTCTACTAAGCCTGAACTGTTACAGTGCTAGGATGGACAGCAGTCAAAGGGGTTATTTTGAAAACATTCAGCAAGTTATCTCATGACTATCCAGCAATGGATGGTATACCATGCAAGAATCTTCCCTAAATCCAAAACTGGGTATTCAGTGTACATGCTGCAAAGTGCAACACAGACAATTAAGGATATCTAAGCTGCATGCGTGGAATGAGATGGCTTACTCATACCATCTGGTTTTAGAACAGTTCAGCTAATATAGTTTTACCCTTGTGCCTTCAACACCACTTCATACGAGCTGAGAATCAAGATCCCCAAATGAGCAACTTTGCAACCAGCTGAATGCCATTTAGAGAGGCAGTAAGGGTTCGCTGTTTTCATCCTCAATTATCACAACATTTTAAAAAGTTTTAAAAGCTTTTTTTCTCTTTTGTTACCTGCAAATCTTGCTTCAAGCTCTTCACTTTTATTTGGGATGATATAATTATTGGAAGGCACGAAGGTGCAGCATGGACAATGTAAGCTTATCTTAAATCCAAGATTCCTGTCTGCAAAACATAAAAGTAAGTGGAGTTGGTTTTTAACACGTGGTAATGACTCTGAAATATTGGTGAGTTAATGGAGGAGCAGTTGGGGCAGGAGTGAAGGCAAAGAGCACTGTTGTCACCTCTGTGATGGAGCCACTCATGTACAGCCTCAGTGACATCAAAAGACAACCATTCTCCTTCAGCTCTTGTTTTAACTACTTTGCTGTCAATGTAGCGCTGTCCTGGTGATGATAATTCTTTAGATTTTAGGACCTGCAAGAAAAAACAGATATAACTGCCTATATGTTAACAGTTACCTGGGTTTTTTTTTATTAAAATGGACCACCAGCATTATAAAATAGCAGTAGAAATTATCACAGCTCAAAACTCTACACAGCAGGTGTACATTCAGCCAAGTTTTCAGGAAGAGTTTCCTCAGGGTGTGCGAGGAGGGGAAGGTGACATAAAAACACCCTAATGAAATCAGCTTATGCTCCCAAGCAAAACATGGCATCACAGATTCCTTCCCAACAAAAATCACACAGAAAGACTGCCCTGCAACACATGTGGTCACAACAACCGTAATATCAAGAGAGGCTATTTTACCTTCTTCAGTAGTACTTACACTGGTGGGGCACCACATCAGACACTAAAGTATAGCCTATACAAAGCAGTCTCTAAACTGCAGATAGCATATTGCTCACCCATAACTAATCTGTATGGTATTGCCTTACTCATGCTTACAGCCTTCCCTCTGACTACAGGCACTAGTCATACATTAAACAGAAGAAAAAGTTATTGTCCATATAGTCAAGCTGGATGCATGCAGAGACAGCCTGGTGTGAATCATGGCCGCATGGATTTGTGCAACAACCGTGTGCTGCTTCCATCCCAACTTTGATGCCAGCCAAAGGTGTGTTTGTGTCAAAAGTTTCAGCAAGTCTTGCTACTGACCATGCAATTAAAAAAATACCTGTACAAAGCAAACCCAGCTCCTCCCTTTCAAGACACAGCACAGCACTTTATGCCTAGAATTTGGAATGACCACAGTCTTCCTCCTGTCTAAGCAATTCAGCAAGTGCCTTCCTACATGCAAGCACAGCCTGATGTTCTTTACCCTAACTCTAGGATGAGAACAATCAGACTTCTGGCTGCTAACAAGTTTCTGGTTTCCTGGCTATTACTATGTTGATAGTTTTGTGATGTAGGAAGCCAGAATGCCATGCCACATTGTCAATTTCAGTTAAGATACCAAATGATAACATCACTTTGTAACCTCTGGCATGCCAGGCTGAGCAACTTCATGCAATGTTTTGGGTTTTTCCTCTCTTTAACCGTCCAAGTCCATCTTCAAATGAGTAACTGAAAATGTCTCATTGTTTACTTCTGTTTTCTCAGCCCACATCAACCTGACATTTAGAAAATGCTGCTGGAATAAAACAGTGGTGAAACTGCACAATACATGTGAAGAAAAATACATTTCAAAAGGGGAGTGAAATTATGTCATCATGATAAAATTAGGCTTTTCATAATTAGAAAGAAAAGCAGGCTTGAAAATGCCAGATTCTGTCCAACATGTAGAGTCTCTATTTATTTCATTGGACTGCTGGATCTCTCAAAGGCCATCAGTGCAGCTCCCACAATAATATTTGTCTTATGAAAAGAACAGCAGCATGACAAGCTCTTTGCCTTCTATCTGAACAACACTTTAGGAAAAAGACATGAGATGTTGGTACAAGTCCAGGAAATTACTAAGTGCCCCTAGTAGGCGATGCTGAGTTCTCCAGTAGAAACTGAGGGCACTCAAACACTGAACCTTGGGACTCCTTTTTATGAGGCAACCTTCAAACAAAGTGTTTGAACAACTGTTTACAGAGAGTCTGGCAGCAGCAAGGGGACTACCATTACTCAGAAGTGCCAGAGGGATGAGAGAATCAGTAATCAATGCTGGGAAAGTCCCAGAGAAGTACAAATATAACTTTGCCTTGCCTTTGGTCTTTATCAGGTCAACTCAAGTGTTTCTGAGGATGTAATGCAGCTGTCATTCTGCAAAGATGCGTTGGGGTGGGGGGTGTGCAAGGCAAATGGGACACAAGAACTTGGCTCATTTCTCTTCCTTTCTGCACAGTCATATCTTTCCAAAGACTCCAGAAATTGCATACCTCAGTTTTGGCAGTGATGTAAGGATCTAAAAGTAAGTAATGTGCCAAAAGCAATCTCCTCATGGTAACTATAATTGGCCTTAGGTATGTTCTGAAGACTTAGCTGTGCCTTGGTATCCAAAATAAAATGTCTTTATTCCAATGTCATTGCTACTAAAAGACAAAGTTGAGAGTTGGCAGTGTGTACCTGGCACAAAAGGTATTTGTAAAAGTGCAAGAAATTATCACTGCATGTATCCAATGGTACAAAGAACATCCATCCTCACCAATGAACTGAAGGACAAGGAAAGTGTTTGCAGGTTTCAAAACTGTAGGACACTGTGGGACATGATGAGCACTGTGGTTTAAGAAAGCTAGATATTATCCATTCTTTGGTATCACTGATATCTGAAAGTAAAGCTTCTCTCAATGTTGTTCATGCTGCATGTTCAGGAAGAAAATTATGAAGAATAAGCCAAAAGGTCACAAACTGAATATGACATAGCTTCCACAACTGACACCATGGGTTAAACTAGCACTAGTAGCTCTTAAGTGAAAGGCCCTCAAGTGTGATGAGTGTCATACTTACCAAAATTAGCATGTCTCCTTCAATCTCCTCTTCTGGGCTAAGTATCTTTATAGTGTTAGGGTGATGTATGATTTTAACAACCTCATTGCCTGTAAGCAAGAATGATTTTCTAGCCTCATCATTTCCACTTTTTCCTTCTTTTACTGTTACATTATTTCAAGTGTGGAAAGCTAACGGATGATAAAATCCCAGGCTGGATCCTCAATTTCCTTCCACAAAAGAACCTGATGAAGGACGCTTCATCTATATTACTGCACTGTTTTCTGTTTCCATCCATGCTAGAAACAATTACAGTCTACATGCTAGTAAAGAAAGTGGTTTCTTTGTAGGAACCTCTCAGAAATTTTTACAGCTACAAGATGTTCTTCAAGTGAGTCTTCCAGAAATTATTAATAAGTATTTTAGGTTTTCTCTGCCATTTTCTTTGTAGTATGCACTGCATTTCTGGTCTTATCTTCCCCATCATCAGCAACACACTTTTTTCTTCAAGTAGCTCAAGCCTATATTCCCATTGAAAAAAAAGAAACCTTTCAATATTTCCCATACTTTTTTTCCCACTAGTTCAACTACTTTGGGGGCGAGGGGGGGGAAGGAAAGAAAAGCCTTTTTTTTTTGCCTTGCAGCATTTGTGCTTGAAAGCTTGTTTACTTCCAACTATACCAATTGGTCTTAGAAGAGCTATTATCTTTACCTATAAACATTGCCTTGCCCATAAATACTGTCTTACTTTATGCTTAGCCGATCACAACCTCATGGAACACTCTTATCAGAAATGTTGGTGCACAACTTGTATCTGTAGAAGCGAAATGAAGACCTGAAAAGTAGGCCTTTGTGCAACCAAATGGTCATCCAGCAGACTTCTAGCCCAGTGTGCTGAGTAATTTTCATTCAGGATCAATGCTCTAAATTCTAAGAACAATTTGGTTTTGTCCACCTTCTTTTGCACAGGATTTGTCCCTTTCACAGGGACAAAGTGCTGCCTCTCTCTATAGGCACTGCTATTCCTCTCCTCATCACTTTTTTCCCCTGTTGATCCTTCTAAAAAAGACCTGAGGAAAAATGATCTGACAAATACCTATGAAGGATCTCTAGATACCACATACATGCCGCTACTGCCAGCAGATCAGTGCAAAACAAACACACAAATAAACAAATAATGCAGTCAATTGCAGAAAAGGGCTCATGAAGCAGCCAGCTGCAAACAAAGCATTGCTCCTGCTTGTACAGCTACACATGTTTAGGAAGCAAAGAAAGAAACACACAAACAAGTTGTTTGCAAAACTAGTAGAAACATGGCTTCTTCTAAAAATGGAGCATATCAGAGGCTGATCTAAGCAGAGCAGCAGCATTTGGCATAGGTGCAATTATATTGTTTCAGAAGGAAAACAAACAAACAAATTCAAACCCCAAGACTCTGCTAAGAGAAACTTAATTATTTTGCTCAAGTTTTCCTTTGCCCACTGCCCTTCTTCTATCAGCAGCTAAAGCAGGGGATAACTGAGTGAAAACATTAGTGTATGTATTCTAGACAACAGCCACTAAGAGCAGACACCAGAACAGCCTGTCTTCAATGACTCATTGCACACATAAAAGGCAAAAAAAAAGTGACAGAAAGACACACTGGTTCTTTCAAATAACTGGAGCTCCCAAACAGCAACTTGCTTAGCTTATTTCAGATTTGACAGTCTGGCCAATAACTACTTCTAGTTTTCTATAGTTACCACAATCAAATGCAGAAGAATAGGAAAATTACAATTAAGTATAATTTACAGTGGAATAGTTTGGGCTAATAAATTCATCACCTCCCCATCAAGCAAGCAAACAAACAAACAAAAAACTGAATGTGGTTCAGCAGCGATGACACACAGGCTGATGCATCATTAACATACATCTGCTGCAGCCACTAAAACCCTAGGCACACATCAAAGGCCCAGCTTTAGCAACGAGGGCATTTTATGGCTGGGTTTGAGTATTATGGTCACCAACTGTCAGGAAGTATTTTTAGTGACTTAGTTTCCTTTAAAAAAGGTTGATTAACTTTCAAAATAGAAGAAGACGATCAGATGGCCACTTAAAAATACCTATTCTGTCTGCTTTATTGCCCTGGAACTTGGCATGCTTTAACCAGTGTGGGTTCTGCAATCACTGAATAGCTGCAAATATGGCACTATCTAGTAAAAACCTGCTATTAATCTGTTTTTCCTCTCCATTCATTCTGCACTGTCTGATCTCCTTTCTCCAGATGCTATTGGCTCCCTGAGAACTTCCTTCCTTCCCTTCTCTGTCATTTCAGACTCCTGCGATGTTCTTGTGTATTACAACATCTTGGCAGGCTCACTAATCTGTCTCTTATCAGTCATTATCCATGGTTTCCAATGGAACTTCAAGGGCCTTTTAAAAGAATGGAAATAACCTGACATGTACTTATAAGCTCAAAGTAAATAAGCCCAAAGAATGAGATCCAGTGGTAAATGATGTGCAAGTGCTGGTTAACATCAGAAGAGAGATAAATTCAGCTATGCACAACATCATGGATGAAAACTGCCATTTAGAATAACCTCTCCTGAACTAGAAGAAATTAGAGGGGACTCCAGCTTAACTCTCTGTAGTGGAATAACCAAATTCCCAAGGTCTGCATATGCAGCTGTGTATTGCTTCCAAATTCTTATGTAGTATTCCTCCATACTATTTACTCTGCTGAAAGACTCACTCACTGCTTGGTTCCAAAGGCCTCCTGAGACAGCTCTTAGGAACTTCATCCAGCCCTTTTTGAAGCTTCAAGTTAAAAATGAATATGCTAATTCTTAATTCTTTCTCACTCCCTGTTCAAGGTCTTTACCCTATCTTGGATGCAAGGATAAGCAAACTCTTAATTCTGTTGCAAACCTCTCCAGTTTCTTACTCTTTATATGTAGAAACATATGTTATAACGTGCAAAGCCTTCATGTAGCAGCTTTTTGCCAGATAGATAGGAGTCTCTTGCCTATCAAAATCTTAGCTGCTTCTTATCATCACTAGTGCAAGTGATTGACTGTTTTTTTCCCCCCAAATTCTGTGTGAATTGTCAAGCTCTTCTTGCAATCACTTCTGCAAAAGCATAATTCAGACACTGCCTTCAGTGCTCTGAATTTAAAAGGGCTTTACAGCCCCCCTGCTCATGACTGGAAGTCTTTCCATTACTTGCAAAGGTCTCTGAATCAGGCTCAAACTGAGGGCAGAATCTTTAGAGACTAGTATATGAGATGCAGAGTTCCTGCCAAAATAGAAAGGTATGGAGTACTTGCCAAAGTTTTTTTAGAAAACCCCATAGCTTTCTGATCCATCTGCTCAGAACTTGCCAGACACGTTCTTCATGCAAACTTGCAAATAAAAAGAACATATTGCACACATAACCCAGCCCCTTTTATATCTGGATGGGCTACAGCTGCACTAGGATTCTCTTACAGTGCTGGCTGCTACTTGCTTAAAGGTAAAAGAAGGTGAAGGATGAGGGGGGTAAAGAAGATGAGCAGCTAAAGCAGGTCAAAAAGGGAGGGGAAGTCAAGTATGCCATGGAATCATTGTGACTGACTCACTGCATCACCCTGTGGTGAGGGGATGAGCTGTGGGAAGAGTATAGCTCCTAAGAAGGGATTTCCTCTCCATTTGTTCCCCAAGCAGGGCCTTCCTCTTGCCACTGAAGACACATGTGCAGTGTAAGTTGGGGATAGCCCTGAGGCCATTCAGTTAAGCAGTCAGGAAGACTTTGCATTGTATAAGCAATAAACAAGAACGGAGGGTCTGGAGTCCTTCTCCTGGAAGATTCTCAAATATTGAGTGCAATTTCCTGCTGTTTAGGAGATTTTAAGATAGCTCAAAAGAAAGATTTTATATAAAATGAAACAAAACAAGCGAACTTGTCTAGCATTTAGCTTTAACTTGCCAGAGGCACATTATGTGTTATTAAAATATCATCAAAAAGGAGCCAAAGTCAACAAAAATAGAGTGGGTTCTTCTGTCTTCTAGCCAAATCCCCTAGATCCTGAAGGGTACTCCTGTGTTCATCACCCCTTTATGTACAGATCTCTC
This sequence comes from Dryobates pubescens, assembly GCF_014839835.1. Classification (NCBI taxonomy): domain Eukaryota; kingdom Metazoa; phylum Chordata; class Aves; order Piciformes; family Picidae; genus Dryobates; species Dryobates pubescens. Next base: position 11,827,555 of record NC_071613.1, on the reverse strand, counting down.
AAGCCCTTCCTCTTCCTCAGTCCTGTCACTGACAGTCCTCTCTCATGTTCACGTGCATTTCACTGCAACACTTTGACATGCTACCTGGATAACACTTCTTTGCTATCTGCTCATCTGGACTTTCTTCTAAGATGGTGTTGTCTTCTGCAAGTCACCCCTCTTTCTTCCCTTCCTCTTGCCTGCATTTTTCTCCATAAATCACGATTTTCCCTGTGTTTTTCTCTTTCCACCCCTACAAGCTTCCACATAAACCACTCCTGTCCTTCCTCCATTTTCTTCCATCATTTATTCTTCTTCACATAGGCTTCTCTCCAAGAAAGCTTCACATTGTTTCCCACATCCACCCCTCACAAACAGCAATATTACCTTCCCCGCTCCAATGGGCTTCCTAGTTCAAGGCCACCACGCTAAACTGATATTCCTCATCACAATAACTGCCATGCTCAGTGCTTGGTTACATCTTGCTTGTGTCTCAGTGTAATGTGGGCTTGACTACCCCACCAGATTACAGTCTAAAGAGCAGGAACCCAAACCTAGCAGCTGGTTTCTGACCCACATCCTTCATTCCTAAGCTCCCTATAATCACAGAATCACAGCATGTTAGAAGTTTTAAGGGACCTCCAGAGACCATCTAGTCCAATCCTGTTGCCAAAGCAGGATTATCTAGGGCAGGCCACACAGGAACACATTCAGGTGGGTTTTGAAAGTCTGCAGAGAAGACAATACCACAACCTGTCTGAGCAGCCTGTTCCAGTCCTCTGTCACCCTCACTGTAAAGGAGTTTATCCACCTGTTGAGGTGGAACCTCCTGTGTTCCAGCTTATATCCACTGTTCCTTGTTCCTACCACTAGGCACCACCAAAAAGAGACTTGTTACCTTCATCTTGACATTCCCCTCAACTCAGATATTTATAGATGTTAATAAGATCCCCTCTCAGCCTTCTCTTCTCAAGGCTGAATGGCCCCAGTTTTCTCAGTCTTTCTTCATAGAAGAGATGTTTAAGTCATCCTCATAGCTCTCCATTGGACTCTCTCCAGTAGATTCCTGTCTCTCTTGAATTGGGGAACCCGAAACTGGATACAGCATTCCAGGTGTGGTGTCACCAGGGCAGAGCAGAGGGGGAGGAGAACATGCACTGTACCTGCACTGCAAACAGCAATAAATCAGCTCAGTGCCCCACATTTCTACACACAGCAGTGCTGAGTTGCGAGTACATGCTGGCTCATGCCAGTAGCTAATGGGGATATTATATACGTCTTCAAGTCTTCTTCAATAACTGCTCTGGTCCTGGCAAGAAGTGGCTGCATCTGGGACAAGCACTCAAATCACAGTGAGTATGATGCAGTGATAAATACTTCCCCTCACCCACACTCACAGATTATTTGCCAAAGGTACTCTATATATGATTTCCAGCATACTGATTTTGTTTTGTTCTTTTGTGTTTTTTTCAGGGGAAACAGTAGATCAAACAAAAAAACCCAAATCATGCTGGAACAAGGAGAAAGCAGTAATTCAGTAATTCAACTGAAATATACTGCATATTACCTTCCTCTGGTCCTGAGCTGTGGCTGAGGGGGCCCAGGAAGGAAGAGAAGGTTGTCAGAGTAGAAAGATATTTGATCCACTCTTTATACTGAATTTGGCACTTCAAAGAGCACAGTACATTTTCCATTTAACATAACCTTCTAACCTTCTAGATAGCAAGAGTCTGGTTTCAGGACAAATCCAAATATGCTGCTTTAGATGTGGATCACAGTGACAGCAGTCAATTAAAATCAAATGCCCCAGGTGAAATCTGTAATACAGACATCCTGCACCAGCTCACAGCCACAAACATTGCTTCCGGGTATTTTTTTTCCATGGCATTAGAGACAGCACTTTTTGGCAAGAAAAGAGAGCAAGGCCCCTCTGCTCCTGATTATATGGAGATCTGTCTGGAGTAGCTCTGCTTCAGTTAGTGTAAATTGCCTCAGATTTGCACCGTGGAGATTTGGCCTAAGTCTATAGTAGCTCACTCTAAACGTATTCTCTGACTGAAAAACAAGACAAAACACTGTCTGAATTGAAAGTATTTGAACAACTGACTGTGGTTTAAATTTAAATGTGACTCATAATGGGGTAATATGTTCCACAGCATCTTCCTCATTATACCTCCAAGCATGGAGAGAGGCCCTTAAAGAAACGGGGCTATCACTGTCTGGAAGGCAGACAATTCTTCCAAAGCCATAAGCAAGCTCTGCAGGAGCCTTCAGCATGGACCTGGAACATCCCTAACATGGACAGACCAAAGGTGATCCTGGCAGAGGAATTTGACTAGATGATCTCCAGAGCTCCTTTCCAACCCTTACCATTCTATCATTCTACCATTCGATGCTTGCTTCAAAGTCTTGATTGCAATCTGCTTCTGGGATTTTACCCTGGTGCCATTTGTTTGCTCCAGTCCTGTGCTCTGATACATTCTGTAGTGCATCCTCCTGCCTCCCCCAGTCCACAGCCTCTCAGGTACACCCACACACAGCAGTCTCAGATAATAAAAAACAGTGTTTCATCCTCATTTTTCATGATGTTTTATGATGTGTTAACAAAACACATCACTACTTTCACAGGAAGTAATTATTACTTGTTATTGTTTGACCATTTGTACATAATAAAAAAAGCCTTAAAAAACAGTATCACAACACTCCCTGAACAACCTCTTTTTGCACTGTGAGGGGTTTTACTCATCCAGCTTTGCAATGGTGCCTATTTATTTTTTGGAATGCTGATTCATAAAATACAAGAGTGTTTTTTTGAAGGGTGCAGGGACTTTATTCATAAATACAGAAGCACCTTAATAAAAGAAAGATGTGATGAAGTCTTCAAAGCAGGCAAGAAAACTGATGAACAAAGACATTCCCATAACAACTGAGCTTTATCTGATCAAATTCCAATAAAGCCTGCATTTGGCATAAATCTTTAAAAACATAGGAAAGGCCACTGGAGGATGCTAAAACTTGTTTATTTAATATTATTCCTCCTCCCTCCCTCAAAAGTACTTTATCCTCTTAATATTTTCTGGTCTCAGTGCACGCTGAGAAGTCCATTGAGCAAATGCAGAACAGTGGAAGGACAGGAGAAGTGTGGGAGAGCACTCACTTCCATCATCTAAAGCTGTGCTGCTTCCTTCCCTGCGGATTCCCACTCTCCAAAGTGCTGATAATCAGCAGCACCACCAGCAGATTAACCCTCACTTTTGGGCAGAAGAAATAACAGAAAAGACAGTGCCTTGAAAGAATTTAATTCTCTGTGGCTTCACTTAACTAGAGCCAAGAACAGAAGCCTTTACAACAGCTTTATAAAATAAACCTAATTCCTACTTCTATGAGTTTTATTATTTTCCATCCTAAGACTACTTAATATATGCACTGTGCTTCCCATCTGCACAGAAACACAGGGATGTGGCTGGCTAATCCTTAAATACCAAGAGAAGTATTCTGGGTGAAAACAGGTATTAAAAAACTATGAGCTCATGGGGATTACCACTTGCCTAGTGGCTTAGTGGACACATCCAGGGTACCTCTAAGACAATAATCTTCAAGACATACTGCCTGGAGAAATCTGAGGGGCAGCAGACCTGGCAAACAGATCCACAACCACTTGCTACCAGCATAAATAGACGAGGTGCTCTCTGCTCCAACCCTGGTCCTGCTGCTGCTGCAATGGGGGCCAAGAGCAAGGGGCCACAGTCCTGGCTTGCCACACCAAGCAGCCCCAGACTGCGTTCCTGGAGTCAGTGTAAACAAGGGCTGCAGGAAAACACAAAGTTCTTTTCTGATGTGGTTTGGAAAAGGAAGCCAAGCACAGCCCAAGGAAAGCTTAGCTGAAAAGGTGCAGTCTTGCCTTTCTTATTCCATTTTAAAGGGTAGATCAGTAAGGGCAGAGGACCACACAAAGAAAGAATGAGGAGGAGAAACAAAATATTTGTATTCTGTTTGCTTATTTTTACTATTTATCCTGCACATCTGTCTCTAGCTGTTCCTAAAATAGTCCTTCAGAGTATATTGTCTCTTCTGCACCAGTGATATATATACACTACTACTAAACTGCCACACTGCCACTGGAATAAATCACAGAGCTCTCAAGAGAGCTGTTAGGAGACTTGCATGAGTTCAGGGACAACCACTTTCTCAGCGAACCACAAGAAGAGAGTTCTGACTCTCTCCAGAAGACCTCTGCCCCTCTCTTCCTCCTTGACTAAGAAAGATGAGGGAACATAGGAACATCCATTCCCTGAAACTGCAGGTATGAGAGGAATTTAAAAAACCCTCATCAAGATCTTCTCAACAAAGCAAAACACTAGGCAACCTGAAACTTGGTGGGAGGGAAAAAACCAAAACCAAACAAAAAAATTACCCCAATAATTAAATGTTGCTTATGCAAGATGAAAACCCACATTGTTCCTTCTGGGCACAACAGCCCTGGCAAGCCCAGCACATATCTCATAAGACAGGAAGCAGTGCTTATGCACAGAGGAGGAATGGTGGATGCATGTGCCAACTCCACGAGCAATCTTCTCTGAGAGGCTCACAATCCATGCATGGCTTTTCATGCTGGAAGCAAAGATATTGGATTAAGTCTTCAGCCCTTACAGAGTTTATCTGCCTCTCCAACCTCCATTGAAATGAGCATCTTGCTCATTCTTTCTTTTCCCTTTCCATGTTTGTACCTTTCTCCACTGCTGCACACCCCTACTTGCACTATCCATCTATCATTACACAATCCTGAAGCTCCTCTAGCATCACTGTAGCACCAATGCCTCCTACCCATCCTTCAGCTCCTTAAATTTTCTTCTTTCTAAAATTCATATACTAAGTTTTAGGATGCTTTCTATAGTGCTGTGATGCATTATATCATGGAATCATAGAGTATCTCAAGTTGGAAAGGTCTCATAGGGATCATGGGCACCAGCTCTTCATTTTGTTCCTGGTTTTGCTTTTCCTGTTAAAACATGGCATGCTAACATCACATGTACTGGAGATTAGATGCAGAAGTATTCAGGGACTCTGATACTCCTACAGTAGAGCTACAGCAGGCAAGGAACCCACACAGTTCATACTGGCCATCACAGAGCTAAGATAATAGCACCAAACAAGGTTTTGAGGAGACCTTCATACAAGACTGCAAGAAATAAGTATGATCAAAGTGAGGAAAAAACAACGAGCATACGAAGGCTACAGGAGCTAGTAAGAAGTACAGCAGACAGAGGAACTATCATTACCATTTTAATAGGTGCTCTGCAAGGGAAATGCTTCAAAGAGAGCTTGCCTCTATACAGGCAAAGTAATATGCCAAAAATATGCCTGGCACAAACATGCACTCAGAGCCTGCTGCCTTTGGTTTGCATGTTACTTGGTGGAGAAAAGACCTAATCCTACAATAACCTGCACTCATTACTCACCTAACACTTCACTCAGTATGCTCCACCCAGCCTAAAAAAGAAACTGCCTTACTCACCAGCTATATATTTATCTAAAGGACTCAAGTACCTGCCCTGGATGCAGGTGTCCATCATTTCCATGGGCACAGGCTTGCTGCAGTCAGGCTCTCTCAACTAAGCTCCAGCTGTTTCTCATCGTAGGGTGAAATCCCAGCCAAGCAAAAGCCCTTTCTTCCCTTACATCTGCTGAGCCCTTTCTGTCCCAAGCTCCTCAAACACAGAAATGCAATGAACTGAGCTCAGGCAACTACAGATGTACTCCTCTCAGGTGGCTGAGTAACGAGTCTCAAAAGTAGAACAACAGAAAGCCCAGAGATGCCATCAACTGTTTTTAGGATGTCTGACCAAGCAATCATTTCAAGAGGCTGGTGTGGCAGCAACACAGTGACTTACAGTAGAATTCTCTCTGTGATGTTTGCTACATACAGACAATACCAATAAATCTCATTAAAGATTCCTAGGTTTCTCTTTTAACAAAAAATACATTATTTACTAAACTTTTCTGTCAGTCTGTCATAGATGTGAAGCCAGTGACCACCTGTGGACCTGAACCACATTTAGCTGGGAATCATGCTTCTCCTACAGCTAAACAGTATCTAAACAGACCAGTGCACTTTTTTCTGCTCTCAGCCACTAATGTTGGCTTATATAGCCAATTCAACAAGCATGTGAACATCAGTTTGTCCCTCTGTCTGCTCCAAGTTTGGCTTGCACTTAACCTGAACAGTGAGGAAAAGGTGAACACAGGAAGTAAGGGAGAATACTAATTTGAATTTGCACCCACTAGATGTAATTGAAGAGTACAGTGCTTCAAACCTAGGGGTGTGCTCAGGCATAGCTAATGAGGCCAGCAAGAACAGAGGCAAAGATGGGGTCAAGACACACTTACAAGGTGGTATCCAATCTGACAGGGTTTTCAGTAGAACAAATCCCAGGGTGCTGGAAGTACCATGAGTTTCACTTGGTATAAAACTGCTGGAAGCTGAGCCCTTTTTGGTTGCTATGTTTCTCAGCAAAGTGAACTCTGCTTTAGGGGAAATATGCTCTAGGCAGTATTTGCACAAATGCAGACACTATGTAAGTGACTTTAATGGCGTTAGACTATTTTAAAAGATTGAAATTACATCAATCTTATCAACAAGAAGGAGTGAGAAAGCCATGGGGTTATTTTCTTCCTCAGTCCTCAGTCCCCGATTTGTACACTCACTTGCTTCACCCCCTGGGCTACCATACAAATGCCAGGTCTTAAACTGCTAAGTTTTGTAACTCAATTCGGGAAAAGAACAAAATGAAACATTTATCTTTTATTTCCAGGTTAGAGTGGAATCAGCTCTCAAGTGAAGGATTCAACCTGCTCATTAAAACCAGCTTGTAGCACAGATCAGTAAATTTAGCACATGGTGGCAGAGATAACCACCAAAACTGCCATTATCATATATTAAATGGCCATCTCATTTCAGCGCCCGTTCCAACAATGCCATTTCCATGAGAAGCAGTTGAAAGACTGAGAGAGTTAAAAGAGAAAAGAATTTGACTTCTATGTAAACCACAGTACAGGCCACATGTTGGAAGACAAAGATCTGGGAATGATTTATTTGACATCTTGCTGTCACTTACATGCTGAAACTTTGGAGCCCTGAGACACAACCGCTACAAACAAGTTTGCCTGTCTCAGCTTCATACAGTTTTGAATAAAGCCCTTTCTAGGAGAGGCACAGGACATAAGAACTACTTTGTCAAGATGGGACTCAATCAATTCTCCCTATGGGTTGTTCCACCTGGTAGATGGGTGCAAGACTGGTTTGCTAGAGAAAGACAGGAGCTGACTCCTAGGAGGTATCCCCATACCTGGTACAGCTCTATCCGCTGCTCCGAGACACGCGCCTTTGTGTTCTGCAAGCGGAAGACCCTGAACTCGGCCTTCACCAAGTTGGAAGCATTCTTCTCCATCGCTGAGACATCAAATCTGACGATTCTGAAGTACAGGCTGTAATAGCTTGGTGGGATGGCATCTGCAAGAAGGCAATATGGTTTTATGATTATTTTTTCATCATAAAATTACTGTTCCTTCAAGACCAGACAGCCTCGGTAAGGGAAATATCTCTACTGTCATTCAGTTTCCAATGGCCAATTTATGATGATGAACAATTTAATAAGATAAAAAACAGCTCCACATGTGTTTGATTTAGGAACACCATCTTAATAGAGATTAACAAGTACTTCCAACTGTATTTCAGGTCATCCCCTCTTTCAATATATTGTTGGAAAATTCTGGATGCTTATAAATTAGGAAAAAAAAAATCACAGCAGTTGGTATCTGGCAAATGCCTTTGCACTTGAACAGAGTTCACAAGGATCTGCTAAAATGACAAGTAACAGCAATTCATCTGCTCTGTATGTTCTCTGAAGCCCATTTTCCCCCAGAATATGAGCATTAATTAGGCAGCTTCAGATTTTGTTTCAGATTAAAATGTTTTATAGGAAAAAAATATTCATTCTGATCATAGTGATGGGACAAAAATAGAAGAGGAAGAAGAAAGGGAAAGAAAAGGCAAGCAGATAGCAGACATTATTATCAAAACTGTATGAATTTAGATCAGTAGAAGCCATAAACGTAATTACCTCTCATTATACACCAGGTAGAAAGCAGGAAAGAAAAAACAAACACAAAAGATGGACTCAAGTCTTGAGTAACAGTGTTAGACATATCAGTTTAGGCTTCAAAACAGTCTCTTCCTCCTTCGCAGCTGTAAACCCTGACTGAGGCAAAGCAACAAAACACTTCTGCACAACCTGGGTTACCCTGAAGGGTTCAGTGATCATCTGAGGCCTTACCACCCCTATGCTGGCCAGCAGCACAAAGAGGAACCTGCTCAGCAAATGGTGCCTCTGACCACCCGCTGACCATGCATCACCCCTTCCTCAACCTGCTGCCTGGCAAGGCTCTCCTTGAATTGCAGAGCCACACTCAGAGATGAGTCAAAATGACTCAAAAACCCTGATAAGAATCTCTGTGCAAACCAAGGGAAAGTTTTCCATGTCTCTTACAGTGTGAGAACTGAAGTGGATAAAGGAAAAATTAAACAAGGCAAATAGAGGAAAATTGTATTTGGGAGGCTGGGCCGGGGGGTGGGGGGGAGTGCGGATTTTCAGTTGAGGAAGCAAAATCTTACAGGCTTCCCTGGGCAGATGCCAGCAGGAAGACTTCAGATCATAACTACAAAACATGGGGTTTTCCCACTAGTCATGTAGCTCAGGATTTGTCATGCAGTGGCAGGAGATGATGGCATCAATGTTTAGGAAGGCGAGCAGTTCAGCAGCTATGAAAGAGCCAGGCTGTCTGTAACCCCAGCAAGGCTCCACTGCCTCCATCAGATATCCAGGCCATTAACATAGGAATCTATCACAGAATCATAGAACCACTGCAGCTGGAAGATATTTATCAATTGAATAAAGTACCTTCTTCTGGAAGATAGATAATTCTTAATAGATGTAACACACGCAAGTTATCATTTCCATGTAAAGAAATGGGAAAAGCCAAGTACAATACATTTACCTTTGCTGCTAACTACTAGTAATTGAAAATAGTTGCAGTAAATCCTTAATAAAATTTATTCATATCGATAAGACCCATTAGTAACTTAAGATCTTCTTCCAAGTATCTAGTGTTTCTAGACTGGCTGCTATTACTGGAATGTCTGAGCAACACAGCAGCTCCTGACTAGACAAGGCAACATCAAAGAATCATAGAACTGTTAGGGTTGGAAGGGGCCTCAAGGATCATCTAGTTCCAACCCCCCTGCCATGGGCAGGGACACCTCACACTACATCAGGTTGCTCACAGCCACATCCAGCCTGATCTTAAAAACCTCCAGGGATGAGGCTTCCACCACCTCCCTGGGCAACCTGTTCCAGTGTCTCACCACCCTCATGGGGAAGAACTTCTTAACGTCCAATCTGAATCTACCCATTTCTTGTTTTTTCCATTCCCCTTAGTCCTATCACTACCTGACAGCCTAAACAGTCCTTCCCCAGCTTTCTTGTAGGCCCCCTTAAGATACTGGAAGGCCACAATTCGGTCTCCTCAGAGCCTTCTCTTCACTTATTATGCTTTTACTTAATGGATTTGTTGTAGCTCTTTCAATGATTAACTCAAACTGACTACAAAATAAATACCAAGTACAAGTCAGTAAGTCAGTCACACAAAGAATAAACCACATTTATTCTGTCTTCACAAAATTAACAGGTATGTTTCCTCCACATAATGGAGCCAAAATCTCTTTTTTAAATGACCATAGGTAAAATAATCCTAGCTCTAAGAAAATCATCAGTAATAAAGATATCATCTCAGCTTCAACTACAGATGCATTAGACGTCAGAGACGGTAAGTACTTAAAGAAATCTTCTGAAAGAGTTATTTCCAAAGTAGACCCTTGGTATGGTCAGATGTATAAATACAAACAGAAGCCACAGGCTTCCTCATGTTTACATTTAATTAAAAGAAAAAAAAAAAAGAAGAGAGGTTTCTCAGCATTTGTATCTGCAGTGCTAGAAAACAATCCATAAAGTATCATCAGTATCCCTGCCTGCCAAGCTTATTGACATAAAAATGCTACAATCTCATCATGAGAACTCAAAATAAAATGGAATCAAATTGCATCCACACCAGAACTGCTCCTCTCTCCCATGAGCAACACATTAGTGATGGTCTCTCTCAAAATGCCAAGTGAAGATCTTCTGAGAAAAACTTAACTGTACGAAATTATGATCTTAATTCCTATGTATTTTGGAAATTCTTATAAAAACCCACTTGCTTCAGAGACTGTGGCCTCATTTGAGAGAGAAATCATCTCCTCAATTTATTTTTCTGTTATAGGAAACTCCAGGACTACTACTTGTTCTTTGGCCAAACCTAATCCTACTAGGAATATAACTTGGCATAATAATATGTATATACAAGATTGGTTCTTCCAGGATGAGTTGTAAGTTGTCCTTCCCTGTCATTTATTTGAGAATCAACCCACCATTTCATTCCCTGTGGACAAGCCAAGCTAGCAGCCAGCCACTTGCTGTGGCACAGAGAAACACCCTGTCCATCTGGACTTTATTTCAGATTGAAAGGTAATATTTAACTGCCAGTTTGATTGAAATTTAACTTCCAATTTATTTCTAGAACTTTCTTGCACTATATTTGTAGTCTTTCTCCTCAGTTTCTCTATTTTAGATACTGAATATTACAAATCTTTAAAGATACCATTTTTATCATCTTTAAATTATTAATTCAATCCTTTAAAAAATGAAGACTTCCAGCTGTAATAATCATAATCACAATCATCACAGTACAGTTGAGATGAGTTACAAAACACAGCTGGAGAAGGTGAAGGCAGCATCTCTCCTCCTCCTCCCTTTAGCCTGTTAAGCACCAAGCATCGCAAGTTTAGCTTTTTTGGTTCATTTTGTTTTGTTTGTCTTGAATGAGCTGAAGCTTCATTAGCTGCTTTCACAAGACAGTTCAAATTGCCAGATTAAAATGTAATCTGCTGAATTCTTATATGCATAAAGACACTGTGGTTTCTGTGCTTCTTACTGACTTTGTTAAAGTCTAGCATCCTCTAAGCTCCTATGCCAAGCAACTAGGACAGAAAGCAGCTCCGCTCTGAGAAAGCAGAAAAGCAGTGATGGGAGGAGTGCAGGAGATCTATTCCAAAATACTCAAAAGCCTTTAGCACTGCTCCAGGTTGGAGCACAGTCAGCAGGAGAGACTGAATACATCTTCTGAGTGACCATCCAACACAGCATATAGACCCCCAGGCATTGCTCCTGGGAGGAAAGCAAGATGAAACCAAGCTTCCTTAAATCGTAACTGGGAATAGGAGTCTTTCAAACTGAAGATACTGCCCAAATCAAGAATGTCCTGCACAAAAGGGTGATACTTTTGCCTTTCACAGTTGTGTTTGATGAACTAAGCCCTGTATTTCTGCAGCTTTCCTCACAAGTACTGCATGTACTGACATTTCAGAAAAAAAATAAAACACCATTTGACACAGCTCTTCTGAGATCTGGGCTTTCATTCTGGCAAGGAAAAAGGCCTAAATTCAATTGTATCAAAAAAAGGGTTGTTTGGTTGTGTTTTTTTTTCCCTTCTGAATTTTCATTTCTGCTATTGAAACAACAAAATCAATTATATGCACAGCCCAAAGTTAGCAAAGTTAAACAGCTTTACTTTTCTCATTGGAAGAGGCCAGACGGTTCGACTTCACACATACACCCACACTGGAAAGGCTGAGAGCTTCAATCTAATCCTTCCATCAAGGGCTTGTAATAAATGCTGCAAAGATTTATTTTTATTCCCTTTTGTGTTTATTAAACTTTGGAGGGTTTCTTTTCCTTTTTCTTCTCTTTCTGGTGCTTTGCCCATTCTTTATTACAGCAGCTACAAAACATGGAGTGCCCTTTTCTTCTCACTCCCTTGTTTTTTTTCCCCTCCTTGTCTTTCTATCTGCAGCACATGAATGACCATGTAGTAGGCTTTGAAGCAGCACATGCAAATATTTATAAGAGTAGCTTGATTGTTATTAAATGCAGTTGTTATGCTTTCCATGCTCTGGCAAGCTTCCCCTAACCTCTCTAACTATTAGGACCATTTAGGCTGTTTAGATTGCAGCTCACTGATAGCAAATTCTACTTTCTTTTTTGTTGTTGGTGTGGTGTGTGTAACAGGCAGTATAATGTGACATCGTTTCTGCCCCTATGTGAATTTCCTCTCTGTTCAACATACGGGTCTCTACCACAATCTGGGTCAGACTGCCTTTAAAGACATCCAGAGCTGGTAAGTAAAGCAGCATGTGCAACACTGCTGGAAGGCAGCTGTAACAGCACATCTTTCCAGCAGGATCTTGTCCTTCCTGTCAGGCACACTCGGGTCACAAATCCTTTCCTCTTTTCCAGGGAAAGTCTCTCCAAGAAATTAGAAACTTGTTTAAGGCATCTGGGCTCTCAAAGCTCACGGATAATTACTCTGCTCACCCCTTCTGACCCTGACGTGACTGCAGAATCCTGCTGGAAATGGCCTCTTTGCAACGAAAGGGGATATATAAATACAGTGAACAAAATCACAGAGGCCTACAGGTTGTATCTGGGAACTAGGATTGGTCCTTGGAAGTACATCAGTTGTACATCAGCTTTCCATTAGCACTGAAACTCTATCCTGCTGTGACATTAAGTTATGAACACATCCATTAGCTGATCAGTGCCCTCGGACAGAACACTTGCACTGCTCTCTGCTCAGACATCAATTCCCATCTCTTGCATCAAGGCTTCAAAGTCAGATGGTACAACAGAGACTTACTCCAGTATTCCAGTTTTTACCTGCAAAGCTGCCAATGAGCTATTACCATCAACCACTTCCTACTGAGGAAGGACACTGGACCAGAAGTCAGAAAAAAATCTGCTGGGAACACAGTGAATAAGACTTTCAGCTGAAGCCCAGTGTCTCTAGAGCAGCTCTATTTGCCAAACCGGGCACGTGTGCACCTACAGCACAACGCAAGACATCATGTCTGTTATTGCACCTGTATTTTATGAAGAACCCATGCCAGAAACTGGCAGCTAGGAATCCTCCACTGAATGATCCCTCAGTACATAATTTATTCATGGCAAAGGGGCATGGATAGTTCACAGTTCTACATACCCTGGATCAAAAGAAGTGTGAGCAACAGGGTGAAGGAAGTGATTCTCCCCTCTGCTCTCATAAGACCCCACCTGGAGTACTGCATCTAGTTCTGGGGACCCCAGCATAAGAAGGACATCAAACTACTGCAGCAGGTCCAGAGGAGAGCCACAAAGATGATCAGAGGGCTGGAGAATCTCCCCTACAGCGACAGGCAAGAGAGCTGGGACTGCTGAGCCTCAAGAAGAGATGCTCTGGGGAGATCTTAACAGTGGCTTTCCAGTACCTGAAGAGGGCCTACAAGAAAGCTGGGAAGGGACTTTGTAGTGGTAGAACGAGAAGGAATTAGAAGCTTGAGGAGGGCAGATACAGACTGGCTATTGGGAAGAAATTCTTTACACAGAGGGCAGTGAGACACTGAAACAGGTTGCCCAGAGACGTTGTGGATGACCCCTCTCTGACGGTGTTCAAGGCCAGGATGGACAAGGCCTTGAGCGACCTAGTCTAGTGGAAGGTGCCCCTGGCCATGGCAGGGGGGTTGGAACTAGATGATCTTTGAGGTCCCTTCCAACCCAAACCATTCTATGAATCTATGAATTTCACTCTTGGAATTTACTACACATGGATATGCCAACACTTAACCAGAGAAACAGACAGGCATACGTAAAGGAAGACAAAGCTTTCTGCATCACAGACAGAAAAAGAACATCCAACCACTGGATGATCCTTTTGAGGATCAGAACAACTAACAATTCAAAGCTGAAGCTACTTCCCTCTTTTTTACTAACCCCTGGACATGGGGAAGCCTCAGCGCAGCTTCACTAAAACAGTGTATTTTAAGAGCCCTGAGGTGATTCTCCTTGGAGAAAACCCAAAGAAACAAATTCTCACTCCCACATGGACTTCTGCTGCAGCTCTTTAAACATTACTTTCTTTCAGTTACACTAACAGAAGCTAATCCTGAATATGTTTTCTTATTTCAGTAATTTCTTCTCACATTAGTTACCTTTCTCTTTCTTTGTAATGATGACACACTGAGCTCTTGATATGTGGCACGGAATCCATGCATCTAATTACTATGCCAACAACTGGCTACAAAGAACAAATGTCACTAGCAGACTCTCAAGTGCTAAAAGTAAAGACACTTGGCAGTGCTCACATAGCACAAATGCATGGTTTATTTTTTCTGCCTGCACTGTTTCTGTCAAGTTCCACATGACCAAAAAACATACACCAATGAAGCTCTAGATAGGCTTTGCTTTAGAAAAGAATGATTACTTAATTACTAGATTTTCTGACATATTTTCCACTGTTGAACCACTTGCTGTTCGTCTTAAAACACAGTAAGATCTGATAACATGTGAGAACTAAATAACCCCAGGACATTCTCCAGACTGAACACAACGAAGCAAAGATTGGATTGTCGGAAGACATGTTTGTGAAACCTGAATCAAAAGCTCAACCTCAATTGTATTTACATGTTGCAAGAGAAACTGACTTTGGATGTTCCTTAATTTGGTCTGGAGACCAAGGGCTGTAATTTTCCTGTATGATTTAAGTGAATCTTGTCAGCCAGAAAGCCCTCATTTAAAACCTTTGTTCCATTGACATTTCTGTGGGTGCCACCCTTCCACAATTACTCTCATAAAGGTACCAGTGCTTGTAGTGCTTTATAGGCTCAGTTCAAAACACTTGTCAGACTGAAAAAAATCCACACTACCCATACCAGCTACAAAGAAGGAAAAGAAAATACCTATTTTGAATAACCAGCTACAGCTTCTTCCCTCCACCTATGTTTTCCTTGACTGGATCTCTAAAAAACAAATATCCCAGAAAACTGATGTACTGCTAGAGCAGAGGCAGCAATAACTAACCAATGTGCGTGATCAAAAACCAAGGCTCACAGAATAACTCTCTTCATAGAATAGAATGGTTTGGATTGGAAGAGAGCTTAAAGATATCTAGTTCTAACTGCCCTTCCACTAGACCAGGTATCTCAAAGCCTTGTATCACCTGTTCTTAAACATTTGTACAGACTGTATGTACTGTGGTGTACTGCCCAAATGATGCCAGTCGAACCCTCTCCCCATGTCTCCCCTCTCCCCCCATCACTGCTCATCTGCAAAGATTAAAAGACCTGAATGTATTTCAGGAATGGGAGAAAAATACTTCAGAAAAACATACACAGTCCTTCCAGATAAGCTAAACAATTTGTTTCAGAGGAAATCAGTTGCCTGTGCAGACTGCCCTGAAGAAAAAAGGAAGCACTTGTGGGATGTCTAGAAAGACACCTGAAAGGACAACAGACTGCACGCACAAGTTCCCATCTTCAAATATATGCTAAGAAAAATAAGCACAGAGATTGCAAAAATCTGTATTCTTACTTTTTTACAGCCACAGGCAAGTCCTGAGGCAATTACAAGCCATAATGCTGGTCTTCTATGAACTCTCCTGTCCTTAAAGTACATTCTGTTGAGTAAGACTGAATTCCTCTAAGAGAGCTTACTTTTCTTCTGCAGCTCTGAAGAAAGCTAAGACTGCCTCAAAGACCACTTCTGCTATAAGGCAAAACTCTTTGAGTATTACTTTACAGATGAGCCAGACTAAGCAGTGAGCCTTGAATCAACCGCCTGGATCCAAACCTCTGAAACTGGAGAAGGATCAAAAGCCAGTTGAAACTGATGGAACCTCTGGCTAAAATGAAAGGGGAAACTGTCCAGTCCCTCTCAGGAAAACAAAATCAAAACTCTAACCCAGGAAGATATGGTGAGACCATTGCCAAATACCCCTATTTCTTAAAAAGGAGCATGGAGTCCCTCTCAGAGGATGGCCTCTCTCAAGACAAAGCAGAACACGGATAGCACAGACCCACACCTGGTCTTTCTCTCCTAGACATAAACGCTATTGGCCTATTTGCAAAAGCTGGAGTAGCTGGAGAGGAGTAAATTAGCACCTCACATGCCAACATGTGTAAGTACCTCTCAGCAGCATGGTGCTCAGTGGATACTTTCTACCTCTGCTTTTACAACTGCTTGAAAAATCTGCTGCCTGAAGAAAAACTCCCTCATGTGAACTCACCAGACGTTTCTCTCTGCTTGCCTTAAAAGCTTTCTAGGCTGTTGGCTTGTTTTCCCTTGTCCATGCTGAAATGTAGGGGCTGGGTAACACAAACAACACTGACGCAAGACAGGAGAGCTATTTTCAGGTCTGGGTGTTAAGCAATGCTTAATTGGGGTAACCTAACTACTCAGGAATATTCAGAAAAGCAGCAAATACTGATTTTTCCACTCTGGACCAACTTTCAACAAATACAATCTCCACACATTTTATAAAGTCTGAAAGGTCTGACCTCAGCTTTCTGCTTCTCAAAGTCCTATTTACACAATAGCTGTCATGAAAAGGAGCCAAGAGGGAATGTAAACACAAACCATACTGCTATCTTTGTTTCTCAACAGAGAAATACTAATCTTATGTCAGATTAAAGCACGCAGTGTAAAGAAACAGTACAATATCTTACTCTTTCAAGCATAATCCCTCTATAATCTCACTGTTGCTTATGTAACTTTACAGTTTTAATAGTGTGAGAGTAAGCATTTTTGGCTATGTCCCTCTCCCCTGGTTCAGGTGCTATCACAGCAAGCCCACAATCATGCATTCCCAATAGGAGCTGACACATCCTTTTCTGCTAGGAAGATGTACAACAAGCTAACAGGAAATCTGATGTGTCCATCAACAGGCATTAAGAGTAAGTTCCTGAATTGCTAAAGCCTCTCCAAAACCTGAGTGAAGTTTTGATCCCGCTGAAGTCGCCAACAAAACATTCCTACCATTTTCAAAAAGGCCAGGAATTTACCCCTACATTTGTAGGCACATAGGGGATTTTCAGCACAAAACCCCCTGTCTCTAGCCTCTCTGCCTCCTACTCTCTGTGAATTTAGTTTGCCAACAAAAGGTCCTTCAGCTTTCAGCAGTTATTTCACGAACATTCACGGAAGAAGAACTCCTTTCAAATCCCCATCAGGATCCTTTGAATGAAATCCCAGGTTATCATGTATCACCACTGAAATCAAATATGTAAATAGATGTGTGTTGTGTTTGGAAGCTTCTCAGCTATGTACTTTTGCTATTCTGCTTACACTGGAATGTAAGAAAAGTACTCCTAGTGTCTTTCATCTCTCTCCATGAAGGGCTGCTCCTCTTTCAGCTAGAAATCATAAGCAAGAATTTCAAGTACAATTGCCTATCTCCTCTTTAATAAAAAGAGAAGAAGGGGAAAAAAAAAGAAGAAAAAAAGGCAACAATGAGGGCAAAAAGAAAAACCCTCCAGGTAATATGAACCTTTCTGAATAGCAAAGTAAGAACTGAGTTGCTGGCACTGTTCAGCTGAGGTTTTATGGCTGCAATGGCCTCAGTGACTTAAACCAAACTGAATTAACCTTCTGCCGTTCTCAAGACTGTTCAACAGTTTTCCTGGTAATAAAGATCTTTTATCTTCTTTCATTACCCAAACTTCCTCTGGTTGCATACCACTGAAGTGGCATCTCCAGAAGCAATCTGTAACAAGAGATCTCTGCACTGGCAGGCTGAAGAGGCAAACATGATCACGAGCCCAGCTACATTACTTCTATATCATACTGCTTTACACAGAGAGGTTGGGATGCTGACTGCAGTGCCTAAAAATCCCTAAGCAATCATCATACCCCACAAAGCCCATATAACCTTACATTATTTTTATCTAAGAAAAAATATTTACCTTCTCTTCTCAATAGCAGATTAAGGGGTAAAGTTAGATGTGCATGCATGTCTTTCAGAATGTCTGTGTATTTTTATTATAATTTTTTAAATCCCTCTTCTTCCTGGCACCTTTCTCATTAATTTCGCTTGCACTGACAGCTCAGCCAGTAGGATTAAAACTGGCTTCACAGTTTTATCTCAGAGCCAATTTAATAATGATCTATATTTAAATATATATAAATATACTGTGTAGATCTAAGTTTATTGAACCCATCAGACTCACCAAAAAAAAACAACCAACAAACCCCAACCAAACTTCTGTTATGAACTTTTTCTCCTCATCAGGATAGAAGAGGAGCTTGGCATGCCTGCACACAGCTGCACACACTCTGCATCTCTTCCTCCTCCCAGTTCCAGGGTTTCTGCAGGCACTGAAGCTGAGGCAGCAGTTGGGACAGAGGCATCCTGCAGGACCTGCCACCTGTTAATGAATCGACCCTGTGCCCATGGGTGCTGTGTAAGTTAGGAGAAGAAAGCAGCACTCCTCCATCAACACCAAAGGCAAGCAGCCAACCCGCAGGGTCAGACCACTCATGTGGAGTGCAGGAACAACCCAGGTCAGGTCCCCTGAGACCTGGGAACTAGGGCAGTCTTTATGGGACCGCAGAAGGAAGCTTTGGTGAGGAAGATCATGATCCTTGGACAGAAGCACAGATATGCACACTTTCAATGCTGGACATCAGGCGAGTATGTTTACAAACAACCTCTCCAAGGAAATGGACCTGAAACTTCTTTGAAGGCAAGTTGTAGTTACCAGTTACATGTCTAATATCTGTAAAATCAGGCTATTCACTAAATGTCACTTTGGTATAGCTTGCACTCTTGACAGCAAACATGCTCACCACAGGCTCGGACTTGTGCCTTCAGTGCTGGATGACTTGAGCAGCATTTTAAGCCTGTGAATGTGCATCTGCATTTTAATTTTCCGTGTGGAAGGGCTTCTAATCAAAAGTATTGTTACCAAACCCAAGAGGATGGCTGGAAATCCCTTGGATATACCCTGAGGATTATATACTGCCACAGAGATGCAACACTATACAAAAAAAAAAAGTCTATTTTACAAAAAAGTACCACTGCAGAACAAAGCTGCACTGGAAAAAACAACAAACTAAACCAAATCAAACAAAAAAAAACCCCAAAACACCAAAACCCACAACTGGAAAACATTTTGAATTATTTAAAGAACTAAGAAAACTTTCCCCAAATCCAATTTTCTCCAACAGTGTCACAACAACCACAAAGCCGTCATACATGACAAACCTGGTGTTGAAATCAAGGAAATAGCAGCAAAAGGCATTCTCAGGCTATTTCACAATTCTGTTTAAGCTGTTCGTACTGCAGTGTCTCTCTACCTTAGCACAGGATAATTCTAATATAATTACTCTTGTTTCCAAGTTAAAAGTTTTATTTCCTCCACTTACTCACTCGCAAGGTGGTTCAATCAACTGCAAGTGAATATATGCAAGATCAGTCTGAATAACATAGAATAACACAGCAAGAGGTCTATCATTCTGCTTCAGAGAAAGACAACAGGTATTGGCTTGACTTTAAACACGGTTCTGCTGAAGTCATCCTGTAAGCTTTCCTATGCAGCTATGTGCTTAAGAGCTTTCCTGCCTCTGAGTCCCTAGCTGCAAGGAATCCAGCCCTCATGAAGCTCCTGAGGCTGCTCAAATCCTTCCTGCACCTCACAGTTGCAATGTGATTTTTCTAACTGCCTTCCTAACCTACCCAACCTTTGTTTTGGAGAGGGCTCCTCTATGCAGAAGCAGCAGTGGGTGGCAGCTTTCATGCCTGTGCTGTTAGTGGCCTTCCACTTCAAACTCGGTGAGAGAAACAAAAATGAGCATCATCTTTCTGCAAGCATGGCAAGATTTAGCTGCTAGGCTGAGCTCACCCCGTTCATCTCAAGCTGGCCAATGAATAGTCACCCGCTTCTAGGCCTCCCCATCCTGTACTAAATTCCAGTCCACACAGAACCATCCAGTCTCCCCCCAGATTTTCTTTTTAAAATAGCAAAAGAGTACTTTTAACTGACAGAAGCTGGTTAACATAGATGCCTTGCAATGAGATCCAATTAAATAGTGCATCTCACAGAATTCAGGAGGGCAGCAGTCTTCAGTCTTTGCTTCATCATGGATGACTGTACTGACTAAGAGTATGCTATAAACCATGTCCTAAGTTGCTTTTCCTGTTAGCACGGACCTAGAAGGAGTTGTGTCCTACTGCCATAGATGTGGAGCAAAAAATATTTCCTGTACAATTGCAGACTGCCACACGTAAGGCACTATACCTTTGAACTTCTGCTTCCTGAACAAATAGTGAACTGTCCTTTTCCTCAGTCTCCCTGCATACCTACACGGCCCCATGACCACAGGTTTTAAATGCACATCCATCATTCATCACATCTGGTGGTAGCTCCTTTACTTTTGCTGTCTCATCTCACTTGGAGCTCTCCCATCATTTAATTCCTTTAAACCACTCAGCCATTTCCCCTCTTCAATTAGTCCCTTAAAATTTTCCTTCCTCTTAAGCTTATGATTGTTCTTTCATGAGAACATTTTGTGGTACCCTCTAAGGATAACAAAATCAAATAAAACACACACACACCCCAACTACACTTTCATGTTCTGCAGAGTGGAATAATGTACAACTTATAAGAAACTGAGCCAATGTACAGACTGATAATGAAGGTAACACCATCGAGCTTCACTCTCTTCTGGAAGAGAAAGAGAGTACAGTCATAAAATACACAAACTAAATAGGCTGCTGCAAATGAACAGTTGCCTGGTTCCAGGTCTGTGGTTTTAATTACTATATAAATGAATGGAAAACAGGATTAAGGAATCTGCACAATTGTTACACATCATATTTGAAATTGTAGCATTTTATTCAGCTACAATAGCATGAAGGCTTAATCCAATAAAGTCCAACTGAACTGGATCCAGCATCTCCCTGATACTTCAGTTTGGTAGACAAGAATCTGAAATCATTCTCTAGCAGAGCTCACATGGGACTGAAACACGCAATATTGGGGTGATTTTGCAAAGCTCCTTCATCTCTTCTCAGGCTTTGGATTTTATGATTTGCCCAGATTAAAAATGTTTATGAGCTTGAGTCATTCAGCTTTGCACATTTAACCAACTCTGTTTGTAAGCTCTGTTTTTAAGCACAATTTCAAGCACTGATGGAACTGTGGATCGCAATCTCTTCTAAAGGAGAGGTCCTCTCAGTAGACAAAGCCACTTGGGTACAAAAGCCAAGCATGCACAGGGGCAAAAGTTTTAAAACTGCTCTTGTGCCCTCATAAGAATCCTTTCACGTCTGCAAACACAAAAGCTTGGAGATTTTCATCCATGTCTGGAGTAGACCTTTAATTTTTTCCCCCTTCCTTTTTCTGTTTTGCTTTTACTGCCATGCACATGATTTTAGCCTGAAAAAAAAAAAGCCATGCATGACTATTCTTTACATGTCTTCATGTAAGTCAATTACCCAGGAAGAATTTAGCATGCTATACCAGATCATTCAAGTTTTAATTCCTGAAGCTTAAAATCTCCCTAACTCTCCTTTCCTTCACAGGCCTGCTTTTCATCTCCAGCTGGACTGAAATTCAGCGAATACTACACTTACAAGGTAACAGGTCTGGAATGTGAAGCATCTAGAGCTCAGCAGAGTCTCTTCTTGGCATCTCAATGTATGTACTTTGTTGCCTAGTGCCAAATAGTATTCAACTGGCTTTATCAATTCAAATTAAGATATTAAATCCCTGGACAGTATAAACATCATTTACCAGTCAAAACCATAGCTAAGAGAAATGCCTGCCTAAGGGAAGAGACAAGTGCTACTTGCCTTTTTAGAGTCTCTGAAAAGCAGAGAGTCTTGAATAAACCTTTCAATCTGGAATATATGCTTACATTTCTTCCCTTCATCCTTCATAATTCAAAGACGAAATAAGATAAAGGCTGATTTATCATGCTTTGTCCTCCTTTAGGGTTCTTCCCTTTGACACTATCATCCGCATGAGCAAGGAGCACCACATGAAAAGCTCTGACATTTTACAGTAAGGTTTACAGAATAGCAGAGAGAGCCAGCTGAAGGCTTTTCCTGGATGGAGGGTCTGGCATACATTTGACTACTGTCTTGCTTATATGCATTAGCTCTAACATTATAGTAATTACGGAAGACAGATTAAAGGCATTTGCTCAAAGCTCTCTCTCACAGCTACAAAAGGCAGAAGAGGATGCCTCTACCTGGCCTTTTCCCTACATGCAAAAGATTCTGCTGATATTGAAGCATAAGAACAGCCATAAAGCAACAATTAAGTTCAAATTCACTTTATAATCAAGCACTATTCCCAGCATGGCTTAGGATGGAAAACTCCAAGCATTTTTTACCTGCTAACCTAGGGCTTGGTCCACACAGGCTCAGTCTTGACAAATGTTAACCTCCAAGTGCTCTGTTCAGAACTGCAAGATCCCCTAAGGCTGGAAGAGCTCTTCTGAATTTAATGTTTGCTCCTACTAACTTAATTGCATGGAAGAGGATAGATGCTTCATGTCCAGCACAAGTTAAGAAGAGATTGAATCCTCAGCTTAAAAACTTCTCCCTCATGAACACAATACCTACCATGCGTACATACCACAAGTACAGATAGTATAGAGTTCTGAATAGCACACCTGGCTACACTGTAAAGACTTAAGGTAAGATGTACTGACTTGTTCATGAAGCACCTATAGATCAGGATAGGGAAGAATGAGAATACAGTGTGTAGAACTCAAAATTCAGTTAAGAAATAAACCTATGCTCTTCTTCCTTACAGAGCATAGAGTGGTCTCTGAACCTTCTCAGTGGCACTGTAACTAAATGTAAATGAATTTTATTCTTACTGCAAATTTCTGAACTTTTCACCTAAATGGTTTACCCAGCTGAAGCTGTAACACTGTTGAAGTAGTAGTGCCTGTGAAAGGAGCAGAGGAAACCAAATATCTGCACAAGACATGGAAAGCAGAGGTAGTCCAGGAATTCCTCTGAGAGGTGGTGTTAGTAACAAAAATCATCTTACTCGATGATAAAAAGTTTACCTCGAGTATGACTTTACTCATCTACCTATAGGCCATATGGTATTCACATATCTTGAGGCATAAAGTTAGACCTTGCTAACCTAACCCACAAGAAGCATGAAAACCCACCCTGCTCATGAGAGGAGTGCATTCCTCCACTGAAGCTAAGGAATCATAGTATTGTTAGGGTTGGAAGGGGCCTCAAGGATCAACAGTTCCAACAACCCTGCCATGGCCAGGGCCACCTCACACTACTACATGTTGCTCAGAGCCACATCCAGGCTGCCCTTAAAAACCTCCAGGGATGAGGCTTCTACCACCTCCCTGGGCAAGCTGTTCCAGTGTCTCACCACCCTCATGGGGAAGAACTTTTTCCTAACATCCAATCTGAATCCACCCATTTCTTGTTTTTTCCATTCCCCTTAGTCCTATCACTACCTAACAGCCTAAACAGTCCTTCCCCAGCTTTCCTGTAGGTCCCCTTAAGATACTGGAAGGCCACAATTAGGTCTCCTCAGAGCCTTCTCTTTTCCAGACTGAATAACCCCAACTCTCTCAATCTGTCCTCATAGGAAAGGAGCTCCAGCCCTCTGATCATCCTCACGGCCCTTCTCTGGACACATTCCAGCAAATCCAGATCCTTCCTGTAATAGGGGTTCCAGAACTGGATGCAGTACTCCAGGTGGGGTCTCACCAGAGTGTAGTGGGGGAGAATCACCTCCCTCGACCTGCTGGTTATGCTTCTCTTGATGCAGCCCAGGATGCGATTGGCTTTCTGGGCTGCAAGTGCACACTGGTGGCTCATGTTGAGCTTCTCATCCACCAGCACCCCCAAGTCCTTTTCTTCAGGGCTGGTGTCAAACCAGTCACTACCCAGCCTATAGCGGTGCTTGGGATTTCCCCGACTCAGATGCAGGGAAGAGTATTACTCCATAATAACATGTCTGCAGGGAAACTGCAGTAAGGCTAAACAGAATACTGAAAACCCCCATACATTAAACCACCAGCTGAAGAATCCTTTTACCACTTTGCCAGCCTAGCTACTCAAACAGCACACAGGTAATGAAAACCTACTGGCAGGTAAAAATAGGATAGCATCTTGCCATGGTCTGCCACAACACTGGCAGGAAAGGGCAAAAGAATCCCACCTTTAGTGTGAAGAGGAGATTGTCAAGGCAACAGATAGATCTCAGCTCAGTATGAGACAAAACAGAAACATAGAATATTGTTAACTAATGGCCCCAGTTCAACACCTCCTTGTTGATACTAGATCTGGAAACTGTTGCCCTGGACCAAAAATACAAAGTAGCAACAAGCAAAAATCCCACTGAAACTGAAAAGACATCAATACTCAGCACAGACGGTTATGCAAGAACCTCTGACTAGAGGTAAGACATGGGAAATCCACTGCTTCTCAAACCCTTGTGGTTCATTTGAATATTTTTCTAACCCAATGCTAGAAATGTTCTAGACACCAATTACTAGAAGTGATTTATTCCGATAGTCTACTTTTTACTCAAAACCATCCGTTTTCCAGTCTGATCTAAATTCTGGCCTCCAATCTTTACTGCTAGAAGCACATTGAGAGGGAGTAAATAATGCCATTGTAAGCAAGTGAGAGCCTCCCCAGCTCACCTCAGATTAGTGACATGATTAGAAAAAACACACCAACTTAAAAATGTATTGTCAAGAAAACCATACTCAAGTGTTAATATTTGTTGTTGCTAGAGCAAAACTTCTATCTTTCCAATATTCTTAGAAGAAAAAAGTCAATTAAAAAGTAAAAAATAATAAAGAAGAAGGGGGGAAAAAAGATTGTTTTTCTGAAACATTTCAGGCTAGCATAGTGAGATGTCCTAGACAACTTTCATAATTTTAAAACCATCCCATTTCAACATTGGTTAATGTAAATCTGGAAAGTAGCCTTGTCTGAAGTAAAATCATATACAGATTGAAAAAGGATCAAGCTAATTGGTTACAATATATGTACTTTTTTGTTATTTTAACCTTATGGAATCTGAAACAGGAGAGTTGGAGAATAATGAGAACAGAGAAAGGCACAGCTCACTGCAGCTGCTGCTGCTGCAGGTACATCTCTCTCCATAACACGAGGTATCACAGGGCACTACAGACATTCAACTGCTACTTTATAGCGCGACTCCCTCCTTGTGACAGTTTACACATGAGGAAATGGCACAAGTTCATACCATAGTGGGCATTCAGTTCTTGCCCTTGCTATTCATAGCTGAGCATTCAGGTTTACAAAGCCAGACTAGAATCATAGAATCAATAAGGTTGGAAGAGACCTCAAAGATCATCAAGTCCAACCTGTCACCACAGACCTCATGACTACTAAACCATAGCACCAAGTGCCACGTCCAATCCCCTCTTGAACACCTCCAGGGATGGTGACTCCACCACCTTCCTGGGCAGCACATTCCAATGGCTAAAAACTGTCTCTGAGAAGAACTTTCTCCTCACCTCGAGCCTAAACTTCCCCTGGTGCAGCTTGAGACTGTGGTAGTTTTCCTGGGTCCAAACAGAACAGTTAGATGGATCCAGTTGGAAACTTTCCCCAGGACATTATGAATACCAACTACTCTGAGTGAGACCACATGCTTCAGATTCATCTGTAGAGGACTGGCTTTAGATATACATCACCAAGACTAAGTTTCTGATTCCTTTTACTGGTGAGTTTCATCATACACCAGAAGAGACATCATGATAACAAAACCATGGTGCAGGACAGCTCTGCACCAGAGCTACTTGAGCAAAGGGCTACAGACACACACAGCTTAAGTGGACTCACAATATTGGCAAGACAGTGAGGCTACACCCAAGCTTAACAACAGATGACTTTTTCCCTGCTTATTTTTAATGGCAAATTGTGCTCAATTAATCTCCACCCTTTACCTCCACCTTTTCACCTATTTTGGCTTACAATTTTTGCAATGATTGTGAAGAAAGCTGGCTTCCTATTTGTAAGCAACTTCCTCTCTGCTTCTGGGGGTCATACATGAATGTTGGAGGCAAAATTTGCTAGGGAAAGAGCCGTGCATACAAACACATGCACACAAATATGCACATGAAGAAACCAAAAACATAGAATATATATTCCAGCTTAATAAGATGATATCCAACTAAGTATTAGAAAAAGATGTTCTGACCATTTATGATTCAGAAGGATCCAAAACTAACGCAGACTCCAGACAGAGATCACATTCAGTGAAAGAGCTTCACAAATTGCATCATACAACACCATGACTGTGATAATGAATGTGGATAGCAATTAGAGAGCCAACGTCTGCGCCTCTCAAAGATCAAAACAGACTAGGAATGCATCAGTGGCTTCTCAGAATAACCTAAAAATGATTTGAAAACACATTAGCTCAAAGGAGCATGAGAACTACGGTGGCTCTTCACAGCAAGTTTTAAATTTTCTGCTCTACATGCATTATTAGTCATACTTCCTCCTGGAGGGGCTCTGCAGGTATTCAGTTGACCTATGCCTACAGAAGTGGGGCTCTGGAAACAGCCTTTACTGCTTCAGTTGTATGACAAAGGCACAAATTACACAGGATACTTCAGCTTCTTAAGAACCACATTCAGAGGGAACATCACACTCGCAAGCAGGTTGTGAAACAGGGCACTGTCCAAAGAGTTTGTTGTTGAGTTGGGTGTTTTGTTTGAAGTATTAGTTGCATACCCTGGAGGCAGAGTATATAACAGTGAACTACTGTACATAGCTACACAAAACATAGTATGCTTCAGGAGTACTACTAACTGTACCCAAACCAAGGCTGATCTGCTATCAAAAGGAAAAGCTCCACATTTCAGAGGTGGCACTTTAGAATTCGTTAAAGATGTCTTCAAAATGCACACAGGAATTGAATCTATATTGAGAAGATGATGCCTTTTCCCTGGCTTTGTATATTTTATATACAGATACTCTACAAGACCACACATTCCAAGGAGAAGTATAGGACACTGGCTAACCATTCTATAGCCATGCCAAGTAACAAAGAACAAACATTTGCCATTTCCAAATGTACACAGTAATTTATTATTTTACATATCTAAAAGCTTTACTGGAACCTAGAAGGCACAAAACCCTAATCAGAAGTAATTGCAAATATTAAAATAATTAAGCAAAAATAATAACAAAAAATGGCTCAGCTGTTAAGAACACGGCAAGGCAACAAGGGCTGATAGTGCATGGAAGATGAACAAGTTCTCACTGCAGCACTGTAGTAAAAATAATGTTCTCTCAGACTGGAAGGAAAGGTGAAAATATCTTTTACTACAGAAACTAAATGAGATCACATACACAAAAACAGTAATCTCACTTTCAGTGCTGGACATCTCTTTCCATTGGGGAAAAGACAAAACAAAGAGAAGTCAGAGATGAACAAGAAAACAAGGAAAGTGGCCTCGGAGTCTTTTGAAAGACTACCTATATGAAAAGTAATGGAATGGGACAGAACTCAACCATGCAGAAACCAGCACTAATTTTTAGTCTAATAGTATCATTACCTTAGAGTTCATCTTGCTCACTAAGAGAAGTTATAGCACAGCTGCCTTAGTTTTTTAGGCACTCCTGGCCTCAGGATGTTAAAAATTGAGAAGACAATGGAGCAGACCAGCAAGAGTAAAGTGAACACCACCATTCCCTACCTTCACCCACTCACCAACTCCTTAATAACAAATAAAATAAAATAAATACATAAAAGCAATCATCTTTTTAGACTGTAATATTCAGAGTGCTTTTCTGTTTGGTTTGACATGGTTCTGTATTTCACTTCACTGTAGTTGTAGTTTAAACTGTAGATTAAATCAACAACCCAAATGACCTCTAAAAGTAGTATAAGTGGCAACTTCCATAAACGTTTACACTTGGCATTTTAAAAGTAAACTAAGTAAAAAAAGACATGCCATCAATAGTGGGGAAACAGACCACTTGCCAAGCAGACCCTTTGCAACCTCATCTTCTACCACATCATGAATACAGCTGCTGAGCTCTAACTATACTGTCTAGAAGGAAGGAGCAGTCAGTGACTTCTCACAAAGAAACATCAACAAGTTCTGGGGAGATTATATATGGCATAGACACCTTCCAGATTTACCTCTTAGAAAACCAAAATCTTTGCAGTTGACTTCAAGAAGAAATAATAATAAAAAAACCAAAACCCACACAAACAACCCAAAATACAAAACCAAACACAACATAGGCACTTCAGAAATTGACTCTGCTCTAGCTCAGGTCAGAATAAATCAGAGCGGTTCCTGCTGCAGGGGACACAACTGCTTGAAGTTTGGTTAGCTAAGGATCCAGTTCATGAACACAGAGTTCATCAGGAAAAGAAGTTACCAAAGTGCTAATCTAACAATAAGGTGAACAGTGCTTACTTCTGATAAACTGCATCTCTGGTTAAACTGTGGTACTGCTTGCATAAAGGCACTGCAGATACACAATGAACCCTTCTCCCTTGCTAGCTACCCTAATGTGAAGGATACCTGGATACAGCAAGGGAGCCACTGAGACTTGAAGCAAACAGGGAAAAGAGAGAAGACATGACAAAGATGAGCTCATGTACAAGGCAACATGAACCATGGGATCAAATATAAGCCACTGGACAAAAAACAGATGCTTGGGAATTACTAATAATTGGAGAAGATGAAGCATCAATGTCCTAGAGACCTGGGCCAGGTATTGGGCTGGCATGAAACTCGAGTAGCACCTACTAGAAACAAAGGCGAAGGAACCCAGAATATTAAGTTTCTCATAAATATCAGTTTTATGCTTTGGAACAGTTAACCTAGCCAATGTCTGAAAGATGATATGGTTTTATTTTGATTTCTTGAAAAGAGTATAAAAAAGTCACTTCTTAATTAGTTTGGTTATTTCAAAATAGGGGCTTTAGAGAAAAAGTTAGAGGTTATTCCTCCATTATTTTCCATAGCTTCTATTGTTTAAAGGACATCACATCCTAATTCCACCAAAAAAAAAAAAAAAAGAAACAATGGGAGTAATGCATGATGGGGAAGGTCAGAGATGAGCTCTATTCTTCTCATCTAATAGCTTACTCTAGGAACCTGTGGAGACCCCTGAGCAAAACATACTAAAGAATGACGAGCATTGTCCCTCAGAATGATTTTAAAAAACAAAACCAGGTATGACTAGGGGTTTATGGGTGAACTTTGTAGAGTAGGGTTATCAGCTGGACTTGACTCAAGGGTCTTTTCCAACCTGAATGTTTCTGTGATTCTATGATGGTGACACTGCTCGAATGTGACAAGTGACTTTCACAGACAGCAAGCAACTCAGTTCGCCGCTTGCAATGTGTTTTGACAAAAGGGATTCTCCACGCCTGTCCCAATTCTCCAAGTACACACCAAGCTACAAACCAATTAAATTTTCACCAACTGGTGAATAAAGGCCACAGCACAATGTAAAAAACTCCAGATACAGATCACAATTGGAGGCAGGGACCCAGGCACAGATTAGGTGGTGTTGGATGATAGGTTGGACACGATGAACTTGAAGGTCTCTTCCAACCTGGTTTATTCTTTTCTATTCTAATTTCAGGCCCTTTCTCCATTATTCTACCTTTTTTTATACAAGCAATTCAGCTGTAATGCACTGCCTTGGATGAAAAGGACTGTGAACACCTGAGTATGTTACTACATTTACCAAAAGCTTTTAAAAGATCTACCACAAATGAATATATTATATGCAACTACTCTACTGATTTTTTATTGCTTCTACTAGAATGGAGCACACATATAACAAAAGACTGTTTTAAATATAGGGTCAAGTACCAGAAGGCTTAAATAGTACAATCTATCTGTAAGGAAGAAGAAAAAAAAAAAAAAGTTGAGGGGGAGGAATAAGTAGCAATGAGATATTAAAGACAGAATAAGAGTGGAAAAACATTCAAAAACATTTGTTAGCACCTGGAAGAAAACACGGAATTGAGTAACAGCTCACATGGACTTGTCAGAAGCAATTAGTGTCCAAATAACCTGAAGTGCCTTCAGGACTGCATAACAAGCTTTGCAAATAGAGAAGAAACCACAGATGACATTTATCTTGACATCAGTAAGTTTGGACACTGACACGTACACTAGCAAGCGAGGGAGATATGGTTGAGACTGAAAAATACAGTAGGTAGGCTTCAAGACTGGAAAACTACCCTGACAAAACAGCTACCAGTGGTTTCTAGTTAAAATAGAAGCATCTACCCATCTAGGTGTTACAGAGAAATGAGGTTACTACAGGGCTATAAACCACAGGCTAACGAGTAAAATTGGATTGCTCAGCCAAAACAGACGGAAGGTGTTGCATAAAATCAGCCTTCAGGTATGTAAACGTCTGCCAGCTAAAAAGTAGGGGAATGATTACTTCCATGATGGGTAACTCATGAAAACTTCTGAGCTGCAGCAAGTAAGGTTTGTGCTAGATACCATAAAAACCCTTGGACATGAAGAATACTGGAAGATGCACTAGAAGAAGTTTCACAAGAAGGCTGTGGTGGTGGCTGGAAGTTGTTAAGAAAAGGTTACACAAATACCTATCTGGAATAGCGTGGCTGCAGTCTACAAATTCTTCTGTTGCAGGACCAACAGCGCAGCCTCTTGAAATACGTCCAGCTCCATGTTTCTTGTGTGATAACTGTTGGCAAACAGCTCACATTCTTGAACAAGCTTTATGAATACATCTACTGAGGTCTGCATGTGCCGTATGTGTTCATACAAAGTAATTCCAGAACATATGTCATTAGGTCATGTTCCAGAGGTTGCAGATCAATAGGTGAACTCTGCTAACATCAACAGACCTGCTCTCCAGCCAGCACGAGCCACGCCCAGTATGCGGCAAGATGGTAACAGCTTGGGGCACAGACCTGAAGCTGCCATGCACAAAAAGCTCCTGCTGTAGCCAGAGCGAGTGACAGGCTCCTAACACACTTCCTTTGGGAATGATCTCTACATGCTGTTAATTACAGACACACAGACAGATTAACTTGAAAATGTAAGAATGTTTCCTTGAAGCACACTCCACTTGGAAGTCTCCCACAACTATCCAGCAACTAGCTAATGAACTGCAACAGTCCCTTAAGTTAAAGAGATAAGCCTCGTGTTAAAGGTATTTAGACCAGGACATTTGAAGTGTATAATAATGCAAGTATAATGAGCAAATTCCCTGTGGCATGAGTATCAAGTTCATGTTTAAAACAACACAGTAAATAATTATAATTGATACTCTTTCCCCTGGTCCTGAATTCCCCAAACTAGGATGCTGTGTTGTGCAGTGCTTTCCTCCACTCATCATTCATTATCGTGAGATTCCTTCTAATACTGCTTGAAAAGTTACATTCAATGTGAAGAGTGATGGCTAAGCTTTAGAAAAATTACTATGATATGCTTTTTTTCTCCCCCCCTTCTCAGTCTTTGGCATTATTTCATGCTAAACTTTGAACTTGCTGCTTTCATTGATGTGCATTTCAAGTTTAAAGCAAAACAGTCCAATAGCTGAAGCCAAAAGTTTGACCTCCATTATAACTGTTGTAATCTTCTGGGAAAATATCCTCTTGACTCTAATTTCTCTTTCCAGACTCACCATGCTGCTGCTGAGAAATAATAGTTATTGGGGCTGTAAGGCCAAGATTAATGTCTGGCCCTGGAAAAAAAACACCAAAACTCAAAACAAAACCCCAAACCAAAACAATAAAAAACCCACCAGTAGCACTGAATGACACATTAAATTTCTCCATTCCTCATGTATGATTGTTTCCTAGATAAGCATGCTGGACTAGCACAGCCACAAGACGATGAACACTGTCACACGAAGAAATGTTTAAGATCACATTAAGATGTGGGTTTGAGTACACGTGCCTTTTGTAGTGTAATTGATTATACCACAGAGCATCATTATCTGACTTGCCAGTTTAGAGGGGAAGGTCTGTAAGGCAGGGAGAAGTACTGTGAGATCAACAGTGCCTCACGCAACAGAGTCCTGATCTCTCACTGGGGTTTGAGCAACTACTGTAATACAAATACTACAGCATTCTTCACTTTGTCTCAATTGGATAGTGTTGTTAGATGGATGCAGCATGTTTCTATCAAGAAGTACTTGGCCGCACTTCTACTGGAGTGAAATGATCCCTTTAAATACATGGACCAATTATGGTTGGCCCTTGGCTCCACACATCAGAAAACCTCTCTGTCAGCAGCTGCAATATGGGGTGAAAGTTGGCTGATGCACTAGCAGGACCAGAATGGAAGCAAAGAAAAGGATCTCTGTTACAGGAGCTGTGGAGAGCCCTGACTCACTAAAAGCGGTCAGTTACAGCCTCGCTGGACTGTTTCTACCCATGGATGTTTTACTTAACATCTCTCAATAAGACCAAGAGCAGAAGGGGAAAAAAAGAGAAAGAAAAAAAAAAATATTATTCAGAGTGAACCTCTTTTTCTTTTTTGCTTTCAAGTTTTTGGGCATAGAACAAGAAGACTGCTTTTACATAGATTTTTTTTTTTTTTCCTTTGGTAATATCAATAAGAGTTTAAGGTTCCTTATCAGAAGTGATGAAAAAATTATAAACACAGAATAGCTGCCAATGCCCTTTAATTAAGAACCCTACCTGCACAGCTGTTAGTACCCAAAACAGCAGCAGGACTTCACTGAGTTCAAAGTTAAGATGGGTATTTACTTGAGGTTAACAAAGTCTCTAAGGCAGAAATATCCCTGACTCTTACATGCTTTCCAGCTTCCAGTCAGAAACATGAATTCTTCCCAGACTCTGGAGGAGCAAATGGCATTTGTGCAGCACATGGGATATGCTTGGTCTTGATGACATTGGCCCTGGCAAGTTTTGCATGCAAAGTGAGTAGCATGAATTGCAACAATTCAAACTATAAGTTTGTAAAGCTCATCTCACCATAGCCAGGCTTTCACAAAAGCAGATGAAACAAAGCTTCCTCCATACATCAAACACGTTGTTTCCTCCACCTTGGAAAATTGCATGGGAGGATGAGAGAAGTTTTCTCGTGATGCTGAGGCTTCATACTGCTTTAAGGGTTTCCCATCACTGTTGATGCAAGTGTAGTAATGATCTCCTCAGATAAGGCCTTTGTTACCAGTGACTTTATGTCAAACCAAGAACCCCTCATCATTTCTGATTTTCACTCAAGGTTCATATCAAAAGCTGAACCAATAGAGATACAGAGAAATGTATCACTTACAAAGGTGACATCTCCAGATGTCTCTGAAATGCCTGAAGAAGAAGGCAAGAGAACAGTGACAGATACAGGCATGCAAGGCTTAGAGGCAAATAACAGCAAGCCATCTCCATAGGAATCATCTTCATGACAGGACCTTTTATGAAACATGCTTCAAATCTTTTTCTTGGAGGCTTAGAAGTCTTCTCAGCTGTGTATTTCTGAGAAAGGTCCCAATGATGTAGACCAAGGAATTAAATTTAATTAGGTTTTACCTGTAAAATTTCTTTCAAAGAAAATTCTACAAAGTCAAACATTTGCAGTGTTGCTGAGAGCAACATGTCTGCAGGTCTCTAAAGCCCAAATGCAACGCTAAAGCATTCCTCCTGCCCAATACTTCACCTCAGCAACAGGACTCATGGCTCCAAACCCACAAATCCAAACATAACCATAACTTCAGAAAAAAAACAACCAACCAACCAAATGGGAATCAGAACATTACAGCATGCATCCAACTCTGAAGATGCTAAATACAGCCCAACAGGATAAACCATAGACTTAAATCCTATTCTTAACAGAAGAATAATATGTAGACAGTTACACACAAAGGGGATTCGTATAAGGTGATAGTGATGGTGATCAGACACGTGAGCACACCCACCTTATAGAGTTACAGAATGGTCTATGTCGCAAGGGACTGTAAAGATCATCTAATTCCAACCTCCCTGCCAGGGGCAGGGACACCTTCAACTAGTCCAGGTTGCTCAAGGCCATGTCCAACCTGGCCTTGAACACCTCCAGGAAGGGGACATCCCCAACTTTCCTGAGCAACCTGTTCCAGTGTCTCACCATCCTCACTGTGAAGAATTTCTTCCAAACATCCAGCCTAAAATCCACCCTCTTCCACCTTAAAGCCATTCCCCCTCATCCTGTGACTGCAAGTCCTTGTAAAAAGTCCCTCTCCAGCTTTCTTGTAGTGCACTTCAATTACTGGAAGGCTGCTATAAAGTCTCCCTGGAGCCTTCTCTTCTCCAGGCTGAACAGCCCCAACTTTCACAGCCGGTCCTTTACTGGGTTTCTACATTCCACACAGAGAAACTTGTGCAGGACTGCCCAGCACGGATCAGTATTTTTAATGTGCTGCTATTTATAAGAGCAAATTACTCTCCCCTCCCTTTTTTTTTTCTTTTAAAAAAAAAAAAAAAAAAAAAGAAAAAGAAAAAGAAGAGGGGGCCTCACTGCTGGGCTGCTCTAACGGGAAGATTTAAAAGCGGTCAGGCAATTTCAGGACTGCCTTGCAAAGAGTGGAGGAGATGAAAGTGAGTCCCACGGCACAGGCTCTGTTCCTCTCGCCCCACCTCTGCCAGGAAGCGCTCCTGTTCCCCTGGCAAGCGCAGCAGCTGGCTGCCTTCTCCTGCTCGGCCAAGGGTCCAGAGAACAGCCTTTCCAAACTATTCCCTTGCTGGAGGAGGAAATGAAAGCAAGTCATTTTCAAGAAAAGCAGGTTGGATTGTCCAACCCTTTCACTCGGGGAAGGGGGGGGGGGGGGGGGGGGGGTGGGGAGAAAAAAGAAAAGCAAAGACAAGAAAAAGGAATTCTAGAAGTAAAATTGCAATAGAGAAGGAAAGGCAAAACTTCACTTTTTTTTTTTTTGCATTGCAGAGAAATCTGAGGTTCACAGACTTGAGGCACAGACAACACATCTTTAAATGATTAAGATAAAGAGAGTGGGTAATAGATGAACGTTAAGAGACAGGGAGAAGTGAAAGTTTTTAACCACACTAAAATTGTGCAACCTTTCCTGCTTCCTAAAAGTAATTGCAATTAAAATGATTTACACCCTGGTCCAGGGTAAATCAGGAACAGAAAAGCACAGAGACTGCAGACCTCTCTTAGGAAGAAGTAGTAGCCAGTAGAAGTTCGTGCCACTAGCTGCCTGCAAACAGAAAATGCACCATGAAGAAAGAACTCAGCTTTCAGTTCCTTCTACTACTTTCCAAATTTACTGGCCTAGGAATTTTGTAGGCAGTTAGCTTCCCACTATCCCTAAAACACTTCATGAACTGCATGGGAAATGTGGCTGGTTACTGAGCCCAGAGATTATTATGAAGATGGACCTGGAAAGCTTAGGGGTTGCAAAACAAACAGTACAGCAAAACTTCAAGGAGCTCCTCTGCAGAGCTTCATGTACAACTAGCCCCAAATCATGGCTATCAGAGACAAGATTAATGTTGAATATGTCGTCATTCTCTTTTACACAGTAACTTGGCAAAACCAGACTGCTCCCTGAAGGTACCTGCTAAGTTTAGCTCCTGTTTGGTGTTAAAAGGATGATACTCAGAGTATCAACTCTTATTACTTAAATGCACACATTCCCAATTCAAAGGTCTTTTACTAAATCCCAGTCACTAGAGTGAGTTATGATTCATCATGCCTCCCCACAAAACTTCTAACCCAAGTGAAATTTCATCACAGGTTAAGGGGTCAGACCTCTGCATGGGCTAGAAAGAAATCTCCTCTAATTACTTTGCAACATGGAGTTACCAACTGAGTCAGTGACTTGGAGGGCTCCCATGTCTTGTGCTATTGAACCCCGAAACATTCTTTGCTTTCCAAAATTATGGTTTCTGGCAACAGAACTAACCTCACTGTGGACTGTCTGGCCCCTCGCTTTTTGAGGCACAAGCTCCCAACTGCACAAGCACTTGATAACACATCTCCACCTACCTCCTCCTCTGCTTTTTGGAGCTATGAGTGGCACTGCTCCCATCAGCACAAGGACAACCAACTCTGTCAGGCCATGCCGTTATATTCTGGTTTCTGTTGAAATGCACTCTCTGCTGCTTTCTAGAAACCTCTTATTTTAGGCTCTTGGTACTTCAGCAACTGAACACCTTCAAAGAGCCACATGTAGGCACCATTATACTTTGAAGATGCAACTGAGGTACTTTGGTTACACAGATGTTACAAGACTCAAAACTTAGGTAGAAGTGATTGCCTCGTGTTCTGCACAAAAAAAGAAGTCCCAAAGAACTGCACACATTCAGATTTAGTATTCCAAAGGAGACAGACGTGCAAAGATGAATAGATGAATGAGCTGAATTGATTAGAAAGAAGTGCTTACAGAGAAAGCAGGAACAGATAACTGACATACACTTAGGTTCCAGGACAGGTGGAAATGACACAATCAGCAAATCAGGTTAGAAAACTGCGACAGAAACTAAAGGCAACCATAACACAGTAACAGGTACAACTACAGCATCCTGGCTTGTACCAAAAACACTGTGTCGAGCAGCAGCAGTGATTGTGCCTGATGAGACCACAGCTTGAGTACTGTGTTCAGTACTCTGGGCACCACAGCACAGGAAAGACATTGAGGTCCTGGAGTGTATCCAGAGAAGAGCAACAAGGCTGGTGAGGAGCTTGGCAGGCATGTCATATGAGGAGCAGTTGAAGAAGCTGGGCTGGTTTAGTCTGGAGAAGGCTAAGAGATCTTACTGCTCTCTACAACTACCTGAAAGGAGGTATCTTCTCCCAAGTAACCAGCAAAAGAATGAGAGGAAATGAGCTTAAACTGTGCCAGGGGAGCTTTAGAAAAACATTAGGAAAAACTTATTTACTGAGAGAACTGAGTTGGATTACAGTTTGACTTGATGATCCTAAAGGTCTTTCCCAGTCTTAATGATTCTATGATTACAAACAAAAGTAACAACTGCTAAGAACTGCTACACACCACAAGATAAGAACCATGGGCAACAGTAGGAGAAAAACTAAACGGGTGCACCAGCTTCATGGCTAAGAAACTGAAAGATGAGATTTACTTAAGCACTAAGGACATTTAACAGTGATAGTCATCCATTGAAAGAGTAATACAAACATCTGAAATATACTTCTGTAGCTTAAAAAGCCTGGAAACCATAAGAGAAAAAGGTATTTTTGCAAATTTTTTTATTACTCTAACAGTAACTCAGAAGATCTTCAAACAATAGCTACTACAAGCAGACATTGTAAAATAAGCAAGACTAAATAACTTGCATCTAGACTTTTAAAGTCTTCCAAAGTATTATGTCAATTATTAAAATTTGCTTTCAATAGATCCCAAACACTGGGAAATGTCTTAAGGATTAAGGCTGACCATATTTGCACCCTAAACAGGGCAATCCATGCTTGCATATACAGTTAGCATTATACTGATCCCAAAAAAATATGCAAAGTGCAGGGATGAGAATCAGCTCAGTGGAACTAAGGGAGTATGAGCAACATTAGCTCAAGAAAAAAAGATCCCACAGGTCCATGATCTCAGTGAGTGAGACCAGTAATCCTGTTGGTAAGACAACTGTTTTAATGTCATGTGCTTGGGTAGCTGCAAGACATTTAATCTGGTGCTATATAATGACTTCATTAGGAAACAGGAACAACAGGACACTAGCAAGGCCAGTCAGTAACTGAATCGAAGCTTTGTGGTTTTATGAGACTCAAATTACAGCACTAGACAGCAAACCATTCTTGACAGATAAGCTTCTAACAAGGTCCCATAAAGCTCATTTTACTGTTTAAATACTATCTAATATTCTTATGTATCACCTGGAAGGAAACTAAACTATATATTGGCCAACAGTAGATGAAATAATGATAGGAATGTGAAAAATAAGAAGATGCATCACAAATACAGTGACCTGAATCTTGAATTATCAAGATATAAATGCCAGTAGAATAAATATGAAAATACAACTCTAGGACAGAGAAACTAGATCATACCTATAGAGTAGAGGACTTCACCTTGAGAATCAGCACCTGTGAAAAGGACTTAGGGAAGATCCTGATGGATAATTACCCAAGTATGAATTTTCACTTCTCCTTGTAGCGCTCCTGGCAAAGTCACTGCTGAAATTAGCCACATAAACTGTGTAATTAGAATTAGAACAGAGTCTGCAACATGCCTGTACTTGGTAACAGCAATGTCGTTGTTGAAATACTGTGTCCAATACTGCTGTCCACAACCTCAGCAGTGTATGAATAAAGCAGAGGAGTTTCAGAGGGAAAACTGAAAAAGTTAAGAAGTATCTCAAGGAGCACAGTTTATATAAGTTAAAAGAGCTGTGGCTCCACCACAGTCTATGGATCTGAAACATCCTCAAAGCTGGGTAAAGCAGCCCAAGCTGACCTCCTGGCTGCCTCATTGCAGGGTCTTCCAGGAGCAGCCACGACAGCTTGCTCTTGGCCAGATCAGTTCCTGTCTGCAAAACTTCCTTCTCCTGTGCGTGCCTACACAGTGCCCGCAAATTTGATAACAGGCTTTGAAAACAGCAAGTGAAGGTTTAAACCAGATTCCAATGCTAAAACTTGAAGCTAAACAAAACACAAGGATGCTTTCTTCTAGTTAATCAGTGGAAAAATTTACCAAGTATTATGTGAGATTCCCTTTCACAAAGGAACTAATTCAACAACATTCAATGGCATGCAAAATGCAGGTAGGGAGACCAGAATACCATCATGATGGCTTCCAGCTTTTTTCATCTCTAAGTGTCCATTCTGCCATAACTTGAAGCCTACATCAATCTAATCTTTTGTAAGTACCGCATGATGTTACTAGCTGTAAGTGTGAACAGACCTGGAACATTCTACCCTGAGAAGAACATCTCATCTCTGCTGAGATGACTGTCTCCTTCAGTTGTAAGGCAACATTCATGTTGAATGAGAAAACTGCTTGCAGGTCTGGCTGTCATAACATTAAGACACCTTGCATTCTATGACATTTTAACATTACTGTAGATTAAACAAGATGCAAGCCCTTTGGTTTAATTTCATATCCCATGAAAAATGGCTTGAGATCAAAACTCATCCCAACAGGATATAGGAAATACTGCACAGATAAAACACTAACCAAGAGTTTTCCTGTTCTGCTTGCCTAAAAAATCACTGTACAGACTTCAGTTTCAACACACGGGAAAAATCTGGAGTGGCTTTACGGACTCAAATTAAAATGCTCCAACTTTTCATCCTTGCATCAAAAGGTACCTCAAAAGTTAACTCACTATTTCATGAGCCACTTTGAGACATATCAAGTCATAGAGGCTTTATGTAAAAAAAAACCCCAACCCAAACACATGCACCTTCATGATGTAAGCACAGCTCCTACTTCCAAACTGCTTGGCTTTTAAGCTTGTAAATTCAGCATATATCATGCAGCAAACTGACTTTCACAAGTTGCTCTCCTGGCTCCAGCCCTAATCTCATTTTAAGATTTTATTGATAACATCAAACCACCTTGCTGGCTTAGCCCTGACCTTTCTTTATAGTCCACATTCTTACTCACAGCCTTTAGATTCTTCCCCTGCTCTGGGCGCTGAGGTCTGATTTTGCACATGTTCTTAAGAAGCCTCTGGATGGGGAGTGATGAGTTTCTAGACAAAAACTTGCTGTAGGGAGGATTATAGAGATATATCATGGCATGTTTATTTGCCAAGATCTTTGCAGTCAGATGGTCATTTATTTTAGATGGGGGGTGGTGTGGAATACCTAAGAAGTATAGGGCATGAATTCATGACTCCTTCTCTGCATTCTGCAATTCTTGCCATATTGCTGCCATATGCTGTTCCCAGAAGACATCTGTCATCAAATGTTTCTGTCATTAAGACACTAAGGTGTTTACTTTTAAAAGTGATTTTTTTGGGTCATTTTGGGTTTTTTGTGCAAAGCCTCAAGCAGAAGAACATCTCTCATGGCAAGTCAATAAAAGGGAAAGCACCACATTACACCAATACATCCCAGTATGTCTTGAAGATGTGGCTGGTCTGTGAAACAAAGGAACGGCACTCTACACCTGATCCAAAAACTTTTGCAGTCAATGGAAAGACTTCCAGTGCTTTCAGAAGGCTTTGGACCAGGGCCCTTAATCTGGGGAACATACTCTCAAAAGGCAGAAAAATGGGAAGGTTTGACTGTATCATATGTATAGCTGGCCTAGTGGCAAGTGTGCATGAGGCAGATTCTTTTCCAGACTCTACCTCAACAAATACACTTCCAGCCAGAAAAAATTAAGTCTCCCAATAAAGTGGGTAAATAACAGGACTCCGACTTGGAAGGAGGTAAGTTCCTTCAGACACACGATATTGTTGTAACTGAGTCTCTGGCCACCATTATAAAGATCTCTTTTTCTAGATCCTTTTGGGGCTCTTTCCTTCCCTGATTAGCAATGGGAATGTGAAATTTCCAACTACATGGCTCCTAGTATTGGGGAGAAATGCTGGGATGGGCATCCAGATTCAGAGAGGGAGAGAAAGCTCAGATGCTCAGCAATCTTTTCTGAACCCACCCTAACTGGGACAATGCTGCTCGCTCAGCTGCCTCGCTTTCCAAACTGTATATCCTGGCAGGAAGCCTCTCAGTTCCTATCACACCACCAGATCAGAAGAGCAGTTTTATTTTTAAGAGAGCTGGAACTTGTTCTTCACTTACAAACTTAGAGATGTATATATGTCTGCTGCAACAGCCTGCCATTATATGCTACATAAACATGCAACAAGCACAACAAATGAAATGTACAGACATCTTTCAGCATAACTCAACGTTGAAATGTGCCTATTCCACTTCCAAAGTGTGCATCAGAAAAAATGAGAGTATAGAGCAGTGATTGGCACAAGACACATTGAGCCTTTGCTCTGCCAGGGAGGCCCAGTGCCAACTACAACAGCCAAGAAAACTGGGCTGGATCTCTGAGAGATTGGGCGAGAATGAGAACACCAAGGATCTGCATGGATCCAACACATCTCCAGGCAGTTTAAAATGTCCTATCATGTTAGAGAATACAATATATCACTTATCCTTCTGAGAGAAAACATCCCCTATATCCCCTGTAGGTATTTGGATGAAGAAATGAACTGCCATTACTGCATGTATCACTGGACCTGACACCAGGTATCTGTGAATTCTGTTTACTAGTTATTCATGAAGTGCTCTGTTTGGGTATTATCCAGTCAGTTGGATCAATTCCTGCATCAAATCTTCAAGCAGGAAGGCCAGGAATTGCAACGAAAATGACAGAGCTGCTCTTCCATCATCACTTTCAAGGGAGAGAAGAGCTGTCTCTCAAATTTGGTAAGCTGGGTTATACCTGGGACCAACCAGAGGTGGGACTAGAAGCATCTGGTGAATGCCAGATCCCAACCACACTGAGCCTGTCAGCTACTTCTGCCATTCCAACCCGCTGCTGCATCTGAAGAAGGCAAATTTCTAGCATTGTTTTTACACATCACTAGGAAGATGGAATGTTCTGCAGGTGTTGCTTCTTGCTGCCATGCATCTTGGTGGTCATAGAGAAGATCTTTGTGATTGTTTGCCTAAACCCCCCAAAAGAGTCATTTTATACATACTTGACAACAACCATTCAAATAAGCAAACACTGTTCTCTGTTCAATGTGGTGTATTGAAGATCACCTATAAACACAGCTGTGGGCTCAGGATTAACAAGAATTGCTGGGCAGAAGCCTTCATCAAGTATGGAATTACTAGGTACTCTCTGACCACTTCAAAAGAGTCAGTGCTGCTAAGATCTATTAGTTATTCAGCCTCCTAAGTACAAAGTCCACCCACAGGGTTGGGGGGTTTTGTGGGTTGGATTTTTTTTTCTCTCCCAAGGAATGAAAACTAACACATTCTGATTCCTATCTTTCAGTCATCACTATGATAAAGATAAATTACCATCACTATTTCAGTTGAACTGGCTGCTGAATTGCAAATGCTATATATAAACAAAAACAAATAAGAGGAGGAACTTCAACAGGCTTAACATGCCTTTTAAAATTCAAGCAAGGGTTTAAAAGAGATGAAGCCAGGGAAAACACTGGATACTAACACCAGCCAAACAGGGAAAAATAACGAAGTTGTAAGCCTGAAAAACTGAAATGGAAAGAATGACAGATTTACTGCTGTATTTGATGCACATAACCACTGATAGACTCACCCCAGGAAGTGTTGAAATTACCATCACTGAAATGAATCCAGAAGCTAAAAATTAAATTATCTTTCCCAGAACATTCCAATTTGGGCTTTGGCAACAACAGATGTTTTAATGCTCTTAAATATATGCACACGCGCGTGTGCACGCATGCACACACGCACTCATACACTTAGTATAGTATCCTCTTTCACACAAGACCTCCCTCTTAGTTTTCACAAAGTCAGACTGAACTCACGGTCATTCTGCAAAGTCTGTTCTTCAAAGTCTCTGCTCAAATGCACAACTGTCAGATTAAGCAACCTATAAGGAGCCTTACAGAAGCTCCAAGTTACGAATGAATGGCTATTTGTGAGCTCGCCTGACAAGACAGATGCAGTATTTGTCAGCGCGGTGTGGATTAGATATGGTGGGAAGGAGCCAAACAAGCAAAGTGAAAGGTCAGCATCACAACACTTCCCTTCTTCCTCCCTCAGGTCATCTAAAATGATGCCACAGCTTTTGATGAAGTGTAATACAGTACTCGATTTTCATTCAACCTACTGTGCAGAAAGCAATAGTCACACAAGTGAAATAAAAATGAGTGCAGAGGGAGAGAAGAACAGGAACATCTGAGTGCAAGAAAGTTGCAACAGAGGAGCATCTCCAAGACTGACAGAACACAGCACATATTTGGAAGTTTGGTGATACTTGAATTGAGACCACCCTATGGAAGTTGAAACAATGCATTGTTCTCCCTGTATTATAAAACATGGTATTATGAGGGTTAATTCATGTTGAAAGATACAGCTATCCCAATCTCCAGCTCAAAGCAGGGTTAGCTATGAGGTCAGCTTATAATTTCTACTTTATTTATAATAATCTTAAATCAGCATCATGCCAGAGAACCCAAACAGCAACACAAGATATATTTCAATGGAGCCTATCTTTCCACAGCAGATGAGCAGTCTCCCTGCACTGCTGTCTTAGCTCATCCCACCTCACCTCCTCGGCAAGGAGCCAGGAGCTTTCCAAGTAGCGTGCATGAACTGCTGTGTGGTTCCCTTTGGAAAATCTAGCTAGTTTAAAGAACACTACACCACCCAAAGAGGCAACTTCTCTACTCTGGACCAACTTGCAGAGGACCAAAAACATGTAAAAACCTGCTTACCAGACAGGTCTAATGAAGCCAGGTCTAGCACTTCAGTTCTCCAGGGCCGATCCTGTGCCATCTGAGCTAAGAGAACCACAGTACTAAACAGGCTCATGAGTCATTCATAAATTCAAAACAACTGGTCACACTGGAAGGAGATAAAACACAACCCTTCACATTGAGGGTTTTTTCAACTTCTCATCATCTTGTCACAGACGTATCTTTGAGTTTTTCTTCTACACCTTGCAGCTAAATGTCTTGTACAGTTGGATGCCCAGCCACAATCACTTAACAGCAGCAAGGACAGTGAAGACAAGTGTGGGAAGCTGTTCCCCTGCTTAAGAGATACTACTGCAAGAAGCCAACTAACAGCAATGCTGCAGCTGGGTACCTACAAATCCACATCACAGACTGACAAAGAAACAAGCAGCAGCCTGTGGTTAAAGGCAGGATGCAAACTTTCCCTAATCAAAAGACCAAACTTTTTAGTCTAAACAAATCAGCAGAAGCATCCATAACACAGTATTACATTAAATAATACCTGGGGAGTATATTAGCCTCAAGCTAGAAACTGCCTGCCTGAAAATGTGCAGCATGTGGTTTCACAACAGGAAGAGAAACACTTGTGTGTCTTCACTCATGACTTGTTCTGTCACCACACCCTGGGGCTCCTCTCTTTATCTGTAATACAGGAGCAGTCTAGCACAGCCATTGCAAGAGCAAAAGAAGCTAGCTGTCTGATAGTCAGTCTTCTCAGGGACTGCAGGAGTACTGAAGAGCCTCTTCTCTCCTCTCTGAAAAATCTTGTAAAGCATTTCCTCCTCACTGGGCTCCAATGCCCAAATGACAGATTTCAATGCAGTGAGTGGGATTTAACTGTCCGGTTTTGTTCATCCCTGCAAACGCACCATAAACCAGGCCCCAACTCAGGAAGCTAATTAGGCATACACAGAGCCTTAATGTTAATGAGTCCATTCATGTGTGTGAAGCTCTGTACATGTTTCAGAGCTGTGCTGAACCAAGGACAACAGCCAGCAGGTCTCATTCATCCTTTCACTCAGCTCTGGTGCAGGCAGGACTCTCAGACAGAAATATACTGGAAGCATTAACTTTGAAGCAACACAACCATCCTGGTGACTACTATTGTCCTCATGCAGTGCACCAAGGATGACCAAGGCTAAAACTAGCAGATAACAAAGATGGTGTTTTGCCTTCTTCACACAATCACCGACTTGAATCCAGTCCTGCAATTAACTGGAGACAGCATGGGTGGCATAAACTCTGGGCACTCCCTGTGCATCTCCAGCCATGAGCAGAAGACAAAGGCACATTTCACGATAGATGTCTTAGACTGTGAAACATTCCCACTACCAATGGGCTGTGGGGTGAGGAGAGGCAGGGTCTGTGATGCACAGCTAAACTCTTCATAGACCAAATGAGAGTGAAAATGCCTCTTTAAAACAGTCACCAGAGATAAACTCAAGAAGGGTTACAGAAAGGACTTGGGAATATAGCCTTTGTGTCTTTTATGTCTTCTGTTCTTGCAGCATTAAAGAGGGAGGTCAAGAG
The DNA here is from genome assembly GCF_014839835.1 of Dryobates pubescens. Taxonomy (NCBI): domain Eukaryota; kingdom Metazoa; phylum Chordata; class Aves; order Piciformes; family Picidae; genus Dryobates; species Dryobates pubescens. Next base: position 11,782,683 of record NC_071613.1, on the reverse strand, counting down.
TATTTCACTTTTCTGTAGGCCTGGCCCTCTGTAAGAAACACAGGGACCACATACCATGCCAAACTAGCCTGAGACTTCCTCCTCTCCCAACCTGACACCATGCTTACAGCAAGACACTGATTATTCACAAGGCAAGCAGGAAACACAAGTGGTGCATCCCACCATCTGCCCCATGAGTGGGAGTGGAAGAGGAGCACTCTCTGATTTCAGCTGCCCTTAGCTAGTGCACAAAGAGCATGTTATTTTACTACCCCTCTTAGTATGTAGGGGACTACAGTCCAGAAAATTACCTAGTCCATTTTTAAAGCTATTTGCAGTTTCCTGGGTGTTTTTTTTTTTCTTCATCACCTGGTGATGCAGTAAGTGCCATACATGAACAAAGAGCAAGGAACCCTTCCTCCCCTGCCTCTCCTCAGGGAAGCCTTTGCATTGCTTCAGGTCTTCTCTGCAAACCAGAGCCTATGCCTGGCAAATGCCTCCTACAAGAGGCGCTCCAGACCATAACCGTAAAGCCAGCATAGCTGGAGGGTTATAAAATAAGGTATTCTATAGGAAATCCTGAAAGATTAAGTTCTGTGTTCTGCTAAATGCAAACACACGGAAGCCGCACAGCTGTAGCTACTAACAGCATGGCGATGATGCAGTCAGTACCAGCAGATGGGGGGCATGGCACTCCTGCACAAGTAACTTCGGTACCCTGAACACAAGGAGACCATGTATGTATAATTGCTGGTAAATTGAGTCCTTGTTGATAAAGTAGAAGCATGCCATTGTGCCCAGACAGTTTATAATGTTGTCTTTCATGAGGGGAATACTCAGCAGAATGATGTTCTATGTAAAGCAATATTCACGGTACAGAGTTCCCGAGAAAACTAGTCCTACTACTCGGTGCAGGCTCCTTCATACTGAAGTAGTTTAAAACCTGTGCAGCACCAGGCCCAAACCCAGAAGAACTATGATTTCATAGGCTACTGAGTACTTACAGGCCTATCTCCAAGAATGCAGAACACTTAAAAATTTACCTGCTTTAGCCTTAATCCATCAGTGTGGACCAACTCACTGACTTGGGATAAAAGTTGCCATGAATGAAGACAACGGAATTGAGTCCCAGCCCTTGCATACACATGCTGCCTGTTCTTCTTGAGTATCCCAGTTATGCATTGGTATTGCAAGTCACAATCCTCAACTGTGTTAGCACTAAATTTCCGTTTATTAGCAGCGCAATGATAGCTATCACCCAGCCTCAAATAAATAAGTAGATCAAGTATACCAAGATAATCAATGAAACCCTGATCAGTAATAAATTTCTAATGTGGTCCTGTTTTCAGAGTGACCAGTTTTAAGCTTCTACTCAGGTAACTCCTCCCAGCACTGAATTCACAAGACCTTTTCTGATATTGTGCTCAGCTTCCATAACCCACCTCCTTCTTTGAAACCACTCTGTAAAGCAACACAATTTCTGACTGCCAACTGGACTTAGGAGACATTCAGACTCTCGATATCTCATCCATGCTGTTGTGAGCACAATGCAGGCAGGTATGCTTAACAGATAAAAGCTTTTTGTTTTTTCCATACCCCCCTGTAGTATTTTTTCTTCCATTGCTACCTCTCACACCTGTTGTTTTTGGGTTCAGCAGTCCCTTACTTGCTGTATTTCCACATATAGTCTGACTTGACGTGTCTTTAACCTTAAGTGGACTGTCAAGCCAGATGCCAGATGCCCCCTTACTTCCTCAGTGCAAACTATCAGTAAACCTTAGCACAACTTTACTTTGAGCCTTAAACTAACAGCATGTGAAAAGATTAATACGAGTAAATTCAAAACTAATCAGATCCCTTCTTTAAATGTTGACACAGTATTATTTATATCCCATAAATACCTTCTTGACTAAAATTCATCCCAGGAGATTGGCACCTTGCCAGTTCTATTCATATTTACTGTATTTATACAGTACAGTTGGCCAAGGATAATATTTAAGACAAAATATGCCTTAGGGCATATACAATATCTCTTATAGTTTTCCTTTTAAATCTCCACATTGCTAAAAATATTTAGTCTGAACTTTACAAAATGCCCCACGAAGACCTATCAGCAATCTGCAGTGATATATTGCTGACTATGAGTATAATTAGAGCATATTTGTAATACTTGAGTTGTAGTCAGTTACTGAACACTAACAACTTGTGGTAAAAACTGAACCACTGATCTTTCCCATGCCTTCCTTCCAGCAGCTTTTGACCTCCAGTGTGTTCACACTGATCCCCTTCTCCCTCCTGCCTCCCTCCAACACAGCAGAAACTATAGAGTTAAAAAAATTCACTCTGAGATGGCTAGGAGAAAGTACCCACGGCAGCCAAAGCTGTGCTTTCAATTTCTTCCTTTAAAATATGGTGGAGCAATTTCTTCCTTTCTGTCTTTTTTGGAAAGGTTCTCTTCATCCAGCATAACTAGAGAGCAGTGGAAAAACAGTTAACCTACTTACTCTGATGTTAGCGACAGCCCTCGCACAGTAGTACTGGATCTGCTGCTAACTGGCCTTCCGATCCCAAACGTCTGATGCACTCTGTTGGTAGATACCTGCAATCTCCCTTGCTCTTCCAGAATCGATACTTCAGTAGAAATCTGGCCTCAGACAAAACTTAAAAATAGATCCACCTTTTGTCAACACCATCCAAGTCTCTGACCACAGATATTTTAATTTTCTGGAAAGTATGCGGCTGCATTTTGGACTATCAGTTCTTTGTCGTTTGCTCATGTGAAGCAAAAAAAGGACAGATGTGCTCAGGGTGGCTGCACTTTACAGTTCTCAGGGAGTCTGTGTCACAGGGTCAACTCCATGAGCCAAGGCACTACTATCAGTCTTCCTAACCTCTGCCCATTGGTGGCTGCTCCTCTGCTCAGTGCATGACCTTACAGGTCTCAAAACAAAGTGCCAGCTTCAACCACAACCACTAGCAAAATACAGTACACCAATGAGGAAAATAGACATGATTTCTGCGTTCTCACTATGGGTAAGAGTTATACTGAAGCCTTCTGCTCATACCCACTTGGCTCCAAATATACATATATTTAAAAAAAAAAAAAAAAAAAAAAAAAAGGTATTTCTTCCCCGAGGGTAATGAGGGTGGAGTGTATTTATCATGGCTATTATAGATGGTGCCATAATTACAATAATAAAATGGCTCTGACTGCCAGGATGTCCTGTACCTGATGCTGTCATTTAAGAATAAAGGAAGAAAGAAAGGCAGCTGCACCAAGCATGGGGTTCAGATACCTTGGCTGGCATCCTGGGACTATCACATGCAAGATGGAGCAAGCCCCAAAGCCACAACTTGCTAAACTAAAAATAAATAAGGGGAAAATGCAATTAGAAACTCTAGGATAAAGTTACTAAGATGGCTGTATTATCTATTTAAGCAAGAGGTATGCGCTTTTTCCAAGACAGACAGCAAGCGTACAGGGCATCAAGTGGTGGGGGAGGGAAGGCAGAAAAAAGTGAGTGAAATGAAGAGAGTAGGGACTAGGGTTTGGATATGTGAGCAGTGAAGTTATTTTCTTCTTCTGGTATTTCACTTTCCTCAGTATGATGATGATCTAGATTCTTTTAAGGGAGGTCGGTGCTCTTTCTTTCCTTCTTTTTTTCCCCTTCCCTATATACTTAAACTTCACTCCCAAAACAAAAAGGCACGTCTTTATGATTATTAATCACTCTAAGTGGATTTGGTCAGCACAGAGCATTTGTATCCTTTTGATTCTTTTGGTGCAAAACGTGGCATGGATCACCAGAAGGTTGTTAAAAAACAGCAGAAAGCAGACGGGCTGAGACAGGTTCCAAGAACCAAGGCTTCCCAGAAGGGAAAACTTTTTCTGTACCTGAAATGAAAGCTCCTATGAAGTGAAACAGGAGGCTAGCTAAAATGGGAAGAGGAGGGAGGATGTCTATGTCTCTATCCTCCCTGAGCACCAGGACAAATGTTGTGGAGGGGTGCAGACAGAAGAGAGGACAGTGACTTTTTGTATTTTTTTTTAAGACTTCCTTTTCTTTTCAGTTATAGAGAGATGGAAACCTGCCCAATTGAGACGCTCCAAGGGAAACAGCAGCGGAAAGATATTGGCTCTTTTTGGAGGCTGCACACCAGGCTGTGGAGGAGCTAAGCCCACTGCTAGGGAAGAAGCAAGACCCTGGGCAGGTACCAGGCAGTGGGAAGCAGAGGCACCTTCAGGGACTTCTGTGTGACTTCACAGTGGATTGGAAACCTGGCAAGTCTGAGGGGATGGCTGACCACCCAGACAGGAATAAGCATGCCCCCACCACCTAAAGGAAACCCTAGGAGCCACCACCTAAGGGATGCTGAGGCTAAGAGCAAACAGCAGAAGAAGATTATGATGCGTGGGGCTGGCATTTGACAGTGCTGGGCACTGCCAAGCCTCGGGGGCAAAATTACACACACATGCACAAAGACAAGAGGACTTACTTTCGGGGTAAAAAGGCTGCATGTCTATTTTGTAAACTTCTTTGGCATAATACTCCTCGTCGCTCCTCTCCCTTTCACAAGTGGCAGCTCTGTGGTTGGCTTTCTCTTGCAGCAGGTCCCTGGTGCTGTTGTAGATAGAGATAACCTCCGGAGGTACCTCCTCGGGCTCGGGGTACTCGTCCGGGGGGCTGGTGAGCTTCAGTTTGCTCAAGATCTGCCCCCGGATCGCCTCGATTCTCTTGCGCATAAACTGATCCATGTCGAGGGTGCTGCAGGTAGACAGGCTGAAAGCCACGGTGGCCAGATCCACGGTGAGGAACACGCTCAGCAGATAGCAGTGCATTTTAAGTGTTTAAATACAGCGCCCCCCCAAAAAAGAGTGACTTTAGCAACGAACAACAAGGGGGAAAAATATTAAAAAAAAAAAACAAAGAGGGATGTGTACAAACAAAGGGAAGACCTGCAGACAAAATGCAGTTAAAAAACGGACTGCAAGGACGACTTGCAATCGAAAAACGCACAGAAGGCGTCGGTGAAAAAAAATATTATAATATTAATTTAAAAAAAAAAAAAAAGGCAGCAAGTTGCTACGAATATGTAAAATTCAGGGGTGGACTGAGCCGGACAGCAAAAAAAGGGGGAGAACCCCCCAAACAAGATAAACAAACCCGCGACTGAAGTAAATGGAAGCAAGACTGTTCTCAGCGCGCTGGCGAAGCAGCTGGAAAACCAAAAACTGCAGAGAAAAAAAAAAAAAAAAAAAGGAAGGGAAAAAAAAAAAAGGAGGAGAGGGGAAGAGGCAGCGCTGGGTATCACGGGGCGCTGCCGCAGCCGGCGGGGCAGAGGGTGCCGGCGCGGCGCTGAGCCCCGCCGTGCGCCCGCGGCGCCCGGCTGCTCCGGGCGGGCAGCAGCAGCGGCACCGCCCCGCTCCTGGCGGCGCTCAGCCCCCGCGGCGGCGCCGGCAGAGGCGCGCACGTGTGCGCCCGGCTGCGCCGAGCCCCGGCCCCCACGGCCGGGCGGAGCAGCGGCGGCCCCTTGCCCCGGCGGCGGCAGCGAGCAGCAGCGGTGATCCTCCGGCTGGCCGCGTCCTGCAGGCTGCTGCGTGCGCCCCGCGCTGCATGCACCGACCCACCCCCGCCCGGGCCGCTGCGCGCTGCAGAGCTTTTTTTTCCAGCTCCCTCCTCTTCCTCCTCCTTCCGAAACGCCAACCCCACGCTGCAGTCAGCGAGGCAGCGCCGCCGCCCCGACAGCCTCCCCCGGATCGCAGGCGCGGAGCGGCTGCCTTGGGCTGGCCACGGCGGGCAGCGCCGCTCTGCCCCCGGCCTTCCCCTCGGGAATGGGGACGGGGCTGGCCCCGGCGGTGCGGTACGGTGCGCAGCTCCCGGCGGATCTAGCGCTCCGCCTGGCTCCCCCCGCCCGCCGCCGCCCTCGGGCCCTCGGCTCTCCCTGCGAGGAGGGGACGGGTGCCAGCAGATAACATCACGGCCGCGCAGGGAGAGGGAGATTTATAAGGTCTCCCCGCCCCACGTGCTCGCCTCGCCGCGAAGTGACGTGGAGGGGCTGCGGGTAGCGGAGGGCTCCGCCGGCCCCCCGCCGCCGCCCGCCTATTTATTCCCCTCGGCGCAACCGGGCGAGGAACTCGCCGTAGCCCGACCGCTGTCCCTGCTGTCTGCCAAGGTGCCTCACCCCGGGGTGAGGGGGCGAGGAGAGGGGAGGGGAGGCAACCCAGAACAGAGGAGAAAAAGCAACTCCTGCCCTACCTTTTTTTTTTTTTTTTTTTAAATGCTATTCAAGTTTTTTTTTTCCTTCTTAAAAAGGACGGCTTTAATGTTTCTTGTACCTGTTAATAAAAGTAATCGGGCTACATTCCCCCTCTTGCTTTAGAAGAAGAATTGACGCCTCTCGGAAAGTGTTTCCGCGAAGGGGCTGAGGGTAAGGGTCTGCCCCCTGCACCAGCAGCAGGAGCTGTTCGGGCTTTGCCTTGCCCCTCGCTTTCCTTCTACGTTTCACTTTCCAAGCGTGTTTTGGGCAGTTCTAAGCCCTCCCCGCTGCCGGGCCGCTTGGTAAATCAGTGCTGCCCGCCAAGCAGGGACGGGATGAGAGACGAGGTCTCCTCTCCTGTCGGAAGTGTGCAAATACAACCTCATCTGCACTTGACAAACTCTGAAGCCCCAAATTCTTAGGCTGTGCCTGTAATTAATTTTTTTCCACTGCCTCTTTTGGCCACAGCAAACATCACAGACTCCATCCATGTCTGCTCCAGTGGGTGTATGTGGGGAACAGCTCATGCTTTGACCTCAGGACAGCTGCCCTTCTCTGCCCTAGGGAAATTAAGTCTACTAGGCATCACTCAACTTCATGCCATAAAGGTTTTTCTTCACGGTCAATTTATCAACCCTGTACATTTACATTAAGTTTATAAATCGATCAAGGAGCCTTTTTCTTTACCATCACCCACTTTCAACCAGTAATCCATTCTGAGTTAAGTCATCACAGGTTTTACTTGCCAGGAGTTTCTAATCATACACCCCCACCCCACCCCCCCCAAGTAGGACAAGGCTGTTTCTGAAGAACCTCTGCCTTATTTCCAGAGCAGAAACATGTAGAAGAGGAACTTGAAGGACCACAGGCATTCAGAAGCACAGCTGGACCATTGCCCATGGTATTACTGGTCAACACACATAACAGAAGTGAAGATAGCATCTCCATCTGAAAGAGATTGATGAAAGACATAAACCACTCAAACACCACAAAAGACTTTATGCACCTGGCCATATTTTAGGAAACATCTTCTTTCTGCAGAATGTTCCAATGGCAGCCCCAAAATTAGAAGTGAGTTTTTCTTCCCTAGCAAGTTCACGAGAAGTGCTTCCCCCGAGCAGCTGTGGCTGCACGCTGGGGCGATGGAGATGCTCAGCAGCGCAGACCTGCTGCATGCTGTTTGCATTGGCAGGGCTTTGCTGTAAGGGAATCCTGCACCAGCTTGGCCAGCTAACCTAGTGCTGCCGTGGGTACCAGCAAAGACAAGATTCTTCAAGGGATAAAGAAGTTAAGAAAATATATTATTTACAAGAATGTACACAAAACGGACTCTGAAGGGTATGCACAGCTCTTCAGACACAACCAAGACTATATCCTCCTGATACAAGAGTAAATGGTGCTTTCCACTTCAATCCATGAATTCCTGCAAGGCCAGATTAAACACCTCTGCCACAACATCACACTTTCACTGCCATACAGGTCAACGTCCTGCTCCTACTGACCTCAAAAACACAGCTGCAGTGTCAGGAACGGCAATGTTTCCAAAACAACTCGAATAAACAAGCAAGCTCAACAAGTAGACTCAGCCAGTTTCACTTCTGCCACACACCTGTTGTAAACCTAGAGGGCAGATCCTCAAGCTGTTACATCTGAGAGTTCTGCTGCTAACCAGCTGAGGAATCAGCTCTGTTACATGAGGTACCTCAACCACAAACACTTCTAAGGAAAAGGGTTATTAAATTATTTCCTCCAATAGCTACAAGTGAAACCATGGAGAAATTTCTTACACAGCATCTATGGCCCTGTATCACTTCACTGCACTGCCCACCACTTGGCTTGAGAGCAGCCATGAGGACCATACTTGGCAACCTCCTTCTTCAGGAAACTGCTCACCACCTCTCAGGAGACCTCTGCAGATACAACTGTGCCAGAGAACAAAGTGTTTTGATACTTGCAAGTTTTATTCCAAAAACAGCCCCCAGACTTTCACAAATCCTGGAACTTTGGAGATGCCTACTGGAGGCTGTCAACCCCTCTTGCGCTTGGGGTCCAGTCAGCTACACTGCCCCTGTAGCCACAGGTGCAGGAGGTCCAAGCTCCAGAGTGGCCCTCCACATAGCCACCAGAGATCTGGCCAGGCTGACAGCAAACCAGTCTGACTAGATTTTGAGAGTTGCTGAGATTCCTTCTGATTTGGCAATTTTTCCTCAGAGTATTAAAAACTTTTAAAAAATCATTTTTTTAATTGACATTCGAGATAATCCATTTGCTTCTCTTCTGACCCTTTTACTGTGACACCAGGTGTCAGGCTTACCCAGGTGCAGGTCTCCATTTTGCCTCACCACTGCAAGAAAGCTTGGTTCCCTAAAACTCTCTGGTATCACCATGGTGATGTTTTTGCCAGGCAGAACTTTCCCCACACAGCAGCAAAGACAGGCTTTGGCTTCCCCACTCCAAAAAGCCCCAGCCACTTGAGCTAAATCCCCAGCAGCTGCAGAAGGCCCATCACACATGCTTTGAGCTGCTCTGGTTCCCCCCAGGAAGGAACACCTACCTGCTAGCCAAATCACTCAAAAACACATCAGCATTCATAATGCCAACTTTCCATTTTGTAAGTGGAAAATATGTGGAACATATACATCATGATATACATCATGATGTACCTGCATTTATTTCTAAAACCTCTCCCCTGCACATTTCAGGGTTTGGGGGAGTTTTTATTTTGTTTTGTTTTTTACCATAAAAGTCCTGCAAGCTAGACTGTAAGCAGGTGCCATTTCTACCTTTCTAAAGTAAATTGTCAGAAACCACAAACTGTGTGTACCCTACAGAGCTGGATAAAGAGGAATATAACCACAATTCACCACATGCCCTTCTGCACAGGTAACCCAGCTCCCACATTCTACCTTTAACTTTCAGGACTGATATGACAAAACCATCCCAATTATAGCTTTGTATTTGAGCCAGAAAAGCTTTTTATTTATTGTTTTTTTTTAATTATTATTATTCATTCCAAAATATGTAATGATTACATGTGAGTTTCAAAAGCTGCTGACACTACCACACATTAAAGCCTAACTCAGTTGACACTGTTCTTTGTGCCTTTATGAAATGGTAAGTCCATTTTGGACTGTAGTTGAATGGAATGGAATGGAATGGAATGGAATAGAATAGAATAGAATAGATCAGACCAGACCAGGTTGGAAGAGACCTTCAAGATCATCATGTCCAACCCATCATCCAACACAATCTAATCAACTAAATCATGGCACCAAGCACCCCATCAAGTCTCCTTCTAAATACCTCCAATGATGGCAACTCCACCACCTCCCCGGGCAGCCCAAGACCGTGAAGTTGCTGTCAGTGGAAGCTTTCTAAGTAAAAAAGCAGGAGTGGGCCCTTAGCATGCACGCAGGGAAAGAACAAAACTTACCTGTTTTGAAGCTTTTAATTCAGTACAATACTGTCTTTTTATATATTGATTTTTTTTCCCCCCTTTATTATTATTTTTTTTAATAAACAGTAACTGTTTATTAGAAAAACAGGGACACCTGGAAAGTTACTTCACTAAACGTAAAGGTTTCATGTTTCCTATTAAGTTAAAAATTATGTGGTCAGGGTTTTACAATTTGTGGTTTCTTTTTAGATTGTTTTGGTTGTACGCAAATGTGGTGTGCGAAATACAAAAGCAATAATCTTTCTAAAACTGCTGACGACCAGGCCATTAAGTAAGGTGGCTGGCCGCATTTCATACACTAAAGAACACTGTTGGAAGAGGAATAACTTTTAAAAGTTAAGAGGTGACTTTTGTAAACTCTCGCCCTGATGACGAGTGCAGGATGATTGCACAATTAATTCTTTGTGGCACGCACAGAAATCTGCAGCTGTAACTGTGGTCGTGTAGGATCTTAAGTTATTCTGATGCAGGGTGCTAGTGAAAAAAAAAAAACACAACCAAACAACTTTTAAATTCTCCTTTTTATAAAAATATAGGTCCAAAGGTTCAACTCAAGAGAGCCAAGGTGGCACCTAATAAAGGTGAGGCAAAGAGGAGATGACAAATAATGGAAAATTGTAATATATACCATAATAAAACCTTAGATTTTACTGTTTATTATCCTTAGTGAGTAGAAGTCCGTGCTTCTGTGCTGCACATTTCATTAGTGTGCACAGTAATGCCTGGATGAATTTGAGAGCAAATCCTGCTGACCTTACTAATACAAGCAAGCCCCACCACCCCTAGGATTGCATTTCACACAACCACAGCCGACTCCTGCAACACTCACGTTGCAGAAGATAAAGGCTACTTTATAGAACATGCTGTTTGACATGCAAGACTGCTATCCATATATACATACACATAACTACTTGTCAACTTGAAAATCAAAGGTATGTTTCTGATATATATATATATAGAGAGAGAGAGAGAACCTATTTGTAGGAACAAGATATTTTGTTTTTAAAGTCTTTGATATATATAGGAAGAAATATATACAGTAGGAATGACAACTTTTGGGGTTTTATATTTCATATATATATTTATAGATACACACACTTTAAAATATCTGGTTTATAAATGTATTTTTAATACACACACACACACACACATATATATATAAATATAAAAAGTTTTCATTCCTACAAATAGATTCAGTAACTTTAGTAGAAACAATCACAAGAGAGTAGTCAACAGGATTGGGTCCAAAAAGGCATTCAGGTGTCACTTCAATGACCTTATGGAATGGCACCATGAGTGAGAACATAGTATTACACCAAGCTGTAATGTCCACATAGCACTGCAGAGCCTGGGTGTTTAAAACTTTACCTTAATAAAAGGCTTCTAGAATGCAATTACAAAACAAACAAACTTTAAACATAATCATGATCCCAAGACACCTCAAGCCAGATGAGTAAAATTTGAAGGAAATGGTACTGAGATGTTATAGTTGTCCCTTAGAATAACTCCTCCCTCCTCCCACAAGAGTTATAGGTAAGAGGAATAAGGGAACAGAAAGGAACATTACCATTAATCTGTATTTCAGTGCTAGGGTTATTACCTGTATCTTACATGGCTTGGATTTGGCAACCTAGAAAATAGCTTCCCTGCAGTAAAGTTGCTTCTCTCCAAAGAGAACAGCTGGACATTAGAGGGTCTAGGGAAACAATGCAATGAACAATGGTCTAAACTGCCCATATGTTTTCTACAAAGTTGCACACAATCAGTGCTGCATCCAAAGAGGTTTCTGATTCCAAAAGACAATTCACATCTTTAAATCACTTAAGATTGAAGTCTTGGTAAGAATTTTGTGAATGACAGAGGAGTTCCCCCATGGTTACACCTCCCAGAGTTTGATCCCCTCATGTGCTCTTCCAAATCTGCTTGTCATCCCTGAGAATGCCACACTAATCTTCTCTGTATCATTCCAGCTTTAGTCTATGTACCACCAAAAAGAAAAGGCCTTCCTTAATCCTAGCACCTGTGGTTTTAATCACCACAGGAAATCCTGTTTCCACTAAAGTCAGGAAGACCTAAATATCAGCAGAGGAAAATTATCAAATCCACTAACTGAAAATAAATTCTTAAAATTAAGAAAGAGAGGCACAGTGGTTTATGTACCAGGAGAGTCTTGGCATCTATTTATAGCAAGCATGACAAAGACAGTAGAGTAAAAGTCACCCCTTTAATCTCAATGTTTGAACTCCTGACCTGCACCTCTCTCTCAGCATTACAGCTGTTGCCTTCTGTTTCTGAACTGCTCAGTGATTGAGTTGTATCTCAGTAATTAACAAACAAATTATACATATGATATTCCTAACAGAGGATCTACAGAAGTTTATTCACCAAACTAAGATTATGTCATTCAAGTTAGAAAATGCACTCAGGCTGCACTGCTGAAGTTTTAAGATTAGGTATAGAGCAAGATTAATTGACAAGTTCAAAGACAGTTCAGCCAGTAATGTCATATTTTAAGTCATTCTGTAGCTAACAGCCCTGGGACTGGACTCATGTCTTCTTCACAAGATGCCTGTGCAGTCTGCATAGAAGAAAAGCTCTGAAGCTGCATTAGCTTATTAGAAGTGGTTTTCTCCTAATAGTTTTTAAGCAACTCATGATTAAGTTAGTCCTAGCAAGTTTAATGAAAGCCATAAATTGTTTAATATTAACTCAGGAAAAAAAAACCAAAACAAACTCATACAATACCAAGCTTTTGTGCTGCATTCACCAAATCTCTGGAGAAGGTCTTTGTGTTTCCTTTCAGCATTCCACATTTTTAAGCCTGTTTTCTATGCCTGGCTACCAAAATCAATGAAAGCAAAGAATGCGATCAAACTGCATCCTTCCAGCCAAATGGTTTGAGCTTTGTGACTCAATCTAGAAATAGAACAGAAGGATTCATTTCTGTGACAGTGAGAATTTTGAGCCAGATCCAGATTATTTTAGAACTGGATCTAGAATAAGCCACCTATATTGAGTAGCAAAGGTGTTCAGTATCTACTCCTCCCAAACCAATGGTCTTTTAAACAGGACTGCAGTTAAAGACACCTGCTGTCCTCTTCTATAGCTGGGCCTTGAAGACCCAGCGGGCTACAAGATCTGTACAACTGCTCAGCTTTCCCAGCAGCAGGGCTTCCAAGCTCTGTACTCAGACAGACCCTCCATACTTTTTTGATTTGTGCCACCTAGAGGGACCACCTTAGGCCAAGGCTGCCCTGGAGAAGCTGAGGAGCAGCTCCAACTACACATCCACCAGGCCTGCCTCATCCAGCCATATACCATGCCAAGGCTTTTTGCAATGTCCCCTTTTGGAATTCTAACAGCACGCATGATTGCCCCAACTGGGTGGTCTGCTTTGTGAGCATGCTCAGCAGTGTTCTCCAGAAGGAGGACCACCTGAGAACACCATCCAGGGCAGACTGTGGGTAAGGACAAAGATCTTTCAAAGTATAAGGAAGATCAAAAGAATTTTTTCCACAAGTTCAATAAGAGACCTGTATTTCATAGAAAAATAAGAGAAAGGTATTGTGCAAACAAGATTTAAGAACATCAGATATAAGGACTCTCTGCATTACATATAACAAAACTAAGTCTGTCCTTTGGATATTTCCTTCTAAACTTCTCCATTATGGTTCAGCTAACAGTTAAAAAGCCTACTCTCACAAATACATGTCATTTGAATATCCATCTCATCAACAGCTAAGTTAGAACTTAGAAAAGCCTATGCACTGGCTGACAATGCAGATGTCAGACCCAGTACCATCTGACATAAAGGGCCTAAATCCACACACCCAGCACTGCAGTCTCTTTAAGAAATAAAAAGAAATTAACTTCTCACAAGTCAGATGCTCCAGCAGGGTTTTTTTTTAAACACAGCAGACGGAGAGAACAGCTGTGGCACTGGCAATCCTGATCTGACCTGCTGATTGAATTGCTACAACATCAGAAAGATGTTCAAACCTCATGCACGGCTCAATTGGTCCCTCTGCTAACACAGTCCACAAGAATCAATGTCAATGTATCATCCCCCCCACACTGGGTTTGTTTGATCAGTGTTCTCACTGGAAGTAGATTTAATACATTGTGGCAGAGCAGAGTCCTCGAATTGAGGATTTTGTCTGAAAGTTCTGAAAAATCTTCAGCCTCTTTCTGTTACCATGAAGTGACACTCACTATAGAATTTTATGAAGCCTTTTATTAAAAAAAGTATTTCTTTTGTAAGCATGTAACAAGCCTTCAGCAGGTGGTGTGAAATATTTCACCCACCTAAACAACTGCATACAAAACCACACTAGTATTACCCATGTGCAGCTGTGCGACATCCTTTACTTATGAACTTTAAAGCTCTTTTGAAACTCACTGGGTTTACAAGTGTGGAAGCAGACAAACAGTGGTGGAAAGGTTAACAATGTGGTTTTGATTGCCCTTCATCTCCAAGATTACATTACATTCACAATGCAATTTATAAAGGGCTCATAAGTGGCTAGTGGAATCTTTAAGTACTTCCAATATTCAAACAGACTTTAAAACTATGGCAAACAACCCTCTGTTATCTTCCACGTGTGCCTGTAATAGACATGATTTAAAGACCTGATTAGTGGAAACATCAGCAGGTTGCATATTTAACCATTTCTAAACTATGCATTAAGTTTCTGATAAGAAATATAGCCAATATATATACACACATCTTTAATGTGAACTATTCCTATAAATTATTTAGCTACTTCTGAGAACACATCTGTCTGTCTAAGAAGTCCTAGTGGTATGAAACATCAATGCAAGTTTGATCTCAGTTAGCAGTTCAAAATTAACACCATATTCACTGAGAACAGAGTTAAGAAACACTAAGAAAATGTTGCAAAATAATGATCAAAAAGTTGACTCACTGGCATGAGAGAACAAGCTATTGAAACAACTGAGGCACTGTGAAGAAATAATGCTTTTTATGAGTATTCTCCAAAACACCTTCCAAAGTGCTTCTTGGAAGACACTGTGCTCATGAAGTCACACCTGAAAGCTTGATGAAAGCGTCCCAGTTAATTTTACAGTTTGATATTCAACAGATTAAACAAAAAGAAATCATTCCAAAGGATGAGGAATTACAGACACACTTTGGGTGTTGAAGCCATCCACTTTGGAGTTGCAATCAGTATGTCCCTTAAGACAGAAGCACTATTAAAAAGATGAATTTGAAAACAAAATGCTTTGTTTAGAGAAATATCATCCATCCCTACCAGACTGAGAAAGATTAAGGAAAAGCCCTTATCCAATAGATCATCTATAGAGGTGAAATCTTCTGATGTTTACATACTGACAAGAGGTTAAAAGCCACTGGTATACAATAGCAGGAAATTAAATCAGTAGTCTTCCATCATCTGTTAACCAAGAACTTGTCTGCTCTACAGTGTCAACCACTGATGTCCTACAGTCTAAGTTTAAGATCTTCTTTCGCACTAGGACCCTAACTTTAACAAGTCTTCACTACCTCAAGCCTTCTCCTGGCCCTCTTACTCCTTACCTCAGCAAGTCGTGAAGAAATCATTGAGCAATTTGCAGGGTTTGGAAGGGAACAACATTGATGACTGCTCTGTGTGGACATTAACTATGCCAGGACTCATTTCATAAGAATAAGGAGTTTGTAATTTTAAGTTGTGCAGTGTTGTGTGCCAGATGACTTCTGCCTTCCTCCCTGGAGACAGCTACTGAGCCAGCTCTGAACAGATGCAGCTTTACAGACCACCTTCTTCTGAAATCATCAGATAGTCAAAACAATTTTATGGCTTCCAAACATTTAATTTCTCTTTTTAAAACACACACACACAAAAGCCCAACAACCCTATCTCCAATAGTAAGCAGCTTCCATCTCTTTTGTTCTGCTGAACTTGTGAGCCGAGAAATTGCCTTACAGCTGCAGAAGTGGGAGCCATTCCCTCTATGTTTTAGCAGGGAAGACACTGTAGTACAGTAGCATCAGGCCCAAAAAGTATATTCCACCACCACTCCCAAAGTGTTTCCCCAACAGCAGGCTGATGAAAAGGAAAGAGAAGATAGTTGTGTTGACTTTTTTCTGTAGGCCAACTCATTCTTTCCTTGCTGAAAAAAGTTAGCACAGTTAACATGAGAAATTAAATGAGATGATAAGACCTGGGGAAGAGCTGACTCTATGCCTTCTCTTATTAAATAAAACTTTGTGTCGTTGCATTCAATCCATAGAATATTAAACTCTACATACCCTGGAACTGGCTTGAAGCCTAACAAAACTGGAACCACCCCATCCTTATTGGCTTTATATAGATAGGTACAGAAATACACAAAGTTGAAATGATTCATGCTCTCTGGAATGAAGGGCAGCAGCACAGCTATGCTCAAGCACAGATATTCATGGGAGCAGGCAAAACAGACTGAGTACTCTGACGGCTGGGAAAAGTCACTAAAGGCTCTTCTTGGTAGCTATGGAAAAGGAAGAACATTACTGAAGACGTGTGAAGAGGGGGCAGTAGGATGCCACAGATGAGGAGCCTGGAAAGTTCCCGGCCAAACAGAGTTTAGAACTTCTTTTGAATTGCTAGTCAATTAAAACAAAAGCTTGTGAAATAAATCAGCCACCAAATGCCTGAAATTAAAATTTAGCTCCTACCTGCCACGAAAGTCCTGACCATATTCCTTTTTCGAGGCAGTTAACTATTTAAGTCATTCTAGGAGTTTCCCTGCACATGGCACAACCAGAGGACAAGGTAAAGGCAAGGTACAGCAACAAAATTGAAAACCAATATACATAAATATCTGAGTATTATGCTTCTTAAAATGCAAGAACTGCTCTCCACTTATGAGCTAAAATTACTGCTATATGCTTTAAATGAAATGGAAGCTCAAGATATTTTCAGCCATATAGTCCACATTTTCCTGAAGTGTCACACAAGTGACACTTCAGTGCTTTAATGAAAATACTGCTTCAAAAATGCAGACATAAAACTTATAAACACCCACAATTTCTAAACTCTTTGGAAATTTTTAATCATTACCTCAGGATGTCAAGAGTTCCTAGGAAAGACTAGATTATTTTCCAAAGGTTTGATGTCAGAGACTGGTGATACCAAGCTAGAGAAGAACTGGAGGTTTGTGCTGATAGAATTTTTCCACAGAAAGTGAGTGAACTTTGTGGAAAGAAAGCAATGTCAGATTAGATTATTACGCTGCTTCATCAACTCAAAATTCATTGTAGTATATTTTTGTATTGCACTAATGAGATGCCAACACTCACTGAACAGATGTCTAGCCTTCAGAAGCCAGGATATCTACATGTCAAAGTTCTGTGGTTTTGCCACTTGATATTTTGGGTGTGTGCCCTCATTTGTGATAATAAATATCAGGCCACAAACCAACGTCTCCTTAGATATCTAATATGTTTAGCACTCAAAGCAGCTTGAAAATCTAAACATTTCTGCTGCTAGCTTTGAGTTCTTCTCAAAGAATTATGCTACAATATATATCAGAGGAATAGGCTAGGGATAACACAGCTACTGCCAGTTGTCAGGATGGGAGTTCTCTGTTGTTTTGGACACCTATTTTTTATCCTGCAGTATATACAAAGTTCAGACCTTCTCCCCTCCTCAGTGCCTTTGTTAGCAAAATCTAAATCCAGCATCCTACCACACGTCAATGCTGAAGACAGAAAATCTTACAAGTCACTCCTAATCATATATTCTACATGAAGAGGTACAAGGAGAGGTTTGTATTCAGGACATCTGTAGAAATAGACAGAGCTGCACTATGCTTTTTAAGTACCAATTAATAGGCCCCAAGGCATTTTTTTTCACAGGGCAAACGGGGAAACGTGATAGCAAAGTCAAACAAATGACTCAGCATCAACCAGAACAGTCTATCTCAGCCTCTCATTTGGAGCAACTTAACCACAATGCACTTCCTTCTGTATGCAATTGCTTATACACAAAATATATTGTTAGTATGTATGTTAGCTTCTGCACCTCCACAGCCCAGCAACCAGTTAGGAGACATTGCTGTAGCTTAAACAAAGTCAACAGTTTTGTGCTGATGGAGGTCTTCCAAAATTTGGTGCTGTTACAGTATGCACCCAAGACAAAGTTGTGCCAGGAGAGGTTCAGATTGGATATTAAGAAAAAAATCTTTACTGAAAGACTAGTCAGGCATTGAAACAAGCTGCCCAGGAAGCATGTAGATGTGGTGCTTCAGGATATACTTCAATGAATATTGTTGGCTTACTGTTGGACTCGCTCTTAAAGGTCTTTTCCAACCTTAATCATTCTATGAAGGATTTTTGTTTGACCCTTTACAGACCTGAGGAGTTAACATTAAAGCTGACTAAACTCCCAGCATGTATCTCAGAGATGCAGCTCCTTGCTGAGAACAGTCCTAACACCAAAGCTGCATATGTAGCAACAATGAACACAATTTTATGCTGTACTGCTAGAAAAGCCCTCACTCCTCCAACAAAAACATCAAGAACTGTCCTTCCCTCTCTTCCCAGTCTTCAACAACTTCAGATATGCAATGGAAAAAACATATACATGCATATATATATGTACACACACACATATATAAATATATATATGTAAATAGAACATGAAAGCCAATCAGTAAGCTCATGTCTCTCGTTACAATTAAGTTTCCAGAGTTGCCTCCAATCAAACTAATGCTCCAAGAGCAGAACTATCACATTAACGGTTACTTTTCTTTATTATCTACAAACCCTTTCCTGGATAAAGTAGTAAAGACTCTATAGGAGTTTGATAACTTTACAAGGTGATGGCATTTCTGTGTTTATTGTAAGTCATTTCTATTGTGAACTGCTAACAACTTTTCAAAGTGCAACACTGATTTGGAAATGCAGGCACACTAATACATCAATGGCCATGACTAATGTATAAACTTTTAATGACCTTGGCAAAAATCTCTTTCATTGGGCAGGTGCCACTATTTTGACTGTACAAAATGTTTTGGAAATATGTTGAAAATTATACATGTTTTGGAAAATGTTTCAGGATTTCAGTATAGCAAATGAAGTTATATTAAATAGAAATTTGACATGGAGGGGAAAACACTCCCAAGTTGTGCAAGTCTGTCTTTGTGTTTTAAAAAAAGAAAATAAAGATACATCCTCCAAGTGGTGTACATTCACAGAATGCTGACTTTTTATCCAAACAAAGTTAGGAAGGTAAAACATTATCTTGAATGGTTTTCAGTTTCATTCAGTCACTGTCATCCTCCTGTTTCAGACCACCTCCTTGTTCATTATCACCCTCTGCATCACTTTCCTTGTCCCAGTCTTTCATAGATGCTCCCATCATGAAGTCGTCACGCAGTATATTCCATTCTGGCCCCTCTTCACCCTGAATGTTTATGGGAAGGAGAAGAGGGAACAGAGGAAGATGAGATGAATGTGAAAGCCAGTAAAAGATGGAAGCTCTTAATGAAATCCAAGTTAATACTTCTCACGTGCTTACAACTTGCATCAGCAGTCCTTCTGAAGGGTAGCTCTTCATGCAGATGGTACACAGAAATATGCAGAACAATCATAAATGACTTGATGCTAAAAAGCAAACTTGCTTTAACCAACCAATAAAAGAAATATGGAAACAAAACCATTATTCCTCATGGATGAAATAGTCAACCCTGGGCATGGCTTCCTTTATTAAAATCTTTCTTGGCAATCAGAATGGATTCATGATACTATTTATTAACTCCCAGGTGCTGCTTCATTAGAACACTTCTTGGCACATTTCTACAACACAAATATGGATTTAATAAAGGCTTAACCCCCCCCACCCCCCACCCCAAATTTAATATTTAACATATTCTGCAATACATGAACCAAATCCCCTTTATGTGGATCATTACCTCACTACCTGGGCTTGTCATATGGTGCAAAGCTGCCTCTAAAAGAAACAGTTGAACTACACTCAGCAAGCCAACAACACCTTACTCCAAATTTCCTACTTCTTGAAAGTGGATAAACTGAGGCCACACTGCACAGACTGGTGAATAATAAAGTAAGAAAAGCGTAGTTTTTAGGTGAGCACTAAAAACAGTGCTTGGTTGCATTCTTTTAAAGGACAGCTCATATTTGGGCAGTGCAACAGCCCCATCCTGTGGCAACAGATTCGAAGAACAGCTTGAAGCTACATTCTTAATGTTCAGTGAAAAGAAGGATTTCAGTGATTTAAGCCTTAGCAGCAAAATACTTCTGAGGAACAACGTGGCTCAGTGTCCAGAAGGCAAGCAAAAACCTGTCCTATGAAAGTGGAATCAGGGGCACTGAAAACAACAATTTACTTTTGCAGGCTCTTTGTTAATACAGGCATCTCAGGTGTGCTTTTATCACTTCCCAGCTCAAAAGGATAGACCCCAACTGACTCACCCTGGTTTAAGTTACTACCACCCGCTGATACTCTACTCTGATGGGGGTCACCTGTGACAGCACTTTCTGCATATGCATATATACCTACCATGTCCAAAATCAGATCTTTGTAGGCATCTATTCATACCTCTTCTTTGTTATGCATCCAGGAATATGCGATGCATAGAACTGTAGCATATTTAAGATGACATTGGTGCAATCTTCAGCAGAAAACAGTTTACACAATTGTATGGCAGGAGAAATGAAGAACAGAGATGCAGGTCCATTACTGTAAATCTAATACATCATACCATGCCAGCATGATCACAGGATGTTAGGGGTTGGAAGGAACCTCTGGAGATCTTTGAGACCATAGAATCTAGTGTAGGTCACACAGGAACATATCCAGATGGGTCTGGAAAGTCTCCAGAGGAGAAGAGTCCACAGCCTCTCTGGGCAGCCTGTTCCAGTGCTCTGTGACCCTCACTGTGAAGAAGTTCCTCTTCATATTGAGGTGGAACTTCCTGTGCTGTAGTTTACATCCATTGCCCCTTGTCCTGTCACAGGGTGCACGCAAGCAGAGGCTGTCCCATCCTTCCTGACACCCAGCCCTCATATACTTGTATACATTTATTAGATCCCTTCTCAGCCTTCTCTCTTCCAGACTAAACAGGCCCAGGTCTTT
Source organism: Dryobates pubescens (assembly GCF_014839835.1). Classification (NCBI taxonomy): domain Eukaryota; kingdom Metazoa; phylum Chordata; class Aves; order Piciformes; family Picidae; genus Dryobates; species Dryobates pubescens. The sequence goes on along the minus strand of NC_071613.1, from coordinate 11,761,890 downwards.
CACCCTTTCCTCATAAGGCAGTGCCCCAGCCACTTCATCATCCTTGTAGCCCTCTGTTGGACTCTCTCAAGTAGATCCCTGTCCCTCTTGAACTGGGGAGCCCAAAACTGGATGCAATATTCCATGTGGGACCTCACTAGGGTAAAGTAGAGGGGGAGAAGAACCTCCCTCGATCTGCTGGACACACTCCTCTTAATGCACCCCATGATCCCATTGGCCTTCTTGGCCACAAGGGCATATTGCCCATAGATAACTTGTCGTCCACCAGGAGTCCCGAGTCCTTCTCCATGGGGCTGCTCTCTAGCAGATCACCTCCTAACCTGTACTGGTGCAGAAGTTATTTGAGTGCAAGTCTGCCAAACAAGGTTATTTATAGGTGCTCAAGGCAGAAATGCTAACCTTGAGTTCTCCTGCAGTTCTCTTTGAAAGACTGCTCTCGCAAAAACTGTGTAACAACTCCTAGCACTTTCCTTCCCTAAAGTAATCTCCCAGGGTGCAGTCAAAAAACCCACAACTTTACATCTGTCCCTCAAGATGTTTGCACTGTGTTTTGTTCTGCTTGTTGTTTTGTGGTTTCTTGTTTTGGCTTGTTTGTTTAGGGGATGTTTGTGGGATTTTTTTGTTTTGCTTTTTTGGTTTCTTTGTTTGTTTGTTTGGGGGGGAATTGTGGTTTGGGGTTGAGGTTTTTTTGGGGTTGGTTGGTTTGTTGTTGTTGCTGGTGTTTTCACACATGCCTACTTTTAAGACCGTATCTCATCCAAATAATCCCTCTTTTCCCCCTGGGTAGTGCCTCCTAACCAGCTTCCACCCTTGAAGCAATTCACTTCAAGTGCTATAACCAGTAAAGCCTAAAATCATCTCAGACAGGCTAATCAATTATCTGGAATTAAGAGTTACAGATAAGGCAAGTCCTTAGGCAGACATTCAGATGTTCACATGGGAATTATCTGTGTTAGCCAAACACAGGTATTCTGTTCTGGAATGCAAGGAGAGGGTAGCTGCCTTTTTGTTGTTGTTGTTTGGTTTGGTTTTGTTTCTCTCCCCAGTTTTAAACTGTATCTCAGTTGTTGTATATGTTTACCTTCGCAGAACTGAGAATCATTTTGGGACAGGCTGCCCGGGGAGGTTGTGGAGTCTCCCTCTCTGGAGATACTCAAAACTCACCTGGATGTGTTCCTGTGTAATCTGGTATAGGTGATCCTGCTCTGGCAGGGGGCTTGGACTGGATGAACTTTTGAGGTCCCTTCCAGCCCCTGGAATTCTGTGATTCCTGTGCAGGCTACCCTGGGTGATCCTGCTCTGGCAGGGCGGGGTTGGACTGGATGATCTCTGGTAGTCGCTTCCAACCTCTAATGTTCTGTGAATGTCAGACAGACTCCAAAAGTCATCACGCCTTTTGCCTTTTCAGTCCCAGAACTTTCACAAATCACTGTTTGAGCATGCCACAGAGTTAAATTTGAAATACCTAGATGGCCCAATCCCATCTTCCTTACAAAACAGTCTGATTTTCTTATTTTTGTTTTCAATAATAAAGCCAACAGAGATTTTTTTAATTTCCCTCGGATGCATAGAACAGGGATTTTGTTTTGTTTTGTTTTTTAAACAGCACAGAAGCACATCACTGTCAACAATGACAGTGAAAGGCTCAGGGTTGAAAACCCCAATGCTCAAATTCATCATGAGCTACTATTCAGCAACCATTAGCCCTTCTTTCTGGCTATGTCAAGCGAACAATAGGACAAAAGTAGGATCTCAACAAAAGAGGGACGCTGATCCTCCATAGCATTACCCAGTATGTAGGGCACCATAAAAGTTTAAATAGAGTTTTACAACAAGCCCTAAGGAAAAACACAGAGGTAGCATGTCTCTGCCTCAAAGATGAAGATTAAATGCTTGAAAGCAAATATTTAATCAATTTTAAGCATGCTCCCAAGTGAAGAAAACCCCATGTTTAATATCTTCATTCCTAACTAATTTACTGCTCTATTTTCCACTCAGAATAAACCTAAACTCCCTAAACCTACCCTATCACAAAACATTCCTTAAGTCTTTAGAAAATATGCAGCAAGACTATTTGTATCATTAACAACTAGTTCAACTGTAACATCATTTCCCAAGTTGCTCTATGTAAGAATGTTAGAACACTTGTGTTCTCAAGTCCATAATCTGGTTTCATCTAAACAAAACACAACTGATTCTTGGCATGTGGAATACAAACCAGCTTGCATTCTATACAATTGCTTTTGAACTTCCAGTCAGCTGTTCATCCACATCTCCCACTTTTCACTATAACACTGAGGTCCCCTTTGAACAACCCCAAATGAAAACAAAGCAGACTATACAAACATCGGTGTGCAATGCTACATAAAGCGGACCCTTTGATAAGGCAAGGAGAGAAAATTTCAGTGTTTCTTTTTTACTCTTTTTATATATATACACATTTCAATGAGTTTGCCACACCTTCAGGCAAAGAGCAATCTACTTAAAAAGGTCTGAGAGGCAGCAGTTAGTAAAATCTCAGTAGTCACTGGTACATAGCGATGCCCCCATCATGAGTTGAAATAAGACAGACATCAATGCACAGTGTGGTTACTCTTGTGCAAATACTTATTTGCTGGGCCAGGCCAACAGACCAGTTGCAAAGACACTATAGAAATAAAGCACATGTCATCTTGCTTGGTGTGCTACCTAAGCTATCACAGCATTAGCTTAAGTGGGCTGGAGGTGGAATCGGTCTATGGAAGCCCCATGGCATCAATGCAACTATATGATCAAGATAGAATCTCCCTGTTTTGCTTTATTTCTTAACCACTGCAAAAAATTGGAGCTATGTAATTCGCTCTTTGGAACTAATATCACACTAAGTATCTTCAGCTGAGACCTGCCAAGCCCAACACTGGAGTTGCAGGCTGCGCTGGCATTCAGGTGAAGATCAATACTCCCTACCCTTCTGAAGTTATGAAAAGCAGCAGCAGAATACTTCTGCACATACCTGCTTCAGTCTGTAAGTGAGTGCTTTAGCTCAAAGCCTGCTTCCTTTGAATGCTTAAAGGAAATTAAGTTCAGTTTAAGTCACAGGACACTGTCATTTTCATCTCTTGCTTCACTGGCACAGCAACATGCTAAAACTGGAGCAGGAAAGTTTGCCAGAGCTGTTCAGAACCCTGCACAGAGGCAGACCAAAGTCCCCAAATGCTTATTGATGAGCAGCAACATTAAAAGGTATGGTTTGAAATCAGAGTGCACAGATTAAAGACAGCATTTGCCTCTGCTTCCCACTAGCTCCTGTCACTTGAACTTAACCCAGTCTCTGCAACTGCAAAACAGCAAACATACCTACATCACCACAGACATTCCCCTACAGCCTGTGTCCAGCAGACAGTAACTGCAGGCTATCAACAAATGAACATTTTTTTCAGACCGAGGAATTACAGTCATCACGCCATGCTCCCACGCCTTTGCTCCGCGTACAGCACGAAATGCCAGAGCTTGCAGGGACATCTCTCTTTACCATCACATACAATAAACGTTTATTTGTACCTGTCAGGGAAGGAATTTCTAACATAAATAGCACTCAAGCAACCACTCTAAGCCCTGGGAAAACAATTCTAACATGTCCAACTCAACTGAACTACCTCCCCAGGTTCTTCTCTTTTGCTCCATACAAATGCCTAAGATTCTGAAATACAGGGAGGCTTTTGTCACAATGGAGAAGTTAAAAAGTGTACATGCTGCCAAAACACATTCTCACATACATCTGATGACCGTCTTCCCTGCCAGCCTGTATCTTGCTCTGAATGACTGCTGCTATTCTGTTTCTCATCCCCAAGCAAGAGTGTTTAATCCTAGCTCAAAAAATCAAACAGCACAGGCATATATATACTTTACACTGAGGTGTGTTAAACTTCAATTAAAAAGGAAAAAAAAAACCAAACCAAAACAACAAATGGAACAAACACACCCCACCAAACTCCCAAAATAACAGCAACAACAAAATCCAAAGAAACAAACAGAAAAACCCCAAACTCACAAAAAATCCCAAACAAACAAACAAACAAACACAACAGAAAAGCACCAAAAAACCCCAAAGAAAAAATAACCATCACTTGGTTGATAGTTATGGAAATGCAAAACAAAGAACGGCAGCATAATCATTTGTCCCAGATTTGCTTTCAGCAATACCTAAGCTCATAGGTTAATGCTTCCTCTGTGCTGGGAAGAAATAAAGACAACTGCAGCTGAAATAGCTAAAGCAGCAATGTAAGTAGAAAACATAATGATACTTGGGTTTAATCATTAGTGCTGTTTGCAACTTTATCTGATTTTAATTACAGTTAGACCTTGACTAGAAGAAAGGTTCCTATGAATACCTGATCCCAAACAGACAAAACCCCCAACAGAAATGGAAATAGAATATATATCCTATACCACTACTACCTTGAACTTCTGAGATGAAGTCTCACAGCAATTCACTTAGGAAAGCGTTCCCAAGCTTGCAGAAGATGCAAGCAGCACAACAGAAGTCTATTCTGCCGCAGCATAATTCTGCATGATCATTTATTCCTTAGGGTGAGAGTCATTCAACACCCATTTGCATCCTCCCTCCAAGTAAAAAGCCAGAGTGACTGAACTAAATTTCCTTGGTACTGCTGAAGCGACTGAAGATATCAACAGTGGCACAGAAGATTTACTCAGACCAGAAGATCTCTTGTGCACACCAAATCTGCACTGGCATTTCTACTAAATAAATCTAAGAATGAAATATTTTACAGTGTGTTCTGAATCTGCTGTTCCTCTTCAAACCTCTCTGCAAGTAACACACTGGAATTTTTACTACAAGCACAACAAATACTAATTTTCCTTTTGAGCACAGCCAGAAGACCACCCAGAGCTTAATGACCTGCATGAGGAATCTTCCCCATCCTCACATCCTCCTCTAGGATTTACTACAACTGGGGATGTACGAATGAGAAGGAATGTTTTGGGTCAGCCTGCAGAGGCTTATACATGCCCCAGGCTTAGAGGGGTCAAAAATAAGTTACAGAATATCTAACAACAAGCATTCATATGGACTTAAGCAAAGGAAAAAAAAAAAATCATTAGCATCATTACTCATCATTATGCTCAGTTATAAAGAGCAATCACAGAAAGAGCTTATGAGAGAACGGATTTCTTCAGCCTTAGATCATCTGAAACCCCATAAATCACTATTTCTGTCAGAAAAAGTAAAAATATCTTAAGAATTCAAACATAACACAGGGCCCTTCTGAATATAGGTCGCTCTGGAACTTCTCAGCCCATACTGTGCTCCAGCTCTGATGGCAGCTGGCTCTGAAACCCTTCTGCTGCACAAGGAATTTTATCCTACTCTGCTGCAGGACAATGAATGGTGATAGTGGCATTGATATTCCCTTTACACATTTTAATGAGATGAACAGCTACACTCAGGAGTAACTTGCAGAAGAAAGCTTGTCAAAAATTAAAACCAACCAACCAACCAACCAACCAAAAAACCCTAATGGAACAATCGTATTCTAGTTAAGTTACAACACAGGTATGAACTGTTAGTATGGGGGAAGCTAACAATTCCCCTTGTGAAATGTAGTTTGCAATTTGTAACTCACATTCTGTAAAGCACAAGGCAACATGACTGTGCAGAGTGTCAAGCAAGGGAGGTGACTCTTCCCCTCATCTCCACTCTTGTGAGACCCAGCCTGAATACTGTGTCCAGCCCTGGAGCTGCCAACACAAGAAGGAAATGGAACTGTTATGAGTGCGTCCAGAGGAGGACCACGAAGATGATCAGAGGGCTGGAGTACTGCTCCTGTGAAGACAGGCTAAGAGAGTTGATCAGCCTGGAGAAGAGGCAGCCTGGGGAAGACCTTATAGCAGCCTTTCAGTATTAGAAGGAAGCCTACAGGATAGCTGGAGAGAGAGTTTCACAAAGGCATGTAGTGATAGACAAGGGGTAGTGGCTTCAAACTGGAAGGACCTAGATTTAGATTAGACATTAAGAAGAAATGGTGGTGGTGAGGCACTGGAACATGTTGCCCAGAGGAGCTGCAGAGGCTCCAACCTGGAAGTGTTCAAAGCCAGCTTGGATAGGGTCTTGAGCAACCTGGTCTTGTAGGTGGTGTCCCTTCCCATGGTAGGAGGTTGAAAGTACATGATCTTTGAGGTCTCTTTTAACCCAAACTATTCTATGATGACAACTCCTTACCAGCTTCCATTGTTATTCCTGAAAGGAAACTAATGAACTGAGTCTTCCTCTGTTTGGATGGGTTTCAAAACAAAGGAAGAAAGAACTTTTCTAGGTATTTCAGGCATTTCAGCCCTGAAAGAAATGCCACACAACTTCTCACAAGGGATAAAAAGATGACAGGCTTGATGACATCAACTGGTCCCACATCTCTTAACATGTATTTTCTGCAGTAATGAAGACATGAACAAGTTTAAAGATCAGCTAAAAATTATGCAGATCCACAACATCCTTGTTTCAAGTTGCACAGCTCCCAAACCATCAGGTGGTACCTGGAAAATATGCAGATACAGCAAGAATGCCTAGCCAAAAGGGTCTGGTCAAGAGTGAGGCCTCTGATGTGCTAATCCTCAGAAGTCAAGTGCAAATGTCTTTCAACAGTCCACTTGAGACAAACATTTTTGAGTCACAACAGATTTTTCTCAGATGTCACACATCTACTCGAGACCTTTATGCACTATCTCAGCTGGGTACCTAAAATTGTCTGCAGCTTTTTATAAAAGCTTGCCTGTTGGCACAGTAAGGAAACACATAGGCCTGCAGCTGTTTGGAGTATTTTGACCCTTTTCTTTCTTTTTTTTTTTTTTTTTTTTTTTTTTTTAGAATAAATTAGCAGCTTGCAGATTTTTTAATGGGACTCAGATTATTTCCTGCAAATGATGCTGAAATCATCCACTGTTTTTCATTATGATTCAGCAAGAGGTGTAACAGAGTGAGTTCCAAGAGGTTGTCTCAAACAACAAAGACCACAGTAATGCCCAAGTCCTTCACTTACAGCACTTAAGAAATCATCTCACAGAGTAGCTGATGAGGAAGAAGTGGGGCTAATAAAAAGCCTCCTCTTCCTGAGTCAGGATTTCCACTTACATTTGAGTCCTGAAACAACTTTAGTGATCCAAAAAACTGAGGCAGGAGGGGAAAAAAGCAAAAACAAAATAAACCAAACCACAAAGAACTAACTTTTCTGTATTTTTATTACTAAAAATGAAATACTGAAGTTTTTATGACTATTAAGCAGCTTGTATGACTAAACCTCATTGCCCCTTCTTTTACTTTAATGGCTTTTGTAACATATCCTAAATGTCTGCAAATGCAAGTCTCTTTGATTTTATATTCCTATAATTTCCTTCACATTGTCATGGGTGAGTGGCAAACCCATTAAGGAATAGAACATACCCCTCAACACTTCCAGGCTGCTTTCTATAAGCAGTTTAAACCTGAAGTGGGAATATGTAGCCTGCATGTGATCCCAATTTCATAGCTTAGCCATCTGGCTACCCTTTTGTGTGCATTTCTGACCCTTCCATCTCCTTCTGCATGGGTTTCCCAATGCCTGCAGGTGGAGAAGAAATGACACAGACAACATACAAAACACTGTCCGGGGTCCAGCAACAAACCAAAGAGACAGCCTTAGTATTACTTGCAGTAATAGTAGATGGCAGAAAAAAAAATAAATAAAGTATATTTACTAAGCTTTCAGTAAATTTCAGAAACAGTCATTAAATTGGCCAGATTTTCCCATAGGGAAAAAACAACTGTACACTCAGCAACCCTCTAACCATTGGAAGCTGGGAGCAGTTAGACTAATCAGTCCTGAAGTCTACAAAGATAAGAGTAGATGCCCACAGAGCTCATTTATAATACAGATCTACTAGTTCTATCTTCCTTCCTTCCAAACTTTAGACACATTTTTCTCTAAGTACATTGCCTGCAATTTACAAAGCCAAAAGTGGAGAGCTGATTTTACAAGGCTTCCAACTCCATTTACCAGATAAAAGTCTAATAGGTTTTAGGTTTTGTGCTCTATATATTTAGAGGAAGATCAAAATATGTATGTAACCAGCTTTTTAAATGTGGTTGGTTTAGACAGATTTACTGAGAAAAAGAGCCTTGCAATATCTGAGAAAACAGAATGTCATCTTAGTATCTTGTGCACCAGTAATCAAACAGCAAGGCAAGGTAGTGTCAAATATGACAGATGGAGCTGACAATTCAGTAAGACCCTGCTTACATTCACTTAGAAAATTTGTCAAACTTCAACTGCTTCATGCTGAAAGATTGTGCAATGATTCAACTAAAATCACATTGTCCCTTTTCACAGAAAGACAAACTTAAAATGTTTTGTCCATAGCTTTAAGGAGAGAAGAGAGATTTCCCACAGACATCCATTAAAATCTTGTGTCATTTACTGATTCTTTTGAAACCTAAAAAACCCAAACAGTTAAGGATAAATTTTGTAGTAAGGAACAGGTCTTTTGCTATCTCCACGAACCCTTGAAGCCATGGTTTAGTTAGTCATGAGGTGTTGGGTGATAGGCTGGTCTTGATGATCTCTGAGGTCTTTTCCAACCTTATTGATTCTATGATTCTCCCAGATCTGGACAAGCTGTAAACATCTGGAGGACTGCCCTCCCCAAACCCGAGTTCATCAACAAAGTAGATAGGATAGGCATTCAGTATCCAAATTATCTTCAAATATCTGTCTTCACTGATCACATACTGTCTGCATATTAGAAGAGAGCATTAAACTGGACTGTATGTGATTCATGATAACAAATGGGGCACTGGTCTTTCTGTGCAAGCAGATGTCAGGGCTGCTCTTACATTAGGCACCAAGACACAGCGTTGCATGCTTGATCCAAAGGTAAAGGGAGAAAGAATGTGTTCAGGAACATAAAATATGAAGAGCATAAAAAGAGAGCTTGATGGAAACAGAATGCAAAGTCACAATCTTTTCCCCGTCCTGACTTCTGATCAAGTGGACAGAAATGGAAAGCAGAAGATGTGAATCTAGTGAAATACAACTGTCACAGGCCCCTTAATCCTCTTACATTGAGTTGAACTCACAAGGTTGTTGACATTTACACATTTAACTGACATACACATTTAAATATTGGCAAAGGTCTGCATTCCCTTGCTAACACAGATGTGTGTTACCAGCCACAGCAACAGATAAGGAACTGAGCTTGTAGGTCTTAAAAACCTAACCCTGATGACGACCCAGACTGGGTTAAGTCAATACATATTCCTGTAATCAAGTGAATATGTTGCCATCAAACAACTTCTCATACTGCACAACAATTCTTTGCCTTAAAGAACGTCAAGAACTTAGGATATAGCAATCTGGGTGGCAAGCTGCACTGTATTTATCCCTAAGGACAAAAAAATAAACAGTCAAAATACAGCAAACAATTAGGTAGTCAGCAACCTTCTGGTACAAAACCAAAACACTACCTCCACTACTCCAAACTTACACAAGTGATCTTCAAGAGAATGTACACCCATTTGGGAAGAAAACAGATAAAAATGCATGATTTATAAAGGAATCTAAATTAAAATTTTCTGTGCATGTGATGGGAAGACATTTATTAAAATTGGGAGAACACATCTAACTCTGGCTGCAGCTGAACTGAATTAATACTTGGCTGCCCTCTCAAATCTGCTGGAATACATACAAGCCTGGTTACTCCTTCAATTAGTTCTGCAAAACCAGCACACAACAGCTGTAGTAATAAACTTCTGTTACTCTGCAATGTCATTATCACCTAAGGAAAAAAGCTTCCTTTTACTATTAAAAGAGGAGTTGATACACCTTTCCAAATTTCTCAGAGTCATCTATGTCTGCGATCCACACTTCAGAAACAAACAACTTCCTACAGCTCGTTAAAGCAATTGTTCAGACCACTGTCTCTCCAAACAGGTACATGGATGAAAATAATCTTTTGTCCCTCCGCTCCCCAATTCCACACTGTGAAAACTGTGGAAAAAAGTAGAACAATGCACCAATTGCCATGCAATTGCCATTGCAGCTGCAAGAAAAAGAAGGCAGTCAGTTGCTTTCACAGGTTTTAAACAGATCTAATTTTTAAGCTGGAAAGCACATTTCTATCCCCATCTAACTTGAAAAATGAAAGCTCCCATGTCACTTCTGTCCCAGCAAGAACAGCAGTCAAAGCCAAAAGTGTTGCATTCATCCTGGCCTTGAACAATCTTAAAACTACTGGTTAAAACTAAAATATTTATTGAATATTGATGGCTTTATAAACAAAAGGAAAATCTACAGTAACCCTGACCAATTTGTGTTTACAAACTACTTACCAAACACTTGGACCATTTATAAAATACACTTCAGGCAGAAGAAACTTCTCTGGAAAAGCATTTTATTTCAAGTCCCATATGAGCAATATGAGACAGTGCTGATACGAAATAGCACTTGTATTACTCTCCACTCATCTTTCTTCTCATCAATAAATTATTATAGAATAGGTACTGTTTTGAGACCAATACACTGATTTTCCAGATGCCATCACAACACAGGAAGCAAATCGTACCTCCAAGTCATGTAGTCAGCACAGTTTACAGAAAAATTGACTTGGAGAATTTGGATCATTGTTACTGAAGTAGACCACAAAACCCTGTCCTCGCTTCCACCCCTGAAATACTCTGCAACATGTCTGTTGTAAGCAAACTTACAAGTTGAAGCACACACAGGTGATTCAGAAAAACATGCTATACTGGTACTGGTTGACAGTAAGCTGAATGTGAGCCAGCAGTGTGCCCAGGTGGCCAAGAAGGCCAATTGTATCCTGGCCTGTATCAGGAACAGCGTGGCCAGCAGGAGCAGGGAGGTCATTCTTGCCCTGCACCCAGCACAGGTTAGGCCATACCTTGAGTCCTGTGTCCAGTTCTGGGCCCCTCAGTTTAGGAAAGATGTTGACTTGCTGGAACGTGTCCAAAGAAGGGCAACAAATCCAGTGAGGGGTTTGGAGCACAAGCCCTATGAGGAGAGGCTGAGGGAGCTGGAGTTGCTTAGCCTGGAGAAGAGGAAGCTCAGAGGAAACCTTATTGCTGTCTACAACTACCTGAAGGGAGCTTGTAGCCAGGTGGGGGTTGGTCTCTTCTCCCAGGCAACCAGCACCACAACAAGAGGACACAGTCTCAAGCTGCACCAGGGGAAGTTTAGGCTGGATGTTAGGATGAAGTTCTTCATAGAAAGAGTTATTGGCCATTGGAATGTGCTGCCCAGGGAGGTGGTAGAGTTACCATCACTGGCGCTGTTTAGGAAGAGACTGGATGGGGTGCTTGGTGCCATGGTTTAGTTGATTAGATGGTGTTGAGTGATAGGTTAGACACGATGATCTCAAAGGTGTCTTCCAACCTGGTTAATTCTATTTTATTCTAAAGGCCCAAGTCAAAAAGAAAGGTTGATGCATGCAAGTTATGCTTGTCACAAGGAGTATTTGTAACTTTCATGCCAGCTATTTATATGTCACTAGAAACTGTTTTACCACCCAGCAATGCTTTACAAGGAGTAGCACTGGTTGCAAGCACAAAGTCAAGACCAGAGTTTCCAGTACTGAATCATCCTATTGTAACTAACATGCAATAAAGGAGAAGAGTTGGGGCTGCTCTGGGAATGTCAGCTCTGAATTTCTTTATTTTCTTACAAGTAAGATTTTAAGGCCTTATGTAATTCACTGACTACATCAGTCACCTTGTCTGTGCTACTCTGAAGAGATCAGAAATTGCACTCAGCCCTGGAAGCAAAGGTACTGCCCTAACCCATAATCCTAAACAAAATCCAGAAATCTATGTCACTACCTACTTTTATTTATTCTACAGACAGAAAGATGACTTCAGCCTTGAGAGCTGGAAACATAGCATCTCTGATATGCACCTTTTTTAAACTTGTAGTCTGTTTCTTACAGCATCTTACAGGAGGGAACCTGCAAGCTACAATTTGGTCTGCAAGGACCGTCTTGAACAAGATTGAAACCTCCCAATGAATGCTGCTCCCCAAACACATCCCAAAACTTAAAAAATAAAACCAAAAAATTCCCACCTAACCAACAAATAGGCTTTCAGAGAAGGTGGTAAGGGGAGGGAAATTGGATGATCTTACCCAGAGGCAAGCATCATGTACAGTCAGTACCTTAAAAACAACCAAAAAACAACCAACCAAACAAAAAAACAGGGAAAAATATTACACAGTCAGCTGGCTCAGCAAGGATTAAGAAATACCTTGATAAACAGCTAATGATAGCAAAGGCAAAGATTTTGGCTCTAGCTGAGTTAAGTAATTACTCCCATCTGTGCCCCAGAAAAAAACAAAAAGCCCCAAGAAGAGCTACAGTTTCACATGGCACAGGAAAATTTTCACAGCCTTACAGTCTTTCTTTCTTACCCACATGGGCTAGGTGTACACTAAATAATATTTAGCCCGATGGCTAATAGTATCCAATACTATCAACATTCTTACAGGGCACAGGTTACCTGGTCTTCCCATCAATGTCTGAAGTTGATGGAAAGAGAAAACAAAACTTTTCAAAGTGGTTGTGCTACTGTGAAAAATATTGGACTTCACAGAGCTTTTTTTTTTCCTCACATATGTATAGACCTAAACTGTCAACCACAACAGAGCTTTATAAGAGGTTTATTCAACAACCCCAGACATCTGAGAGAAGCCACCAAACTTTCACATTTACAGCAGCTATTTTTGCATTCAAAACCCACTGTAAAGAAAGAAAAAGCGTTTGCCCATTCTCACAAATATAGTCAAGTCTCCTTTCATAGCACAAGGCTATGAAAGTTTTGCTTTCACTGGTAAAACTTTATTCTGCTATTTTTCCTGCTGACTGCTTGTTTTATGTGGGTGGGGTAGTGTTTTTTATTGTTCTGGACTGCATTTTAATTGATGGCAGAGTGCCTGGAGTTTGGGATTGGCATCTCTTCCATTGTTTTTGTTGAGATAAACAAATGCATTTCCCCCCTCTTTCACAAAAAATGAAATGCATGCCATACTCTCAACTGCTAAAAAGCAAGACAAGCTGCTACAACACAGAAATAATGCCATAAAACAAGCACAAGCTTTCAGATGGCACAAAAAAAAAATCTGCCAAACTCCTGCTGCAAGGAATTCACCACCCAAAAGCCTTATCTCTGCTTACTAACCTCTGAAAAACCCTCAGTGACCAAGAAGCAGAGATACAACAGTGAAGGCCAGTAGCACTGTTTGGTAGCTAAAAAGTTTGTGTCATTCTGAGGAGACTTAAGATCAGATTTTGGCCTCAGCCTTCAAGAATCAACAACTGTAAGGGTGGGAGCCTGCTAAATAGGTAGGATAAGTTCTCAAGAGAAAATAAGGCAGATTGAAAACAGCTTGAAAGGAAGTTAAGAGAGTTTGGTTGAGCACTGAATGGAGAGGCACTGAAGCAAATGCCACACGGGAAGAGAGGGGGGTCCATCCAGCACACGTAACTCCAACCCTCTCCTCAAACAAACAAAAAAACCAAAACAAACCTATGACTACAGCCATATATTAATGAAAAACAAAACAAAACAAAACCCAAAAACCAACCAAAACCAATATCTGAAGTTTTTGTTCACAAGCTATGTGAAAGCAGCACCTATATCAATACTCAAAACTAACCCTATCCAGCCAGCATTTAAAGAATCTCCAGGGCACTTCAATAGAAGCATGCTGTATAAAGACTTTTTTTCATAGTTGTGGTAGTTTTAGACTGTGACTAGAAAATTTTCCACAGATCTTGAACAGGAAGTAGCAGAAAGTAAATAAATTAGTATTGGATGTAAAAAAAACAAAAATAATGATAAGTTCTAAATAATCCTATTGGACAGATAACAAACATGAAATATCTGTAAAATAACTCTCTCTTTTCACTTCTTTTGCTCTAGCAGATATTAACTTGTGCTTCTGTTGGCTTTGCTGACCTTGAATGCATTCTTCTTGTGGCTAAGTATTAACAAATAGCTGTCTCTGTTTTTCTCCTTTCTTCTCATGCTCCGTGTACAGGGGGGAGGGAAGGGAACAGGAAGGGGAAAGCTGTTGGTAGCCCCCTAGTTTGTCCAGGGGGCTTCTTGTGCTGTTTATAGCTATTGTATATTTAAAGGTACTACCTTATTGTATACCTATAAATATTGTATATTTTGTACATATTAATTGCAAGTCATATTTAGATTGTAGTTTTGCTTGTCAATACAGCTTCATTTGCTTTCTAACTGAGCTAGTCTGGCAATTTTATGTTGGGGGGGGTGGAATTTTCAACCCACCACAATAGTATTGAAACATTTGCAATGTTTCCTGACCTAATAATTAAAAAACTGCCCTGTTACAATCTGACACAAAGAAGAAAAAGTTCCTATTTGCTGCTCAGCTATTGATTGAACGTCTACTACAACAGCAGTTGGCACTGCTGTTTCAGGAGGGAGGGGAAAAAAAAAGAACCACACACACACAAGCTGGAATTATTTAAGGAGAAATAGTGTCAGCACCAAGCTAAATTGTTCTCATTATCCAAAGAATTTAAAAAATACTTTAATATTACACTTGCATGAAAATTGTAGGAGCTCTTCATGCCAGGCAGTGTTTCAGCATGCTCCCCAAGTGCACACAAACAAAAAACATATGACAAACTGTTGTCTCCTAACTGATTAAGGTATTTCTTCCTGGCACAGAAAAGCACTTAGTTAACTGCTGTGAGTGTGGGCCAAAAGAAGTATTCCACCCACTACCAAGCACAAAGTTCAAACCTGAGCACAAATACGCCTCAAAAACGTGCAGCTTCTGAAATACGAGAAAGAGCAGCTTGTTTTCAACTCTGAGCTACTTGGTGAGTTGAAAGAACTGATGGACAACTACCCTGTCTCTCTTAAGCATGTTTGGAAAATGTGTTAAAATGCTTCTTTCCAAAACATCCTAGCAGTATTAAAGCCACAGCAGCCTAACACACACAGAGGATTAAAGAAAAGCTTATATATAAAGTTCAATATATCTCAGTTTGTTTCTGTTGTGGTATTCACTTGTGTGACAAAGGCCTTCAGTTCCAGATACCATAACTATTCAGAAGTGAGTTTGCAACGCCCAAAACTGTGGGTACACACAAGTAGTACAGTCCAATACACCATGTAAGAGGAAGTGCCCCCACGCCTTCAGCAATTTTAAAGAGCTGATAACTACTATTGGCCTAATTCCAAATGCCATAACCCACTAAAATCCTGTAGTTTGTTCCATGGTCAGTGCAAAAACCCAAGATAAAATCCAAATTTTCATGTTCTTTTCTTAAACACACAACTAAACCAAGTTATTTATATTCAAAGCTTGATGCCTTATCAGAAGAGCTTCCATGTTTTGTGCTCAGATTGTCAAAAGACAGGGAAAACAAGCTAAGAGCTACTTGCTCCCTTCTTAAGTAGTTTCAGAAAAACCCAGGCACTTGGATCACAGCTGCTCTGAAGAGCAGGCCCATTAACAGACAATTATTATACTAAGATGGTATCTTGTATGCTTTTTCCCCCCAGGACTAAGCCTACCTGTTTACTTTTTGTGGCCTTTCCAGAAGGATTCTTGCTTCCTTTCGCACCCTCCATGTTTCTTAAAACACTGATGAAATCTTTCTTTGACACAGATGACATCAGTTTAGCACGCTGCCTGATGGAGCTCCCAGCTTTCTTCACCTTCTCATCAACATTTTTTTGGTGTGTCCTGACAGCGTTAAATAGCTGCACAACACCTCTGGGATGGAGGGGGGAAAAAAGACAACAACAAAACAATGTTTTTAAGTTCTCTTTACAGAAATGAAGCTCCTACGAAAGCAACTAATCAGGGCAGATGCTAGATGGCTTCTAGCTCCCCAACACAGTTACTTAAAACCTCAATTCAGGTAGGAAGCAACATTTACAACTCAAGAGACTCTCAGTTTTCTTTTTTCTTTCACACTTACAAACAAATTCACAAGTAAGTATTCAGACCCCAAAGTAAGCATGGTAGCATGGCACTGATATCACTTCAAGAGCATATTTCATGTCCAGAACCATGTTATTCACAACACAATCAGATATTAAACTCCTCAGACAAAATCTTAAGAGCGGTTGGACTAGAAGGACAAGGCAGAGGAATGAGTAAGGAGATAGGTGAACCTGCTCTGTCAGGGGGAGTTTGGACTAGATGATCTCCAGAGGTCCCTTTCAACCCCTACCATTCTGTGAGACAGAGAACATATCAAGGTGTTCAACTAGTTCTGCTGAACTACCACAATGCAGAACAGGCAACTGAACATAACAGATGTGGATCTGGTGAATGCTCTACAGAGAAGGGAAAAACAGAGTAGTAGAAACAACTGTACTGCATTTTTAAACATGACCAAAATGAGAGGATCCAACAAAGCACTTCTGTTAAGCAAACATTACATTCCCATTTAAATTTTTACTCTTCCATAAAGCTTCTGAAATCGTTTTTTGAACTTGATACTGTACAATGCAGGCCTGTATATAAATCACTCTGCTCCTGCTAGTCACTTCTTACGAGTTCCATCTGATTGGAAACAGATTACCTGCGTAGGCCTTTTCTTCCCCTTTTCCTCCTTTTTTTCAATATACATATATTTAAGGAAAGCATTCAAAAAAAAAAAAACACAAAAAAACCAACCCTCTTACCTTGTGGCAATTCTCTGAAGATTTCTTTCAGTCTCTCGGTCTTTGACAACATCTGGCTTCACTCGGCACATCATTTCCCACTCCCGCTTCTTGTCGAGCTGCGTTATAAATATTGTTATGTGAAACAACATGGAGCATTTGGGAATGCAGCAAACTCTGAAGGAGTAGGTAGCAGAAGGGGAGGGAGGGGTGAGGGGGTGGAAAGATAGATCAACAAAGCTGAATTTGGTTTGAGGCTAAGGGGAGCTCCAACATGAGGCCGGACAACGGGTCTGAGGCAAGTCTCTTGCACTGACACACCAGGGGCCACAGACAAATCTCAAAGATTCTTTGATAACCTTCTGCTGTAACAAAAGCTAGAAGAGTTGCACCAGAATGATGACTCTGGCTCAAGGCAAGCAAAATAAGTCCAGACAAACTCAAATGCTTCAAACTGATTGCTACACACAAGGAAATCATTCAGTCAGCTGTGTGCTCCTTCCACACAGTAATTTTAGCACTTAGATTTAAAAGCCTGGAGGTATTGTAGCTTGACCTTTTCTGATGATTGCCCAGCCCTGCCAGCAGCCCATCTGGCAGGGGTAGCTGTGTACCCATCACCAGCTGAGAGGTGGGAGAAGAGTTCAACAGGACAATAAAGATGATTTCATAGATGTCTGTTACCACAGCACCTGATACTCAGTAGGACAATCTTTTGCTTTCTGTGTGTTTTTTTATACACAGATATTCTTGCCTGAGCCTTGGGGAAAGACATTGGCATAGGTTGCCTGGGGAGGTAGAGTCACAATTTAATGGCCATGGTGGTCTTAGGTTGATGCTCAGACTCTATGATCTTAGAGGTCTTTTCCAACTGAAACAATTCTATGGTTCAACTCCAAGCCTTCACAAGCTGATCACAGAGAAATTTTATGTAGTAAAATCCTGGGCCTATTGGGATAGGCATGTTGCATTTTAAGCCCTCAGAATTTGACTTCCCTCACTGAATTAATCAGAGTAGATGTGTGAATGACAGCGACACATGGCAAAGTCTGTGATGGGCTGAACTCAACCACCAGGAGAAGCACCAAGTGCCCACTGGAGATTTATTTTTGTCTTTGTTTTTGAGGTTCTTCATTTTAAAAATGGACTGATCCACTTTCCCATCACCAGAGGCCACAGCACCACCAGTTTTTTGTCATGCTACAATAGAACACTGCATTCCCTCGAACTCTGCTTCAGCACCAAGGCAGCAATGTAATTTTTTTTTATCCCTTTTAACACTCCAGCAATGTTCTAGGCCCAGTAATCCTGTATCAAGTTTGGATTATGCAAGAATGGAGTTTCAGAGTCCTTACAATTCCAGGCAGACTACCGAGAATTCACAAGTTTGGCTGTGTTTTGGCATTTAGCAAAAGAACTGCCCTGCTCTAACTTCCATCAGCAAGAAATCAACAGAAGGCATGCTGGTCCCAAATTTTTCTAAGGATAAACAAGTCCATTAGGGGACCAGCTGCCCCACTCTGCTTTGCAGTACTCCCACATATTTACTAGATGAGAACAAGTATTTAGGGCAACCACAACTGAGCAGATGCCGTACCGAAGCTCTGTGTATTTAAAAGGCAGGCTGTGGCCTACCACAGCATGTCCTGGACCGTCAGGTGGATAATCTGGTTATCTTATTGAAACAGAACTGGGAAGATGAGACATAATCATTATTAATGTATTTTTAGCCTGAAGGTAAATCAATCACAGCCTGGAATTAAAGGTTTCACTGAAGACATACAAATAACTTTAGTGCCAACATAGTTATGCTTTCTTCATAACAATTACAGAACCAGAAGCAATTTAGGGCATGGGCACTCTAATAGAAAGCTCCTACCAGGAAAATCATTGAGAGGAGCAAACAATGATCCATGACCACATCAATGATTTGTGCAGTCTCAAGGCAGAGGCCTTTGATTTTGGAAGTCATTGCAGAACTTAAATGAAAGCAGTCTTCTCTTTATCCCCCTCATTTTTTATGAGAGAGAACTATTTCAGTTTGTAATGCTGACAATGTGAATTATACCCCAATTAACAACAACAATTAGAAAACTAAGCTTAAAGCAGCTGCTTGCTTTCTCTCAACCACAAAATCACCTTACTTGACAAACTATAACATTCCTGCTGCCAAAGATCAGCCTGCCTGATGGCCCAGAAAAAGCAGTGAAAGGAAAAAGCCCTACAGCATGACTGTTTGGAAAGTAAAAATAATTGAAGCTACTTAACATGGTGCAGGAGGGGTTCCAAAACTGAGACAGTCACTGAGGGGATCCTGCATGTATCCCCATTTGACTGACTGTACAACAAAATATTTCTCACCTTCATTCTCTTCTCCATCCTTTCTTGTTTTAACTTTTGTCTCTCCTTCTCCAGCTTTTTATTCTTGGCCAAGATGGTAGACTTATTTTGTGGAATCTTCTTGTTGAGCACTTTTGCCATGGCATCTGCCCAGCCTGCACTTGAGCCAGCTTTGGAGCTTGTTGCCTCTTTAGCCACATTGCCAGGGGCTGCCGTTTCATCTTCATCATCACCATCCAGGGCTTCACCTCCTGAAGAGTAGCTGTCTTCTGGAATTCCTGAGCTTAATTCAGAATCTAGGTGTTAAAAAAAAAAAAATGGAAACAAACAAACAAATGTATCAGGAGTTCTATCTCTAGTAAGGATCCATCACTAGCTTAATTTGTTCCATAGGCAAATATTATTGGAGTTCAGGGCCATGTACCGCTTGCTGTTACAATAAATTGCTCAAGCAGGCCTGACCCATAATTAATTTATTAGAAAGTATCCCGTTCAAGTGCTTGCTCATCTTGGTGATGATTTCAAGTGATTTCAGAGGTTAGAAAACAGGCAGCCTTGGAAATTTACTATTAGATTAATAAACATTTCTACATTAAGAGAGTCGAGTTTATGGAAAGGGAAAAAAAAAGTATTTTCCAGTTCAAAATTTATACTTTGCAAATGCAGATATAAACACAGGCATATACATGAATGTATGGATGTACATACTTATATAAGAGCTGCAACACTGACACCTAGTGTTACAATGGAATAGGTTGCCCAGAGAGGTAGTGAAGTCCCCGTCCCTGGAGGTGTTCAAGAAAAGTTGACATGGCACTGGGGGACATGGTTTAATGGCCATGGTGGTCTTAGGTTGAAGGTTGGACTCAATGATCTTAGAGGCCTCGTATAATCAAAACAATTCATGATTCCATGAAATGCAAACAGCCACATGAATTAACATAAGGGTGGGGGGGGCGGGGAGGGCATTTCTCACATGAAAGCAAAATCTGCTCAAAGAAAATAATACTAGCAAAACTGATTGAACATAGAGGGGAGACTGCTTTGTGAAATAAAGAATTAAGATATTTGTCAGCCCAATAGAAACCAGGGGCACAGAAATTTTCTGGTATAACTGCTCAAATTCTTGATATGCAAACAGAGTATCTCCCAATTCAATTTACTCACTCTATGCTCCCTACAAAATAGAAAAGGGCTTGAGAGCAGCCCTGAAGAAAAGACTTGGGGGTACTGATGGATGAGAAGCTCAATATAAGCAATTTGTATGCACTTGCAGCCCAGAAAGCCAATCACATCCTGGGCTGCATCAAGAGGAGCATAGCCAGCAGGTCGAGGGAGGTGATTCTCCCACTGTACTCCACTCTGGTGAGACCCCACCTGGAGTACTGCATCCAGTTCTGGAGCCCCTATTACAGGAAGGATCTGGATGTGATGGAGCATGTCCAGAGAAGGGCCACGAGGATGATCAGAGGGCTGGAGCTCCTCTCCTATGGAGACAGACTGAGAGAGTCAGGCTATTCGGTCTGGTGAAGAGAAGGCTCTGAGCAGACTTTATTGTGGCCTTCCAGTATCTTGAGGGGGCCTACAGGAAAGCTGGTGAAGGACTTTTTAGGATGTTGGGTAATGATAGGACTAAGGGGAATGGAGCAAAACTGGAAGTGGGTAGATTCAGACTGGATGTTAGGAGGAAGTTGTTCCCCGTGAGGGTGGTGAGACACTGGAACAGGTTGCCCAGAGAGGTGGTGGAAGCCTCATCCATGGAGGTTTTTAAGGCCAGGCGGGATGTGGATCTGAGCAATCTGATCTAGTATGAGGCATCCCTACCCATAGTTGCAGGGCTGGAAGTGGATGATCTTTGAGGTCCCCATCCAACACTGATAATTCTGTGAAAGTTAAAATACTGAAGTCTGGAATCAGGCAGGAGCAAGACAGAAGAGAACAGCGAACAAGACGGCAAATCAAATACACGAAAAACCTACTGCTTCCCTCATCAGTCTGTTCATTAACTAAAATGAAATGAGTTGCAAGTTTAGGGTGGGCTAAAACATGTTTGTTTTTTTTTCAGTGGACCCACTGTATCAATTAATCAAGAGCACTCAAGTGTCTGCCACTATTACCTATCATTCCACTAATAATTTGTTTCACCCAAAAGTTTTAAGTTAATTATGTTACACACAGCTTTTGAGACTACAAATCAAGTGTTGGACAGAACGAGGCTGGTTTCTGACACCTTCTCAGTCACACCAGCAAGTGGACAGTTCTCCACGCACTCTTGAGATACCAGCTGAGAGGCTTTCATCCACCTATCACACTCATCACACTACTTAAAGAATATTTTAAAATCACAGTGTTAAGTACTACTGAGACAGGCACTTTACTTTGTAAGCACTATTATATCCTGTGTACTACCTTTATCAACCAAATCATTAAGAGAATAAAGCCAGGACTGACTGCTTCCAAAAGGTATTTGCTGTAAAACCCTGGTGAAAGCTATTAATGATATTCATTACTAATCAACTGCCTATTTAATTACTTAAACACAAACACACACTGTTGCCAGACTAACTTTCTACTCTGCCTTCCCGTGTCTTTTGGAACCAGCGAAAAGCTCTCAACATAGACTAGAATAGAATAGACCAGGTTGGAAGAGACCTTCAAGATCATTGTGTCCAACCTATCAACCAATCCAACCCACCTAATCAACTAAACCATGGCACCAAGCACCCCATCAAGTCTCCTCCTGAACACCTCCAATGATGGTGACTCCACCACCTCCCTGGGCAGCCCATTCCAATGGGCAATCACTCTCTCTGTGTAGAACTTCTTCCTAACATCCAGCCTAAACCTCCCCTGGTGCAGCCTGAGACTGTGTCCTCTTGTTCTGGTGCTGGCTGCCTGGGAGAAGAGACCAACCTCCACCTGTCTACAACCTCCCTTCAGGTAGTTGTAGAGAGCAATAAGGTCACCACAAAGCAGTGGTGTTAACCTATTTAAAACAAACTAACACCCAGGTATGTTTAAAAGCATGGAGAGCATTTAGTTATAATCATGGAAAGCAGCAAAATTGTGTTTTTACATCACACATGTGGAAGAGAAATATTTACTGAACACTTGCTCATTATCTATACCCGTATGATTTTTACTACCACCAGCATGAACACAGCAAGGTGTCATGCTCCATGCAGGAAAAATTGCAGGTTTTTCCCAACAGTCCTTACTATAAATTGGAAAGTTAGAAGTGACAAATTTGTTCAGTACATTCAGATATTACTAAAGGCATTCCTTTTACATCAGTATGCCTCCATATCCTGTGAAAGAATGTCAAGCTTTCAGCACAAAGCCCTACCCACACTAGAACACTGATACATAGATTTAAAATGAGTAATTAACCTCCAGCTGCAAGTTTTTATACATGTGAAAAAGCTTACAGCTAGCAGAAGTCTAAACATGAATTCCACATACTACTTAGGACCAGCTCCACAGTTAGCCATAAAAATCAGAACAGACTTACAAAAAACCAAAAACTCCAAAAGCATCCATTCATCTCCTTTACATATTTTCTGCCAACAAAATAGAATAGTGATGAATAATATCAACAATATTTTGCTTTCAGCCATCACAGAAAGATGAACACAGCTTCAACAACCAGCCATGACTGGTTCTTTAGTACACTGAAGGATTTGACAATAGCATGAGATAAAGAGGAGGTATTCTGAAATAATTCAAACTGGATTAACTCTATCACAACTAGGACGTTGGGCTCTATTCTGAACCACAATGATTGAAGCCTAGCATAGGTTTAAAATATTTCTATATTAGTCCTGATTGAGAGTGTAAAATACATGTATACATCTCCATTCTTCCAAACTTGCTCGGTGATCTAGGTGTAGGCAATCATTCAGAAATGAGCTCTGAAAGAAGCTGCACACAAGGCTTCCCTTTAGGTTCACTTCTGATTCTCAAATCAAACAGAACCACTGTGAGCTACAGCTCCAAATGGTCACAAACTTGATTCCTCCCAAAGAAAACAATTTCCATATATAATATAATTAAGAAACGATCACAGCTAGTTAGGTATACCCCCAATACACTTAAAGAGGCAAAACTGAGGGAAGAACCATCTGTAAAGAATAGAGTACGAGTGTGTGTGTTTACACTCCGTGCTATCCTGGTGGATTAATGTAATTGGCCTATCGCACGGGCATCCTTCGAAGCTAGAAGCTGAGCCCCGGTCTCGTAAAGGCACAGGCAGAGACACTCAGCTCACAGCAACCCGGAGCTCGTCCAGCCCTGCTCAATCGCTCTCCGCTCCCCTCCAAGAAAGGCACATCCCAGAAACAAACGGCAGATGATGTTGTTTTCAGGTAAGCCCAGAAAACAAGCGAGTTGCTGCCGGTACACACACACACAGAGGCTAAGTAGAGAGAAACCAGAAGCCACAGCATAAGGACTAGGCAAGGAGCAGGCACCTCAGGGACCACAGAAGAGTCACCCACATGTAGCCCCGCAGGTAGAGCCCGCGGGTTCCCCGTGTCCCTCTGCCTCCACACCACCGGGAGAACTTCTGCAGCAGCTGGGCCACTGCCTTCGCTCCCGCCGCCCCGTGCCAACTGTTTCCAGTCCTCGGCCCAGGCCCTGGCACGGTAGAAGAAGGGGTCCGGGAGCACCGGCGGGCTTGGATAGGGCAGAGCGGAGCAGTTTATCAAGGCCGAAGGTGGCCTACAACGGAAACTGAGAAGACCCTAGAAGCCCGTCCGAGAAGAAAGAGACCCAAACCCCTTCCCGCTCCCGTTGGACAAGGAATGCCTGTTACCGCTGTCCGTTTCCTCGCCCACCGCAGCTTCACGTCCACGTGGGCCCTCCACGGCGGCCGCCATCTTTCCCAGGGTCCACCCAATATCGTCTTCCGGCCGGGCCCCCGCGCCGCGAATCTGCGTCCCAGCTCCAAAGGTTCCGGGAAGGCGAACGGCGCCGGGCCGGTGGTTTCCTGGGTAGGACGCGGGATGGAAGCGGCTGCAGCGTCGGCACTTGAAGAAACCTGATGGTGTTTTCGTTTGGTTTGGGTGTTTGGTTTGTTTGTTTGTTTGTTTGGGGCGGGGGAGGGTGGTTATGTTTTGATTTGTTTTTACAAAATAAACCAGGTTGGAAAAGACCTTTGAGATCACCGAGTCTAGCCTGTCATCCAACACCATCTAATCAACTAAACCATGGCACCAAGCACCCCATCCAGTCTCTTCTTAAACACCTCCAGTGATGGTGACTTCACCACCTACCTGGGCAGCACATTCCAATGGGCAATCACTCTCCCTATGAAGAACTTCTTCCTTACGTCCAGTCTAAACCTCCCTTGACGCAGCTTGAGACTGTGTCCTCTTGTTCTGGTGCCGGTTGCCTGGGAGAAGAGACCAACCCCCACCTGGTTATAACCTCCCTTCAGGTAGTTGTAGAGAGCAATAAGGTCTCCCCTGAGCCTCCTCTTCTCCAGGCTAAGCAACCCCAGCTCCCTCAGCCTCTCCTCATATAGCTGTGTTCCAAACCCCTTAACAACTTTGTTGCCCTTCTCTGGACACGTTCCAGCAACTCGACATCTTTCCTAAACTGAGGGGCCCAGAACTGGAGACAGTACTCAAGGTGTGGCCTAAACAATGCTGAGCACAGGACAGAATGACCTCCCTGCTCTTGCTGGCCACACTTAAAAACACTAAACTAAACAAACAAAAGTTAGTTATTAAGAGCTGCTGTTAGAAATTCTAACAAATATGCTGGTAAGCAGAAGCTCCAGGATATCATGGAGCTCTAAAGGTGCAGTACAAATTACCTTGGATGTTGATAAGTGTGTCTGTAGATTTAAGTATAGCTAGTAATGTATTTGAGAAGATTTGCCCAAAGTGCTTGGTGTCTGAGGTGATAATCATTAAGCATGATCATATGGATGGGACACCTTATGCATTTGCACATTCACTGACACCTTAAAGAACATGTGTACACAAATATGCATTTAAATAAGGAATAGTGGCTCATGTTGTAAATGAGGTGCAAGGTAATGCCATATCTAGATAATAATTAGCTCAGACTGGTGGCTTGATTTTGAGTATACTTTGTTGGTTTTATGTTGTTTTATCATACGGTGGTGCCTCAGGGAATAAAAAATGTGGCAGGAGAAAAATTTTACATGTAGAAATTTCTCAGTATTCTGCAAGTTTTAAACCCTTTAAAATGCCATCTCCTTCCTACACCCTGCATTTTTATATTCTATTTGTTGCTGCTCTGCACAGTCAATGACTTGCCTTTGTACTTCTGTCTTTCCTTGTTTTCCCTAATGATATGGGTGGCAGCCAAGAGAGCAAATTCCTTTTGCTACGTCAGTATCAGGTGGGTCAGCAGAGAGTGACAGAAATTATTACATGGTTGGGGAAAATGTTTCACAAGGAAAGATTATAAAGGCTAAATATATATGTCTTGGTTCAGAGCCAGCTAAGGACAAACAGTACTGGACTTATTGTTTCTATCATAAGCTGTCCTGCAGAACAGAGCTATGTGGAAAGAATTTCAATCTAATTCAGTGTTACAAACAAAGAAAAATCCCATGCTGAAAAATTTGGACCTCTGCTGTGATCTGCAGAATACAAAGAAAACCATAAACACCCTCATGATGTTTAATGAAGAGGCCCAAGCTTTATAGGAGACGTAACTCCTAACATTTTACACTGTAGGGCTCCAAGTTCTAGGGCGTTTGCCAATAATAAGCACTAACCATTTGGTAAAGTCTGCTATGCAATGATAAAGACACCATTTGCTTGGCACAATTCATCTCTGAATCACATTGCATCAGAAGGGGCACTGTTAGAAAAAGGTTATTAAACTGCATAGATGAAAAGCTCTTCCTGTATGCCAATTACAGTCCTCATTTCCTAGTACACACACCTGATTGAACATGTCTTGGTAGTACATGGAAATCTTCTGATTAGGTCCTGTAATGGGTTCCAGTAAACGTTGGGTCTGAAATTTCTTCCTTCAGACTGAGTTAACAAGTCACATCTCTGACAGCATACTTCCCTCCACAAGCATTCTCCCAAAGCATTACTCAGCAGATTTGTTTGCCAAACTTACTTTTGAGTGGCTGTCATTGTCTCCCATCACTCTGGCCTGAACATTTCTCTGTATTGAAATTGTGATCTGAGAAATGCTGGAGATAAAACCACCATACAACATTTTTCCAATCCAGACAAAGCAGCAGATACCTCCCAGTTTGTCAGTAGCATCTGAAGAGCAGCAGAGGCCAAGCTGGTGGGGGGGGGGGGTGTGCAGGTCTGCAGCAAAACCATAGCTAATGAGACAGTGCATGAAACTTTGATCTGTGGATGAAGCAGAGCCAATATCGGGGGGGGGGGGGGGGGGGGGGGGGGAGGGAGGAGGGAAAAGGATGGCACAAGAATTTGCAATCCTAACATTTTGTAATAAGCTTTTAAATGTGACAATTTTTTTTCTTCTTAAACTTTATGTATCATGTGATACTGTGACACTGTAACAATACCTGGATTGAGCATTGTAGCATCCCATCAGGCATTTCTGTGGCATTATCTTCACCCTTGAGCCCTTACTATTCCAAACGAACTGGTCTGCGTGTCTGTGTTCTCTTTTCCAGCTTTCCTCTATGACTGCTACCACCCTCTTCCTCTTCACTTTGTGAACAAATTGCCCTGACTCACATATATCCACTGAACAATTGTCCTTGTTGTTCCAATGAAGACTGAATCCCAAGCCACTGTAATGAAGTTCAAAATCTTTGCCACTTTTGTAGGTCATATTCACAGCCTGATTGCTGCACTAAAAAGATCAATAACACCAGGTAGAAGGTGAGCATGATAAAGCTCTCCAGTGCCCAAATATTTAAGCGTGGATTCTCATTTCCATTTGTTTGATTTAACTCTGGTTTTCCCCTGACTCCTCACAGTACTTTCAGATGAAAAAGAGAAGAGCAAGTTATGAGTAAATCACAGAATACTGTGCTGTCATGTAATAACTACTGCTCTAATCTTGGATTCAATAAAACTCATATAAACTGACATTTAATAAATCATAATAAAATGGTACCTGGTCCTCTGCAAAAGTTTTGTCTCATGGAAGTTCTAGTCCTGCTCCCAGCAAGGCCAGGTGGAAACGTCCCATTTCTTTCCATGGGAAGTCATTTGGCCTCGGAGCCTCCCAACCAACAGTGAACTAAATCTTAATACTTTTAAGAGAGAGAGACACAAAGGGGTAAATACAACATTTCCAAAACTTTATGCCTGTATTTATGAACATAAATGCAGTTTTCACATTTAGATGAGTACCTGTGCAACTGTTAGCTATATAAGCAACGAAAGCTATAGAAAAGCCAACAAGAACTCACGTGCATTCAAAAGAGGGGAGTTTAGTTCTGAGACTTGGAATTAAGGACTGAAAAAATCAGGCTAAAAATGAATTGTGAAATCTTGCCCATTGAATAGAGCAAGTTATCACATTGCATAGACATAGAGTAATGCTGGGTAATCTTTAATCTGTGTTTTCCTGACTTTTAAGTCCTTGAATTTGCAGCTGTCTCTGTTATTTGACACAATCTATCCTGCATATAGCTAAGCTAGTGATTATTATACACTAGCTTCAGAGCAATACCTTGGTGCCATTTGAAACACAGCTTCCTGGTTTAAGAGCTATCATACAATCACTGAATCATACAGTCTCTAAGGATTGGAAAGGACCTCCAGAGATCAAGTCCAACAATCCTGCAAAGCAGGACCACTTAGGGCAGGTCACACAGAAACATGTCTAGGTGAGTTTTGAATATCTCTAGAGAAGGACACTCTACAACCTCTCTGGGCAGCCTGCTTCAGTGCTCCATCACCCTCACAGTAAAAAGTTTTTTCCTCATATTGAGATGGAATTTCCCGTGATTGACTTTACAGCCATTGCCCCTGTACATATCACTGGGATCACTGAGAAGAGAGTGGCTCCATCCTCCTGATGGCCATCCTTCAGATATTTGTAGACATTGGTAAGGTCCTCTCTCAACCTTTCCTTTTCCAGACTAAACAGCCCCACATTGCTCAGTCTCTCCTCATAAGAGACATGCTCCAGTCCCTCATTCATCTTTGCAGCCCTACATTGAACTCTCTCTAGTAGTTCCCTGTCCCTCTTAAACTGGAACCCCATAACTGTACGCAGTATTCCAGATGTGGTCTAACTAGAGGTGAGTGGAGGGGGGAGGATTATTTCCCTTGACTAGCAGTACACGCTATTCTTAATGCACTCAAGTATACTATCTGCCTTCTTGGCCACCAGGGCACATTGCTGTCCCATGGATAACTTATCAACCAGGACTCCAAGGTCCTTATCTGTGGAGCTACTCTCCAGCAGGTCAACCCCTAACTTGTATATGTGTTTGATATTATTCCTCCCTAGGTGCAGAACTCTACACTTATCATTGTTGAACTTCATAAAGTTTTTCTTTGCCCAGCTGTCCAGTCTGTCCAGGTGTTACTGAATGGCAGCACAGATTTCTGGTGTGTCAGCCACTCCTCCCAGTTTTGTGTCATCAGCAGATTTGCTGGGGGCACACTCCGTCTCTTTATTTAGGTTGTTGAAGAATATGTTGGACAAGACTGGACCCAGCACTGACCCCTGGGGAACACCACTAAAAGAAGAAAAAATGAAAGAGAGACAAAAGGACTCAATGTACCTGGTAGCTAAATCTTACATTCCTCTCTATTTCTTTTTCACTAATTCAATTCATTCATGCAGGCTCAACAACCATCCCTTTTCCTAAATTTCATAGGAGTGAATTACCTGACCCAAACAAGTTCAAAACCTGAACTAGTAACTCAAATTTTATGAATTCTTGGCAGATTTCCTCCATTTTGTCACTATCTGAATCATAGGAGTCAGCTGGAGTTACAATGAATAAATGAGAAAAAGAGCTTGTGCCCTAAAATAAGGACACAATTTAGTGTCCTGAGTAGATTTTAAATATTTAAGGACTTTTTGAGGAGGCAGATGGGAGAACAAAACAGTCAATGAATATTTTATCTAAATCATTAAGGCTTTGGGCATTTCTTTTCCCATTCAAATTATTATCAGCCATATTCATCACACCTGATAATTTTGAAGAATGCTTAGTAATGGTTAGAAAAGATCAAACTTGCAAATGTTTAAAAACCCAGAAAAAATCAGGTATGTTTAGACAGTTGTTTCCTACTCTAGTGACTTAGTCTGCCTGTAGTAGAAAGTAATGCAAAGCTTTAATACCCCAAAAGTAATAACATCCAAAAGTGGCAGAAGTGCCAGAAGAGTGACTTAGCTTGTAGGCACTGAGGGTTATGCAGGGACAGTTCCTGTAAATTCTGACAATGAGAAGACAATTCTCTGAAGTGATTAATGAAAAGATGAGTCATTTGTTACTACCCAATAGTCTCAGGGAAGTTTATGTGCATGTTTAATCAAAAGATTTATCTATTTGTTACCTAAATATCTTAAAATTGTGCTTAATTATTACCTCATATTGTAAAAATCCTCCCAAATCTACTTTGTTAATTATTGTAACAGTCTTCACAAAACCAGGTGAAACTTCACTGCAGTGATTTCACATCAGCCATAAAAATCATTATAAAACAGAGATGCAGAAGGCTTAGCCAAAAATATTATAGCAGCTGCAAAGCAAAAACTTTATTGGGATAATTGAGGAGGATGAGATAATACCCTTGTACAATGGTGTAAGAGGTAGAGAAAGGTTTCATGTGGAACTAGCTTAAATTTTTCCTTATATAACTTATTTAACTATAAGACTGGGAGATTCTGTTTTTTAGCCCAAATTGACCTTTACTTTCAAATTTGTTTGCACAACATCAGCAACTGTATCTATTTTAACACTTCATTTAATGCCAGATTTTGATATATCTGCCTTCAAAAACACCGGATTGGTGTAAGCTACCTGATTCCAGGCAGTAAAAATAAATAAGTAAGTAAATAAATAATAGAATCTGACATGAAAAAAGTTTCCAAACCCCTATTCAGCTGTGAACTCTGAGAACATGGAACCTCTCCATCAGTACTTGTGCATGTGAAACAAATGCTTATTAAGCATGCCTGTAATTTCCTTGATGAAGCCTGAATACCTGAGGTTATGGGCATGTGAGCTCTTACTGGGATGTGCTACTTGCACCTGGGTTCTGAAGAAAACCCATGATTCTCATATCTGCATATCTTCTGTAAAATGATAAAGTTTTCATTTTTTTCCCTCCTAACAGCTGAGGCACAATGAGAATTGATTTCTAATTGGTCTTCTATTGTATTCTCAGATTTTCAAGTAATGACCTTTTTTTGAGGATTTAAAATTTGCTAGTAGTAAGGTCACAAGAACATTTTAAACATAAGAAACTAAACTTTGCATTCAGATGTTTTGCTGCAAAGTAATTTATTTCTAAAAATCAATTCCTCCCACTCCCTCCTCCTCACAGTAGAGATCATCTGCAAATAAGTGAATCCAACTAACACGCCTTCAGCTGAATAAGAACTTGGCTAACATCCATGGTTAAGACTTATTTAAACAGAGTGAGGTCTGTGAAAACTCTTACCATACCTGGAACATGTTTAGAGGGACCTAACTCTCCAGTGAGAAGGTGTTGTATAAGTTTGGAGTTGGAGAACTAAAGGAAAAGATGTAACTCTATCAAACAAGAAGGCTATACTGTTAGCGTGGGTTCTGGAGAGATTCACCATCCAATCTGTCCTCAGCAAGTTTTCTTTTCTACATATTCTTGCAGCAGGTACCCTCCCAGGTAACATTTGGACTATTTTTCAGAATATTTTTTGGAGCCTTTCATTTCTAATAAAAGACAAGTGGGTAAATTCCTGGTTGCCCTGAAGTCAGTAGCAGATTTCCCACTATGTTCAAGGAAAATAGGATTTCATACCATAGGTTTATTCCCTGTGCAAAACCATAGCAACTAATAACAAGTTGGGATTTTTTTTTTTTCGCCTGTAAACTTCTAGTGATTTGCCTTGGTGAAGGAATTGCTAATGGACAAACCTGCTACGGTAAAATTATGCTTTCAGCTTCTGAATGCTAGTGTTTACACTTGAATCACATTTTGTTTTTCTTCTCTAGTCCCAACAGTAATTATTATTGCAAATGAAATCCCTGAATTCACTGAGCAGTTTTCCTGTAAATGAAGTTACTGACTGGAACAAGGGACTTGACTGAACCTGCATAGCTGTTTGTCATGGTTTGTTGAGTGAAAGGTGTTTCAGTCTGCTTTTCTCAGGCCCATCTTCTATAGGTTAATCTTTTCTACCTTTACCCTCTCTGCAAATAACAACCCAGCACAACAGTGTGGGTGTCTCTGGGCATGATGCCCTTGACTTCTGTAAAACCTTCAATTTCAGGGTTGTGTCATCTTTTGGTCTTTTGGCCCTGTGGCCTAAGGTTTCATCTGAGCTTCATCACCACATTATTTATGAAGTATCTGAGAAAAGAATAACTTCATAGAGGACCTGGATTGCTTGATTTAGTGTCATGTTCTTTTGTTGCAATGAATTTGGATGTTTGGAAATAAGCTTTACTTTTAATTTAGAAATCAGCTAGTTCAGTAATTATTCTTGGTTTTGTTTTCAGAGTGAGTCCTATTGAGTAAATGTCCAGTCTTTGCTCTGTAGGGAATGAGCCTCCCCATGCTGGAAGGATCTTCATTTGCTTTGTGGGAATGTGGTTGCCAGGGAGCATCGTGGTGGCAGAAGGAAAACCAACTTCTATTTCAGTGTCACAACTCTCTCAACCTGATTTTTCAGGAAAGAAGATCAAAAATTCTAGGGAAAGTCAAAGCCCAAGTGTTTTAGTACTTTTAGTATTTTTTTCAGGGAAGACCTTATTGATG
The DNA here is from genome assembly GCF_014839835.1 of Dryobates pubescens. Lineage (NCBI taxonomy): Eukaryota > Metazoa > Chordata > Aves > Piciformes > Picidae > Dryobates > Dryobates pubescens. Next base: position 11,729,952 of record NC_071613.1, on the reverse strand, counting down.
TCTACAGCTACCTGAAGAGAGGTTCTAGACAGGTGGGGGCTGGTCTCTTCTCCCAGGCAACCAGCACCAGAACAAGAGGACATAGCCTCAAGCTGTGCCAGAGGAGGTTTAGGCTGGATGTTAGGAAGAAATTCTTCATAGAAAAAGTAATTGCCCATTGGAATGTGCTGCCCAGGGAGATGGTGGAGTCACCATCACTGGAGGTGTTTAGGAGGAGACTGGATGGGGTGCTTGGTGCCATGGTTTAGTTGATCAGATGGTGTTGGATGATTGGTTGGACATGATGATCTCAAAGGTCTCTTCCAACCTGGTTTATTCTATTCTATTCTGTTCTATAGCAATAAAAGAAACATACCCACATCAGTCTGAGAAGATGAATGTAGATCCCCCACACATCTGTGAGCTTCTGATGAAGCTCTGTGGAAGCCCTTTTTGCAGTTAGAAGAAACTGTTTCTGTTTATCCTTAATAGAAATCCATTGCATGTAGCTATGTAATGGAATGTCTTATTTTTTATTTGCATCTGTTAGCTTTTTATTGCAAATAGGGCTCTAAATCTTGCTTTAGAAATGAGTATTGCACTATATGTCAGTGCATGTGCAAAGGAAGCCATTAATAATGTTCGTTATGAAAACCTGATCATGAGTGTTTTTAGTCCATTAGCCATTCAGTTTTATTTATGTCCTCTTTCAGGAAGAATTGGAAAGATGAAGTTTGGAAAAAGACCCACATATGAGGTCATAAAATGCTGTCATTCAGGATGCCAGAAAATTCTTTTCTTTCTTCAAGGTTTTCAGTAACCTTTAGAAAGAAGAATGTCTGCTCCTTCGCCAAGCTATTGCTTTGCCATCATTAAATTGCTGTGCTTTTAGGAAACAAATCTGGTGAACCACACAGAAGTAATCTGCTAATTTCACAAAATTAGGATATATCATACTTCCCTGTGCTGTTTAAACATAGTGCAAGTGGTAGCACTTAGGGAATCTTAGTCCCTTCCCCTTGAGGAGGACATGACATAAGTTTACTCTCGAGCATTTGTCCTGACAGCCAAAATGCTTAGTGCTCCAATCTTTTCTAGAATAAAAAACTTTTAAGATAAAATACTGAGAAAAAATGTGAAGGCAAATTCCCATCTTCACAGATTTAGTGCAACTGAATTACATTTGGTTTAGGTACTACTGAAATAAAGTTAAACCCTACCTCCAAAGTGTCCCTTGGTCCTATTTTGCAAAAGACACACCAAGAACAAAATCTTGCACTAAAAAAAAACTCATATTATGAGCGGGTGAAATCATATTCAAAAAGGAAAATACTTTATCTCTCTCAAACAACAACTTGATTTCAACCCCCACCCCCCTGCTCTTTTATATATATATATATATATATATATATATATATATATATATATATATATATAAAAATACTGTGGGATTTGCATGATGTATAAAACTGATTGTAGATGCATTTTTATCTGAAAATTAAACCACATCATACCACTGTGCTTGGAGAAAGAAAGAAAGAAAAAGAAGTGGTCTCTTCCAACCTGGTTTATTCTATTCTATTCTATTCTATTCTATTCTATTCTATTCTATTCTATTCTATTCTATTCTATTCTATTCTATTCTATTCATTTGTTTTACAACTTCCTTGGAATGTAGTTACTGTCAGCTCCTGAGATTTCTTGTGTATGTTTACTGTTTTAATGTATCCCTGAAGCTATGACTTGATCCTGTTGCATTTAGAAGTTGTGAGTTTGGGGATTTGAAATGTCAGCAGAGGGGCTGCTCTCGATGCATCACTGCTGCCGTAGGTAGCGGTGGCTGTGGCAGCCGCTTTCAGGAGCTGCTGTTGTTCATATTTCACCAAAGCCTCAGGAAAAGAGGCTGTGTGAGAAATAGGGCAGTAGAGAAAAGAAACGGTCCTGGCCAATCTGTCTTCATCTTTGGCTAACATAGTAAGAGGCAAGTTGATCATGTATAATACAAATTATTTTGTGATGTACAGGGAGACCTTTTTTTTGCCTATGATTCACATAAAAGTGCAGTGGTTAATCTGATGCAATAATTTGGCATTTGGTGTTACTCGATTGCCTGACGCTGGAAGGCTGAAGTGTTTCTCGCATGAGGGGCAGGTCGCTAACATGTGAATTAATTTCTGCAGGAGACAATATGGATGCAATGTTTTTAAAGCTTCATTTAGATTCAAATTAATGTGAAGGCAGGCTCCTTGAGTCACCTAGTCTTTCTCGGTGGAATCATTTCTAATTGAATGTTAAGATCAAAGTTTAAGTTTATAAGAAAGAAAAACAAGTGCAGATAAATAGTTATTATCTGACACCCTTATGAAAATTCATGACCTGCCGCTTATCAGAGACCTTTTAAGAATTCTAATTGTGAAGTATGCATAACTATTAAATGGCTAGAGTGCTTCAGTCTCTTGATAAGAAGCGAGTTAAATAATTGTCCTGTTTAACTTGTGCTTGTTAACCTTTAAGGTCAACTAGTTTGAACATACGTTTAATGAAATCCTGGAGCCAGAATTTATGATACTGCTGCTGAATGTTAAATTGGACAATTTACATAAGCAGGACATTAACCTTCTGAGCACTAAATAGCATTTTAGCACTTAGCCGCTGGGGACAATAAGGGACATGTTCTATATATTTGTGATTAGCTTGCCTGGAAACTCTCATGATGACCAATTGGCCTACCAAGTTTAGCAGCATAATTAAATGAATGGACTCAGCCTAAGTAAATTATCAGTGCTGTGTACAGTATATCATTATAGTCCTAAGGAAAAAAAAATAATAGAAAGATATGAATAATTTAATATTACATTACTAATTTATCAGTGCTAAGTGACTGTGAGGAGGCTCTTTGTAATTCGTTGTTTTAAATTTGATATTTGATTTACTGCTGGTGTGATTAAACTTGAACCTACTTCATTTCTTTATCAGAAATTTATGGTAACAGCAGACGTTTCTCTCAGGGTAATGGATGTTTTTTTCATTTTCTTCTGCTTTGATGGTAGTAGCAAATACAAAGTATTACGTATTGCCAAACTTGTAATTAAGCAATTCATTATAACAAGGCATGTGTGTCATCTTCTGGCTGGCAGATCCTGCACCAGATAAGGGCAGCGGACCTGGAGTTGTCAGTGGTCGGAGCTGAAGGAGCAGCGTGACAGCAGCAATAGCATCTTAGGGCATGCTTTTCTCCCCAAGATGTAAGATGGAGCAGAGAATCACAGAATCACCAAGGTTGGAAGAGACCTCAAAGATCATCAAGTCCTACCCGTCACCACAGACCTCATGACTAAATCATGGCACCAACTGCCACGTCCAATCCCCTCTTGAATACCTCCAGGGATGGTGACTCCACCACCTCCCTGGGCAGCACATTCCAACAGCTAACGACTCTCTCCATGAAGAACTTTCTTCTCTCCTTGAGCCCAAACCTCCCCTGGCACATCTTGAGACTGTGTCCTCTTGTTCTGGTGCTGGTTGCCTGGGAGAAGAGACCAACCCCCTCCTGGCTACAATCACCCATCAGGTAGTTGTGGACAGCAATAAGGTCTCCCCTGAGCCTCTTCTTCTCTGGGCTAAACAATCCCAGCTTCCTCAGCCTCTCATAGGGAGAGGCTGTGCTCTGCACAGCCAGCTATTCTCTTGGGGCAAGACGAAGACATGTAATGCCAGCAAGCAATGTGCATTTTTCAGGGTAGACACCGTACTTTTTAGGGCAATCACAATTTATTCTGGGGTGGTGCCTCTTGTCTGTCTTGTGTTAGGTGCTGCACAAATATAAATAAGGATAAGTTCTGAAGGTCGAGTTAGGACCTGAGCCATTTCCCAAGGTGGATGCCTAGGAAGCAGTGGATTGCTTTTGTTCAGGTGCTTGCATTAACTATGAGATCCCTTCACATAGGGGTTACCGACAGTTGTGGCTCCACAGGTGCCCAGGCCCACACTTGCAGGCAGGAACCGTACTGGTGGGCAGAGACCTCATGGGCCAATGCTGCACCTCTCTCTCAACTCAGCACTTCTGTCCAAGTGGTTACCCTTGGTTAGTGGAGACAGGGAGGCAGATTTGTGTTTGTGAATCTGGAGCCAAACAGGAGAAGATGGAGCTGACTGCCATTTCTGACAGCTGTCTGTATGGTCTGCAGACTAGGAAAGTGCAGTATTTGCAAATATTACAAAGGCATTGCCCCTGGTAGAGTGACTTAGGGGACTCTTCACTGAATAAGAGAATCAGAGGAGGCTCAGGGGAAACCTTATTGCTCTCTACAACTACCTGAAAGGTGGTTGTAGCTAGGAGGGGGTTGGTCTCGTCTCCCAGACAACCAGCACCAGAACAAGAGGACACAGTCTCAATCTGTGCCAGGGGAAGTTTAGGCTCAAGGTGAGGAGAAAGATCTTCACTAAGAGAGTTGTTAGCCATTGGAATGAGCTGCCCAGGGAGGTGGTGGAGTCGTCGTCCCTGGAGGTGTTCAAGAGGGGATTGGATGTGGCACTTGGTGCCATGGTCTACTAGTCATGAGATCTTGGGTGACAGGTTGGACTTGATCTTTGAGGTCTTTTCCAACCTTGTTGATTTTATGATTCTATGATAAAATCTTAAAGCCACCATTATACTTATTAATATGCCTCATCATATCATCCTGAGGATTGTTTAAGGTGTCAGCTGGAAACATTTGGTAGCCCTAAGGACCAATTAAGAAGCCAGTTTGCCATATAGAGAAACCTGAGGGACCCAAATTCAGGGCCTTGCCATGGCAGAGAAGTTCTTGTAATGTTGGGCAAGGCAGTAAGTTTGATTGCATGTGATGGGTTGAAATTGCTCCCCAAAACAAAATTGCCAGGTATCAGCCTAAAAATACCACAGCTTCTAAGCCCAAGTCCTACCATACATAAAATATAGATAATAGTGTTAACTGTTCTTCAAATGATTCTCTGAGGACATAAATGCACTGTTACTGTGAGCTACTCTGGTACTGCAGAAACAAAAGCTGTATGAATAATTTCACTTTCCAGTAAGTAGTAAAACTCAATGGAAAAGAAAAAATACAACAAACCAAAACACAAAAAAACCCCAAAACTTCACTTTCTGATAAAGAGATTTCAGCCTACTGCATAATAAATACACTTACATCTGAGTTGAGGAAAAAAGAAAGAGAGACAAAGTCATGCACCAGTCCTTTTTAGCCCCAGAGACTCAAACTGTTAAAAAAGATACATTATCAGTACTGCATGCATCTATTTTTCTACTCCATTTTTTGTGGCATCAGTGCTTTCAATCAGACATCACTGGGATTACAAGGTACAGGGGTCTTCAGAAACAATTTTAAATGAGCTCTTCTATATATGACAATCGCCCTTCCCCTCCCCTGTTCCTCCTGGATATTAGTCATTTGAGACATGTCTCTACACATTTTCAAAACAGTGTTACAAATGCAGTCAAAGTTCTTGCTGTAAAGGAGAGCAGAGCCTGTACACATCACCAACCCTGCAGCTGTTTAGAAAGGAGAGTTGCAAGAGGGAGGCAAGAAGGGAGAGCTTACAGAGGACAGAGAGGTTTGAGGAAAGTGCCTGCTACCACCAGATCTTCAGGGGTTTTATTCTTGTAGGATGGTTTTCATGGTAGATGTGAAGGGACCAGAATGTAGGTTACTATACACTCAAGTTATCCTTAATATTGTGTCTGTGATGTACTATGGATCTGCTGTTGTACAGAGCTAGGGGTGTCATTGTTTAAGTGACAGGGCGGTGAGAGGGGGACACTGGGCACAAGAAAAGGGCAGTTACATTACTCCTCTGATGCTGCCCCTTTAGCCCTTTATATTATATTTATTATATTTATTTTTACCGGTCTGAAATGCTGAGGAGAGTGGTGAGGGCTGTTAACTGCTATTAAAACTAGGATTTTTAATTCTGTGATCACAGACAATAGGATTACACTGGTGAGGTTATGTCTTGCTTGAATTAGGAACAGATGAAAGAAGTGGTGCATTCAGATAGTACAGCCAGTACAGATGGAAAAAATTAAGGTGATGGTAGCCCACACATAGCAGCAGACTAGCACAAATCTAAAAAGGAACAGATGGATCTCTTGAAAGACTCAGTGGTTATTTATCACTTGACCTCATCAGCTTTACTCATAGCAAGATTAATTTGCGCCTCTTTTGTTTCTCCTCTTTTCACATTGTTCAAATTCAATGTAATCGGACAGCTATGTGGTTTCAGGCTCTGATTTCCATCCAGGTGAATTTGGCCTTTCAGTTTTTCTCTTTTGGTAAACCTACAAGATCTGTTCTTTTTCTGCCCTCAACCGCAGTCATATTTTAGGATGCTTATCTTGTTTCCGCTCTATTGGAAACTTTGGTTTCTTGTTCAGCTGTCTTTTTGAATTCCCTCCATCAGGGAAAAATTTAGTTCTGCTGAATCAGACCGTCCCTCTTAGGGAAGTAAACTCACACGTTGCACTGGGTGATACTTAGGAGGAATAGAACAAGTACCACTCCCTGCCCCCACTGAATATACAACTTGATTAAATAGAAAGACAAACTTTTCCTTTAGAGGATCACTTACCATAAGCCTTGGTGCAGGCTGTTATCCTTAATCCTTAAGCTGTTTGCAAGTATTTCACTTTTCTAGTTTTAAAAATGCAGCAGGTAGATCAGGAGAGTGCATCAGGAAAGAGAGACTTTTCATCACACCTTTAAAATTGCCTACACTAACTGATACCTACAGGAAGCTGTACATTTAAAGTTACTGGCATTGCTTTGTCTTCACTTTCATATGAATTTTAATCCTCCTGTTTAATGATACCATCCCCTCCTTAAATATCCCTCAGCTTCTATTTCAGCATGCTAATGGCATTGTGTATGGAAAAAAACTAATATACATGAAGAGTGGTTTTGTGTTACTGGAAGTCATGGAGTGTCTCTGCATGCTTCTCTCTTCCACTTTCGTTTTGTGCTTAGGAAAATGTTGCATTTACTATTGCTTATTAACAGCTGTGTGGAAATATATGTTTTAAACAAGGCTGAAGAAAAGAGTCTAGTCCTAAAGAACTTGATGTAGCAATCTCACAGGCTGCTTGAAGGGATATAAAATTTCTTTGGACTTGGCTGTAGCTGTAAGATTTTCCCACAACTGTTATCTTGTAAGAAAAAAAGACATTTCTCTGGCATGTTTTCTGTATAGACACTTGTAAATATATCCCCTTCTGTTGCTTTGGTAAGTCAATCACACTAACAGGTACCAGTTATTCAGTGACTGCCTTGGGCTAAATAGAGCAAGTGACAAAAACACTTTTAGGTTGTCATGTGTTAATGTAAAAAGCCCCTAGACCCCAATGCTTATTCATCTTCATCTAGTTGACTAATGCTTTTCCCATGTTGTTACATGTTGGTAAATTAAAGAAGTCTTACAGACAGTTCTGTCAACAGTTTACTGAAATGTACCTCATTAGTGAGGCTGAGCTGTCACATGAGTGTAATTTAATTCTATTGAATTATCACTCAAAAAAAATGCTTGAATACCAGGTCTTTATACAGTGAGAAGGAAGATTTTCTAGGAATACTGTCACACTGTAAATTGATTAGACATGAAGCATGCAAAGGAAAAATCCCAGAGTTTTGGGGTTTTTTATGTACTTGATGTAAGACTTGTGACAGCTCTTTCAGTGCATCTTGTGTTTCATAGAACTGCAGAGAGTCAGGTGCAAGTCTTGAGCATTTCTCATATCCGTAACAAAGTTGGGAGGCTGAGTGCCATGCTTAACATGGAACATAACTTTTTTTTCACCTAAACAGAAAGGTGGAAAAGTTCAAGTGGTAATGGGTACAAGTTACTCCTGGGGAGATTCTAATTGGACACCAGAAGAAAATTTGTCACCATGAGAACAGTTAGACATTGAAATAATCTCCCAAGGGAAGTAGTGGATTCCCCTACATTGGACAGTTTTAAGACTCAGCTTGACCAGGTGCTGGACCATCTCATTTAAACTACACTATTACCTATAAAGGTTGGGATCTCTTCCAACCTGGGGTTCTGTGATTCTGTGAATACTGGGCATTTTGAAGTCTTTGGAATCAATTCTGTATTGTTTGACCAAAGCATGCATGATTTAATCTATGACATGTAGGCTCTTTACAGTGAGTAGACAGAACATTGGAGCAGGCTGCCCAAAGAGGTTGTGGAGTCTCCTTCTCTGCAGTCTTTCAAAACACACTTGGATGCATTCCTGTGCAGCCTGCCCTAGGTGACCCTGCTTTGGTAGAGGGGTTGGACTTGATAATCTCTGGAGGTCCCTTCCAGCCCCTAACATGCTGTGATCCTGTGATTCTGTGATCTGCTTGTGTATGTCTATGTGGGTGCCTGGGGTCTTTAGGCACATTCTTTTCCTACTGAAATCAGAGAAATAGTCTCCATCTGCAGACTGAGCATGACATGCTTGGCAAAACTGAAAAATAGCATTTGTCTGAAAAATCTGTTTATTGAAAAAGAGCACTTCCTTGACTTAGCATTTTAATAGTGCTTTTGTTAGAATTAATTTGAGAGGACTTAGGGAAATAATTTCAAACTGGAATGAGAGACAAAGATAAAATCTGCCCAACAATGGACTTTCTTTGGCCATGATGGATCATAGTTCAGAGGCCAGCTACTCTTCCTACACCCTACCTATATTTTCAAAACACTAGATGATCAGATTCATAGCAGAAGCTGCAAACAATCACAAGACCATTCACAAGAATGGTCTTTAAATCTTACACAATAGGATAACGGTTTCTCGTTCACCTTAGCAGTCACTCCCAACCAAAGAAGCGGTGTGATGGATGAAGTGTGGCATCTGCATCTCAGTCCACTACTGACAAAGAGAGAGGAGAATCAGACTGCTGTCCCAGCAACATACCTTGCTGAAGAATGTTCCGCAAGACTTCTGCTATGGTGGGGGAAAGCTTACCTACGCACAGTCCTCTCCCTGCTGAAGGTCACCAGGGTGTCTCTGTGGAGCACATCCTCCGTGCTTGGGGCCAGCCCTACTGAGTTTTCTCTCCTGGTAGCTCTGCTGGCTTTACATATTTAATGAGATTTTATGGTTTTAGGCATTGTAAATTATATTCACTTTCTCAGACCTCTAAGACCTTCCTCCACCTACCCTCCCTTACCTGTCAAGTTTCACTGGGTATGCTTTAAATTCTAGAGAGGAGAATACTGACTTTGCATAACATAAATGAAAGAGCTGGAAAGCATTACATTTTCATACAAATTACATGAAACCCCCAAGTTTCTGTCCTTGAGGGGAGGCAGCAAAGCAGTAAGTGTGCAGAGAAACAACAGCTTTGGGTTTTTGGGGTTTTGTAGGCAGGGAATAACGTTTCATGTACTTCTTGTAAGGAAAGGAAAGCTCCTATTCTTTGCACATAGCAGTTGCTAGGCAAAGCTGGATTTTACTTAGTCTTTTAAAACTAAGAATCTTTGCTGTAATCCTGTGTGGGGAAAGTAGTACATGGCTGTGGGAAGTTTATATAAAAAAGTGAAATTGCAGCAATTTCTTTTTTGGACACCTACACCTGTAATGTATTCCTCAGTGGAGCAAGCACTCCCTTTCACTGAGCATATCAAACTTTTCTTCTGAAACATAGGCAGCTACAAGCAAAGCAATTTCCCTGATGAAAATGCAGTGTTGCATCTTGTGCATCTGACTGAACACATTTAGCTGAGCTCAATAGACTACTGTGGAGAATGTGTAACCTGTATGGAAAGGTTTCCTTTTCAGAGTTACTGTTTTGGAGGTAGACATATTAAGACTAGTAGTGGGTTTATCAACAGAAAAGGAATCACTCCTTGCCACTCCTAAGACTTTATCACCACAAAGGCAGTCAACTTTGGTCTTTCATTCTTCTGTAAGAGGCAACTGTCTGATCAAAGTATACCTAATGATTTGAAACACCTGCTTTAAGTGATTTCTTTACCTTTCTGAATGCTAAACAAGAAATAAAACAAAAGGAGCACCTGCTTTCTGACATAGGCCAAGGTATGTGCTGAAAGAAAGTGTATTACTCCTCTGTCTCAGGTCATGTTGATTACTTTGGGTTCAGGAACAATTTGTACACATAATTCTGAATTCATACACAGTATAGCAGGAAAAGTAACATGAAGTTAAGTACGGATCCTGTTGGACCATAGATAGGAATTATGCAGCTGGTTTATGTTAGGACCTGAAATAGTTCTCAGTAGAGATTCTTCACCCAGTTTGAAGAGGAAAAGGTAGGGCTTTTTTTTGGCTTAAATGGAGTTTAAATGGTAATTCCTTAACTCATAGAAGCTGCTGTGGCCACCAGGGCCTGAAGTTCTGAAGTTCAGGTTCATATGAACAAGATGCTCTTTTTTTTTTTTTTTCAGGTGGCTTTGGTAAAACATGAAATTTTGGGATATTTGGTGGTTTGATGATTTTTGGTTGGTTGGTTGAGTGTTTTTGTGATGTTCATTCCATGCTCATGAAAGCAAAAAGCTCAATAATACAATGCTTTCTTAGTTTTGTTTTAATTCTACCAGGAGCATTACATGCTGTAACTATGTAGAACTCCAAACCAGTAGTTATCTTCCCAGCTTGGAACTAGCAGTAACCATCTTTCTACCTCTGGCCATAAAACGATTCTCTAAAGGAAACCCAAAAGAATTACATAACAGCTTGTCAAAATGTACCTAGAAAAGCCCAGAAACTGAAAGCCATTAAGCCTCAGTGTTAGTTTCAGAGCTCAAGTGAAGTGCAAAATCATGTGCCTGTTTCTGAAGTGTCTTTTCATGACTTTTCTTTGAACACTTCAAATCATGAAAGGTAATGCTGATCTAATAGTGTGACTTCACATTGTTTGAAAAGTATCTTAGAGTTTTATTAGTCAAACCTGGTGTTTCTTTCTGTTAGGAGAGGAGTCTTCATTGTCTACTTTTTCATTACAGTTCTGTGTATATTTTTTTAAGGACCTAAATAAAGAATAAAACTACATGTGTAGTTTTGATGGACTTCCCTCTTATAAGTAGTTATATCAAGATATAGTGGTTTTTACCAGTTCAGAAACTTTCTGCTTTCTAATGAAAAAGCATGATCAAATGTAAGTATGATAAATGCTGTGAGAGTGGGAAAGGAATCTACTAGCCATAGAAAATGAGGTAGGAAAGCAGATACTCCTCTGCATCTGATGGGATACCAGTCTCTGGGTTTCAAAGAATCTTTTCAGTTTGGTGTTTTGTGGTGGGGATTTTTCGTTCTTGTTGGTTTGTTGGAGTTTTGTTTTTGTGACCATTTGACGCTGTGCCTTTAAGGAAGGGGCACACTGGCAAAATGTTTATAAAATATTTTGGTAGTCTAAACGAATTTCATTGGCCAAGGAGGTGGGAGGTGAGATTGGACCCAGGGGAGCTGGGAACTTTCTCTCAGTCTTCCTTCCTTCGCTGTCCCTCTCGGCTGGATCTGCTTCTGGGATTCTGGCCAACTAAGATAAGATACTAACTCCCTGTGCCAGGCCTTTCTTCCTTTCCTGCCCTGTTAACCGTCCACATCTCTTTTCTACCTCTTTTGGGGGAGAAGGGAAGTAGGGGGGTGAAGGGGGCACAGGGGGAAGCCCCCTCTGTGGGGGGCTCTGGTTTCTGGTTGAGTTCATTTGCTGTATATTCCTGTATATATTGTAAAATACCTGTATTTGTTGTCTTACATATAATCTGTTTCCTTGTAAAATATACTCTCATTTCTCCGACTGGGTTTAGCCGTGGTCTCTTTCTCAGTGGGGGAGGGAAAGCAGAGCCTTTCCTTTCAAACCACTACACTCTTGTCTTGGTTTGTCGGTTATTTGTTTGTTGGTTTGGTTTGTGTGTTGTTATGTTTTAATGTTTATGTTTTCTGGAGGTAAAGTTGGAATCCTTCTCAGTGATTAGACACACAGTACTTTCACGGGTAATTCCCAGATTTACTTCATTTCCTTTCACCGTATACCACTCAATGCACTCAGTAAATTATTGAAGTACTGTGATTTTTAGTATGTTCCTAGAATATTTTGAACAGGAAAAAAATATCTTATACAAAATCCTTGTTGAAAGTCCAAACTTCAGTGCCTACAGCTCTAGTGTAGTTGATCTATTTTCTGTTTCCAGTTACAGTAATGAAAAACTACCTTTTAAATTCAATCATTTTACTCCTCGTAGAAAGTCCATTGAAGTCAAAGGAAAGAAATTTTGCATCAAATTTGTCTATGGGAGCATCTTATCTTCCTTTTGTTAATTTTAAAGCGTTATGTATCTGATCATTGCTGACACAATGTTATTAGTGTCCTTTCTCACACAAATAGTTTGTCAGCTCTCAATCATGGGATGAGCTTTTGAGATACAGGGCTTTGGGGGTTTTAGTTTGGGAGGGTGCTTAATATATTATTAGAAATGTGCTTCTGAATATCTGAAATGCCTACAGTTGAGCACAGTGTGCTTTATTTCCATCTCCACTTCATACTTGCTACACCTTTTTAGATAACTTGGAGCTAAAGTATAAGGTGTAGGCCCAAAGTCCATTGTTTGTATTAATCCAGTGTCTCCCATAGCTTGTGCTGATGCTGGAAAACTAGAAGTCTTGTTTTATGTGTATCTTTCAGCTGCAGGGGTGCTGGAGAGTTGTGGGGTTTTGTTTCAATGGCACCAAATTACACCAGGGGATTTTTAGGTTAGACATTAGAAAAAATTTCTATACTGGAAGGGTTATCAAAGACTGGAAGAGGCTGCCCAGGGAACTGGTTGAACCACCATCCCTGGATGTATTTAAAAGCCATCTAGATATGATGCTCAAGGGTATGCAGTGGCCCTGGTAGTTAGATAGCAGTTGGACTTGAATGATCATAAAGGTTTTTTCCAACCATAGTGAATCTGTGTGATGCTGTGTAAATTCTAGTTTAAGACATCATGTGATGATGTCAAAAGGTTTGCTCTTGTTTAAGAGGACCATCCTGTTCCCAGTCACAGTTTTGCTCCCTTAAGCCAGCTCTGGGGGTTGTCAGATCATATGGTGTGCCAGCTCAGCTCACTGTGCAACCAGAAGACTTTCTCCTTGCCAAGCTAGTTGTTCATTGGTGTGATGAGTTGATTCTGTAAGGTATTGGGATGTGTAGAACCACATGCTTGGGAGAAAGGAAAAGGCTTTATTTCATTGCAACAAGTGACTGTATCAGCTTAGTTGTTAATATAGCACCCTTAATACAGTAACTTTAGCATCCAGCTGGAGTTGACTGTAACTGAGATATTTGAATAAATTGGATGAAACATGAACATCACTGCAAGAAGTCAAAGTTTTCCCATTTTCTTTCATGAAATCAGGCTTTTACCCAAGTACCTGCTTGGCAATATTGCTGGAGGTCCATTTCTGACCTATATTCACATTACCTAGTCTTGCTGGGCACTGTAAAGAGGCACAAAAAGGCTAGCAATTTGTATTTGAGTATAGAGTTAGACATAGCCATATAATCCCCTGGAAAGCTCTTCTGTAGTATTGAAGGAGTGAAAAATCTGCATACTTCCAAATCAGAAGGAAAAAGAGAGAGGGTGTTGCCTGAACCTTCTTCATTCAGTAGTTCACCTACAACACAGAGGCACAGGAAAATAATACACTGCAATACCATCCCATGATATTAAGATTATAGCTTTTCCCCTGTGAAAAAGCAGACACTGAATAGCTGGGCATAGAAGTGTAACGTAACAAAAGGGATAGTCATTATTCACAAAGAAAAATGAGAATATGAAAGCTGGTATGCCTAGGAATTTTTGCAGAGGGTAAGCATGCTCCCAGAGCAGGCACATGCATGACTGGAAGAGGGCATTTGCATTTTAAGACAGGTCTGTTGCTTGTTTTTTCCTCTGGTTTCAAGTAACAATAGCTTGCAGAATTAGGTGATTTGAAAGGGAAGGTTTTACTTCCAAGAAAGAGAAACAAAACAAGGCAAACCAGAACCCAAGAAAACAACAGAAAACAAAAGCCTCCATGGGAAGAATAAGTGTGTTGGAAAGTATGATTAAAGTGGATTGCAATGAAAAAGGAATCTAGGAAGACTAATTTTTGTTGCTGTTATTCTGACATGCTTGCAGCTCTAGTACTTGAGAAAAAATCCTTGACCTGTTGTCTTTTCCATGATCTTGCTTAAAGACAAACTTTGAGAGATTCCTTTTCCCCGACTTCTCACAAAAGGGCATTGTAAGAGTCATCACCCTAGTGATAAACCATCTCTTCAAGCAACCTGTCTCCTAGGTATGAGAAGAAATAGCTTCTGAAGATCTCAGTTCTTGGTACATGCTTTTGTTTCCCTGTAATGCAACAGGGAAGTCATACTGAAATTGTAGTATTTCACAGGCTCCCCGGTTGTCTTTAAGAACTGCCCAAGAACAGATAGCCTCTTTGTTGTTTTGTTTTTTTTCTCTTGACCTGCCTGCTACAATGACTTCTAGAAGTATTTCTGTGATAATCTTCTCTGGCAAGGGTATTGTCTGTGCTTCAAGTTATAAATATGCTACATGTTGCCTTCTTTTAGCTGTCAGGTCAGCATTTCTGAAGTTTTATCTCATATTGTGTGTTAGGTGCTGCAAGCACCAAATGAGATGCAAAGCACCTCTCACTCCTTTATTGATATCATATAATGAGGCATGAAGAAGACTTCATTAATTGATATGAGAGGTGGCCTAAAAAAAAAATCAAAAGGTGAAAAAGAGCCTATTAAGAATGTCCATACGGTAGCATAATGCTTTGTGGAGCAATCTACAGTAACTCTCAACAGTTAGCAGGAGCCAAACTGCCCAGACTTCTCACAAGGGTGCAAAGTGTCATTTCAATACAACTGTGCTGGCTTCATTACCTAACTCATTCTGATCCAGTCTAGATTGGTTATTTTCTTGTTATGTTGTTCAGACATACTCAATAAAAAAACACACCCAAACCAAAACACCAACCAAAAAACCCCACAAACCCACACACACAAACCAAACAAACAAACAGACCCCCAGCATGTTGTGTTCATCAGCAACCTTCCAGGGAGCAGCAGGAATGGACTGCTTCCCAAGGGCAGATGACATAGGAGATAAGAGTAACAATGATGGAAGCCCAGGCAGGGGTTTCTCAGCGCCACAGTACAGCTGTGAACAAGAGGAGCAAACAGACCAATACAGCAATTAGCATTAGCCACAGTCCAGACAAACCAGTGGTTACAAAGTGCAAGGACAAGCCAAGGGCAACGTACCACCAAGGCACAAAGGCAGTTTCACTATGCATAAGATGCTGATCAGGACAATCAGAGCCTGTTGGCATACTTGTGGCCTGAACATGAGCATCTGCCCAGACTCTTTAAATTTGTATTTCTTTTTTTTTTTGTGTATCAAACATGAGGTCTAAAACTGAATGGATGCCAATGGTGAGAAGGACACTTGTACACACTTTACTGTTCCGGGCTTATCCTGGCACAGCAGACCTGGGAAGAGCAGGGAGAAGTAGACTTCTACTCTCTCTGGTGTGCTCAGCTGAGACTGTAAGCAGTGTAGCTTCTGGACTGTCTTAGTTTACATCTGGACAGGGACTAAGGCAGTTTGAAAATTAAAAGGGCATAATGATGGTGCCGATAGCCTCCTTCTTTTCCTTTATCTAGTTGATCTTGCCAGAGGAAATAGTCTGTTCTACCTACCTGTAAAAGGAAGTGTTTAAGAAGTCTCTAGCTTTTACTTTGTCATGACAGGGTTGAGTAGATGTTTAGGAAAGACTTTTCTTTCTAGCAGGACCTATGTCAATGAGGAACCCTTCAAAGATTTGGGAACAGAGCAGTACAGTTTAAAAGATTACTCTTCAATTCTCCATTGGGTTTGCTTTTGTTTTTTTCTCCTTCATTTTTATGTTCATGAAAAGTGCTAAGTTGACAGACTTGGAGATGAACTTCCCTCTTTATCCAGCTGTCGTGACAATGTGCTTCTTCCCTGAGGGACCACTTTTAAGGGGACTGGATGGTAGGTTGATTCCTACATTATGCATCTCTGCCAGTAACTAACTGCCTGTGTGGAGATGACCTAATTCTGGCTGTGAAGGTGATGGGATTTTGGTGGGCCAAACTCCTGACTGAAAACAAAGTTGAGCTTTTAACAATTACCTTCATCTGCAGATAAGGCACTTGTTTGCTTTAAGTGTAGAGAGAAATCTATATGCACACAGACATAAAATATATGTATTCTTAAATGCCATGTGTTTACTTTGCCTTATAGTACTATTCACTCTGTGGGCACAGCCCATGGAATTATTATCTTTACAGCTATTTTACAGTCATGACACTGTTATTACCATGCAGGAATGGGAAAAATGTTATCTTTTTTTGTGTCAGTTTTCATTAAATTGCTAACATTTTTATACCAAATAAAGAGTGGAGACTGTCAGCCACTTCATGCTTTTTTAACATTGC
Organism: Dryobates pubescens; assembly: GCF_014839835.1. Taxonomy (NCBI): domain Eukaryota; kingdom Metazoa; phylum Chordata; class Aves; order Piciformes; family Picidae; genus Dryobates; species Dryobates pubescens. The sequence continues at coordinate 11,713,483 of NC_071613.1, read as the reverse complement.
TGGGTGAACATCAGAAGCTTTTTCACAGATACTGAACTGTGAAAAATGATGTTTTTAAAAGGATAAACAATTTTTATATGAAACACAGTACATTGATTCTACTGCAGCTTAATGTAACTATACCTGAATTTGATCATTTCTTTAAATCCTGAAATCAGTTGGTGTTCTGTTACTTTTCAATGACATTTAACAGTTAGACTTAAAAATACAGAAGAATGCATTATAAGTTTTACCCAAAATGATTATGGCAGTCATTTGAATAAAATACAGATTTTGCAAGCTGTAAAGCATATCATTATACTATATACTGGTCTAACTAAGGTTTGGTTCACAAACTACAGTGCTCTAACCAAGTCATTAAATCTATCTAAAAGGGCCTCATTTGAGAAGCAATAAAATTTTTAATCATTTTATTATTAAAAGAGTGTTTAATATGTAGCTAATTAAATGCCAAAGGCAGGTTATCTGAGTTTAACCTTCAAAAAGAAAATGATGTATCAAAGTCTGCCTCTGGCATCATGGGATAGAAATGTCATCCTCATAATCATTGCGTGACAACTAGCTGGTGGCCTTTTCTAGAGCTATAGTTAAATTACCTGATTAAATTAATAGCCATTTAGATGTTTTAGGAACTGCACAGACCTATACTAAATGAAAATTAGGTCCATTACATTTTCTGAGTGGGCTAGATAGACCCTAAAATAAAACACGTATGCCATTGTCCACATTACTTAGATTAAGCAATTAAAAGCCCTTTCTTAAAAGCTACTAATTTTCCATAATATGCCAAGAACTGGGTTTGCACTAATGATCAGAGAGAGAGTTCTTCTCTGCTTACCCCCACCTTTCTTGTTTATTGTACTATTAAAAAATCCCAGGGACATGTGCGTGTGTGTGCATATGTGTATTAAACCTATCTCAAATGTTCAAGTGCATGCATGTGTTGTGCTGCTTAGACTTCTCTTAAAGTCTGACCTCCTGGTAAATCAATAAAGAAGGATACCACAAAAATCAAGATGGTCTTCTTTATTCAAACTAGAGTTCTTCAACACTGGACTTGGTCTCTATGACAACAGGCGGCATTGTCTGGCACAGGTGGGTGAAATGACAGGTGAAGAGCGCAATGTATATGCTTGCTGTGCCAGATAAATTGCTTCCAACTATAGGAGAATGACTTAGAAGACACTAGAAAGGGTATTTTTCTTGTCTCAGGGTTGGTACATGTCTCAATGATTAGTACACAAAGCAGGAAAAAAAGTTGTATTCATTTTGGATAAGGTCTGGATGGTTATCTACTGGTGTTTTGATTTCTGTGCAGTACCCTGTAGGAAGCAATTTTCTATTCTTATTGCTGTGCAAGTTTGTTTAGGGGAATAGTAACTACAACAGGTGGTTAGAACTCTTATGAAACCACTCCAAACTGTGCTGTAATACCAATAAATTCTTGTAGCTGTGTTTCCGCATCCTTGAAAGTGCTAAGCAGCCTTAGTATCCTCTGGATCTAGCCTCCAGAAAGCATTTGTACAGATGTGTGCCCACCTCTAAAAGAAGTGTGGTTATTCGTACTCCAGCAGGAAGACTGCCATGAGGTTCATGAACTAATCTCTGAAGTGTTTGGAACCAGTCTACAGAGCTGCTCAGTTCTTTGTACAGTTGTGTTCCCCTCCTGAAATCCTAAAGGACTTCCTTGCCTTTTATTCTTCAGTGAGCCAGGCTAAGAGGATGGTGTTCAGTGAAGCTGGAGGCACTTGCCCTTCCCTTTGATACCTATTCAAAAAACTAATATTGTTTATGGTCTAATAGATTTCCATGTCCCTCTCCCACACGGGTAGATTCCAACCATATCAATGGCACGGGTCTACTCTGAGGTCTTGGACAAATCTGCTTGTCAATCTGTGTCTCTGTTTTGACTCTTACTCTCTTTTTCTTGCTCTTTTAAGGAATACATTCTTCAGAGCAGACTGGTTTTGCAGTAGAGAGTTTAGCATTTCATTGCCCCAGTCTCAGATGGATTCCACAAACCACAGTGTAGGGTAACATCTGTCCCACCTGACAGGAATGCTAGCATAAGAAATTCTACAAGTAAGAAATTCTATATTAAGTACATGTGCCATTATTTTCTAAAGCTCTCTCAATGTTGGAACTACTGTATTTAACCTGGGTTTTGACCTTCCAGATAGGACTTCACCTCAGTGTCAGATCCATAGATGCATAAAACACCTAATCCTGGACAATCCGCTGCTACATGCCACATATGTGTTCACCACAGGGGATTTTCCAAGTGCATGAGGTGTTTCTGTTTAATATCTGTGTATTGCTTTGATTCTAAGGGTTCTCTTGTGGGTTTATAGTTCGTGATGAATTGGAGCTTGAGGAGGATAGATTTAGACCATATATTAGAAAGAAATTCCTTACAGTGACTATGGTGGGACACTGAAACAGGTTGGCCAGGGAGGTCATGGATGCCCCCTCCCTGGAGGTGTTCAAGACCAGGCTGATGAAGCCTTGAACAACCTGGTGTGGTGGAAGGTATCCCTGCCCATGGCAGGGGGGTTGGAACTAGATCTCTTTTGCGGTTCCAAACGATTCTACTAATATGAATCTGTGAATCTAAGTGCTCAATGCAGTTAGAACTGTGCTACTGTTTTGATTTAGATCTATACTTTATGGATGCTTATGGTTTAATCTAGATGCCAATATTTTGTACAGACCTCATCTAGCAAAACACTGCATAGGTGCAGAGGTTTAAATGCATTGAATCCCCTGGAGTCCAGCACATGAGACCATAGAATTCTTAGGGTTGGAAGGGACCTCAAGGATCATCCAGTTCCAACCCCCCTGCCATGTGCAGGGACACCTCACACTAGATCAAGTTGCTCAGAGCCACATCCAGCCTGACCTTAAAAACCTCCAGGGATTGGGCTTCCACCACCACACACCTGAATTTGTATGTACACATTCTTAAAGACTTTTCTGAGTGACATTATAGATCTTTGTATCCAAAATAAAGGAATCCATTCAAAACCAGACTCTCACTGAATGGAGCTGTCTATTTCATAGATCAAGTCAGTACATTCTGTAATCATCCAACGACCTGGTCTTTCTTAGCACATTAGATAAATCTGTTTTATACATTAGGCTTTGAAATGATGCAGTTAGCAGGATTAGCAAATCTAACTGTGAAGCACGATTCTTTAAAAAAAAAAAAGAAACAAACCAACCATACAAAACCAAAACTGTTTCTTATTTTGTGTTTCACTGCAGCAGTATTTTCAGAGTTAGTAAAGTGAAACATGAGCCAATCTCATGGAAGAGAAGCTCTCATAGAACCCACAGCTTAATAAAACATGATTTAGCATTTCATTTTGCTGTAATAATTATGAAGACAACAGAATATTTATAACCATTCTTGTGGTTTTAAATGGAACTTGCTTTTTGTGTGTGTGTGTGAGAGAGAGTTTTCACTGTAAGTTCTGCTGCATAAGCAACTGGTTTTACCAGCAATATGTCAATAATATAGAAAAGAACTCCCTACACATGTTTAAATTTTGTGATAAATTACATGCATCGAGTTGTAAGATGCTCATTAGGTAATATTAATAGGTGTGCAACATACCAGCACCAGCGTTGCTTGACACTTAAGCCTGAAAGAAGTTTAGGGACATCCTGGATTTAGCACAGCTTTTGGATCAGTGGCATGTCTCCTCACCATTGGAGGGCAAGGACAACAAAATCTGGTCTACTCAAGTTAGTTCTAACTGGTGTGATGAATCATATTAGTATTCACAGAAAATGCCTTTTTGTATCAATCTTCAAAAAACAAAAACATACCTAAAAAGGCTGCCTGAAATCCCAACAATTTTCTTAAGTAAATTGGCTTACCATACTAGTGCTATGGTTTTGAAGGCTACTGGAACTGCTATTCATTAAATCATAGAATCATAGAATCAATAAGGTTGGAAAAGACCTCAGAGATCATCAAGTCCAACCTATCACACAACACCTCACGACTAACTAAACCATGGCTTCAAGTGCCACCTCCAATCCTTTTTGAATACCTCCAGGGACGGTGACTCCACTACCTCCCTGGGCAGCACATTCCAATGGCAAATAACTCTTTCTGTGAAGAACTTTCTCCTCACCTCCAGCCTAAACTTTCCCTGGTGCAGCTTGAGACTGTGTCCTCTTGTTCCATTGCTGGTTGCCTGGGAGAAGAGACCAACCCTCACCTGTGTACAACCTCCTTTCAGGTAGTTGTAGACAGCAATAAGGTCTCCCCTGAGCCTCCTCTTCTCCAGGCTAAACAACCTCAAGGAGAATGATTAAGACATAGGATAAGGAACTCATATGGATCAAAAGCTACTAATTTTCCATAATATACCATAATATGAGAAGAAAGAGTTAATCTGATTTTTAAAACACCTCATTGTAGACTGTCATTCCTCATTTCAATTTGTTTCATACCCAAAGTTTGTTGCTGTTAGTGGTTTTGTTGTTTCTTGTTCACAATTGTGAGTAGCAATGCATGCTTGTTTTATTGAATAGTAACATGACTCCTACCCTTTGGATTATCTTCAGGAGCCCTTGGAGTAAAAATTGCTTTTGGTAGGGATGATTAAACAGTATCCAAAGTGAAAGTGAGCTCTGTTTCCTCAGAGACTCTCCCCAGTATATTTCTGGAGTCCCCTGCAGGTGTTGGCTCAGCCTTTGTCTCTAAGCAAAGATGCACAGCCTTCTTTGGTGCTTGCAGCCTAACCCCTCACCTCTCAGTACCACTGTGTTTTTACATCTCCTCACAGAAATATAACAAAATAACGTGCTGAAGGGGATGTTAAATAACATCTGACACTTTAACTGTGTCTTTTCATTTTGTGAGGATCTCTACATGCTTGACAGCATTTTCCAATCAGTGAGCAAAAGGAGAGTTCCCCCAGTATTATGAGAAGACATAAGGGCCATCTGGTCTTGGCTGGCCCTATGGTGCAGCATCCTGGGGACAAGTGTGAAGAGAGGAGCTGTGTCTGCCTGAAACAGTGGGCAGCATGTAATTCATATAGCTGGGATTTGGTAGAGGATCCGACTCAGTCTGGTTTGAAGTGAGATTCATCTAATTTTTTAGGTCTTGGAGAAAGTGAAGCTAATGGATAGGGTAGAAGTCACAGGGAAGCCCCTGAGTTTTAGAAGCCCCATATGTGAATGAGAAGTTATCCTGCTATTGAGCACTGGGTTTATGCTGATTTTATTAGCATCAGCATGAACTGCTTGCATAAATGTTGCTCCAGGGTGTGTAGGGAGATGAGAATCATGGAATGGCTCTGATGCTGCCACAGGAGGCATGCCCCTAAAAACCAGCAGCAAGCTGTGCTAGCCTAAGAGGAGCTAGTTTTTCTTGATATAGATTTCTTGTACAAAGCTAACTGAAAGTATCACAACATAGTAGCTTAATACTTTCTTAATGACTTTCATATATATGTAGGATAAGTTATCTATCTCTTTGCTGATGCAGAGTATAGAATCATAGAATCAACAAGGTTGGAAGAGACCTCAAAGATCATCAAGTCCAACCTGTCACCCAAGACCTCATGCCTACCAGACCATGGCACCAAGTGCCACATCTAATCCCCTCTTGAATACCTCCAGGGATGGTGACTCCACCACCTTCCTGAGCAGCACATTCCAATGGCTAACAACTCTCTCTGTGAAGAACTTTCTCCTCACCTTGAGCCTAGACTTCCCCTGGTGCAGCTTGAGACTGTGTCTAGTGTTTTGGTTTCATATGTTTGGGGTTTTATTGTTTGATTTGTTTGGTTTTGTTTTGTTATGGCTTTTTTTGTTTTTTTTTTTTTTTCATTTGCTTTGCCTTTTTTGTTATCCTTTTTGGCGTGAGACTTTATTGCTCTCTACAACTACCTGGGTGTTGGTTTCTTCTCCTTAGTAACGAGTTAAAGGATAAGAGGAAATGGCCTCAGGTTGCACCAGGGGAGCTTTAGATTGGATATTAGAAGAAACTTCTTTACTGAAAAGGTTACAAAACAGGTTCCCCAGGGAAAATCCCTGTCCCTAGAGATGTTTAAAAGACTTAAGAGGATAGGGTGCTAAGAGACATGGTTTAGCACCAGGTTTAGTAGAGATAGGTTGGACTCGATGATCTTAAAGGTCTCGTTCAGCCAAAACAATTTTATTCTATTCTTCTCCATTTTATTTATTTTTAAATTTTAACCTTATGGGTTTTGTGTTTGGTTTTGTTGGGTTTTTTTTTGGGGGGGTGGTTGCTTAGGGGTTTTTTGGGGGTGTGTGTGTTTGGGGTTTTTTTTTGTTGATGTTTGTTTTGGTGGGTTTATTGTTTGGGGTTTTTTTGTTTGTTTTTTTTTAATGCAGCATTTGCTGTCTGTCTGCACTGCTCCTTTAAATACTGGCTGGAAGATAAAAACACACAATATCTATCACCATTTTTGAATAGTATATTTATTGGTTTTCTTATTTATGTTTCTGGCTTGCAGTGTTGATGCAAATGTATTAAATACTGTTAAGACCTGTATGCTTTAGCATCTGTAGAATATCATCACACCTCCAAGGCTGAGCCTGCAGCTAAAGTGTTTAAGAATTTATATGGCCATTCTTTTTCCCTCACTGTGGCATTAGAGGGGGGAGGGGGAAAGCAATAATAAAATGCATAACCTATATCCAGAGAAAATATAACTGGCCTATTTATGATTATGATTCACAGTTCGGTCACTAGAAATATACTGTTCTGCAGGTTTATGCCTTTAGCAGTTATTTGTTAGTGGCAACTCCTGCACACATTTTCCTACAAGTCTTTTGGATTTCAAGAGAAAATGTGTCCTTCAAACAAGTTATTTCTTTGAGGGATCTTTCTGTAAGTGGATTCCGCTGTGTATTGGCTACTGATAATATTTTCTGTTATCATCTTGTCAGCGTTCAATTCATTACTCCATTCATTATTCAATTTGTTGGGCCATGAGCATCTGAATAATTGAACACTACAGAAGTATTATAAATTATAGTGTCTCCATGAAATTCCAGTTTTAGGGTTTATGGCTTGACTTTAAGAAATCAGTCTCTGTTGAAATTTGGCATACGAGGTCTCATCTTTAAAGTGCAGTCTTATCAGTGTGGTGGTTTTCAATATCTCTATTGTAGCCCACTTAAGAACTGAGGTTGCCTGAGTGTATCAAATTGTGGACTTCTGTAACAGTTTATATGTTTTTTAATTACTATTGCCATCTCAGTGATATGGACTATGGAAAGAAATTAATTTATTTTGAGGTTAATAGGCAATCTAATTAAAAGAATTTCCACACACACCCTTTTTTTTGTTTTCTCTTTCACCAAATGGAGTTAATGTACCTCCCTTACATTACAGACAAAATATTTTTTCTGATCTCTTGCAGGTCAAAGATATTTGTATACAGAACCATAAGCTGACATTTAGCTGTTATTTCCACTAAGTACAGTATGTCTTAAAGAGGCTTTTTAAATTGTATTTTTAGCTCCTGTATTTTCATTTGGAGTGCTATTATATTTCTGCTCCCTGGATAAGTTATATTAACTGGCATCATGTTTATTTTAGGAGAAGTGTTTAATTTCTAAAAACATGAACACCTCATAGCCTACATTTTTCTCTTGATTATGTTGCTGAAAAAAAATAAATCAGCAGACTCATACCAGAGTACTCTGTATTTTTTTGTTTCTAATTTTTAAACATCGCCTGTCTTCAGGTAAAAGGCCAAATTTGAGAAGAAATGCCAGAAGCAGTGAATCTGTTCTCTGTGTGGATCTGGCTTTAAGGTTACAAAATTATTCTTAATTTATTCCTGTGCTGGTTGCTGGTAGCCACCTGTGCTTCTTTCCTGAATAACTATTAGGATAATTTCAGTATTATAATACAGGAAAGTTTATAGTCATGCTTTTGACAAGCTACAAAATAGCAAGAATGATGTGGTGAAGAGGTGTGCTGTATCAGTCATGTAGATTTTCTGGGTTGGCACCAAGCTTTTGCAGAATTCAAGAGAACCAACCTCATAAGGTTCAACAAGACCAAATGGAAGGTCCTGCATCCGGATTGGGGCAATCCCAAACACAAATAAAGGCTGGGCAGTGACTCGAGAGCAGCCCTGAAGAAAAGGACTTGGGGGTGCTGGTGGATGAGAAGCTCAACACGAGCCACCAGAGTGCACTTGCAGCCCAGAAAGCCAATCCCATCCTGAGCTGCATCAAGAGAAGCATAGCCAGCAGGTCAACGGAGGTGATTCTCCCCCTCTACTCGGCTCTGCTGAGACCCCACCTGGAGTATTGTGTCCAGTTCTGGAGCCCCTATTACAGGAAGGATCTGGATGTGATGGAGCATGTCCAGAGAAAGGTCATGAAGATGATTAGAGGGCTGGAGCACCTCTCCTACGAGGACAGACTGAGAGAGCTGGGGCTGTTCAGTCTGGAGAAGAAGAGGCTCCAAGGAGACCTTATTGTGGCCTTCCAGTATGTGAAGGGATCCTACAAGAAATCTGGTGAGGGACTTTTTAGGGTGTTATGTAATGATAGGACTAGGGGGAAATGGAATAAAACTAGAAATGGGTACATTCAGATTGGATGTTAGGAAGAAATTCTTCCTCATGAGGGTGGTGAGACACTGGAAGAGGTTGCCCAGGGAGGTGGTAGAACCCTCATTCCTGGAGATTTTTAATGCTGCACTGCAGCTGCAGGGAGAATGAAAGCCAAGAAATGTAGGGTCTCTCTTGGAAGCAAGAAAATCATCTGGAATCTCACTGAGGTCTGGGAGAGCTGGTTTGTGGTCCAAATCTAGGCATGCATTTATCTTGTTCATGATATCAGTATCATCATACCTCATTTCTTTGCACTGCTTGCACAAATTATCTTGTGGGTCTGGGTCTTTGTACTTGGCAGGAATTAGAAATGTTATTGCCTAAGAAAAGAGGTAGAAAATAAGGCTACCATATCCTTATTTCCTATGAGCATTTAGTGCTGCTTCACCATCATGCAGCAGGTAAACATAGGTGGAATACATCCTTTTTTGAGTAAAAATACCTAGAAATATCCCCACTCTTATGGGAAACTTGAAGAGCTGAAAGGGGCAGCTCAGTGTTAATGTTACAATACTATGTTGTCTTAAAGTGATTGCTGTACACATGCCCACAAGATTGCCAGCAATTTGAGCATGACACTGCTTGCTGAAGCCAGCTGAAGGTTTGCTCACACCTTTACTATATCCAGAGTTTCATCTCTGTATTCTCTACCTTAAATAATTGTAAGAGACATGACCAAAAAATGGTCTTCAGAACTAGTCAGTAACAAGATGCTAAAGGCTACCATAAAGAGAGATGATGTGTGTAGATGCTTGTAATGCAAAGATGCTGGGTAAAGGTATAATGGGAAGCTCCCTATGGTCTGTGTTGTGCTTATAGGTAACTGAATACCACATTCATGTGTAGCTATTCACTACATTTCTGCATGCTATTTTCAGTGAGAGTGAAACAGGAGGGGCTCTTAAACCTTCTAGATCTACATACCTGTGAGGCAGAAAAAGGGCAAATTTATTTCTACCTGCACCTCAGGCATTCTTGTGGATATCTTCATGGCTTTTCTCTTTGGATACATAGTTGGTGGGTCCAACAGATCTCAGGGACTATTAGCAACACACTTGATTTTGAAGAAAAATAAATAGTGTCTCTCTGTCTGAGCCCCAGCTTCAGCTACATCATTATTCCTGTGTTACCTGGGGGTGGTGGCAAAGCACCATAGATTTATTCCATACCTCAGAGGCTGGTTCCTGATTTTACTCTTTACATTGTTCACACACAAAGAGGGGAAGAAGAGTCATGTTGTGAGGGGTGAGAAAGAGCATTTGGTCATATGCTGTTGTAGAGAGATCAGGAACCTCATACGCCACTCAGGTCTGTACTGCGGGATCTTATGAGCCAGGTGGAGGAGGTTATCTCTTCTGGGAGGGATGGTGAGGTTGAGCAAAGGCCCTGGAGGGCAGTGGCTGTTGAGGGGTGGTCTGGCTACGTGAGACCAAAGTGAGGTACTTTGAGTACAAACTCCTGGTGTGTAATGGAAGAGGTGTGCAGAAAGAAAAGGGTTTGGTCCTTTGGGGTTGCAGGCAGGTGCTGTGGTAGGGTGCAAACCGGGCAGTACGGGCGAAATCAAAGCTAGAGGAGAATGGGAGGAGGGAGGTTGATGAGCAGAGGGGAGAGCAAAAAGGTTAGCAGTGAAGTGTGCAACATCCTACTTGCTTTATTTTCTGCCTTGTTATTGACAATCTTATTTCTCAGTCATTATTTAATGGGCAGTTTGTCTGAGTAAGAAGTAAGACAGATTATGTGTAGGAAGCATGGTAATTAAAGCTGCAGGATAAAAAACTACTTTAGGAAATCTCTCCACTCACATTCTTTTTTTCTGTCAAAGTAGCTAACATCTGTTTTAATGACATTTGCTAATAAAGTAAGGACTTTAATCAGAAAACTATTTTTCTTCCTTGCTTTCAGAATTTCTAAACCAAAATCCAGGCACTTTGAAGTACAGCAAGTGGTTCTGTTATCAAGCTACCATGCAGGCCGTTACACATTGACAAAGTCTAGCTTGGCTCTGCAAATAAATGAGTGGTTTTGAGACCTAAATGGCCTTTTATTTGTGTTTCAGAGTGAACAAGTCTGGGTTTGCAGTGAAAACACATTCTCATCTTTAGCAGTGGGGGAGCTGCCTTTGTGTTGCAATACTACTGAGAGTATAGGATCATATTTAACAAAAAGATATTTGGTTTGCTATTGGAAAAGGATTGCTGCAGGAAGATATAAAAGCTATTTAGATATTTTTATAGAACTTTTGCATAAATCTTGTATCCATAACCTGATCTAGTGACATAAATATTAGCAGCTTGTTTCTATTTCACCTGCTGTAGAACCACTGCTGTCCTACAGCAATAACCAGCAAGGGAATAGAGCTATTTGCTGCTGTCATAAATAAGATGGGGTGTCACAGCTGTTTTCATTTGACTGAGCAGTAATGGAGTTAATTATACTTCCAGTCTCTCTGTTTTTGATCTGTGTTTCCAAAGTCATCTAAGCTTCTTGAATTCTTGCAATTTTTTTAACCCTTTTTTCTCCTCACCTGAGTTAGACATTGTCAGTAAGTTGGAGGTTTTATTGTTACCACTCATTCTGGTATTCATTTATGCTTTTGTTATTAATCAAAATTTACTATTATATGAAAACCTCTATTGAAAAATCAATGTATTTATTTGTACTGAGCAACAGATATAGAGCATGATCTTTCTTGAAGACCAGACATGTAGACTTACCTTTACTGGAAAATAAATCTGTTTTAATCTCCAGATTAGTTTCCTTAATTTAAGAAAAAGGACAAAGCTGTACTTTAATTCAATCAATCATGTTGCTAAAAGAATGCATGCAGTTAGGGAAGTTAAAAAAAAAAAAAAAAAAAGACAGCCAGAATTGCACAAATTGGGAAAAGATAATTCTTGTTTTGAAACATTAGTCCATAAAACTGCTACACAGCAACATATTAGGCAGAACCTTTTGCAAGTAAACCTCCTCCTTGTTGTCTGTTAGCTTTTCCAGTTGCATTTTGGTTTGGTTTTCCTCATTTATCATTTTAAAATGTATTATTAGTAGATAAGAATGAAGTCTGTCTTTGTTTATAGGCATTAATGACAGTAACTTATATGTGGCCAGGTTTTTGCTCAGAGAAATTAATATCTGTAGTCACACAAAGAAATATAGATGTCAAAATGTCTGTGATTGAGGCTCTGATTCTCAGCCAGCTTTGTAGAGTTTTATGGGAGTCAGGCATAGATGTGTATGAAAATCACACTGTACACCTATTTGCATACCTCCATGCTTAAAAATACATTTTGAGATGTGCCTTCAGTGATTTGCAAGCACAGAAGTGACAAAATGAAACATTAGAGCAGCAACTACTACAACTATACTTCTCTAATTGTTAAGTCTCAAGAATACCTTTGAGATGGTGAGCAAGGAGGTAGCTTTAACAATCAGACATAAATAGAACTGTAATACATAATGAAAAATTCAAAGTTGCTTGAAATTTAGCATAAGAAAAAACATTGTCAATGATGTGCCAGCATAAAAAGTCTGCAGTGAGTAACCTTGCTCTTGTGTATTTTCCTGGTTCTCAGATCTGATTTCCATACCATTATTGCAACATTACAAGACTAAGTGTTATGTATTATTTTATGCCATGTTTACTTTTTTGACAAACAAATACTTAACAGAGCAAGCAGAGAGGATGAGGAGAGACAGATAAGATGAGATAAATTTCCTGCCAAACTGCCAAAATGTCCCATCATTCAGTCACAACACACAGATCACAATGTGCAGGAGTGCTACTTCTCATGTGATTTTAGCAGGCTGCTCCCTGCCTCAAACCAGCCCAGTACCCCTCTGAACAGTCTGCTCAAGAGTGGATTTGTTGAGACATTATGTATTTGATCAGAGTTCTTGTGACCGGCACGTGGCGGTGTCACTGTCCAGTGTCTTCATAGAAGACAAAATCAAATTTTGGAAGGGCAAATCTTTGTCTTCTAATGACTTAATACTAGTTCGAAACAGAGTGAGAAGTCAGAGTTTCCATTTCCTGCTGCCTAAAACTTCCATCACCCCACCACACTCCCCACAATATGGCTGTATAGGCTCATGGAAATTTTGCCCATTGATGTAAATTCTAGGATGGGGGAAGACACTTATCCCCTGCTGAGGGGTCAGGAGAAAGGTGGGGGTTGGGATTAATTTTTTTTTAAAGCCAGGCAAAATTTAAAACCCAGACTGCATTATGAGGTATTTAAAAACTCTATTTTCAGCAATGGATTTAGCCAAGCTACAGCCTTTGCTACAGAAGGTCATTTCTTTCACTCTGAAGTCTTTCAGACTCTGAATCCAGTTTACATATTGAGCTCTCAGAACTATTTTCAACTACCAAGGGCATCTGAGCATGAAGAACACATTTCTTGATGTCTTTAGTTACAAATTGGCACACAGATGGGTTGCAGTAGCATGATGGGGAGGGGGCTCACATCTTAAATCCGCTCTGTTTATTACCCAAGAAGTTTTGATCAAGTTTATGGTGTTAAAGACTCCAACATATCAACTCCATTGAAGAACAGGACAAGCTATTGTAAATATGAACCATCAAAGCATTAGCCATTTCAATGAAATGAAGCAAATCAATTGTTTTCTATAAAGGTGCCTTTCAGGTCTCCTTTTTCAGGTTCTGAGATCCCTTATCAAGTTCAGCATTATTAAATGTTGGACTATGGACTGCAAGAGTAATTTTTTAGGACTTCTAAAGGGTCACTTTGCTGCTAACATGCTTGTCTTTGCATTTATTTTATTTGACCTAAACAGAATTATTCACACACACACAAATATACATAAACCAGAATTAATTGTGTTGCACACAACTCAGAGATTGAGCCTTACCCCAGCAAACTGTTTGAAGACTTAAAGAAAATCAAAGATGTCTTCAAATGCTTTTGTAAGATGGGATTTATCTTTCCAGTGAAATGCGTACCTTATAACCATTTAGTTATGATTCTTACTGTTTATCTGCTAGAAAAAAAATACTGCCTGCACATGGGAAATAGAAGATGTTTTCTTTGCAGTGCATCACATGTAGACAGCTACATCTTCAGGTCAGCGGGATAGTTTCCTTTTTTAAAGGGTGTCCATTAGCTTCTGGAGAGATGCTGTAGAAACGCGGTGTCTATGTTCTCCATATTGGGGCAATATCTATTGTGTGTACAAGCCTGAAAAGGACGGAGATTACTTGATTTTTTCTGCCCTTTCTCTGCTCAGGTAATGGATTTTAAAATTTGAAGTTTATGTTAGATGTGTAGTTTTTGTCCTAGTAGTTCCAGGTAATTTCTACATGAGGAATTTCCAGGGAAATGTAGGCATTCCTTCACCTCAAGCATGAGACATCCATCTCAAAGGACATTCAGAAGTAGAAGCCTTCATAGACTGGGATCAGTGTTTCCAGCCTAGCAAGCCTTTCCACTATGCTTGTAATCAAAGGCATCTGGCATTACTTTAACATATGCTTTCTTTACCATGCCAAAGCACTGAGCTGCCATGTTTCAAAGAGACACGAAGCTAGAAGGAATTATCTTCTTTCAATAAAAAGTAGAATTTCCTCTCAAAAATTATGCAGGCTTGTGCCCCATTATGCCTAATATACTTTCCAACACCAGTGACAGGTTTAAGACCTGGTATTTGTGATGCTTTAAGCTAAAAATGTATGATTCATACCTGTGTAAAGACTATTTCTAATGGGACAAACAGAAAGTGCACCTAGCACAGAAGTATCCAGCCAGGGTCATTGCAGCTTAAAGGTGTGATGTGCATTTAAACATGAAAGTTATTTCAGGTCATTTTAAAATAGGATTGTAAGGAAGGATTATATCTTTACCAGTTTAAAACAGAACCTGGTAACAATTTAGCAATATGGATTTTGGGGGGGACAGAATATCTATATCATGCCTACTTTCCAAAGCAAGCCATAAAACAGAGCTTACTGTAAATTGCTTGATTGCTTTACTTTCTTCCCAAACTCAGCTCAGTGGAGTAGCGAGGCAATAAAATTGGTGAGAGAGGAGACCTTTCTTGTGCCTCAGTGACTGAAAAATTCCAATACTTTGACTTTTATGTGAACCTAATCCTGCTCTCCAAACTGATTGTCCTATTGACGTGAAGGATTCAGTCAGGAAGGAGGGTGCATTATTTCTGCATTTGGGGGTGTTTTTTTGAGCAAAACCATCTTTGAAAGAGGAAATTCTCTTCCACAGAGTTTTAAACCTTATACTTGAATAGTGGATGTTTCTCTAAAAGAAGTGATGGCAATACTGTTCTGACGTAAAGGTAAATCTAATTTTTTTCCCTACAAATTACAGCTTCAAGAATTATGAATGCATTCTTGCTGAATACTGATATCCTTTTATTCCTCCTCCACACTTTTTCCTTCTCTTTACAACTCCCTAAATTACAAGGGAATTAAAAGTCCATTAGATAGTATACATTAACATATGCTATTATGGTTTTGCTAGTGAGCGTGGGCAGAAGCTGAGTGTGATATGATTTTTCCATTACTGGACTTTGAAGGCAAAACATAAAATTGTTTAATATCTCTTTTATTTTTTTTAAATCTAAACCACCCCCACCCACCCACCCCCAACACACTGAACTACCAAGCTATGGCATGTGACCTAAAATAGGTAAAGAAAATATTTATTTAAAAAATACATCCTCCACATTAATTGCTCCATTGAAAAAGCCTGGTTCGTCTCATGCAATGTCATGACTACAATGTCACAATATCACAGTGTACACTGCACTGGTTAGGCCACACCTCGAGTACTGTGTCCAGTTCTGGGCTCCTCAGTTTAGGAAGGATGTTGACTTGCTGGAGTGTGTCCAGAGAAGGGCAACAAAGTTGGTGAGGGGCTTGGAACACAAGCCCTATGAGAAGAGGCTGAGGGAGCTGGGGTTGCTTAGCCTGGAGGAGACTCAGGGGTGACCTTATTGCTCTCTACAACTATCTTAAGGGAGGTTGTAGACAGGCAGAGGTTGGTCTCTTCTCCCAGGCAACCAGTACCAGAACAAGAGGACACAGTCTCAGGGTGTGCCAGGGAAGGTTTAGGCTGGAGGTTAGGAGGAAGTTTTACACAGAGAGAGTGATTGCCCATTGGAATGGGCTGCCTGAGGAGGTGGTGGAGTCACCATCACTGGAGGTGTTCAGGAGGAGACTTGATAGGGTGCTTGGTGACATGGTTTAGTTGATAAGGTGGTGTTGGATGATAGGTTGGACTCGATGATCTTGAAGGTCTCTTCCAGCCTGGTCTATTCTATTCTATTCTATTCTATTCTATTCTATTCTATTCTATTCTATTCCATTCCATTCCATTCCATTCCATTCCATTCTATTCCACTCTACTCTACTCTACTCTACTCTACTCTACTCTACTCTACTCTACTCTACTCTATTCTATCAGGTATTGCCAGACCATGCTGAAGAAGCCATTTACAGGTGTCTGTAGTATACCCTCTTCCAAAGAATTCTGACTTCATTTTTTTTTGAGTAGACATAGGTACTACATTTTTAAAACTGAAAATAATACTTTTTTGATTGCATCACTAGCTCTTCCTCTTTGCCCTGAGTCTGCCATGTAAGCCTTTAGAAGCTTGTGGCTGTGGCTGTGGCACTCTGATTATCCTTGCTATATCTTAATTTCATCGCATATATGATGGCATAATGCCTCTCCTACTTCACACAATGGAAATCAGACATATTTAAGTGCTCAGAGAAGCTTTGTCAGATTTGTAGTGTCTTTAACTGGAAACTAGTGCAGCCTTGCAAAATTTTGCATGTACTAATGCTATGTTTTCTACCAGTTTGAAAGAATTTTCTCATACTACCACAGATTTAGTGGGAAATGCTGGATATAAATCTTAACAGTCAAAGGAATTTACTTACAGTTGCCTTTTCTACTATTATTGATAACAGATTTATATCTGTGACCAGCAAAGTCATCACCTGAATGCAGTCATGGATGATTTTAAATTAAATGTTAAGTTTAAGAAAATTCTGGCTAAATGTCATCAAGATCTATCATATCAAGCTGTCTGAGAGGGTAAAGGGCACACTGTGAGCCAGATGAAGGGCAAAAGCAGAGCCAGAGCATCTACACTCCAGCAGTGTGGTACAGGTGCCTGGGGACAGCCACAGGAGTCATCTGAGAAGAAGTGGGAGTTTGTTGCTCTCAGGTAAGGGGGTGGTGGCTCTGCTGGGTGACAACTCCTTCCTGTGTTTCCCTCCATCTGGATTTCAGGCTGCTGCTGGTACCTGACCCCTTGCACAGTCCCTAATCTCTGCCTCCCAGCAGCTGTGTGCATTTACTTCCCTGCCCCATCCCCTCCAACTATTTCCAAACATCTAGCACACCCTCTGGAGCAGAGGGTAAATATTTTTGTTCTCCCCAGAATCCAGCCCTAATTTACAGCTCTTGTTTCTCTATTAACCATAAATAGAAAAGAATGCATTTGAAACCAATGTATAAATGTGAATCAAAATTTAATGCATGGAAGACAGGGAATATTTGTAGCCATATTGTTTTTATTTTGGGATAAAAATAGTCTTTTCATGAATAAAAACAGTATTGACCCAAATTCCATTGTTTCCCCCGCACCTCATACATTACACTGTCCTAAGTGGATAATGGGAAAGAACAATAATAAGGATAACAATAGGTTACAGAAACAATTAGGTATGGAATAACACATGACAGGTAATCCAGTCATAAATTTATAGGCACTCTGCTCTCTTCTCAGGAGCCCTGTGAGACACAGGGCCAAAGGCCAAATACATTCCCAAGGAATGTGTACTGAATCACACGCCTGCAGACTGCATGTTATTATTAGAACTGTAAAATGTTATTGCTGATTTTTATATATCACACTGTGTGGTTAATTTAAAAATGTGGCTAGGCAATTTATTGTGTGTATGGGATGTCTATTTCCAATAGCATTTGCTTTGATTATTTTAAAATGTGTTGTTAGGTTTAATTATTTTTAAATGTATTTTTAAGCCACAAGAGGACTGTCAATAAGGCTTAAATAGCCCTCTTGGTACCATGGCTTTGTTCTGGCATTTTGGCTTCACACTCATCCACTGAACAGTAAATGTTTGTGTTCAAACTTGTTTTCCCCAACCCAGCAGCCTTTGTTTTGTTTGTTTGTTCAAAATTCAGCCAGTAGAGTGCCAGTTAAGGAAATGGAGGAAAAACAATGTAAAAAGGGTGGGGTGAAGGGGGAATGTGCTGGCACATGGAGTTGTACTGTGCTTGCACTTCTCAGACACACAGTTTACCTCTTAGCCCATCTCAACCACACCAGCTGAAAGGATCCTCTGGGTTTTAAACTTTGTACAGGAATACTTAGATTTCCTTTTGAACATTGTTAGCAAACAAGAAGTAAGCAGATGCATTTCAAGCTACCCAAGGCCAGTAAAGAAAGCTTTCAGTATCCATAAATAGCATTTCACAATATTTTCAGAGAGACTAATAGCTGTTTCTCCCACCTTTAAATTGCTGCAGGGTGTCTGCCTCTGCAAGTTTTTACATAAACTGAAAAGCTGTTTCAGATTACTAAAAGAAGTATCTCTGATCAATTACTTAAAATATCTCTCCCTAAAGCAAGACCAGCCCTTCATCTGCTGTGCTAGGGAATAATTATGAGATAAAATAAAATAAAGCAACTGTAGTACACTGGGCTTGTTATTTCAAACACTGAAATAAAATGAAGTCCAGGAGAACTACTTTGCATCTATGTAAATCAGGAGAAAGCCTGTCAGTTGTAGTGCAGAAGGACTAGACTCATAGAATCAATAAGGTTGGAAAAGACCTCAAAGATCACCAAGTCCAACCTGTCACCACACACCTCATCAATACTAAACCATGGCACCAAGTGCCATGTCCCATCCCCTCTTGAACACTTCCAGGGATGGTGACTCCACCACCTCCCTGGACAGCACATTCCAACAGCTAACAACTCTCGTAGTGAAGAACTTTCTCCTCACCTTGAGCCTAAACTTCCCCTGGTGCAGCTTGAGACTCTTCAAGAGTGTCTATTTATTTCCTCGAGAGCAAAAGCTCCACTTTACCTGCTCTTGCAGGTCCAAGTTCTTCTGCTCACTTATCCTCTCTTGGTAGTCAGCGCTCTACATCCCCCATTACAAGGACTTTTGGTTTGGGGTTTGGGTTTTCAAAGAATGTTCAGATATTTAAAGGAACTGATAAAGGTGTGGAGAGTGATTTGCAGAGGAGAAGAAATAAAGATCTAGCTATTAAAAAAATTCACTTGACCTGAACCTGCAGGTACTGAGCAGATAAGGTGTAGGTGGATGCATTTATGGACACCTCACAACCTTTTACCTCTTATGTACTGTAAAAAATCCATTTGAGATGAAAACTGATAGTCATCTTATTTCTCATTCACAGTATCACAGTATCACTAAGGCTGGAAGAGACCTCAAAGATCATCGAGTCCAACCTGTCACCACAGACCTCATGACTAGACCATGGCACCAAGTGCCATGTCCAGTCCCCTCTTGAACACCTCCAGGGACGGTGACTCCACCACCTCCCTGGGCAGCACATTCCTCTTCTGTACTCATTCCTCTTCTTTACTCACCTATACATCAGTTCACCACACTGGTAACATATCTTGTTAATAAAAATACCAGTTTAAGTTTGGTATTTTCAAATTTGCCCTCTATTTTACCTCCTTTAATTTTCTCCCCAAGTGTCTACTTTATCCCTGTGTCCATGTGGCACAGAGAACTTAGAAAGTAGAATTACAGTATGATTTTGAGGTGTTAGCCCTATGTTGAGATGATTAGGGTGGTCATTCTCCCCCTGTACACCACACTGGTTAGGCCACACCTTGAGTACTGTGTCCAGTTCTGGGCTCCTCAGTTTAGGAAAGATGTTGACTTGCTGGAACGTGTCTCCAGAGAAGGGCAACAAAGCTGGGGAGGGGGTTGGAGCACAGCCCTATGAGGAGAGGCTGAGGGAGCTGGGGTTGTTTAGCCTGGAGAAGAGGAGGCTCAAGGGAGACCTTATTGCTCTCTACAACTACTTGAAGGTAGGTTGTAGCCAGGTGGGGACTGGTCTCTTCTCCCAGGCAAGCAGCACCAGAACAAGAGGACACAGTCTCAAACTGCTCCAGGGGAGGTTCAGAGGCAAGCAGCACCAGAACAAGAGGACACAGTCTCAAACTGCTCCAGGGGAGGTTCAGACTGGATGTTAGGAAGAAATTCTTCACAGAAAGAGAGATTGGCCATTGGAATGGGCTGCCCAGAGAGGTGGTGGAATCACCATCATTAGAAGTGTTTAAAAAGAGAACGGATGAGGCACTTAGTGCCATGGTTTATTTGATTAGATGGTGTTGGGTGATAGGTTGGACTTGATGATCTCAAAGTTCTTTTCCAACCTGGTTAATTCTGTATTCTGAATTTAATAAGTGAATGTCCTCTTTGCATTAGTCACATTGAATAAATTAAGGAATGGGTTTTCAAAAGCTCCTAAATGCAGTGGCCATATTTTAATATGTACTTACATACTAGTAGTCTTTTCACTAGTGCTGATGAAAACCTGGATGTGTTTAGCGGTGTTAGGAGCTGGAGCCTTCAGCAAAGCTCTGATAGTTCACCAAGGCCATCCTTTTAGACTTGGAGCAAGACAATGGGTTTGTGTAAACTAAGATCAGCCATCAGAAGCTCTCATTTCCTAGCCATATCCTCATGTTCATAGGAAAATGAGGGCTTGAAGTAATACTCTACAGCATAAGTAGAAGACATTGGGTGGGACATCTTGGTGAATACTGGTCCCGTCTTTCACTTTCACACTCTTACTGTGCTATAAAATGTAATGCAGAGTCCTGACTTTGGAAGTGGAAGTGAAATACTTCTTGGCAGCTGCTGTCAATGATAAACCATTTTGACCCATGTCAGCAGTAGCAAAATATTTGCATTGTGAATGGTTCTAAAATTGGAGGGATAACACAGACCCCTGAACAGTTTTGCTGAAAGGTTGCTTGAACAATTTGGAAGGGAGAATTTTTCTTCTTCTTTTTTACACAAAGAACATAATTCACTTTAGAAACAGTGTCTTTTCAAAACAATATGTAGGGTATTAAATGGTTAAGTCTAAGTAGGTGGGCAGCTAAAGTATCTGCCACTTCTAAGAGCAAAAATAGCATGTACCTTATTAAAAGCAGCCTGATAGGGTCAGTAGCCCAGTCTCAGAATACCACCCAAGAACAATTTCAATTTTAATAGCTTTTACTATGTATTTCATAAGCATGCCCATTGAAATTGAGTCATCAAAGCCTCCCAGTTCCTCCAAGACAGATTTTAGCCTGAGAGCTTGGAGTAATTATCCCACTGGATGTTAGCCTGTGTAGCTATTTCAACCTCGTTCATCATTTCAAACAGCTACATACTCTGCTTGCTAATTTCATCAGATGGATTAGCCTCTCTTACTTGTCTATCTTTTTTTTTTTTCTTTCTTTCTTTCTTTCTTTTTTATTTTATATATATATATATATTTTATTTCTGGGGGGTGAAATATTACCTTCTTCCCCTGTTTTAATAAGCAGAGCAGGCATGCACCACTGCACCACATCTGCCTCCTATTTCCATTAGCTCACAGAATGATCTTCTGGGGGAAGAGCTGGGAGTAGATGTGAAGGTGAAAACTTGGCCACTTTTACCTGCAGGCTGGAACCAGCTGCTTTCAACTCGTGTCTTAAAATACAGTCTTGAAGCTATCTGAATATATGTGCTTCTCTGTTTGCAGTGTATCCTGTGCAGCTCTACTTTTCTGTGCATCTTCCCTTTCTTTTACACTGTGTCAGTGGCTCTCCTGAGCTGTGCATGGTGCTGTATCTCTGTTAATGCACATCATGGAACAGCTGATTTGGTGACAGGAAAGCATCAAGCTCACCAAGTTTGTTTTTGTTTTTACCTAATATCTGCAAGTAAAGGTACATAGGAGCAAAAAGAGTCATGTTTGTAACAGATCCTATGTTAAAGTACTTAAAGAACTTCACTATTTCATATTTCATCCTGTGATAAGAAGCAGCCTTGACTTATCCCAAATATTCTTCATTTAGTTCTCCTCAAGAACAGAAATAAAGTGGATCTAAGGCTAGATGACGGAGTGAAGTGAAAGGAGATATCTTTCCACTTAATGATACAACCTTTCTTTAAATGTCTTGCAGGGGTAGGCTCTAGTGAGCATCCAGCTACAATGTAGGTAGCATTTTATTTGGTGCCTCAGTTCGTAAACCTAGAAATATGTGGTTATAGGTAAACAAACAAACAAAATGCTGACAAGGAGGTATTTCATGTTTCTAACAGTGTGAACTGTCTTGCTGAATATGGGACTTGAGCTGCACCCTGTAGTATCCCTTTCTCTGTACTGTTGCATGCTGTGTCCATGCTACTTGTAGTTTGGTGAGAGACCTGGTTTTGTGTTTTGGCATTGCTATTGAGTAGCCAAATGTAGACTTAGTACATTTAGTCTTAAGGAGAATCTGGCTTTCTCCCTGGCTCCTTCGCATCCTCAAACACATCAATGACAATTTTTGGGGAAGAGACAACAGACTGCACCTCAAGACATGCCCTGGCCACAGAGTTGGAACAGTCAAGTAAACCTGCCTGCCTGATCGACTCTCAGGGTGTGCTTCAGCACAGCTGCTGACAAGCTAGAAGAGGGGGTGAGACATACCTGTGTACATGTGGGGAGAACAGCAAGGAAGCAGAGGGCATTTGCCATGGGACATATTCTGCATCATGGATCTATGAATTCAGCCAAGGCTAATGTGATCATGGAGAGAATGCTGCATTAGAGAGTTAGTCTATTATCTTCTTTGTAGAGTAAGTAAATCTGTGGTTAGTTTGGTGGCAGCTGCTGTGAAGAGATCCTTCCTGGACTGTCTGAATAGCTACACAAGAGCCATATCATTTTAAAATGACCTTGGTGTTAGGACACGTTGATATTTTAGGCAATGTTCTTTTAATTTTTGCAAATTTGTAACATTAGTTATGGTTCAGTACCAGTATCAAGATCATTAGTATTAAGTCAAATACTTTAGGATTCACAGGGCAGTAATTGCAGTAGATTTTCCAGCTATTTATTGGTGAGTTTTATTTCTACTTTGCCATCAGAGTCCTTTGGCCAAATCTTGTCTTTGCTGCAAGCAGAAACATGCCACTCTTCTTCATTTCTCCTCCTTAGCCATGGAGGCCATACCCATGTCCTCCATTATTTCGCTGACTTAAAAATCCAGTCTCTTGGAAAAGATGACATTTACAACAAAGTTCCTCAGATGTCATGGATGACATAGACTACAGTTGATCAACCAGCAGGAGCAGGGGAGTCATTGTGCCCCTGTACTCAGCGCTAGTTAGGCCACACCTTGAGCACTGTGTTGAGTTCTGAGCCCCTCAGTTTAAGAAGGACATTGAGACTCCTGAACATGTCCAGAGAAGGGCAGTGAGGCTGGGAGAGGCCTCGAGCACAAGCCCTACGAGGAGAGGCTGAGGGAGCTGTGATTGTTTAACCTGGAGAGGAGGAGGATCAGGGGGAACATTATTGCTGTCCAAAACAACCTGAAGGGTGGTTGTAGCCAGGAGGGGGTTGGTCTCTTCTCCCAGACAACCAGCACCAGAACAAGTTGTTCACGAGAGAGTTGTTAGCCATTGGAATGCGCTGCCCAGGGAGGTGGTGGAGTCACCATCCCTGGAAGTGTTCAAGAGGGGACTGGACGCGGCACTTGGTGCCATGGTTTAGTCATGAGGTCTGTGGTAATGGGTAGGACTTGATGATCTTTGAGGTCTCTTCCAACCTTGGTGATTCTGTGGTTCTGTGAACCAAACTTCACACTTGGTCTTTAAAATATTTCACCTGGCCACTCCCAAAAAGGAACATAGTCACAGGTTAGTTAGGTGGTAGCTAGGGAATAGCAATTACTGAAAGATGTCTGTCTTATAACAATTGAAAAATTTAATAGAAATCACATTTTTTTCAGGACAGAGAAAAGTAAGCATTAAATACCAGTTGTTTCCAACTCATTGTTATTAGTTAATAGCAACTCACAGAGGAATTTTCAAGAACTGGCTGTCAACCAACAGAGTGATCGATCCCTTAACACATAAATTGATATAAAGCCAACTCAAATTCACTGTAAAATTATTTTTTTGCATCTGTGGCATCTGATTTTCATGAGAGAGAACTTTTTGTATCTTCTTTCACATGTGTAACAACAACAACAAAAAAAAAGAGCCTGCAAACCTGTATAAACAGAGAAATATATGTCAAAACATAATGAAGAGGATGGAGCTCTTCTAGTGCTGTTGATTGCTGAAGAGAAAATAGAAAACCCATTAGGAATGCCTTCCTATTCTTTAATTCTTTCCCTCCCCCCATCCAGCCCCTCAACCCAACCGAGGCTATTACACACATGAGGACACACATCTTCAATCATTTCATATCCTCCCCAGCACTCTACAAGCCGTACTTCACCCTCTTGCCTTTCAGCACCATATATAAACAGCACACATATTCCCTCAGGACAGTGCACGACTCTGTTTCCTCTCTCAACAAGAATCACAGATAGCAGCTGTATGCTGGAAGTCACAGGCAGAGTCAAGGTCATGCACGTGTCCTTAGGACCACTTCCTTTTGTTCTCTTCTGATAATTTTCCATTTGGACACTGTTGAGTGTTATTGTGGTAGTTACTCTCCAGCAGAGTGGAATTCTTATTTTGAGAAAATCCCAAGGGAAAAGCAATGTTATATAATTTTCTCTAATTCAAATATTATGCTTATTTTACTACTCTGCAGTGACTGATTTTTTTTTCCTCTTCTGAAATTCAAAACACACTCTGAATAACTATGCCTATTACATAGCTATAAGTAAAAAGAGTCTCTTGCTTGCTTCCTATCACGTCCACTGTGCACAAACTTTATGTTATGCTACTTCAGAGATTATGCTGGAAACCATATATTCAAAGGATGCCATCAAGTAAATACATTTCTGATTCTTCTTTGTGAGCTAAAGTAGTTCTAATGAATGTCGTGGGCAAATGACATTCCTCTGAGTTAGGTCCTGGGCAAGTTTCCCCATCAAATATTGGCAACATATCTTATTTCAGTAATTTGTCATAGCCCCATGAAATAGATTACATTTGCCTTTTTCTAGAGGAACATTTGGCCCTAGCACTGTTCCACTAGGTTTGAAGTAAGACATAGTAGCTTATTTCCCACAGACTCTAGGATGTGAGGAAGACTGTCCAGTGTTCTAAATAGGCTGTTTTTTTCACAGATAGGGAGGCATGTTTTATGAATGCCTGGTAAAAAGGGAAGGTTGCAAAAGCTCTTGCTCCTCCTCTGATAAATAACCAAGGAGCTACTTTATAAAATGACCATACAAGTGTTGAGGTGGTGTAATGAACAATAAGGGAAAAATAAGGATCTTGAAGGTCTCTTCCAACCTGGTCTACTCTACTCTACTCTACTCTACTCTACTCTACTCTACTCTACTCTACTCTACTCTACTCTACTCCACTCCATTCCATTCCACTCCATTCCATTCCATTCCATTCCATTCCATTCCATTCCATTCCATTCCATTCCATTCCATTCCATATTATCAAAGAACTTAATCTGTCTCAAAAGTAGGAGACCTTTTCTGAGGTTACTGATGTAAGGGCAAAAGTATAGCGCAGAGAGAGGCCTTGGGCACTTGGGCATCAGGTGCAAGTCAGAGCCATTTGCTGTCAATCTTGAACAGTAACCATGGGGAGACATGAGAAACGGCTTCAAGCTGCAGTTGCAGGGCACCAAAGCTGTGTCACGTGGAGCAAATGGCTTTTCTGCACAGTGACTGGTCTACAGGTAACAAGCCCTTAAAGTCAGATGAAAGCTTGCTTTCAATTGGTAAGCAAGGTTTAGAAAACTTCACCAGTTAGTGTGTAAAAAGAGGTAAATGGGGTCACAGCACGCACCCATGAGAGGCAGTCAAAAAGTGTGTCAGCATCCTGCCAAACCAGCTGCAGATACTTGTTTAGGGAGCTTGTAGTGTAGCAAACTTCCACATTAGACATTTCTATATGCTTATATTCTAGACAAAGAAAAAAACACTCTGAGGAAAGACTGCAAAGTATTAGCAAAAGATAAACTTGTGTGTGAGACTTAATGACAGGCCTATCAAAAACTTTAACAAGCTTCTTTCAAACAGAATTTTCAATTAAATACTAATTAATTTAGTGTACTTGTCAGTTTAAGGCTGTGGCCCCTTTTCTGAAAGAATTATTGTTTGGTTGTGGTTTAACATGTGAAAAGCCAAACAGAAGTGGCATTTCTCTTACTATATAGAATAACCAGAAGAATGAGTAATACTTGACACCCAAGTAGCCTCAACAGTTGGTACACTGTAGCTGTCAGCATGAAATCAAGTGCAAAATTGCCAGATTTGGAGTCCTTCCTAAAATTGCTTGCTCTGTCAAGTGGAAGTAAAGGACATTGACCAGAAAAAATGACACTTGTCCAGAGGCAATCTTAACAGTAGCTCCATTTCACTTATACAAGAACTGTAACTTTCATCCACACACTGAGTGCCTGTTTAGGAAAGACTTGTCACTATCTCTACTTCACAACCTGCATAGAAATCTAGTAAAAATCAGAAGAAAAGATACAGTAGATTGCTTTTCAAATGGATATAGTTTGGTCTTCTCAAATGTAGGAGACCCAGTTTGTCTTGAGAACTTCCTAATGTGGTATATGGTACATTTGTAATGGTAACCTTTTATTACCTAAGCAACAGTTGAAGCTGTTTGACAAGGCGAAAAGATTTGAGCTGTCTTGCTTCTGGAGGAAGAGTTTAAAGAGTGGTAAGTGTTAGCACTACTGTCCTCTAAATAGGTATTTATGTGAGATACACATGTTTTGGTATTGTCCTCTGTAAAAAGTTGTCTCATATTTGGTTTTGCTTGAGAAGGATGGAAACTTAGGCAACAACTTGTCGGGGGAGGCTTATATTGAGACTCTTGAATGTGTCCAGAGAAGGGCAATGAGGCTGGTGAGAGGCCTCAAGCACAAGCCTTATGAGGAGAGGCTGAGGGAGCTGTGATTGTTTAGCCTGGAGAAGAGGAAGCTCAGGGGAGACCTTATTGCTGTCTACAACTACCTGAAGGGAGGTTGTAGCCAGGAGGGGGTTGGTCTCTTCTCCCAGGCAACCGGCACCAGTACAAGAGGACACAGTCTCAAGATGTGCCAGGAGAAGTTTAGGCTCAAGGTGAGGAGAAAGTTCTTCACAGAATGGAATGTGCTGCCCAGGGAGGTGGTGGAGTCACTGTACCTGAAGGTGTTCAAGAGGGGACTGGATGTGGCACTTGGTACCATGCTTTAGTAGTCATGAAGTCTTGGGTGACAGGTTGTACTTGATGATCTTTGAGGTCTTTTCCAACCTCCTTGATTCTATGATTCCATGATCTTTTAAAGTAAGAAGCAATGGGAAATAGAGAAGATAAACTTCTTCAGAATAAATTACAATCCTGAACAAAATGGGCTTCTGCCATACAGTTTATTTAGAAATAACAAAAATATCCTCTCTTTCAAAAAGATTATATAGTGCCCTCTCTTTCTTATTTTTATGCTGTATTTTCTGTAAGTATGATAAATACTATAGTTTTGCCACCTCAAATAATTTTACTGAATCAAAGATAATGCATCCTTCGTGAGGATGTACACCGAGGGTTATCTTGACCCCACAAGACGTTGAAGACTCCAGCCCAGGAATAAGAGGTAGAGGTGATAGAGTAAGATTATCTGCATTGCTTGCTAACTAATTAAAGAATGAAACACACTCCAATATTATAACAGATTTTAACCAAATAAGCTCCCTGAAATGGTTTGCTCTTTCATCTTCATGTTGATACTAAGTTATATTTGAAAAACTAATAGATTGGCCATGTCCTCCCCAAAGTGTTTGATTTAAAGTTCAAGCTTTTTTTAAGTACTATGTATTGCCATTAGGATAAAATATTGGGTAGTGCTATTGCCTGGACATGATATTTTTAAGAATATGCTTCATGCCTCATTTACCAGAAATGTATTGAGATATTCCTGTGCCAACATTCAAAGAGTAACTTGACATTTTTCATAGCAAAATGCTATGCTTTTGTCTTTCCTTATTAATTCCTTTGCTGCCCTGAACTGCTATTTTTAATTACTTTTTTTCCCTTTTTTTGTTTATCTAAAGCTCAAATAGAAAGTGTTTATGTACTGCACATAAAACATATGTGTAAGAAGTTACTAGATTTTCAAAGGTAGAACAGTGGCATAGAATGTATATGAGCATTGGAAAGTGAAACTAAATAATGTAATGTACAGTGATTTTCAATTACACATGCACATAAACATTTAAAAGTTGTGGAGAAAACTGCCTGGTCCAGTCTCATTGTGGAGTGGGACAAGTCTAAGATGGCTAAAGATTGTAAGTTTTCAGATATTACCTGGTGGTAGATGGCTCTTGGAAAGCTCTTAATTCTTGAACAGTGTAAGCAAAGCACGTGGTACATGATGCCAGAGAGGTGACTGCCTGGAACAAGGAGAGTATTTCTGCTGGGATGTCTTTTCTCATCTTGGTGTAGATAGCTCACCTGATTATTTTCCAACTAGTGTATTAGGTACCTGCAGCCTCTGACAAGATCTGTACTAATCAGACTGAAATTTAGGCTGAGGCACTACTGTTTAATTTGAAACAAAGTGGAGGTGTGGAGGAAGCATCATTTTGAACTGAATCAAAAATAATTTGCACCAGAAATTATATATTGTCTAACATTAGGACTGGCTAATATAAGTCGTTGCATTGTCCCTGCATAAACTACTCTTTGAAGGTCTGTGTCCCACACTGGTTAAAAATTCCTGCAGAAGCTGCTGCAAGATGTATGCATTCAGAAGATCATCACTGTAGAATAGCAGAACCTGTTATGCGCTTGGTCACTTGCACTCTTAAGTACAAGATACAGTTCTGGAGGATGGCAAAATGTAAGGGGATTTAAGCCTCGACATTAAAGCAAAGTATCATGTTAGAGCACTTCCTCTTGTTTACTACCAAAAGATTACCTGCTGATGCCACTGAGCAGCTCCCTTTGCTTCCTTAGCCCTCCCAAAGTGTTTTAACAGTTCTGCCAACTTCCTTATGTTTTCCCTTTGTCACCATCAGTGATGCATCCTGTTAGGCATGTATCTTGCTGTGTTGCTCTGTGCTCTGATAAACTGCCAGATTTCTCTTCCACTCTGTGCTCTAGAATAGAAAGTCAGAGAAGATGGGGATCACAAACAAGTAGAAGTACTCAAAGACATATAATTAAAAGATTTAAGCCAAAAGAAACTGAGGAAGAGCAGTTCAGAGTGTAATGTGTATCAGAGTACATAGAATCATAGAATCATTAAGGTTGGAAGAGACCTCAAAGATCATCAAGTCCAACCTGTCACCACAGACCTCATAACTACTAAACCATGGCACCAAGTGCCATGTACAATCCCCTCTTGAAGACCTCCAAGGATGGTGACTCCACCACCACCCTGGGCAGCCCATTCCAATGGCTAACAACTGTCTCCGAGAAGAATTTTCTCCTCACCTTGAGCCTAAACTTCCCCTGGCACAGCTTGAAACTGTGTCCTCTTTTTCTGGTGCTGGTTGCCTGGGAGAAGAGACCAACCCCCTCCTGGCTACAACCACCCTTCAGGTAGTTGTAGACAGCAATAAGGTCTCCCCTGAGCTTCCTCTTCTGCAGGCTAAACAATCCTAGCTCCCTCAGCCTCTTCTCACAGGGCTTGTGCTCTTTTGAGGTATATTTGTTAAGAATATCTATTCACTGCTTTTTGGATCTTAAGGCTCACAACTAGTCCAAATGATTTTAGCAGGGCTACCTATATGATCAAGCCAAGTTTTTCTGCTCTCTTCCTGTTCCTGCAGGACTGACAAGAGAAATCTGGAACAGAAGATTGTCTGACGATTGTATTTGCATTAAACCTGAACAGTTCAAACTCAGGTCTGCAGCTCCTAAGAACACATCCATCACCAAGAGCACAGCTCAGAAACAAAGATGAGATTCAAAAATCCCTTCAGCCCCAGAAGAACTGTAAAGCAGCAAATCACACAGCATAAACCGCTACAGACAGCAAACACGGAATAAACAGGGATGAGCCCTGCAAACAAAAGGAGGAGCCAGGGTTAATTCAGGTTCACAGCGGGCTTTGGATGTGAACTAAAAATATATCTCTTAAATGCAAATAGAGAAAAATGATGGGCATTTGCATGATTGACAGCCTTTTGGAATAGAAGTGTTGCTATAATTAAGCAATAATGTATGAGTGAGTGTACATTATGACAAATTGGAAGCTTGGTTGATTAGATTGAGCATATAAGATGTCAGTATAATTATCACATTTTAATCATTTTTCTCCATTTTTTTTTGCAACAGCATTGTCTTCAGCCTCATTTGGCACTTATTAGATTGATATTCTAAGAGGAATTGTGCAACATAAAACATGTCCTTTAACAGGATGAACTTTGGATAAGACTTTAGGTGTGTCTATAAGCATTTATAATGGTGGTTGTTGTGTCTCAACTTTTTGCCACCTCTTACACGTCAAATAATGTTGGCTTAGAGCTTTCTTTATCACGAGATAAAATATTATAAACTGGACATATGATTTTGAAGGTCTCTTCCAACCTATTCTATTCTATTCTATTCTATTCCATTCCATTCCATTCCATTCCATCTCACTAAATACCCACATGCTCAGTATGTATTTTAAGCTGTTGTAGGGAAAACATATCATATTGTTACAGCTGAATAACAAATTAATGATACCCATTGCAGTGATGAACAGGATGCTGAGTCAATTAGTGTGGGAGCAAGATATTTCTGTTTTCATGCAACTATGCTGTAATGTATATAATTTTAAAAAGAAGATAATGGTCTTTGCTAACAGCTAGGAAACAGCAACTCTTTAACCAATTTAAAAGTTGCCTTTCCAAAATGTAAACCACTGGAGGAGTAGCATGCCCCTGAAATTGCAGTGTAACAAAGAAAACAGAGGTTCTTAACGTGGTCATGCTCTTACAGTTTTACCATATCTCAAATTAGATCTGAGCAGTTCTTCACCACTGTTGAAATAAGCTGGAAGGCAGCCTGGGTGTTAAAATACTGGTCTGCCAAACAAAAGTCTCGAGGTGTTTTCACCATTTCCACCACTGGTTTTCTACTTGGCCTTGGGCAAGATGCTTATCTGCTCCTCAGATGGCCCATTGGAAAACAGAGATACACAAGTGCTCTTCAGGGATTATTGGAAAATTAACTGTGCTCTAGGTCTCTGTTACTGCTCTTAACATTCACATTGCGTAGCCTACTCAAGGCTTTGCTGCTGTGAAGAGAGAAGTGTTGACTTTCTGTGGGCTTTCTGGCCAATGGTGAATTTCCTTACTAAAGGATAACTAGCAAAGTCGACAATACAATTGCTGCTTGGTGAGGAATTACACAGAGCTAATCACAGTGGTAGGAAGATCTTCATTATTCTCAGACTACTTAAAAGTATTCAGCGGCAATGGTGTAAATGACCTTTCCTATGATACTTGGGAATGAATGCCTTGAGAAAAAAAATCCAGGCAAAATAGATGCCTTCCAAAAATTATTCTTTCCATGTCCTCTGCAGTATATAGTCAATAAATTGATGCAATTATGTTTTCTCGAGGTACCTTGTAATATTGACAGTGTAATCTGAGATACCAAAGTCTTCATTAATGATTAATTTTAGAAATGGAAAATTGCCAAGCAATCCTGCTAGAATATTTGGTATAATTTGCTTTGCCAGTGTTTGTTTCCTTTCCTAGGCTTTCCACAAACTTTCTTTGGAATGGATGCTAGAAATGCTCTCTAAAATTTATATATTGTAGCACCAATTTGAAGAATATTTGCAGAAAGTTATTTTACACTCAGAAGTGCAGAGATACATGAAATAAACCTAATCTCATATGGAATTTTCTTGGTATGTTTAAAATTTACCTTCTGACCTCAGTTTTCAACTTTGCAGTCCTCCAACAAAATACTTCAGTGTTTCAATAGCCTCCACTAAGTTCAAGGTGAAGATGCTATTTCAAGTCTTGGATATTGCTGTCTGAGCAGAATAATCATGTGCAATCCTTAATTCTTCTGCTACCACTTCTAATGACACAATTACCAGTAAATTGCATAAAAGCAAGATTTTAGCATTGATTTTTCCCTTGATTTTCTCAATAGCTTTCACAAACCTGAACTTAACATACTTTTTGGTCATAATTATAAGGGTTTGATGTTGGCTTTTACTAGGTTTATTTAGTATTTCAAAAAGACTCAGTGAAGGCCCTTCCATGAACTTATCAAGGAATATTGGCTACCCAAGTGTGAGAGGCAGAGAGTCATTATGGTAAGAAAAATGAGAAACAACCAAACAATACATTATCTCAAAATTCAGTATCTTAATGGGTTTGTTGTTCAAGAGATTTACTCTGCTAAGAGGCTCAGAGATGTAGATGACTAGGGAAGCAGGAAAGCTTGCTGATTGAATCCATCAGTTAACTCAGAGAAGCTAAGGGAATCTTTCAGGTATAGCTTTGTATGTTGGGGCCCCATCCCTGGAGATATTCAAACTGAGGCTCGACAGGGCTCTGGGCAACCTGATCTAGTTGAAGACAACCCTGCTTTCTGCAGAGGGGGTTGGACTAGATGACCTTTAGTGGTCATCTACATGTTTACAGTGGTCACAATCACTTCCCTGGGTCCTGCTAGTTATTTATTATTGTATTATAATATTATTATAATATTGAACAACAACAACAACAACAACAACAATAATAATAATAATATATTAGTATTCCTGATTCAGGCCAGGATGTTGTTGGCCTTCTTGGCCACCTGTGGAGATACTCAGCCAGCTGTTGATCAACACCCCAGGGTGGGCACTTTCTTAGCCATTCCGCTCCAAGCCTGTAGCATTGCTTGGAGTTACTGTGACCAAAGTGCAGCTCCTAGCATTTAGCCTTGTTGAATCTCATACAATTGGCCTTGGCCCATTTATCCAGCCGGTTCAGGTTCCTGTGCAGAACCTTCCTACCCTCAAACAGATCAACACTCCCTCCCAACTTTGTGCCATCTGAAAGCTTACTGAGGGTACACTCAACCCCCTTGTGCAGATCACTGATAAAGATATTGAAGAGAACTGACCCCAACACTGAGCCCTGGGGAACACAGTTTGTGACAGGGTACCAACTAGCTGTAACTCCATTTACCACCATTATTAGGGTCTGCCCATCCAGCCAGTTTTTCACCTAGCAAGGGTAAAAAACCTTGCTGGTATCTTCCTGGGATTTGGGTTGGTTAAGGCAGGATGTGTGCACCTCTGTGATGCACTCAGAGGCTTTTGGATAATCTGCGCCAAGACCCGGAGGTGTGCTCAGGCTGATGGAGGCAGCTCGAGCTGCTGGGGCTCTGTGATGCAGCGAGGTGACTGCACGGTGTCCTGATGAGAGCTGGCGGCCATCCAGCCACCGGGGAGCACAGGCAGAGCAAAATTACACCTGTCCATATGCATCTGTGTATACTGCCCAGCCAAAACACACCAGTGCTCTCAAGGACACCTTCTCCCAAATGTCGGGAAGTGCCACAAAAATACAGTTATCTAAAGCTGCTAGACAGTGCTGCCACAGAAAGGGGCACTAGGGTATCTGTGCTGGGACAGGTAAAAAACAAGAGGAAAATTTAGATTTCAAATGACAGAAGGCTAATTTCCTCGCTGGTGAATGCAGGCTATCTGTATTGCAGGTATCCCCTCAGACACCAGTGCTAGCTCAGGGGCAGCAAAGTGTAAAAGGTGACAGAAATGTTGTAGCCTGAAAAAATATTCAAGTTCAGCTTGGGAAAAAAAGAAAAGAGCAAGGGTATTTAGATCTCTTCTTATTTTAAGGATTCTGCTTCACTTCTCATGGTACTGGAAGATTAATTTACTTTCCCTTTTGTTTCATACCAGTGTGCATTCCACAGCATTAATTTATTCCTCAAGGTCTGATAACATCACTTCTGTGTCCATTGTCATCAAAGCCTATACGTGATGTGTAGAAACGATAACAAGGTTGCATTTTTTTTCTACACTTGATGCCAATTCAATAAAACATCTTGCTAAGCATTCTTAGGTGTTTTTTTTATTGTCCAGTTTTCTGAAAGATCCTGAAATCTCTTTCTGTCCTGTAAATAAATGATTTTGTCAATTCAGACACCAGACAAATACCAATTTTCAGAATTGTAATCAATTTGTTGTTGTTTTCTTTTAAAAATGTCTTCCACATAGGCATCTTTTGCTCTTAAGGTTACCTAACAATTTTTATTAGTATCATTCTATTTTTACTTATGGACTTGGCAAACTTTATCAGAAACTCCTGCTAGAGAAAAATGTTTTGCCTGTGCTAAAACTTCTGGAGAACTCTTCAGAAGGATATAAAGTTCTCATACTTTGGCATCAGTGATTGAAATCTGGCAAGAAGATGGCCTCTATATACGGGCTATGCTTCTATCATTCAAGTGAGGTGATCTTAAGACTTTCAAAGAAGAAAACAATGACATACACACACAAAACCAACCAACCAACAAACAAAAAAACCCAAATATTTTAACACAAAGTGTAGATTTTTAAAAAGTTAAAAGCAAAATGTCCCTGGTGATGCAGTCATTCTTAAATGGGTCTGGATAAAAAGCTAAGCAAGATTTTTCCTGCACTATTTTCTTTGGGTTCCTAAGGGGAAATTTAGTTCTGGCATTGTGAAACTTTGCAACTTAAGCAGGTTTGACAGAGTCTTCATTTATGAAAAGTGCTGTTTTAAACTTACTTGAGAAACTTGCCTTCTTTAGCTCCAGTCTAGTCAGGTGCTTGACTTCAACCTGCTGAATTTCCTTGAACCTTAAATATGACAGAAACCTTTCATATGGTGTCACATGTGTGTTTACAGTGTTCAGTTAGGGCCTCTGTCCTGCATACCTCAGACAAATCCACAGTTTTTGTGTTCACTGTTGGATTCATACATTTCCCATTCCTGAAGGAAAGCTATATTGTTTGCAGAGCTAAATGCCAACTGGGATTAGCCAGGTTGTAACCCAGTAGAAACTATCCTGATGAGTGGCTTTATAAGGAGAAATATGTCTGACTAAACTGAAAGAAAGTAAATATGAGATTATTTTCAAAAGTATATATACACAAGAAACAAGAAGAGCTTTGTTTAAACTTCAGAAATGCACTAGATTTCATTACAGATGAGTTTGAAACATTTATCTGCTCTCTGCAGTTTTATATAGAAGTCTCATCTGTGTCTGCACACAGAATATATCTTTCTAGACAAATGACTTATCAACATGTATTGAATGGAAGCAAAACTGGCCATTTGTAAATGTATGTATACAAAACGTATACATTACATAAGTATTTAGGAGTTGTACATCTTTCCTGCACTTTTACTTTTGAAAGGCAACAACTCTGTCCATTTCTAATTATCTGTTCATTTCTAATTACGTGTTTAGGAAGCAGAATTCCATCTTCCAAATGTCTGCTATTTTTCACTACAACTAAGTCACTGACAAGTTCTCTTTTCAAAGCGGTTTCCTATGTTCTTGTACAACATTATTCCACAGATTTGCTATTGAAATGAAATACTGCAGTGACCTTTTTAATTCCCCTGACTTTTTACAATCTTTGAAATTTAGCACAACAGCAGGAGTTTAATCATATTCACTGATGTAAAAGACAAAATAAGGCACCTCTACATTCAGATAGAGATATGACCTCAAAGGTACAGAGCCTTCAGAGACTTGCTGGAGATCCCCAAGGACAATTACAGTGATCTTGCTTGTGGTCTTTCTGTAATCTCTGACTTTACCTCCTGATAACACTAGCAGAAATTTTGCACTTACATTGTGTGCCAGAGTACTTTGTTATTGCTGCTTGAACACTGTTGTTTTGCTATCAAAGATATTTACTTTATCTCTTAGTTCCAGTTTATGTCCACTTCACAATAGTTTCCTGACTTGAATTTCCAAGGTCTTTGATTCTCTTAATGTTGCAAGGTCCAAGGCTTTGGTTTCATGCTCATCCTTTATTTTTTTCTGACATGATATGAAAGTTCAGCAACAAAGCAACCTAAACCACTCATCCGCTGGCAGTTGTCTGTTCTGTCAGTGGGTTTGTCAATTCTCTTGATTGATGCCAGGTGAACCAAAGGAAGGCTTAAAAAAAAAATCGCAACATGTTTATCCATTGCCCCAGAGTGACAGGGCAGATCAGCTCTCTTAAATCCTCCTCCCATGCAGCAACAATGATGGGGTGACTGATGAAGAATCCCATCAGCTCTCATCTGTTTTCGGTGTACAACTAGAGCAGAGGAGCAGTACATGATCTTTCTGGAAACGTTTTTGACAGCTTAACAAAGTTAAAAGTACAGTGTAGGTGCTCTTGCTTCTGTGTGCTCACATATAAATGCGCTCAGGACAAAACTGTGAGCAATACTATGAGAGACTCCTTTGCAAGCACTTATAAAAATAAAGCCCACTGCTTTGCCTCCATAAACTGTGTCTCTGATGCCATCATTGCAAGTGCTTTTAAAATTACCCCTTTTAAGGTTTTTTGGATCAGCTTACTAGAGCTACAGCAAAGGATTAAGGATCAAGGGTTAACACCAAACCCCTTAAACTCTTGTTTTTGTTGATACTGTCACTGTCCTATATGTAGGAAGAAGTCCAGCACTGACTGATGCATTCAGTTGTGAGGCTTTTTGATGGCCTCTGTGAATCAAGTCAATAGCTGTGGTTCAGTCAGAGCAGAGACAAGCAGAGACAAAAGCCTATCATGAGCTGGCAGCAATAGCAGAGTAGGGTCTGGTGGGTCCTGACACTTCTCCTAAGAAGATGAAGAATTGCATTGATACTGCTTCTGATGCAACTTTTTTTGTTGAAGGAGACTGTTTAGGTGTTCAAAAAGGGATTGGACACGGCACTTGAAGTCATGGTTTAGTAGTCATGAGGTGTTGGGTGACAGGTTGGACTTGATGATCTTTGATGTCTTTTCCAACTTTATTGATTCTATGATTCTATGTTTATAAAATTATTCAAATAGCAGCCATGAGCACTACATTCAACTAAGAAATGCACAACATCTTAAGTCTTGTTGGACTTGCTTTTTGCACATATCTCTCAGAAGCACAAACTTTTGCTAATGCCTACTGTTGCTGAAGTTAACAGTAATAAAACTTTTCACTTGAATTCTAGAAACTATCTTTTGGGGGCCCCATGTGTCTTAAGCTTCTACAGATTTAGATACTTTAATGAAAAATTGCATTAATCAGATGTTTGCTTCAGTGATTGCTCTTTAAGAATTTTATAAATAAGGAAGTTTAGAGTTACATTTCAACCTGCATTTGGAGTTATGTATCCAATATTATTTTTCTAAATTAATATTTCATTGGCAATCAAGGATCAGCATCAAACCCACAAAGCCTCTCTGGGAGGTCTCAACTGACCTAAACTTTTCAATGAATAAATTCCAAGTCTTCCTAATCTCAAATTTTTCCACTTAATCCGCAGTAATCCACAGTGAATAAATTTGAGCATCTACCCAAAAGGTTGCAGAAAAAGGATTGAACCACCTTGGGTAAATCACTCATTGCAAATGATTTGCTTAGCTCATGTTCACCATTTTTAGAGGGAGGCTTTGTACAAATTCAGGTTGTAGAACTGGCCAGCTTACAGCTATGTGATAAACCTTCTGACAGAAGCCAAATCACATGCTCAGCCAAGATACTATTCTTAGATTAATAAATGAAGTCATTTATCTAAGGACACTTGTTCTTGACAATATTTTGTTTGACCAAAAACTACTAAAAAATACATTAGTCTAGCAATACTTGCTGTTAAACTTGACATCCACACAGGGATCTTTAACAAGCCGTTTGTGGCCCCTTCATTCCAAAATTTACTGCACAATCCTTTATGTGCTTCCATATCCTTCACATAAAGCACTGTACAGTAGTTTCAATAAAATTTCTCTGAAGTGTTTTACAAAACTCAACCTCAGCAGTGGGATTCCATCAGAAAGACCAAGCATCACAGTATTAGACTTTTATTTGCAAGGATTTCCCCTGTAAATTACTAAATCGTTACTCAGTTGAGAGACAACTCATGTAAACAGTGTATTGCTTCTGGATATATCACCTGTGATCAATAGGCTCCCTTTCTGCCTCAGCACCTGGTAATATTGTATATGGATTTGATTAAGTGTTTAAAAACATTTTTTAAGTGACAGAATTAAAAAGGATGACCTCATTACCAAAACATCCAGCATTCAATGCAACACTTGAAAACATTTACTGGTGCTGTATCATCTTAGGATGTGACCTCATCATATCTAACAACTTATGTCAGACTACCCTTTGTTAGTATGTGAATAAGAGATGCATGATCCAAGGGAACTCTAAGTTTTCTGAAAGATGTGGGGCAGATGAGATCCCACCAAATTGTTATTGATTCTCTTAATTCAGCACCAAGTAGAATTTCTTTTTATTAGCTTCTGCAATTACTTCCCTTTGCTTTTTTTTTTTTTTTTTTTTTTTTTTTTATTATTTCCTTGCACAAAAGAGCTACCAATGCCATAAACATGCAAAATGACACAGGCAGACCCATTCTGTGGGCTAAGTATTTGTGACAACCACTAGCACATCCAGCTTGATTTAGCGAGTGCCTGCGTTGCTGGACCCCACAGGGCAGAGGATCAAAGGTCAGTGTTGAAGCTAAAGTTTGCAGAGTTTTGTGATGTGTGCTCTCGTTTACTGAAGTAAGGGGTAAACCTTTTATTTAGTTTTTCACTCATTCATCTTCAGGATGCACAGAAACTGGATCTCCAGCAAACATACAAAAGGAAGTTTTATAGTGAGTCCATAATGCAGTACTCAATGCTTGGGTAATGCAGCTCCCTTGTCCCACTCATGTTCAGGAGCAACTCAAATTGCTGTCATGAGCTGTATTGTCCACAAGACTTTTGTCTCCTTCACTGTATGGGCTGCATGATGCTCACTGTTTAACGTTCTTTTTATCCTTAATTTTCAGAGTATTACCCCATGCTGTGAGTACACACAACTCCAATTTGACTTTACAAATGTGGATTAGTTTATCTTCACGTGTTCACTGTGTAGTGGCGTTGTCCCATTTAATAGAAAGAGAAATGAGGCACAAACGGATATAGTTGAGAAGTTTCTGATAGTAAGGCCCCGATTTGTTCATTATACAGGGTATAAAGTAATTCATTGCATCTCTGAAGCTCATCCCCGTGGATTTCAGCTATGATCAGTGAGTGATTCTACTCCCATTTAACATCCATGGGCAAGAAACTCTTTAGGTACCTTGCTTGGTCCTATTAGATATGCTGTGTAGAACCAAAGTATGAAACTCTTCTCTAAGACACCACTGAAAGATCCTTGCTATGAAAGTATGTTTTTCTCTATTAGGAGGCTTCTGAGTTTATTAGTAAATACTTTCCCAGTTTGACTGTAAAGAAGACTAGATCATACTTTATTCACTTTGACTAATCATTTAAATAACTCTTCCATCGCATGGCCTCTTATTTGTCTTAACAATTAATCATATTGATGCCAAGATTGCACATCAAAAAGTTGTTGCTAAAACTGGCAAAAAAAGCTCAGCTTGGCTTTGCATTTGAAGTTGGCATTTTTAAGAGAACAGATTCCTTTTACCATGCCAGCTTGAACAATCCCAATACCACTGCCAGAGGCAAACAGCTACTATATACTGTTCTTTACCCTACCCTACCCTTCCCTTTCAATGTCTGTTTTGCCATCATGGTTTGTCCCAGTTACCCTTACTTTACCTTCTGTAGCTAAAAAACCCAAAACTAACCTAAGCAAAAGAGGCACTGATGGGTTTTAGTCACTTTTTCAAGCTCCTTGCATCCTTGTCCCAGTTTATAATGTTTTCCCATATCCATTTTCTGCCTTTTGTTCCTTCAACATATCAGATTGAAGGCTCCTTTCAATCTGCTGAACCAGAATCAAGAGGTGGTCACTAGGGTACAGGACAGACAAATTCCCAGCTTTAGTGACTGTCTCCTGGTCTGCTATAGCCATTTCCAGGAATGCCCATTTTCATTTGTCCAGACCTGAACTGAAGGGAGCTGGCTCTACAGCCCTTTGAGGATGCTATTTGCAACCTGCAACAGTTATGTGTGCAAAGAAAGTGATGCAAAGGAAGAACCTGAGGTGATTTTGTGGTCACATGAAAATGGTGTGACTTCTCAAATCTAAAAGTTGGCCAAAAGCAATGTGTTTTCTCAACAGGGGCAGTAGAATTCATATTTGCAACACACAACCCATATTGTCTGCCAAATACTAAAAGCTGCAACGGTTGATGTTTTCCTGTTTCATCCCTTTCATCATTGTCCTACTTTCTCCTAGCCAAACTGGGCATTAATTTCTTCCTGACTTTTTCTGTAGCCCCAGCCACCAGCAAGAGCAGCCAAGCTAAAATGAAAGACTCAAGTCAGAAGTGAAGACAGGTACTACAGGTCAATAGGGGCTCTTATCCCACCTCCCTTGTGCAAGGTCAAATCCTCTCAGCTATATCCATTTAGGACTCTGTAGAGACATGGAGCTTTTTTTTTGTTTTGGTTTGGTTTTGCTATTTTCCCAGAGCATTGTTATTCTCAAGCCACATGATTCATCATCTGAATGTTGAAATACTTATTTTCAATAATAAATATTTCAGCTACTGAGATAAACAACTCTCCTTTTATGGAATTTTGTATTGAGCTTGGTTGCATATACTTCACTTTCAAGTACTTGCCAAGCACAAGGATGGCTGAACTTTACAGTGCAGAAGCCACGAATCAGGCCTTGCAAGTTAGGAAATCACCTTTAAAATAATAGAATCCTGAAGAATAATCAGTGTTGGCATTTTTAATTTGCTGCCTGGTTTCTAAGCCCTTGGGGATTTTATTTTCGCTTTGCAAATCCACAGGGACCTGAACTTTCTCATTTTTTTAATGAAAGAAGAGATGGGATAAGCAGAGGGTAAAAAGCAAAGAGACCGTGAGAGTAGACAAGACTGACAATGGCAGGCATGCTTTGAAGTGAGAGATGAGACTTGATCCTAGCTTCTGTGGTTTCCACAATGCCTAGAGAATGTACGTTGTTCTCTACAGCAAGCACAATTCAGCATCAGAAGCCATCTACAAAAAGAATTGTTGAAAATCATCCCCCACACTTCCTTGGTTGTCTTGCCTACTGCAAGAAGATACAGAAGGGAAATGTAACTGCATAGCAGGGGCGCTTATTCTGTTCTCATATGGTATTGGCCACAGTGGGGTGCTTCTCTGTAATAGGACCTCCTAGGTTTTACAATGAGACTTTAAAGCCTGATGGGAAAAAGGTATAGTGCAGTATATAAAAGTGTAGATTCCCCAGGTAACCGTGTCTCTACTGATGTTCTGTGCATGTGGCCAGCAGTGGTCATTCCTGTTCTTGACAGGATAGACTAGTCCTACCTTGACAGAGCTACAACAGCCAACAAATTTTGTGAATATTGCACACTTTCCCCCAATGAAATATATCATCCATCT
Source organism: Dryobates pubescens (assembly GCF_014839835.1). Lineage (NCBI taxonomy): Eukaryota > Metazoa > Chordata > Aves > Piciformes > Picidae > Dryobates > Dryobates pubescens. The sequence continues at coordinate 11,672,142 of NC_071613.1, read as the reverse complement.
TTTCTCTTTGGCCTCTGTTGTTCCTTAGTCCTTCAGGTGTTTGTAGGTGAAATATTATGGGGCTAGAAAGGAGCTGAAACAGCACTAAGATTTCTTGTTCATGAGAAACAATGTATTCTCCATGATGCACTGGATATGAAAACACATCAAGGGAAGAGAAAGGAGTGAGAGGGACAAGGAGGGAGCCTTATAATTTGGAGTAGAGAACTATCTGACAGCCAAGGAAGAAAAAGGTTTGGAGGGAAGAAAGGAAAGGAGCAGGACTGGACATGGAAAATGGAAATGTTCCAGTAGCAGCAGTAGCAGGGTTTGCCTTGAAGCCAGTGCACACAACTGCTGAAGCCTAATCACAGTTCTGCCATTTGTCTTGAATGACTTTGAGGAGGTCACACTCATTTCTATGAATATTTCTTCATCTGTGAAAAGGAGAATAACAGAGAATCACTCTTCAAATTTATGAAAAGTCCCAATGTGGGATTATCATCATTAGCACTACTTAATAAAGGTGGCTTTGCCTGGACTGTGTCATCAAAAATGTCACTCTAAGAATTACTTGGAAGCCAACATTGCTGCCTGCGGAGTTTTCCTTTGTTCATGATGTATCAGCTAGTCTCATTGGCTCAATTTCATCCTATGTTGCTGTGCAATGAAAAAGCCCAAAGTTCTCCTTCACTGAAAGGGATATAATCACTTGACTATTCCTCTGCAGCCTGCATGTGATCATTTGAAGCACTCTCAGGAAATTCTCTTTTAAAAATGACAATAAGCCATACCTTTTTTCTTCCTCATTGTACTAACATGCCACAACCCTTGAAGTGTTGCTTAGGTCAGCCTATTTTTTATGCTTGGTGAAAGAGCAGCACTTCAATGTTACTCATTTTTATTGTACTCAAAGTGGTTCTATGTACTTGACATACATCAGTGATTATGATCCTTCCCTGAAAAGCTGCATGGACAATGTACAAAGTACAGAACACATAACTATTGTATTGTTCTGCTTTACTTCTAAATTACTCTTTCTATAAACAGAACAGTATTGTAAGAGTGTGTTTAACAAATAGCTTGAGCTGAGCCATCCTTAAATATCTTTACTTTGTATTTCTTTAGGAAGAAAACAAACAAACAAACAAAAAGGTAGGTCTGCAGGGAAGCCAAGGGACTTGGATGTGTAAGAGATCTGGTATGCCATTTTGTCAAGGTTTCTAGTATAACCTAGAACCTTTTGCAGCTCAGAAACCTTCCAGCTGGATAAGTAATAGCCTCAAGAAGTCACTACACAAAACACATGAAGTATAAGATATGAAAAGACATCAGCAAAATAACCCCTGTCTTTCAAGCTCAAAAACGTAATGTTATAAGCATTGCCAAAAGTCAAGCTCAGTTACACCTTGGAAACACTACATATATATATATATTATAGCATATATATGTATAGTGTGTGTGTGTATATATATATAGGGAGAGGGACAGAGTGTGTGTGTACGTATATTGAAAAGTACAAACCCAAAGACTTAGGCATGCTCAAGTCAGAGGGCTTCAATGGCAAATTTGGTATTTGGAATAAAAAAACCATGGTCATTAGTATTGGAATATAACTAATTATGTATCTATTTTCTTTATTGCACTAAGCATTTGAAGAATGGCTAAGAAAACAGTATTTAAGATGGCAACAAAGGATTTGGAGGGCCTTTTAGTCTCCTTTCTGTATAACTCTTTCTACCTAATTTTTAAGGAAGGAATAATTTCTAAAAAAGGAAGGCAAATGTAAAGAGGTGGAAAAACAACTTTTCAAAGAGAAGCATATGTCCACCTGATATCTGCCTTTATTTTTGAGACAAAGGAAGTACTGGAGATATAATCCCTCTGAACTTCAACAAAGCATCCAGAAGTCTAGCAGATGGGAAATGATAAAAAATTAAGGAAGACTGGTATTAGTAGGGGAAATGATAAGATTTGGAAAGTGATGACATCAAGTAATAATTGAAGAGGAGGCTGGAGGAAGGTTATTGCTGGAGCATCTAAGGGAATATTCTGAGATGAACGGGTGACTTATGGATACCGTTTAATCATGTGATGCTGCAGATTTGTCCATGTTGTAGCCACATAAAATGCAAGAATAGATGCAGAGAGGTATTTCCTGCAAAGACAGTGAATTGACAGTGTTTGTGTTAGCTCAGAAGAAATCTCCTGTGGATCACTATGTAATTTTGGACATTCTTGTTCAAGAAAGACAATTTAAAGTGAACTTACTTGGGGAAGAGCTAGCAAGATGATGATGATAAGGGGGGACTTTGTCTGGAGAGAAGACACTAATTCAGAGATTTTCACCATTGTCTATAAATGCCATTTTGATACATGAGAGGGGGAGGGGGGTTAACCCAATAGTATCTTGGAGACATATTCTTAACTCTTCGAAGGAATCTGGTTGGGAAGAGCCTTTAGGTCCCCCCAAAAAAGTGAGAAGTCTGAATTCTTTACAATTATTGACAGGGGTTGTATCATGTCACTGTGTGCAAAGGCAAGGAATGGACTTGGTATTTCTGAAAGTCCTTTCTTCTGTGCCCTATCCCCACACAGACCTCCACAATCTCTGCTCTCAGTGCTCTTTGAGGAAGATGGGAATAAATGTTTGGGTTTTTTTCCTGAATTTGGTTGTGAGGCAACATATCATTATAGTTCAGCAGGGAGAAGAAGATCTCTGTGTCCCAGAGTGGCACACTTGGGTCTCACCCTCTTAATTATTTTCCAGCCTTCCAAGGAATACCTGTGGGAAATGGCAGCAACTCTCTTTTTCTGTGTTCTGCCGAGGGTGGCATTTCAACACTCATCACAGTTCTGGACACATGCAATTATTTCTCTCCTTGGGAAGAAATACAGCCCTTCTGGGGTGAAAACAAAAACCGACCCAGGGCAATGACTACTGGGGGGTCCTTTAGAAGCAGGAGTCCTCACATATGCATATGCTGGAAATAATTAGTTTATTACAAGCTGATGAGCTAATTCCGGCTGTAACTGCCCCGTTTCTTTCTGGAGTGGGCTGTCATTTCCTCTCTGGACCACCAGATGCCAGACTTTTACTGCAGAACTTCAGCTCTCCGCCTGCACAATGGAGAGAAATATTTGTGCGCTTGCATTTTCATGAAACCCTTCAGTTTTGTTTTCTGCGAAACGCTTGTGAGCCTGCTAAGCAGGGCCCCTCGTGCCTGTTTCTAAGTATGTTCGGTAACTTTTCCAGATCATTTTAAAACTCATTGTAGGTGGTTACTGAGGAACAGCCTTTTTGTAAACTACTGGCATCTCTGAGAGCAGTGACTCGAATTTCTTCCCTCAAAGACATAATGAAAACTGGGCAGTTAGAAAAAAGCACTGCTGAGATGCACAAAAGGAAGATGATAACACTTGGTAGACAGAAGTGGCAAAATAGTTATATTCAATTGTTTAAAATCAGTTGCATTTGAAAATCTGACTGTCTCAGATAAAAGATCAGCAGCATCATTACAGCTTTTATTATCTGCAGAAATATTAAGAGAAATGTTTAATCATATGTTTGTTTGGTTTTTCCCCAGTAATTTGACATATAACTATTTTATAGTTTTCCTTTTTAATATACACATATTTTCCCCTAAATTTCACACTTTACAAGTGCACCTCTTTACATTTGATTCATTCTCAAATTCAGTTCTTGCAAAATGATGCAAAATGATGGTTTTCCTGTTGGAACTATTAACATTTCCATTCTTATTGCAGGATGTGTTATTTTAACAAAGCGTGCACTCTCTGATAAAATTTAGAAATGTTGAATTAATTGGTAATTAATTGACTGTTTAGGGCAGAATTAAAATACTGAGCTATGAATCATCCATATTGGGCCAAAGAGATAGCATGCTGTGCCATAAAATAAAAAGAAGAAACATGCACAAGCACAAACACAAATAAAAGAAACACAATTTTTTGGTAAAAATAAAGCACTGGAAATGCAGCAATTTAGATAAGCAGGCACATTATTTTCTTACAAGCAACAGAGAATTTTTTTCCCCCGGTCATTTGCATTATTTTAGGGGAATATCAAATTATACAGTGTAGTATTCTTGTAGAAATAATTTTTTACTCCATCACCCCAGTGCATTTAAAGCATCTCTTGATCAATGTGATGACAATTGTTAAAACTTTCAAAAGCAAACCTTGCAGATAAAAAAGCCCATATAAATATCTTGGAAATGATTACATATTATCCTGTACGTTCTCTCCCTAGATAAAGGCAAAGAATATGCAAATATCATAAGACATTAATAAAAAATTCTGACAGTTAAAGCAAAGGCTTTCATTAATAATTAAACTACAAATGATGACAGAACACAATGCTTGATTCTGTCATGAAATTATGTTGGTCTGCAATTATGATAACTCTGGTTCTCAGTTTTGCATTGTTTTGTGGAAATTAAACAGGAAAAGGCAAAGCAATATTGTTTGGGTATTGGCAAAGAGAGTAAAGTGATCTGAAATATTCTCCATAAAGGCTTCTCCCAAAGTATATGCTTTACTGACCGATAGTCACATCAGAAATATTTCCATTTTCACAGCACAAATGCAATTAGAACTTTGAATTCAATTTGTCTTTTTGTGCAAAACAATTAAATGCAAGAAAATATAACGCATACCAGGGTAGTCCAGAGGGGGTTTTTTTTCATCATCTCTCAGTATAGGGTCAGGATTTATTTGAACTTGACTGAATCGCCCATGGAGAGCAGAAATCACTGTTTGTTCTTGATTCAAGAAGAGCTTTTTTTTCTTGACATGAAAATGTCAAAAAGTTTCATAATGATAGTTTATGATGTCATTAGAATTCCTCTCCATTCTTTAAAAACAGAGTATTAAGTCATTCCATTACACTGCCTTACTCTTAATCTTCCCCTTTTGCTAAAAAAAAAAAAAAAAAAGGACATATTTATCATTGATTTTCCAGCAGATGTTGTACTGGATGCCCTTTTTAAAACAGCACCTCAGTTAATCTGACCTCTCTTAATGATTACTCACATATTCTTTAGTAAGTGAAATAAAACTTTTCTCTCACAGATAGTAGGTACTTAATCCTCATTATTGAGAATATGCTGAAACCTTGAATACTTGTCAAAGCTTCATTTTATAATCCTGAGGTTGGTTTGCCGTCAGTGATTTACACAGGGGCTGTGCTTGCAATAATTGATTCATTCCATACTTAAAATCTACTGCTGTCATTAAAATGACAGTGCAACACTTGCAGTTGCAATTTAGATTTACTTTAAAAAAAAAAAAAAAAAGAGGGAAAAAAAGAAAAAAGAAAGGTTTAATTCTCATCCTGTGATTTCATGGCATGGAAACAGAAGAAATAATTTTGTATGTCAAAATAAAATGGCAATAACTTAATTTTCATTTTCAAAATATTATACTGGCAGCATGTGCAAAAAAAAAAAAGAAAGAGCTACCTTTTGTTGGAAGTTTAATCTGCAGTTGCATGAACAATGTCATCTTATCTGTTTGTGACTCTGCCTTGGTTCAAAGAGTGTTTTTTACAGCACTTTACAAATCTGCCTTTGAAACTGAGATTTAAGGTACAACTTCTATAGTTAATTAGATCTCAGATGCAATGCCCATCAATGCTAAGCTTCTCTAATAGAGCAGGTTGTAATTTTGGACTGTCAGTGATGATGCTACAGATAAAAGCATATGCACATTTACAGTTCCTGCAGATAAAGATACACAGGCTGCAGTCTCCCACTATGTCTGGTCTCTTCTGGAAAACAGAATCAAATGCAAAACATTTAACTGATTCCTCACACTGACAATGTGACATGCTGCTTTCATTTTCTTGAGTGTGTTTGACGAGGGGATTAACTAAGTGCCAAGGTACAGTAGATCCCTCTAAAGGACACAGCAGTGTTTCCCCCCATAGGTCTTGGTTTTATGAGGCTATTGAGGAAAGAGTTCCTAGCAAATACACTATTGCACAGCCAACTACAGTAAGTTCTAGTTTCTATTTAGCAGAAAAAAATATTAAAATGCTAACTGGAGGGGGAAAAAAAGAAAGAAAAAAAAAAAGAAAGAAAAGGTTTTGTACACCTCTTCCAGTAATATCATGTCATGTTAATTTTAATGAAGCTTCATTAAAGTCCTCAGATAAGTAAGAAAGATAGATAATTGTCGTTCATTAACATTGTGGTTCTACCCACAGCTGAAAAACATGCTGTAAAACCTTAATAAGAACAAAGATTCAAATATGACTGAGAGGTAAGGAGACAGTGTGAAAGAATTAATTAAGCCACAAAGGCTGCATCATTGATAGTAAACTATCAGGAGATGAGGAAAAAAAAATAGGTTACAGTGAAATACTATCCTTTCCAACCTTGATGTGCCTAAGTAGTAAACCATATGCAAAAGCAGGAGGTCACTTAGGACTGAATTCTGACCATAACAGCAGCTCACACTCCTCCCACTGAGGTCTCTGTGTCTTCTGTGCTTATTCAAGGACAGAGCAGGGTCTTCATCATTTAAGACGTATTTTGCACAGTGCAGTTAAAGGGAATAATTTGGCCCTGACTGTAAGATCATTCTTGATCTGGGAGGGCTAAATTTAGCTTTGAATGCACCATAACATAGCTCTCTGCTGTGATAAAATTTGCCTTATTTCCACTGATGTCAAATCAAGCATGTCAAAGAAAAAACAAAACTATCACAGTGTTTTCTCAAAGATTATCTTGAGTTTGGGCATGCCATTATTTCAGTGTTTGATATACTAATGGAATTGATGCAATAGGAAGAAATCAACTGATTATTTTGTGGTTTTAAAGGCACACTGATTTTTCCTTGTTTATGCAAGCAGAATTCTACAATTCAGTATTGCTTTACCTTAGTGATTGGAGTTCTGTACATGTATATGGAGAGCAGGTTTAAATAAGTGATTTTTCTCCTATGCCTGACTATGCAGTCCACAAGATCTCTTATTAAAGTGAAATACAGAAATCTGATGCTGGATAAAAGACAGTTGGCATACATTTTGGGTGCAGTTGCATCTCTGAAGGAATTTACTCTGTGCACACCCATGTAAATGTGTGGCCTCCAAAAGCAGGCCTTGAATCTGAAGTTTCATCAAGGAGGAAAATATCCCTGTCAAAGTCATAATCACACATGAAGAGGAGGCTATAATATAAATAATCACTGTTGTTTGGGCTGCAGGGAGAGTGCTTAACCACTGCAATGCTTTACTATTCTTCACCTAAAATCTTTTATAACTAGACATTTCGGCACAGTATCAGACATGTCTGCTTAAAAAAAATATAACCTAAGCCATCTGGTTTTGGTGTATTTGCAAGCTTTTGGTCATTCACCTGAATCTTTAAACAGATTCTTCTATTGCTGAAACAGAGAGGAAAAGTTGCAAGGAGCACATCCCAGTAGTGGCAGAACCAAAAGACCCCACATAATGGGGCAAAGCAATTTACTAAAGGAACTGATAATCAAGAAAAATAAGTATATTTGACAGTGTGTTCCAAAAGTTATTGAATTTCATTTAAGGAATCGTCTAAAGAAATCTACCAATTTGGAACAAACACTGTCTCAGACAGATATAATCTCAATTTTCAAGCCCAAGTGGTTTATTTTTCCTGAAATTTGAATATTTTATTGGCCAAAAGTAAAGGCACTTTGTGCTAACACAGAGTTATAGCAAATGCTCTCAATAGTTTAAAAAAAAATAAATCTGAAAGGCAGTCACAGATGAACTGATTACAATTACACTTAGCATTTTTGCAGCTAAATCTATAACTAGAAAGCAATGCTGCCATTTAATTATCTACAGAATGCTTTGCAGTTAATAACAATAATAATAAAAATAAACCACATCTTTTTCCTTTAAAGCCTTTGCTTTCTTGTCCCCAGAAATATCAGTAGGAAACATGTACTGGAGTGTTGTATATGGTGTCAGAAGCATACCCTACCAATTATCCTTATTAAAGAAAAATATAGATATGCATGCTGCAGGGAAATTTTGGATTGGTTTGATTTGGTTTGTTTATTTACTAGCAGCTGAGTCAGTCCTTTGCTGTGTATAACAGCCAAGTTGTGTCTTTTGTTCAAGTACATATTGTGTCTTTTAAAACTGTATTATTTTGTGCCTGAAGTGCATTCAGAACTCCGTGTGTGTGTGTGTGTGTGCACGTATAGGGGGCTACTCTTGTAGTCCGTGTTTGTGTCACACTTGCTTGGAGAAGATAGGTTCCTCCTGCCCCACAGCGTGGTTTGACGAGCAAAACATTTCTGATGGGAGATGGTAGGAGGAGAGGGACTCTTTGCTACTGGCAAATAGTGTCCATATCCAAAAAGTTAGAAAATTATTGCTATAGGAAAGAAAAAAGATGCTATGTAGTAGGATGTGATACAGGATATGCTGTGTTGGTCGTAAAGCACAAAGCAGCCAAACTAATCTGCACAGAAGGAAAATGGTACTCTAATTTTCTGTTGAAAATCCAGACAGCATTCTCACCTTGCATTTCACTCTGCTCAACAAAGGAGAAGAAACCTGATTAGCAAATTGTTAATCCAGTAATTGTAACAAATAATTAGCTTTGTAATAATTAGGCAGAGAAGCATATAGCATAAGAATTGCATCAAATATGAACTATCTCCCTTCTCCCTCCTTCCTCCGCATTATGTTTACAACTATTTGGGTAAAAATGTCTTTCATATGAAATGCAGACAGTGTTTTATTCTTTTCACATGAAAACATTAAAAATAAATAAATTGTAAACCTAGCATTACTGTGAACTGAACACTCAATAAAAATAGAAGGACCAAGATGCTTTATTTGACCTTCCTTTCTTCTCATTATCTCTTCCCCAGGACATTCACTCCTTGTTGTGACCCTTAGTAATTTCTCTTTTATTATAAATTGTTAATATAAAAATGCTGTGGCTCATGAAGCTTCAGGTATGAAAATGCTA